>NW_027362941.1:1243750-2487500 GCF_046119375.1 Phyllobates terribilis | reverse complement strand
CACGTGAACGATCACATGATCTATCACAGGGGATCATGTGACATGTCACGTGATAAATCAGGTGTGTGGGGGGGGGGCCCACGCCTTCTAAACTGCCCGGGGCCCTTGCTACTCTTAATCCACCCCTGTCTGTACCAGGAGTGCAGCAGGCAGAGTCTGTACCAGGAGTGCAGCAGGCGGAGTCTGTATCAGGAGTGCAGCAGGCAGAGTCTGTACCAGGAGTGCAGCTGGCGGAGTCTGTATCAGGAGTGCAGCAGGCAGAGTCTGTATCAGGAGTGCAGCAGGCAGAGTCTGTATCAGGAGTGCAGCAAGGACTGGTATGGAACCTTACACAACTTAGACTGCAGAACAGGAAGGTTCCACTACAGCCAACCCAATAGATGGAGTCTCAATCAGGATTCCCCACATTTAAAAAAAATTAGTGGCAGACGCCAGCAAAGTGGCATCAATTTCATTGCTGTAAAAATAGTGTAAATAAGACCCACACCTCTTCCAGTGCAGCCAACCCAGGAGATGGAGACCTAGCCAGGAGTGTTCACATTGCCCTAAATGAGGGCCTAACACCACCGAAGTGGCATCAATGTCATCAGACTACAATCCGAATTCTCCACATTTCCCACAGTTAGGGCCTAAAACCTGCAGCAGCAGCAGTAGCAAGAGCAGACACAGAAGCCATATAACAGACTGCAATTTCAAGAGATCATGGCAGCACACTCAAAATGACAACATCGCCTACTCTGTACAATCTGCAATTGGGGTGCAAAAGTTCTTGGAGCTCCATGACTTGTTCATCTTGATGAAAGTTAGGCGGTCTACACTTACAGGGGACAGCTGGGTGCGCTTATCCGTCAAGACACTTCCAGCAGCGCTAAAGACACGTTCAGAGAGAACGCTGGCTGCCGGGCATGATAAAACCTCCAAGGCGTGAGATTCGAGCTCAGGCCATCCATCCATTTTTGAAGACCAAAATTTAAAAGGTTCCAAACCCTCCCTTATGGTATTGATATTGAACTCTAGATACTCCTGCACCATCCTCTCCAGTCATTCACCAAGTGTCAGACTTGTACTCTGTTGTGCTGGTACACGAGCTAGTGCAAAAAATGTGTGAAAGGGCTCCCAGAAATTGCTTCTGCCACTTACTTTGCTGCTGCTAATTTTTTGGCATTGACAAACTGACATGCCGGAGGTTGAAAGACTACAGCTGCAATGCACACTGTGTGCCTCACTGTTATCTTGGGGAAAACCTCTATTAAGGTTGCTGAAAAACTTGTTTCGATACTCCAACATAAGCGGGTCTCTTTCCAGGGCAGGAAGCATGTGGCAAAATTGACTCTTATAAGTATCTAACAGAGTGGCAACCCAGTAGTCAGCATTATTTTAAATCCTAACTATACGGGGATCATGTTGCAGATAGTGCATCAAGAAGGCACTCATATGTCGGGCTCTTCCAGGAGATCCAAAGCCAAGCTGTATTGTGGGCTGAGTAACACTGATGCTACCATTGTTAACCACCATTGTTTCCTCCTTCCCCTCCTGCCAACCACGTTCATACGAGAGGGGATAATTATCCTCTTCATCCTCTGACAGCTGCTCTCCCATCACCTCTTCCTCCTCCATTAGTTCCTTGGCTCTTGCACCTTCAATAACAGTTTGACTGGTATCACCAAACCCCCTCAATCGCTGTAATCCACCGTCACTTGGCATCCGTCTGTGAGACGACAGTCTGAAATTGGAGACATTGGTATCCCTTCCGCATCCTTATCTTCTTCTGGGGCCACCACCTCCTGCCGCAGGTTATTCAAAGTTTGCTCTAGCAGGTATATGACCGTAATAGTGATGCTGATGATAGCATCGTCAGATCTAACCGCTTTAATAGCTATTTCAAAACCATGCAGAAGGGTGCAGAGGTCCTTAATTTGTTTCTACTCCGCAAACGTGATATGCCCCAAGTCCGTACTGCGTTGCCCCAAGCTATAAGTCATGACATGCTGCGTCAGAGCTCGTTGCTGCTGCCACAGTCGCTGCAACATGTGCAGAGTTGAATTCCACTGCGTCGGCACATCACAGATCAACCTGTTAACTGGCACGGACAAAGACCTCTGTATCGATGCAAGTCGATGACATGAGGGGTTCCAACGGCGGAAGTGAGCACACAGCTTCCGTACTTTGTGAAGCAGCTCATCCAGGCCAGGATAGTGGTGGAGAAATCGCTGTACCACCAGGTTGAGGACGTGAGCCATGCAAGGCACGTGTGCAAGCTTGCCTTGGCCCGCTAACAGGTTTGCACCGTTATCACACACGGCCTTCCCTGGCTCTAGGTTCAGCGGAAACAGCCATTGCTCAAACTGAGCCTTGCCTAGAGAGCTGCCCATAACTCTTCACCTGTATGACTGCGATCTCCAAGGCATATTAATTTGAAGACTGCCTGATTACGGTGAGCCCTGACTGTGCAGTACGGAGGTGATGTGTATTCGCTCCACACCCTTGGAATGCGTGTCTCATTAAGGCAGAGGTTGAGTGCGAAGGTGGAGGCCCTAGAGAGGAGGTAGAGGACGCAGAAGCAGTGGAGGAAGTGGAAAAGCCTTAGTTACTTACCGGTAACGGGATTTTTCAGAGCCCATGACAGCACCACGGAAGAGAGGATCTGCCCATCAAGGACAGGAAACCTACAGGTTAAAAAGGGCGGCACCTCTCTCTCGCCTCAGTTTAGTTAACAGAGCATGAGAGGACCGCCAAGGTTAGTTACAATAAACACATCATTACATTAAGTACATTACTTTCACCAACTTCTCCCAAAAGTGCACAAAACAAAGGAAAGCCAACTCTATGGGAGTGCAAAACACCAGTGAAGGGAGGGAATATACGGGTGCTGTCATGGGCTCCGAAAAATCCCGTTACCGGTAAGTAACTAAGGCTTTATTCGTTCTCCCATGACAGCACCACAAGAGAATTACAGAGACGAAAGGAAATTAGGGAGGGACCACCGCTTGAAGCACCCTTCTCCCAAAGGTGAGATCGGCAGAGACACCCAGGTCCAATCTATAATGCCTATAAAAGGTAGAAGGAGAAGACCAAGTGGCAGCCTTACATATCTCTTCGATGGAAAGCCCTGTCTTCTCCGTCCAGGAGGTTGCTATCGCTCTGGTGGAATGAGCTCTCAACCCCTCCGGAACCTCCTTATTCCCTGAGGAGTAGGCGAGGGATATGGCCTCTCCAATCCATCTTGCAATCGTAGACTTTGAGGCCTTACAACCCTTTCTAGCTCCCTGATGGCATATAAATAGGAAATTATCCTTCCTAAAACTGCGTGAAATCTGTAGGTATTTGAGTACGTACCTCCTCACGTCTAAAGTGTGTAGCCTCTCTTCTTTTTGATTTTTGGGGGGAAAGCAAAAAGTTGGGAGAATTATCTCCTGAGTTCTATGGAACCGAATGACTACTTTTGGAAGAAAGGCTGGGTCAGGTTTTAATACAATCCTATCATCCAGAATCTGAGTAAATGGCGGACATATGGAAAGAGCCTGTATGTCACTCACTCTTCTGGCTGAAGTCAGGGCCACTAACAGGGCTGTTTTAAGGAAAATAATTTTTGGGGAGGCTAAATCTAGGGGCTCGAAGGGAGGATTAGTTAAGGCATCTAGGACCAAATTCAAATCCCAGGGAGAGGATTTTGCTTTGATAATGGGTCTACACCTAAAGGAAGCTTTCATAAATCGTGCTATCCAATAATTAGCTGCAATATGGGAAGAAAACAAAGCTCCCAAAGCCGACACCTGTACTTTTAAGGTACTAGTGGTAAGCCCCAACTCTAAGCCCCACTGCAGAAACTCTAGTATTTTCCCAATAGGGGGCCCCTCCTCTGGTTTAAATTCAGTAAATGATAAAAACTTCCTCCAGGTCCTAGCATAAATGCGGGTGGTAACGGGTTTTCTGCTAGACAAGAGAGTATTTACTACATTTGCGGGGAATCCCTTGTTGGTTAACAGCACCCTCTCAAATTCCACGCCGTCAAATGGAGACTCGAGGCTGGGGGATGGGAAACCGGACCCTGAGTGAGAAGGTCCGGAATCTCCGGAAGGATCCAGGGATCTGATATGGACATTTTTCGGAGACAAGGGAACCACGGTCTTTTGGGCCAAAAGGGGCATATGAGTATTACTCTGGCCTTGTCTGCCCTGATCTTCCTTATAACTGCTGGTAGCAGGATCATGGTAGGAAATGCATATGCCAGAGGGAATTTCCAGGGAACCATAAAAGCGTCCACTGTCAAGGGTTCTTCTCTGGGGTTTATGGAACAGAATGTTGTCACCTTCCGGTTGGATTTTGTCGCAAATAAGTCCACTGTCGGAAGACCCCACATTGCCACAATTCTGGAGAAGATTTGAGGATTCAAGGACCATTCTCCCTCTTTTATGGAAGTACGGCTTAGGAAATCCGCTGTGACGTTTTCTTTCCCTTTTAGATGAATAGCCTAAAGGGAGAGACAATGATCTTCTGCCTTCTGAAGAAGTCTGTCCGCTACCCTCATTAAGTCTCTTGAGCGGGTTCCCCCTTGGTGATTTATATAAGCTACCGAGACTTGATTGTCCGAGAGTATACGGACATGCTGGCCCTGTAAATATATAAGGAACTTGTTGAACGCATAATCCACCGCCAAAAGCTCCTTAAGATTTGATGACGACTGTACCTCACTCCTTGACCAGGTCCCCTGAACTAAGTTTCCTTCGAAGTGAGCTCCCCAACCTGCAGCACTCGCATCTGTAGTTAAGACTGCCGTTGGCTTACACTCCCAGGGGACTCCCCTAGAAAGATTATCGTGTCGTAACCACCAATGAAGGGAATGTATGGCCCGAGGACACAGGGTAAACTAACGGTCTAAATGTCCCTCTAGGACTGAGTTGTTATACAATACATCCCGCTGAAGAGCCCTTGAATGAAATTGTGACCAACGAACTGCGGAAAAACTCGAGGTTAAGGTCCCTAATAGCGACATGGCTTTACGGAGTGACAGAGGGTTTATCCATACACTGTCTTACCAAACCCTGGATTCTTGTAATTTTTTCTTCAGATAAATAACATAACTGTTTTTTAGAATCTAAAATGACCCCCAAATACTGCTGAGCTTTGAGTGGAGTTAATCTAGATTTTCCCAAATTTAGAAACCACCCCAAGCCCTCCAACACAGACATGGTCACCCGAAGGTGGGCCTCGCATTGAACAAAAGAGTTTCCCAATATCAGGAGATCATTCAGGTAAGGGATTATTAGAATGTATCTTTCTCTTATATGGGCCATAACCTCTGCCATTAATTTGGTGAAAATTCGCGGGGCTATTGCTAGCCCAAAGGGAAGTGCAGTGTACTGAAAGTGTTTAACCACCCCCTCAATTTCAATGGCCAGCCTCAGGTATTTCTGATAGTAACTATGAATGGGAATATGGTAATGCGCATCCTTGAGATCGAGAACTACCATATAACAGTGGGGAAAAAGCAATTTTATTACTGTTTTCAAGGATTCCATTTTGAAAGTGTCTACTTTAAGGAAGCTATTTAAAGATTTTAGATTTATAATTGTCCTGAAACTCCCATCCGGTTTCGGGACCAAGAAGAGCGGGGAGTAGAATCCGAGACCCTTTTCTGAATCCGGAACCTCAATTAGGACGTTTTTCCTTATTAAGACTTGAATTTCTGATACGAGGGCAGTCTGGCGTTCTGGGGAGGAACTAGAGGGAACAATCATGAATCTCTTGTGAGGAAAAGCTTGAAATTGAAATTTTAGACCATATTTAATCAGGCTCAAAATCCAATTACTATGAGAAATCTGTTCCCAAGCTGGGAAAAATAATGACAATCTCCCTCCCACCTGGGCTGATTGTGCATTCCCTGGCTTCTGCTCATTTTTTGGAGATGAACCAAAGAGAAGGCCTCTACCTTTTTGACCTCTTTCTTTGGACTTGTCCGGTTCCCTGAAGAATCTTCTTCGGATGAATTTTCTTTTCCGAAACGATCTCTTAAAGGAGGGTAGAGGTACCGATGGAAAACCCTTCTTAGGATCTCCGGCCTTCTCCAACAATTCGTCCATAGTCTGGCCAAAGAGATATACCCCTTCGCAAGGGATTGTACACAGTCTGGACTTTGTCTGTACATCCCCAGGCCAGCATTTAATCCATAACGCTCGTCGAGCCGCATTTGACAGAGCTGATGACTTTGCTGCCAATCTGACTAAGTCCGCAGACGCATCAGCAAGAAAGGCCGCTGCACCCTGAACCAGTGGAAGGGAAGAAGTAATCTCCTTCCTAGAGACACCATCCCTTAGCTGACTGTTTAACTGTTCCAGCCAAACCATCAGGGCTCTAGATGTGCAGGTGGCTGCTACTGCTGGTCTCAGTGCTCCTGCAGCTGTTTCCCATGCACCTTTTAAGAAGGTATCGGCTCGTCTGTCCAGGGGGGCTTTTAATGCTCCCATGTCATCAAACGGGAGGGACGTCTTTTTTGCCGCTTTAGCTACAGCAACGTCCAGCTTTGGTGCTTTTGACCAAGAGGAACATATGGCATCCTCAAATGGGTATCTCCTCTTGAAAGATGGAGGAACATTGCCCTTCCTGTCGGGTTTTTTCCACTCTCTATCAATGAGGTCTTTAACTTTTGTATTCTCGGGAAAACCTTTTCTCTTTTTCTGACCTAATCCACCAAACATTACGTCCTCCACAGATTTTTCTGCCCTCATGTCTACAATGCCCATGGTAGACCGGACAGCTTTTACCAAGGCATCAACCTCCTGCAGAGGAAAACACTGTCTATCCGATTCACTTTCAGAAGAAGAGAGAGCGGAGGAGGAAACGTCAGATATGTCAGAGTCTGAACCCGGCTGAGGTTCCCGAGAAATATGACTAGATTCTGAGCCTTGCAAAGCCTTGCAAAGCCTTGCCTATTTCCTCTCTAATTAAAGTCTTTAGGCCCAGGGAAAACTCTTTGGTTTCCTCCGTCATTACTTTGTTAATACACAGCTGACACAATTTCTTAATATATGCATCTGGGAGCGGATTGCTGCATAAGGCACATTCTTTATCTTTAGATTTAGCTGAACATTTCTTGCTCTGAAAGAGGAGTTTATAGAAAGAAAAAGGAGGAGGAAACTATTAGTAGAACTTCCACGAAGATTCCACTTACCCCACAGAATATCTGGTACCGTAGAAGCAGAAGAATCCATCATAACCGGCGGGGAATCACGCTGAACCGGACCATTTTTTCTGCTCTTAGTGGTGAAGTTCCTAGCTGAACGACTAGACCCAGACCGGGAATGACGTTGCACCACCAGTTGTGAGGGCTCCCCAGAGGGCTGCTCCTGCAGCAGTTGTTCTTGCTAAGGTGAAAGCTGCTCCTGCGAATCTTCCATGTCTACCAAGGTAACAATGGGCTGGGAAGCACCTCTGTATGTTGCCAGGACTCTTTTATACTGGCCATACCAGGTACCATGTGTGGGTTGTTCTGTTTTTTTTTTTTTTTACAAACCCAGGAGGGAGTTAGTTGTTCCCTCATGGTTCCCCTCCCCCAGGTGGGCTCACCACCGCCTGCCCAGCTCACGTTGTCTTCCTCGTGGGCACTTCGGTGTCCTCAAGCTCGCGCGCACTTCCTGGTTGCGCGCGCGAGCTCCGCCCACTTCCGGTGACGTCCCCGACGCACCGGAAATACGTCACAGGGCCGCGCCTGTCAAGTGCCCCGCCGGCGCGGCCCGGATCTCCTGCCTCGTACAGCGGGGGGGAGGACGTCCGCTAGCGGCTCCACACATGGCGGACGTCTACCTCCCGTGAGGGGATGTCACGCCTGCCGCAACGCACACGGAGGTGCCCCAATGAGCCCTGCCATGGCATCTCCAGAGGCCCAGGACCGACAGCTCCATCCCAGCGCCCTGTGGCTCCCTCTGGGGCAAGAGACCATCTTCTTCAGGTAAGCCTGCGAGGTCTCCCATCATGGACAGGAAACCTAAACTGAGGCGAGAGAGAGGTGCCGCCCTTTTTAACCTGTAGGTTTCCTGTCCTTGATGGGTGGATCCTCTCTCTCGTGGTGCTGTCATGGGAGAACGAATAAATACAGAGGTTTCTTCTGCAAGTCTTGGGGATTCCAAGATTTGTGGAGCAGCCCATTCCCCGCCTGCCCCCACAGCCACCAGAGTCACCCAGTGCCCAGTCAGCGAGATGTAATGCCCTTGGCCATGCTTACTCGTCCAGGTGTCTGTGGTGAAATGCATCCTGGCACATTTAGATTTAGACAAGGAATGGGTGATGTTGTCTGCAACATGCTGGTGTAGCGCAGGCACAAATTTCTTAGAGAAGTAATGGCGACTGGGCAACTGGTACTGGGGGACTGCAACGGGCATCAGTTTTCGGAAACGGTCTGTATCCACTATGTGGAAAGGCAGCATTTCCATGGCCAACAGATTGGAGATGGTGGAGTTCAACCTCTTAGCTTTGTCATACATAGGATGAAACAATCTTTTACGTGACCACAACTGTGTGACCGAGGGCTGGCTAAGGTGCTGAGAGAGGGCGGAGTATGGTGAACAGGAAAAACTGGTGGAGTGTGAGTGAGGTGCAGATATTACGGTGGATTGAGAAACATGCGATGTGTCCGCTTCCATTACAGCTGACGGGCTGTCACTCAGTCTGACTGGAGCGGGTAAAGAACCGGAGTTTCTGTGATGGGAGACCTGCGTGAAAATGCTTGGCACGGTAACAGAGGAGGAGGAAGAAGCGGCAGATGCATTTGATGGGGCAAGTGATGGTTGCTGAGGTGCGCTGGTCCACATTTCAGAGCGTAAGATTCCCAGCGTAAAGAATGTTGTTTGAGCATGTGAACGTTCATGCATATAGTAGTCAAATTATTGCAGTTTTTCCCTCTACTGAGTATTTTATTCCAAAGTTTGCAGATAATGTGAGTTGGCTCATCCTTTGCAGTGACAAAAAAGGCCCATGCTAGGCAACCCTTGCTGCCCCTGCGAGCTGCAGACCCGTGACAGCTGCTGGCCACATCCACAGTTGTGGCTAAGGATGCAGTGCTCCTCGTACTTGCATCACTTCATGTCTGTGCCGTAGGGCAAAATGTAACCTCCTCGTCTTCCTCCTCCACCTCCTCAGATGAGCTACTCAGTTGCGTGACTCTGGGTTCACACCAAGTAGGATCTTCAACCTCGTCATCATCCAATGTGTTATCCCATTCTTCGCACTCAGAGTGACCCATCTCCTATTGTTGCCCTGACAGCATAGTACAGTCCGCATGAGCCTCAGGTATCTGAGTCTCATTGGGATCACCTCCCTCCCCTGCGGTTAACGTCTGGTGACGAGGGAACCTGCTCGGACCCTACTTCGTCCTGCCCCGAATCCAAGCTAAAAAATTTTGGGCATCGGTGCTGATGCTTTCCTCCCCTTGACTCTGTGACTGTTTGCAGTACACTACTGATGCCCATGGTGTAGAATGGGTGAAGAGTTCTACATACTCGCCCATCTGTGGTTCGCTACAGTCAGTTGGGCAGTTGGCCAGTTGTGACATGGGGGAAAGCATGGGTAATTGGGGTGCCACCTCTGTGGACTGTACTGCGTGTGATGTTGAGGTGGAGGAAGAAGAGGAGAGGGCACTGGAAGTAGAGCTTGCCATCCACTGGAGCACCTGCTTTTTATGGGCCTTATCAACAAGGCATATCACTGTGCAGCTGCCAAAGGAAGGGAGTGCAGTAGGCCATTCACTAACATAAGTTGTCAGTTGTCTTTGGATAGGACCTGTTTGTGTTGGTTCACTAGTGCTTTCAATAACATTACCATGTACCCCACGTACACCTTGAACACCAAGCCTATTCCCCCTTCCACCACGCCCTCTTTTTTTCCCACTCATGTTGGTCAGATACAGTGGTAGGAGCACGCAATTAACTAAAGAAAAATAAGTTTTTTTTCCTGTGCAATAGCTCAGCACACACCTGAATTTCAGCGTCACTAAATGGCAAGGTAAGATATGGCCTGCTGTGTAACTTTACTAACAGACAAAAGAAATTTGTTAGTGTGCATGAGGTCGATAAAACCTATGAGATAATCTCCAAACAATTTCAAACTGAGATGTTCCCTGCTGTATTACTTTAGGAAAAGAAGACATTTTTTTTTTAATGTGGATGAGGCCAGTATGACATAGAATATACTGTATGATCCAAAATATTTGAAACTCAGATCTAGCCAGCTATATCACTTTACAAATATTTTTGGGCTACTCTGCATAAGCTCTGTGTCCAGTTGACTTTGACCGCCACTGACGTGGTAGCTGGCTTATAGCACTGTATGACTTCTGGCACAGGAAAAAATATTTTTTGGACTGGGCCTAGAGAGAGAAGTTGCTTTTTTTTTTACAGTAAAACCAGGACAAGTTCAACGCCACTAAAATAGGATCTGCCTTTTAGCAGACTGGATCAACTTTGTCACAGTAAAAAACCTTTAAAAAATATATATACGTTTGAGTGTGCATACAAGCTGAATTTGACCGCCATTGACGTAGTAGCTGACTTATAGCACTGCATGACTTTTGGCACAGGAAAAAATATTTTTTGGACTGGGTGTAGCAAGAGAAAAAATGTATTTTTTTTACTCTGAAACCATCTGAAGTTCAACTCCACTAAAATAGTATCTGATATTAAAAAAAACTTTAGTGCACACAGCTTTCAATATCACAATAGCAACAGAAAAAAAACAGATTTTGTGCTCTGCAATAAGAAGCTCTGCAGACTGTGCAGAGCACAATTTCAACCCCGCTAAATGAAAAGGTGCACTGCGCTTGCTTGATCACATTAGCAAGTGCAAAAAAAGATTCAAGGTATACTGAGACATGGAGCTCTATACCACTGGTGCACAGCACTATTGTATGGCACGGGCCCTCTCTTTCTTTCAGAATATCAGTACTTGTGACTCGCCCCCTGGGCCGTGGGGTACCCGGAACCGGTCTTCTGTGCGATGCTGGGGGTAGTAGTGGCAAGCCGATCCCGTGGCTCAGGGTGGTCAGTCCAAATGCTGTGGCAGTCTATTTGTAGAGTTATGAATGTCCGACTACGCCACCCGTGGATTGCGGTCAGGGATGACCGCCGCTGCAAGGCAGACCGCGGAGGCTGGTGTTGGTGTGTAGCACAGGGATAGGATAACTCCCCACGGGAAGAGTGTAGCCTCAGGTAATAGGATGCTGGGGGTGATGGTGCAGGCTGTAACATACCCGGCGGCGTCCTTGCATAGTGGTCCATCTCCCACTGTGCAAGAGCGCGCACTTGATTTCCAGTCCAGACTATCACTCTGGCTTTCCTCCATGCTGTCTGCTTGCCTCTGTTTCTTCTGCTTAAGGGCGGCGCCCGCTCACTTCCTGCTTCTTGTAGCTGCTGCGGGCACACCCCTTGTGTGTCCTCAGCCTATTGCTGTCTGTCACCTGGTATTTAACCCAGCTCTTTCCTGGAATCCTTGCCTGGGCATTATGTTCTGTCAGTTGGCTTCTGGTTGCTGACGTGCCAGGTCCTCTCTATGTTTCCTGCCTTGCGGTATCAGTTCCCGTGTCTGAACTGAGTCCTGTCTGTGTTCTCTTGCCTGCTGCCTTTCCTGGAGGCTGTATTTCCAGGCCCGTGTGGACACGCTGTTTGCCTGTTCATCTCGCCGTCTGGGGGCCGCATACCCAGACTCGCTCCTGTATCTCGCTTCAGTAACAGTTCCTGTCTGAACTGTCTCCTAACCTGCTTCCTGTTTTTCTCTGTGTCCGTACCTTCCCTTTCTTCTGCTTTGTCTGAACCAGCACTTGGCTTTACCTTGGCTCGTTCCTGTATTTGTCGCAGTAACAGTTCCTGTCTGAACTGTCTCCTAACCTGTCTCCTGTTTTTCTCTATGTCCGTACCTTCCCTTTTTCTGCAGAGTCTGAACCTGCACCTAACTCCTTCTCGTTGTCGCTGTACTTCTGTTTGTGAGTTTAGAGTTCACTCGCTTCTTCATTGCAAGTATCGATTGTGTATCTGGTTCTGCCTTTCCCTTCCTGCCTGTTCCGTGTGAATAGAGCCCTGTCCCTTCTGCTGTACCTTGCTCACCGCTCCGGCGGTTCTAGCCTACTCTGCCTTGCTCACCGCTCCGGCGGTTCCAGCCTGCTCTGCCTTGTTCACCGCTCCGGCGGTTCTAGCCTGCTCTGCCTTGTTCACCGCTCCGGCGGTTCTAGCCTGTGCTGCTTTGCTCACCGCTCTTGCGGTTTCCGCTCTGCTCTGCCTTGCTCACTGCTCTGGCAGTCTCGCTCTACTCTGACCCTTTGCTCGCTGCTCCGGCAGTCTCGCTCTGCTCTGTCCCTTTGCTCGCTGCTCCGGCAGTCTCGCTCTGCTCTGTCCCTTTGCTCACTGCTCCGGCAGTCTCGCCCTGCTCCTCTCTCGCTCACCACTCCAGGCGGCCTTGTCCTGCTCTTCTCTCGCTCACCGCTCCAGGCGGTCTCGTCTTGTTCTGCTCTTGCTCTCCGCTCTGGGCGGCCTCACTCTGCTGTGTTTGTCCACTGCATCTGCGGTTCTGTTCCTGAGTCCCAGTCTGTACTGGGTCCTATCCACTCGGTGCTCCAACCTGTCATACCTGCCAGTACCTCCCTGCCTGCATACCAGTCGTGCTTACGAGCCTCCGCCAGTCTACATACCAGCCATGTCTGCCTATACCCAGCAGTCTGTGTGCCTGCCTAACCTGCCTGTTCCTGTATTCCCCTGTGTGGGTCAACAGCCGTGTCCGGGGTCTGTCCTGGAGTAGCACCTGGTCCCTCTGCTCGGTTCCTCCTTGGTGCACTGGCGTCGTATGCCGTCGTGCGACCCTGGTCGGATCGGGTGGATACTTAGTTACGCCCCTCCAGGCATTCACTCTCCGACACGGTCCAGTGGAATCACTACATATACACGCACACGCCACTCAGCCCGGGCGTGTGCATTACAGCATGCGCAGGCCATGGTTCCCGTTGAGCCCCACGGCCTTCGCTCTCTGAGACGTTTTCAGCGAATATGTGCATTAAAAATAAATAAATGAAAAAATATATATATTTTTTTTCTTTAGCTGAGTTCCAGACAAATTACGCACCCATCCAGATGGAACTTTCTGCACTCGTTCCTGCGGATCCGCCACGGTACTATGGGGATCCAAGACAGAGTCGTGCATTTGTGGAGCAATGCATGCTACACTTCAAGTTCTACCCTCTTTGTTTTCCCACCGATCGGGTTAAGGTGGGATTCATGATGTCTTACCTAGCGGGTGATGTCTTACATAGTAACATAGTAACATAGTTTGTAAAGCCGAATAAAGACTTGCGTCCATCAAGTTCGACCTGTTAGTTCTGTAATTGCTAAAGTTGATCCAGAGGAGGGCAAAAACCCCAAATGATTTGGCCAATCTTCACCTGAGGAAAAATTCCCTCCCGACTCTGAAACCAGCAGTCAGAATAAATCCCTGTATCAACCTACTATTTTATTCTATTTTTAAGTATATGCTGAAATCTGCCTGGTATCTAGAAAAGCATCCAGTCCCCGCTTGAACTGGTTTAGTGAATCCGACATTACCGTCTCCTCACTCAGTGAATTCCATATTCTCACTGCTCTTACCATAAAGAACCCCTTCCTATGCTGGTGCTTGAACTTTTTCTCTTCCAGTCTTAGTGAATGCCCTCTTGTTACCGTAATATCCCTCCTTTTGAACAAATCCCGGGCAAAATCTCTATACTGTCCCCTAACATATTTGTACACATTTATTATGTCCCCCCTCAACCTTCTCTTTTCCAGGCTGAATAGTCCTAGTTTTGCCAACCTCTCTGGGTATTGCAGTCCCTCCATTCCCCTTATTAATTTTGTTGTCCTCCTTTGTACCTTTTCAAGCTCATTTATATCCTTTCTATATATTGGGGCCCATAACTGAGCACAGTATTCCAAGTGTGGTCTGACCAGTGCTTTGTACAGTGGAAGAACAATGTTCTCCTCCTTTGCAGCTATACCTCTTCTGATACATCCCATTACCCTGTTTTCCCTTACAGCAGCGGCCTGACTTTGGGCACTCCAATTTAGTTTGCTATCAATCAAGATGCCCAAGTCCTTCTCCATCTCTGAATTCCCCAATGATTTCCCATTCAGTGAGTACTGGTGACTTCCATTTTTCCTTCCCATATGTATGACCTTACATTTCTCCTCGTTAAACCTCATTTGCCATTTAATGCTCCACCTACCCAGCTTATCCAAATCCCTCTGAAGGTCTTCACTATCCTCTTTTGTATTAATTGTTTTACATAACTTTGTGTCATCTGCAAATATTGATATTTTACTATTTAACCCATTGACTATGTCGTTAATAAAGATATTAAATAACATTGGGCCTAGTACAGACCCCTGTGGTACCCCACTAGTGACGCTTACCCAATCTGAGAATATTCCATTTATAACCACCCTCTGCCTTCTATCCTTTAGCCAGTTAGCTACCCACTTGCAGACATTTTCCCCCAGCCCCATCATTCTCATTTTGTATACCAACCTATTATGTGGCACGCTATCGAAAGCTTTTGAGAAGTCGAGATACACGACATCCACTGGTTCCCCCTGATCTACTCGAGAGCTAACCTCCTCGTAGAAGTCAATCAGGTTAGTTTGGCAGGAGCGATTCCTCATGAATCCATGTTGGTTCGGGGTTAATAGATTATTAGCATCAAGATGCTCCATAATTGCCTCTTTAATGAAGCCTTCAAAAATTTTGCCCACAACGGACGTCAGACTCACCGGCCGATAGTTTCCGGCGTCACTTTTCGCTCCCTTTTTGAATATTGGCACTACATTCGCCTGTCGCCAATCAAGTGGTACAGACCCAGTCTCAACAGAGTCCTTAAATATAAGATATAACGGTCTGTCTATCACATTACTTAGTTCCCTTAGTACCCGTGGGTGTATGCCATCAGGTCTTAGTGATTTGTTTATTTTAATGTTACTGAGGCGTTTCTGTACCCCAGCTTGGGTTAGATTTGTCATACTTAGTGGAGGATTAAGCTTGTCACTTCTCATTTCGCCTGTTAGTTCTTTTTCCTTTGTGAAAGTTGACGAAAAAAAATTATTTAATAGATTAGCTTTATCCTCATCTTTCTCTATGATTTTGCCTTCATCACTTTTTATCGGTCCAATATTATCCGGTTTAATCCTTTTACTATTTATATACGTAAAGAACAGTTTGGGATTTGATCTACTTTCCCTAGCAATACGTTTCTCTGTTTCCTCCTTCGCTATTTTTATTTGTTTTTTGCAGGTTCTCATTTTTTCCTTGTAACACATTAGTGCCTCCTTGCTGTTTTCCTGTTTTAATCTCTTGAATGCCTCTTTTTTGCTATTTAACTCCCCTTTTACGTTCTTGTTCAACCATATTGGTTTCCTCTTATTTCTGGCCCTTTTATTCCCATACGGTATATACCTCTCGCACTGAGTATTCAGAATTATTTTGAAGGTTTCCCATTTACTATTCGTATTTCCTTGATTAAGAACTTTGTCCCAGTCTATAAGTTGAAGGCTTTCTTTCAGCTGATCAAACTTCGCCCTCCTAAAGTTTAATGTTTTAGTTGTTCCCTTATTGATAACCCTACTGAAGGGCATTTTGAAATTGATAATATTATGATCGCTATTACCTTGGTGCCCCCCTATCTGTACCTCAGTTATTCTATCAGGCCTATTAGTCAATATTAAGTCCAACACGGCCTTCCCTCTCGTTGGTTCCTGCACTAGTTGGGAGAGATAATTATCCTTGATAATTGTCAAGAACCTTTTTCCTTTCTGCGATCTACAGGTTTCTGTTTCCCAGTCAATATCCGGGTAGTTGAAGTCCCCCATTACAATCACCTCATTATGTTTTGCTACTTTGTCTATTTGTCCTAATAGCAGTTTCTCATTCTCCTCTGTTATATTGGGTGGCTTATAGCAGACCCCCAGTAATATTTTATTATTATTTTTTGCCCCCTCTATCTCTACCCACATGGACTCGACCCCCTCTTCTCCCTCTCCTATATCTTCCCTTAGTCTGGGCTTTAGACGTGACTTTACATATAAGCAGACTCCTCCGCCCTTCCCCTGTTTCCGGTTCCTTCTAAATAAACTATAATCTATTAAATTTACCGCCCAGTCGTAGCTATCGTCTATCCAAGTCTCTGTTATACCTACGATGTCATACCTCTCCTCCGATATAAGCGCCCGCAGCTCATCCGCCTTATTGGTCAGGCTTGCGTTGGTCAGCATGCAAGATAAAACTTTGGGGTTATTTAGCATCCTATTCTTCTCTAACGATTAGTGTTGAGCGATACCTTCCGATATCAGGAAATATCGTATCGGATTGGATCGGGCCGATACCCAAAAAGTATCGGATATCGCTGATTCCGATACCGGAAACCAATGCAAGTCAATGGGACACAAATATCAGAATGAAAATAAACCCTTTCTTTCCTTGTAGGTTAATTCTACATGAAGTAAAACAACTAAAAATAATGTAAAATGACATGAAAAGCCGGCAATTCAGCAGCGGCATACACCGGTACCCGACAATTTACAACAGAAAGAATAGAGCTTCACACATAGATTAGATAGATAGAAACTTGTCAGTCACATGTATAAGAAGCACAGTGACAGTGTTGCTTACTGTACTTGTCATTTAGTGTAAAGGATTTATTAAAAAAAATAATAGTGTTTTCGTGCACCGTCTCTTTAAAAAAGCCGGCCGGCAATTCAGCAGCGGTACCCGACAATTTATAGCAGAAAGAATAGAGCATCACACATAGATTAGATAGATAGAAACATGTCAGTCACATATATAAGAAGCACAGTGACAGTGTTGGTTACTGTACTTGTCATTTAGTGTAAAGGATTTATTTAAAAAAATAATAGTGTTTTCGTGCACCGTCTCTTTAAAAAAGCCTGCCGGCAATTCAGCAGCGGTACCCGACAATTTAGAATAGAAGGAATAGAGCATCACACATAGATTAGATAGATAGAAACATGTCAGTCACATATATAAGAAGCACACTGACAGTGTTGCTTACAGAACTTGTCATTTAGTGTAAATGATTTATTTAAAAAAATATTAGTGTTTTCATGCACTGTCTCTTTAAAAAAGCACGCCGGCAATTCAGCATCTGTACCCGACAATTTATAACAGACAGAATAGAAAATCACACATAGATTAGATAGATAGAAACATGTCAGTCACATATATATGAAGTACAGTGATAGTGTTGATTACTGTACTTGTCATTTAGTGTTAAAATAAAGGATTTATTTAAAAAAAAATTGGCGTGGGGTTCCCCGTAATTTTAGTCTCTAGCGGAGGTTAAGCAGACGGCTGGGGCAGATGTTTGAAGCCTGGGAAGGGGGTAATACCCATGGAGCTTCCCAGGCTACTAATATCAGCCCCCAGCTGAATACCTAGCCTTTACTAGCTATTAAAATGGGGGACCCCCCCAAAAAAAATAACGTGGGGACCCCCCTAATTTAATAGCTAGCAAAGGCTAGGCAGACAGCTGGGGGCTGATTTTAAGAGCCCAGGAAGGGTGCCATGAATATTGGCCCCCTCCCAGGCTAGAAACACCAGCCGTCAGCCGCCCCAGAAATGGCGCATCCATAGAATGCGCCAATTCTGGCACTTAGCCTCGCTCTTCCCACTGCCCTGTAGCGGTGGCAGTGGGGTAATAGGGCTGGGGTTGATGTCAGCTTATAATGCCAGCTGACATCAAGCCCAGGTTAGTAATGGAGAGGCGTCTATAAGACGCCCCCATTACTAACCCCATAGTCAAAGTTAAAAAAAAACACAAACACCCAGAATAAAGTCCTTTATTTGAAATAAACACACAATTCTTTAATGTTCTAAATTAAACCATACTTACAACCACGCCCATTCCAGCTGAAGCCAACGATCTCCTGCAATAAAAGAAAAATAATAAACCAACATCATCCTTACCTTTCCATGGTTCCCACGATGGCTCCAGCTCTGCTACATCGAGATGACAGGCTGGACCGCAGCAGAACGCTGCCATCCAGCCTGTCATCCCGCAGACACTGAGAAGCGTAGGCATGCTTGTGCTCCTCAGTGTCTGGCTGTGACGGCATCCAGATGAGCCGACAATGAACTCAGCTCACCTCATGCACGTCACTGACAGTGTGGGAAAATTCTCCTGCACTCAGCGCTTCAGCGTGAGAATTCTCCCACGCTGTCAGTGACATACATGAGGTGAGGTCATGTCCAATGAACTCAACTCGCCTCATGCACATCACTGACAGCGTGGGAAAATTCTCACGCTGAAGCGCTGAGTGCAGGAGAATTTTCCCACGCTGTCAGTGACGTGCATGAGGTGAGCTGAGTTCATTGGACATGAACTCGGCTCATCTTTATGCCGTCACAGCGAGGCACTGAAAAGCGCAAGCATGCCTGCCCTTCTCAGTGTCTGCGGGATGACAGGCTGGATGGCAGCGTTCTGCTGTGGTCCAGCCTGTCATCTCGATGTAGCAGAGCTGAAGCTGTCGTGGGAACCATGGAAAGGTAAGGATGATGTTGCTTTATTATTTTACTTTTATTGCAGGAGATCGTTGGCTTCAGCTGGAATGGGCGTGACGGTAAGTATGGTTTAATTTAGAACAATAAAGAATTGTGTGTTTATTTCAATTAAAGGACTTTTTTCTGGGTGTTTGTGTTTTTTTTAAATACTTTACTAGAAATTCATGGTGGTCATGTCTAATATTGGCGTGACCCCATGAATTTCGGGCTTAGGGCCAGCTGATAATGCCAAGCTGGCCTTAACCCCTTTATTACCCAGTGAGCCACCGCACCAGGGCCCTGGATGAGTTGGGTACAGCGCCAGAAGATGGCGCTTCTATGAACGCGCCATTGTCTGGGGCGGCTGCGGACTGCAATTTGCAGCGGGTGGGGCCCAGAAAGCTTGGGCCTCCCTGCGCTGCATATTCCATCCCCCAGCTGCCTAGTTGTACCTGGCTGGGCACAAAAATAGGGCGAAGCCCCACACATTTTTTTTTTAAATTATTTCATGAAATTCATGGAATAATTAAGAAAAAAAGGGCTTCCCTATATTGTTGTGTCCAACCAGGTACAAATAGGCAGCTGGTGGTTGGGGGCAGCCCGTTCCTGCCTGCTGTACCTGACTGGACACAAATATAGGGCGAAGCCCCACATCAATTTTTTTAAAAATAAATCCTTTATTTTAACACTAAATGACATTTGAGGAGTTAATAAAGATGCAGTCCCTAAATTATTATTTATTTTTTAATTAATTTTTCCCAAAACTTTTGACGTGGACTTCGCCATATTTTTGTATGCCAGCCAGGTACAGCATCCAGCTTCTATGAACGCGCCATTTTCCGGGGTGGCTGCGGACCGCAATTTTCAGCGGGGGGGGGCAGAAAGCTTGGGTCTCCCTGCGCTGCAGATTCCATCCCCCAGCTGCCTAGTTGTACCTGGCTGGACACAAAAATAGGGAGAAGCTCCACGTTGTTTTTTTTTTAAATGATTTCATGAAATTCATGAAATAATTAAGAAAAAAAGGGCTTCCCTATATTGTTGTGTCCGGCCAGGTACAAATAGGCAGCTGGTGGTTGGGGGCAGCCCGTTCCTGCCTGCTGTACCTGACTGGACACAATAATAGGGCGAAGCCCCACGTCAATTTTTTTTTAATTATTTCAGGAAATTCATGAAATAATTGAAAAAAATTTATGTGGGGCTTCGCCCTATATTTGTGTCCAGTCAGGTACAGCAGGCAGGAACGGGCTGCCCCCAACCACCAGCTGCCTATTTGTACCTAGCCGGACACAACAATATAGGGAAGCCCTTTTTTTCTTAATTATTCCATGAATTTCATGAAATAATTTAAAAAAAAAATACGTGGGGCTTCGCCCTATTTTTGTGTCCAGCCAGGTACAACTAGGCAGCTGGGGTCTGGAATCTGCAGCGCAGGGAGGCCCAAGCTTTCTGGGCCCCACCTGCTGCAAATTGCAGTCCGCAGCCGCCCCGGAAAATGGCGCGTTCATAGAAGCGCCATCTTCTGGCGCTGTACCCAACTCATCCAGGGCCCTGATGCGGTGGCTCACTGGGTAATAAAGGGGTTAAGGCCAGCTTGGCATTATCAGCTGGCCCTAAGCCCGAAATTCATGGGGTCACGCCAATATTAGACATGACCACCATGAATTTCTAGTAAAGTATTTAAAAAAAACACAAACACCCAGAAAAAAGTCCTTTAATTGAAATAAACACACAATTCTTTATTGTTCTAAATTAAACCATACTTACCGTCACGCCCATTCCAGCTGAAGCCAACGATCTCCTGCAATAAAAGTAAAATAATAAAGCAACATCATCCTTACCTTTCCATGGCTCCCACGACAGCTTCAGCTCTGCTACATCGAGATGACAGGCTGGACAGCAGCAGAACGCTGCCATCCAGCCTGTCATCCCGCAGACACTGAGAAGCACAGGCATGCTTGCGCTCCTCAGTGTCTCTCTGTGACGGCATCCAGATGAGCCGAGGTCATGTCCAATGAACTCGGCTCACCTCATGCACTTCACTGACAGCGTGGGAGAATTCTCACGCTGAAGCGATGAGTGCAGGAGAATTTTCCCACGCTGTCAGTGACGTGCATGAGGTGAGCTGAGTTCATTGGACATGACCTCACCTCATGTATGTCACTGACAGCGTGGGAGAATTCTCACGCTGAAGCGCTGAGTGCAGGAGAATTTTCCCACGCTGTCAGTGACGTGCATGAGGTGAGCTCATTCATGTCCATTGAACTCTGCTGACCTCATGTACGTCACTGACAGTGTGGGAGAATTCTCACGCTGAAGCGCTGAGTGCAGGAGAATTTTCCCACGCTGTCAGTGACGTGCATGAGGTGAGCTGAGCTCATTGGACATGACCTCGGCTCATCTTTATGCCGTCACAGCCTGACACTGAGGAGCGCAAGCATGCCTGCGCTTCTCAGTGTCTGCGGGATGACAGGCTGGATGGCAGCGTTCTGCTGCGGTCCAGCCTGTCATCTCGATGTAGCAGAGCTGAAGCCATCGTGGGAACCATGGAAAGGTAAGGATGATGTTGCTTTATTATTTTACTTTTATTGCAGGAGATCGTTGGCTTCAGCTGGAATGGGCGTGACTGTAAGTATGGTTTCATTTAGAACAATAAAGAATTGTGTGTTTATTTCAATTAAAGGACTTTTTTCTGGGTGTTTGTGTTTTTTTTAAATACTTTACTAGAAATTCATGGTGGTCATGTCTAATATTGGCGTGACCCCATGAATTTCGGGCTTAGGGCCAGCTGATAATGCCAAGCTGGCCTTAACCCCTTTATTACCCAGTGAGCCACCGCACCAGGGCCCTGGATGAGTTGGGTACAGCGCCAGAAGATGGCGCTTCTATGAACGCGCCATTTTCCGGGGCGGCTGCGGACTGCAATTTGCAGCAGGTGTGGCCCAGAAAGCTTGGGCCTCCCTGCGCTGCAGATTCCAGTCCCCAGCTGCCTAGTTGTACCTGGCTGGACACAAAAATAGGACGAAGCCCACGTATTTTTTTTTTTAATTATTTCATGAAATTCATGGAATAATTAAGAAAAAAAGGCCTTCCCTATATTGTTGTGTCCGGCTAGGTACAAATAGGCAGCTGGTGGTTGGGGGCAGCCCGTTCCTGCCTGCTGTACCTGACTGGACACAAATATAGGGCGAAGCCCCACATACATTTTTTTTAATTATTTCATGAATTTCCTGAAATAATTAAAAAAAAATTGACGTGGGGCTTCGCACTATATTTGTGTCCAGCCAGGTACAGCAGGCAGGAACGGGCTGCCCCCAACCACCAGCTGCCTATTTATACCTGGTTGGACACAACAATATAGGGAAGCCCTTTTTTTCTTAATTATTCCATGAATTTCATGAAATAATAATAAAAAAACAACAACGTGGAGCTTCTCCCTATTTTTGTGTCCAGCCAGGTACAACTAGGCAGCTGGGGGATGGAATCTGCAGCGCAGGGAGGCCCAAGCTTTGTGCCCCCCCCCCGCTGAAAATTGCAGTCCACAGCCGCCCCGGAAAATGGCGCGTTCATAGAAGCTGGATGCTGTACCTGGCTGGCATACAAAAATATGGCGAAGCCCAAGTCAAAAGTTTTGTGAAAAATTAATTAAAAAATAAATAATAATTTAGGGACTGCATCTTTATTAACTCCTCAAATGTCATTTAGTGTTAAAATAAAGGATTTATTTAAAAAAAAATTGGCGTGGGATCCCCCATAATTTTAGTCTCTAGCGGAGGTTAAGCAGACTGCTGGGGAAGATGTTTGAAGCCTGGGAAGGGGGTAAAACCCACGGAGCTTCCCAGGCTACTAATATCAGCCCCCAGCTGAATACCTAGCCTTTACTAGCTATTAAAATGGGGGACCCCCCCAAAAAAATGACGTGGGGTCCCCCCTATTTTAATAGCTAGCAAAGGCTAGGCAGACAGCTGGGGGCTGATATTAATAGCCCAGGAAGGGTGCCATGAATATTGGCCCCCTCCCAGGCTAGAAACACCAGCCGTCAGCCGCCCCAGATATGGCGCATCCATATGATGCGCCAATTCTGGCACTTAGCCTCGCTCTTCCACGCTGCCCTGGTGCGGTGGCAGGGGGTAATAGTGGTGGGGTTCATGTCAGCGCCAGCTGCCATGAAGCCCAGGTTAGTAATGATGGGCGTCTATAAGACACCCCCATTACTAACCTACAAAGTGTTAAAAAGAAAAAACACACTACACCCAGAAAAAAATAATTTATTTGAAATAAAACACACCATTTTATTTAATTCTTAGTTTACTAAAAAAAAATAGTTACCTGTCCACGTTCCTGCGCTGATCTCCCATGCACAGCTGTCACATCTGGAGATGGTGACAGCTGTGCATGGCTGCTGTAAGCTCACGCTGCCGGGAACACGTCCGCTCCCGGCAGCGGGAGCCACTGACTGAGGTCACCGGAGTGCATTCAGTCAGCGCAGCTCCGGAGACCTCCTTTACGGCAGTGCTGTACCGTGGGAATTTCTCACGATACAGCGGGGCCGTAAAGCAGCTAACCGGAGCAGCGCTGCCTGAACTCCGGTGAACCCGGTTATGGAATGACGGGGCTGCTTTACGGCCCCATCATTCTAGCGGCGGCAGCGGTTCAGAGCGGTCACATTCTATGTGGCTGCTTTGAACTGGAGATCTTCGTGGGACACTCGTGGACTACTACGGAGGGGTAAGGATAAGGTTGTAGTTTATTATTTTATATTTTATTACAGGAGATCGATGGCTTCGGGGAATTAGGTGTCTAGGTGAGTATAGGTGTAGTTTTTTATTTTTTACTTTATTTTAGGTGGCGATCGGCAGGGACAGGTAATGTATGAACTAATTTATTGTAGGTAACCACTGGCCACCAATGACGTGTATTTAACATTTATTGGGGACACAGTAGGGCAATTTAAATAGCAGGATCAGGCTGATGGGAACTGCTGCTCCCATCGAGCTGATCCTGCTGGCACGAGTGGACGGGGGACAGACATAGGCCGATGGGAGTAGTAGTGTCACATCGGCCTATGTCTGCCTGCACGCACACACCCGCAGACATCGCACAGACACCGCACACACCCGCACACACCCACAAACATCGCACAGACACCGCGCACACACACGCAGACATCGCACACACACCCCGCATACACTCGCATACACACTAATCATGACCGGTCTGATGGTCTTGGAGGTGAGGCTGACCTGTGCCGCCGTGGGAAAGTTCATGTGAGTTCATGCAGTCAAGCATGAACTCACATGAACCCTCTGAGGGCACCGCGGCGACTTCAAATGAACAGCTGATCGGCATCACATGATACCTCAGCTGTTCATTTGAAATAACCGGCGGGAAAGCGCAGCACAGAACGGGAAAGCCGGCGGTGAAGTCTTTTCACTGCCGGCTTCCCCGCCCGGGTCCTTCGCTCCCCGCTCCTTGGAGCTGCGCTCCCCGCCCGGTCCTAACTTACGATCGGGATGGGAGGTGGCGAGGGGAGCGGAGGATCGGGGTGGGAGGCTGCGGGGAAGCAGTATGGGGCTGTGTGATTGTTTAAAAGCCGGCGGCTTTTTACCGCCCGCCGGCTTTTAAACAATCAGGAGAATTCTCCCACGCTGGGATGGCATTCTGATGACAGGCTGGATCTCAGCTGAGCGCTGCCACCCAGCTTGTCATCCTTCAGAGACACTGCAGAGCGCAGGCATTATGGGAACTTCCGATTCCGGTATTCGATATTGTAAAAGTGTCGGAATTAAGTATCGGAATTCCGATACCGCGAATATCGGCCGATACCCGATATTTCAGTATCGGAATGCTCAACACTACTAACGATCTAACTGTACTATCCCCACCCCCCTCTCCACCCTCATTATATTCACTTCTCCCCTTCCCCCTTGCTTGCCTCACATCCCACCTATTTCCTTGGTTTCTCCCCCCCGTCTCTAGTTTAAAAACTCCTCCAACCTATTAGCCATCTTCTTCCCCAGCACCGCTGCACCCTCCCCATTGAGGTGCAGCCCGTCCCTACAGTAGAGCCTGTAGCCGACAGCGAAGTCGGCCCAGTTCTCCATGAACCCAAACCCTTCTGCCTTGCACCAAATCTTTAGCCACTTATTCACCTCCCTAACCTCCCGTTGGCGCTCCTCTGTGGCTCGCGGGATTGGTAGTATTTCTGAGAAAACTACCTTGGAGGTCCTTGCAGTAAGCTTCCTACCTAAATCCCTGAAATCATTTTTAAGGACCCTCCATCTACCACTCACTTTGTCATTGGTGCCAATGTGGACCATGACCGCTGGGTCTTCGCCAGCCCCACCCAGTAACCTGTCAACCCGATCCGCGATGTGCCGGACTCGAGCGCCAGGGAGGCAGCACACCGTTCGGCGATCCCGGTCTTTGTGACAGATTGCCCTGTCTGTCCCCCTAATAATAGAGTCACCCACTACCAGGACCTGTCTAGCCTGCCCTACACTTCCCCCTCACCCTCATTACTGGAGCATACACTCCCCCGGCGGTCAGAGGATCTGTCGTGCTCCAATAATGCCGGTTCTGAACCAGCCTTCCTATACTTCTTCCCTCTATCCCTTCTAACTGTTACCCAGCTCCCTGCCTGTTCAGCCTGCGCTTCCCCACTAAGCTCCACCCCCAGTGTTGACCCACTGAGTGTCTGCTCGGTGAGCAGCAAACTCCGTTCCATGTTGTCGATGCTCCTCAGTACCGCTATCTGAGCACTTAGATCCAGGATTTGGGCTTCCAAATGCACGATATGCTGACATCTCTCGCAGCAGTATGGATCCTTGAGCGGTAGCTCAGGGAATGCATACATTGCGCAAGATGTACACTGCACGGCTCCGGCCAACATGGACGTCATTCTAAATATGGGGATACAGTCAGTATATATGTACAAGTACAAAACACAATTATTTATATATAGGTGTATGGACGGGGATCAATTAGGGATGTGCAAGTGTATCGATTAGATATCGGCGCGGGATCAGTTAAGTATGGACGGGGGATCAATTAAGTATCAATTAAGTATGGACGGGGGATCAGCTGAGTGGGTCAGGTGGATTAATTAAGTATGGACGGTGTGTCAATTAACTATGGACTGAAATGGATCACCCCCCTATGGGACGCACAGGATCCTATCGTCCTGGTCTTGCAGGCCTTCCTGGTGGCCTTTCTAATGGTCTACGATGACCCTAACCCGGAGGCTCCTGCTGAAGGTTCACTTCCCAATATCCCGGAGCAGCCCCGATGGTTAATGTGTGTGGGTAGCGCACTAGTCCTCCTGCCCGAAGAGACTACTGCCCATCCAAAATCCACACAGGATGACTACGCTCTCCGGAATACTTCTCCCAACCTCAAGAGGCAGTCCAGACGTGCTAGGCGTAGAGGCAAGCCGTCACGTCAGGGTCTGTCCTCCCAAAGACCTCCTGATCCCAACCTTGAAATCCCTGCTGAAGCTTCATTTCCCTGTATCTCAGAGCAGCCCCGACGGGTAATGTGCGTGGGTAGCGCACCAGTTCTCCTGCCCGAAGAGACTTCTGCCCACCTAGAATCCACACAGGAGGACTTCCTGCACCCAGTATCTGATGCTTCACCCACTTTAACCGGTGAGCCTGTCCAAGGGTACTCCGAAGCAGTGATTACCTCCGAGTCTGTGCATCTCTACTACCTGGCGGAGGACCCCCTGTTGCCTCCTGAATCCTCTGGGATACCACCTGATGACAAATGGAGAGAGACTTCCCTACACCCAGTACCCGATACTTCATCCGCTCTGTCCTGTGAGCCTGACAATGGGTACCTCAAAGCGGTAGTTAACCCCGAGTCTCTACACCCCTCCGACCAGGCGGATGACCTCCAGTTGTCTAAAGAACCCTTCGGGGTGCTACCTGGTAGCGAATGGACAGAGTCTTCCCTATAATCTGTACCTGATACCTCGCCCGCTTTGTCCAGTGAGTCCGGCCTAGTGTACTCCGAAGCAGAGGTTATCCCCGAGTCTCTACACCCCTCCGACCAGGCGGAGGACCTCCAGTTGTCTCCTGAACCCTTCGGGGTGCTACCTGATAGCGAATGGACAGAGACTCTCCTATACTCGGTACCTGATACCTCGCCTGCTTCTTCCAGTGAGTCCGACCTAGTGTACTCCGAAGCAGAGGTTACTCCCGAGTCTCTGCACCCCTCCAACCCGGCGGAGGACTTCCAGTTGTCTCCTGAACCCTCTGGGGTGCTACCTGATAAGTGGAGAGAGACTTCCTTGTGTGCTGTTCCTGGTACTCCACCCGTTTCGGCTGTTGCTGAGGCTAGCTGGATAGGAGGTAGCATCCTAGCTACCCAGATGAGACCAGTTTTGTCTCTTCCTGTGGACAGTAGAAGTAATCTCCTTTTGAAGAGAAGGATTGGCCCTCAAATTCCCTGCAGAAGATTCTGGCAGGCCTGAAGAAGAGAGGGCGGAAGGGGGGGGTACTGTAACATACCTGGCGGCATCCTTGCATAGTGGTCCATCTCCCACTGTGCAAAAGCGCGCACTTGATTTCCAGTCCAGACTATCACTCTGACTTTCCTCCATGCTGTCTGCTTGCCTCTGTTTCTTCTGCTTAAGGGCGGCGCCTGATCACTTCCTGCTTCTTGTAGCTGCTGCGGGCACACCCCTTGTGCGTCCTCAGCCTATTGCTGTCTGTCACCTGGTATTTAACCCAGCTCTTTCCTGGAATCCTTGCCTGAGCATTGTGTTCTGTCAGTTGGCTTCTGGTCGCTGAAGTGCCAGGTCCTGTCTATGTTTCCTGCCTTGCGGTATCAGTTCCCGTGTCTGAACTGAGTCCTGTCTGTGTTCTCTTGCCTGCTGCCTTTCCTGGAGGCTTTATTTCCAGGCCCGTGTGGACACGCTGTTTGCCTGTTCATCTCGCCCTCTGGGGAGCGCATACCCAGACTCGCTCCTGTATCTCGCTTCAGTAACAGTTCCTGTCTGAACTGTCTCCTAACCTGCTTCCTGTTTTTCTCTGTGTCCGTACCTTCCCTTTCTTCTGCTTTGTCTGAACCAGCACTTGGCTTTACCTTGGCTCGTTCCTGTATTTGTCGCAGTAACATTTCCTGTCTGAACTGTCTCCTAACCTGTCTCCTGTTTTTCTCTATGTCCGTACCTTCCCTTTTTCTGCAGAGTCTGAACCTGCACCTAACTCCTTCTCGTTGTCGCTGTACTTCTGTTTGTGAGTTTAGAGTTCACTCGCTTCTTCATTGCAAGTATCGATTGTGTATCTGGTTCTGCCTTTCCCTTCCTGTCTGTTCCGTGTGAACAGAGCCCTGTCCCTTCTGCTGTACCTTGCTCACCGCTCCGGCGGTTCTAGCCTACTCTGCCTTGCTCACCGCTCCGGCGGTTCCAGCCTGCTCTGCCTTGTTCACCGCTCCGGCGGTTCTAGCCTGCTCTGCCTTGTTCACCGCTCCGGCGGTTCTAGCCTGCTCTGCCTTGCTCACCGCTCTGGCGGTTCTAGCCCGTGCTGCTTTGCTCACCGCTCTTGCGGTTTTTCGCTCTGCTCTGCCTTGCTCACCGCTCTTGCGGTTTCCGCTCTGCTCTGCCTTGCTCACTGCTCTGGCAGTCTCGCTCTGCTCTGACCCTTTGCTCGCTGCTCCGGCAGTCTCGCTCTGTCCCTTTGCTCGCTGCTCCGGCAGTCTCGCTCTGCTCTGTCCCTTTGCTCACTGCTCCGGCAGTCTTGTCCTGCTCCTCTCTCGCTCACCACTCCAGGCGGCCTTGTCCTGCTCTTCTCTCGCTCACCGCTCCAGGCGGTCTCGTCTTGTTCTGCTCTTGCTCTCTGCTCTGGGCGGCCTCACTCTGCTGTGTTTGTCCACTGCATCTGCGGTTCTGTTCCTGTGTCCCAGTCTGTACTGGGTCCTATCCACTCGGAGCTCCAACCTGTCATACCTGCCAGTACCTCCCTGCCTGCATACCAGTCGTGCTTACCAGCATCCGCCAGTCTGCATACCAGCCGTGTCTGCCTATACCCAGCAGTCTGTGTGCCAGCCTAACCTGCCTGTTCCTGTATTCCCCTGTGTGGGTCAACAGCTGTGTCCGGGGTCTGTCCTGGAGTAGCACCTGGTCCCTCTGCTCGGTTCCTCCTTGGTGCACTGGCGTCGTATGCCGTCGTGCGACCCTGGTCGGATCGGGTGGATACTTAGTTACGCCCCTCCAGGCATTCACTCTCCGGCACTGTCCAGTGGAATCACTACATATACACGCACACGCCACTCAACCCGGTGTTGTGCATTAAACAGGCGCAGCATAAATCACACAGAGTCCAATGATGCAGTCCAGGGTCTTTTACTTACAGTTGTTATCCAAGTCACTTCTGTCAGCAAGGTATACCCGAGCCGTGCTGCGTCCACCAGGTGAGGGGCTCAGTCAACCCCCAGGCGGTTCAGGAGTATGGCACAGGACCTACCTTATATCCTTTCTCTGGCCTTTCGTGCCCCACCAGTGACCACACTTCTGTCCAGCTGCCTCGGGCCTTCTCTGGTGAAACTTGGCGCCAGTTTCCCTGACCCTATGTGGTGCCTTCCTAGTGGGTGTAGCAGGGGGTCGCACCAATAGATGATCATGACCTCCGGTCTTTGGCTGAGGGATAATTTACCTCCACCAACTTGGGAATCCGGCACCCTTCTGCGGCCTGACCCTTCACCCGTTATCACGCGGGCTTGCAACGGTTGCTGTCCGTTCTGCTCTCTTAGGGTCCCTTCTGCCTTCTTGTTTCTGGAGCCTTTCTACTCCTCTGTCTCTCCTCTTTCCTTCCTTCTCCTTCTCCTCTTCTCCTTTCTGGCCCCGGCATTCTCTCTAGGCCTGCCTCGTGGAGCTGAGCTCAGGCCGAGCCTGTCAGCTCTCTCTCCCTTCTGCTCTGACTCACTGCTGCTCTGCCCCCTCTCTTAAGATGGCCCCCACCTTTTATCTGCTTCACTGTGTCTGAGCTCAGGTGACCTGCACCCAATGAGCTCCTTCCTATGCTCCAGAAACCGTCCCCTTCTGCTCCTACATCACAGGGTTCTCTCCCCCCCTCCCCACTCCAGCCAGGGACATGGTCAGTTGTGCCTGCAATAAATGGGAGCACCTGCGAACTGTCCCCCGGAAATGGAGTGAGTGTATGCAGCTAACTGAGCCCTGGTCCACACTCCATCCTTACCTGGGAGTGGAATATCACACCTCTTGTTAAGGTGCAATACCCCTGTGGCAACCGAACCCTCGGGGCGCCACATTCCCCCCTGGTAAACCACAGCACATCCTCGGGCTGGAACAAAGCAAAAGACAATTCAGGAGCATGCAATTTTATGTATCCATATACAAAACCATAAACCATTATTATTCATCCCTTTATGGGAGGCAACTTTTCTCTTTTAACGTTACTGACACATTTTCTCTTTCAGCAATTATTATAAGACTTTCTTCACATATATAAAACATTATAAAACTCTTTTCGCTTTTATAACCACATCTATCACATATAAAACATTTTTCTATTAAACATTCTTCATGTAAAACTTTGGTTAACTGGTCACAGTGCACTTTGCAACCAGGTGTCCATCTTTCTACAAAATGCAAACTTATAAACACAAACATGAGGGACCCGTTCGTAAACCCTCAACGTAGGCCCTGCGGTGGCTGCAGGGCGTAGCTGATCCAGCTGCTGGACCTCGTCTTCAGCCACCTCTAACGTGTTTTTGTTCTGAAGTCAGTTGTTGTGGTAGTCTCTTATAAAACCAGTAGGGGGCACTTTAAGAAGTGCAATTATGTACAAGATTGACCGCTCCCAGTCCTCGGCCGGATAGTTCATTATTTGGCTGCTCCCAGTCCTCAGCCGGATAGTTCATTATTTGGCTGCTCCCTGTCCTCAGCCGGTTCTAACTGACCTGATACCGGGTAACTCTCTGCAACAGTTCCTTCACCCTGATGGGCAACTATGTACATTGGTACGCTGCCACTCCTCAGTAGCGGTGTCCTCCTTGCGCACCTTCTTCCTCCTCACCATATTCTTCAGACCCCTCCGGGTCCTCAGCAGTGTGACTCTCTGCGCCCACCCGGTGGATGTTGAGGGCATACCAGCCCCTTATGCCGCGGTGCAGTAGGCCTTGCGGCGAGGCCTGGAGAGGGCCGCTGTTGATGACACCCAGGATCGGCGGCTCCACCAGGGGGCCCGGGAGCAGGCTGACGCTGGCAGTGTCCGGGACAGGGAGACTCCTCTTAACTGCTCCTGCGACTGCTCCTGTGTCACGCATCTTCTCCTGGCGCTGGTTGGGGCCCGCAACGGCTGGGGCACTGCCGATGCTGGGCAGCTTAGTCTGCTGCCGGTCCGCCATCTTGCCCTCCATTCTTGATGTCTTCCTTCCCCCTGGTTAACCGTGGCCTACCTTCCGGCGATCCTCTTATGTAGGCCGCGGCTCCGCTGGCGATGGTCTGCGTTGAGGACCTGGCGTCACGCGCTGCTGATGTCAGCGCTCGCTGGGCTCCTTCCAGGACCTTGTGCGGCATCAGCGCGTGGGGCGGGGCTTCAGACTACGCGCGTTTTTGACTTCCACGCCCCTCTTCTTCCCGCGCGGCGTCCCGAAGATGGCGCCCGATGGCGGGAAAACGGCCGAAGATGGCGGGAAACGGCTCCGAATGGCGGGAAACTTCACTCAGGTAAGTATATAGTCTTTTCAGGCACGCAATACCCGTTTGTGGCGGGTTGGTCACAATCCTGCCGACTACGCCAAAGCTGACTCGCCCCCTGGGCCGTGGGGTACCCGGAACCGGGCTTCTGTGCGATGCTGGGGGTAGTAGTGGCAACCCGATCCCGTGGCTCAGGGTGGTCAGACCAAATACTGTGGCAGTCTATTTGTAGAGTTATGAATGTCCGACTACGCCACCCGTGGATTGCGGTCAGGGATGACTGCCGCTGCAAGGCAGACCGCTGAGGCTGGTGTTGGTGTGCAGCACAGGGATAGGATAACTCCCCACGGGAAGAGTGTAGCCGCAGGGCAGCGTAATAGGATGCTGGGGGTGATGGTGCAGGTGCAGCATAAATCACACAGAGTCCAATGATGCAGTCCAGGGTCTTTTACTTACAGTTGTTATCCAAGTCACTTCTGTCAGCAAGGACTGCCCGAGCTGTGCTGCGTCCACCAGGTGAGGGGCTCGGTCAACCCCCAGGCGGTTCAGGAGTATGGCACAGGACCCCCTTCTATCCTTCCTCTAGCCTCTCATGCCCCACCAGTGGCCACACTTCTGTCCAGCTGCCTCGGGCCTTCTCTGGTGAAACTTGGCGCCAGTTTCCCTGACCCTATGTGGTGCCTTCCTAGTGGGTGTAGCAGGGGGTCGCACCAATAGATGATCACGACCTCCGGTCTTTGGCTGAGGGATAATTTACCTCCACCAACTTGGGAATCCGGTACCCTTCCACGGCCTGACCCTTCACCCATTATCATGCGGGCTTGCAACGGTTGCTGTCCGTTCTGCTCTCTTAGGGTCCCTTCTGCCTTCTTGTTTCTGAAGCCTTTCTACTCCTCTGTCTCTCCTCTTTCCTTCCTTCTCCTTCTCCTCTTCTCCTTTCTGGCCCCGGCCTTCTCTCTAGGCCTGCCTCATGGAGCTGAGCTCAGGCCGAGCCTGTCAGCTCTCTCTCCCTTCTGCTCTGACTCACTGCTGCTCTGCCCCCTCTCCTAAGATGGCCCCACCTTTTATCTGCTTCACTGTGTCTGAGCTCAGGTCACCAGCACTAAATGAGCTCCTTCCTATGCTCCAGAAACCGTCCCCTTCTGCTCCTACATCACAGGGTTCTCTCTCCACTCCAGCCAGAGACATGGTCCAATAATTGGGAGCACCTGCGAACTGTCCCCCGGAAATGGGGTGAGTGTGTGTATGCAGCTAACTGAGCCCTGGTCCTCACTCCATCCTTACCTGGGAGTGGAATATCACACCTCTGGTTAAGGTGCAATACCCCTGTGGCAACCGAACCCTCGGGGCGCCACACTTGCACAAGAACATCAAAAATGTGCTGCACCAGCGGTTGCAGAGGTACACAGGCCAGGAATTATCTACACTATCTGACTATCACACAAGCACCCATCTATCTAGCTAATATCTCTCATTACACAGAACACTGAGCTGCGTCTGTCTCCAGCAGTGACATGGATATAATAGCGCTGAGGGAACATGGCCGCTCTTTATATTGAGAGGACATGTGATTTATGCAGCCAATTGCAGAAGCCCTTATGTCTGGACAGTGTAGATGTTTCCTGCGCGATGATTGGCTGGCTGCGTTTTCCTCAGTTAAAGTTACCGCCCACAGGAAAAATCAAAACAGTGCGCCGCTGATCTAACCTTTTATAAGCTCTCCACAGCCCCCAAACTCACCTGGCACATGTCACCGCTCATCTTACACTTGCACTATGCTAACAAAACTGTTCAAAACGCCGTGGTTGTCCTGTATTCACGGTCCCACGCAAATTCGTCTAACGTTTCCTATTTTAAGAAAATTTGCTCGCCTTTGCGATCACGAATCCGAGTGTGCCATATTCGTGCCAAATTTGAAACTTTCGAACATTCGCCAAACAAATTCACTCAACACTAGTAGGGACCTCATTCAGTGAACAGGTAATGACCACAGGAGATTTGTTTTGGGAAAAAGACACCAAGGCTGGGATTCGTTTATTCAGAGGCAGAAAAGTACATGAGCTTCCTCTGTTCAAAGGATTTTTGTGAGAGTGTTACAGACTATTTGGAGCCAGTGTTCAGTGATGAATATTGGGGTTTGCATTGATATTTATGGGAAATATATTTTTGGAATCGTAGTGAAGGGATGCACATAACGCCATCACTCACATCAATATAAGGCCATTATAACTTTTCCAACTTAATATCGGCCCAATGGATGTGCTATCCATGCCATGTTTCATCTCTATAGACAAGTAAAAGATAAGAAACATGCTGACAATATCTACCACCTGGGGCCTCCAGGGGCAAAAATATCCAGAAAGTTAGGGATCTCATGAAACTCTAATAGATCTTGAACATCGCACTACCAGCCCCCATATGAGGTCACCAATGGGAGGTATGAGGGCGTAACCTTGATCTAATAAAAATGAGAATTTGGATGTTTGTCTTTATTAATTCTGGAAGACATAGTGCGCTGTGAGAGTGTTCCACTTTCCTAAACGGAGCACTTTCCTCCAGAAAGATAAGAGCCATTCCTGCAACATCATGTTTAGTAATTATTTTTCATCATTCCTTTTTATTTTATGTAATTGTATATATTGCATTGTTTTGTTCCCGTTTGTACCATCTTTGTATATATATTTTTACTGCCTACCTTTCTGGAATAAATATATAAAATATAATATCTGTGTTCCTCTTGCTCTGTAAAACGCACCCCTGAAGCCATACGTACCTGTAACTGGTGTCCAATTGGCCTGTATAAACGATTGGTGATGGCAGCTAGTGGTTCTCTTTGTTATTGTGGAGTTGGCAGTGACCATACCGGGGTGTATATATACATGTACCCCTCTGATTCCAATGCATGGAATCAAAGGTGTATAAACCATACACTCACTATGAGTTCTCCAATAACTTGCCTAGTAGTGTTAGCAGCCACTTCTTCGTCCATCACTTGGCAGTCAATTGCATAATTGCTCTGAAGATTGGAGGCCGCGGAGTTGTGTCTCCTTGACAACTGGTGGCAGCGGTGCGATCTGCGTGACTCCCTCCCTGGCTGTTATCTTTGACACCCTGGCTTTTTTCTTGGCCAGACACTGTGCCTTCCTGAAGCACCAGTTCACACCAGCAGCATGGTCATGCCACTGAACAGTGATCTGATCAGGTTTAGAGCAGCACAAGTGGGCAGTAAAGCAGCCTGCTCATGTAGTCTGCTCCTTGCCTAGGTTTCTGACCATGCTGTGACCACTGGATGGCCATAACGTAGGCAATTAGCTGTACACAATCAAATTAAATATTCCTCCGTTCTTGAGAATGGAGAGGATTTTTAATAAGGAGTAAATTAAGTTGTTTTGCAATTTATTTATTTTACTCACTTATCTAGCGCCATTAATTCTACAGCGCTTTACAGACAATATCGGCACTGTCACAATCTAAATTCCCTATCAGTATGTCTTTGGGAGGAAACCCAAACTCCTTGCAGATGTTGTCCTTGGTGGGATTTCACCCATTTATGAACTTGGGAAACCCTTTTAAGGATGGGAGGAGTCTGGAACTATTAGACTTTACTAAATTCTTCTTCAAATCTTAATAAGAGGCAGCTTTTCACTTTGAGACTATCTTCATAAATTACTAAACACCATTGTTAAGATAAAATGTGATATTTTATTTGCACACATATGCTTACACATTTAAAAACATACAGCTTCCACAGAAGAGTCAGTCAGGGCCGGAGGCGCCTCAGAGCAGTGACTGAACCAGTGTCGGTGCCGCCCCCGTGAATAAAACCCGAATGCTGCCAGGGAGAACAACGTTTATTTTCCCTCCGCAGTATTGGGCTAAGTGCAGGCACCAGGCAGGTTAGTAACGCTATTAACCTGTAGATTAATCCCATAACTGCAGGTTAATATCGTTTTTTCTGGTGACAGGTTCCCTCTAAGCATATGACAATGAGTATTTGCTGCAGTTTTTTAACCGTTAAGCTAAATTACGGTAGGTTACATGCTTTTTGTGAGTTTTGTTTTATCACTGATTTTCAACAGCTTTTTTTCCCTCTATTTCTGGTAGGTCATGTTTTAAATAAAACTGCTTTGTTTTGTATATTTCCCATTACTTAGCTTTGATAAAACTTTATTGATAATGTGATGTATGGATTACATACTTTTATAGCCTGTTTGTGCAGCAGAAATTCACAAAAAAACTATACTTTTTTTTACCGGTGGATTTTCCTTATCTCTTTTACGTCTTTAGGGATAATCCACCAGTAAAATGCATATTGCCTGAAGAGAAATTGACAATTTGCGAATTTAAAAAGTGCACTGCAAGTCAATTTACGCAGTGTTTAAAAATAAAAAAAAGGACATTTGGCAATTTGGCATGAGATTTATATATGTCCCTCCACTTTGCTGGAACTCTAAGGCTATGTGCCCACGATGCAGAAATGCTCCGGATATTTCTTGGGCGTTTCCGCTTCTCCCTGGCAGAAAAAACGCATGCGGATTGTACATGCGGATTGTACATGCGGATTGTACATGCGGATTTTACATGCGGATTTTACATGCGGATTGTATATGCGGATTGTACATGCGGATTGTACATGCGGATTGTACATGCAGATTGTACGTGCGGATTGTACATGCGGATTGTACATGTGGATTGTACATGCGCTTTCCTGCCAGGGACATGCGGATGTGAAGCGTTCTTCACTTGCATTTCCGCATGCGGGTTGTGATTTTAGCATCACTTGGAAAGTGCTTGACAACTAGGTCACACTATATAAATCCATGCAACCGGCATAGATTTATATAGTGTGACCCGAGAGAATGGTAAAAAATAAAAATATACTTACCTTCTGATGACCCCCGGTGTCCTGTCTGCCGGCAGCTCGCGGTACACTACACTGAAGGACCTTCCATCACATGACTATGACGTCAGCGCAGGTCCTTCAGTCCACCGCGAGTTGCTGGAAAGTGAAGACGAATGCATCGGGGGCCATCAAAAGGTAAATATAAGGTATATTTTTTATTTTATTTTTTACAGGTTCTATGGTACCCGGGTCCGGAGGAGAGTCTCCTGTCCTCTACACCCAGGTACCATCCGCACATGGAATGCGCATCTACAGATGCAGTGATGCTTAATCCATGCGTTCCAATGCAAGTCAATTGTGGCGAAACCGCAGCGCTTCCGCAAAATAATTGGTAGTGCTGCGTTTTTTTCCGCAATGATAATCCGCAGCAGAAATTTCCGCAGCATGTGCACAGCACATGCGGATTATCATTGGGGGACATGGCAGACCTTCTACCATGTGCTTTTTAAGCGTTTCTGCAGCGTTTTTGCCGCTGCGGAAACGCTTAAAAAACATCATGGGCTCACAGCCTAAGGCCATTTTCAGTATATGGTCAGTATTTGTAAGTCAAAACCAGGAGTGAAACAATCAGAGGAAAAGTATAATAGAAACACGTCACCACTTCTGCATTTCTCACCCACTACTGGTTTTGGCTACAAATACTGAGGTCAAAAACTCATCAAATACTCAACGTGTACATGTGCTTTTTTTGTGTAGCAAAAATACGCAGCAACAAGAACACAGCAAATACTCACAGTAGGAACCTGCCCTTAGGTTAAGTTCACACTGCATAAAAAAGCACAGTGGGTATGAGATTTCTATAAAGCCCATCCACTTTGCTGGAACTGTAAGATGCTGCTATTTTTGTACAGCGAAAATATGCACTTTCAAAAACGTACCAAATACACCTCCTTTTAACCTTAGAGGTCTAGTTTGGTAAATGGGGAAGAAAAAAAGTTTCTACGCCATTCATTGTGAGGTAAAAATGACCTGGTAACTTTATTCTGCCAATAAGTACAATTATGGTGCTGTGGAAGATATACTAATTTGATAACAACTATTCCAGAATAAAAGCAAATGAATTGTGAGCACAGTCCTGGCAATCAGATAAAAAGCACACATTATATAGTCTAAGGTCAGGGTCACATTAGCAAGAGCATGTATGTGATATGCTAATGACACACATTAACCCCATATCTGCAGGTTAATAGCATTTTTTTCTGGTAACAGGTTCCCTTTAATCTTTTCAACGTAATCCTCCACTGATTCCTCAGTCTTTTGTCACTCAGACTCAAGTTAGGGGAGGCAAAACCTCTCCAATTTTGCTTCAGATCTGGGTGACCTACTCCAATGCTTTTTGAGGGGAGTTTTCTTTCTCCTTTGGGTCTGATGGCAGAGTGAACCTTCTGCAGAAGGCAGCAGCTTCTTTTGTCCAGCTACTGCATTAATTATCCAGCAGTCTCCCATATGGGATGGTAACTGACCACAGTATTGTACAGGGTGGGCCATTTATATGGATACACCTAAATTAAATGGCAGTGGTTGGTGATATCTACTTCCTGTTTGTGGCACATTAGTATATGGGAGGGGGAAAACTTTTCCAGATGGTTGGTGACCATGGCGGCCATTTTGAAGTCAGCCATTTTGGATCCAACTTTATTTTTTTCAATGGGAAGAGGGTCATGTGACACATCAAACTTATTGAGAATTTCATAAGAAAAACAATGGTGTGCTTGGTTTTAACGTAACTTTATTCTTTCATGAGTTATTTACAGGTTTATGAGCTCTTATAAAATGTGTTCAAAGTGCTGCCCATTGTGCTGGATTGTCAATACAACCCTCTTCTCCCACTCTTGACACACTGATAGCAACACTGCAGAAGAAATGCTAGCACAGGCTTCCAGTATCCGTTGTTTCAGATGCTGCGCATCTCTTATCTTCACAGCATAGGCAATTGCCTTCAGATGACCCCAAAGATAAAAGTCTAAGGGGGTCAGCTCGGGAGACCTTGGTGGCCATTCAACTGGCCCACGACGACCAATCCACTATCCAGGAAACTGTTCATGTAGAAATGCTCGGACCTGACACCCATAATGAGGTGATGCACCATCTTGTTGGAAAAACTCAGGGAACGTGCCACCTTGAGTGCATAAAGAGGGCAACACATCTTCATGTAGCAATTTCAGATATCCACTGGCATTGGGGTTTCCATTGATGAAGAATGGCCCCACTATCTTTGTACCCCATATGCCATACCATACCATCAAGATACGAGAATAAAGTTACATTAAAACCAAGCACACCATTGTTTTTCTTATGAAATTCTCAATAAGGTTGATGTGTCACATGACCCTCTTCCCATTGAAAAAAATAAAGTTGGATCCAAAATGGCAGACTTCAAAATGGCCTCCACGGTCATGTAGGTGTATCAATATAAATGGCCCACCCTGTATAATAATAATAATCTTTATATAGCGCCAACATATTCCGCAGTGCTTTACAATTCAGAGGTTCATATACAACAGTCATAAGTAACAGTTAAAAGATTGTATAATAATTAAAGCAAAAATAATGACGACCCTGCTTGTAAGAGCTTGCAATTTTCAATGAGGTGGAGGTGACACAAAGTACAGGTGCTTATTTACAATGATGGTCCAGTCATCTTGAGGGAATGGGGCATAGATAAAGACTGCATGAGCTAGTCACCAGACAGTATTTAAAGTGCTATTGAGTGCGGTGGAGTTTGGTGGAGAATTATATTTGGAGAAATAGTGAATGGGCTATATATAAAAGGACTTTGATTAGGGAACATAATAGGCTGCCCTAAAACAGATGTGTTTTCAGGGAGGGCTTAAAACTGTGTAAGTTGTGATTAGTCCTAATTTCTTGGGGAAGAGCATTCCAAAGAATAGGTGCAGCTCAGGAGAAGTCTTGGAGCCAGGAGTGGGAGGTACGGGTTAGTGCGGATGTTAGTCGAAAATCGCTTGAGGAACATAGAGAACAGGTAGGCCAATAAACAGAAATGGGGGAGGAGATGTAGGGGGGGTTTGCACTGTGGAGAGCTTTGTGGGAGAGAACAAGCTGTTTAAATTGGATCCTACAATGTATGGGCAGCCAGTGCAATGACTGGCACAGAGCAGAAGCATCCGAGTAACGATTAGCCAGATATATGACCCTGGCTGCTGCATGGACTGGAGAGGGAAAAGTCGAGTGAGGGTGAGGCCTATTAATAGACAATTACAGTAGTCCAGGCGGGAATGGATGAGGGCGACAGTGAGGGTTTTTGGTGTTTCCATGGTGACAAAGGGGCAGATTCTAGAGATGTTCTTCAGGTGCAAACAACAAGAGCAGGCAAGAGATTGTATATGGGAGGTGAAGGAAAGATTGGTGTCAAACACAACACCCAGACAGGGAGCCTGTGGCTAGGTGTTATTGTGGTGCCACACACTGAGAGGAAGATGTCAGATTGTATAGCTCATTTGCAAACCCACTTGGATTGCTCCTTGGCTTTGGAACTGATGAGAATCCCCTTCATTTCCCCAGTTGTCTATGTAACACAGGTGCTGGAATCCAATGCACCCAGACCACGAGGCGTGAACAGTCAGGGGTTGATATAACCACTTTATATGTATAACAATTATTCTGAAAGGGGTTAGTAACAATGGTAACAAAACAATAACTTGGAATAACAATAAGAAGTCTGTCTTTTCAATAAGTAATGGTAAAATTCTTTGCAAAAGTGTGATGCACCCAGTCGTGGAAGTCACCACGTGAGTTCTCTGTCCCTCTATATGGCCCTAGCGGGGGTCAAAGGTTCTTCCCACTAGGCCGCAAGTCTCTTCCGGATATAGTCAACTAGCTATTGAACCCGTTCTACACCCGGGTGGCGAGCATTTTTATATATATGGTCTCCCATGCTTGTATGTTCTGCCCCCCTCCTGGTATTTGTGCTGCCCCCATCCTGTCCCCACCATCCTATCCTGGTATGCATGGCACCCCTCATCCCCATCCTGGTATGCATGGTGTGGCGCCCCTGTGGGTCCAGTTGCCACAGAGGTATTGCATCTCACCCAGAGGTGTGGTACCCCACTCTCAGGTAAGGAGGGAGTGCTACCTGGGTCCCACCCACCTACATCCAACACTACACCATTTCAGACTAGCAGGCGGGGCAAGATGCATTTGTCCACTGCTGAGCCCTGCCCCTGGCTGGAAGGGGGGGAACCATGTAGTGGATGTGGGTGGAGAAAGTGACTCAGTGGAGCACAGAGGGTAGGAGTATAAAAGAGAGGGTGGAAGGTTCTGGAAGGGGTCAGAGCTCAGAGTCGAGTTGGGAGCAGGAGCTCAGGAGGAGCTCCGCTCAGGGTAATTGAGAGAAGAGTCGGGCCTAGTGAGAGATGCCCAGGAGGAGAATGGAGAGAGGAGCAGTGAGGAGGGCTCCAGGAAGACAGAAGGGATCCCAGGGGCACGGCGAGTGCAGACGCCACCTGTGCACCCGAATTCAAGCTGACGTGGAGGGATCAGGCCGCAGAAGGGGACCGGCCTCAAAACTAGTGGAGAACAACCAGGCTCAGCTAGCCAACCCGAGGCTCCAGCATTTTCAAGGTGTTGCAGCCAAAACCCACAATTACATCGCTGAAAAGGTGGCCACATAGGGTCCAGGGGACTGCACGTCGCCCGACAAGGGCCCCAGGCCACTGGCTTAGGACTCTGATTGTGAGGTGCAGGGCAGGAGGGTGAGAGCCAGCGCAGTGAAACGACTGGGAAAAGTACACAGAACGGGGTCCCGTGTAAGTGCTCCTGAGATACCGGAGGGTTTTCTGGATCCCTACCCTGGAGGACACAGGACGACGTGGGCGGATACACACCAGTAACTGTAACCTGGAGTCTTAAACAACTGTGAGTAAAACTTGAAGACTGCACCCCACTGTGTCCTTGAATAATTTCTGCGCCACCACCATCCCTGCACTACACTGCACTGACCACATCTGCCTCCTCATAAAATCATCATATACTGCCCTGGAGCTTAGCTCTACCTGTGGAGAGCTGAACCAATTTGGCTGCATCACCATCAGCTCCACTGGTTCTGCACCGCAGCGGCGGCCCCATATAGCCGCATACCACAGGTGGCATCACAAACATTATCTCTAAAAACTTTATTCCCTTTTCCTTTAATTGACCGCCCTGGGTCACGGACCGGGTCACTGCCACCGTGACATCCCCCAGCACGGACTGGCCTGGCTACTGAGTACCCCACGGCCCAGGGGGCGCATCAATGGCACCCCTCATCCCTATATTGGTATGCATGGCACCCCTCATCCCTATCCTGGTATGCAAGGCACTCCTCATCCCCAATCCTGGTATGCATGGCACCCCTCACCCCCAATCCTGGTATGCATGGCACCCCTCACCCACAATCCTGGTATGCATGGCACCCCTCATACCCCCATCCTGGTATGCATGAGCCCGTTACCCCCATCCTGGTATGCATGGCACTCCTCATCCCTATCCTGGTATGCATGGTACCCCATCCCTCATCCCTATCCTGGTATGTATGGTACCCCTCATTCTGGTATGGATGGTACCCTTCATTCCTATCCTGGTATGCATGGCACCCCATCCCTCATCCTGGTATACATGGTACCCCTCATCCCTATCCTGGTATGCATAGCCTCCCCACATCTCTATCCTGGTATGCATGGCACCCCTCATCCCCAATCCTGGTATACATGGCACCCCTCATCCCCAATCCTGGTATGCATGGCACCCCTCATCCCCAATCCTGGTATGCATGGCATCTCTTATCCCCAATCCTGGTATACATGGTACCCCTCATCCACAATCCTGGTATGCATGGCACCCCTCATTCACCAATCCTGGTATGCATGGCACCCCTCACCCCCCCAATCCCGGTATTCATGGTCCTTTCACCCCCTAATCCTGGTATGCATGGTCCCCTCACCTCCCAATCCTGGTATGTGTGGTACCCCTCATCCTGGTATGCATGATGCCCTAACCCCACAATCCTGGTATGTGTGGTACCCCTCATCCTGGTATGCATGGTCCCCTCAACCCCCAATCCTGGTATGTGTGGTACCACTCATCCCGGTATACATTGTCCCCTCACCCCCCAATCCTGGTATGTGTGGTACCCCTCATCTTGGTATGCATGGTCCCCTCTCCCCCCAATCCTGGTATGCATGGTCCCCTCACCCCCAATCCTGATATGTGTGGTACCCGTCAACCTGGTATGCATGGCACCCCATTCCTCATCCTGGTATGCATCATCCCCTCACCCCCCAATCCTGATATACATGGTCCCCTCACCCCCAATCCTGATATGTGTGGTACCCGTCAACCTGGTATGCATGGCACCCCATTCCTCATCCTGGTATGCATGGTCCCCTCACCCCCTCATCCTGGTATGGATGGTCCCTTCACCCCCCAATCCCAGTATGTGTGGTACCCCTCATCCTGGTATGCATGGTCCCCTCACCCCCCAATTCTCTGGTATGTGTGGTACCCCTCATCCTGGTATGCATGGTCCCCTCTCCCCCCAATCCTGGTATGCATGGTCCCCTCACCCCCAATCCTGGTATGTGTGGTACCCCTCATCCTGGTATGTATGGCACCCCATTCCTCATCCTGGTATGCATGGTCCCCTCACCCCCCAATCCTGGTATGTGTGGTACCCCTCATCTTGGTATGCATGGTCCCCTCACCCCCCAATCCTGGTATGTATGGCCCCCTCACCCCCAATCCTGATATGTGTGGTACCCGTCAACCTAGTATGCATGGCACCCCATTCCTCATCCTGGTATGCATCATCCCCTCACCCCCCAATCCTGATATACATGGTCCCCTCACCCCCAATCCTGATATGTGTGGTACCCGTCAACCTGGTATGCATGGCACCCCATTCCTCATCCTGGTATGCATGGTCCCCTCACCCCCTCATCCTGGTATGGATGGTCCCTTCACCTCCCAATCCCGGTATGTGTGGTACCCCTCATCCTGGTATGCATGGTCCCCTCACCCCCCAATTCTCTGGTATGTGTGGTACCCCTAATCCTGGCATGCATGGTCCCCTCTCCCCCCAATCCTGGTATGTGTGGTACCCCTCATCCTGGTATGCATGATGCCCTAACCCCACAATCCTGGTATGTGTGGTACCCCTCATCCTGGTATGCATGGTCCCCTCAACCCCCAATCCTGGTATGTGTGGTACCCCTCATCCCGGTATGCATGGTCCCCTCACCCCCCAATCCTAGTATGTGTGGTACCCCTCATCTTGGTATGCATGGTCCCCTCTCCCCCCAATCCTGGTATGCATGGTCCCCTCACCCCCAATCCTGATATGTGTGGTACCCGTCAACCTGGTATGCATGGCACCCCATTCCTCATCCTGGTATGCATCATCCCCTCACCCCCCAATCCTGATATACATGGTCCCCTCACCCCCAATCCTGATATGTGTGGTACCCGTCAACCTGGTATGCATGGCACCCCATTCCTCATCCTGGTATGCATGGTCCCCTCACCCCCTCATCCTGGTATGGATGGTCCCTTCACCCCCCAATCCCGGTATGTGTGGTACCCCTCATCCTGGTATGCATGGTCCCCTCACCCCCCAATTCTCTGGTATGTGTGGTACCCCTCATCCTGGTATGCATGGTCCCCTCTCCCCCCAATCCTGGTATGCATGGTCCCCTCACCCCCCAATCCTGGTATGTGTGGTACCCCTCATCTTGGTATGCATGGTCCCCTCACCCCCCAATCCTGGTATGTATGGTCCCCTCACCCCCAATCCTGATATGTGTGGTACCCGTCAACCTGGTATGCATGGCACCCCATTCCTCATCCTGGTATGCATCATGCCCTCACCCCCCAATCCTGATATACATGGTCCCCTCACCCCCAATCCTGATATGTGTGGTACCCGTCAACCTGGTATGCATGGCACCCCATTCCTCATCCTGGTATGCATGGACCCCTCACCCCCTCATCCTGGTATGGATGGTCCCTTCACCCCCCAATCTCGGTATGTGTGGTACCCCTCATCCTGGTATGCATGGTCCCCTCACCCCCCAATTCTCTGGTATGTGTGGTACCCCTCATCCTGGTATGCATGGTCCCCTCTCCCCCCAATCCTGGTATGCATGGTCCCCTCACCCCCAATCCTGGTATGTGTGGTACCCCTCATCCTGGTATGCATTTCACCCCATTCCTCATCTTGGTATGCATGGTCCTCTCATCCTCCCAATCCTGGTGTGTATGGTACCCCTCACCCCCCGTTCCTGGTATATATGGCACCCCTCATCCCCCATTCCTGGAATGTATGGCACCCCTGATCCCCCATTCCTGGTATGTATGGCACCCCTCATCCCTTTCACGCTGCACACATACAAAAAAATAAACACTTATACTCACCTTTCTTCCCTGTGCTCTAGTGCTGCGGTGTCCTGTTCTGCTGGAGGCTGGGGGAGGAGTGCGGCGCCGGAGAAAGCACATGCTCATACTGCGCTGTCCAGCGCCATTTTGCTGAAGACACACTGCAAATGTATCTTCACGCTATGCGCATGCACCGATTACGACGCCTTCACTCCTGCCCCGGTCTCCGACGAAGAGAGGCACCGCGACAACACTCCTCCCGGTCAGGTAAATATGTAAGTATGGCGCCGGAGATCGCGGCATGCATTCAGTGTCTACGCATACCGTGATCTCCGGTGCCATACACACTCCTCTTACCTGTAACAGCTCCATGCGTGCTTCTGTCTGGAGCCAGACTGCACAGGCGTGTTACGCTTGCGCAGTCTATAAAGGCTTCAGAGAGAGACACGCATCCCCGGTTATATTATAGATTTGATCCCTTTTAGCCTCATACGCAACAAACGGCCCCCTCCCAACCTGAAAATCTAATCCCAACTGTCCCCAGTACCATAGGTGAACGTTGGAAGTGACGGCCCTGTTCATTTGTGCTGTTCCTCTCCTACTGCTGGCGCGTCACTCCTGTCGCAGTCCTCTCTCAGGTCTTCTCGGCTTGACTGTCGACGGTAGTCTCTCAAGCTTGGCGTAAGGGGATCCAGGCCTCGGCTCTTGACAGGCGACGTCGAATTCCAGGAAATTAATTAGTGCAGTGCACAGGTCCTGGCTCTGGCCAACGTGTGCAGAATTAGGGACACTTCTATGAGGGGTCTGGACCTTATCAGGTGACGTCCAGCTCTTATGCAACGCAAGCCTCCGACTGAGGCCTATCGCACTGGGCTCTGCTGGACTTCTGGTGCACATCTGCTCCACTCTGCAGTCTCTCTGTGTCTTGTCTCAATGGGCTTTTATATCCAGGAAATCCTTCCTGGAGGTCACCTGATCAGGTCTGGCATCTGAATTTACTCCCCCTTCAACTCTTCTAGCACAACTTGGTTCCGCTTGATTTCGCCTGGCCAGCTGGCAGTCTCTCCTCACCACTGGCACATCCTGAAAGAGTTCTCCTGATGTTTCATTGCCTTCTACTACAACTATAGGACATGTTGAGTGATTCTCCTATCTGGCTGACCATTTGTAAGAGGTGTAAGCTTCAGAAGCCTGACAATGGGGCCTCCGTTATTCGGTCTACTTCTTCTTGGTTCAATTTTTCTAGTGCTCAGGAGTTCACTTACTCCATAGAAAAATCTGCCTCTCCCAGGGGCAGATAATTACCATCATGCATCGGTGGTGAAATGAGGAAATGAATTCAGGGGCAGTGGCACTGAGTTGAGGTTTAAAGTACAGTATATAGAAGATATAACACCAGTGGGATATAAAAATCACAGCCTGTAAAATCAACCTATGTTTATTTTGGAAAATGATCAAACCCGTAAAAGAGGAATAAAAAATGATGAAAATGTACAATTTACTGCAATACACACTGTATAAAATGCATGAAATGCAAAAAAAAACACTGTATGTGAAATCAGTAAAGCCAGGAGGTACAAGATCATACATCTACTAAAATATAGCAAGCCCATCTGGAAGAGACAAATGGGTCATAAAAGTCTAGCAGTCTTGCATTAGCAGTATCAGATAACCATACCAATGCTTATGATATAGAAAACAAAACTTGCATTATAGGGTACATGCCATGGATATTGTGACAAGAGATAGTACAACAATTTGCAGTTTAGTTTGTTGCACACATTTATAGCAGTTTAATTGGTACAGTTGACTTTGCACTTTCCCACTCATTAAGGTGTGGTCCAACAATGCGCTTCTGTATGCAGCCAAAAGTCACACTTAAGGCTATGTGCCCACGATGCAGATGACGCACCCCTGGGCCTGTGTCGCGCTGCGTTGCGCACGTGGGAGCTTACCCGGAGCCGGATCTGTTGAGGGTTGTAGTCTCGTGGCGGTGACCCGGTCCGTGCCCAGGGAGTCAGACTAAGTGGCGCTGTATTAGCGGTAGATGTTGGACGACTACGCCACCCGTTGAGTGCAGCTAAGGAGCTGCTGCTGCAGGGCAGACCGCTGAGGCCGGTGGTAGGATTGTGCAGCGTGATGGTATAACCCCCAACGGGAGGGGTATGGCCTCAGGGCAGCCAACGTGGATGATGGGGGGTAGCAGGAACCACTCGGAGACGGTACGGTGTAGTTCAGGGTCTTTACTGGTGACAAAGATATACCCTCCCGGAGTACTGGCTAGCGATTGGGGCCTGGTCAGTCCTTGAGCAGATGGGATCTCCCCTGGCCAGGCGGAGTTGTAGGCCTCCCAGACTAACTGTACTCTTCTGGCTACCTTGCTAGAGGCGGGTATAAGTAGCCCACGTCCCTGAGTGTACCGTGTGGTGCTCACCCGTATGGCCGGTGACTCGGGGCCTTCTATTTGCTTCCGCTCCACGACGGCAGTGCTGGTCCCATGCGTGTGACCGTGCCTTCGGGTTTCTTGGCCAGAGGACCTGAAATCCCCTGCCGGTCGGTTTCTGCTGCTGGGTAGGAGTTAGTCCCCACAGCCTCGGACTCCGGGTCCGGTGATAACTTCTCAGTCAGGGCGAGCTCTGCAGCTGCCAGCCCCTGACTCCTTGTAACACTGCTCCCACAGAGCTCCGGATGTTCTGTTCCTATATTTGCTTCTTTTTCTCTGTCTCTACTTCTTCTCTACTCACTAACCCTGCCTCAGCCCCAGGTTTATATAGGGGAAGTTCTTCCCCTCCCAGGACTGGGCAGGAGGTGTGGCATGCATAGGATTCCTGACCAAGAGACCTCCCACCTGCTCTCAGACATAACATTGCTGTTACTGTGGAAACCAGACCCCTGGGGTGCCACATTCCCCCCTAGTGAAATTTAGTACTCCGGGACTAAACATATTTTAGAAAAACATAACAAGATATAACAACAACAATACAATAAAAAAACACATAAAGGTGGTCACGGCATGTCCGTAACCGGGTGCAGTCTTTGAAGAAAGCAAGGTGTCCATTTCACCAAAACAGGGAGACGTAACCAGGTAGGGGTCTGTCCTGCCCCGAGTCCTTAACAGTCTTTTAGTCCGTCCTGGGTTACGCTCCAACTATGTACACAGGATTCCCGGTAAATCCACCAAGGACTCCTAAAAACAACTAGAAACACATAATTATACACAAGCAACAAGAAAAACAGGTAACCACAAATAAAACAATTTATACACTTCAAATCCTCCAACGTGCGGGTAACTGGCCTCTAGTGGCCCTAGTGGACCTACGGAGCTGACTGTCTGGCCCTGAACTACAGGGTGTAGGAGCTGTCAAGGGTAAACTGGTCAGCTGTCTACGGGCCCTTTGGCTCACTAGGGATATGGCAGGCTCACTGCAAGCAGAGGGTTGATCCTCCTGGTCTGCTGGTGTGGGGTCTTCTGCCTCCTGGACCGGCTGTTCTTCCAGCTCTACCTGTTGCTCCGTAGGTGCTTGGGATGCTGGTTGGAGGAAGGTGAGTACGGGTACCACAACTGCACCATTGACTTGAGTCCAAGACCGAGGGAAGTCTCCGAGCACAGTACTAACCATATCTTCCCTTTCCTCTACGGGTCGATGGTCTTCTTGTTCCTCTTCAGGGTTCCGTAGCTGTTCAGGACACTTCTTCAGGTGATCCCGGGATACGATGGCTGTGGTCTCCCCTCCGTCTTTACTGATGGTACAGACCTTCGGGTTTTCGTGGCTTGAGGGCAGTACGGTGTACGGGTCCTTCTCCCACTGGTCGTCCAACTTGTGGAGCCGTCTTTTCCTCTTCAAGACCTGCTCTCCGGGCACCAGGGGAACAGCGGGAGCATACTGGTTGTAAGTTTTCTCTTGTCTCTCCCTAGCCTGACAGAGACTTCGCTCCACGCTCTCCTGTACTCTCCGGTACTGCTGCTGCCTCTCTGTGTCCCAGTCTGTTTCTGGTGAAGTGTCCTCGGGTGTCAGGACTCCCATTTCCAGGTCAACAGGTAACTTACCAGGTCTCGCCCTCATTAGGTAAGCCGGGGTACAGTTGGTGGAACCTACCGGGATGTGGTTGTATAGGTCCACCAGATCGGGCAGCTTCTCAGGCCACAGACTGCGTTCTTCCAGGGGCAACGTTTTCAGAAGATCCATTACCACCTGGTTCATTTTCTCACAAAGTCCATTAGTTTGCGGATGATAGGGTGTCGTCCTTATCTTCCGGCAGCCATACAGATTGCAGAATTCCTGGAAGACCTCCGCCTCAAAGGCAGGTCCCTGGTCCGTCAGCACTTGGTCCGGGTACCCGTGTGGACGGCAGAAGTGCTGCTGGAAGGCTCTAGCTGCTGTTTGAGCCGTTAAGTCCTTGACGGGGACGACAACCAAGAACCGGGAGTAATGATCCACGATGGTTAACGCGTAGACGTAGCCACTTCTGCTTGGGGTCAGTTTTACATGATCCAAGGCTACCAGTTCCAACGGCTGCCGGGTGACGATGGACTGCAGGGGTGTCTTCTGGCTGGCACGGTCCTTCCTTCTTAGGTTGCACGGGCCACAGTCTCTGCACCACCTCTCGATGGTTCCCCTCATGCCTACCCAGTGGAACAGCCCGCGCAGCAGGAACTCCAGCTTCTTCCATCCGAAGTGTCCAGCCCCGTCGTGGTATGCCTCCATCACCATGGCTGCGTCTCTTCGTGGCACCACTACTTGCCAGATTAGTTCATGCGTCTGGGAGTTAACCATTCTGCGGCACAACTTCCCCTTGTAAAGGAACAGTCGACTCTTCTCAGCCCACAGTTGCTTGGCTTCCTCCGGAGCGTCTGGGTCAAGGCGAGCCTCTGGCCGAGTCAGCATCTCCTTCACCAGTCGGACGGCAGGGTCACTGTCTTGCGGTTCCTCCCAGTTGTAGTGAGGCAAGGGGTTAAACGTAGCGGCTTGCTTACTCCTTACCCGGTGGGAATACTGGATAGTCCCATGACGGTGGAACGCGGGGAGTTCGACTTCTTCCAGTCCCTCTGGATCTTCTCCTACGTCCGGTAGGTTTGGCATCCTGGACAGGGCGTCCGCGTTGGTATTGGAGCGTCCTGCCCGGTATTTGATTGTGAACTCGTAGTTGGACAGACGGGCCATCCATCTCTGCTCTAGGGCACCGAGTCTTGCTGTGTCCAGGTGTGTCAACGGGTTGTTATCCGTGTACACGGTGAACCGGGAAGAAGCGAGGTAGTGCTTAAAGCGTTCGGTGACTGCCCACACCACTGCCAGGAACTCTAGCTTAAATGAGCTGTAATTCTCAGGGTTTCTTTCGGTGGGTCGCAGTTTTCGGCTGGCGTAAGCGATTACTCGTTCTTTCCCCTGCTGGATCTGGGACAGCACGGCTCCTAGCCCGATGTTACTTGCGTCGGTGTAGAGGATAAAGGGCTGGCTGTAATCCGGGTACGCCAGGATTTCATCCCCATGTGAGGGCCATCTTCAGCTGGCGGAAGGACTCCTCTTCCAACTTCTCCCATCTGAAGGGCGGCTTCTGGTTCTTGGCCTTCCGGGACTGGCCTATCAGGAGGTCCTGCATAGGAGCTGCCTTTTTGGTGAAACCGGGGATGAACCTGCGGTAATAGCCTACCAACCCGAGGAACTGCCGCACTTCCTTTACACTGGAGGGACTTGGCCATTCCTTAATTGCGGTGATCTTATCAGGGTCGGGAGCCACTCCATCAGCGCTCACCACGTGTCCCAGGTACTGCACCTTTGGTTTCAGGAGGTGACACTTGGAGGGTTTCACCTTTAGGCCGTAGCTTGCCAGAGCTTCGAACACTTCCGCCAGGTGTTTCAGGTGGTCCTCATACGTCTTGGAATATACGATGACATCGTCCAGGTACAACAGGACCGTCTCGAAGTTTCTGTGGCCCAGACAGCACTCCATTAATCGTTGGAAGGTTCCTGGTGCGTTGCAGAGTCCGAACGGCATGCAGGTAAACTCGCTAAGTCCCATCGGGGTGGTGAATGTGGTCTTCTCCCGGTCCGCCTCTGCTACAGGAACCTGCCAGTACCCACTAGTGAGATCCAAGGTAGAGAAGAAGTTAGCAGATCTTAAAGCAGCCAAAGACTCCTCTATCCTTGGTAAGGGGTACGCATCCTTGTGTGTGATACGGTTGATTTTCCGGTAATCTACACACATCCTCATGGTGTTGTCTTTCTTTTTGACTAAGACTAGTGGAGCTGCCCAGGGGCTACAGCTATCCCTGATCACCCCAGCCTCCTTCATGTCTCTAAGCATCCCCTTGGCGTGTTGGTAGTGTGCAGGGGGTACGGGTCGATACCTCTCTTTTATGGGAGGATGGTCTCCCGTGGGGATGTGGTGTTCTACCCCCTTGACTCGCCCGAAGTCTAACGGGTGTTTACTAAACACTCTCTCATACTCTTGAACCACCCGATAGACTCCCTGTTTCTGGTGTGAGGGAGTGGAGTCAGTACCCAAATGTAGTTGCTGACACCAGTCCTCCATTGTTTTCTTAGAGCCGTTACCTTCCTCCGGGTGAGATGGAGGCAAGGGTTCCACAGACTGTATAGCATTTTGGTTAATGGTATATAATTTGGCTAGCGTGGCATACCGGGGCAGGTACACTTCCCTCTTCCCGATATTGATTATGCGAACGGGCACCCTCCCATGGCGTACATTAACCACCCCCCGTGCTGTCAAGATGGTGGGCCTACTGTCTGAGTAAACTGGTTCTACCATTGCCTGGTAATCTCTACCTCTCAGACCAATAGCTGCCAGGCACCAAATCATCATTTCACTTTTTGGGGGCATGGCAATAGGGAAAGGGTCACACATTCTCACGCTACCAATCTCACCGCCAGAGAGTTCCACCTGTTGCCGTCGCATCAGTGCCCGGATCTCTTTTTGGAGCACTCGCTGCTCGCCGGAGCTGGCGTTCTTGGCAACCTGCTGTAAAAGGAAAATCACCTCTGCAAGACAATTTTCAATTACATTAGTTCCTAGAGTTATCTTTGGGTGACTCTCGTGTTTGTCAATGTCTACAATGATCAGTCCCTGTGCTGCCAATTCAACTCTACCAATTTTAATGGTCACCTCTTTAAATCCGATCTGTGGCACGGGCTGACCATTGCTGGCGATGATACTCAAGTCGTCGTCAGGGTAGCGGGTAATATCCGAGTCATTCCAGTACTGCTTGAAGAGCACGTACGGGATGGTGGTGACCTGTGACCCGGTGTCCAGTAGGGCACTCATAGGAATGCCATCCAATACCACAGGCAAGACTGGACGTCCTCCCACATATTTGTCGCGCCAGTTCGATGGGCCTGATGATCTTTTTCCTAGGGGTTGGCCCTCTACCCTAGGTTGTGCCAGTTTAAAGGACAGTACCTTGCCATATGTCCGGGTTGATTACAGCGGCGGCAGATGGGTCGTCCATCCTCGTTGTATCGGTCGCTGGGTCTTCCTCTGGCCGGTGGGGTCCTCCTTGGTCGACGCCACGGGATGTCCTCCGGTCCGGATGCCAGCTGGATCTTCCCTGGAGTGGAAACCTGTAAAGACTGCACAGTTCGGGTTAGCGCAGCAACGCTTTTAGCTAGCTCTTGGACCTGATGGTGCAGGTCTGGAGCCGGGTCATTGCTCAAAGCCTGCGCATCAGCTCCCACAGGCCCTGCCGACAAGGGCGCCGCCTCCTGGTGGTAAGTGGTAGTGGGGCGTCTGTGGGTCACAACGCCACCTGGTGCCGGTTCTCGGAGCACCCGGATGGCTCTGTCCTTGAACTGTGCAAATCCCAGATGAGGGTCCTGTAAGGCCATTGCCCGCAACTGGGTTCGGTGGGCATTGCAATATAAACCCTCTATAAATTGTTCAGTCAACAGCCTGTCCTCGTCTCCCACGCCGTCAGGGTCGGTCTGCTTAATGGCTCTCAGGGCTTCTTGTAGGTTTAATGCATAGTCCCTTATACTCTCATGTGCCCGCTGTTTGCACCCGTAGAATCTGAGCTTGATCTCGGCTGAGGTGCGGGTATCAAAGGTGTCCCTCAGCCGGGTTAGTATCCCTGCGACAGTCCTCCCCCCAGGTGGCCAGGACTTTACCTCCCTTTGGGCTGCCCCGGTTAATTGGGCCACCAGGATGCTCACTTTTTGCTCTTCTGTGAGGGGGTACACCTGGAAGAGGCTATCCAGCTTGTCTCTAAAGTCCTGCAGGGTATGTGACTCCCCTGAGTACTGGGGTAGCCAGGCTGCCCCCGGGATATAGGGCATGGTGAAAGGCATGACCGCAACAGCGGTGGCGCTGGCGGGGGTAGCAGCGGTGAAGCTCTCCTCCGTATCCGACATCCTTCTCCCCCCTAGTGGACCGTGGCCTACCGTGCGATGATCCTCTTCCGTAGGCCGCGGCTCCGCAGTGGATCGTCAGGGTTGTGGACCTTCCGTCGCGCTCCTGTGACGTCGGCGTCTGCTGGGCTCCTTCCAGGACCTTACGCAGCGTCCGGACGTGAGGCGGGGCTTCAGTTCTCGCGCGCTTTCGGAGTCCACGCCCCTCTTCTTCCTGCGCGGCGTCCTCAAGATGGCGTCCAATGGCGGGAAAACTCCACGGATGGCGGGAAGAAGGCCGAAGATGGCGCCGGATGGCGGGAATCTTCACCACGGGTAAGTTTTCACAGTCTTTTTCAGGCACGCAGTACCCGGTGGTTGCGGGCACGAAATCCTGCCGACTACGCCAAAAGTTGACGCACCCCTGGGCCTGTGTCGCGCTGCGTTGCGCACGCGGGAGCTTACCCGGAGCCGGATCTGTTGAGGGTTGTAGTCTCGTGGCGGTGACCCGGTCCGTGCCCAGGGAGTCAGACTAAGTGGCGCTGTATTAGCGGTAGATGTTGGACGACTACGCCACCCGTTGAGTGCAGCTAAGGAGCTGCTGCTGCAGGGCAGACCGCTGAGGCCGGTGGTAGGATTGTGCAGCGTGATGGTATAACCCCCAACGGGAGGGGTATGGCCTCAGGGCAGCCGACGTGGATGATGGGGGGTAGCAGGAACCACTCGGAGACGGTACGGTGTAGTTCAGGGTCTTTACTGGTGACAAAGATAGACCCTCCCGGAGTACTGGCTAGCGATTGGGGCCTGGTCAGTCCTTGAGCAGATGGGATCTCCCCTGGCCAGGCGGAGTTGTAGGCCTCCCAAACTAACTGTACTCTTCTGGCTACCTTGCTAGAGGCGGGTATAAGTAGCCCACGTCCCTGAGTGTACCGTGTGGTGCTCACCCGTATGGCCGGTGACTCGGGGCCTTCTATTTGCTTCCGCTCCACGACGGCGGTGCTGGTCCCATGCGTGTGACCGTGCCTTCGGGTTTCTTGGCCAGAGGACCTGAAATCCCCTGCTGGTCGGTTTCTGCTGCTGGGTAGGAGTTAGTCCCCACAGCCTCGGACTCCGGGTCCGGTGATAACTTCTCAGTCAGGGCGAGCTCTGCAGCTGCCAGCCCCTGACTCCTTGTAACACTGCTCCCACAGAGCTCCGGATGTTCTGTTCCTATATTTGCTTCTTTTCTCTGTCTCTACTTCTTCTCTACTCACTAACCCTGCCTCAGCCCCAGGTTTATATAGGGGAAGTTCTTCCCCTCCCAGGACTGGGCAGGAGGTGTGGCATGCATAGGATTCCTGACCAAGAGACCTCCCACCTGCTCTCAGACATAACATTGCTGTTACTGTGGAAACCAGACCCCTGAGGTGCCACACAGAAATGCTCAGGATTTTTTCCTGAGCGTTTCTGCATCTCCCTGGCAGAAAAAAACGCATCCGGATTGTACATGCGCTTTACTGCCAGGGACATGCGGATGTGAAGCGTTCTTCACTTGCATTTCCGCATGCGGGTTGACAAGCGCTTTCCAAGTGATTTTAGCATCACTTGGAAAGTGCTTGTCAACTTGGTCACACTATATAAATCCATGCAAACAGCATGGATTTATATAGTGTGACCCGAGAGAATGTCAAAAAATAAAAAAATAAATATATACTTACCCTCCGATGGCCTGCGCTGTCTTGCTTCCCTCCGTTCTCCCTTGCCGGCAGCGGTACACTGAAGGACGCTTAAAAAACGTATCGTGGGCACACAGCCTAACTGTGGAGGGCATGGGTTATGTAATAAAAATGAGAATCTACCAGCCCAATGTCCTTGTTATGGCATTATACCAGCATGACAAACAGATATTTCAGGTTTTCTATTAAATGTATTTTCTTTGCACTGACAATTTAATTGCATAGAAATACATGTGCATAGACCAGATATTAATTATGTACGCGCTGGCACTTATGTTATATTGGCTGAATATGCTTTTCATACTATACCTAGACACTCTTTTGTGACCATTTGTCTATTCCTTGGGCATGGGGCTGCCTGTATTTTAGTTGCATGAACTTGTATCTCCTATTTTTTATGATTCTTACACAGCAAACGTGATGACGTCAATAGATTGCACCTGCTGTGTGGTGCCTCAGACCACACGCAGACAGTCCAGAGCGTCACTCGGAGGAAACCCTGAGAGGCGAGTAGTTTTTTTAAATTATTTTATCTTTATTTTATTTGTAGGGGTCTCACACTGTGTATAGTGAGCTGTGCAGTCATCATAATGTGTATGGAAGCTGTAGGGGCTATCAAACTATATAGGCAGCTGCGGGTCTATCATACTGTGTGTTGAAGACTGTGGGGCCATTATATTGTGTATAGGTAGCTTTGGGGTCATCATACTGTATATAGAAAGATGTGGCCATCATCTTTTTCTGAAGCAGACCTGGTCAAAATGCGGCCTAGGGGCCACATCTGGCCCTCTGGCTGTTCCAATCTTGCCCGCGGACAGTGACAGCCGAGGGGCTGGAAAACAATGGCCCACATGCCGCACCGTGCCCTCCCCCAGCGCCCGCTGACTCGCCGTCCGCTGAATCGCCGTCTGCCTGCTGTCTCCACCCATTTTGACTGCATTGGTGGAGGAGGGGCATCTGAAACTTTCCTCCACCAATCAGCGTGGATGACGTAATTTCACCGTGTCAGCTGTGCACTGCGGGGTGTCAGCGCACAGGAGACAGGAGCAGAACACAAGGGGACCGGGAGCGAGGTGAGTATGTGGTGTTCTTTTTTATCATGTGTATGGGATGTGGGATATTTGGCTGGACATTGGGAGGCTAAGGGAGTCTGTTTTTGGAAACGAGGAGGCTATGAGGCGCTCATGCTGGACATGGGGGAAGCTATGGGGCTCTCATTCTGGACATGGGGAGGCTATGGGGTTCATGCTGGTCATGGGGAGGCTGTGTAGGGCTCATGCTGGACATGGGGAGGCTGTGTAGGGCACATGCTGGACATAGGGAAGCTGTATGGGGCTCATGCTGTAAATGGGGAGGCTGTGTGGGGCTCATGCTGTAGATAGAAGGCTGTGTGGGAACTCATGCTGTAGATAGGAGGCTGTGTGGGGGCTCATGCTGTAGATAGGAGGCTGTGTGGCGGCTCATGTTGTATATAGGACGCTGTGTGGGGCTCATGCTGTATATAGGATGCTGTGTGGGGGCTCATGCTGTAGATAGGAGGCTGTGTGGGGCTCATGCTGTAGATAGAAGGCTGTGTGGGGGCTCACGCTGTAGATAGGAGGCTGTGTGGGAGCTCATGCTGTATATAGGAGGCTGTGTGGGGCTCATGCTGTAGATAGAAGGCTGTGTGGGAGCTCACACTGTATATAGGAGGCTGTGTGGGGCTCATGCAGTAGATAGGAGGCTGTGTGGCGGCTCATGCTGTAGATAGGAGGCTGTGTCGGAACTCATGCTGTAGATAGGAGGCTGTGTGGCGGCTCATGCTGTAGATAGGAGGCTGTGTGGCGGCTCATGCTGTAGATAGGAGGCTGTGTGGGAACTCATGCTGTAGATAGGAGGCTGTGTGGGAGCTCATGCTGTAGATAGGAGCAGAATACAGGTGCCTGTGATCATGGGATGTTCCAGGTGACCTGAATCCCCTCTAATTCTTTACACAGGATAAAAACCCAGGTATGGCACAGCCTCAGTATCCCCCAACAAAGCAGAATGTGAAACGCGTGTTGGGGTACGAGGCAGTGTGGTTTCTAATAAGATGGCACATGGTCTGTATGCTTACTGCTGACTTAATAGTTTTTGTGGGGGTCACAGCAATTATCCTTGTCCTTCACTATTCTGATTTATCTCTGGGTGGCATTTTGTGTCTTATAACTGCCTCATCTTTTGACCCATAGAGATAGTGATCATGATACAAAATTGAAATTATGTGTTATACATATATTAGCCTCTAATATCTATCTTACAATCATAAGATTGCTGGATCCCTGCTTTTTGTTGATTACCACAGCCGCTTTATCCGAGCACCATCCTGGAGTCCACACCCAAAGCCACAGGAATTCATCTAATGGTGAGCTGAAGAAACACTTTTTTTTCTCTATATTGACATATATTGGAATTGGCTTTTTCCTTCATTTTTCTGCTCCCATTTTTTCACTAGGATCAATATAATTATGAAATCCTTACAGCTATAAATCTGGCTGGATATGGAGGGTCTCCAATCTCATGATCAATTTTTAATGTAAATAATCCTGCTAGATTAAGCTGTATCCCCTGGATCTACAATTTTAACAGCTTGATTTTAAAGGAATTCTAATAAACATGAAGTTTTAACACACATTGGGATTCTCATTTGGAAGTCTGTCGCTGGATCCCTGCTTTTTGTTGACTATCTTACAATCATATATTACAATTGTAATTACTGTTATAAATGGTTATAAGGCTGTGTATATATATATGAAATTTTGAATATATGTTATCCATGTAATCCGATCTCTGGAATATATGAACTGAATCCCTATATCAAGTTCACCACTAAATTTTGATGATATAATCATGATGCCAAATAATATTTTCATCTAGAATCACACTGCTTAAATCTTTTAAATGGGTCTTTTTAGGGGCTATCTTACAGAAAGGTTATATCTGTTGGTTGTGTATTTCTGTATTTTTTCTGATGTAATAAATTTACAAATTTTGATAGCACACAAATTATTTTTTGATTTATTCTAATGAGGTATGAGAATTAATATATATAGATAGGAGCCTGTCTGGGGCTCATGCTGTATATAGGATGCTGTGTGGTGCTCATGCTGTATATAGGATGCTGTGTGGGGGCTCATGCTGTATATAGGATGCTGTGTGGTGGCTCATGCTGTATATAGGATGCTGTGTGGGGCTCATGCTGTATATAGGATGCTGTGTGGGGGCTCATGCTGTATATAGGATGCTGTGTGGGGCTCATGCTGTATATAGGATGCTGTGTGGTGCTCATGCTGTATATAGGAGGCTGTGTGGTGCTCATGCTGTATATAGGATGCTGTGTGGGGCTCATGCTGTATATAGGATGCTGTGTGGGGGCTCATGCTGTATATAGGATGCTGTGTGGGGCTCATGCTGTATATAGGATGCTGTGTGGTGCTCATGCTGTATATAGGAGGCTGTGTGGTGCTCATGCTGTATATAGGAAGCTGTGTGGGGGCTCATGCTGTATATAGGATGCTGTGTGGGGCTCATGCTGTATATAGGAGGCTGTGTGGGGGCTCATGCTGTATATAGGATGCTGTGTGGGGCTCATGCTGTATATAGGATGCTGTGTGGTGCTCATGCTGTATATAGGAAGCTGTGTGGGGGCTCATGCTGTATATAGGATGCTGTGTGGGGCTCATGCTGTATATAAGAGGCTGTGTGGGGGCTCATGCTGTATATAGGATGCTGTGTGGGGGCTCATGCTGTATATAGGAAGCTGTGTGGGGGCTCATGCTGTATATAGGATGCTGTGTGGTGCTCATGCTGTATATAGGAGGCTGTGTGGTGCTCATGCTGTATATAGGAGGCTGTGTGGTGCTCATGCTGTATATAGGATGCTGTGTGGGGGCTCATGCTGTATATAGGATGCTGTGTGGTGCTCATGCTGTATATAGGAGGCTGTGTGGGGGCTCATGCTGTATATAGGATGCTGTGTGGGGGCTCATGCTGTATATAGGAGGCTGTGTGGTGCTCATGCTGTATATAGGAGGCTGTGTGGTGCTCATGCTGTATATAGGATGCTGTGTGGGGGCTCATGCTGTATATAGGATGCTGTGTGGTGCTCATGCTGTATATAGGAGGCTGTGTGGGGGCTCATGCTGTATATAGGATGCTGTGTGGGGGCTCATGCTGTATATAGGATGCTGTGTGGTGCTCATGCTGTATATAGGAGGCTGTGTGGTGCTCATGCTGTATATAGGATGCTGTGTGGGGGCTCATGCTGTATATAGGATGCTGTGTGGGGGCTCATGCTGTATATAGGATGCTGTGTGGGGGCTCATGCTGTATATAGGATGCTGTGTGGGGGCTCATGCTGTATATAGGATGCTGTGTGGGGGCTCATGTTGTATATAGGAGGCTGTGTGGGGCTCATGCTGGACATGGGGAGGCTGCATGGGGTTCTTGATTCATATAGAGAGGCCGTGTGGTGCTCATGCTGTATATAGGATGCTGTGTGGGGGCTCCTGCTGTATAATGAAAGGTATGTGGGGGCTCATGCTGTATATAAGAAGCTGTGTGGGGGCTCATGCTGTATATAGGAGGCTGTGTGGTGCTCATGCTGTATATAGGATGCTGTGTGGGGGCTCATGCTGTATATAGGATGCTGTGTGGGGGCTCATGCTGTATATAGGATGCTGTGTGGGGGCTCATGTTGTATATAGGAGGCTGTGTGGGGCTCATGCTGGACATGGGGAGGCTGCATGGGGTTCTTGATTCATATAGAGAGGCCGTGTGGTGCTCATGCTGTATATAGGATGCTGTGTGGGGGCTCCTGCTGTATAATGAAAGGTATGTGGGGGCTCATGCTGTATATAAGAAGCTGTGTGGGGGCTCATGCTGTATATAGGAGGCTGTGTGGTGCTCATGCTGTATATAGGATGCTGTGTGGGGACTCATGCTGTATATAGGATGCTGTGTGGGGGCTCATGCTGTATATAGGATGCTGTGTGGGGGCTCATGCTGTATATAGGATGCTGTGTGGTGCTCATGCTGTATATAGGATGCTGTGTGGGGCTCATGCTGTATATAGGAGGCTGTGTGGGGCTCATGCTGTATATAGGATGCTGTGTGGGGCTCATGCTGTATATAGGAGGCTGTGTGGGGCTCATGCTGTATATAGGAGGCTGTGTGGTGCTCATGCTGTATATAGGAGGCTGTGTGGGGGCTCATGCTGTATATAGGAGGCTGTGTGGTGCTCATGCTGTATATAGGATGCTGTGTGGGGGCTCATGCTGTATATAGGATGCTGTGTGGGGCTCATGCTGTATATAGGAAGCTGTGTGGGGGCTCATGCTGTATATAGGATTCCGTGTGGTGCTCATGCTGTATATAGGAGGCTGTGTGGTGCTCATGCTGTATATAGGAGGCTGTGTGGGGGCTCATGCTGTATATAGGATTCCGTGTGGTGCTCATGCTGTATATAGGAGGCTGTGTGGGGGCTCATGCTGTAGATAGGAGGCTGTGTGGGGCTCATGCTGTAGATAGGAGGCTGTGTGGAGCTCATGTTGTAGATAGGAGGCTGTGTGGGGCTCATGCTGTATATAGGAAGCTGTGTGGGGGCTCATGCTGTATATAGGAAGCTGTGTGGGGGCTCATGCTGTATATAGGATTCCGTGTGGTGCTCATGCTGTATATAGGAGGCTGTGTGGGGGCTCATGCTGTAGATAGGAGGCTGTGTGGGGCTCATGCTGTAGATAGGAGGCTGTGTGGAGCTCATGTTGTAGATAGGAGGCTGTGTGGGGCTCATGCTGTATATAGGAAGCTGTGTGGGGCTAATGCTGTATATAGGATGCTGTGTGGGGGCTCATGCTGTATATAGGAGGCTGTGTGGTGCTCATGCTGTATATAGGAGGCTGTGTGGTGCTCATGCTGTATATAGGATGCTGTGTGGGGCTCATGCTGTATATAGGAAGCTGTGTGGGGCTCATGCTGTATATAGGAGGCTGTGTGGTGCTCATGCTGTATATAAGAGGCTGTGTGGTGCTCATGCTGTATATAGGATGCTGTGTGGGGCTCATGCTGTATATAGGAGGCTGTGTGGGGCTCATGCTGTATATAGGAGGCTGTGTGGGGCTCATGCTGTATATAGGAGGCTGTGTGGTGCTCATGCTGTATATAGGAGGCTGTGTGGGGGCTCATGCTGTATATAGGAGGCTGTGTGGTGCTCATGCTGTATATAGGATGCTGTGTGGGGCTCATGCTGTATATAGGAGGCTGTGTGGTGCTCATGCTGTATATAGGATGCTGTGTGGGGCTCATGCTGTATATAGGATGCTGTGTGGTGCTCATGTTGTATATAGGAGGCTGTGTGGGGCTCATGCTGTATATAGGAGGCTGTGTGGTGCTCATGTTGTATATAGGAGGCTGTGTGGTGCTCATTCTGTATATAGGAGGCTGTGTGGGAGCTCATGCTGTATATAGGATGCTGTGTGGTGCTCATGTTGTATATAGGAGGCTGTGTGGGGGCTCATGCTGTATATAGGATGCTGTGTGGTGCTCATGTTGTATATAGGAGGCTGTGTGGGGCTCATGCTGTATATAGGAGGCTGTGTGGTGCTCATGTTGTATATAGGAGGCTGTGTGGTGCTCATGCTGTATATAGGAGGCTGTGTGGGAGCTCATGCTGTATATAGGATGCTGTGTGGTGCTCATGTTGTATATAGGAGGCTGTGTGGGGGCTCATGCTGTATATAGGATGCTGTGTGGTGCTCATGTTGTATATAGGAGGCTGTGTGGTGCTCATGCTGTATATAGGATGCTGTGTGGTGCTCATGCTGTATATAGGAGGCTGTGTGGTGCTCATGCTGTATATAGGATGCTGTGTGGGGCTCATGCTGTATATAGGATGCTGTGTGGGGGCTCATGCTGTATATAGGATGCTGTGTGGGGCTCATGCTGTATATAGGATGCTGTGTGGTGCTCATGCTGTATATAGGAGGCTGTGTGGTGCTCATGCTGTATATAGGAAGCTGTGTGGGGGCTCATGCTGTATATAGGATGCTGTGTGGGGCTCATGCTGTATATAGGAGGCTGTGTGGGGGCTCATGCTGTATATAGGATGCTGTGTGGGGCTCATGCTGTATATAGGATGCTGTGTGGTGCTCATGCTGTATATAGGAAGCTGTGTGGGGGCTCATGCTGTATATAGGATGCTGTGTGGGGCTCATGCTGTATATAAGAGGCTGTGTGGGGGCTCATGCTGTATATAGGATGCTGTGTGGGGGCTCATGCTGTATATAGGAAGCTGTGTGGGGGCTCATGCTGTATATAGGATGCTGTGTGGTGCTCATGCTGTATATAGGAGGCTGTGTGGTGCTCATGCTGTATATAGGAGGCTGTGTGGTGCTCATGCTGTATATAGGATGCTGTGTGGGGGCTCATGCTGTATATAGGATGCTGTGTGGTGCTCATGCTGTATATAGGAGGCTGTGTGGGGGCTCATGCTGTATATAGGATGCTGTGTGGGGGCTCATGCTGTATATAGGAGGCTGTGTGGTGCTCATGCTGTATATAGGAGGCTGTGTGGTGCTCATGCTGTATATAGGATGCTGTGTGGGGGCTCATGCTGTATATAGGATGCTGTGTGGTGCTCATGCTGTATATAGGAGGCTGTGTGGGGGCTCATGCTGTATATAGGATGCTGTGTGGGGGCTCATGCTGTATATAGGATGCTGTGTGGTGCTCATGCTGTATATAGGAGGCTGTGTGGTGCTCATGCTGTATATAGGATGCTGTGTGGGGGCTCATGCTGTATATAGGATGCTGTGTGGGGGCTCATGCTGTATATAGGATGCTGTGTGGGGGCTCATGCTGTATATAGGATGCTGTGTGGGGGCTCATGCTGTATATAGGATGCTGTGTGGGGGCTCATGTTGTATATAGGAGGCTGTGTGGGGCTCATGCTGGACATGGGGAGGCTGCATGGGGTTCTTGATTCATATAGAGAGGCCGTGTGGTGCTCATGCTGTATATAGGATGCTGTGTGGGGGCTCCTGCTGTATAATGAAAGGTATGTGGGGGCTCATGCTGTATATAAGAAGCTGTGTGGGGGCTCATGCTGTATATAGGAGGCTGTGTGGTGCTCATGCTGTATATAGGATGCTGTGTGGGGGCTCATGCTGTATATAGGATGCTGTGTGGGGGCTCATGCTGTATATAGGATGCTGTGTGGGGGCTCATGTTGTATATAGGAGGCTGTGTGGGGCTCATGCTGGACATGGGGAGGCTGCATGGGGTTCTTGATTCATATAGAGAGGCCGTGTGGTGCTCATGCTGTATATAGGATGCTGTGTGGGGGCTCCTGCTGTATAATGAAAGGTATGTGGGGGCTCATGCTGTATATAAGAAGCTGTGTGGGGGCTCATGCTGTATATAGGAGGCTGTGTGGTGCTCATGCTGTATATAGGATGCTGTGTGGGGACTCATGCTGTATATAGGATGCTGTGTGGGGGCTCATGCTGTATATAGGATGCTGTGTGGGGGCTCATGCTGTATATAGGATGCTGTGTGGTGCTCATGCTGTATATAGGATGCTGTGTGGGGCTCATGCTGTATATAGGAGGCTGTGTGGGGCTCATGCTGTATATAGGATGCTGTGTGGGGCTCATGCTGTATATAGGAGGCTGTGTGGGGCTCATGCTGTATATAGGAGGCTGTGTGGTGCTCATGCTGTATATAGGAGGCTGTGTGGGGGCTCATGCTGTATATAGGAGGCTGTGTGGTGCTCATGCTGTATATAGGATGCTGTGTGGGGGCTCATGCTGTATATAGGATGCTGTGTGGGGCTCATGCTGTATATAGGAAGCTGTGTGGGGGCTCATGCTGTATATAGGATTCCGTGTGGTGCTCATGCTGTATATAGGAGGCTGTGTGGTGCTCATGCTGTATATAGGAGGCTGTGTGGGGGCTCATGCTGTATATAGGATTCCGTGTGGTGCTCATGCTGTATATAGGAGGCTGTGTGGGGGCTCATGCTGTAGATAGGAGGCTGTGTGGGGCTCATGCTGTAGATAGGAGGCTGTGTGGAGCTCATGTTGTAGATAGGAGGCTGTGTGGGGCTCATGCTGTATATAGGAAGCTGTGTGGGGGCTCATGCTGTATATAGGAAGCTGTGTGGGGGCTCATGCTGTATATAGGATTCCGTGTGGTGCTCATGCTGTATATAGGAGGCTGTGTGGGGGCTCATGCTGTAGATAGGAGGCTGTGTGGGGCTCATGCTGTAGATAGGAGGCTGTGTGGAGCTCATGTTGTAGATAGGAGGCTGTGTGGGGCTCATGCTGTATATAGGAAGCTGTGTGGGGCTAATGCTGTATATAGGATGCTGTGTGGGGGCTCATGCTGTATATAGGAGGCTGTGTGGTGCTCATGCTGTATATAGGAGGCTGTGTGGTGCTCATGCTGTATATAGGATGCTGTGTGGGGCTCATGCTGTATATAGGAAGCTGTGTGGGGCTCATGCTGTATATAGGAGGCTGTGTGGTGCTCATGCTGTATATAAGAGGCTGTGTGGTGCTCATGCTGTATATAGGATGCTGTGTGGGGCTCATGCTGTATATAGGAGGCTGTGTGGGGCTCATGCTGTATATAGGAGGCTGTGTGGGGCTCATGCTGTATATAGGAGGCTGTGTGGTGCTCATGCTGTATATAGGAGGCTGTGTGGGGGCTCATGCTGTATATAGGAGGCTGTGTGGTGCTCATGCTGTATATAGGATGCTGTGTGGGGCTCATGCTGTATATAGGAGGCTGTGTGGTGCTCATGCTGTATATAGGATGCTGTGTGGGGCTCATGCTGTATATAGGATGCTGTGTGGTGCTCATGTTGTATATAGGAGGCTGTGTGGGGCTCATGCTGTATATAGGAGGCTGTGTGGTGCTCATGTTGTATATAGGAGGCTGTGTGGTGCTCATTCTGTATATAGGAGGCTGTGTGGGAGCTCATGCTGTATATAGGATGCTGTGTGGTGCTCATGTTGTATATAGGAGGCTGTGTGGGGGCTCATGCTGTATATAGGATGCTGTGTGGTGCTCATGTTGTATATAGGAGGCTGTGTGGGGCTCATGCTGTATATAGGAGGCTGTGTGGTGCTCATGTTGTATATAGGAGGCTGTGTGGTGCTCATGCTGTATATAGGAGGCTGTGTGGGAGCTCATGCTGTATATAGGATGCTGTGTGGTGCTCATGTTGTATATAGGAGGCTGTGTGGGGGCTCATGCTGTATATAGGATGCTGTGTGGTGCTCATGTTGTATATAGGAGGCTGTGTGGGGCTCATGCTGTATATAGGAGGCTGTGTGGTGCTCATGTTGTATATAGGAGGCTGTGTGGTGCTCATGCTGTATATAGGAGGCTGTGTGGGAGCTCATGCTGTATATAGGATGCTGTGTGGTGCTCATGTTGTATATAGGAGACTGTGTGGGGCTCATGCTGGACATGGGGAGGCTGCATGGGGTTCTTGATTCATATAGAGAGGCCGTGTGGGGGCTCATGCTCTATAATGAAAGGTATGTGGGGGCTCATGCTGTATATAGGATGCTGTGTGGGGGCGCATGCTGTATATAGGAAGCTGTGTGGAGGCGCATGCTGTATATAGGAAGCTATGTGGGGGCTCATGCTGTATATAGGAAGCTGTGTGGGGGCTCATGTGACGCGCCCCTGGGCCTGTGTCGCGCTGCGTTGCGCACGCGGGAGCTTACCCGGAGCCGGATCTGTTTAGGGTTGTAGTCTCGTGGCGGTGACCCGGTCCGTGCCCAGGGAGTCAAACTGGACGGCAGTCTGTTAGCGGTAGAAAATGGTTGATGACTACGCCACCCGTTGAATGCAGCCAGGGGCTGCTGCTGCAGGGCAGACCGCTGAGGCCGGTGGAAGGATGGTGCAGCGTGATAGTATAACCCCCAACGGGAGGGGTATGGCCTCAGGGCAGCCGACGTGGATGATGGGGGTAGCAGGAACCACTCAGAGACGGTATGGTAGCGTTCAGGGTCTTTACTGGTAACAACGATAGACCCTCCCGGAGTACTTGCTAGCGAACGGGGCCTGGTCAGTCCTTGAGCAGATGGGATCTCCCCTGGCCAGGCGTAGTTGTAGGCCTCCCAAGCTGACTGTACTCTTCTGGCTACCTTGCTAGAAGCTGATGTAAGTAGCCCACGTCCCTGAGTGTACCGTGTGGTGCTCACCCGTATGGCCGGTGACTCGGGGCCTTCGGGCTTCTGGGCCAGGGGACCTGAAATCCCCTGCCTGACGGATTCTGCTGCTGGGTGGAAGTTAGTCCCCACAGCCTCGGACTCCGGGTCCGGTAAAGAATCTTCTTAGTCAGGGCGAGCTCTTTAGCTGCCAGCCCCTGACTCCTTGTGACTCTGCTGCTTCCTATGCTGCTCTTGTCTCTGCTCTTCCTGGACTCACTAACTCTGCCTCAGCCCCGGGTTTATACAGGGGAAGTTCTTCCCCTCCCAAGGCTGGGCAGGAGGTGTGGCATGCACAGGATCCCTGACCAAAGGACCTCCCACCTGCTCTCAGACGTAATATCTCTATCACTGTGACAACCAGACCCCTGGGGTGTCACACTCCCCCCTAGTGAAATTTAGTACTCCGGGACTAAACACTTTTTTTTTTTTTTTTAAAAGTATAACAAGGTATATCAAAGAACAATAAAAATACAATAAGGAAACACGATAAGATGGTCACGGATGTCCGCAACCGGGTGCAGTCTTTGAAGAAAAGCAAAGGTGTCCATTTCACCAAAACAGGGAGACGTAACCAGGTAGGGGTCTGTCCTACCCCGAGTCCTTAACAGTCTCTAGTCCATCCTGGGTTACGCTCCAACTATATACAAAGGATTCCCGGTAAATCCACCGAAGACTCCTAAAAACAACTAGAAACACAAAATTACACACAAGCAACAATAAACAGGTAAACATTGTAAAACAACTTAACATTTAGATCCTCCAACGTGCGGGTAACTGGCCTCTAGTGGCCCTAGTGGACCTACGGAGCTGACTGTCTGGCCCTGAACTACAGGGTGTAGGAGCTGTCAAGGGTAAACTGGGCAGCTGTCTACCGGCTCTTTGTCTCACTAGGGGTACGGCAGGCTCACTATAAGCAGAGGGTGGATTCTCCTGTTCCGCTTGGGTGGAGTCTTCTGCCTCCTGGACCGGCTGCTCTTCCAGCTCTACCCGTTGCTCCGTAGGTTCTTGGGATGATGGTTGGAGGAAGGTGAGTACGGGTACCACAACTGCACCATTGACTTGAGTCCAAGACCGAGGGAAGTCCCCGAGCACGGTACTAACCATATCTTCCCTTTCTTCCACGGGTCGATGGTCTTCCTGTTCCTCCTCAGGGTTCCTCAGTTGTTCGGGGCACTTCTTCAGGTGGTCCCGGGATACAATGGCTGTGGTTTCCCCTCCGTCTTTACTGATGGTACAGACCTTCGGGTTCTCGTGGCTTGAGGGCAGTACGGTGTACGGGTCCTTCTCCCACTGGTCGTCCAACTTGTGGAGCCGTCTCTTCCTCTTCAAGACCTGCTCTCCGGGTACCAGGGGAACAGCGGGAGCATACTGGTTGTAAGTCTTCTCTTGTCTTTCCCTAGCCTGACAAAGACTTCGCTCCACGCTCTCCTGTACTTTCCGGTACTGCTGCTGCCTCTCTGTGTCCCAGTCTGTTTCTGGTGAAGTGTCCTCGGGCGTCAGGACTCCCATTTCCAGGTCAACAGGTAACTTACCAGGTCTTGCCCTCATTAGGTAAGCCGGGGTACAGTTGGTGGAACCTACCGGGATGTGGTTGTATAGGTCCACCAGATCGGGCAACTTCTCAGGCCACAGACTGCGTTCTTCCAGGGGCAACGTTTTTAGAAGATCCATTACCACCTGGTTCATTTTCTCACAAAGTCCATTAGTTTGCGGATGGTAGGGTGTCGTCCTTATCTTCCGGCAGCCATACAGATTGCAGAATTCCTGGAAGACCTCCGCTTCAAAGGCAGGTCCCTGGTCTGTCAGCACTTGGTCCGGGTACCCGTGTGGGCGGCAAAAGTGCTGCTGGAAGGCTCTAGCTGCTGTTCGAGCCGTTAAGTCCTTGACGGGGACGACAACCAGAAACCGGGAGTAATGATCCACGATGGTTAACGCGTAGACGTAGCCACTTCTGCTGGGGGTCAGTTTTACATGATCCAAGGCCACCAGTTCCAACGGTTGCCGGGTGACGATGGACTGCAGGGGAGTCTTCTGGCTGGCCCGGTCCTTCCTTCTCAGATTGCACGGGCCACAGTCTCTGCACCACTTCTCGATGGTTCCCCTCATGCCTACCCAGTGGAACCGCTCGCGCAGCAGGAACTCCAGCTTTTTCCACCCGAAGTGTCCAGCTCCGTCGTGGTATGCCTCCATCACCATGGCTGCGTCTCTTCGTGGCACCACTACTTGCCAGAGTAGTTCATGCGTCCTGGAGTTAACCATTCTGCGGCACAACTTCCCCTTGTAAAGGAACAGTCGACTCTTCTCTGCCCATAGTTGTTTGGCTTCCTCTGGAGCGTCTGATTCCAGGCTAGCCTCCGGGCGAGTCAGCATCTCCTTCACCAGTCGGACGGCAGGGTCGCTGTCTTGCGTTTCCGCCCAGTTGTAGTGAGGTAAGGGGTTCAACGTAGCAGCCTGCTTACTCCTTACCCGGTGGGAATACTGGATAGTCCCATGACGGTGGAACGCAGGGAGTTCAACTTCTTCCAGTCCCTCCGGATCTTCTCCTCCGTCCGGCAGGTTGGGCATCCTGGACAGGGCGTCCGCGTTGGTATTGGAGCGCCCTGCCCGGTATTTAATTGTGAACTCGTAGTTGGACAGACGGGCCATCCACCTCTGCTCCAGGGCACCGAGTCTTGCCGTGTCCAGGTGTATCAACGGGTTGTTATCCGTGTATACGGTGAACCGGGAAGAAGCGAGGTAATGCCTAAAGCGCTCGGTGACTGCCCATACCACGGCCAGGAACTCTAGCTTAAATGAGCTGTAATTCTCGGGGTTCCTTTCGGTGGGTCGCAGTTTTCGGCTGGCATAGGAGATCACTCGTTCTCTCCCCTGCTGAATCTGGGATAGTACGGCTCCTAGCCCGATGTTACTGGCGTCGGTGTAGAGGATGAAGGGCTGGCTATAGTCTGGGTACGCCAAGATTTCATCCCCCGTGAGGGCCATCTTCAGCTGGCGGAAGGACTCTTCTTCTAGCTCTTCCCATTTGAAGGGCGGCTTCTGGTTCTTGGCCTTCCGGGACTGGCCTATCAGGAGGTCCTGCATAGGCGCTGCCTTTTTGGTGAAACCGGGAATAAACCTTCGGTAGTAGCCTACCAACCCTAGGAACTGCCGCACTTCTTTTACGCTGGAGGGGCTTGGCCATCCCTTAATTGCGGTGATCTTATCGGGGTCGGGAGCCACTCCGTCAGCGCTCACCACGTGTCCCAGGTATTGCACCTTTGGTTTCAGGAGGTGACACTTGGAGGGTTTCACCTTTAGGCCATAACTCGCCAGAGCTTCGAACACCTCCGCCAGGTGTTTCAGGTGGTCCTCGTAAGTTTTGGAGTATACGATGACATCGTCCAGGTACAACAGGACCGTCTCGAAGTTTCTGTGGCCCAGACAGCACTCCATTAATCGTTGGAAGGTTCCTGGGGCGTTGCAGAGTCCGAACGGCATGCAGGTGAACTCACTAAGTCCCATCGGGGTGGTGAATGCAGTCTTCTCCCGGTCTGCCTCTGCTACAGGAACCTGCCAGTACCCGCTAGTGAGATCCAAGGTAGAGAAGAAGTTAGCAGATCTTAAAGCAGCCAATGACTCCTCTATCCTTGGTAAGGGGTACGCATCCTTGTGTGTGATACGGTTGATTTTCCGGTAATCTACACACATCCTCATGGTGTTGTCTTTCTTTTTGACTAAAACTAGTGGGGCTGCCCAGGGGCTACAGCTATCCCGGATTACCCCAGCCTCCTTCATGTCTCTAAGCATCCCCTTGGCGTGTTGGTAATGTGCAGGGGGTACGGGTCGATACCTCTCTTTTATGGGAGGATGATCTCCCGTGGGGATGCGGTGTTCTACCCCCTTGACTCGCCCGAAGTCTAACGGGTGTTTACTAAACACTCTCTCATACTCTTGAACCACCCGATAGACTCCTTGTTTCTGGTGTGAGGGAGTGGAGTCAGTACCCAGATGTAGTTGCTGACACCAGTCCTCCATGTCTTTCTTAGAGCCGTTACCTTCCTCCGGGTGAGATGGAGGCAAGGGTTCCACAGATTGTATAGAATTTTGATTAGTGGTATATAATTTGGCTAGCGTGGCATACCGGGGCAGGTACACTTCCCTCTCCCCGATATTTATTATGCGAACGGGCACCCTCCCATGGCGTACATTGACCACCCCCCGTGCTGTCAAAATGGTGGGCCTACTATCTGAGTAAACTGGTTCTACCATTGCCTGGTAATCTCTACCTCTCAGACCAATAGCTGCCCGGCACCAAATCATCATTTCACTTTTTGGGGGCATGGCAATAGGAAAAGGGTCACACATTCTTACGCTACCAATCTCACCGCCGGAGAGTTCCACTTGTTGCCGTTGCATCAGTGCCCGGATCTCTTTCTGGAGCACTCGCTGCTCGCCGGAGCTGGCATTCTTGGCAACCTGCTGTAAAAGGAAAATCACCTCTGCAAGACAATTTTCAATTACATTAGTTCCTAGAGTTATCTTTGGGTGACTCTCATGTTTGTCAATGTCTACAATGATCAGTCCCTGTGCGGCCAGTTCGACTCTACCAATTTTGATGGTCACCTCTTTAAATCCGATCTGTGGCACGGGCTGACCATTGCTGGCGATGATACTCAAGTCGTCGTCAGGGTAGCGGGTAATATCCGAGTCATTCCAGTACTGCTTGAAGAGCACGTACGGGATGGTGGTGACCTGTGACCCGGTGTCCAGTAGGGCACTCATGGGAATGCCATCCAGTACCACAGGCAAGACTGGACGTCCTCCCACATATCTGTCGCGCCAGTTCGATGGGCCTGGTGATCTTTTTCCTGGGGGTTGGCCCTCTACCCCAGGTTGTGCCCGTTTAAAGAACAGTACCTTTCCATATGTCCGGGTTGATTGCAGCGGCGGCAGATGGGTCGTCCGTCCTCGCTGTATCGGTCACTGGGTCTTCCTCTGGCCGGTGGGGTCCTCCTTGGTCGACGCCACGGGATGTCCTCCGGTCCGGATGCCAGCTGGATCTTCCCTGGAGTGGAAACCTGTAAAGACTGCACAGTTCGGGTTAGCGCAGCAACGCTTTTAGCTAGCTCTTGGACCTGATGGTGTAGGTCTGGAGCCGGGTCATTGTCCAAAGCCTGCGCATCAGCTCCCACAGGCCCTGCTGACAAGGGCGCCGCCTCCTGGTAGTAAGTGGTAGTGGGGCGTCTGTGGGTCACAACGCCACCTGGTGCCGGTTCTCGGAGCACCCGGATGGCTCTGTCCTTGAACTGTGCAAATTCTAGATGAGGGTCCTGTAAGGCCATTGCCCGCAACTGGGTGCGGTGGGCATTGCAATATAAACCCTCTATAAATTGTTCGGTCAACAGCCTGTCCTCGTTTCCCACTCCATTAGGGTCGGTCTGCTTAATGGCCCTCAGGGCCTCTTGTAGGTTGAGTGCATAGTCCCTTATACTCTCATGCGCTCGCTGCTTGCACCCGTAGAATCTAAGTTTAATCTCGGCTGAGGTGCGGGTATCAAAGGTGTCCTTCAGCCGGGTTAGTATCCCTGCGACAGTCTTCCTCCCAGGTGGCCAGGATTTTACTTCCCTTTTGGCTGCCCCGGTTAGTTGGGCCACCAGGATGCTCTCTTTTTGCTCTTCTGTGAGGGGGTACACCTGGAAGAGGCTATCCAGCTTTTCTCTAAAGTCATGCAGGGTATGTGACTCCCCTGAGTACTGGGGTAGCCAAGCTGCTCCCGGGATATAGGGCATGGTGAAGGGCATAACTGCAGCAGCGGTAGCGCTGGCGGGGGTTGGGGCAGTGAAGCTCTCCTCCGTATCCGACATCTTCCTCCCCCCTAGTGGACCGTGGCCTACCTTGCGATGATCCTCTTCCGTAGGCCGCGGCTCCGCAGTGGATCGTCAGGGTTGAGGACCTTCCGTCGCGCTCTTGTGACGTCGGCGTCTGCTGGGCTCCTTCCAGGACCTTACGCAACGTCCGGACGTGAGGCGGGGCTTCAGTTCTCGCGCGCTTTCGGAGTCCACGCCCCTCTTCTTCCCGCGCGACGTCCCCAAGATGGCGTCCAACGGCGGGAAAACTCCACGGATGGCGGGAAGAAGGCCGAAGATGGCGCCGGATGGCGGGAAACTTCACCGATGGCGGGAAGAAGGTAGAAGATGGCGCCGGATGGCGGGAAACCTCCACGGATAGCGGGAATCTTCACCACTGGTAAGTTTGAACAGTCTTTGCTTTTCAGGCACGCAGTACCCGGTGGTTGCGGGCACGTGATCCTGCCGACTACGCCAAAGTTGACGCGCCCCTGGGCCTGTGTCGCGCTGCGTTGCGCACGCGGGAGCTTACCCGGAGCCGGATCTGTTTAGGGTTGTAGTCTCGTGGCGGTGACCCGGTCCGTGCCCAGGGAGTCAAACTGGACGGCAGTCTGTTAGCGGTAGAAAATGGTTGATGACTACGCCACCCGTTGAATGCAGCCAGGGGCTGCTGCTGCAGGGCAGACCGCTGAGGCCGGTGGAAGGATGGTGCAGCGTGATAGTATAACCCCCAACGGGAGGGGTATGGCCTCAGGGCAGCCGACGTGGATGATGGGGGTAGCAGGAACCACTCAGAGACGGTATGGTAGCGTTCAGGGTCTTTACTGGTAACAACGATAGACCCTCCCGGAGTACTTGCTAGCGAACGGGGCCTGGTCAGTCCTTGAGCAGATGGGATCTCCCCTGGCCAGGCGTAGTTGTAGGCCTCCCAAGCTGACTGTACTCTTCTGGCTACCTTGCTAGAAGCTGATGTAAGTAGCCCACGTCCCTGAGTGTACCGTGTGGTGCTCACCCGTATGGCCGGTGACTCGGGGCCTTCGGGCTTCTGGGCCAGGGGACCTGAAATCCCCTGCCTGACGGATTCTGCTGCTGGGTGGAAGTTAGTCCCCACAGCCTCGGACTCCGGGTCCGGTAAAGAATCTTCTTAGTCAGGGCGAGCTCTTTAGCTGCCAGCCCCTGACTCCTTGTGACTCTGCTGCTTCCTATGCTGCTCTTGTCTCTGCTCTTCCTGGACTCACTAACTCTGCCTCAGCCCCGGGTTTATACAGGGGAAGTTCTTCCCCTCCCAAGGCTGGGCAGGAGGTGTGGCATGCACAGGATCCCTGACCAAAGGACCTCCCACCTGCTCTCAGACGTAATATCTCTATCACTGTGACAACCAGACCCCTGGGGTGTCACACATGCTCTATATAGAAAGCTGTGTGGGGACTCATGCTCTATATAGGAAGCTGTGTGGGGGCTCATGTTGTAGATAGGAGGCTGTGTGGGGCTCATGCTGTATATAGGATGCTGTGTGGGGGCTCATGCTGTATATAGGAAGCTGTGTGGGAGCTGATGCTGTATATAGGATGCTGTGTGGTGCTCATGCTGTATATAGGAGGCTGTGTGGGGCTCATGCTGGACATGGGGAGGCTGCATGGGGTTCTTGATTCATATAGAGAGGCCGTGTGGGGGCTCATGCTCTATAATGAAAGGTATGTGGGGGCTCATGCTGTATATAGGATGCTGTGTGGGGGCGCATGCTGTATATAGGAAGCTGTGTGGAGGCGCATGCTGTATATAGGAAGCTATGTGGGGGCTCATGCTGTATATAGGAAGCTGTGTGGGGGCTCATGCTCTATATAGAAAGCTGTGTGGGGACTCATGCTCTATATAGGAAGCTGTGTGGGGGCTCATGTTGTAGATAGGAGGCTGTGTGGGGCTCATGCTGTATATAGGATGCTGTGTGGGGGCTGATGCTGTATATAGGATGCTGTGTGGTGCTCATGTTGTATATAGGAGGCTGTGTGGGGCTCATGCTGGACATGGGGAGGCTGCATGGGGTTCTTGATTCATATAGAGAGGCTGTGTGGGGGCTCATGCTGTATAATGAAAGGTATGTGGGGGCTCATGCTATATATAAGAAGCTGTGTAGGGGCTCATGCTGTACAGTCATGGCCAAAAGTTTTGAGAATGACACCAAAATTATATTTTCACATGATCTGCTGGCCTCTGGTTTTTATTAGTGTTTGTCTGATGTTTATATCACATACAGAAATATAATTGCAATCATATTATGAGTACCAATAGGTTATATTGACAGTTAGAATGAGTTAATGCAGTAAGTCAATATTTGCAGTGTTGCCCCTTCTTCTTCAAGACCTCTGTAATTCTCCCTGGCATGCTCTCAATCAACTTTTGGACCAAATCCTGACTGATAGCAGTCCATTCTTGCATAATCAATGCTTGCATTTTGCCAGAATTTGTTGGTTTTTGTTTGTCCACCCGTCTCTTGATGATTGACCACAAGTTCTCAATGGGATTAAGATCTGGGGAGTTTCCAGGCCATGGACCCAAAATCTCTATGTTTTGTTCCATGAGCCATTTAGTTATCACCTTTGCTTTATGGCAAGGTGCTCCATCATGCTGGAAAAGGCATTGTTGGGCGCCAAACTGCTCTTGGACGGTTGGGAGAAGTTGCTCTTGGAGGACATTCTGGTACCATTCTTTATTCATGGCTGTGTTTTTAGGCAAGGCTGTGAGTGAGTCGATTCCCTTGGCTGAGAAGCAACCCCACACATGAATGGTTTCAGGATGCTTTACAGTTGGCATGAGACAAGACTGGTGGTAGCACTCACCTCTTCTTCTCCGAATAAGCTGTTTTCCAGATGTCCCAAACAATCGAAAAGGGGATTCATCAGAGAAAATGACTTTGCCCCAGTCCTCAGCAGTCCACTCCCTGTACCTTTTGCAGAATATCAGTCGGTCCCTGATGTTTTTTCTGGAGAGAAGTGGCTTCTTTGCTGCCCTCCTTGAAACCAGCCCTTGCTCAAAGAGTCTCCACCTCACAGTGCGTGCAGAAGCACTCACACCAGCCTTCCGCCATTCCTGAGCAAGCTCGGCACTGCTGGTAGTCCGATCCCGCAGCTGAAACAGTTTTAAGATACAGTCCTGGCACTTGCTGGTCTTTCTTGGGCGCCCTCGAGCATTTTTGACAACAATGGAAGCTCTCTCCTTGAAGTTTTTGATGATGCGATAGATTGTTGACTGAGGTGCAATCTTTGTAGCTGCGATACTCTTCCCTGTTAGGCCATTTTTGTGCAGTGCAATGATGGCTGCACGTGTTTCTTTAGAGATAACCATGGTTAACTGAAGAGAAACAATGATACCAAGAACCAGCCTCCTTTTAAAGTGTCCAGTGATGTCATTCTTACTTAATCATAACTGATTGATCGCCAGCCCTGTCCTCATCAACACCCACACCTGTGTTAATGGATCAATCACTAAAACGATGTTAGCTGCTCCTTTTAAGGCAGGACTGCAATGATGTTGAAATGTGTTTTGGGGGTTAAAGTTAATTTTCTGGGCAAATATTGACTTTGCAAGTACAGTAATTGCTGTTAAGCTGATCACTCTTTGACATTCAGGAGTATATGCAAATTGCCATTACAAAAAATGAAGCAGTAAACTTTGGAAAAATTACTATTTGTCTCATTCTCAATACTTTTGGCCATGACTGTATATATGAAGCTGTGTGGAGGCGCATGTGTAGCACCCCGAGGGCTCGGCTGCTACAGGGGTATTGCACCTCAGACCAGAGGTGTGATATTCCACTCCTGGATAAGGATGGAGTGTGGACCAGGACTCGTTAGGCTGCATGCACCACACACACCCCATTTCCGAGTGACAGCTCAACGGTGCTCCCACAAGAATAGAAGTGCAGGCACGACAGCATCTGTCCCTGACTGGAGTGGGGAGGGGAAAGTACACCCAGTGGTGTAGGAGCAGATAGGATTGGGTCTCTGGGCATATGTAGGAGCCCATTGGTTGCTAGTCACCTGGGCTCGGGTGTTAGAGGTGGGCACCATCTTAGGACAGGAGCCAGTTCAGTTAGGAGGAGAAAATGAGAGGAGCTCAGCCAGAGAGGGCTGACAGGGAGCTGTGGCTCAGTCGGGGCCCAGCTCCAGAGGCAGGCCTGGAGTGGAGGCCAGAAACAGCAGAAAGAGAGAGGAGAAGGAACGGAAAGAAAAGTAAGAAAGGAACTGGAACAGAGGAGAAAGGAAGCAAGGAACACAGAGAAAGGCCCAGAGACACGAGGACAGAAGGAACCCCATATGCCCAGGAGATACAGGGTGAAGGGTTGGCAGAAAAGGGTACCGGAACCCAAATTGGTGGAGGCAACAGATTCCTCAGCCAAAGACCGGAGGTTGTTACCACATCTTGGTGCGACCCCTCACTACATCCACCAGGAAGGCATACCATATAGGGTCAGGGACGCAGAGATCAGCGTGCCCAGAGAAGGCCCGAGGGAGCTGGACAAAGGTGGGTCACTGGTGGGGACGGCCAGAGAAAGGAAAGGAAGGGAGTCCTGTGCCACACTCTGGAATTGCCTGGGAGTTGGTCGAGTCCCTTGCCTGGTGAACGCAGCACGGCTCAGGCAATCCCTCATGTGCACAAGTGACCAGAATAACAACCGTGAGTAAAGCTTTGGAAACTGCAATTACAAGTCTCTGTGTTTCATCGCCGCACCAGCACTATTAGTATTGGGACGCTCACACCATCACTCCCATCATCCACATTAGCTGCCCTGAGGCAATACTTCTCCCGTGGGGAGTTATCCCATACTCGGCTGTGCAAACAACATCAGCCTCAGCGGTCGGCAGCGCAGCGGCGGTCCCCACTGACCGCAATCCATGGGTGGCGTAGTCGGACATTTGCTATTACCTTAAGACTGCCACTGGTTTGACCGCCCTGGGCACGGACCGGGTCACCGCCACGGAGAACTACAACCCCCTACAACTACAACCCCCAGCATCCCAGCGATCCGGCTCCGGGTATCCCCCTGCACAGCACAGGCCCAGTGGGCGCGTCACATGCTGTATATAGGAAGCTATGTGGGGGCTCATGCTGTATATAGGAAGCTGTGTGGGGGCTCATGCTCTATATAGGAAGCTGTGTGGGGGCTGATGCTCTATATAGGAAGCTGGGTGGGGGCTCATGCTGTAGATAGGAGGCTGTGTGGGGGCTCATGCTGTAGATAGGAGGCTGTGTGGGGGCTCATGCTGTAGATAGGAGGCTGTGTGGGGGCTCATTCTGTAGATAGGAGGCTGTGTGGGGGCTCATGCTGTAGATAGGAGGCTGTGTGGGAGCTCATGCTGTAGATAGGAGGCTGTGTGGGGGCTCATGCTGTAGATAGGAGGCTGTGTGGGGGCTCATGCTGTAGATAGGAGGCTGTGTGTGGGCTCATGCTGTATATAGGAAGCTGTGTGGAGGCTCATGCTGTATAAAGAAGACTGTGTGGAGCTCATGCTGTATATAGGAGCAGGGGCGGACACAGACTGTAGTGGGCTCCTGTGCAAGAATTTTTTTGCCCCCCCCCCCCCCTGCCCTTCATAGGGGGCATGAAGGGCCCCACCGTGCATCTCTCATCCCCCCGTGCATCTCTGATTCCCCCCACTCCTAGTTAATTAATTGTATTTAAAAAAAATAAAACCTGCTATACTTACCCCCAGGGCCAGCTCCAGGTTTTTGTGGGCCCTGAGCGACAGAGTTTCAGTGGGCCCCTTTAACACATACCATGATTCATGATGCACAGATACCACAGAGAAATATATATATATAATACAAGGACAAGGATTTCACTTACTACATTACATGAGCGATATCTATTGTAAATTCTACAATAGCTCAGAAACCGACGAATCCTCACAGCGCACAGCGCAGACCGGACAGTATAGTCCTCCATACAGTATTATGGGCACCATATAATGCTCCATACAGGATACTGGTCCCCATATAATGCTCCATACAGGATACTGGTCCCCATATAATGCTCCATACAGGATACTGGTCCCCATATAACGCTCCATACAGGATACTGGTCCCCATATAACACTGCATACAGAATACTGGCCCCCATATAACGCTCCATACAGAATACTGTCCCCCATATAACGCTCCATACAGAATACTGACCCCCATATAACGCTCCATACAGAATATTGGCCCCCATATAATGCTCCATGCAGGCTCTTACCCCCTTATAATGCCCCATTACACGAGCGATATCTATTGTAAATTCTACAATAGCTCAGAAACCGGTGAATCCTCACAGCGCACAGTGCAGACCGGACAGTATAGTCCTCCATACAGTATTATGGGCACCATATGATGCTCCATACAGGATACTGACCCCCTTATAATGCTCCATACAGGATATCGGTCCCCATATAATGCTCCATACAGGATACTGGTCCCCATATAACGCTCCATACAGGATACTGTCCCCCATATAAGACTCCATACAGAATATTGGCCCCCATGTAATGCTCCATGCAGGCTGTTCCCCCCTTATAATGCCCCATGCAGGATGACACCCTCCTTTTAATGCCCTATGCAGGATGTCACTTCTACCCCCCATAAAATGCCCCATGCAGGATGTCACCTCTCCCCCCCATATAATGCCCCTTGCAGGATGTCACTTCCCCCCTTTTCAATGCCCCTTGCAGTATGTCAGACCACCCCCTCCCTTATAATGCCCCATGCAGGAGGTCACACCCCCCCTCCTTATAATGCCCCATGCAGTATGTCACACACCCACCCCTCTTATAATGCCCCATGCAGAATGTCACACACCCCCACCCCCAAATAATGCCCCATGCAGGATGTCAATTTCCCCCTCCCCCATATAAAGCCCCATGCAGGATGTCACCCCCCCACCCCCAAATAATGCCCCATGCAGGATGTCAATTCCCCCCTCCCCCTTATAATGCCCCATGCAGGATGTCAATTCCCCCCTCCCCCTCTTATAATGCCCCATGCAGGATGTCACACCCCCTCCCTTATAATGCCCCATGCAGGACATCACTTTCCCCCCTTCCCCTCTTATAATGCCCCATGCTGTATGTCACCCCCCCATATAATGCCCCATGCGGTATGTCACCCCCCCATATAATGCCCCATGCAGTATGTCACCCCCCCACATAATGCCCCATGCAGTATGTCACCCCCCCATATAATGCCCCATGTAGGATGTCACCACCACATATAATGCCCCATGCAGGATGTCACACCCACTCTCCCCCCACCATATAATGCCCCATGCCCCCATACATAAAAAAAAAAAATCAAATACTCACCTCACTTCTCACCTGATGCTGATCTGTACTCCACAGCATCGCCTGCGTCTTCCCGCTGTGACTGCTCAGGAGAGATCGCGCGCGGTGTAAACATATCACCGCGCCCTCTGACCTGAGACGTCACAGTCAGAGGACGCGGAAGACGCTGCAGAGGCACGGGGAGGGGTAAGTATTGTGCCGGCGCCGTCACATGACCGGAGATGTCCCTGCGCTCAGCATGGGGCCGGGGAACCATGCTGAGCGCAGGGACATCTCCGGTCATGTGACGGCGGGGGGTCCTGCGGGGGGGCCCCATGAGGAGACGCACAAGAGGGGGGCCCCAACGGGGCTCCGAGGGGGCCCCGACAGCCCGGGCCCCATGCTGGAGTCAGGGCAGTCATGCCCTGATGGCGGCCCTGCTGGAGGCTGGAGGGGCCCCTCTCCCTCGGGGGCCCCCGTTCAATGAACCGGCTGCACGGGCGGTAGGTCCGCCCCTGTATAGGAGGCTGTGTGGGGCTCATGCTGTATATAGGAGGCTGTGTGGGGGCTCATGCTGTATATAGGATGCTGTGTGGGGGCTCATGCTGTATATAGGAAGCTGTGTGGGGGCTCATGCTGTATATAGGATGCTGTGTGGTGCTCATGCTGTATGTAGGAGGCTGTGTGGGGGCTCATGCTGTATATAGGAGACTGTGTGGGGCTGATGCTGGACATGGGGAGGCTGCATGGGGTTCTTGATTTATATAGAGAGGCAGTGTGCGGGCTCATGCTGTATAAAGAAAGCTATGTGGCGGCTCATGCTGTATACAGGAAGCTGTGTGGAGGCTCATGCTGTATATAGGAAGCTGTGTGGAGGCGCATGTTGTATATTGGAAGCTATGTGGGGGCTCATGCTGTATATAGGAAGCTGTGTGGGGGCTCATGCTGTATATAGGATGCTGTGTGGGGCTCATGCTGTATATAGGAAGCTGTGTGGTGCTCATGCTGTATATAGGAGGCTGTGTGGCGGCTCATGCTGTATACAGGAAGCTGTGTGGAGGCTCATGCTGTATATACGTAGCTGTGTGGAGGTGGATGCTGTATATAGGAAGCTGTGTAGGGGCTCATGCTGTATATAGGAAGCTGCGTGGGGGCTCATGCTGTATATATGAATCTGTATGGGGGCTCATGCTGTAGATAGGAGGCTGTGTGGAGGCTCATGTTGTAGATAGGAGGCTGTGTGGTGCTCATGTTGTAGATAGGATGCTGTGTTGTGGCTTATGCTGTATATAGGAGGCTGTGTGAGGGCTCATGCTGTATATAGGAAGCTGTGTGGTACTCATGCTGTATATAGGAGGCTGTGTGGTTGCTCATGCTGTATATAGGAGGCTGTGTGGAGGCTCATGCTGTATATAGAAGGCTGTGTGGGGGCTCATGCTGTGTATAGGAGGCTGTGTGGGGCTCAGGCTGTATATAGGAAGCTGTGTAGGGGCTCATGCTGTATATAGGAAGCTGTGTGGGGGCTCATGGTGTATATAGGAGGCTGTGTGGTGGCTCTGACGCGCCCCTGGGCCTACTTGGTGTAGCGTTGCGCACGCGGGGACTATCCGGAGCCGGGCCTGTTGGGGGTAGTAGTCTCGTGGCGGTGACCCGGTCCGTGCCCAGGGAGTCAGACTAAGTGGCGGTATATTAGCAGTAGATGTAGGACGACTACGCCACCCGTTGAATGCAGCTATGGAGCTGCCGCTGCAGGGCAGACCGCTGAGGCCGGTGGAAGGATGGTGCAGCGTGGATGGTATAACCCCCAACGGGAGGGGTATGGCCTCAGGGCAGCCGACGTGGATGATGGGGGTAGTAGGAACCACTCAGAGACGATGCGGTGTAGTTCAGGGTCTTTACTGGTGACAAAGATAGACCCTCCCGGAGTACTGGCTAGCGGTCGGGGCCTGGTCAGTCCTTGAGCAGATGGGATCCCCCTTGGCCAGGCGGAGTTGTAGGCCTCCCCAACTAATTGTACTCTTCTGGCTTCCTTGCTAGAGGCGGGTAAAGGTAGCCCACGTCCCTGAGTGTACCGTGTGGTGCTCACCCGTATGGCCGGTGACTCGGGGCCTTCTAGTGGCTTCCGCTCCACGACGGCGGTGCTGGTCCCACGCGTGTGACCGTGCCTTCGGGTTTCTTGGCCAGGGGACCTGAAATCCCCTGCCGGGCGGTTTCTGCTGCTGGGTCTGGGTTAATCCCCACAGCCTCGGACTCCAGGTCCGGTGGTAACTCTTCAATCAGGGCGAGCTCTTCAGCTGCCAGCCCCTGATTCCTTTTAGCACTGCTCCCACTGAGCTCCTGATCTTTCTTTCCTATGCTGCTTCTCTTCTTCTCTCTGTACTCTTTCTCACTAACCCTGCCTCAGCCCCAGTTTTATATAGGGGAAGTTCTTCCCCTCCCAGGACTGGGCAGGAGGTGTGGCATGCATAGGATTCCTGACCAAGAGACCTCCCACCTGCTCTCAGACGTAATATCTCTATTACTGTGACAACCAGACCCCTGGGGTGTCACATTCCCCCCTAGTGAAATTTAGTACTCCGGGACTAAACATATTTTTGTAACATAACAAATTACAAACAGAAACAACGCAATAAAGGAAAACACATTAAGATGGTCACGGCATGTCCGCAACCGGGTGCAGTTTTTCAAGAAAACAAGGGTGTCCATTTCACCAACACAGGGAGACGTAACCAGGTAGGGGTCTGTCCTGCCCCGAGTCCTTAACAGTCTTTCAGTCCGTCCTGGGTTACGCTCCAACTATATGCACAAAGGATTCCCGGTAAATCCACCAAAGACTCCTATAAATAACTAGAAACACATAATTATACACAAGCAACAATAAACAGGTAAACATTAATAAAATAGCTTGAACATTTAGATCCTCCACCGTATGGGCAGCTGGCCTCTAGTGACCCTAGTGGACCTACGGAGCTGGGTGACTGGTCCTGAGCTACAGGGTATAGGAGCTGTCAAGGGTAAACTGGGCAGCCGTCTACGGACTCTTTGGCTCACTAGAGGTATGGCAGGCTCACTATAAGCAGAGGGTTGATTCTCCTGGTCTGCTTGTGTGGGGTCTTCTGCCTCCTGGACCGGCTGTTCTTCCAGCTCTACCTGTGTCTCCGTAGGCACTTGGGATGCTGGTTGGAGGAACGTGAGGACGGGTACCACAACAGCACCATTGACTTGAGTCCAAGACCGAGGGAAGTCTCCGAGCACAGTACGAACCATATCTTCCCTTTCCTCTACGGGTCGAGGGTCTTCTTGTTCCTCTTCAGGGTTCCGTAGCTGTTCAGGACACTTCTTCAGGTGATCCCGGGATACAATGGCTTTTGTTTCCCCTCCGTCTTTACTGATTGTACAGATCTTTGGGTTGTCGTGGCTTGAGGGCAGTACGGTGTACGGGTCCTTCTCCCACTGGTCGTCCAACTTGTGGAGCCGTCTTTTCCTCTTCAAGACCTGCTCTCCGGGCACCAGGGGAACAGCGGGAGCATACTGGTTGTAAGTTTTCTCTTGTCTTTCCCTAGCTTGACAGAGACTTCGCTCCACGCTCTCCTGTACTTTCCGGTACTGCTGCTGCCTCTCTGTGTCCCAGTCTGCTTCTGGTGAAGTGTCCTCGGGTGTCAGGACTCCCATCTCCAGATCAACAGGCAGCTTACCAGGTCTCGCCCTCATTAGGTAAGCCGGGGTACAGTTGGTGGAACCTACAGGGATGTGGTTGTATAGGTCCACCAGGTCGGGCAGCTTTTCAGGCCACAGACTACGTTCTTCCAGGGGCAATGTTTTCAGAAGATCTATCACCACCTGGTTCATTTTCTCACAAAGTCCATTTGTTTGCGGGTGATAGGGTGTTGTTCTTATCTTCCGGCAGCCATACAGGGTGCAGAACTCCTGGAAGACTTCCGCTTCAAAGGCAGGCCCCTGGTCCGTCAGCACCTGCTCCGGGTATCCGTGCGGACGGCAGAAGTGCTGCTGGAAGGCTCTAGCTGCTGTGTGAGCCGTTAAGTCCTTGACGGGGACGACAACCAAGAACCGGGAGTAGTGATCCACGATGGTTAACGCGTAGACGTAGCCACTTCTGCTTGGGGTCAGCTTTACATGATCCAAGGCTACCAGTTCCAACGGCTGTCTGGTGATGATGGACCGCAGGGGAGTCTTCTGGCTGGCACGGTCCCTCCTTCTTAAGTTGCATGGGCCACAATCTCTGCACCACCTCTCGATGGTTCCTCTCATGCCTACCCAATGGAACCGCCCGCGCAGCAGAAACTCCAGCTTCTTCCATCCGAAATGCCCAGCTCCGTCGTGGTATGCCTCCATCACCATAGCTGCGTCTCTTCTTGGCACCACTACTTGCCAGATTAGTTCATGCGTCCGGGAGTTAACCATTCTGCGGCACAACTTTCCCTTATAAAGGAACAGTCGACTCTTCTCAGCCCACAGTTGCTTGGCTTCCTCCGGAGCGTCTGGGTCAAGGCGTGCATCTGGTCGAGTCAGCATCTCCTTTACCAGTCGGACGGCAGGGTCACTGTCTTGCGTCTCCGCCCAGTTGTAATGAGGTAATGGGTTGAACGTAGCGGATTGCTTACTCCTTACACGGTGGGAATACTGGATAGTCCCATGACGGTGGAACGCGGGGAGTTCAACTTCTTCCAGTTCCTCTGAATCTTCCCCTACGTCCGGTAGGTTCGGCATCCTGGACAGGGCGTCCGCGTTGGTATTGGAGCGTCCTGCCCGGTATTTGATTGTAAACTCATAGTTGGACAAGCGGGCCATCCATCTCTGCTCTAGGGCACCGAGTCTTGCAGTGTCCAGGTGTCAACGGGTTGTTATCCGTGTACACGGTGAACCGGGAAGCAGCGAGGTAGTGCTTAAAGCTTTCGGTGACTGCCCACACCACTGCCAGGAACTCTAGCTTAAATGAGCTGTAATTCTCAGGGTTTCTTTCGGTGGGTCGCAGTTTTCGGCTGGCGTAAGCAATTACCCATTCCCTCCCCTGCTGGATCTGGGACAGTACGGCTCCTAGCCCGATGTTACTGGCGTCGGTGTAGAGGATAAAGGGCTGGCTATAATCAGGGTACGCCAGGATTTCATCCCCCGTGAGGGCCATCTTCAGCTGGCGGAAGGACTCTTCTTCCAGCTTCTCCCATCTGAAGGGTGGCTTCTGGTTCTTGGCCTTCCTGGACTGGCCTATCCGGAGGTCCTGCATAGGAGCTGCCTTTTTGGTGAAACCGGGAATGAACCTTCGGTAGTAGCCTACCAACCCGAGGAACTGCCTCACTTCCTTTACGCTGGAGGGGCTTGGCCATTCCTTAATTGCGGTGATCTTATCAGGGTCGGGAGCCACTCCGTCAGCACTCACCACGTGTCCCAGGTACTGCACCTTTGGCTTCAGGAGGTGACACTTGGAGGGTTTCACCTTTAGGCCGTAACTGGCCAGAGCTTCGAACACTTCCGCCAGGTGTTTCAGGTGGTCCTCGTAGGTCTTGGAATAGACGATGACATCGTCCAGGTATAACAGGACCGTCTCAAAGTTTCGGTGTCCCAGACAGCATTCCATCAATCGCTGGAAGGTTCCTGGTGCGTTGCAGAGTCCGAACGGCATGCAGGTAAACTCGCTAAGTCCCATCGGGGTGGTGAATGCGGTCTTCTCCCGATCCGCCTCTGCTACAGGAACCTGCCAGTACCCGCTAGTGAGATCCAAGGTGGAGAAGAAGTTAGCAGATTTTAAAGCAGCCAAAGACTCCTCTATTCTTGGTAAGGGGTACGCATCTTTGTGTGTGATACGGTTAATTTTCCGGTAATCTGCACACATTCTCATGGTGTTGTCTTTCTTTTTGACCAAGACTAGTGGAGCTGCCCAGGGGCTACAGCTATCCCTGATTACCCCAGCCTCCTTCATGTCTCTAAGCATCCCCTTGGCGTGTTGGTAGTGTGCAGGGGGTACGGGCCGATACCTCTCTTTTATGGGAGGATGGTCTCCCGTGGGGATGTGGTGTTCTACCCCCTTGACTCGCCCGAAGTCTAACGGGTGTTTACTAAACACTCTCTCGTATTCTTGAACCACCCGGTAGACTCCCTGTTTCTGGTGGGAGGGAGTGGAGTCAGTACCCAAATGTAGTTGCTGACACCAATCCTCCATTATTTTCTCAGAGCCGTTACCTTCCTCCGGATGAGATGGAGGCAAGGGTTCCACAGACTGTATAGAATTTTGGTTGATAGTATATAATTTGGCTAGCGTAGCATACCGGGGCAGGTATACTTCCCTTTTCCCAATATTTATTATGCGAACGGGTACCCTCCCATGGCGTACATCAACTACCCCCCGTGCTGTCAAAATGGTGGGCCTACTGTCTGAGTAGACTGGTTCTACCATGGCCTGGTAATCTCTACCTCTCAGACCAATAGCTGCCCGGCACCAAATCATCATTTCACTTTTCGGGGGCATGGCGATAGGGAAAGGGTCACACATTCTTACGCTACCAATCTCACCACCGGAGAGTTCCACTTGTTGCCGTCGCATCAGTGCCCGGATCTCTTTCTGGAGCACTCGCTGCTGGCCGGAGCTGGCGTTCTTGGCAACCTGCTGTAAAATGAAAATCACCTCTGCAAGACAATTTTCAATCACATTAGTTCCTAGAGTTATCTTTGGGTGACTCTCGCGCTTGTCAATGTCTACAATGATCAGTCCCTGTGCTGCCAGTTCGACTCTACCGATTTTAATGGTCATTTCTTTAAATCCGATCTGCGGCACGGGTTGACCATTGCTGGCAATAATACTCAAGTCGTCGTCAGGGTAGCGGGTTATATCCGAGTCATTCCAGTACTGCTTGAAGAGCACGTACGGGATGGTGGTGACCTGTGACCCGGTGTCCAGTAGGGCACTCATAGGAATGCCATCCAGTACCACAGGCAAGACTGGACGTCCTCCCACATATTTGTCGCACCAGCTCGATGGGCCTGGTGATCTTTTTCCTGGGGGTTGGCCCTCTACCCCAGGTTGTGCCAGTTTAAAGGACAGTACCTTGCCATATGTCCGGGTTGATTGCAGTGGCGGCAGATAGATTGTCCGTCCTCGTTGTATCGGTCGCTGGGTCTTCCTCTGGCCGGTGGGGTCCTCCTTGGTCGACGCCACGGGATGTCCTCCGGTCCGGATGCCAGCAGGATCTTCCCTGGAGTGGAAACCTGTAAAGACTGCACAGTTCGGGTTAGCGCGGCAACGCTTTTAGCTAGCTCTTGGACCTGATGGTGCAGGTCCGGAGCCGGGTCATTGTTCAAAGCCTGCGCATCAGCCCCCACAGGCCCTGCCGACAAGGGCGCCGCCTCCTGGTGGTAAGTGATAGCTGGGCGCCTGTGGGTCACAACGCCACCCGGTGTCGGTTCTCGGAGCACCCGGATGGCTCTGTCCTTGAACTGTGCAAAGTCCAGATGAGGATCCTGTAAGGCTATGGCCCGCAACTGGGTTCGGTGGACATTGCAATATAGTCCCTCTATAAATTGCTCGGTCAACAGCCTGTCCTCGTTTCCCACGCTGTCAGGGTCGGTCTGCTTAATGGCTCTCAGGGCCTCTTGTAGGTTTAGTGCATAGTCCCTTATACTCTCATGTGCTCGCTGCTTGCACCCGTAGAATCTAAGCTTAATCTCGGCTGAGGTGCGGGTATCAAAGGTGTCCCTCAGCCGGGTTAGTATCCCTGCGACAGTCCTCCTCCCAGGTGGCCAGGACTTTACCTCCCTTTGGGCTGCCCCGGTTAGTTGGGCCACCAGGATGCTCACTTTTTGCTCTTCTGTGAGGGGGTACACCTGGAAGAGGCTATCCAGCTTTTCTTTAAAGTCATTCAGGGTATGTGACTCCCCTGAGTACTGGGGTAGCCAGGCTGCTCCCGGGATATAGGGCATGGTGAAAGGCATGACTGCAGCAGCGGTGGCGCTGGCGGGGGTTGAGGCAGTGAAGCTCTCCTCCGTATCCGACATCTTTCTCCCCCCCTAGTGGACCGTGGCCTACCTTGCGATGATCCTCTTCCGTAGGCCGCGGCTCCGCAGTGGATCGTCAGGGTCGAGGACCTTCCGTCGCGCTCCTGTGACGTCGGCCTCTGCTGGGCTCCTTCCAGGACCTTACGCAACGTCCGGACGTGAGGCGGGGCTTCAGTTCTCGCGCGCTTTCGGAGTCCACGCCCCTCTTCTTCCCGCGCGGCGTCTTCAAGATGGCGTCCAACGGCGGGAAAACTCCACGGATGGCGGGAAGAAGGCAGAAGATGGCGCCAGATGGCGGGAAAACTTCGTGGATGGCGGGAAGAAGGTAGAAGATGGCGCCGGATGGCGGGAAACCTCCATGGATGGCGGGAATCTTCACCACTGGTAAGTTTGAACAGTCTTTTTCAGGCACGCAGTACCCGGTGGTTGCGGGCACGAAATCCTGCCGACTACGCCAAAGTTGACGCGCCCCTGGGCCTACTTGGTGTAGCGTTGCGCACGCGGGGACTACCCGGAGCCGGGCCTGTTGGGGGTAGTAGTCTCGTGGCGGTGACCCGGTCCGTGCCCAGGGAGTCAGACTAAGTGGCGGTATATTAGCAGTAGATGTAGGACGACTACGCCACCCGTTGAATGCAGCTATGGAGCTGCCGCTGCAGGGCAGACCGCTGAGGCCGGTGGAAGGATGGTGCAGCGTGGATGGTATAACCCCCAACGGGAGGGGTATGGCCTCAGGGCAGCCGACGTGGATGATGGGGGTAGTAGGAACCACTCAGAGACGATGCGGTGTAGTTCAGGGTCTTTACTGGTGACAAAGATAGACCCTCCCGGAGTACTGGCTAGCGGTCGGGGCCTGGTCAGTCCTTGAGCAGATGGGATCCCCCTTGGCCAGGCGGAGTTGTAGGCCTCCCCAACTAATTGTACTCTTCTGGCTTCCTTGCTAGAGGCGGGTAAAGGTAGCCCACGTCCCTGAGTGTACCGTGTGGTGCTCACCCGTATGGCCGGTGACTCGGGGCCTTCTAGTGGCTTCCGCTCCACGACGGCGGTGCTGGTCCCACGCGTGTGACCGTGCCTTCGGGTTTCTTGGCCAGGGGACCTGAAATCCCCTGCCGGGCGGTTTATGCTGCTGGGTCTGGGTTAATCCCCACAGCCTCGGACTCCGGGTCCGGTGGTAACTCTTCAATCAGGGCGAGCTCTTCAGCTGCCAGCCCCTGATTCCTTTTAGCACTGCTCCCACTGAGCTCCTGATCTTTCTTTCCTATGCTGCTTCTCTTCTTCTCTCTGTACTCTTTCTCACTAACCCTGCCTCAGCCCCAGTTTTATATAGAGGAAGTTCTTCCCCTCCCAGGACTGGGCAGGAGGTGTGGCATGCATAGGATTCCTGACCAAGAGACCTCCCACCTGCTCTCAGACGTAATATCTCTATTACTGTGACAACCAGACCCCTGGGGTGTCACAGCTCATGCTGTAGATAGGAGGCTGTGTGGGGGCTCATGCTGTAGATAGGAGGCTGTGTGGGGCTCATGCTGTAGATAGGAGGTTGTGTGGAGCTCATGTTGTAGATAGGAGGCTGTGTGGGGGCTCATGCTGTATATAGGAAGCTGTGTAGGGGCTCATGCTGTATATAGGAAGCTGTGTGGGGGCTCATGGTGTACATAGGAGGCTGTGTGGTGGCTCATGCTGTAGATAGGAGGCTGTGTGGGGGCTCATGCTGTAGATAGGAGGCTGTGTGGGGCTCATGCTGTAGATAGGAGGCTGTGTGGAGCTCATGTTGTAGATAGGAGACTGTGTGGGGGCTCATGCTGTATATAGGAAGCTGTGTAGGGGCTCATGCTGTATATAGGAAGCTGTGTAGGGGCTCATGCTGTATATAGGAGGCTGTGTGGTGGCTCATGCTGTAGATAGGAGGCTGTATGGGGGCTCATGCTGTAGATAGGAGGTTGTGTGGGGCTCATGCTGTGGATAGGAGGCTGTGTTGAGCTCATGCTGTAGATAGGAGGCTGTCTGGGACTCAAGCTGTATATAGGAGGCTGTGTGGGACTCAAGCTGTATATAGGAAGTTGTGTGGTGCTCATGCTGTAGATAGGAGGCTGTGTGGGGGCTCAAGCTGTATATAGGAGGCTGTGTGGGGCTCTTGCTGTATATAGGAGGCTGTGTGGTGGCTTATGCTGTATTTAGGAAGCTGTGTGGTGGCTCATGCTGTATATAGGATGCTGTGTGGTGCTCATGCTGTATATAGGATGCTGTGTGGTGCTCATGCTGTATATAGGATGCTGTGTGGGGGCTCATGCTGTATATAGGATGCTGTGTGGGGGCTCATGCTGTATATAGGATGCTCTGTGGTGGCTCATGCTGTATATAGGATGCTGTGTGGTGCTCCTGATGTATATAGGAGGCTGTGTGGGGCTCATGCTGTATGTAGGAGATTGTGTGGGGCTCATGCTGGACATGGGGAGGCTGCATGGGGTTCTTGCTTTATATAGAGAGGCTGTGTGAAGGCTCATGCTGTATACTGGAAGCTGTGTGGGGGCTCATGCTGTATACTGGAAGCTGTGTGGGTGCTCATGCTGTATATAGGAAGCTATGTGGGGGCTCATGCTGTATATAGGAAGCTGTGTGGGGGCTCATGCTTTATATAGGAAGCTGTGTGAGGGCTCATGCTTTTATATACGTAGCTGTGTGGAGGCGCATGCTGTATATAGGAAGCTGTGTAGGGGCTCATGCTGTATATAGGAAGCTGCGTGGGGGCTCATGCTGTATATATGAATCTGTATGGGGGCTCATGCTGTAGATAGGAGGCTGTGTGGAGGCTCATGCTGTAGATAGGAGGCTGTGTGGTGCTCATGTTGTAGATAGGATGCTGTGTTGTGGCTCATGCTGTATATAGGAGGCTGTGTGAGGGCTCATGCTGTATATAGGAAGCTGTGTGGTGCTCATGCTGTATATAGGAGGCTGTGTGGTTGCTCATGCTGTATATAGGAGGCTGTGTGGAGGCTCATGCTGTGTATAGGAGGCTGTGTGGGGGCTCATGCTGTGTATAGGAGGCTGTGTGGGGCTCTTGCTGTATATAGGAGGCTGTGTGGGGGCTCATGCTATAGATAGGAGGCTGTGTGGGGGCTCATGCTTTATATAGGAAGCTGTGTGGGGGCTCATGCTTTTATATAGGTAGCTGTGTGGGGGCTCATGCTGTATATAGGATGCTGTGTGGTGCTCATGCTGTATATAGGAGGCTGTGTTGTGCTCATGGTGTATATAGGATGCTGTGTGGTGCTCATGCTGTATATAAGAAGCTGTGTGGGGGCTCATGCTGTATATAGGAAGCTGTGTGGGGGCTCATGCTGTAGAGAGGAGGCTGTGTGCGGCTCATGCTGTACATAGGAGGCTGTGTGGAGCTCATGTTGTAGATAGGAGGCTGTGTGGGGCTCATGCTGTGGATAGGAGGCTGTGCGGGGCTCATGCTGTAGATATGAGGCTGTGTTGAGCTCATGCTGTAGATTGGAGGTTGTCTTGGACTCATGCTGTATAGAGGAAGCTGTGTGGGGCTCATGCTGTAGATATGAGGCTGTGTGGGGCTCATTCTGTAGATAGGAAGCTGTGTGGGGCTCATGCTGTATATAGGAGGCTGTGTGGGAGCTCATGCTGTAAATAGGAAGCTGTGTGGGGGCTCATGCTATACATAGGAGGCTGTTTAGTAGCTCATGCTTTATATAGGAGACTCTTTGGGGCTCATGCTGAACATGGGGAGGCTGTATAGGGATCTTGCTTTACATAGAGAGTCTGTGTGGGGCTCATGCTGTAGATAGTAGGCTTTGTGGGGCTCATGTTGTAGATAGGAGGCTGTGTGGGGGTTCATTCTGTATATAGGAGGCTGTGTGGGGCTCATGTTGTATATGGTAGTGTGGCGCCCCTGAGGGTTCAGTTGCCACAGAGGTACTGCACCTCTCCCAGAGGTGTGGTGTCTCCCTTCTCTCGAGTAAGGTGGGAGTGCTGCACGGAACCCCAAACACCTGCATCCAACACTACACTGCTCCAGGCCGGCTGGAAGGGCAACATGCAGAGCGCAGCTGCTGAGCCCTGACCCTGGCTGGAGTGGGGGGAACCCAAAGGTAGGGGGAACCAGTAGTGGGTGTGGGTGGAGGAAGTTGTTAGAGAAAGCACCATCATAGGAGACATATATAGGGAAGCCATCTTGGGGTGGCAGGCTAGTTCAGTGGGAGTGTGGCACCCCAAGGGTCTGGTTGCCACAGTGGTATTGCTTCCCTCAAAAGAGGTAATGCCATGTCTGAAGGCAAGCAAGGGTTTCCTGGTCAGGAACACTATACATGCAACACTTTCCTGGCTCCAGGCCAGCAAGGGGAGCTCCTCCCCTTGGCAACTGGATCTGGAGGCGGGGTTAGTTTAGCTTAGTAAGGAGTTGGGATTAGGACACTGAAGAGAGAGGCGCTAGGGACTGGAGCTGGAGATAGCTCGTCCTAGCTGGAGCTACACCAGGAACCGGACACCGGAGTCCGAGGCTGTGGGATACTTCAGGCCCAGCAGCAGATACCGCAGGGCAGGAGATTGCAGGTCTCCTGGCCCCATCAGATGCCCGGAGGCTCAGCAGCACCGAGGGACCAGTACCGCCAAGGAGGAGCGAGGCATCCACAAGGCCCGAGCTGCCAGCCATACGGGTGAGTGCAGCACGTTACACTCAGGGACGTGGGCTACAACACAGCTACAAGCAGAATAGCCAAAAGAGTATAGTAAGGACGGCAGGCCTACAACTCCACCTGGCCAGGAGGACTCTATGCGTGCTCCCAGACTGACCAGACTCTTATCTCTAGCCAGTACTCCAGTCCAGGCCTGTCTAATTACTTTACCAGTAAAGAGACTGGGACTGCACTGCACAGACTCTGTGGTCATTTCTGCACCGCGACACCCTGCACAACCACCATCATCCACACATGCTGCCCTGAAGCTAACTCTTCCTGTGGGGAGTTATACCACTTTTGCTGCTATACCACCGGCTTCAGAGGACTGTTCCGCAGCGGCGGTCTCTATTAACCGCACTCAACAGGTGGCGTAGTCAGACATTATATAACCTATATACATCTACTACCCTTGGATTGACCACCTGGGTCACGGACCAGGTCACCGCCACGGTGACTACAACCCCCAGCATCTACCGGCCCGCCTCCGGGTACCCCACAGCCCAGGGGGCGCGTCAACTTTGGCGTAGTCGGCAGGATTACGAGCCCGTTACCACTGGGTACTGTGCGCCTTTACGAACTGTGTCGCATACCGTGGTGAAGTTTTCCGGCCAATTACCGCTGTTTCCCGCCATTGGCCACCATTTCCGGATCGCCGCGCGGGAAGAAGAGGGGCATAACCGCTGGAAGCGCGCGAAGCCCAAGCCCCGTCTCACGCACTGACGCAGTGCCATGTCCTGTAAGGAGCCCCAGCAAGCGCTGACGTCAGAAGCAAGCGACGCCAGGTCCTCAAAGGAGACCATCGCCTGCGGAACTGCGGCCTATGGAGACAAAGTGAAAGAAGGTAGGCCACGGTTCACTAGGGGGGAGGAAGACGCCCAATATAGAGGGAACTTCAGTATCCCCTGTCCGAGGAGCAGAAAGTGAGCATCCTCATAGGCCAGTTGATTGGTGCAGCCCAGAGAGAAGTGAAGTCCTGGTCAGTCAGAGACAAAGGGACTGTGAAAGAGATACTGGCCCGCCTAAAGGACACTTTTGACACCCTTACTACAGCAGAGATAAAAATGAAGTTTTATGGGTGCAAACAACGGGCACAGGACAGTGTACGGGACTATGGTTTAAACCTGCAGGAGGCGCTGAGGGCCATCAAACAGGTAGACCCCGACAGTGTGCATGATGAGAACAGATTGCTAACTGAGCAGTTTATTGAGGGGCTCCTGTCCAGCGCTCACCGGACACAGCTACGCATAATGGCTCTGCAAAATCCCAATCTGGACTTTGCACAATGTAAAGACAGAGCCAACCGGGTGCTGCGAGAACCAACACCAGGTGGCGCTACATCTCACCGGCGCCCAGCTATCACCTACCACCAGGAGGTAGCACCCTTTTCCCCAGAGCCTGTGGGAGCTGATGCACAGACTCTGGACAATGATCCGTCTACAGACCTTCACCTTCAGGTCCAAGTGCTGACTAAAAGTGTAGCTGGACTTACCAAAACTGTGCAGTCCTTGCAGGTGTCCCCCAAAGGGAAGATCCAGCTGGCTTCCAGTCCCGTGGCGACAACAGAGGAGGATTCCACCAACCAGAGGGAGGAACAGTGACCGCTACGACCAGGACGGACAACTCATCTGCCGCCGCTGTCACAAGCCAGGACATTATGCAAGTTACTGTAATTTAAACGAGCAAAACCTGGGGCATAGGGCCAACCCCCAGGCGTAAGACCACCAGGCCCACACAACTGGCGAGACAAGTACATGGGAGGACGGCCGGTCCTACCTGTCGTGCTTGATGGCATCCCAATGAGCGCGTTGCTGGACACTGGATCCCAGGTGACCACTATCCCCTACATTCTCTACCAACGCTACTGGACTGATTCAGACATTACCCGCCGTCCAGATGAACATTTAAGCATCTATGCCAGCAATGGTAAGCCCGTACCTCAAGTGGGGTTTAAAGAAGTAACCATAAAGGTTGGCAAAGTTGAATTGCCGGCGCAAGGAATGATAATTGTTGACATTGATCGCCGAGAAAGTCATCCCATGATAATCTTAGGCACTAATGTCATTGAAAATTGTCTTTGAGAAATTATTGTCTTGTTACAGCAGGTTGCGGAGACCGCCAGTACCAGTCAGCAGCGGGTTCTGCAGAGAGAAATCAGAGCCCTGATGAGAAGACAACAGGTAGAACTGTCTGGTGGTGAAATTGGCAGTGTCAGGATGAGTGACCCGTTCCCCATTGCCATACCCCCAAGAAGTGAAATGTTGATATGGTGCCGGGCAGCAATCGGTCTCAGGGGTAGAGATTACCTGGCCCTGGTAGAGCCCGTATTCTCTGACAGTAGGCCCACCATCTTGACAGCCAGGGGGGTGGTTGATGTCCGCCATGGGAGAGTGCCAGTCCGCATCCTAAATATTGGGGAGAAAGAAGTTCATTTGCCCCGGTATGCTACTCTTGCCAAATTATTCACCGTCAGCAACAATTCTATAAAAACAGTGGAACCCTTACCTCCTTCCAAACCGGCGGAGGATAATGGCTCCAAGGGACAGATGAAGGACTGGTGTCAGAACGTGGGCACTGACTCCACCCCTCAGCACCAAAAACATGGAGTATACCGGGTGGTCCAGGAGTATGAAAGGGTCTTCAGCAAACACCCGCTCGACTTCGGGCAGGTGAAAGGGGTTCAACACTATATTCCCACGGGAGACCATCTACCCATTAAAGAAAGGTACCGGCCTGTACCACCAGCACACTACCAAAATGCCAAAGGGATGTTACGAGAGATGAAGGAGGCTGGGGTGATAAGAGACAGTTGTAGCCCCTGGGCAGCTCCATTAGTTCTTGTAAGGAAAAAGGATGGCACGATGAGAATGTGTGTAGACTACAGGCAAATTAACCGCATTACACATAAAGATGCATACCCATTACCCAGGATTGAGGAGTCACTAGCTGCACTAGCTGCATTAAGATTTGCTAATTATTTCTAATTAGGACATAAGAACTTCGAGACAGTCCTGCTGTACCTGGATGACGTCATAGTGTACTCTAAGTCCTATGAAGATCACCTGAAGCACCTGGCAGAGGTGTTTGAAGCCCTAGCTGGTTTTGGCCTGAAGGTGAAGTCGTCAAAATGCCACCTGTTGAAGCCCAAGTACAGTACCTAGGTCATGTGGTAAGCGCTGAAGGTGTGGCACCAGACCCTGACAAGGTCACAGTAATCAAGGACTGGCCAAGACCCTCCACTATCAAGGAAGTGCGGCAGTTCCTCGGGTTGGTGGTCTACTACCGAAGATTTATCCAAGGCTTCACCAAGATGGCGGCACCCATACAGGACCTCCTAGTAGGCCAGTCCAGGAAGGGCAAAAACCCGAAGCCTCCATTCAAAAGGGATAAGCCGGAAGATGAATCCTTCAGCAGGCTGAAGATAGCTCTCACAGGAGACGAGATCCTGGCCTACCCTGACTATGGCCAACCCTTCATACTCCATACAGACGCAAGCAACGTGGGGCTAGGAGCGGTGCTGTCCCAGGTACAGCAAGGCAGAGAAATAGTGAAAGAAACAAAATTACAATCATAAATTAATATAATAATATCTCCATACCAATACAAAAACAAAAACCTTAATGTTCTCATATATAAGAATTTATTAATTCACCCAGCTAGAATATATGAATGAACCATCTGCAGTTATTACCATTAATATGGTTTCATAGACTATTATCATAGAATATTTTTTTGAAAACTGCTTTTTATATATAATTTTTTTTTTTATAATTTTTATTATTTTTATAATGCTGACTCAACATAATTAATAACTCCAATACATTGACACTAGTCTTTGAAATAGTGCCAATAATCAATTCATTCTATATGGGCTCATATCACAATTGTAACATCGCTAACCATGACCATTACATAAAGGATTTTTTTACAAACATCTATTTATAACTTTAATTACTTTTATGATGCTCTCTGAATTAACTAGAATATATGAATGGACCATCCGTGATTATTACAATAAATATGATACCATAGAATATTTTTTTGAAAACTACTTTTTGGAATTTCTATATATATAAAAAGCTTTTTATAATTTGTATTATTTGTAGAAATTTTTTAGTGCTCATGAAACATAATTAATAACTCCAGTATATTAGCGCTAATCAAATCATTCTATACAGGGTCATGTCGCAATTGTGACATCGCGAACCATGACTATATCATAAAGAGCTTTTTACAAACATCTATATATAGCTTTAGAATTTTTATTAATTTTATAATGCTCTCCGGATTCAATATATATAAGGACTAATCTTTAAAATGGTATCAATAATTAGTTCATTCTATGTAGAGTCGTATCACAATTGTAGCGTCACCATCCATGATGTTACTACCAAATCGTATCTATTGACATTCCTACCACTGATCCTATTATAAATTGATTCAAGATATTAGAAGATGAAAGAAATCTCAAGAACATATAATTTTATACCCCAAATGATATATTACACTACTGCAAAATATGGCCATATCTGAAGATCGCCTTCTCATTGACCTCATCCAATACTGTAATGTCCCGAAAAAATATTATTCATTGATTTGAATAGTCTGAAAAAAGGAAAGAGAAGAAAAAGGTAAACGTTTAGAACATTTGGCTCACACTATAATCCCTATTCAAACCATTGGGAGACAAGCTATTAAGTGTAAAAATCCAATATGCCTCTCTCTTCAAAAGAAGTTTTTTGAGGCTTCCCCCTCTTCTCGGTACATTAACTTCCTCAATTACTTGGTATTTTAATTGTGACACAGAGTGGTTTTTGCTTTAAAATGCAGTGGTAACGGAAGTGTAACATCGTAGCATCTAATAGTAGATTTATGCTTATTTATGCGTACACCAACTGCCTGTGTAGTCTCTCCTATATACACAGAACCACAGGGGCACTTAATTAGATAAACCACATTGACAGATTTACAGGTGAAAAAGCCTTTGATATTGAATTTCTTCCCAGTGAGGGGGTGACAAATATTCTCCTGTGATAACATTATTACATTGCGCACATCCAAAACAGGGATATGTTCCTTTATTTTTTGTACTAAGGAATGTCTGTCTGGGGATCAATAGATCACTGCCTACATCAGCACGCACTAATTTATCTCTGATATTAGGAACCTTTTTATTACAAATTCGTGGAAGTATTTGAAATTCATTAACATTTGGGAAAGCTTCTCTCAAAAAATGTTTATTAACTGCTTCCCGACCGCCCACTGTAGATAAACATCCGCGCTGCCTGGGCTCTGTGCAGCGCAAACGTTTAAAAACGGTGGGTGGTCCCGCAGCGCTCAGGACCCCGAGGGTCCTGCAAGCACTGCGGGTGCGGTGCAGAGCGATAGTTCTGACAGGGAACATCATCGGGACCTGATTGGATCAGGTCCCAGTGATGTTAACCCTTTGCTGTCTTCTATATGCCGCGATCTATAGTGATCGCGGCATATAGAAGACAGCAGGAGGAGAGGGGGTGGTATACTTACCTCTCCGAAGACCCCTGATACCTTCCAGGACCTGACGTTGCTATGGCAGCTGGAGGTCACATGACCGCCTCCAGATCTGCCATATATGGTCTCCTGCCTGGCTCAGCCTGCAGCTGAAGCCAGGCAGGACACACTGACTGTGAAACAGCAAAGATCTCATGTAATGTAATACATGTCTATTACATTACATGAGATCAGTGATCAGAAAAATAAAAATTAATGTCCCATACAGGGACTAAGTAAAAATGAAAAAAAAAGTAAAAAAAATGTTTTGAATTTGTTAAAAAAAATCGCAAAATAAATAAAAATAAATAAAATATTAAAGCGATAAATCCGTATATTTATGCAAAAACAAAAAAAGTACACATATTTGGTATCGCCATGTCCGAAACAACCCGAGCTATAAAGCTGTCACACTAATTAACTCCTTCTGTGCACACCGTAATAAAAAGAAATAAAAAACGGAGCAAAAAACTATGCTTTTTCCTCATATCGCCAAACAAAAAGTGGAAAAAAATGCGATTAAAAAGCAAAATGGAAATAAAAATGGTACCGCTGAAAACGTCATCTTGTTCCGCAAAAAACAAGCCGCCATACAGCTCCATCAGCCAAAAAGTAAAAAAGTTATACCTCTCAGAATAAAGCAATGCAAAAAAAATATGTTTATTGTTTTAAAGTGTAAAAGCGCCAAAACATAAAAAAATATACAGTAAGTGTAGTATCGCTGTAAACATACTGACCCAAAGAATAACGCTGCCTTATCACTTTTACCACACGCAGAACGGTATAAAAAAAAACCCTCAAAAAACAATTCCTGAATTGTTGGTTTTTGTTAATTTTACCTCCCAAAAAACGGAATAAAAAGTGATCAAAAAATGTCACGTACCCAAAAATGGTACCAATAAAAATGTCAACTCTTCCCGCAAAAAACAAGCCATCAAATGACTCTGTCGGCCGAAATATGGAAAAATTATAGCTCTCAAAATATGGCGATGCAAAAACTAGATTTTGCAAAAAAAAAGAGTCCTTTAGTGTGTGACAGCTGTCAGTCATAAAAACCTGATATAAATCTGGTATCTCTGTAATCGCACCGACCGGACGAATAAAGTAATCTCATCACTTATACAGCACGAGGAACGGCGTAAAAAATAAATAAAACCAATTCTTCACCTGCTACTGATTTGTTTATTATGTCTCCCAATGTGCTCACCACACATCTAGGTAAGTTCCCTAAGGGGTCTAGTTTACAAAATGGTGTCACTTGTGGGGGGTTTCCACTGTTTAGGCACATTAGGGGCTCCCCAAATGCGACATGGCGTCCGCTAATTATTCAAACAAATTTTACATTCAAAAAGTCAAATGGCGCTCCTTCCCTTCCGAGCCCTGCAGTGTACCCAAACAGTGTTTTTCCCCCACATATGGGGTATCGGCATACTCAGGAGAAATTGCACAGCAAATTTCATGGTGCAATTTCTCCTGTTACCCTTATGATAATGCAAAATTAGGGGATGAAAAACATTTTTTGTGGGAAAAATGGGAAAATTTTATTTTTACGGCTCAATATTATAAACTTCTGTGAAGCACCGGGGGGTGCAAGGTGCTCACCACACATCTAGATAAGTTCCATAAGGGGTCTAGTTTCAAAAATGGTGTCACTTGTGGGGGGTTTCCACTGTTTAGGCACATCAGGGGCTCTCCAAACGCAACATGGGGTCTGCTAATTATTCAAACTAATTTTACATTAAAAAAGTCTAATGGCGCTCCTTCCCTTCCGAACCCTGCAGTGCGCCCAAACAGTGGTCTTCCCTCAAATATGCACGCTCAAGAGAAATTGCACAAAAAAATTTGGGGCCCATTTTTTCCTGTTACCCCTGCGAAAATAAAAAAAATTTGGTCTAAAGTAACATTTTTGTGAAAAAAGTTAAATGTTCATTTTTTTCTTCCACATTCCAAAAATTCCTGTGAAGCACCTGAAGGGTTAATAACGTTCTTGAATGTGGTTTTCAGCACCGTGAGGGGTGCAGTTTTTAGAATGGTGTCACTTTTGGGCAATTTCTGTCATAAAGGCTCCTCAAAGTGACTTCAAATATGATGTGGTCCCTAAAAAAATGTTTTTGTAAATTTTGTTTTAAAAATGAGAAATCGCTGGTCAACTTTTAACCCTTATAGCTCCCTAACAAAAAAAAATGTTGGTTCCAAAATTGTGCTGATGTAAAGTAGACATGTGGGCAATGTTATTTATTAACTATTTTGTGTGACATATCTCTCTGATTTAAGGGCATGAAAATTCAAAGTTTGAACATTGCCAAATTTCTGATTTTTTCACAAATAAACGCAAGGGATATCGAAGAAATTTTACCAAAATCATGAAGTACAATATGTCACGAAAAAACAATCTCAGAATCAGGGGAATCCGTTGAAGCGTTCCAGGGTAATTACTTCATAAACTGGCAGTGGTCAGAATTGTAAAAATTGGCCCGGTCACGAAGGCAAAAACAGGCTCTAGCGCGAAGTGGTTAATTATTTTATCAACCTTAACATTGATCGGATGATGCTGTCTTACAAAAGGTATCCGTGGCACATTACTGTCTCTTTTAACCCTATCAAGTCCCATATCTCTCTCTGCTTGATCTAAAACATGTTTGGGATAACCACGATGTTGGAAGTCATTCCTCATTTCCATTATACGTTGTTCACAGGTTACAGGGTCTGTAACGATCCTTTTTACCCTCAAAAACTGTGATTTAGGAATCGCCTGTTTCATAGAGTACGGGTGGGCACTTTCAAAATGTAAAAACTATTTCTATCTGTAGTCTTTTTATATAAATCAACATCGACACGTCCAGTGCCAGTTTTAATGATCATTGTATCTAAAAAGTTCATGCGTTCGCCATCACACAGTAAAGTAAATTTCAATTCCAGCCATATACTATTTAAATAGCTTTGAAACTCCATGAGTGTTTCATGTGGCCCCTCCCATATGCAAAAAATATCATCTATAAGTCTTAGCCAAATTTTGGCATGAGTTTTAAATAAATCATGACAGCAGACAAATTTTTCCTCAAAAAATGTCATATAAAGATTTGCATATGGGGGGGCCACATTTGCACCCATCGCTGATCCCCTTTTTTGTTTATAAAAAACATCCTGGAATAAGAAATAATTCTCATATAAAACAATTTCCAGCAAATCAGATATAAATTCTCGCCGTGCCTCAGGGACTTGTAATTCCTCCAATGCCCAGTTAACTTCATTTAATCCCTTCTGATGCTCAATAGCAGTATACAAACTACATCAATAGTAGCAATGATAGCATTTTCAGAGATATCATCCACATTCTTAATCTTTTGCAAAAAATCACCCGTATCAAGTAAAAAAGCTTTACTTTTTTTAGTAAAAGGAGTCAAAATTCATTCCAAAACAATTGACAACGGGCTCAACACAGATTCTGATGAAGCAACTATTGGCCTGCCGGGGGGGGTCAATCAAAGTCTTATGGACTTTGGGCAATACATAGATCACAGGGGTAATAGGATCTATTTTGATCAAATATTCCACTAATTTAGTATCAATAACACCCCTGGACCTATGTTTATCAACCACATCTTTTATTTTAATTTGTATTTCCTGTAATGGATTCTTTTTCAAAGGCATTTATGTTTCAATATCTGTCAATTGTCTCCGGATCTCGCATATATATTTATCACGGTCCATTATAACAATAGACTTGTAATTGTTTAAGCACTTCCCTCTCTTCAAATGTTAAATTACCATAAATCCAAAAATCCCCTCGCTGTACTTGATTAAGTAAAATATTAACATCTCTTTTCACAAAATCAATATATGTCTCGATCGGATGGTATATTTTTGGGGGTACAAAACTACTTCTGTTCCTGAGACCCAAGTCAAATAACTTCAAACAATCAATCCCATCACTAGGAGTCATTGCTGGCAAGGATGGTAGAACATTGGAAAAATGTGATGTCAACCTCAGATTTCTATAAAAACGATTCAAATCAATGTCCAATTCAAAACCATTTAGATCAGTCATTATACCAAAGGATAAACCCTTTTGCAGGGTCTGTATCTGTTTCGATGATATAGTCTTAGACGAAATATTTATAATCAATGAATCTTCAGTACCTGAGACCTGGTGATCATCGAAGGTGTAGTTTCTCCTGTGGTGGCAGCCCCCTCTCCGCATTTTCTTGTAGGATGTCGTCCTCTCCCTCTTCGAAAAAAAGGAAGACGCTGTTGATTCCAAGAACTAGACGTATCGCTGCCAGAATCTGAAGAATAATAGTCAGTTTGGGAAAAAGATTTAAAACTCCCTTTCAAAACCAGGTCTCGGATCATGCAACCTATAAACTCTGTTAGACAAATAGTCCTCAGTATCTCTAGTAAACCATCGCAACATCCTTCGTTATGCCCAACTGGCGCCCTGCCGGTCTTGCGTCGGCCCGAATGGAACCCCAATATACATACGAGTGACCTAGCACCCAGATCAACCGAGGGGGTCCTGAAAAGAAAAGAAACTCGTTACCAAATAATAACGCTATCAAAAATTGGGGGAAAATCTTATAACATATGAGGCCGGACATAAGACCGATACCTCGCCGACTCCCAGAGACCAATCTTTTTCACAGCTTTAACCCCCAAACCCCAGCGAGCAGCCTCAGTGGCGGCCCCAATCCGAAACGAATGAGAACCAAACTCCAAACCATTCAGACCACAACTAGCTAAACCCCGCCTGAAGATGGTAATAAACTGATACACCGATAATACAGATCCATCTTGATGTACCAAAAAGGCACCCGATGATGAACCTCTCACCTCCAGAAATGCAGAAACCCATCTCACCGGGCATTCAAACAAACCGTCCACAGCCCACAATTCCACCAAACAACCCTTACCGGCTGTATCGGTTTTTGACTACCTCAAATAACACCGTACTGCCTCCTCCGAGCACACTACATCCTGTGATGACAGCCCGCCATGACACTTAACATTCTTGCTCACCAATTCGCTTATCCTAAATGCCCCCAAAAACGCCAGAACAAAGGCTGCCCCAAATAGCCGACATTCATATTCAGAACTACACACACTGCTAGGGCAACGCAAAAGCTGACCCAGTATTTCAAACGATACCGGGCGTACTGGATAGCTCCTCCGAAATGCCTTCATCGCCTGGTGAACCAAGAAATCCTTGGTAAAGTCTCTCCAACCACTTAACTTAAAAACGAAGGCCAAACCTGATAACCTACCAGCTACAGCTGAGCCCGATAAACTCTCCTGAAATGCCCTGCCGATCATATACAACAATAAATAGGGACGGTCCGCTTCCGTCACCTGCTCACCTGCCGACTCCTCTAGCTCCTGCCAAAGATGCCACGCAGAAACATATCGAGACCAAGTACTGGGGTTAACAGAACACCTCACCAAATTCAACGCTGCACGGACACTAGATCCCCCAACCACCGGGGCCAATCGGTTTCCAACTGCTCCGCATCCGGAGCCAGTTCCCGAAAACGATCCCACTGGAAGCGAGAGAATGCATCAGCTATTGAATTCTGAACACCCAGTACATGAACAGCACAAAACCAGACATTAAAATCCAAACACCTGAGCACTAGATGGCGCAAAAGAGACAGAACCGGCAATGAAACAGCTGACAAGTTGTTAATACAATGCACTACACTCAAGTTGTCACAGAAGAAACGCACTTTCTTGTTCCTCAGCTCAGAGTCCCAAACCTCCAAAGCCACCACAATAGGAAACATTTCTAGCAATGCCATGTTTCTTTTCAAACCTGCATCCTTCCATGATTCCGGCCACTCTCCCACACACCATTTTCCACCGAAATAGGCCCCAAAACCATAAGAACCTGATGCGTCTGTAAACAAAACCAGATCCACATTAGAAACGACTTGATCCATCCAAACCGACCTGCCATTATAAGATTGAAGAAAATCCACCCAAATGGACAAATCTGCCTTGTGTTCCGAATTCAATCTTACAAAATGCAACGGATATTTAATGCCTGCTGTCGCCTGAGCCAACCTACGTGAAAAAACTCTTCCCATAGGTAAGATCCTGCACGCAAAATTTAACTTACCCAAAAGAGATTGCAGTTGGCGCAGGCGCAATTTCTTTGCCCGCAAAGCCTCTTGGACACAAGACTTCAGATCTAACAACTTCAATGCCCAAAAACTTCAAAACCGTGGAGGGGCCCTCTGTTTTCTGCGGGGCCAACGGAATGCCAAAGCGAGATGCTATCTGTTCAACCGTCCTAAGCAGCAAAGAACAAACTGAGGATGCAGCTGGCCCAATACACAAAAAGTCATTTAAATAGTGCAATACGGAGTCCAAGCCGGATACCTCCCTAACTACCCATTCAATAAAACAACTAAACTTTTCAAAGTAGGAACACGAGATCGAACATCCCATCGGTAGACAACAATCCACGTAATAATGACCGTCCCAAAAACACCAAAGTAAATGAAAACTGTCTGGATGCACAGGAAGCAGACGAAAAGCGGACTCAATGTCCGTTTTTGCCATGAGAGATCCTTTTCCCAGCCTCCGCACCCAGTCCACGGCCTTGTCAAAAGAAACATATGATACAGATGCCAAATCTGAATCAATACCATCATTAACTGAACTACCATGAGGATACGACAAGTGATAGATTAACCGAAACTTGTTAGGCTCCTTTTTGGGCACAACGCCCAGAGGAGAAACACATAAACACGGCAACGGAGGTTCCAAAAAAGGACCAGCCATACGACCTAACTTAATTTCCTTATCCAATTTTTCCTTAACAACTGCCGCATGCATCCGAGCCGAAATCAAATTCTTAGGCCGCACCGTACGTGGCACAACTGCCGACGGAATCCTGAAGCCAAAATTAAAACCATCCCTCAACAACACAGCTGCTTCCTTATCCGGATACCTACTTAGAAACGGAAGCATCCGATCTATTCTCACTGGTGTCCTCCCTTTTTGAAAAAGAGTCGCTTGATTTTTTCTTTCCTTTCTTAAAGCACTTGGAATGGCTGTGAGACCCTCCGCAGCCTGAACATTCGTGCTTAAACTTACAGTCTGTGCCAAAACGGCATTCCCGCTCATTAAACTGCCAGCACAGCCCCTTCCTGGAGCCTGACGAGGATGCCAACGAATTGGCAGAACCCCCACTACTCCCAGGAAAGGACTGCGAGGACGACTTTGGTGCTGCTGACTCGCCCCCTGGGCCGTGGGGCACGCGGAACCGGGCGATAGGGAGACGTTGGGGGTAGTAATGGCGGCCTGTTCCCGCAGCTCAGGGTGGTCAGGCCAGTGGTAGTCTGCTATGTGCTTCAGATAATGTCCGACTACGCCACCCGTGGATTGCGGTTATTAGGAACCGCCGCTGCAAGGCAGTCCGCTGGGGCTGATGACGTGTGCAGCTGGGATGGTGTGACTCCCCACGGGAAGAGTGCGGCCCCAGGGCAGTGTAGTGGATGGTGGGAGTGATGGTAGTGCGAGTCCCGGTGCTAACAGTGCTGGAGGCGCGAAGGAGCACACAGACAACAAGTTACAGTCCAGGGTCTTTACTCACAGTTCAGGTACTCCAGGTCACTTCCGTCGGCAGTGACCGCCCGAGCCGTGCTGCATCCACCAGGTGCGTTGCTCGGTCAACTCCCAGGCAGTTCTGGAGCATGGCACAGGACCCCCTTTTATCCTTTCTCTGGCCTGCCTCACCAGTGACCCACTTTTGTCCAGCTGCCGTGGACCTGTGCGGTTAAACGTGGGCCCCGTCCTCCGCTGTCCTATATGGTGCCTTCATAGCAGGTTTGATGAGGTGTCGCACCAATAGATGATCACGACGACCGGTCTTTGGCTGAGGGTAGTTTCTCCTCCACCAACTTGGGATCCGGTACCCTTAATCTGCCTGACCCTTCACCCTGGATTCTCGTGGGTTCTTAGGGTCCCTTCCACCTTCTTGTTTCTGAGCCCTTCTGTTTCTCTCTCTCTCCTTCTCTCCTGTTCTGTCTTCTCCTCCTTCCCTTGGCCTCTTCTCCAGGCCCACTTCTCCTTCTCCTCTCAGGCTCCGGCCTCTCCTCTAGGCCTGCCTCTGGAGCAGCACTCAGCCTGAGCTGCTGCTCCCCGTCTTCTTCTCTGACTGAACTGAACCTAGATCTAAGATGGTGCCCACCTTTTATACCTCCCTCTGACCATGAGCCCAGGTGACCAGCAACCAATGAGCTCCTTCCTACGCTCAGGAACCAACCCCTATCTGCCCCTACAGCACTTGGTGTTCCACCCCCCTCCCCACTCCAGGCAGGGACATAGTCGGTCGTGCCTGCACTTCTGTCTAGTGGGAGCACCGTTGAGCTGTCCCTCGGAAATGGGGTGTGTGTGCTGTATGCAGCTAACTGAGCCCTGGTCCATACTCCATCTGTTAGAACCTTGCTGTTAGGTTTTTTTTTCCTTTGCTGGTCACATGACCTTGTTGGCCTATTTAATCCTGCTCCGCCCTTCTGGCTTTGCTGGACTTCATTGTATATCTACTTTCTAGCTAGCCTGTGCTCTGTATCTAACTCTGTTAGTTTGCTTGGTCTACGGACCTCTATGTTCTATCTATTTTGTTTGTTCGTCTGTCTGCTACTATTTCTGTTAGGAGGTGTCCCATATTCCTCCCAGTCCTTAGTACTTGTAGGGATTCCCTCCCCACATCTATAGGTCTTCGTACAGACTAGATTAGGACTTTAGCAGGTCTGATCGCAGGATCAGGTTCCCTGTTACATCGTAGGGATTCAGCTGAGTCTTATAGTAGGGACAGATCTCCTCTCTTTCCTTAGCTTTGGTAGCAGAACATAACACCATCCTTACCTGGGAGTGGAATATCACACCTCTGGCAGAGGTGCAATACCCCTGTAGCGGCCGAACCCTCGGGGCGCTACACTGCCATCAATCGCAACCACAAACTAATCTCTTTGTGGTCCCACCGTAAACTCGGACGGACCGCCTTTCTCTGCCTAAACTGTTCATCATACCTCAGCCAGGCCGTCCCGCCATAAACACGGTATGCTTCACTAATCGAATCTAAATAACAAAATAACGCAGAACAGTTCTCCGGAGCTTTCTCCCCAATGACACTCGCTAGTGTGGTAAACGCCTGCAGCCAATTTTGAAAAGTGTGAGAAATCAGACGATAATGCCTGCGCTCCTCCTCATCCTTCTTACTCTTATCTGGCTTTACCCTGTCCAAATTAAACTTTTCCAACGGTAACAAAGAAAAAATTTCCACATACTCATCCTTCCATATTTTTCTCGCACCTCCTGCTTTAAATGAGCTCCCAAGGGGCCATCAAAGCACACATAAACCTCGCCCCTCGCTCTGTCATCCAACCGCACTGTATCCACTGGAGTCGCCGCAGCTGCTGGTGCCGCAACCATCTCATTAGCTGCAACTGGCGCGGGATTCTCTCCACTCACAACTGCCGGGGTCTCCGCAACTGCCCCTGAACCTCCAGCACCACCCTGCCAAACTCCGCTAGGACCTGCCGCAGAAGACAAAAAACCCCGCCCCATGCTAAGAAATTCCGACACAACATCGCTCACCCGTTCACTACCCGTCGCCCTATCAGCCGCCAACCCCTCTGAAAATACCGCTCCCTCTGATCTACATCATCCGCGTTCCCCCGAGGCGCATTTAAACCATGTGACTTACCAGGTCGACTATGAGAAAGCCTCGGAACAGCCGTTTCGTGTCCTCCGCGGCGATCGTCCCCACTCTCTTCACTGCCAGATGAAATCTGGCCCTCTTCTTCAGAGGCAGAGTCAGGGTTGGGGACATCGCCAGGTAAACCCGACGGAGTCAACCCACCACTAGAACTGGACCTCCTATCCACAATAGCGCGCTGTCTGGGAGGAGGAGAGACTTCAGCTGCACGCCTGCAGCCCGCATCCCTAGCAGCAATCTGCCCTCTCCCATGGACATCGCACTGGTCCTTGGTGCTACCGACATCCCAGGTGGGTCGTCTCCTGGCCCCCCGCACTGGTCTTCCCGATCTCCACCGCCGGGGTCCTGCTGATCCTGATGCCTGGGCCCGGTGCGGTTGCACCTGCCGTTCTTCTGGGTCAGCTCCAACTGACAGGTACTCCTTCGCTTTCCCCGCTGCATGGGCCCGGCACGGCTGTGCCTGCCACTCACCTGAAATAGCTCCAGCTGACCTATTCACCCTCCTGCCTCCTTCTGCTCCCTGGGTCCGGCATCCTTCAGGCTCAGATCTCCTTCCCCTGGCTGCTCGCTGGACCCGAAGTGGATGCCCCGGCCGTTCATATAATGTGTCTCTCCCTCCTTCAGTAGCAGAGGCCCTGCTCTCCTGAGCAGCCCGCACTTCCTGGATAGTGGTGCCACATGACCGGGATGACCTCACAGGGGGGGTGGAGCCAACGACGTCGCTCACCCCGGCCTCTGGATGATGCCGACGCTGAGAGATTCTTCCAGAGCGGCGTGCGGCAGATGGGGGCTGGGATTGTGCCTGTCATCCGGAGGGGCCCCTGAAGGGGCTTTGCAACCGGCACCTGGTCCGGGGAGTCCCTTCCGGGCTGAGTCTCTCTGGCGGCCTGGACCTCCTTGCACCTCTCTGAGGTGCTGCGGGTGCAGCCACCTCTCCGGCTGTCCCTTCAGTGTTCCATCGCTGCAGCTGATCCTGGAGCCACAGCTGTCCCCTGCTCTCAGCCAAGGAACAGATCTCCTGGAAAAGAGCCTCCATTCCTCAGGACCCGACATAGATTCAGGTACGTTAAACATTTTCCGACAAATTGCAGACAAAGTAGAGAAATCCCGGCACTCACGTGTATTCGATCAATTCATTTATTCCACATGTAGGAAAACTACAACAAGACGTTTCAGCCCCTTGCAGGCTTTTTTCAATTGTGGATAACAAAACAACTTCCACACATATATAGAGAAATTTAAGGAAATGACATCATACAGAGTTTATAAAAAATATAACAAAAATTATTGTAAAATTACAAAAATGATATATATTATACAAAACTACAATAAAGCATTACACAAAATACAACATCATATATCAGATAATAATAGAAAGCATTATGAAAAGAAACAAAATTACAATCATAAATTAGTATAATAATATCTCCATACTAATACAAAAACAAAAACCTAAACGTTCTCATATATAAGGATTTATTAATTCACCCAGCTAGAATATATGAATGAACCATCTGCAGTTATTACCATTAATATGGTTTCATAGACTATTATCATAGAATGCTTTTTTGAGAACTGCTTTTTATATATATAATTTTTTTTTAGAATTTTTATTATTTTTTATAATTGTTATTATTTTTATTAATTTTATAATGCTCACTCAACATAACATTTATGATTGCAATTTTGTTTCTTTTCATAATGTTTTCTATTATTATCTGATATATGATGTTATATTTTGTGTAATGCTTCATTGTAGTTTTGTATAATATATATCATTTTTGTAATTTTACAATATTTTTTGTTAGATTTTTTATAAACTCTGTATGATGTCATTTCCTTAAATTTCTCTATATACAGTGTATGTGTGGAAGTTGTTTTGTTATCCACAATTGAAAAAAGCCTGCATGGGGCTGAAACGTCTTGTTGTAGTTTTCCTACATGTGGAATAAAAAAAGCCTGCAAGTGGCTGAAACGTCTTGTTGTAGTTTTCCTACATGTGGAATAAATGAATTGATCGAATACATTTTAACATTTTACAACCTTATCTGGACATGTGGTGTATGAGATATCATCAGACACATCATGTTTCATTTATGAAGGAGGGTATTCTGCCACCGATGTACGTGGGGCGAGATGTGTCTGAGGGATGTGACACGGATCTCTGTATAAGCAATGGCATATAGCGTCAACTCACTGACCTGCGCTCCTGTTCCTCATGAACTACACGTGGTAATCCGGAATGATGATGCAGTGATGAATTCAACAGATTTATTTACAGTTCTTGATGAGGTGATATGAGGGAAGGTGAAGAATGAGTAAAGGGTAGGAATTGCAGGTATTAGAAGCGTCAGGTAAAGTGGTAACAAGAGAATCCTTTCTCCAGTCCTGCAGCATGTGTAGTCAACATGGATGTGAAGAAGAAGAAGCAAGTGCTGAGCAGGAGATAGGAGGAGTTACCAACCGAAGGGGTTTGTGGGTAAAACACAAGAATAATACATGTTATAGCATACAGTATTATAACAACGGCCAGTAGATGGCAGCAAAGTACAACAATACAATAATCATATAACATTAGGTAATGTCCAAAATGCCTGAAAGTCTTTTCAAACAAAGAGCTGGACAGCACACTCCCCGTCTGAAATCCCTGGATTTCACTATATTAGCAGTCTTGAGGTGGAGATGTTTTCCTGAAGTACTGAGGGATACCTCAATCTGAAAGACAAACAATGCATGCAATGCAACAATAACATATAACAAACGAGGTAGACAAATGTCTATAACAGTTCCTGAAGCAATCCAAAGGTTGCCCATCTTTGGATTGGAGAAGCCGCACTAAGCCAAACTGTCTCCAACCCAATTGTAATCCAGTGGTTACAGTTCTTGGAAAGTTCCTTGTGGTTGAATGGATAATCCTTAATTCTCAACCGACATAAGTAAGATGACCTCTGATTTAGGCCTAATGAAAGATTTGTGGTCACCTTGCTTCGTGACTGTTACTTCCACCTTGCCATCTTCACTTGGAAAGGTTTTCGATATAAGTCCCATAGGCCATGCGTTTCTTTCCGCTTTCTGGTCTCTCATGAGAACAAGATCTCCTACTTGTAAGCTAGATTTAACTTGTTGCCATTTTCTCCATCCTTGAAGAAGATTAAGGTAATCGCTCTTCCATCTACTCCAGAAACAGTTAGCCAGATGTTGCACGTGTTTCCAACGCCTCTGATATTTGTTACCGGACACAGAGTCTTCAGGTGGATTAGGAACGGTTCCAAATTTCTGAGTGAGGAGAGTTGCTGGTGTAAGAATAGCAGGAGATTCTGAATCCATAGATATGGGAACAAGTGGTCTTGAGTTTACAATAGCAGATACTTCTGCTAAGAAAGTGGTTAAGGTCTCATGAGTGAGTCTCGAGAGGTTTGAGTCCATCAACATAGACTCCAGTATCCGACGAGTGATGCCTATCATTCTTTCCCATGATCCGCCCATATGGGAAGCATGAGGAGGGTTGAAGACCCACGAACAGCCATTGTTTGCCATGAAATCCTGGACTTCTGTTGAATCTAATTGTAGTTCACGACAGGCACCTACAAAGTTTGTTCCACAATCAGACCTTATTTGCTTGACTGGTCCTCGTATGACGAGGAATCGTCTTAAGGCATTGATAAAACTGGAGGAATCCATTGATTCTATTACTTCTATGTGTATTGCTCGTACACTCATGCATGTGAACAACACTGCCCAATGTTTACTTTGTGCATGTCCGCCTCTGGTCCTATGTGCAGTGACTTCCCACGGGCCAAAAATGTCCAAACCAATATAAGTAAACGGTGGCTCTGTGGTTGTCCTATAAGCAGGCAAATCAGACATCTGTTGTTTTGCAGTTTTCCTCCTGCCTTGCAACACTGAACACAAAGATGAATTAAATGGGAAACTTGTCTCTTTGCTCCCACAAACCAGAGGCCTGCAACTCTTAAGGCACCTTCAGTGAAGTGTCCACCTTGATGTTTGACCTTTTCATGGTAAAGTCGTGTTAGCAGAGTGGTGATGGCCAGGAATGATTAGAGGATTCTTTTCTGCCTCCCCCAACTTGGCTTTGTTTAAACCACCACCAACTCTCAGTAAACCCTTCTTGTCAATTACGGGATTTAAGTCGACAATAGGGCTGTTTTTAGGGACATCTTGCTTTTTAAGTATACATTCCATTTCCTTGTGAAAAACATTCTGCTGCACATTACGTATCACAAACAGTTCACTCAGAGCAAAGTCTTCTGCAGATAGAGGCTTATGACAGATGTGCCAACCGCGACACTCAGCGTTACTGTCCTTATTGCAGTAGCATTGTGCGATGTGGACTAACCTTGCAATAGCACGAACAAGCCTTGTCCATCTGGAGAAGCGTTCAAATCGCCGACAGTCCAAGCCATCCTTTTCCTTGGAATTGGTGATGAGGGTGCTGACGTCAGGACGGATCTCTGGGTCAACGTCTGGATCCTGAAGACTGAAGCTGTCTTCAACGGCAGTCTCTTCACACTGGCCGCAAAGGAACTACGGTCCTGTTAACCAAGAAGAGTTTGCGAAGGCACCAACAGACACTGGCCTAGTAGCAAGGTCAGCAGGGTTAAGATGGGATGGAACATACTGCCATTGCTCAGGTTTAGAGGATTTCCTGATCCTTTCAACGCGGTTACTGACATAGACATAGAAGCGTTTTTTCTGGTTGTATATGTAGCCCAGAACAACCTTGCTGTGTGTGTAGAATCTTGTGTCATCCACGTGAATAGCTAGTTCATTCTGTATGAAGTCTGCAATTTCGATGGCTAGTACAGCTCCACAGAGCTCAAGTCTGGGTATGGTGTGTTCAGGTTTAGGAGCCAATTTAGCCTTTCCAAATAGAAATCCAACCTGGGTTTCATTGTTAGAGTCTATAACCTTCAAATAGGCAACAGCTGCAATAGCTTCAGTAGAGGCGTCGGAGAATATATGGATCTCTTTCCTTTGACTTGGAGCAAGAGATGCTGGAGTATAACAACGTGGTATATGGATTTTATCTAAGGCACAAAGAGATTCCCTCCATGACTTCCACTTTAGTTGTTTGTCAGCAGGGAGTGGTGCGTCCCAGTCCTTAATAGACTCTGAGAGTTGCCTTAACAGAAGCTTGCCTTGTATAGTCAGGGGTGCAACAAACCCCAGTGGATCGTATAGACTGTTCACCACTGACAGAACCCCCTGCTTAGTAAATGGTTTTTCTGTACCACTAACCTGAAAGCTGAAGGAGTCCTTTAGCAAGTTCCATCTCAAGCCCAGACTTCTCTGTACTGGCGGGTTGTCTGAACCTAGATTTAAGTCTCTGAATTCTGAAGCATAATCATCAGAGTGAAAAGCCTTCATGACAACAGCACTGTTGGAGGCAATTTTATGCAATCTTAAATGAGCTTTAGAAAGCATACCTTGTGTCCGTTTGAGCAGATCTATGGCTTCTTCCGCTGTGGGCAGGGATTTGAGGCCATTGTCCACGTAGAAGTCCTTTTCAACAAACTGTTGGGCATCCTTCCCGAATTCTGCTTCACCATCAGAGGTGGTCCTACGTAGGCCGTATGTAGCAACTGCAGGAGAAGGGCTGTTTCCGAACACGTGCACCATAATGCGGTATTCAACCATTTTCTTGCTGGTGTTGTTGTCTCGGTGCCATAGAAAACGGAGATAATGTCTGGGATCTTGTCGCACGATAAAACAATGGAACATTTGTTCAATGCCAGCAGTAATGGCGACTGGCTCTTTTCTGAATCTCATGAGCACTCCCACCAGGTTATTAGTCAGGTTGGGACCAGTGAGGAGAACGTCGTTCAGAGATACACCATCATGTTTGGCGCTTGAATCGAACGATTTGCAAAAAATTCGGCTGTTCGAGGTTATGTTCGATAACTGTTCGTGCACCAAAAGCGTGTCCTGCATGTCTGGTGCTATTTAGAGCACCAATCATGCAGGGATTGTCTGCCACTCACTGTAATGCCACAGCCATGGTGGTTGTGGCATTACAGTGATTGCCCAAATCGATGGGAACAGTGCCAACAGTGAAACATGAAAAGCCGGCAATTCAGCAGCGGCATACACCGGTACCCGACAATTTAGAACCGAAAGAATAGAGCCTCACACATAGATTAGATAGATATAAACATGTCAGCCACATATATATGAAGTACAGTGACAGTGTTGCTTACTGTACTTGTCATTTAGCGTAAAGGATTTATCAAAAAAAATAATAGTGTTTTCATGCACCGTCTCTTTAAAAAAGCCGGCCGGCAATTCAGCAGCGGTACCCGACAATTTATAATAGAAAGAATAGAGCATCACACATAGATTAGATAGATAGAAACATGTCAGTCACATATATATGAAGTACAGCCTGTCATGCCGCAGACACTGAGAAGAGCAGGCATGCTTGCGCTCCTCAGTGTCTCGCTGTGACGGCATAAAGATGAGCCGAGGTCATGTCCAATGAACTCAGCTCACCTCATGCACCTCACTGACAGCGTGGGAAAATTCTCCTGCACTCAGCGCTTCAGCGTGAGAATTCTCCCACGCTGTCAGTGACGTGCATGAGGTGAGCCGAGTTCATTGGACATGACCTCGGCTCATCTTTATGCCGTCACAGAGAGACAATGTGGAGCGCAAGCATGCCTGCGCTCTCAGTGTCTGCGGGATGACAGGCTGGATGGCAGCTTTCTGCTGCGGTCCAGCCTGTCATCTCGATGTAGCAGAGCTGAAGCTGTCGTGGGAACCATGGAAAGGTAAGGATGATGTTGCTTTATTATTTTTCTTTTATTGCAGGAGATCGTTGGCTTCAGCTGGAATGGGCGTGGTGGTAAGTATGGTTTAATTTAGAACAATAAAGGATTGTGTCTTTATTTCAATTAAAGGACTTTATTCTGGGTGTTTGTGTTTTCTTTTAACTTTGACTATGGGGTTAGTAATGGGGGCGTCTTATAGACGCCTCTCCATTACTAACCTGGGCTTGATGTCAGCTGGCATTATAAGCTGACATCAACCCCAGCCCTATTACCCCCTGCCACCGCTACAGGGCAGCGTGGAAGAGCGAGGCTAAGTGCCAGAATTGGCGCATCCTATGAATGCGCCATTTCTGGGGCGGCTGATGGCTGGTGTTTCTAGCCTGGGAGGGGGCCAATATTCATGGCACCCTTCCTGGGCTATTAATATCAGCCCCCAGCTGTCTGCCTAGCCTTTGCTAGCTATTAAATTAGGGGGGACCCCACGTCATTTTTTTGGGGGGGTCCCCCATTTTAATAGCTAGTAAAGGCTATGTATTCAGCTGGGGGCTCATATTAGTAGCCTGGGAAGCTCCGTGGGTATTACCCCCTTCCCAGGCTTCAAACATCTGCCCCAGCTGTCTGCTTAACCTTCGCTAGAGACTAAAATTAAGGGGAACCCCACGCCAATTTTTTTTAATAATAAATCCTTTATTTTAATTCTAAATGACAAGTACAGTAACCAACACTATCACTGTACTTCATATATATGTGACTGACATGTTTCTATCTATCTAATCTATGTGTGAAGCTCTATTCTGTCTGTTATAAATTGTCGGGTACAGTTGCTGAATTGCCGGCCGGCTTTTTTAAAGAGACAGTGCATGAAAACACTATTATATTTTTTAATAAATCCTTTACACTAAATGACAAGTACAGTAAGCAACACTGTCACTGTACTTCATATATATGTGACTGACATGTTTCTATCTATCTAATCTATGTGTGAGGCTCTATTCCTTCTTGTCTAAATTGTCGGGTACCGGTGTATGCCGCTGCTGAATTGCCGGCCGGCTTTTTTAAAGAAAGCGTCTTCTGAGCAGTTTGTCAGCTTTTGGACACCTTTGAAGGTGTTTTCTATGTGTTTCTATGTGTTTTTGTTTGCCTGCCATTGGTTTTAACGGTGTTCGACGGTGTTCTAAGGTGTTCGACGAACAGTTCGACGAACAGTTCCTCGAACATCCCGGTGTTCGACGAACCGAACCGAACCCGAACACTACGGGGGTGGCTCAACACTAATGTCAGGCTCTTGGATGAAGTCAGAGAACCTTTCTTTCACTTCGTAGTGATCAGAGCATGGTTTGAAGTGAGTTGTGCGACCATTTTGAAGTACATACGTTTTAAAGGAGTTGACTTTGGATGCCTTGTTACTCTTATCCAGACATACATTAGCACAGCATTTAGGAGCAGTCCCTTCTCCACATACTTCCATACATTTGGAGGAAACAGCAGTTGCAGCTGGATCAGAAACTTGTGGTTCCCCGCCATGCTTTTGAGCAGGATTGGTTGCTGCAGAAGGTTGTGAATTGTGTGGAGCTGGTGTGGGATGCATAGATGTAATGTGTTTGTCACTACTGTATTAAGTGCACTTAATGACAGCCTTACAGTCCTTAGCAAGGTGGTCTGAAGAGGCGCAACACTTGTAACATATCCCTAGCTCTTTGAGAGTATCTCTGCGTTCCTGCAAAGTCTTTGCCCTGAATCCATGGCATTCCTTAAGTGGGTGAGGTCTTTTGTGAATAGGGCACATACGGTTACTGTCCATAGCTTTAGGAGCAACAGCGTTTGTTTTTGTAAAAGAGGGTGCAGTAAGTGGAACGTCAGTCTTTTTCACGGATACTGTGCTCCTTAACTCTCTACGTTTTGTGATATTGTTATCATACCTTGTAGATGATTATGATAAAGCTGGTGGAGTAGGTTCAGTGACGTCAAAGCTGGGATCATTCTTCTTCCGAGCTTGATCACTGACGAACCTGGAAAAATAGGAAAAGGGAGGAAAAGACACATTATGCTGTCCTTTATACTGTAAGCCGTGGTCTGCCCATTTATCCTGCATGCCTTTTGGCAACTTGAGAACTACTGGAGTCACACCATGAGCAGTATCAAGGTAGCTCAGTCCTGAAAGACGTGGGTCTAATTTTGCCAATTCTATTTCCTTTAACAGATCACTCAGGTCTTGCTGTTTTCGATTGTACTTGTTAGTTATTTTTGGGAAGGCTTGCAGTTTCTTAAATAAGGCAGACTCTATGGCTTCTGAGCTGCCGTAGGTTTTCTCCAGTCTCTCCCATGCTGCAATAAGACCTGCATCTGAATAGTCCACATGAACTACCCTTATTGTCTTGATGCGCTCCGCTGATTCGGGACCTAACCAGTTGACAAGCAAATCTAGTTGTTCATTGCTGGTGAGATTAAGGTCTTGGATTACTGCTTGAAAGGTCGATTTCCAGGCTCTATAATTTTCGGCACAATCATCAAACTTTGAGAGACTGATGTTTATTAACTCCCTGCGAATCATATATCTGGCGAATTCAGACATGTCCGACCTCCCGGTCATAGTTGCAGGATTAACTTGTGGTATCCCTGGGGAATGTAAGTTCTCTGGTTTATATGACTGAGACGGATCAGGACGGAATGATGTGGCATGAGGGTTAAGTTGTGGTTTAGTCTCTATAGGGTCTGCTGGCTGCGGCCTAAATTGTGGGTTAGTGCTGGAAGTTACCTTGTCGGCAGTAGGTTGCGACATTTCTTGGCTTATGGGTGCATCCGTGTGGTGTATTGGAGGTGGCGCTGGTACAGATGGTAAATGTTTTAGCACATAGTCTGTAGTGCGATCAGCTGGGTCCTCCATTTCTCCTGGAATAAAGCAGTCCATATTAGAATTTTGACCTAGTGCTTATTCAAGGACCTTTAGTTTAGCGAGGGCTGCTGCTTCTTCCCTTTCTGCTTGGAGTATTTTTAATTGAGTTCCATCTCAGCTTCCTGCTTTTTTAATTGGGCTTCTACTTCAGCCTCCTTCCTAGCAAAGGAGCTTCTTACTCTAGCTTCCTCTGCAGATGCACGGATTTCAAGTATCTTGTCAGACAATGTTGACTTCCTGGACTGAGATGATCTGGAAGACCGAGATGTGATTTTGATTGAGGTTGTACGATGTGACCTAACCTCTTGGAGGTGTGCGATGCGGAGTTCTGCCTTATCCTGGGCATCTCACACTAATGCGGTCTTTTCTTGGAGAAGAGTCTCCCTTTCAGCCAGCTCTGCTGGGGCATCATCCATATCACAGTTTCTCAGGAATGCAATGTACTTAACAGACAATCTCTGGTAGTGACCATAGGCGGCAGATAAACTCTTCAATTTGGCGGTTAAATCTGCTGCGTCATTGTTAGTGACGCGCCCCCTGGGCCAGTGTTGTTGGGGATACCCGGAGCCGGATCAGATGGGGGTTGTAGTCTCCGAGTGGCTGTGACCCGGTCCGTGCCCAGGGTGTCAAGCTCAGTGTGTGGCAGTCCTTACTGATGTTACTAAAGTTCTTTATGTCGACTACGCCTCTTGTTGAATTGCGGTCACTACGGCCGCCGCTGCAGCAGGGTCCGCCGAGGCTGATGGTGTTTGTGCAGCTTAGGTGGTATAACCCCCAACGGGAGGGGTATAGCCTCAGGGGGTCAGGTGCAGAGGATGGTGGTTGTGGAAGTGCAGGGAAGATGGTAATGAGAGTCAGAGTCGGGTTGTGCAGTTCAGGGTTCTTTACTTACTGCTGTTCTTGTACCGGTCACTCCGGCCTTGAGTGACCACCCGAGCCGCGCTGCGTCCACCAGGTCCTGGACTCGGCCAACCCCCAAGTAGTTCTGGAGCGTGGTTCTGAGCTCCCTTTCTGTCCTGTCCTCGTCTCTGGCCTTCCCCACCAGGGATCCACCTATGTCCGGCTCCCTCGGGCCTCTTGTTGGCGAACCCTTGTCTCTGGGTTCCCTGACCCTATGCGTGGTCTGCCTTCCGGGTGGATTTAGTGGGTGGCCGTGGCAGATTCTGCCCACGGCCTCCGGTTCCTGGCTAAGGTGTGCTGTAGCCTCTGCCAGCTTGGGATCCGGTACCCTGTTGCCAACTCTTCACCCTTTGATTTAATTTGGGCTCTCAGAGTTCCTTCTTTCTCCCCCTCTGGGTCTTTCTTTCTCCTCTCTCACTCTTGGCTCTGGGGCTGCTCTGCTCCTCTGCTCTCTTCCTCTACAAAGACTGACGTCTCACTGGCTGACTCCTCTGCAAAGACTTACTGACTGACCCTGATCTAAGATGGTTCCCACCTTATATACTCCCTCTATGTGTGAGCTCAGGTGACCAGCACCCAATGAGCTCCTAGCTTTACCCAGACTGCTCCCCCTATCTGCCCCTACACTACTGGGATTTTCCACCCCCCTCCCACTCCAGCCAGGAACAGACACTGTTGTACCTGCACATTTCTCTAGTGGGAGTACCATCGGTCTGTTCCTCGGAAATGGGATGTGTGTAGTGCATGCAGCTAACTGAGCTCAGTTCCACACTCCATCCTTACCCGGGAGTGGAATATCACACCTCTGGCGTGAGGTGCAATACCCCTGTAGCAGCCGAATCCTCAGGGTGCTACATTCCCCCCTGGTAAATCACAGCACGTCCTCGGGCTGTAAGATATAAACAACATCCAAAACATACAATTTTTTTTTTATTTTTTTTTCATAAACATAAACATATAAAACATATAAACATTATCAGCAATAAACTTTTCATATAAACTTTTCATAAAAACATTCTTGTTTCTGGTTCCTCCGGTCACTGTGCAACTTGTGACCGGGTAAAGTGCGACAGTCTCTCTTGGAATAAAACAGTTTCCTATAAAACCGGTAGGGGGCGCTTTAGGAAGCGCAACTATATACAAGGGAAATATGGCCGCTCTCAGTCCTCGGCCAGGTATTAGGGAGGAATGACCGCTCTCAGTCCTCGGTCAGTGGGAATAGGGACACACGGGGTTAACAGTTCAATTTGCTGGTCCCAACGGGGACTATATTTTAACTAGCAGCAGTAACAGTTCTTATACCCTGACGGGTAACTTTATACAGTCTCTTCACTACCGTACTCAACGACGGCGTCCTCCTGCTCTTTCTTTGTGGACAGTTTCAGTTTCAGACCCGTCCGGGTCCTCTTGCTCCTCCTCACACCGCAACTCCTCCTCCGTCAGGCGATGCACATGGAGGGCGTAGGGTCCTTTGGCACACTTGTGCCGGGTGAAGGTGACCTCGTCCCCTAAATACAGGTCACGACCTCTGTGTCCCTCCGGTAGGTGGGACTCAATGTCTCTCCTGGTCACGAAGACGTCGCCTGGGGTGCGGTGATCCCTGATGAAACCCCACCCATGCTGCAGATTGAACTTTATCACAGTCCCGATGGTACGGGGACCATGCGCTGCACGGGGGTCTCTCCTGGTCCGGCTCTTCTGCTCCGCACTCCTTATTTGGGCTTGTTGTTCCCGGACCCGCCTCTCTCTCCGCTCCCTCTCAAAGACCTCGAGCTGCTGGCGGCAGCACTCTGCACGCTCCGCTGCGGCTGCCCGAGTCTCCTGAGTGAACCCCATGAGGTCTTCTCCGGTGGGATCCCACTCAAACTGGGTCTCTTCTAGCGGGGGCGAGATCCTCTTCATGGGCTTTGGAGCCGGGATCAGGGGTTCGCACATGGCCCTTGCTTTTTGCAGCTCCAGCTGGATGTATTCCTGGGGCCATACGAAGGGCTGCCCATCCGGGCACGTATGCTGGGCGAACAGGTCCTCACCCAGGTGCGGTATTTTAGGTGTTATGGGCGCCGTGGTGGTAGCGGCGCCCGGGTTAACCAGGCCTTGCGACCAGGCCTGGGGCACCTTGAAAGTAAAGGGCACCGTAAGAACGGCGGCGCCCTGTGTTACTTGGCCCTGCGACCAGGCCGGGGGCTCCGCGGAGGTAGGGGGCGCTGTTGGTATTGCGTCGCCCGGGGGTACTAGGCCTTGCGACCAGGCCGGTGGTATTTCCTGCTTGGCCACGCTCGGGGTCGAGGCGTGTGACGTCACAGGGGTCGCGGCTTCCGTTTGAGGCCTAGTCTGCGGCGGTGACGTTGCAGCGACGGGCACGGCAGGGGGTACTTCGGGCTCTGCGACGGGGAGCTGGGTCAGGCACGCGGTTTCCCGGCTCGGGGTAGTGACGTCCCCTTTACCTGCCTCCATTCGTTCGGCTCCCTTCTCGGCGCCGTCTCCGGCCTTCAGTCCTCCTGCGCCATCCTCAGAGGCGGTCTGTCTCCTCGTCTCGGGTGGCGTGCTCCGCTGACGAGTCTCGGTCTGCTGGGCCATCTCTCGGCTCCACTCCGCCAACGTCTCTCGTTGCACCCGGGCCAACCTCTGTGCGAGGCCCTCCAGCGCAGTCTGTGCACACTCCCGGTCTCGGGGGAGCTGTGCTAGGATCTCCAGCAGGCCTTCTGGAGTGGCGACCTGCAACAGGCTCCTGACCACTGGGTCGGTGCTGCCTGGAGTGGCGGCCCGCATCAGGCTCCTGACCACTGGGTCGGTGCTGCCTGGCTCTCCCTCCATCTCCGGGTAGGCTCTCTCTGGACTCTCTTCCAGACGTCTTGTCTCCGGGTGCGCTCTCTCCAGACTGCTCCAGGCGACACCCATCTTTGTTCTCTTCTTCTGTCTCCGCCCACATTGAGGGTGGTCCCGGGGCAACTTAGTGATTGTCAGTTCCAGGGGCAGTTCTTTCACGCTGATGGACACTTCCAGCATCACAGTCTCTGTTGGTGGGCGCGGTTTCCGCTTTTGGCGCCATTCTTCGACCTGGCCCACGATGGGAGGTGGCCTTTTGCCACCCTCTGGCACGCCCATAATGGCGTCCGCTCCCCCAAGGCGGGAAATCCTTGGAAATGGCGGGAAAAAGCTGCAAATGGCGGACAACCGGCGGGAAACGACCTGTGATGGGGCCCGATGGCGGGGACCCTCCGGAACCGGCAGGAGACTTCTTTTTAAGGTAACGATGAACTTTTCTTCAGGCACGCAGTACCCGGTTGTTGCGGGCACGAGATCCTGCCGACTACGCCAAAGTTGACGCGCCCCCTGGGCCAGTGTTGTTGGGGATACCCGGAGCCGGATCAGATGGGGGTTGTAGTCTCCGAGTGGCTGTGACCCGGTCCGTGCCCAGGGTGTCAAGCTCAGTGTGTGGCAGTCCTTACTGATGTTACTAAAGTTCTTTATGTCGACTACGCCACCCGTTGAATTGCGGTCACTACGGCCGCCGCTGCAGCAGGGTCCGCCGAGGCTGATGGTGTTTGTGCAGCTTAGGTGGTATAACCCCCAACGGGAGGGGTATAGCCTCAGGGGGTCAGGTGCAGAGGATGGTGGTTGTGGAAGTGCAGGGAAGATGGTAATGAGAGTCAGAGTCGGGTTGTGCAGTTCAGGGTTCTTTACTTACTGCTGTTCTTGTACCGGTCACTCCGGCCTTGAGTGACCACCCGAGCCGCGCTGCGTCCACCAGGTCCTGGACTCGGCCAACCCCCAAGTAGTTCTGGAGCGTGGTTCTGAGCTCCCTTTCTGTCCTGTCCTCGTCTCTGGCCTTCCCCACCAGGGATCCACCTATGTCCGGCTCCCTCGGGCCTCTTGTTGGCGAACCCTTGTCTCTGGGTTCCCTGACCCTATGCGTGGTCTGCCTTCCGGGTGGATTTAGTGGGTGGCCGTGGCAGATTCTGCCCACGGCCTCCGGTTCCTGGCTAAGGTGTGCTGTAGCCTCTGCCAGCTTGGGATCCGGTACCCTGTTGCCAACTCTTCACCCTTTGATTTAATTTGGGCTCTCAGAGTTCCTTCTTTCTCCCCCTCTGGGTCTTTCTTTCTCCTCTCTCACTCTTGGCTCTGGGGCTGCTCTGCTCCTCTGCTCTCTTCCTCTACAAAGACTGACGTCTCACTGGCTGACTCCTCTGCAAAGACTTACTGACTGACCCTGATCTAAGATGGTTCCCACCTTATATACTCCCTCTATGTGTGAGCTCAGGTGACCAGCACCCAATGAGCTCCTAGCTTTACCCAGACTGCTCCCCCTATCTGCCCCTACACTACTGGGATTTTCCACCCCCCTCCCACTCCAGCCAGGAACAGACACTGTTGTACCTGCACATTTCTCTAGTGGGAGTACCATCGGTCTGTTCCTCGGAAATGGGATGTGTGTAGTGCATGCAGCTAACTGAGCTCAGTTCCACACTCCATCCTTACCCGGGAGTGGAATATCACACCTCTGGCGTGAGGTGCAATACCCCTGTAGCAGCCGAATCCTCAGGGTGCTACATTCCCCCCTGGTAAATCACAGCACGTCCTCGGGCTGTAAGATATAAACAACATCCAAAACATACAATTTTTTTTTTATTTTTTTTTCATAAACATAAACATATAAAACATATAAACATTATCAGCAATAAACTTTTCATATAAACTTTTCATAAAAACATTCTTGTTTCTGGTTCCTCCGGTCACTGTGCAACTTGTGACCGGGTAAAGTGCGACAGTCTCTCTTGGAATAAAACAGTTTCCTATAAAACCGGTAGGGGGCGCTTTAGGAAGCGCAACTATATACAAGGGAAATATGGCCGCTCTCAGTCCTCGGCCAGGTATTAGGGAGGAATGACCGCTCTCAGTCCTCGGTCAGTGGGAATAGGGACACACGGGGTTAACAGTTCAATTTGCTGGTCCCAACGGGGACTATATTTTAACTAGCAGCAGTAACAGTTCTTATACCCTGACGGGTAACTTTATACAGTCTCTTCACTACCGTACTCAACGACGGCGTCCTCCTGCTCTTTCTTTGTGGACAGTTTCAGTTTCAGACCCGTCCGGGTCCTCTTGCTCCTCCTCACACCGCAACTCCTCCTCCGTCAGGCGATGCACATGGAGGGCGTAGGGTCCTTTGGCACACTTGTGCCGGGTGAAGGTGACCTCGTCCCCTAAATACAGGTCACGACCTCTGTGTCCCTCCGGTAGGTGGGACTCAATGTCTCTCCTGGTCACGAAGACGTCGCCTGGGGTGCGGTGATCCCTGATGAAACCCCACCCATGCTGCAGATTGAACTTTATCACAGTCCCGATGGTACGGGGACCATGCGCTGCACGGGGGTCTCTCCTGGTCCGGCTCTTCTGCTCCGCACTCCTTATTTGGGCTTGTTGTTCCCGGACCCGCCTCTCTCTCCGCTCCCTCTCAAAGACCTCGAGCTGCTGGCGGCAGCACTCTGCACGCTCCGCTGCGGCTGCCCGAGTCTCCTGAGTGAACCCCATGAGGTCTTCTCCGGTGGGATCCCACTCAAACTGGGTCTCTTCTAGCGGGGGCGAGATCCTCTTCATGGGCTTTGGAGCCGGGATCAGGGGTTCGCACATGGCCCTTGCTTTTTGCAGCTCCAGCTGGATGTATTCCTGGGGCCATACGAAGGGCTGCCCATCCGGGCACGTATGCTGGGCGAACAGGTCCTCACCCAGGTGCGGTATTTTAGGTGTTATGGGCGCCGTGGTGGTAGCGGCGCCCGGGTTAACCAGGCCTTGCGACCAGGCCTGGGGCACCTTGAAAGTAAAGGGCACCGTAAGAACGGCGGCGCCCTGTGTTACTTGGCCCTGCGACCAGGCCGGGGGCTCCGCGGAGGTAGGGGGCGCTGTTGGTATTGCGTCGCCCGGGGGTACTAGGCCTTGCGACCAGGCCGGTGGTATTTCCTGCTTGGCCACGCTCGGGGTCGAGGCGTGTGACGTCACAGGGGTCGCGGCTTCCGTTTGAGGCCTAGTCTGCGGCGGTGACGTTGCAGCGACGGGCACGGCAGGGGGTACTTCGGGCTCTGCGACGGGGAGCTGGGTCAGGCACGCGGTTTCCCGGCTCGGGGTAGTGACGTCCCCTTTACCTGCCTCCATTCGTTCGGCTCCCTTCTCGGCGCCGTCTCCGGCCTTCAGTCCTCCTGCGCCATCCTCAGAGGCGGTCTGTCTCCTCGTCTCGGGTGGCGTGCTCCGCTGACGAGTCTCGGTCTGCTGGGCCATCTCTCGGCTCCACTCCGCCAACGTCTCTCGTTGCACCCGGGCCAACCTCTGTGCGAGGCCCTCCAGCGCAGTCTGTGCACACTCCCGGTCTCGGGGGAGCTGTGCTAGGATCTCCAGCAGGCCTTCTGGAGTGGCGACCTGCAACAGGCTCCTGACCACTGGGTCGGTGCTGCCTGGAGTGGCGGCCCGCATCAGGCTCCTGACCACTGGGTCGGTGCTGCCTGGCTCTCCCTCCATCTCCGGGTAGGCTCTCTCTGGACTCTCTTCCAGACGTCTTGTCTCCGGGTGCGCTCTCTCCAGACTGCTCCAGGCGACACCCATCTTTGTTCTCTTCTTCTGTCTCCGCCCACATTGAGGGTGGTCCCGGGGCAACTTAGTGATTGTCAGTTCCAGGGGCAGTTCTTTCACGCTGATGGACACTTCCAGCATCACAGTCTCTGTTGGTGGGCGCGGTTTCCGCTTTTGGCGCCATTCTTCGACCTGGCCCACGATGGGAGGTGGCCTTTTGCCACCCTCTGGCACGCCCATAATGGCGTCCGCTCCCCCAAGGCGGGAAATCCTTGGAAATGGCGGGAAAAAGCTGCAAATGGCGGACAACCGGCGGGAAACGACCTGTGATGGGGCCCGATGGCGGGGACCCTCCGGAACCGGCAGGAGACTTCTTTTTAAGGTAACGATGAACTTTTCTTCAGGCACGCAGTACCCGGTTGTTGCGGGCACGAGATCCTGCCGACTACGCCAAAGTTGACGCGCCCCCTGGGCCAGTGTTGTTGGGGATACCCGGAGCCGGATCAGATGGGGGTTGTAGTCTCCGAGTGGCTGTGACCCGGTCCGTGCCCAGGGTGTCAAGCTCAGTGTGTGGCAGTCCTTACTGATGTTACTAAAGTTCTTTATGTCGACTACGCCACCCGTTGAATTGCGGTCACTACGGCCGCCGCTGCAGCAGGGTCCGCCGAGGCTGATGGTGTTTGTGCAGCTTAGGTGGTATAACCCCCAACGGGAGGGGTATAGCCTCAGGGGGTCAGGTGCAGAGGATGGTGGTTGTGGAAGTGCAGGGAAGATGGTAATGAGAGTCAGAGTCGGGTTGTGCAGTTCAGGGTTCTTTACTTACTGCTGTTCTTGTACCGGTCACTCCGGCCTTGAGTGACCACCCGAGCCGCGCTGCGTCCACCAGGTCCTGGACTCGGCCAACCCCCAAGTAGTTCTAGAGCGTGGTTCTGAGCTCCCTTTCTGTCCTGTCCTCGTCTCTGGCCTTCCCCACCAGGGATCCACCTATGTCCGGCTCCCTCGGGCCTCTTGTTGGCGAACCCTTGTCTCTGGGTTCCCTGACCCTATGCGTGGTCTGCCTTCCGGGTGGATTTAGTGGGTGGCCGTGGCAGATTCTGCCCACGGCCTCCGGTTCCTGGCTAAGGTGTGCTGTAGCCTCTGCCAGCTTGGGATCCGGTACCCTGTTGCCAACTCTTCACCCTTTGATTTAATTTGGGCTCTCAGAGTTCCTTCTTTCTCCCCCTCTGGGTCTTTCTTTCTCCTCTCTCACTCTTGGCTCTGGGACTGCTCTGCTCCTCTGCTCTCTTCCTCTACAAAGACTGACGTCTCACTGGCTGACTCCTCTGCAAAGACTTACTGACTGACCCTGATCTAAGATGGTTCCCACCTTATATACTCCCTCTATGTGTGAGCTCAGGTGACCAGCACCCAATGAGCTCCTAGCTTTACCCAGACTGCTCCCCCTATCTGCCCCTACACTACTGGGATTTTCCACCCCCCTCCCACTCCAGCCAGGAACAGACACTGTTGTACCTGCACATTTCTCTAGTGGGAGTACCATCGGTCTGTTCCTCGGAAATGGGATGTGTGTAGTGCATGCAGCTAACTGAGCTCAGTTCCACACTCCATCCTTACCCGGGAGTGGAATATCACACCTCTGGCGTGAGGTGCAATACCCCTGTAGCAGCCGAATCCTCAGGGTGCTACATTAGCACATGGAAGAGCTGCTAAATAATGCTCAACTCTGCCCCATAAATGATCTATGTTATCATGGAGCTCATCTCTGGTTGACTGCAGGTTCTCTCTGACCTTTTGTGTTGGCTTGGTTACACGTTTGGGTCGTACATCCTACTCTCCAGTAAGCGTGGACTCTGCTCCTGGAGCATCTGTGGTGTCAGGAACATGATGTCCTTCTCCCATAGAGGGATCCACTGTGCCCTTTGTAGACATGCTTTAGCTAAGATGGTGGACAGTCATAGACTTGCTAGCAGACATGCATATGCACACAGATACTGAACACTTAGGTCTCTTGTTACTATTCTGCCACTGATTTACGTGGGGTGAGATGTGTCTGAAGGATGTGACACGGATCTCTGTATAAGCAGTAGAATATAGCGTCGACTCACTGACCTGCGCTCCTGTTCCTCATGAACTGCACGTGGTAATCCGGAATGATGATGCAGTGATGAATTCAACAGATTTATTTACAGTTCTTGATGAGGTGATATGAGGGAAGGTGAAGGATGAGGAAAGGGTAGGAATTGTAGGTATTAGAAGCGTCAGGTAAAGTGGTAACAAGAGAATCCTTTCTCCAGTCCTGCAGCATGTGTAGTCAAGATGGATGTGAGGAAGAAGAAGCAAGTGCTGAGCAGGAGATAGGAGGAGTTACAGACCGAAGGGGTTTGTGGGTAAAACACAAGAATAATACATGTTATAACATACAGTATTATAACAATGGCCAGTAGATGGCAGCAAAATAGAACAATACAATAATCATATAACATTAGGTAATGCCCAAAATGGCTGAAAGTCTTTTCAAAGAAAGAGCTGGACAGCACAGAGGGACTCTGAAAGTCACAAAGCCTGTTTTTATAGGGCCATCAGGTGGCCTTTACTATTCATAGAGAGCCATCAGCCGGCTATCTTTTATTGTTCCCATTACTAAAGAGTGGGTCTGCTATACTGTTATTGTGTATGCAGTGAGTGGCCAGGCTGCCCAAAATTTGGACACAACCCAATACCAATTTGAAAATTTGGATGCACCCTAATACCCCTTTGAGGAGACTTAGAGGAGGGCCTCCTGAAAACAATGTTCCCATTATTAGGAAGTAGGTCTTCCATTGTGTTTGCCTACGCAGTGAATGCAAGGGTTGCCAAAAATTTGGAGGTACTCCAATGCCCCTTAGAAGAGACATGGAGGTCAGATGGCCTCCTGAAAACAATGTTCCCATTATTAGGAAGTGGGCCTCCCATTTTGTTTGCCTATGCAGTGAATGCAAGGGTTGCCAAAAATTTGGAGGCACTCCAATGCCACTTGGAAGAGACATAGAGGAGGACCTCCTGAAATTTTGTTCCCCATTATTAAGAAGTGGGAAGTCGCAACTCACTAAGAAATTTATGGACAAGGGATACAATTTAAAATTCCTAAATAATGCTAAAAATAAGGTACAAGCAATACCTAGGGAAACGCTTCTTGGCAAACGCCGATAAAAAATCCCTACGCATAAAACAATGATGCAGATCAATGTTCCCATCATCACCCTGTTTAACTCCAATACATACCTCTTCAAGAAAATTATCAATAAACACTGGAACACTTTAAAAGATGATAAAATCATAGGTGACATACTTTCCACCCAAACCCAAGATCATCTTCAAGAAGGCACAAAACTTGGGTAATTTAATTGCCCCACAATCCGTAATCCACACACCTCTACCATTGAACGACTGCTCTTCGCTAAAGATCTCCTTGGTAGAGATGAGCGTTGTTCTACTCGAACTGTTCGCCAATCTCAAATTCGAGCTGTTTTGGGCGGTGTTCGAGCCGGTCGGCGAACACGAACAATTTGAGAAAAATTCGGCTGTTCGAGGTTATGTTCGATAACTGTTCGTGCACCAAAATCATAACTGGATTTTTTCTCAGTAATGATGAAAATTAATGTTAATACGCAGTTTGAGTGTACAGCGGGGCGGGGGGAGGGGCAGGGGATGGATCTCTGCAGGAACAATGAAGATCTCCATTTTTTTTTCTCTTTCCCGCATTTGCAGTGGGGAGGTGCAATCTGTCAGCCTATCAGCAGCGCACACACGGAGCGAAGTGCTTTTTTTCACACAAGCAAGGGCATGTGTGATTGGCAGTGTATGTCACATGTCCTTGCCCTATAAGACCAAGCCATTTTCCCTGTCGCCACCATTTTCTCACTGCTGCAGCTGCGTGTTAGACGGCACCGCTGTTGCTGTGTGCGCTATACCTTGTTAATTTCAAGCCAATTTTCGCACAAATATACAGATAGCTTGGGAATAGTTGTGATTGCAGTCCTTTTAAGGACTAGGTTACAGCATTTCCTACGACTTTTATCAGGCAGGTCTGTGCTCTTAAATAGATAGATTGTGGGAGTAAAGACTAATTGTAATTGGAGTCCTTTTCAGGACTAGGTTACATCAGTTCCTATCAGTTTTTGCCAGGCAGGTCTGTGCCAGTGCTGTGCAAGTTTTTTTCACAGCGTTTGGCTGAATCTAGCAAAGCTAATCCTTTTTGGCCTATTGCAGAGTGTGTTAGTCAGTGGAGTAGCCTATCTGTATTGCAAGATATACCACCTGTGTATAGAATACCAATTTTTTTACTGCACCTAGTGAAGTAAAATCTTTTGGGCATAGCATCATTCTATTAGTCCATCTATACTGACCTCCATCAGGTTGCAAACTGAATATATAATTTTTTTCTGCATCTAGCTCTGAAAAAATATTTGGGCTTCTAGCAGTGTGTGGGACTTGGTCTATTAGTCCATCTATACTGACCTCCATCAGGTTGCAAATTAAAAATAATTTTTTTCTTCATTTAGCTCTGAAAAAATATTTGGGCTTCTAGCAGTGTGTGGGACTTGTTCTATTAGTCCTTCTATACTGACCTCCAGCAGGTTGCAAATTGAATATAATTTTTTTCTGCATCTAGCTCTGAAAAAATATTTGGGCTTCTAGCGGTGTGTGGGACTTGGTCTATTAGTCCATCTATACTGACCTCCATCAGGTTGCAAATTAAAAATAATTTTTTTCTGCATCTAGCTCTGAAAAAATATTTGGGCTTCTAGCGGTGTGTGGGACTTGGTCTATTAGTCCATCTATACTGACCTCCATCAGGTTGCAAATTAAAAATAATTTTTTTCTGCATCTAGCTCTGAAAAAATATTTGGGCTTCTAGCAGTGTGTGGGACTTGGTCTATTAGTCCATCTATACTGACCTCCATCAGGTTGCAAATTGAATAAAAAAATTTTCTGCATCTAGCTCTGAAAAAATATTTGGGCTTCTAGCGGTGTGTGGGACTTGGTCTATTAGTCCATCTATACTGACCTCCATCAGGTTGCAAATTAAAAATAATTTTTTTCTGCATCTAACCCAGCCAATAGTTTTGGCCTAATACCACAGTTTGGCCACTCAGCTCTGCTCGGTTACCATCCATTGTTTTTTTGTGCAAACAACTCCAGAGTTGTGAATTAGTTAACCACCAAAATGAGTGGAAAAAGGCCTGCTGCTGGTGGAAAGGGGAATAGGCATGTTGGGAAGGGGAAAAAAGGTTGTGTCCGTGGGGTAGGTGCAGAAGAAAGACCATCTTCCAGCCAAACTAAAATGTCTACTTCTTTTAGCGGACAATGTGATAAGATCCCTTTCTTACGGCCACGCCAATCGCTACAAATTCCAGATGAGGCACAAAAACAGCAGGTGCTTCAACGGATATCAAGTGCTCCTTTAAGTGGGCTCTCCTCCACATCAACTTCAACATCACAAATACTCCAGTCCTCAAAGGTGTCACCCAAATCGCACTTGCTTCCTCACAGCTCCCAAATCTCCAGCTGCCCGTCTGAGTATGAGGTAGAACAGATGGTTGAGTCTGCAGAGCTGTTTACTCATACTATAGCCTGGGAATCAGAGGTCGACTCCAGCGCTTCTGTGAATCCAGACGAGGAAATGATCTGCACTGATGCCCAGAATCTTTATGAGTCGGATCCAGGACCAGACGCAGAAGGTTCTGACCATAATGTAGACCCTCATTCCCAAACTGTAACTCCTGTTGGTGGAGACAATGAGGAAGACGATGATAAGACTCAAATACCTGATTGGAGCGACAACTTTAGTTTTTTGTCAGGGCAGGAACAGGTTGGCTCTGAGGACGACGGGTGTGATAACGCACAGGGTGATGATGATGAGGTCGGAAATCCCACTTACTGTCAACCCACAGTCAGCCAAGAGATGAGGTCAGCAGAGGAGGTGGAGGAAGATGATAGTGACGACGAGGTCAGGTTGCGCCTTCCTGGACAGAGACGTAGTACTGGAAGCACGTCAACAACTGCATCCTCAAACACAACTCTGCCTCTCACCACAAGTCGTGGTGGCTCTTCAGGTCGCATGGGTGCTAAGCCTTGCATAGCCTGGGCATTTTTTCAGATCGATAAAGATGACCCAACTCGTGTTATCTGTAACATTTGTCAGCAAAAGCTAAGTAGAGGCCAAAAAATACATAGTTTGAGTACTTCATGCATGAACCGGCACATGGACATGAAGCATAAGTTGCAGTGGGAAGCTCAGTGTGCTACAATGCGGTCTAGCCGGCCGGGCCAACCACCGTCTGCCATATCTTGTGCATCCGCGGCCTCTTCATCCTCTGTGACTGGGGGGACAGCAGTCACACCTGTTTTGGGACGCAGACCTGCCACCTCTTTACCCGCAACAGCCAGCGTGATTGGCAGGTCATCATTTTCTTTGGAGGTGGTAACACCAGCTGGTCTTGAGCGCTGTCCGACATCGATAGCACCACCTTTGGATCAAGGCAACCTAACATGTCCGCCTGCATCTTCCTCACAGACCGGCAGTTTGCCGGGGACACCCTTATCAACCCCGTCTAAGCACAATAGCCAGCCCTCGGTCCCTCAGATGTGGACAAGTAAAAGACCATTTCCTCCTAGCCATGAGAAAGCTAAGAGGTTGAATTTCACCATCTGCAAGCTCTTGGCTACAGAAATGCTGCCTTTCCGCCTGGTGGACACAGAGGATTTTCGAGACCTTATGTCCGTCGCAGTGCCCCAGTACCAGATGCCCAGTCGGCACTACTTCTCAAAGAAAGGTGTGCCTGCGCTCCACCAGCATGTCGCACACAACATCACCGCTTCTTTGAGAAACTCTGTGTGTGACAGGGTGCATTTCACCACAGACACTTGGACGAGTAGGCATGGACAGGGGCGTTACATGTCGCTGACTGGGCACTGGGTAACTATGGTGACAGCAGGACAAGGGGCTGCTGTCCAAGTCTTGCCGTCCCCACGAGTTGTGCGTCAATCCTCTTTATGTCATTTTTCCTCCACTGCTTCTGCCTCCTCAACCTCCTCTCGGTCTTCCACCTGCACCCAAAGCCTGTCTGGTCATGCCACAAGCTTTCTAACTGCGCAGAAGGGATCCTGCACACCTCCTTACTATGCTGGCAGTAGGGCTCAACGTCATCAGGCGGTTTTTACATTGAAATGTCTGGGAAATGTGAGTCACACAGCTGAGGAGTTGTGGTCAGCTCTGGAGAACCAATTTCATGAATGGTTGTCTCCACTGGACCTGAAACCAGGGAAGGCCGTGTGCGACAATGCTGCAAACCTGGGTGCGGCCCTTCGCCGGGGCAATGTCACACACGTGCCTTGTATGGCTCACGTGTTGAACCTGGTTGTCCAGCAATTTTTAGCCCACTATCCCAGACTAGATGGCCTTCTGCAGAGGGCACGGTCGCTGTGTGCTCACTTCCGCCGTTCGCATCCCGCAGCTCAGCGACTTACATCTCTACAGAAGTCGTTGGGCCTGCCACTTCACCGGCAAAAATGCAATGTGCCTACCCGGTGGAATTCAACTCTGCACATGTTGCAGCGACTGTGGCAGCACCGACAAGCCCTGGTGCAATACGTTCTGATGTATAGCCTGGGCCAACGAGATTCAGAGGTGGGGCAAATCACGCTGGAGGAGTGGTCTCAGATCAGGGACCTATGCACCCTTCTGCACAGTTTTGAAATGGCGACGAAGATGTTTAGTGCTGACGATGCCATTATCAGCATGACTATTCCGGTGATTTACATGCTGGAGCACATGTTAAACAGAATTCGGAGTCAGGTGGTGGCACAAGAGGAGGTGGAGGAAGTAGAGGAGGAGGAGTTGTATGCGGAAGGGCTAACATCTGCAAGGTCCAGACGGTCGGCAGCACCAGGGCGGCAGGCATGTGAGGGTGGGGGAGATGATTTTACCAGGGCGCATGGTAGCAGCCAAACTAGTGAGGAAGGTGCAGGAGCCCAGGAAGAAGTGGAGGACGAACTGATGGAAGACTCATCAGATGAGGGAGACCTTGATCACATTTCTGTTGTGCGAGGTTGGGGGGAGAGGACAGAGGAAGGAAGCATGATTGTTACCTCGCCACCAACACAACAGGGACTTGGTGCTCCTGGATGCGCAACACACATGAGTGCCTTCTTGCTGCACTACCTGCAACATGACCCTCGAATTGTGAGAATTAGAAATAATCCTGACTACTGGGTTGCCACACTGTTAGATCCCCGGTACAAAAGTAAATTTGCAGAAATTATTCCTGCCATAGAAAGGGATGCACGCATGCAGGAGTATCAGCAGAGACTGTTGCAGAATCTTACATGTGCTTTTCCACAAAATACCAGTGGTGCACGTAGTGAATCTCACAGTTCCAACTTGCCAACCGTGGGACCGTCAAGTGTTCAGCACTCAAACCGTAACAGAACCACAGTATCTGCTGGTAACATCAATTTTGCGGAATCATTTCACCACTTTTTTAGCCCATCCTTTGCAAGGCCACAGGAGACAAGAAGTCTGACACATAGTCAACGCCTAGAGACGATGGTACAGGAGTATCTCCAAGTAAACATTGAAGCCACGACTGTGTCACTGGACCCTTGCTCTTTTTGGGCTTCCAATCTGGATAAATGGCCGGAGCTAGCCACTTACGCCTTGGAGATCTTGTCATGCCCCGCAGCCAGCGTTCTGTCTGAACGTGTGTTCAGCGCTGCTGGTGGTGTGCTGACAGATAAGCGCACGCGGCTCTCCACTGATAATGTAGACAGACTCACGTTCATAAAGATGAACAAATCATGGATCCGAAACGACTTTTCTACCCCTGTGTCATCCTGGGGAGAGTAAAAGCTTGATGATTGGTTAAAATCACCCTACCAACCGTTTTAAGCTTTCAAATTACTAATCATGTTTATCTGTATCTTGACTGGAAAATAATTTGGGCTTTGTAGCAGTGTGCAGCACTGATCCTATTAGGCCATCTATAATAAGCTTCACCAGATTTAAAATTAAAAATAATTTTTAGCTGCATCTAGCCCGGAAAATAATTTTGGGGCTCCGAGATGCGCAAGACACATAAGTGCCTTCTTGCTGCACTACCTGCAGCATGACCCTCATATTGTCAGAACTCGAAGTAATCATGACTACTGGGTTGCCACACTCTTAGATCCCCCAAACTTTTCGATCAACCTTTTCATTTTAATAAAGACCAAAAAAATGGTCATTTTTGAAATTATAAGCATTAGCAGGTTGTTAGAAACTGAAATCAAACAGTTTTCAACTCAAAACTTTATTCTAGGTGATGTTACATTTTCACATAGGACCCCTTGTTCGAAAGGAGCTTCTGAACTCTCTCGTCCATTGAATTTGTCAGGTTTTGGATGGTTTCTGCTTCAATTGTTTTGCATGAGGACAGAATACCCTCCCAGAGCTGTTGCTTAGATGTGAACTGCCTCCCGCCATCATAGACACTCCTTTTAATGATGCGCCAAAGGTTCTGAATGGGGTAGAGGTCAGGGGAGCATGGGGGTCACACCATAAGTTTGTCCCCTTTTATGCCCATATCAGCCAGAGATGCAGATGTTTTATGTGCAGCATGAGATGGTGCATTATCATGCAGAAAAATGATCTTGCTGTGAAATACACGGTTCTTCTTCTTGAACCATGGCAGGAAGTGCTGTTTGAGAAAATCCACATACATTATGGAGTTCATCTTTAGCGCCTTCAGGGATCCTAAAGGGGCCGACAATCTCTCTCCCCATGATTCCAGCCCAAAACATTACTCCACCTCCTCCTTGTTGGCGCTGTAGCCGTGTTTGCGTGGGGTGTCCATCAACCAGCCATCCTCCACTCCATTCATCTGGACCATCGAGCGCTGCACGGCACTCATCCGTGAACAAAACAGTTTTGAAATCAGTCTTCATGTAATGTTTGGCCCACTGGAGCCGTTTCTGCTTGTGTGAAGTGGATAGAGGAGGTCGACAGGATGGCGTATGCACAGCTGCAAACCTCTGAAGGACCCTGCATCTTGTTGTTCGGGGGACGTTGGAGGCACAAGCAGCTTCAAAAACTTGTCTGCTGCTATGACAAGGCTTTTTTGCCGCTGCTCTTTCAACCTGACGTAATTGCCTGTAGGAAAGAGTCCTCAATTTGCCCTTATCAGCACGCACACGTGTGTACTGTGAATCAGCTACATACTTCTTGATTGCCAAGACACTTCATCCTGATCATCGCACAATGTTGATTGTAGTCATGCCTTGACCTAAACACTCCACAATTTGTTGCTTCTCAGCAGCCGACACATCCTTTTTCTTTCCCATTTTGGCAGAAAATGTAGGCTGCTTAATAATGTGAGAGAGCCTTCTTAAGTAGTCTTGCCTTTCATTGGACACACCTGCCAAACTAATTAGCACAGGTGTCTGCAATTGCTTACAGTGATATAAAGAGCCCTGACACACATCACCATCAATGAGTTTAACTGACAAACAAACAAATTCTTCCCTTATCACTCCTAAACACTTTTTGCATAATAATTTGGAACGCGGTGTACATGTGCTTTTCCACAAAACACCAGTGGTTCACGTAGTGAATCTTACAGTTCTAACTTGCCAACCGTGGTCTGTATGGAATTGTTCAATAAAGGGCCCAAAATTAAGATAACATAGATGGGAGAGGTCTCTATGAATAGGAATTCCTAAGTATTTGATACCCTGTGAGGGCCAGGCAAAGGGAAAGTTGGACTGGATGGAATCCTATATGGATTTAGGGAGGGAGACATCGAGGGCCTCAGACTTCGCTGCATTGATTTTAAAATTTTACCATGTAACAAAGTGATCTATTTCAGCCATAACAGCAGGGATGGATATATGTGATTGAGTGATATATACTAGGACATCATCAGCAAATAGAGAGCACTTGTACTCGGTGCCTCCCACCTCAATCCACCTAATATTGGGGTTATGGCGAATTGATGAGAGCAGGTGCTCCGTCACTAGGATGTATAAGAGAGGGGACAGAGGACATCCCTGCCTTGTCCCATTGGTGATTGTGAAAGGTGATGAAAATGTTCTGACGCACCCCCTGGGCCTTGGGACACCCGGAGCCGGACCCTTTTTGGTGGATGCTGGTGGTTGTAGTCTTCGTGGCGGCGATCCGGTTCCGTGGCTCAGGGCGGTCAAACCAGTGGCGGAACTATTTATGTGGTTTTGATGTTTAAATGTCCGACTACGCCACCCGTGGATTGCGGTCAGAGTGAACCGCCGCTACAGGGCAGACCGCTAAGGCTGGTGTTGTGGGTGCAGCAGAGCGTAGCATAACTCCCCACGGGAGGAGTATAGCCTCAGGGCAGTGTATGCGGAGGATGGGGGTGATGTTGCAGGGCAGCAGCAGTAACGACACGGAGTCAGTGATGCAGTTCAGGGCCTTTACTCACAGTTCTTATTATCCAGACCACGTCTGCAGGTAACGGCTGCCCACGTCGTACTGTGCTCACCAGGTGAGGGGCTCAGACAACTCCCAGATAACTTTGGAGCGCTTCACAGGACCCCCTTTGTGTGTCCTTTGTCTGGCCTTTCTTACCAACACTTCTGTCCGGCTGCCTCGGGCCTCCTCTTGGTAAACTTGGCGCCAGTTTCCCTGACCCTATGTGGTGCCTTCCTAGCGGGTGGAGCAAGGGGCTGCGCCACATAAAATGTCAGAGCCTCCGGTTTCTAGCTGAGGGTCGTTTCCTGCCTCCACTAGTTCGGGGACCGGTCTCCCCCTTTGGCCTGACCCCTCCACGCAGGTGGATTCGGGCATGCGGTGGCGACTCGCCCGTCCGCACCCCTGGGATCCCTTCATTCCTCGTTCCTGGAGCCTTCTCCGCTCCTCTTCCTTCCTTCTCCCTCTTGCAGGCCTGGGCCTCTGTTACTAGGCCCGCCTCCGGAGCAGAGCTCATGCAGAGCCCCTGCTCCCTGCCACTTCTGCTCAGACTTCTCTGCACTGAACTAAGATGGTGCCCACCTTTTATACTCCCTTCTCAATGCACCCAGGAACTGCTTCCTCCCTGCTCCTGCACTGCAGGGTTCCCCTTCCTCAGTGTTCCCTCCCCCCACTCCAGCCAGGGACAGGGACTGTTGTGCCCATCTCAGGGGCATATTGGTCGCCCTGCCCCACGGCAATGTGGTGTAATGCATGCAGGTGTCGGGTCCTGATCCACACTCCATCCTTATCTGAGAGTGAGATATCACACCTCTGGGTGAGGTGCAATACGTCTGTAGCAACCGAGCCCTCGGTGCTACAGTTCCATTTATCTTCAGCCTAGGTGACATATTGTGATACAGGGCCGTGATTTTGGCTATAAAAGGGTCCCCTAGACCCCTACCCCAAGCTTTTTAAGAGAATCATATATGGCGTGCCAGGAGACTCTATGGAATGCTTTCTCAGCATCCAACGAGAGTATCTACTTACAAATTTTTAACTGCATCTAGCCCAGGAAATACTTTGTGCCTAGTAGTAGTGTCTGCTAGTCAGTGGATTATCCCGGCTGTTAAGCAAGCTACACCACCTGTAGTTTGGACACTTAATTTTTTCAAAGGAAATGCTTCGGGACCACGGGATACTCAGTGAAGAGCATCAGGAGGCACCCCAAGGCATAGGGGCTGGGACTGGCACTAGGATGCCTTGCGGTGGACAGCCGAGCTCGATCCTTATAAAAGCTTTTTAACTGCAGCAGCTTTAGTGGACGCTACTGGAGCTGGAATTACGCGGCTGCTGGCATGAGACTTGCCCTCCAATAGATCCTTGTAAATGGATTTAAAGTGTATTCATTCAAATTAGAGAGACAATTTAAATTAAAAAGCTTAGAGCTGCCTCCACCACAGGGGGGCTCTCTCGACCCACCAGCGGACAGGCACCAGTATTGGGAGAGGGGGGCTGGCCGTCAGGGTTCACCGCGGCTCTGGCACAAACCCGGCGACACGGAGGTGGCACGGGCAGGAGCGGACTGGCCGTCTCGGCTTCTCACTTTTTGGATTTTAGAAGGGCATGACATGCCTATATCTGTGTCTCCCCCTCCTTTTACTCCTCCACCTCTTTTCTTTTCGCATGACTATATGTACTTGTCACTTTTCCATGTGTTAGTTGTGTCTTCTGAGCAGTTTGTCAGCTTTTGGACACCTTTGAAGGTGTTTTCTATGTGTTTCTATGTGTTTTTGTTTGCCTGCCATTGGTTTTAACGGTGTTCGAAGGTGTTCGACGAACAGTTCGACGAACAGTTCGGCGAACACACGGGTGTTCGACGAACCGAACCGAACTCGAACACTATGGGGGTGGCTCAACACTACTCCTTGGTTTTTTTCCATGTCATAAATGCGCTGTTTGCCAAAAACTCCGTACCACTAAACAAAAATTCATTAAAGAAGGTAATGTCACTCATACCATAATAGATTTCATCACTTGTACCACCGAAGGAGTTATTTATAGTCTCAAGTGCCCGTGCAATAAACTCTATGTAGGTAGGACAAAACGTCCCCTACGAACACCTACGAAATATTTCTAAAAAATTTGATGGACATCCACTATCGAAACATTTCTCAGAGAAACATGGAGGCTCCATAAAGGATATTGTCGTAACAGGTCTGCAGAAGGTCCACAAACAGTGGCGTAAGGGTGACAGTTGAAACAAATGTCAAGAATTGAGAGCAAGTGAATATTTACCCTGGATACATTAAAGCCTAAAGGACTCAATTCAGAAATAGAGCTATTTGCTTTTAATGAAGACTAATTCTTTATCCAGGTAACCACTATCAGTAACACCATGGAGTTACACCTATCATTTCAAGCAAATGAAATTTCTAAGTTCAGCTCCCTCCCACTGCCATCATTTATCAGTATAAAAGGGACCCATCCACATCTATAGACCAACCTTGAAGAAGGGAACCGTAGTTCCTGAAACGTGTTGGTTTTCTGGTCTGCCTAGGGCTCCGTACCAGTACGAGTCATGTGAGTCCCAGTCACATGCGCCTACGTCACGCAGGTCCTGCCGCTCTGCTACAGGACGCTAACCGCAGGTCCTTACCTGCTTCCTCCACGCTGACGATGCAAGACTCCAAGAGAATCGCGGGAGAAAGAGTGAGTCACCAGCCGGGACCCTGTCTTTACTCTCCGCCTCTCTCCCTCAAACCTACTATCTGCTCCTCACATCCTTGAACTCCAGGAGCACAACTCATCGTCATACAGGACTGCACTATTGAGCAGGACTCGCTCCAAGGAATCTATAACTGTAAGTTTCCCGCTGAGATCCACCTGTGTTTGCAATTCAGGAATTGTGGTATTCTCTTTTTAAAGCTGTGACACCTCTGTTTTATAGTTTTAGGCTATGTGCCCACGATGCTGAAATGCTCCGGATTTTTCCTGAGCGTTTCTTCATCTCCCTGGCAGAAAACGCATGGGGATTGTACATGCATTTTTCCTGCCAGGGACATGCAGATGTGAAGCGTTCTTCACATGCATGCATTTCCTCATGCGGGTTGACAAGCGCTTTCCAAGCGATTTTAGCATCACTTGGAAAATGCTTGACAACTTGGTCACACTATATAAATCCATGCAGCCGGCATGGATTTATATAGTGTAACCTTAAAGAATGTTTAAAAATAAAAAAATTAAATCTATACTTACCTTCCTATGGCCCACGCAGTCTTGCTTCGCTCCGTTCTCCCTTGTCGGCAGCTCGCGGTACACTGCATCGCGAGCTGCCGGCATGGGAGGAAGAGCTCAGCGGGGGTCGTCAGAAGGTAAATATAATATTTATTTTTTATTTTATTGCTTTTTTACAGGATCTATGGTACCCCGGTCCGGAGGAGAGTCTCCTGTCCTCCACACCCGGGTACCATCCGCACATTGAAACACATGGAATGCGCATCTACAAATGCAATGATGCGTAATCCATGCGTTCCAATGCAAGTCAATGGCGTCGAAAACGCAGCGCTTCCGCAAAATAATTGGTAGTGCTGCGTTTTTTTCCGCAATGATAATCCGCAGCGGAAATTTCAGCAGCATGTGCACAGCACATGCGAATTATCATTGGGGAACATGGCAGGCCTTCTACCATGCGTTTTTTAAGCGTTTTTGCCGCTGTGGAAATACTTAAAAAGCGCATTGTGGGCACACAGCCTTACAGTTCTACACCTTGAAAGCACAATATTAGCATCGGATCAGGTGCATTGTTAACAGGTGTATTATCACCACCATAATAGAAGTGTGTGCTAGCACATTGGCCTCAGGATGCTGCTATGACTTGGCCTTCACCTGTAGCCACCACCACCTCAATCCATAGGTGTTATATGCTCAAAACCATTGCTGGCACTATAAGCTCCCCAGTGGGAATGTAAAGTCTCCATCATCGTACAAACTCCATTTGCGTGAGCCACAGGTAACCTAATTTTACTATCTCCAGCCTGTTTGCATTATTTTAATAATAGATCCGTATTTACTAATTATTGTCTTTAGCATCCTATAGGCCACGCCTCCTTTAGGACACATCTCACGCTCATTTTCCTAGGCATTAATGATTCTCCTAAACAGGTAAATCTCACTTGTCTACCTAATCCTATTCATTCAACTACATGAACCTTAGCTAACCTTTTCTCTTTAGGTACAGTAAGATACGCAACCTACTAGGTTACTTTAATGCTGATCCCTCTCTCTCTATAGTCCGTGGATCTTCTACCATAACCACTACCAGCATAGTGTTATAATATTTGAACCCATTCTCTACTCAACTTCAACTCATGTAAATCTTATCCTTCACCGTCAAGGTTGTGAACACGCAAATTTACATGAACATACTGTCTAAAATTTTTTTTTACGGGCATCATAAACACCCTTTAAAAAAATTATGTGGGTGTTGCATCATGGACCACTGTCACCCAGGTGAGATGGTGGTACAGGATGAGGATGAGGAAAATGAGGAGGACAAGAGCAAATAGCCAAAATCAGGAAGCGTATACCCATGTGTGGGCGTGAAGAGGTGCATGGGAATACACCTCCCAAAGAAAGACACTGGATTTGAGTTTGTTATGTTGCTATCATTCGGTGGTGTTGAGAAGTCTGACCCAATGTTCATTTTTATAAGATTAGCCTGTCAGCATTTTCAGTTGAGAGGTGGATACGCTTATCAGTTATAATTCCACCAGCGGCACTAAAAACCCGCTCTGATAAAACACTGGCGGCAGGGAAGGCCAGGACCTCCAAGGCATAGAGAGACAGTTCATTCCATGTATCCAATTATTGGATACCCAATAATTATAAGGCACAGAAGAATCACGGAGGACGCTGCAACGGTCGGCAAGGTACTCCCTCAGCATCTTCCCTAACTTTGCACTCCTTGTGAGAGTACCCCCCACCTCAGGACCTGTGCATTGGAGGGTCTGAAAAAACTGTCCCAGAACTTTGACAGTGTTCCCCTGCCTCTGCTGGATTGCAATTGTGGCTCTCTCGCCTGTACTCCTTGGTTGTCCAACGAACTGTGACTGCTGTCGCCAGCGTTTTCAGATGGGATTTTTTTCACTAATTTCGCAACAAGGGCCTTCTCATACTGCCAAATCTTATTAGGCCTGTCCTTCAAAGGTATAAGAGACATAAAGCGTGGGTCTAGAAGCATCACCAACCAGGTTCCTTGCTCTATCTCAACGTGCTCCACCTGCAATGCATCCTCTTTAATTGAGAGCAGAAAGCATTTCAGAAGACAGAAGCGGCAAGGTGGCGCCTCAGGGCCTGTGCGATGGGAGGGGCTGAGAAAATTCTCCCAGAACTTTGACAGTGTACTCCTGCCTCTGCTGGATTGGAGTTGTGTCTCTCTCGCCTGCACTCCTTGGTTGTCCAATGAACTGTGACCTCTGCCGCCAGCATTTTGAGGTGGGAATTTTTTTAATAGTTCCGCAACAAGGACCTTCTGGTACTGCCCCATTTTTGTAGACCTGTCCACCTTAGGAATATGAGATATAAAGTTCTCCTTGTATTATGGGTCTAGAAGTGTCACCAATCAGTAATGACTGTCACCCAAAATTTTGAGAATGCCAGGGTCATGGGAAAGGCAGCGTAACATAATTCCCAATTCATGTTGGGATGAGATGAGGCTGGGCTGTGTGTAATCACCCTGTATGGTTCCTTACTCCATCTCATCGTGCTCCGACTGCAATGCATCCTATTTGATTGTGAGCAGAGAGCATTTCAGAAGACAGAGAAGCGGGATGGTGATGCTAATTATGGCGTCATCACTGCTCACCATCTTGGTGGAGTCCTCAAAGTTTTGGAGGATGGTACATATGTAGCACCCTGAGGATTCGGCTGCTACAGGGGTATTGCACCTCAACCCAGAGGTGTGATATTCCACTCCCGGGTAAGGATGGAGTGTGGACCTGAGTTCGGTAGGCTGCATGCACTACACACATCCCATTTCCGAGGAACAGACCAACGGTACTCCCACTTAGAAATGTGCAGGTACGACCGAGTCTGTTCCTGGCTGGAGTGGGAGGGGGGTGGTACATCCCAAGTAGTGTAGGGGCAGATAGGGGGAGCAGCCTGGGTAAAGTTAGGAGCTCATTGGGTGCTGGTCACCTGAGCTCACACATAGAGGGAGTATTTAAGGTGGGCACCATCTAAGATCAGGGTCAGTCTGTCAGAGTCAGTAAGAAGCAGAGGTCCAGATGAGCCTGCAGAGAGAGAGTGGAGCAGAGAAGGAAAGACCCAGAGGGGGAAAAAGAAAGGACTCTGAGAACCCAAATCCAATCCCCGGGTGAAGAGTCGGCAATAGGGTACCGGATCCCAAACTGGTGGGGGCAAAAGCACACCCTAGCCAGAGACCGGAGGCCGTGGGCAGCGTCTGCCACGGCCGCCCACCACATCCACCCCGAAGGCAAACCACGTGGAGGGTCAGGGAACCCAAGGCCAAGGGTCTCCCAACAGAAGGCCCGAGGGAGCTGGACCTAGGTGGATCACTAGTGGGGACGGCCAGAGGAAAGGACAGAAGGAGAGCTCAGGGTCACGCTCCGGACTTGTTTGGGGGTTTGCTGAATCCAGGACCTGGTGGACGCAGCACGGCTCGGGTGGTCACTTGAAGCTGGAGTGACCGGAACATCAGCAGTGAGTAAATACCCTAAACTGCACAACCCGACTCTGTCTTCACTTAACATCTACGCTGCACCACCACAACCCCCATCCTCTGCACCTGACCCCCTGAGGCCATACCCCACCCGTTGGGGGTTATACTACCAAAAGCTGCACTAACACCATCAGCCTCAGCGGACCCTGCTGCAGCGGCGGCCATAGTGACCGCAATACAACGGGTTGCGTAGTCGACAATAAAGAACTTAATAACATCTGTAGGACTGCCACATACAACTGAGCTTGACACCCTGGGCACGGACCGGGTCACAGCCACTCGGCGACTACAACTCCCATCTGATCCGGCTCCGGGTATTCCCCCTAAAGAATATGGCCCAGGGGGTGCGTCACATATGTCTGACATCCATGTCCACTTCTGAGGTCTTATGTGTGGAGTCTGAACTGAATACCGACCGCCTTGTTGATGCTGGTAGTCAACAACTGCCTTCTTCTGCTCACAAATTCTTCCCAACATCTGCAGTGTAGAATTCCAATGCGTGGGGACATCACACACCAGTCTGTGACCCGGAAGCTGCAAAAGCTGCTGAAACACGGCAAGGGTGGCGGAAGCTGTAGGTGACTTTCTAAAATGGGCACACAGGCGGCGTACATTAACAAGCAGCTCTGGCAGCTCTGGGTAGGATTTGAGAAACCGCTGAACTACAAGGTTAAGCACATGGGAAAGGCATGGTACGTGTGTGAGCTTGTCTCGCCTCAGAGCCGCCACCAGGTTCCGGATATTGTCACAGACGACCATGCCTGGCTGTAGGTTCAGCGGTGTGAACCACAGATCTGCCTGCTCTTTCAGAGCTGTCCACCACTCTTCAGCATTGTGCGGTTTGTCATCTAAGCATATTAGCTTCAGCACAGCCTGTTGCCGCTTGGCCGAGGCAGTACTGCAGTGCTTCCAGCTTGTGACTGATGTGATCATTTCGGAGATGGAAGCTGAAGAGGAGGATGAGGTACAGGAGCTGTAGAATGTTGGGGCAACCCTGATTGACCTAGGGCCCGCAATCCTTGGCATCGGGAGGATGTGTTCTGTCCCAAGGTCCGACTGGGTCCCGGCTTCCACTATGTGAACCCAGTGAGCCGACAGCGAGATGTACCGTCCCTGACCACAAGCACTTGTCCACGTGTCCATGGTTAGGTGGACTTTCCCGGTAACTGCGTTGTTGAGAGCACGGCTAATGTTTTGGGACACGTGCTTGTGTAATGCGGGGACGGTACACTGGGAGAAATAGTGGCAGCTGGGGACCGAGTACCGAGGGACGGCCGCCGCCATCAGGTTGCGGAATGCTTCCGTCTCCACGAGCCTAAAAGGCAACATTTCGAGCCAAACAGTAGTCAAATGTGAGAATTTAGTAGTGTGGCCAGTGGGGCGTTGGCTGCGTATTTGTGCTTGCATTCCAATGACTGTGGTATGGACAACTGAACGCTGCGCTGGGACAAGGACGTGGACGTGCTTCCTGATGCTGCTACTTGAGAGTGTGCAACGACAGGTGCGGGGCAGGAGGCATCTTCGCATGCACCTTGGACAGGGGATTGGCTTGCATGCACAACAGCGGAAGAAGCAATGGTGCCACCCGCAGACACTGTTCCTGGACCCTGGGGTTCGGCCCACAAAGTTGGGTGCATTGCTGCCATGTGCCTGATCATTCTGGTGGTGGTCAGCAGGGTCGGACTGGGGTGCCTAGGGCCCACCAGGGGAAATGACTCTAGGGGCCCACACTACAGCCCACCATAAACGGTTTTATTACTTGTTATGCTTTTCTATAATGCACTATAGTTACATGAGTGGCCATGCTGTGGAGCACCAAGCGGCAGGACTTTGTTCGAACAGTCATTGCGTACTGCCAGAGTCCCTTTAATGGTAACTTGTCACCTTGAAAAACGCTATTTATCTGCAGATATAGGGGTAATCTGCAGGTAAATAGGGTTTAAAGCCTGGTTAGACGGCTTATTGGAAAAGCATTGGCTACACGGAGAAAATTACATTTTATTCTCCCTGTCGCCACTCGCTTCCTGTTATTGAGTCGGTGCAAGGAGGGAGACATTACAGTCACCGCGAACTACAAAGTGAGCGTGCTGCAATAACGTCCGGCACCTTGATTGTGACACTTCCATGGCAGCAGCACCTGGCAACTAGTGCTGAGCGAGCGTGGTCGGATAAGGTGTGATTCCAGCATGCTCGGGTGTTATCTGAGTATCTTGTAGTGCTCTGCTAATATGCTCGAGTCCCTGGGGTAGCATGTTTTGCGGCGGTAGACAGAAGCAACACATGCAGGGATTACCTAACAAACAGGCAATTCCTGCATGTGTTGCGTCTGTCTACCGCTGCAAAACATGCTACCCCGGGGACTCGAGCATATTAGCAGAGCACTACAAGATACTCAGATAACACCCGAGCATGCTGGAATCACACCTTATCCGACCACGCTCGCTCAGCACTAGTTGCCAGGTGCTGCTGCCATGTTAGTCATTCAATGAAGCTCAGCCTGAGGTTGGGCTCCATGGAAGTGTCACAATCAAGGTGACAGATGTTATTGCAGCACCCTCACTTTGTAGTTCGCGGTGACTAATGTCTCTTATCCGACCACGCTCACTCAGCACTACTGGCAACTGAACAGCAACCTGCAACTGCGTCACAGGGGGCTGCATACACCGGCCATTGTGCTATCTAAATGCCGCTGTCAGTGATTGACAAGGGCACTTAAATACTCAAAACAGCAGCAATCAAGGCGAGCTCTGAACACTGCTGTTACAGGCAGACGCTGGCTATGTAACACAGCTGACATCTGCCCGGTATGGAGCAGGCTCAGCTCCTGAACCCGCTTCATACAAGCACATCCCAATGGTGACAGTTATGACAAGGTTAGCAAATTTCACTTGTCTGTTCCTAAATATGGAAAGACAAATAGAATTCCCTAACACATGTGAAAGATACCTAATAGATTTAGTAAAGGTGCCTCAAGCATATGAATGTTATTACACACCACAATGTACAGTTACATACACGCATCTTACAAAAATACATATTATTCCAGATACGCAGACGCGCACAAACACGCAGATGCGCACAAACACGCAGATGCGCACAAACACGCAGAAGCGCACAAACACGCAGAAGCGCACAAACACATCAGTACATGAATACATGATCTGAACCACCATCAATTGTAATGTCAGGTCAGACCCATATATCTTTGTATCGCCTAAACCTACAACTCCCAGTATGTAATTAACAATAGAGATACTGGGAGTTGTTGTCAGTCATCATCAGACTGCAGACCATACAGGAACCACAGTACTGATGAGACACAGGCAGGATCACAAATAAACATTTACATCCAGGTATCTTACCTGAGACGTCTTCTCTGATTAGAGTCGTTCGCTTTCTTTTCGTCTCCATCTTGTCCAGACCCCTTGATGACTTTTCTCATCCACAGATCGTCTCTGCAGACTTCCATCTTCTCCGGTCTTCTGCAGCACATCCCGACACGATGCCCTTAAAGATAGCAGAGTCATTATAATGCTCCTGAATAAAAATATCTACACTGAGGCCCTGAATAAACCTAACTCTTACAATGCTCCCTGCACAAAACATGACATACACTCTACCCCTCATGCTACCTGCACTCCACACTGTCCTCTCCTTACCATACTGGGCCCCCTCTTCACACTGTCCTCTCACACTGTGTCCCCCCTACACTGCCCAGTCTCTATACTGTGCCCCTTCATCACACTCCCCCCTCCTCAGCATACTGTTCCCTCCTTGCTGTGCCCTCACACTGTTCCCCCCATACTGCCGCATCTCTATACCTTCCCCCACACTACCTAGTCTCTGTGCTGTGTCACCTCACACTTTTCTCCCTCCATACTGTCTCCTCACACTATTCCTGTACTCTCCATACTGTTTCCTCATACATCCCCATTCTGTTCTCGCACCCATTCCCACCCCTCCCCTAGTTCACCATACTGTTTCTTCACACATCTCCCCATTATGTCTCCTAAAATTTCTCTGCCATCTCTCCCCAAATATAATAAATCTTCGGAAGAGCACACAGACATGCAGAAGCACGCTTACACACACGAAAACAAGCGCACACAGATACATACTAAGGGCTCTTTCACACGTCAGTACGTGCGGTGACAGTTTCCACACGTACCAGAGACATTGGTACACGCAGACCCATTCAAATGAAAGTGCACATGTCAGTGTGTGTTCACTTTCCACAGACAGACCATGTGGTGTCCGTGGGCAAAACACGCTGACATGTCTGTTTTTTACCTGCTGCACCTCCCGCAAAACCTCCCGCACACTGATGACAGTTAGCGCTGCCCTCATCATAGATCCCTGCCGGCGCTGCAATCAGCAGCAGGGTCAATGATGAGCGTAGTAGTCTACTCCCGCCATGTCCAACTGTAAAATTAGGAATAAAATAAAAAAATCCTTATACTCACCTCTCCTAAGTGTCACCCGCTGTAATCCGTGCGAGCGCTCACGCCGAGGAGAATAACTCCTGCAGTGAGTGGACCCCGGAGCTGCGATCAACAAGCGGTGCCCTGTCAAATCACTGAGCGCAGCTCCGGGGTCCGCTCACTTCAGGAGTCATTCCCCTTGGCGTGAGCACTCGCACGGATTACAGCGGGTGACACTTAGGAGAGGTGAGTATAAGGATTTTTTTATTTTATTCCTAATTTTACAGTTGGCGGGAGTAGACTACTACGCTCATCATTGACCCTGCTGCTGCTGATCGCAGCACCGGCAGGGATCTATGATGAGGGCAGCGCTCAGCACTCGGCTCTTGGGAACAGCGCTTACTGTACACTGATTCCCAAGCGCCGGTATGTGTCACACGGATGACACACAGGTGGACACGGATATCTCCAGTCCCGTAAATATCAGGACATGTGAAAGAGGCCTAATATACACACGCAGATACAGATACTCACAGAAATGAGGACACGTACACACTCAGACAATCACGCACAAAACTGCAGACACGCTGGGAAGTACGCACACACGTGTGAAGACACATATACATACGTAGACATGCCGGCTCTCAAATACATACACACAAGCACATGCAGGCATATACACACTACACACACACACGCATGCATGCAGGCATATACACACACACACACATATGCAGGTATATATATATACACACCCATGCAGGCATATACACACACACGCAGGCAGCCATATACACACACAGGTATATATATATACACACACACAGGCATATATATACACACACAGGCATATATATATATACACACACACAGGCATATATATATATATATATATATACACACAGGCATATATATATATACACACACACACAGGCAGCATATACACACACACACATGCAGGCAGCATATGCACACACATGCAGGCAGCATATACACACACACACACACACATGCAGGCAGCATATATACACACACACACACACACATGCAGGCAGCATATACACACACACACACACAGGCAGGAAGCATATACACACACAGGCAGGCAGCATATACACACACACACACACACACACACACACAGGCAGGCAGCATGTACACACAGACACACACAGACACACACACAGGCAGCATATACATACAAATTCATCAAATTCATACAAACACCCACAAATATTACACTACCTGTACAGTACACACGCGCTCCTAAGGCGGGAGACAGCAGTGCAGAGTGCGATGTGACGTCACTTTCAGCAGACGTGCGGCCCTGTCTGCTGAGTGTGACGCTGCAGTGCGGCTCCTGCTCTGCTCTTCGGCTCTCCTGCTCCCAGGCCCCTCCCGCTACTGTCCTGGGCATCGCGGCGGTGAGAGTGCGTGCGCGCGCCCTTAAAGGGCCCGCAACCACTTTCTTTTTTTTTTTTTTTTTTAAATTCTCCTCTGTCTTCTCTGCAGGAGGCCCGGGGCCCACCGGGAAATTTCCCGGCATGCCGCCAGGCCAGTCCGAGCCTGGTGGTCAGGCTGGTAGTTTTGCCACCCCTGCTGATGCTGGCCTGGCAGGTGGTGCAAATGGCCTTTTTGAGGTTATCAGCAGAATATTTAAAAAAACAACCAGACTCTGGAAGACCTAACAGTTGTACTGGCAACTTCCTTCATGTTGGTGTTACGGGGAACAGTTGCCTGCCTTTTGTCTGCGGCCACCACACTGCTTCTTCCTCCCTGCTGGGGTGCTCTGCCTCCCTCCCGCTGTGTGTTGCTGTCCTCGCTCTGCATGTCCTCCTGCCAGGTTGGGTCAGTTACTATATCATCCACCACCTCATCTTCCACTTCTGCACGCTGGTCCTCCTCCTGACTTTCTGGCAATTGTCTCATCATCGTCCACCTCTTGTGACACTTTCCCACCATCGCCTTCGTGTGACCATAGCTGCTCAAATATTTGGGCATTGCTACATGTGATCTCCTCTTGCCCCGCTTCAAGTGGACCGGGCAAGAGGCCCGAATCTATAAATGGAAAAGTGAACAGCTCTTCAGAGTGTCCAAGTGTGGGATCAGTTGTCTCCGGGCACGGCATGGTGGGAGGAAGGAGGATCAGGGTGAGGAATATGCAGTCCAGACTCACGGCTACTAAGACTTGACCGTGCGGAAGAGAGGATGGTGGTGGTGGTGGCTAAGTGACTGGAAGCATTATCTGCTATCCAACCAGCAACCTTTTGACACTGTTCTGTTTGCAATAGTGGTGTGCTGCGGTCCGCTAGGAATCGGGACAGGAAGGTCAGGTGAGAAGATGTGGGGGTTTGTTGTGGCACAATTTCAGCTTGCCCACTGCCTCGGCCTCTGCATGCACCATCACCATCACATCCAGTTCCCCATCCCTTGCCACGTGCCTTGTCCTTTTTAAATGGAGGACAATATTGTAATGCACACACCCGGGCTGAGCGGCGTGTGCATGTGATTCCACTGGACCGTGCCGGAGAGTGAATGCCTGGAGGGGCGTAACTAGGTATTTACCCGATCCGACCAGGGTTGCACGACGGCATACGACGCCAGTGCACCAAGGAGGAACCGAGTAGAGGGACCAGGTGCTACTCCAAGACAGACCCCGGACACGGCTGTTGACCCAAACAGGGGAATACAGGAACAGACTGGTTAGGCTGGCACACAGACTGGTGGGTATAGGCAGGCACGACTGGTATGCAGGCAGGCGGGTATGCAGGCAGGGGGGTACAGGCAAGCACGGCTAGAGTGCAGACAGGGAGGCACTAGCAGGTAGGAACACAGGCGGGATAGGACCCAGTACACACTGGGACTCAGGAACAGAACCACAGATGTGGCGGACAAACACAGCAGAGTGAGGCCGCCCAGAGAGGTGAGCGAGAGCAGGGCAGGACAAGACCGCCTGGAGCGGTGAGCAAGAGTAGAGCAGGACGAGGCCGCCTGCAGCGGTGAGCAAGAGTAGAGCAGGACAAGGCTGCCTGGAGCGGTGAGCAAAGGGTCAGAGCTGAGCGAGACTGCCGGAGCAGTGAGCAAGGAGTCAGAGCAGAGCGAGACTATCGGGGCAGTGAGCAAAGGAGTCAGAGCAGAGCGAGACTGCCGGAGCAGTGAGCAAAGGAGTCAGAGCAGAGCGAGACTGTCGGAGCAGTGAGTAAAGGCAGAGCAGGCTAGAACCGCCGGAGAGGTGAGCAAAGGCAGAGCAGGCTAGAACCGCCGGAGCGGTGAGCAAAGGCAGAGCAGGCTAGAACCGCCGGAGCGGTGAGCAAAGGCAGAGCAGGCTAGAACCGCCGGAGTGGTGAGCAAAGGCAGCGCAGGCTAGAACCGCCGGAGCGGTGAGCAAAGGCAGAGCAGGCTAGAACCGCCGGAGCGGTGAGCAAAGGCAAAGCAGGCTAGAACCGCCGGAGCGGTGAGCAAAGGCAGAGCAGGCTAGAACCGCCGGAGCGGTGAGCAAAGGCAGAGCAGCCTAGAACCGCCGGAGCGGTGAGCAAAGGCAGAGCAGGCTAGAACCACCGGAGCGGTGAGAAAGGCAGAGCAGGGGGGACAGGGCTCTGTTCACACGGAACAGACAGGAAGGGAAAGGCAGAACCAGATACCCACAGGGTACTTGCTGTGAAGTAGCAAGTGGACCACAAACTCACAAACGGGAGTACAGTGACAACGAACATGAGTTAGGTACGAGTTCAGACTCTGCAGAAAAAGGAAAGGTACGGACATAGAGAAACACAGAAAACAGGCTAGAAGAGTATACAGACAAGAACAGACACAGCAGCAAGATACAGGAGCGGGTCTAGAAATGCAGCCCCTAGAAGGCAAAACGAACAGGCAAGGAGCGTGTTCAGACAGGCCTGGAAATACAGCCTCCAGGATAGGCAGACAAGAGAACACAGAAGGGTACCTGGCACATTCAGAGTGAAAGACCACACTGAATGAAACACAATGCTCAGGCATGGGTTAATTGGAGCAGCTGGTTTAAATACCAGGTGACAGACAGCAATAGGCTGAGGACGCACAAGGGGTGTGCCCACAGCAGGTACAAAAAGCAGGAAGTGATCGGGCGCCACCCTTAAGCAGCAGCACACAGAAGCAAACAGACAGCATGGAGGGAAGCCAGAGAGACATTCTGGATTGGAGATCAAGTGCGCGCTCTTGCACAGTGGGAGATGGACCACTATGCAAGGATGCCGCCAGGTATGTTACAGTACCCCCCCTAATGCCCCCTCTTCTTCAGGCCTGCCAGAATGTTCCGCAGGGAATTCGAGGGCCAATCCTTCACTTCAAGGAGATCACTTCCACTGTCCACCGGAAAAACTGGTCTCCTCTGGGTAGCTAGGATTCTACCTCCTATCCAGCCATCCTCAGCAACAGATGAAACGGGTGGAGTACCAGGAACAGCACACAAGGAAGTCTCTTTCCATATATTTTCAGGTGGCACCCCAGAGGGTACAGGAGACAACTGGAAGTCCTCCACCAGGTTGGAGGGGAGCAGAGACTTGGGGGTAATCTCTGCTTCGAGGTACATCTTCTCAAGCTCACAGGAAGAAATAGACGGGTTATCAGGTACAGGGTGAGGAAAAGTCACTGTCTCTTTGTTATCTGGTGGTACCCCGGAGGATTCAGGAAACAACTGGAGGTCCTCCGCCGGGTCAGAAGAGTGCAGAGGCTCGGGGAAAACATCTGCTTCAGAGTACACTAGGTCGGACTCACTGGGCGAAGCAGGCGAGGTATCGGGTGCCGAGTATAGGAAAGTCTCTGTCCATTCACCACCAGGTGGCACCCCGAAGGGTTCTGGAGACAACTGGAGGTCCTCCGCCTGGTCGGAGGGGTGTAGAGACTCATGGGTAACCTCTGCTTCAGAGTACACTAGGTTGGACTCACTGGACGAAGCGAGCGAGGTATCACGTACAGAGTATAGGAGAGTCTCTGTCCTTTCGCTACCAGGTAGCACCCCGAAGGGCTCAGGAGGCAACTGGAGGTCCTCCGCCAGGTTGGAGCGGTGAAGAGACTCGGGGGTAACTACCACTTTGGGGTACCCATTGTCAGGCTCACAGGACAGAGCGGACAAATTATCGAGTACCGGGTGTAGAGAAGTCTCTCTCCATTTGTCATCGAGTGGTATCCCGGAGGATTCAGGAGGCAACAGGGGGTCCTCCGCCAGGTAGAAGAGGTGCACAGACTCGGAGGTAATCACAGCTTCGGAGCATCCTTGGACATGCACACTGGTTAAAGTGGGTGAAGTATCTGATGCCGGGTGCAGGAAGTTCTCCTGTGTGGAGTCTGGATGGGCAGTAGTCTCTTCGGGCAGGAGAACTGGTGCACTACCCACGCACATTACCCGTTGGGGCTTCTCCAGGATACAGGGAGATGAAGCTTCAGTAGGGACTTCAAGGTTGGGGTCAGGAGGTCTCAAGGAGGACAGACCCTGGCGTGATGGCTTGCCTCTACGTCTAGCACGTCTGGACTGCCTCTTGAGGTTGGGAGAAGTATTCTGGAGAGCGTAGTCACCCTGTGAGGATTCTGGGTGGGCAGTAGTCTCATTGGGCTGGAGGACTATTGCGCTACTCACACACATTACCCATCGAGGCTGCTCCGGGATATTGGGAAGTGAAGCTTCAGCAGGAGCCTCCGGGTTAGGATCATCGAAGACCATTAGAAAAGCCACCAGGAAGGCCATTATGTCCAGGACGATAGGATCCTGTGCGTCCCATAGGGGGTGACCCAATTCAAGGCATCACCCGCTAGGTAAGACATCATGAATCCCACCTTAGCCCGATCTGTGGGAAAGCATAGAGGGTAGAACTTGAAGTGTAGCATGCATTGCTCCACAAATGCACGACTCTGTCTTGGATCCCCATAGTAACGTGGCGGATCCGCAGGAACGAGAGCTGATAAATCCATCTGGACGGGTGCGTAATTCGCCTGGAACTCAGCTAAAGAAAAAAAAAATATTTATTTATTTTTAATGCACGTATTCGCTGGAAAACGTCTCAGAGAGCGAAGGCCGTGGGGCTCAACGGGAACCATGGCCTGAGCATGCTGTAATGCACACGCCCGGGCTGAGCGGCGTGTGCGTGTGATTCCACTGGACCGTGCCGGAGAGTGAATGCCTGGAGGGGCGTAACTAGGTATTCACCCGATCCGACCAGGGTCGCACGACAGCATACGACGCCAGTGCACCAAGGAGGAACCGAGCAGAGGGACCAGGTGCTACTTAAATACAGACCCCGGACACGGCTGTTGACCCACACAGGGGAATACAGGAACAGACTGGTTAGGCTGGCCCACAGACTGGTGGGTATAGGCAGGCACGACTGGTATGCACGCAGGCGGGTATGCAGGCAGGGGGGTACAGGCAAGCACGGCTAGAGTGCAGACAGAGAGGCACTAGCAGGTAGGAACACAGGCGGGATAGGACCCAGTACACACTGGGACTCAGGAACAGAACCACAGATGTGGCGGACAAGCAAAGCAGAGTGAGGCCGCCCAGAGAGGGGAGCGAGAGCAGGGCAGGACGAGACCGCCTGGAGTGGTGAGCAAGAGTAGAGCAGGACGAGGCCGCCTGCAGCGGTGAGCAAGAGTAGAGCAGGACAAGGCTGCCTGGAGCGGTGAGCAAAGGGTCAGAGGTGAGCGAGACTGCCGGAGCAGTGAGCAAGAAGTCAGAGCAGAGCGAGACTGCCGGGGCAGTGAGCAAAGGAGTCAGAGCAGAGCGAGACTGCCGGAGCAGTGAGCAAAGGAGTCAGAGCAGAGCGAGACTGCCAGAGCAGTGAGTAAAGGCAGAGCAGGCTAGAACCGCCGGAGCGGTGAGCAAAGGCAGAGCAGGCTAGAACCGCCGGAGCGGTGAGCAAAGGCAGAGCAGGCTAGAACCGCCGGAGCGGTGAGCAAAGGCAGAGCAGGCTAGAACCGCCGGAGCGGTGAGCAAAGGCAGAGCAGGCTAGAACCGCCGGAGCGGTGAGCAAAGGCAGAGCAGGCTAGAACCACCGGAGCGGTGAGAAAGGCAGAGCAGGGGGGACAGGGCTCTGTTCACACGGAACAGACAGGAAGGGAAAGGCAGAACCAGATACCCACAGGGTACTTGCTGTGAAGTAGCGAGTGGACCACAAAGTCACAAATGGGAGTACAGTGACAACGAGCAGGAGTTAGGTACGAGTTCAGACTCTGCAGAAAAAGGAAAGATACGGACATAGAGAAACACAGAAAACAGGCTAGAAGAGTATACAGACAAGAACAGACACAGCAGCAAGATACAGGAGCGGGTCTATGTATGCAGCCCCTAGAAGGTGAGAGGAACAGGCTAGGAGCGTGTTCAGACAGGACAGACTGGATACAGGAACGGGTCTAGAAATGCAGCCCCTAGAAGGCGAAACGAACAGGCAAGGAGCGTGTTCAGACAGGCCTGGAAATACAGCCTCCAGGATAGGCAGACAAGAGAACACAAAAGGGGACCTGGCACATTCAGAGTGAAAGACCACACTGAATGAAACACAATGCTCAGGCATGGGTTAATTGGAGCAGCTGGTTTAAATGCCAGGTGACAGACAGCAATAGGCTGAGGACACACAAGGGGTGTGCCCACAGCAGGTACAAAAAGCAGGAAGTGATCGGGCGCCACCCTTAAGCAGCAGCACACAGAAGCAAACAGACAGCATGGAGGGAAGCCAGAGAGACATTCTGGATTGGAGATCAAGTGCGCGCTCTTGCACAGTGGGAGATGGACCACTATGCAAGGACGCCGCCAGGTATGTTACAAATATCTTCCATGCTCACTACAAATGGCTGAATTTGGAGCGAAGTTATATGTAATCCGTGTGATGGAGAAACCACAGTTTTAAATACTTAGCCTGTAGGTAACTATTTTGAATAGCAAACCGGTGTCGAAAACTTTGCTGACACATTAAAAAAAAATTTGAATGGAGGCCAGAAATGGCAGAATTTTCAGAAAACGTATATGTGATCCGTGTGACGGACAAACCACAGTTTTAAATACCTGGCCTGTAGGTAACTATTTTGAACAGCAAACCGGTGTCAAAAACTTTGCTGACACACTGAAATCAAATTAAAATGGAGGCCAAAAATGGCAGTATTTTCAGCGCAATTATTTGTGATCCGTGTGACTTAGAAACCACAGTTTTAAATACCTTGCCTGTAGGTAACTATTTTGAACAGCAAACCGGTGTCAAAAACTTTGCTGACACACTGAAAAAAAATTTGAATGGGCGCCAAAAATGGCAGTATCTTCAGCGCAATTATATGTGATCCGTGTGACGGACAAACCACAGTTTTAAATAGCTGGATTTTTAGCGCTGTAATATGGGAAAGGATCTGGCTGCATTCTGCAGTGCCAACAAGCAAATGTTGCAGAAAAATGGTGTTCTCTGGATTTCTTTTTAAGCAAATAATGAGGATTAAGATCCCCCAAAAAATAATTTTTGGCCCCTGTGACCTGGGCCTTTGACTAGAAAGGTCTAACAGCAGCAGAAGGCAGAACTGGAATGGAGCCTCTTGTGCTATGTCCACTGCAGTCTGCTATATACCCTGCCTGCCACTATGCACTGCCTGCCTGATTTCTCTGCAGAAGTATTAGTCCTCAGAAGGATTGTTTGTTGAGATGGATATGTGTAATGTGCTTGTTTTCTCCATACACTACCTAATACACAACCAAATCTCTCCCTAGCTCAGCAGCACCTTTCCCTACACTGCCTGATTGCGGAGTAGACTGACGAGCACAGCGGTCTGATATAGACCTGATAACGCTGTGCGGCCAGCCAATCACTGTAATGCCACAACCAACATGGCTGCGGCATTACAGTGAGTGGTAGGCAATCCCTGCATGTTCATTGGCGCTCTAAAGAGTGCCAAACATGCAGAGAGGGGACCCAAGCATCCACCTGAGCATCTTGCAAGCACTCGGCGAGCTCCAAGCATCTTGAGTACTGAGACGCTTGAGCGAGTACCGAATACTTGCGAGTATGCTCGCTCATCACTACTCAACATAATTAAGAAGAAATTATCCTTGTATGCTAATGCTAATGAGCATGACTCTTTTTTAAATGTATGTTTATTAGTGTATGTGTGTTGTTTAATAAAATGATGACCTAATTAGATTGTGATTAATTGTTCTTTGGTCCCCTATGACTCAATGTAAATTTTGTTGTAGTGTGACCTACAGGCCAGCTATTTAAAACTGTGGTTTTCCATAACACGTATCGCATATATGTTCGCTCCAAGTTCAGCCATTTCTGGCCTCCATGTAAATTTTGTTGCAGTGTGTTAGTGAAGTTTTTGACACCAGGTCTTTGTGAAAAATAGTAACCTACATGCCAACTACTTAAAACTGTGGTTTTCCATCACACGTATCACATATAAGTTCACTCCAAATTGAGCCATCTCTTGCCTCCATGTAAATTTTGTTGCAGTGTGTCAGGGAAGTTATTGACACCAGGTCGCTGTGAAAAATAGTAACCCACAGGCCAGCTATTTAAAACTGTGGCTTTCCGTCACACCTATCACATATCACTGCGGTTCAAATCCAGCCATTTGTAGTGAACGTGGAAAATATTGTCCTCCATTTAAATGGGCAAGGCGTGTGGCAAGGGACAGGGAACTCGATGTGATGGTGATGGTGCATGTAGAGGACGAGGCCGAGGCTGAGGGCAAGCTGGAATTGTGCCACAACAAACACCCACATCTTCTCCCTCGACCTTCCTGTCCCAATTAATAGGGGACCACAGAGCACCACTATTGAACAAAAAGCAGTGTGAAAAGGTTATTGGTTGGATAGCAGATAATGCTTCCAGTCACTTAGCCACCACCACCACCCTGTCTTCCACACGGTCAAGTCTCAGTAGCCGTGAGTCTAGACTGCATATTCCTCACCCCGATCCTCCTTCCTCCCACCATGCCGAGTGCCAGGAGACAACCGATCCGACACTTGGACACTCCAAACAGATGTTCACTTTTCCATTTATAGATTCGGGCCTCTTGCCCGGTCCACTTGATGCGGGGCAAGAGGAGATCGCATGTAGCGATGCCTAAATATTTGAGCAGCCACGGTCACATGAAGGCGACGGTGGAAAACTGTCACAAGAGGTGGATGGTGATGAGACACAATTGCCAGAAAGTCAGGAGGATGACCAGGGTGCAGAAGTGGAAGATGAGGTGGTGGACGATGAAGTCACTGACCCAAACTGGCAAGGTGACATGCAGAGCAAGGACAGCAGCACATAGGGGGAGGGAGGCATAGCACCACAACAGGCAAGAACCAGCAGTGTGGTATCCGCAGACAGAAGGCGGACAACCGTTCCCCGTAACATCAACACAACTGAAGTTGCCAGTACAACTGTTAGAGTCTGGTTGTTTTTTAAAGACACTGCTGTTAACTCCAAAATGGTCATCTGCACGACTTGCCAGGCCAGCATAAGCAGGTGTAGCAAACTACCAGCCTTACCACCACCAACATGATCAGGCACATGACAGCAAAGCACCCGACTAAGTGGGCTGAACCACAGGGTCCAACAACAGTGTCTGCGGGTGACACCACTACTTGTCCCACTGTTGTGCGTGCACGCCAATCCCCTGTCCATGGCGCATGCCAAGATGCCTCCCGCCCTGCACCTTTCATTGAACACTCTCAACTAGCACCATAAGCAAGCACATCCATGTCTTTGTCCCAGCGCAGCGTTCAGTTGTCCCTACCCCACTCCTTGGAACGCAAGCGCAAATATGCCGCTAACGCCCCACAGGCCACATTACTAAATTCACACATTTCACGAATGCTTGCCTTTTAGGCTCCTGGAGATGGAAGCTTTCCGCAAAATGATGGTGGTGGCCATCTCTCGGTACTCGGTCCTCAGCCGCCACTATTTCTCCCAGGGTGCTGGCCCCACACTATACAAGCGCGTGTCCCACTACATTAGCAGTGCCCTCAACAATGCAGTTACTGAGAAAGTCCACCTAACCACAGACATGTGGACAAGTGCTTGTGGTCAGGGACGGTATATCTCTCTGTCGGCACACTGGGTGGAAGCCGGGACCCAGTCGGACCTTGGGACAGAACACGTCCTCCCAACGCCAAGGATTGAGGGCCCTGGGTTAATCAGGGTTGCCCCCACATTCTACAGCTCCTGCACCTCCTCCTCCTCTTCAGCATCCATCTCCGAAATGACTATATCAGTCGCAAGCTGGAAGCACTGCAGCACTGCCTCGTCCAAGCGGCAACAGGCTGTGCTGAAGCTAATATGCTTAGGTGACAAACCACGCAACGCTGAAGACTTGTGGCAAGCTCTGGAAGAGCAGGCAGATCTGTGGCTGACACCACTGAATCTACAGCCAGGTATGGTCGTGTGTGACAATGGCCGGAACCTAGTGGCAGCTCTGATGCAAGGCGAGCTCACACATGTACCATGCCTTTCCCATGTGCTTATCCCCGTGATTCAGCAGTTTCTCAAAACCTACCCGGATCTGTCTGATCTGCTTGTCAAAGTACGCTGCCTGTGTGCCCATTTTAGAAAGTCAGCTACAGCTTTCGCCGCTCTTGCCGTGCTTCAGCATCGTTTGCAGCTTGCAGCTCACCGACTGATCTGCGATGTCCCTACACTTTGGAACTCTACATTGCAGATGTTATGACGGATTTGTGAGCAGAAGAGGGCAGTTGTTGACTACCAGCATCAACAAGGCCATCGGTATTCAGGTCAGACTCCACACATAAAACCTCAGGAGTGGACATGGATGTCAGACATATGTACCATCCTCCAAAACTTTGAGGACTCCACCAAGATGATGAGCAGCGATGACGCCATAATTAGTGTCACCTTCCCGCTTCTCTGTCTTCTGAAATGCTTTCTGCTCTCAATTAAAGAGGATGCATTGCAGGCGGAGCACGTTGAGATGGAGCAAGGAACCTCGTTGGTGATGCTTCTAGACCCACGCAACAGGGAGAACTTTATGTCTAGCGACAGCAGTCACAGTTCGTTGGACAACCAAGGAGTACAGGCGAGAGAGCCACAAATGCAATCCAGCAGAGGCAGGGGAACACTGTCAGAGTTCTTTTGACAGTTTTCTCAGACCCTCCAATCGCACAGGTCCTGAGGCGGGGGGTACTCTCACAAGGAGTGCAAAGTTTGGGAAGATGTTGAGGGAGTACCTTGCCCACCGTACCAACGTCCTACGTGATTCCTATGTGCCTTATAGTTATTGGGTATCCAAGCTGGACACGTGGCACATGAACTGGCTCTCTACACCTTGGAGGTCCTGGCCTGCCCTGCCACTAGCATTTTGTCAGAGCGGGTGTTTAGTGCGGCCGGTGGAATTATAACCGATAGGCACATCCGCCTGTAAACTGAAAATGCTGACAGGCTGACTCTTATAAAAATGAACAAGGGCTGGATTGGGCCAGACTTCTCAACACCACTGAATGATAGCAGCGTAACATAAACTCAAATACAGCGTCTTTTTTTGGGGAGGTCTAACTCTATTCCCATGCACCTCTGTCTTCACACCCAAACATGGGTATACGCTTCCTGATTTTGTCTATTTGCTCTTGTCCTCCTCCTTCTCTGCATCCTCATCCTCCACCATCATATCACCACCATATGTACCATATCAAAATATCTATGTCTCTTGCAAGGGGCATTGGAGTTCCTCCAAATTTTTGGCGGCCATTGCTTAACTGCATAGGCAAACACTATGGGAGACCCACTTCCTAATAATGGAAACATTGTTTTTAGGAGGCTCTCTGACCTCTACGTCTCTTGCAAGGGGCAATGGAGTTCCTCCAAATTTTTGGCAGCCGTAGCTTCACGGCATAGACAAACACTATGGGAGACCCACTTCCTAATAATGGGAACATTGTTTTTAGGAGGCTCTCTGCCCTCTATGTCTCTTGCAAGGGGCATTGGAGTACCTCCAAATTTTTGCCAGCCCTTGCAGTCACTGAATATGCAAAAACATTATAGGAGACCCACTTGTTAATAATGGGAACAACAAAGCATAGCTGACTGATGGCTCTCTAACAATAGCGAGGGCCAACTGCTGGCCCCTTAAGAATAGTAAGGGCCGCCTGATGGTCTTATAAAAATAGACTTTGTGACATTCAGAGTCCCTCCATCATAAATGAAACAGGATGTGTCTGATGATATGTCACACACCACATGACCAGTTAAGGTTGTAAAATGTCTGCCTCTCTGCTAGATTGTGGAGACAATACGGCGCCGGACTACTGGCAGCCCATTGCAGCAGCAGAAGCTTCTACTTTATTTCAGTTACAGTTTTGTTACAGTTATTTTATTTTATTATTTTATTACCTTCTCTGGATTGCAACGTTCCTGTATACTCGTCTATTGGGGATGGAAGATACAACACTTCCCACACTATCAACTGCTGCTGGGCACACAGCACGAGATCTGCACCTGGATCTTCTTCCACCACTTACAAGTCTCCTGCAGGTACAGACACTCTGGGGCACGCAATACGGACCATCTCAGCTAATGCTACTGAAGGATGCATGCTGCTACGCACAGCCTGTGACAGGGATACAGCCATATGTGAGCGGTGGAGGTCACTGCATACGATTTGCCATGGAGAGGACTGTTGTGACGGGTGGAAACAATGACGGGATGGTGGACCCTAGGTCTGTTGCTAAACGAGCAGTGTATTCTAGGGATCGTCTTCTGGAACTGCGCAGGATAAAGTCTTATCCAGCAGTGGCAATACTGAATGTTCCACTGGAAATAAGGAGACCTTTCAGAGGCTGCAGAGCAGGCAAGAAGATCAAGTCCTGGAGGAGAAGGTTTAAACCAGTGGTCCCATCCATTATCATGGGTAATGTACGATCGCTGGGAAATAAGTTGGATGAACTGCTGGCTCTGAGTAAGACCCAGAAGGAGTTTAGGGAATGCAGTCTCATGTGCTTTACAGAAACCTGGCTGCATGAGGAGGTCCCAGATTCATGTGTCTCGGTACCAGGGTTTCAAATGGTTCGGGCTGATAGAGAGAGAGTTAGATGCGGCAAGAAAAAAGGTGGAGGAGTGATACTCTACATTAACAACAGATGGTGCAATCAGGGGCATGTAACTGTTAAGGAGAAACATTGCTGTCCAAATATTGAACTGTTAGCAGTGGGCCTCAGGCCTTACTATCTGCCTAGAGAATTCACTCTTGTTATTGTAGTTGTGATGTATATACCACCATGTGCGAACCCAGAGGCTGCTGGGGATGTGTTGTCAGGGGTGATGGCCCGGCTTCAGACTAAACACCCAAACTCTCTAACTGTAATTTCTGGGGATTTCAATCGAGTAAAGATCTCATCTGCAATACCAAAGTTCTATCAATATGTCAAATGTCCTACACGGGACAACAACACACTGGATCTCCTCTTTGCTAATGTTAAGAATGCTTATTCATCGGCTGCATTACCCCCCCTGGGGAAATCTGACCACAACCTCATACTATTGTCTCCTGCTTACCAACCAGACGTCGGCAAACAACCAGTGTCAATTAAAAAGATAAGGAAGTGGTGTCCAGCAGCAGAGGAGGCGTTACAAGACTGCTTTGATTGTGCAGACTGGGAGGTGTTGTGTACCATGAAAGAGAATTGTGATGTTAATGAGATTACTGGCAGAGTTACTGATTACATCAACTTATGCATGGACATAGTAGTACCTGTTCAAGAGATTCGGTGTTATGCAAACAATAAGCCATGTTTTACAAAAGAGTTGAAACATTTACTAAACATGAAAAAACTGGCTTTTAAAAGGAAGGACAAGAAGGCATTGAAAATTATACAGCGAGACCTAAAGGGGAAAATTAAGATTGCCCGTGAGGCATTCAGAGTTAAATTAGAAAATCAATTTGCACAAAAAAGCTCCAGAGAGGTGTGGGCTGGAATGAAGCTAGTGACTGGGTTTAAGGCAAGGTCGGAGCAGGGGGGTGGTGGACTTAGAATGGCTAATGAAATGAATGAGTTCTTCAATAGATTCAGCAATAAAGGTGCGGTAGCAGCAGGGAAGGGGGAGGAGGCCGGGGAACAACTAGCTAAATTAACAGGGGGTGAAATAGATCATTTCTCGGTCTCCAAAAATGACGTGAGGGACCAGTTTAGTAAGCTGGCCATTGGCAAAGCAGCAGGGCCTGATGGTCTCAGTCCACGTGTCCTCAGAGTGTGTGCAAATGAGTTGTGTACTGTCTTCCAGCATCTCTTTAACCAGAGCTTACAATCAAAGAGAGTACCAGTGCTATGGAAGACTTCCTGCCTGATGCCGGTTCCCAAGACTACCTTCCCGGCTTCCCCGGGGGACTATAGACCGGTGGCCTTAACATCGCATGCGATGAAGTCCTTGGAGAGAATAGTACTTGCTCACTTGTGTCCGAGGGTGATGGCGCATACTGATGCTCTTCAGTTTGCGTACCGACAGGGACTGGGGGTGGACGATGCTGTAGCGTCTCTGCTACAAACAGTACATTCCTTTTTGGACAATGATGGAACCACAGTGCGTGCTTTGTTCTTTGATTTCTCTAGTGCGTTCAACACATTACAGCCACTCTTACTGCGTGGAAAGTTGATTAAAATGGCGGTGGATGAGGGACTTGTGAATTGGATAATTGACTACCTGTCGGATAGGCCACAGTTTGTTAGGTGGGGGACGGCTACATCAGATAGTGTACTGAGCAGTGTCGGAGCCCCACAGGGAACAGTGCTGTCGCCATTCCTCTTTACATTGTACACAGCTGAGTTTCAGTATAAATCAGACCGTTGTCACCTCCAGAAGTACTCGGATGACTCTGTGATAGTTGGCGGTATTGGGAAGGACCAGGATGAAGAGGAATATAGAAGGGTGGTTGCGGACTTTGTAGTATGGTGCCAGGCTAACCATCTAGAACTAAATGTTAAGAAAACCAGGGAGTTGGTGATGAGCTATGGAAGGTGCAAGAAGGTATGCCTACCTGTTACCATTGACGGTCAGGATGTGGAGATGGTGGACAGTTTCAAATATTTGGGGGTTTACCTGGATAGCAAGCTAGACTGGAAGTGCCACATGGAGAAGGTCTACAAGAAGGGGATGAGTAGATTGTACTTCCTAAGGAAGTTAAGGTCTTTTAATGTGTGTGGCAAAATGCTTGAGGTGTTCTACCAATCCATTGTGGCTAGTGCCACCTTTGCGGCAATAATTTGCTTGGGTAACAGTGTGCGTGTTGCTGACGCCAACAAGCTCAACAAACTTATAAAGAAGGCTAGCGCGACGGTGGGCCTACAGCTTGGGACTTTTGAAGAGGTGGTAGAGGATAGGATTAAGAAGAAGTGCAGAGCTATAATGGGCAACAACACACACCCGCTTTATGAACTGTTTGCGAAACAGAAGAGCACATTCAGCAATCGCCTAATACAACTAAGGTGTAAAAAGGAAAAATACAGGAGATCGTTTGTTCCAACAGCTATGGGGGTGTTTAACAAATGTCTGAAAAGCAATGTCTAAAGCATTCCAAATGTTATGTTATCATATGTGTCATGTTCGAGATCTGTGTTCTGCTGCTGTGATACCGCAATTTCCTCCGGGATAAATAAAGTATATCTTATCTTATCTTATGTTAAAATGACATTTCCCAGTGAATGCATTTGTCTTAAAAAATAACGTAAAAAAAAAAAATAAATAAATAAAAACACAGTAGGATATTTATTTAGTATAAAAACCAGACTCGCCAATGTAACCTCAATGTAATCACATTGTTCAGCTCCTGCACCTCCTCCTCCAGTTCAGCCTCCATCTCTGAAATAACCACATCAGTCACAATCTGAAAGCACTGCAGCACTGCCTTGGCCAAGCAGCAACAGGCTGTGCTGAAGATAACATGCTTAATGCTTAGGTGGCAACATACAGCCAGGCATGGTTGTGTGTGACAATGAGCGGAACCTGGTGATGGAAAAATGACAGTCGGAGTAGATACGGTTTCCCAAAAGTCAGTCTTTTCACCGAGCTAAAAAATATGGCTGTGTTGAAAAATAACTCACTGTCAAGCTGTGGACTGGCTCCGTACCGTCCCTGGCCACATTCACTTGTCCACATGTTTGTGGTTAGGCGGTTCTTCCCAGCAAGTGCACTGGGGATGGCACCGGTAATGTTGTGGGACCCAAGCTTGTTGAAGGCGGGGATGACACCGGGAGAAATAGTGGCGATTGGGGACCAAGTATGGACACCCCGCCGCCGCCAAAAGGTTGTGGACAGCTTCCGCCTCCACAAGCCTAAAATGCCACATTTCAAGTGCAAGTGACTCGCCCCCTGGGCCGTGGGGCACTCGGATCCGGGCAATAGGGGAACGATGGGAGTAGTAGTGGCAACCCGGTTCCGTGGCTCAGGGTGGTCAGGCCAGTGGTAGTCCGTTATGTGCTGATGTTTATGTCCGACTACGCCACCCGTGGATTTGCGGTTATTAGGAACCGCTGCTGCATGCAGACCGCTGGGGCTGATGAGGTGTGCAGCTAGGGTAGTGTGACTCCCCACGAGAAGAGTGCGGCCCCAGGGCAGTATAATGGATGTTGGGAGTGATGGTAGTGAGAGTCCCAGTGCTGATAGTGCTGGAGGAGCAAGGAGCACACAGACAACAGGTAGCAGTCCAGGGTCTTTACTAAAACAGGTAAACTGACCCACAAACAGTCCCGGCTAGGAGGGGACCTGGATGTCTGAGAGCAACGGGGAAATTGGCCCTGGTCAGGGTGAGGGTGTAGGCCTACCGTGCTTTCTGCGCTCCTTCTGGCTATCCCCTCCTTATAGAGTAACAGCCCACGTTTCCGAGCTTTCCGTGTATTCTCGCCTGTATGGCCTGCGACGTGGGTTCCTTTCTGCTCCCAGCCTTGTACGGCTTTACTGGTCCCTTCGGTTGTGGCAGGGCCTCCAGGCTTCTTAGGCCAAGGAATGTACAGTCCCTTGCGGACTGGTTCTCTGCTGGGGGATGTAGAATCCTCCCAGCCTCAGACACCAAAGTCTGGTAAAGTAAGTCTTTTATCTGCCAAGACAGACTCTCTTCGCCTCTTGTCTCTGGCTTGTGGCTCTCCTCCTGCCACACTTCCTCTTAGGTGCAATACAAAACTGTCTGTCCCTGCTCTGCTCTGGGACAAGTCTCAGTCCTGAGACAGGTCGTCAAGTTCTCCCTAACCTTGCCCCCAGCACCAGCTTTTATAGGGGCAGCCAGCTCCCCCTACTGGCCTGAGACAGGAGGCATTGCATGCTAATGTTCCCCTGACTAGAGAACCTCCCCCTTGCTCTCAGACACAGCTTTAATTACACTTGTGGCATCCAGGCCAGGGTGACACACAAGCAGCTTTAGAGGACTTCCAGGGAGAAATGACAGCTGGAGTAGATACGGTTTCCCAAGTCCTTTCACCAAGTTAAAGAATATGGCTGTGATGAAATACAACTCTCAGCAAAAAAAGCTGTCTCTAATCAGAAACACCCTTAAAAAAATTATGTGGGTGTTGCATCACGGTCTCCCTGGTGATATGGTGGTAGAGGATGAGGAGAAGGAGGAGGGCGACATAAAATAGAACAATTTATGAAGGGTATACCCATGTCTGGGTGTGAAGGGATGCATGGGAATAGATCCCCCCCCCAAAAAAAAAATAACCACTGGATTTGAGTTTATGTTTGATGCTATCATCTGGTGATGCTCAGAAGTCTGGCCCAATTCAGCCCTTGTTCATTTTTATAAGAGTCAGCCTGTCAGCATTTTCAGTTGACAGGCAGATGCGCCTATCAGTTTTATCAGTTCTAATGCCCCCGGCGGCACTAAAAACTATCTCTGACAAAATGCTAGTGGACAGGACAGGACCTCCAAGGTGTAGAAAGACAGGTCATGCCACGTGTCCAGCTTGCATCTTCTAAAACTTTTCCCTCCTTGTCAGAGTACCCCGTGTATCAGGGCCTGGGCACTGGGAGGGTCTGAGAAAACTGTCCCAGACCTTTGACAGTGTTCTACTGCCTCTGCCGCATCTGGTTTTTGTCTCCCTCACTTGTACTCCTTGGTTGTCCAATGAACTGTCTGACTGTGACCTCTGCCGCCAGCATTGTCAGATGGGAATTTTTTTGCTATAATTCTTCAACAAGAGCCAGATCTTAATATCTCCCAAAATGAACTCTTTCAGTTTTGTCCCCCTACTAACCTACCTATACCTGACTTTGCAATTTCCTTTAGGTGCTGCCACCATAACTCCCACTCGGCACGCCTGCTATCTTGGAGTCATATTTGACACACAACTTTCCTTTATTTAACTTGGAAAGTCACTCACTCGCTCATATCACCTGCACCTTAAAAACGTCTCCAGAAGTCGACCTTTTTTCACCTTTGATACTGCAAAAACTTTTACTGTCACTCTTATTTACTAGTGCAACTCTCTTCTAATCGGTCTCCCTCTAAACAAACTGTCTCCTCTCCAATCCCTTATGAATGCAGCAGCCAGGGTCGTATTTCTATCAAGCCACTTCACTGACAGATGCCTCTACCCTGTGTCAGTCTTTATGTTAAACAATCACTACAGAATACAATACAAACTCCTCTCTCTCACCCACCAAGCTGTCCACAGTTCTGAACTGGCCTATATCTCTTCCCTCATTTCTGTGTATCACCCCTCCCGTGCCCTCTGTTCTGCAACTGATCTAAGACAGACATCATCCTAAATCAGTACCTCACACCTTCGTCTCCAGGAATTCTCTTGTGCCATGCCAGTTTTCTGTAATGCCCAAAATGCATACAACGCTATGGTCACGGAAAAGGCAGGGGAACATAAAGTCGGCCTTGTGTGCCAGACTACCAACAGCCAAGACTTCCCTGTTCTCACCAATAGTATTACTGTCTATGTTCTCTTCCTCCTCCTCATCACTCAATCCACACTGAGATGAGGCTGGGCTGGGTAGCATCACCTTGTACAGTTCCTTGCTCCACCTGCAATGCCTCCTCTTTAATTGTGAGCAGCGAGCGTTTCAGTAGCTGCAAACGCTGCTGAAGCCCTGCCAGGGTGGTAGAAGCAGTAGCTGACTTTCTGAAATTGGCACACACGCAGTGTACTTTCACAAGCAGCTCTGGCAGATCCGTGTAGATTTTGAGAAACTGCAGAACTACTTAGTTGAGCACATGGGCCAGGCATGGTACATGTGCGAGCTGGCCTAGCTTCAGAGCTGACACCAGGTTCTCTGATACAGCTTTCAACAACTCTGCAACGGTGTGCGGTTTGTCGCCTAAGCATACAGTCCTGCTTATTGTTATTGCCACACATGAAGTTTAAGTAAATAATCTGGAATATGTCCTGAAAAAATGAATGAAGTGATGAAGATGGAGGCTGAAGAGGAGGAGGTGGTGCAGGAGCTGTAGAATGTAGGGGTAACACTGATTGACCCAGGGGCCCGCAATCCTCTGCATTGGGAGGACGTGTTCCAGGGTCCCACTGGATCCCGGCTTCCACAATATTAAGCCTGTGGAATGCGTCAGTGAGATGAACCGTCCCTAGTCACATTTACTTGTCTACGTGTTTGTGGTTAGGCGGTCCTTCCCACTTAAGTGCACTGGGGAGGGCATGGGTAATGTTCTGGGACTCGCGCTTGTGAAAGGCGGAGACAATACCGGGAGAAATAGTGGCGGCTGGGGACCGAGTATGGACAGCAGGCCGGCGCTGGCATGAGGTTGTGAAAAGCTTCCACCTTCACGAGCCTAAAAGGCAACATTTCAAGGGCAAATAGTCCAGAAATGTGGCAGTTTAGGATTACAGCCTGTGGGCGGGTGGCTGCATACTTGTGCTTGCATTCCAAGAACTGTGGTAGGGACAACTGAACACTGCAAAGGGACAAGGAAGTGGACGGTGATGGTTGCAAGTCTGCAATGACAGGTGCAGGGCGGGAGGCATCTTTGCATGCGCCATGGACAGGGGATTGGTGTGCATGCACAACGGCGGAAGAGGCAGTAGTGTCACCCGCAGACACCATCACCATAACATCTACTTCTCCTTCCCTTGACATACACCTTGCCCATTTTAAATGGAGTTTTTTAAGATTTGTCACCTTGCCAAAAATGTCTGTATTATTACCGCAGTAATATAGGATCATGTCTGATGAGATGACCACAGTTTTAGGCAGTGCCCAGGGAGTCAGAGATGCTTCCAGCCCCAGGGGTCTTCCGCATGCTGTTCCCATGTCACACACCCAGGGGCGTACATAAGAATCATGGGGCCCCATAGCAGAAGTTCTAATTGGCCCCTCCCCCCCCCCCAAAAAAAAGAAAATAATTGTCGGGGTCACAGAACAGCAGATCTCACAACTTTCCAGCCTTTACATAATAATTTTCCTCCTGCTGAAGTCCTAGATTCCTTTTTCATTGCCCCATAAAGTGTGATGCCAACAATGCCAACAAAGGTGTCCCCAAACCCAGTATGATACCCCCATGGTGAATTCCTCCACATTCACAGTATAATGACCCTATTGCACCCCACCTCAACTCCCAAGGCAAAGTATGGTGACCCCAGCACAGTGTGATCCCCCAACTGTGACCCCCACACAGCCCTCCATGCAGTATAATGGGCCCACACCTCTCCACACTCCACAGAGTATAATGCACTCGCCATGATCCTCCATACAGTATAATGCACTCACCATGGTCCTCCACTCAGTATAATGCACTCACCATGGTCCTCCACTCAGTATAATGCACTCGCCATGGTCCTCCACACAGTATAAGACACTCACCATGGTCCTCCACACAGTATAATGCACTTGCCATGGTCCTCCACACAGTATAAGACACTCACCATGGTCCTCAACACACTATAAGACACTCGCCATGGTCCTCCACACAGTATAATGCACTCACCATGGTCCTCCACACAGTATAATGAACTCCCCATGCTCCTCCACGCAGTATAATGCTCTCCCCATGGTCCTATATGCAGTATAATGCACTCGCCATGGTCCTCCACACAGTATAATGCACTCGCCATGGTCCTCCACACAGTATAATGCACTCGCCATGGTCCTCAACACGGTATAAGACACTCGACATGGTCCTCCACATGGTATAAGACACTCGTCATGGTCCTCAACACAGTATAAGACACTCGCCATGGTCCTCCACACTGTATAATGCACTCGCCATGGTCCTCCATACAGTATAATGCACTCGCCATGGTCCCCCACGCAGTATAATGCACTCACCATGGTCGTCTACCCAGTATAATGCTCTCTCCATGGTCCTGTATGCAGTATAATGCATTTGCCATGGTCATCCACACAGTATAATTAACTCCCCATGGTCCTCCACACAGTATAATGCACTCCCCATGGTCCTCCATGCTGTATAATGCACTTCCAATGGTCCTCAACACAGTATAATGCACCCCATGGTCCTGTACGCAGTATAATGCAGCCCCCCATGTAGCGTCGGCGTCCCTGCCTCCTGCTAGGCAGGGACGCTGTTCCCCTCACCTCTCCGCTCCGAGCCCGGCGTCTTCCTCCCGCTCTGCTGGCAGCACGCGCTCCTTCCTGGCCACGGTGCTTAGGGCGCGCGCGCTCCCCCCTCTTAAAGGGGCCGCGCGTGCCGTCCTAAGGAGTCCCCGGCCAATGGCCGGAGGACTTCACCATATATAAGGCACCTCCTCCAAAATGGAGGTGCCCGAGCAATGTTGTTGCACTGTTCACTACTCTGCTTCAGCCCTCAGGTCCCGTTTCCAGTTACCTGCCAGTTACCTGCCAGTTTCCTGCCAGTTTGCTGTCTGATTCCTGCCTGTTATCCGCTTACCTGCTTGCTAGCCTGAGGTCCGACGGCCTGCCTTCCGACACCTGTCAGTCTGTCTATGGACCAGCTTGCCCGCTCACCTGGGAGCGCTCACCTGCTACCTGCCTGTTAGCCTGCCTGGAGGCTCCGCCGTCACGTGCTGTGACCACCTGCCAGTCCAAAGACTCTCGCCTGCTCATCTGGGAGCACACATCTGCCATCTGCCTGCTAGCCTACCTGGAGGCTCAGCCGTCACAGGTCGTACCTACCCTTTACCCAGAGACTGTCCCGGTCACTTGCCGTGACCTCCTGCCCGTTTACCCAGAGACTGTCCCGGTCACTTGCCGTGACCTCCTGCCCGTTCACCCAGAGACTGCCCCGGTCACTTGCTGTGATCTCCTGCCCGTTTACCCAGAGACTGTCCCGGTCACTTGCCGTGACCTCCTGCCCGTTTACCCAGAGACTGTCCCGGTCACCTGCTGTGACTACCTGCCTGTCTTCCCTGGTCGCCACCCGCTTCCTTACAAGGACCGCCCCCTTGTATAAGTTGCTCAGAGGTTCCGCCTCCCAGACCCGTTACAGTTTGCTCGGGCCATGGAACCCGGTGGCACCCAAGCTCCCTCGCTCTCGGACCTATGTCATGAACTGTCCCGTCAGAGGTCCCAACAGGAGTCCATCCTGAGTCACCTGCGGAATGTCAACTCCCGCCTGGACACACTGACTGCTCCACCAGCAACCAACGCTAGTGTCATGACTCGCAACCCGGCAGCGCCGCTGCCCACCAACACCATGGTATCCTGTCCTGGACCCCGGCTTTCCGCACCTCCTCGCTTCGGAGGTGACTCCGCCCAAGCTCGGGGCTTCATAAACCAGTGCACCCTGCACTTTGAACTCTTGTCTCACCAGTTTATCTCCGACCGGTCCAAAGTGGCCTTTATCATGTCCCACCTCACGGGGGAGGCTCTGGCTTGGCTAAATCCTCTATGGGAGAGAGGAGACCCCCTGGTGGCCGACTTGTCAGCCTTTCTCATGGCTTTCCGGAAAGTCTTCGATGAACCCGGACGGAAGACCTCATCCGCTTCATCTCTGCTACGCCTCCGTCAGGGAAGTCTTACCGTGGGCCAATATGCCATACGGTTCCGTACCCTTGCCTTGGAGCTGGCCTGGGATAACGACGCTCTGGTATCTGTCTTCTGGGAGGGTCTGTCCGGCCGTATTAAAGATGAACTTGCCGGTCGGGACGTTCCTACCACTCTCGATGACCTAATAACTCTTGCCACCCGGATTGACCTACGGTTCCAGGAGCGCGCCAAAGAGGTCACCCGTGAGAGGAGGTTTCCACGTCTAGCTCCTACCTTCCAGAAACCCGTCACACCCTCCGTTACTCCCCAGGCACACTCTCCTGAGCCTATGCAGGTCGACCAGACCAAGATGGTCAAAACCCGTCAAGACTTACGCCGTGCCGAGGGGAGCTGCTTCTACTGTGGCAGTATGGAGCACCGGATCCGTACCTGCCCGGAGAGGTCGGGAAACGCCTGTGTGTAGGATCGCTCAGAGAGGTCGTCCTAGACAAGAATAAACCCTCTCCATCTCTGCTGCTGTCCGTCTCAATCATTTGCGGGGAGAACCGTTATTTCGAACTAGCCCAACTTGACTCTGGAGCAGCTGGGAATCTTATTTCACTGTCCCTGGTAGAAAAATACCGCATTCCCACCAAACCTCTGGCTGTACCCTTATCTGTCACTGCCGTGGATGGGGGCCTCTTACCACGTCCCATCCAACTCATCACCGAATCCATTACTCTGCAGGTGGGAGTGCTGCATTCTGAGAGCATCTCCTTTCATGTTCTGCCTGGACTCTCTCACGCCCTCTTACTAGGCCTACCTTGGCTCCAGAAACATGCACCCGTGCTTGACTGGCAGACCGGAGAAGTCCTTCGCTGGGGACAGGACTGCCATAAGACTTGTTTGGTTCCCGTTCATCCCGTCCGTCCTTCTCCTACCCCAACTAATCTACCTGGACTTCCGATTCCTTATTGGTCATATGCTGATGTCTTTAATAAAAAGGAGGCAGAGACATTACCCCCTCATAGACCATACGACTGTCCTATCGACCTGTTACCCGGTACTACTCCTCCCCGTGGGCGTATTTACCCGTTGTCCGCTGCTGAGACCCGGTCTATGTCCGAATATATTGAGGAGAATCTGGCCCGGGGATTTATCCGGAAATCTACCTCCCCGGCGGGAGCAGGCTTCTTTTTCGTTAAAAAGAAGGACGGCTCTCTCCGTCCCTGTATAGACTATAGAGGCCTTAACCAGATCACGGTGAAGAATAAGTACCCCCTTCCACTCATTCCGGAATTATTTGATCGTCTGAGGGGGACTAGAATCTTCACCAAACTGGACCTCCGTGGGGCGTACAACCTGGTCCGTATCCGTCAGGGGGATGAATGGAAGACTGCATTCAACACCCGGGACGGCCACTATGAATATCTGGTAATGCCATTTGGTCTTTGTAACGCTCCCGCCGTCTTTCAAGAGTTGGTCAATGACATCTTCCGGGACCTTCTCTACTCCTGCGTAGTGGTGTACCTGGACGACATCTTGGTCTTCTCTCCGGATCTCCAGACTCACCGGAGGGATGTTCGTCAGGTCCTGCTCAGGCTCAGGCAGAACCACCTCTTCGCTAAATATGAGAAGTGCCTCTTTGAGCAGACCTCGCTTCCGTTTATGGGCTGCATAATCTCTCAGACCCGCCTACGAATGGATCCTGAGAAACTGTCTGCCATCGAGAAGTGGCCTCGATCGGAGGGGTTGAAGGCTATTCAGCGGTTCCTGGGCTTCGCCAACTACTATCGTCTCTTCATACCGCACTTCTCTTCCCGGACTGCCCCAATTTCCACGCTCACCCGTAAGGGCACTAATCCCAGAGAGTGGCCGCCCGAAGCAGAGGAGGCCTTTCTTTCCTTAAAACAGGCCTTCTCTTCCGCCCCGGTGCTGCATCGCCCGGACGGCAACAAGCAGTTTCCTGGAAGTTGACGCCTCCTCCTCTGGAGCCGGAGCGGTACTTACCCAAAAATCATCTTCCGGGAGAATGGTAACTTGTGGCTTCTTCTCCAAACTCTTCTCCTCTTCTGAGTGCAACTATTCCATAGGAGACCAAGAGTTATTGGCGATCAAGCTGGCATTGGAGGAGTGGCGTTACCTGCTCGAGGGGGCGCTTCACCCGGTAATAATTTACACTGACCACAAGAACTTGGCTTACCTCCAGCATGCCCAGAGACTTAACCCGCACCAAGCCCGGTGGTCCTTGTTTTTTGCTCGCTTTGATTTTGTTCTTCATTTTCGCCCGGCTGACAAAAACATCAAAGCGGACGCCTTGTCCCGATCCTTTCTGGTGTCTGATCTCGAGGAAGAACCTAAACATATCATCGATCCCGCCAGAGTAATGCAGGTGGCTCCTGTGAGTCTAAATCGTCTCCCTCCCGGTAAGACGTTCGTATCGGTACCTGATCGGGAGAAGATCCTACACTGGGGTCACTCGTCTAAACTAGCTGGCCACGCCGGTCAGAAAAGACCCTCCAGCTTATTACTCGGCACTACTGGTGGCCTACCCTGCACAAGGACGTAATAGACTTTGTTTCTGCCTGTGTGTCCTGCGCCCGCAACAAGGTTCCGAGACACCTGCCAGCCGGTCGCCTCCTTCCTCTGCCAGTACCTGCTGCCCCCTGGCAGCATATAGCTATGGACTTCATAACCGATCTCCCCGTCTCTGCCGGTTGTACGGTCATTTGGGTGGTCGCTGACCGCTTTTCCAAGATGGCTCATTTCGTTCCCCTGCCAGGCCTCCCGTCTGCACCCGAGCTGGCTAAAGACTTTATCCACCACATCTTCCGCCTTCATGGCCTGCCCCTCCACATCGTGTCGGATCGTGGGGTACAGTTCACCTCACGCTTCTGGAGAGCCACTTGTAAACTGCTAAGCGTCACTCTGGACTTCTCCTCCGCTTACCACCCTCAGTCTAATGGTCAAGTGGAGCGGATCAATCAGATCCTGACCAGTTACCTCCGGCACTTTGTTAATGCCCACCATTCTGACTGGGTGGATCTCCTGCCATGGGCCGAATTCTCTTACAACAATCACGAGAGCGAATCTTCCTCCAAATCCCCGTTTTTTGTAGTCTTCGGTCATCATCCTCGGATCCCATTTCCCGTCTCCACCTCGGTGGGTAATCCGGCTGCGGAATCTCTTGTTAACAAATTTTCCTCCATGTGGGAGAGTACCCGGTCCGCACTCCTTCAGTCGTTCGAGCGTATGAAAAGACACGCTGACAAAAAACGTCTGGATCCTCCTCAATTCCGTCCTGGGGATAAAGTCTGGCTCTCGTCCAAGTATGTCCGGCTCAAGATTCCTTCCTATAAGTTAGGGCCTCGGTTCATCGGTCCTCTGGAGGTCATCAGTCAGATCAACCCGGTGGCCTATAAATTGAGACTCCTGGCCAACTTGCGGATCCCTAACTCCTTCCATGTATCTCTCGTCAAACCCGTGGTACTTAACTCTTTTTCCAAGTCTACAGGTACGCCTCCTGCTCCGGTGCGCTCACCTGCTACCTGTTTGCTAGCCTACCTGGAGGCTCCGCCGTCACGTGCTGTGACCACCTGCCAGTCCAGAGACTCTTGCCTGCTCACCTGGGAGCGCTCATCTGCTACCTTCCTGTCAGCCTACCTGGAGGCTCCGCCATCACGTGCTGTGACCACCTGCCAGTCCAGAGACTCTTGCCCGCTCACCTGGGAGCGCTCACCTGCTATCTGTCTGTTAGCCTACCTGGAGGCTCCGCCGTCACGTGCTGTGACCACCTGCCAGACCAGAGACTCTTGCCTGCTCACCTGGGAGCGCTCATCTGCTACCTGCCTGTTAGCCTACCTGGAGGCTCCGCCGTCACGTGCTGTGACCACCTGCCAGTCCAGAGACTCTCGCCTGCTCATCTGGGAGCACACATCTGCCATCTGCCTGCTAGCCTACCTGGAGGCTCAGCCGTCACAGGTCGTACCTACCCTTTACCCAGAGACTGTCCCGGTCACTTGCCGTGACCTCCTGCCCGTTTACCCAGAGACTGTCCCGGTCACTTGCCGTGACTTCCTGCCCGTTCACCCAGAGACTGCCCCGGTCACTTGCTGTGATCTCCTGCCTGTTTACCCAGAGAATGTCCCGGTCACTTGCTGTGACCTCCTGCCCGTTTACCCAGAGACTGTCCCGGTCACCTGCTGTGACTACCTGCCTGTCTTCCCTGGTCGCCACCCGCTTCCTTACAAGGACCGCCCCCTTGTATAAGTTGCTCAGAGGTTCCGCCTCCCAGACCCATTACACCCCATAGGGTAAAATGCATCTTCCCCCCACCATAGGGTAAAATGCAGCCCCAGTCCTACAGTTTTATCAGTACTCACTGATTTAGAAATAAATACATACTTACCGCTCCTCGTTCCCCGCTGCTTCAGTCTCTGCAGCGCGTCTCTGTCATCACCTCAGCAACTGCCAGCTCTACTGTCTGACAGAGCGTGGAGCGTCATCACGCCGCTGCGTCAGACGCAGAGGAGGAAGGATGGGAGATAGAGTGTCACATGATGTTCCCTCCTCCATCATTGCTATCAACCAGGGCCGACTCCTGATTTTCGTGGGCCCCGGGCGAAAGAGTCTCAGTGGGCCCTTTTATACATACCAACATTGATGATGCACAGATACGGCTTAGAAATATAGGTATAGTACACAGGGCCCAGGCTGTCCCCTCATCCTTCATATATGCAGACATGCAGACACGCACACTGATACACACACATTACACAGACATGCACACACGCACACACACACATTACGCAGACACGCACACACACAGTACGCAGACATGCACACACACATTACGCAGACATGCACACAAACACAGTATGCAGACACGTGCGCACAAGCAGTACGCAGACACGCGCACACACAGTACGCAGACATGTGCACACACATAGTATGCAGACATGCACACACACAGTACGCAGACATGCGCGCACACACAGTACGCAGACACGCGCACACACAGTACGCAAACACTCGCACACACAGTACGCACACATGCGCACACACATTACACAGACATGCGCACACAGTACGCAGACATGCACACACACAGTACGCAGACACGCAAACACACAGTACGCAGACATGCAAACACACAGTACACAGACACACGCACACACACAGTGCGCAGACATGCGCACACACATAGTACGCAGACATGCACACATACACATTACGCAGACATGCACACACGCAGTACGCAGACACGTGCACACACACAGTGCGCAGACATGCGCACACACACAGTACGCAGACATGCACACACACACAGTACGCAGACATGCACACACACACAGTATGCAGACATGCACACACACACACAGTACGCAGACATGCACACACACAGTATGCAGACATGCACACACACAGTACGCAGACACGCACACACACACTCAGTACGCAGACATGCACACACACAGTACACAGACACGTGCACACACACTGTATGCAGACATGCGCACACACACAGTATGCAGACATGCACACACACACAGTACGCAGACATGCACACACACAGTACACAGACACGCGCACACACAGTACGCAGACATGCACACACACAGTACACAGTCACGCGCACACACACAGTATGCAGACATGCACACACACAGTATGCAGACATGCACACACAGTACGCAGACATGCACGCTGCGTCAGACACAGAGGAGGAATGATGGGAGAGAAAGTGTCACATGATGTTCCCTCCTCCATCATTGCTATCAACCAGGGCCGACTCCTGATTTTCGTGGGCCCCGGGCGAAAGAGTCTCAGTGGGCCCTTTTATACATACCAACATTGATGATGAACAGGTACGGCGGAAAAATATAGGTATAGTAAACAGGGCCCAGGCTGTCCCCTCATCCTTCATATATGCAGACACACACACACACATTACACAGACATGCACACACACACAGTAAGCACACACGCACACACACATTACGCAGACAAGCACACACACAGTACGCAGACACGCACACACATATTACGCAGACATGCACACAGACACAGTATGCAGACACGCACACATACAGTACGCAGACATGTGCACACAAACAGTACACAGACACGCGCACACACAGTACGCAGACACGCACACACACAGTACGCAGACATGCGCACACACACAGTGCGCAGACATGCGCACACACACAGTGCGCAGACATGCGCACACACAGTGCGCAGACATGCACACACAGTACGCAGTAATGCACACACACACAGTACGCAGACATGCACACACACAGTACGCAGACATGCACACACACAGTACACAGACACGTGCACATACACAGTACGCAGACATGCGCACACACACAGTACGCAGACATGCACACACACAGTACGCAGACATGCACACACACACAGTAGGCAGACATGCACACACACAGTACGCAGACATGCACACACACAGTACGCAGACATGCACACACACACAGTACACAGACATGCACACACACAGTACACAGACACGCGCACACACACAGTACGCAGACATGCACACACACAGTACACAGTCATGCACACACACAGTATGCAGACATGCGCACACACAGTACGCAGACATGTACACACACAGTATGCAGACATGCACACACAGTACACAGACACGTGCACACACACAGTGTGCAGACATGCACACACACACACAGTACGCAGACATGCACACACAGTATGCAGACATGCGCACACACACAGTACGCAGACATGCACGCACACGGTAAGCAGACATTCACGCACACGGTAAGCAGACATGCACATGGTACACAGATATGCACATACACAAACAGATACACAGATTAATACACATACAGACTACATATTTGAACAGATTCTTAAAAACACATAAAACAGACATAAATATATATATATACACAGTCATACACACTGACATACACACAAGACTCATTAGAAATATATTTAATATGGGGATTGGGGAATCTGGCGACAAGCCTCACTCACCTGCCCATTGGCCTCTGTCCGGTCCAGCTGTGCAGGGCCGCTGGCTTGTCCACAGGCCCTGGACCATCAGAGGGGCCCACTCACCGTTGGGGCCCACACCGCTTCCCCAACATCTCCAGCTGTGTTTGATTGCCAGCACTTCATCAGGGCCCCCCTCCTGCTCCACCGGCGCTGCTTAATTGACGGCACTTCATCAGGGCCCCCTTCGGGGCCTCCCTTCATCAGGAACCCCCCCCTCGGGGCCTCCCTTCATCAGGGCCCCCCTCGGGGCCTTTCTTCATCAGGGCCTCCCTTCATCAGGACCCCTTCTTCATCGGGGCCCTCCTCCTTCACCCCCTTTTAATGCTTTTTTGCACTTTTGCATTGCTTTCAACCAAGACAAATGTATTCACCGGGAAATGTAATTTTAACATTTTATAACCTTATCTGGCCATGTGGTGTGTGCAGTGGCGTAGCGCCAATGATGGCAGGCCACGCGACTGCTATGGGACCCGTGTGCTGGGGGGGCCCCATAGCAGTCGCCCCCCCTCCTGCACTCCCCGCTCCGCTGCTTGATTGTCGCCGCTGCCCCCCGGCACTGTTTTCAGGCATGGCCGCGTGCAGTGCGCTGTGCAGGTTTATGTGAGCTTTGATGGCCCCTTGGGAGCTCATTTAAAGCAGGAGGTGCGAGAAAAAATATGGAAGGATGAGTACGTGAAAATTTTTTCTTTGTTACCGTTGGAGAAGTTTAATTTGGACAGGGTAAAGCCAGATAAGAGTAAGAAGGATGAGGAGGAGCGCAGGCGTTATCGTCTGATTCCTGAGTGTCATTGGGGAGAAAGCTCCGGAGAACTGTTCTGTGTTATTTTGTTATTTAGATTCGATTAGTGAAGCATACCGTGTTTATGGCGGGATGGCCTGGCTGAGGTATGATGAACAGTTTAGGCAAAGAAAGGCGGTCCGTCCGAGTTTACGGTGGGACCACAGGGAGATTAGTTTGTGGTTGCGATTGACGGCAGCACCAAAGTCGTCCTCGCAGTCCTTTCCTGGGAGTAGCGGGGGTTCTGCCAATTCGGCGGCATCCTCGCCAGTCTCCAGGAAGGGGCTGTGATAGCAGTTTAACGAGCGGGAATGCCGTTTTGGCACAGACTGTAAGTTTAAGCACGAATGTTCAGGCTGCGGAGGGTCTCACAGCCATTCCAAGTGCTTTAAGAAAGGAAAGAAAAAATCAAGCGACTCTTTTTCAAAAAGGGAGGACACCAGTGAGAATAGATCGGATGCTTCCGTTTCTAAGTAGGTATCCGGATAAGGAAGCAGCTGTGTTGTTGAGGGATGGTTTTAATTTTGGCTTCAGGATTCCGTCGGCAGTTGTGCCACGTACGGTGCGGCCTAAGAATTTGATTTCGGCTCGGATGCATGCGGCAGTTGTTAAGGAAAAATTGGATAAGGAAATTAAGTTAGGTCGTATGGCTGGTCCTTTTTTGGAACCTCCGTTGCCGTGTTTATGTGTTTCTCCTCTGGACGTTGTGCCCAAAAGGAGCCTAACAAGTTTCGGTTAATCCATCACTTGTCGTATCCTCATGGTAGTTCAGTTAATGATGGTATTGATTCAGATTTGGCATCTGTATCATATGTTTCTTTTGACAAGGCCGTGGACTGGGTGCGGAGGCTGGGAAAAGGATCTCTCATGGCAAAAACGGACATTGAGTCCGCTTTTCGTCTGCTTCCTGTGCACCCAGACAGTTTTCATTTACTTTGTTGTTTTTGGGACGGTCATTATTACGTGGATTGTTGTCTACCGATGGGATGTTCGATCTCGTGTTCCTACTTTGAAAAGTTTAGTTGTTTTATTGAATGGGTAGTTAGGGAGGAATCTGGCTTGGACTCCGTATTGCACTATTTAAATGACTTTTTGTGTATTGTGCCAGCTGTGTCCTCAGTTTGTTCTTTGCTGCTTAGGACGGTTGAACAGGTAGCATCTCGCTTTGGCATTCCGTTGGCCCTGGAGAAAACGGAGGGCCCCTCCACGGTTTTGACGTTTTTGGGCATTGAATTGGATTCCGTCAGGATGGAATGCCGCTTGCCAGAGGACAAGTTGTTAGATCTGAAGTCTTTTGTCCAAGAGGCTTTGCGGGCAAAGAAATTGGGCAAGTTAAATTTTGCGTGCAGGATCTTACCTATGGGAAGAGTTTTTTCACGTAGGTTGGCTCAGGCGACAGCAGGCATTAAATATCCGTTGCATTTTGTAAGATTGAATTCGGAACAGAAGGCGGATTTGTCCATTTGGGCGGATTTTTTTCAATCTTATAATGGCCGGTTTGGATGGATCAAGTCGTTTCTAATGTGGATCTGGTTTTGTTTACAGACGCGTCAGGTTCTTATGGTTTTGGGGCCTATTTCAGTGGAAAATGGTGTGTGGGAGAGTGGCCGGAATCATGGAAGGATGCAGGTTTGACAAGAAACATGGCATTGCTGGAAATGTTTCCTATTGTGGTGGCTTTGGAGGTTTGGGGCTCTGAGCTGAGGAACAAGAAAGTGTGTTTCTTCTGTGACAACTTGAGTGTAGTGCATTGTATTAACAACTTGTCAGCTGTTTCATTGCCGGTTCTGTCTCTTTTGCGCCATCTAGTGCTCAGGTGTTTGGATTTTAATGTCTGGTTTTGTGCTGTTCATGTACCGGGTGTTCAGAATTCAATAGCTGATGCATTGTCTCGCTTCCAGTGGTATCGTTTTCGGAAACTGGCGCCGGACGTGGAGCAGTTGGAAACCGATTGGCCCCGGTGGTTGTGGGATCTAGTGTCCGTGCAGCGTTGAATTTGGTGAGGTGTTCTGTTAACCCCAGTACTTGGTCTCGATATGTTTCTGCGTGGCATCTTTGGCAGGAGCTAGAGGAGTCGGCAGGTGAGCAGGTGACGGAAGCGGACCGTCCCTATTTATTGTTGTATATGATCGTCAGGGCATTTCAGGAGGGTTTATCGGGCTCAGCTGTAGCTGGTAGGTTAGCAGGTTTGGCCTTCTTCTTTAAGTTAAGTGGTTGGAGGGACTTTACCAAGGATTTCTTGGTTCGCCAGGCGATGAAGGCATTTCAGAAGAGCTATCCAGTACGAGATTGGCGGCGCCCGGTATCGTTTGAAATACTGGGTCAGCTTTTGCGTTGCCTTAGCAGTGTGTGTAGTTCTGAATATGAATGTCGGCTATTTGGGGTGGCCTTTGTTCTGGTGTTTTTTGGGGCATTTAGGATAAGCGAATTGGTGAGCAAGAATGTTAAGTGTCATGGTGGGCTGTTATCACAGGATGTAGTGTGCTCGGAGGAGGCAGTACGGTGTTATTTGAGGCGGTCAAAAACCGATACAGCCGGTAAGGGTTGTTTGGTGGAATTGTGGGCTGTGGACGGTTTGTTTGAATGCCCGGTGAGATGGGTTTCTGCATTTCTGGAGGTGAGAGGTCCATCATCGGGTGCCTTTTTGTTACATCAAGATAGATCTGCATTGTCGGTGTATCAGTTTATTACCATCTTCAGGCGGGGTTTAGCTAGTTGTGGTCTGAATGGTTTGGAGCTTGGTTCTCATTCGTTTCGGATTGGGGCCGCCACTGAGGCTGCTCGCTGGGGTTTGGGGGTTAAAGCTGTGAAAAAGATTGGTCGCTGGGAGTCGGCGAGGTATTGGTCTTATGTCCGGCCTCATATGTTATAAGATTTTCCCCCAATTTTTGATAGTGTTATTATTTGTTAACGAGTTTCTTTTCTTTTTACACCCCCCCCTTTTGTTTTATGTTTCAGGACCCCCTCGGTTGATCTGGGTTCTAGGTCACTCGTATGTATATTGGGGTTCCATTCGGGCCGACGCAAGACCGGCGGGGCGCCAGTTGGGCATAACGAAGGATGTTGCGATGGTTCGGTGGATCGGTATCAGGGGTTTGCTGTGGAGCCAGGTAATGCCCGAATTTCATTTTTATGCTAATTTGGATAGGTCCCAGGATATACTTGTTTTGCATGCGGGTGGGAATGACTTGGGCTCCAGGACGTCTAGAGACTTGATCCGTGACATCAAGTTTGACTGCCTGAGGCTTTTGGAAACCTATCCGGGATTAGTGCTCGTATGGTCGGACATCATCGCACGCCTGGCATGGCGACACGCCAGGTCCGTCGAAAGGATAAATAAAGCTCGGAGCAGGGTGGATAGGGAGGTTTCCCGATTTATTGCTCGGCATGGGGGAGTTGTGGTTCGTCATCGGGATCTGGAAGTTCCGTCTAAGGAATTTCTGCAGTCTGATGGGGTCCATTTGAATGATATTGGCATAGATATGTGGGCATTAGCATTGATGGAGGGAGTTGAAAAGGCACTTTTGGTATGGCGGGACTCTCAGGCATAAGGTGTCATGCCTGCTCGCTATGGCGGAAAAGGAGGGGGGTTTTGAAGGCGGTTGCTTACATCGAAGGAGGACAGGGGAGCCCACTGCAGGGATGGGTGACTCCCATCGGTGTTAAGCGGGTGTTAAAATTTAAAACGGGTCCCTACTGAGCGAGGTCTCAGCGGGATATTTCTGGATGGGCAACAGTCAGCTGGGTCCCCCTGGGCCGGTTGCGGTGCGGGTAGGGGTGGCATGGTGGAGCTGTTGCAGTTTTTCAAAATGTATGGGCAACAGTCAGCTGGGTCCCCCTGGGCCGGTTGTGGTGCGGCTGGGGGTGGCATGGTGGAGCTGTTTGTTGCAGTTTTTCTCCAAAAATCGTGGAGCCTTCATTTCCCCTCGTACTTTTTCAGAGTTAATTTAATGTTAATTAATGTATTTATGTTTATATGCTGTTATATAATAAATGAGGCTGCTGTGGCCATTATATCCAATGTCACAATGTGGTGGATTTTATTTATAGTAAGTGGGGGGGTTTCAGTGGGCTGCGTATAGTAGGCCGTATAGTCATACATTCCGAAGTCATGCAAAAGTGCAAAAGCGCATTAAAAACGCTACATGTCAACATAGCCCAAGGTGTGGAGGAGCATTTTTGTTTTTGGTTATTTATTTTGCCTCATATACAAGTCGTTACCCTGGAAAGGATGTTCCTTAACATATTTCCCAGGAAAAAACACTTTGGTTTTGTTTTTGTATGTTTTATTGTGAGTCTGTAAAAGTCGTGCAATACCTCTGACAACGTTGATGACAGCAGTGACCTGGGAAACAGAAATGCTTCCAGGGATCTTCCCCATGCTGTTTCCATGTCAATTAAGCACTGTTCCCATCGATTTGGGCAATTTTTAGGCCCTCTGCAGACCGCCGGGGGGAGCCGCCGGAAAAATGCTCGAGTTTCCGATAGACTTACATTGGGCTCGTTACTCGATACGAGCACTCGAGCATTCAAATTTGCTTGACTCGAACAACGAGTACCCAAGCATTTTAATGCTCGCTCATCACTATTGCTCAATTCTTAACTATCACTGTCGCTGAAAGCTCTCAAAATCATCATTACCATCTGACATTACACTTTCATCACTGTCAGAACATTAAAGGGCATTCTCTTCCTCTGCACTATAAAACTGATGTGCCATTTTAGCACTTTTTATATTTTGTTTTATATATAAAAGTACTCTCTACAGTATTGGTACATTTTTTGTAGAAAATAAGTTCCTATCAAATTGTATTGTAAGGTAGCGTTAGTCATCATACTGGGGGATACTCGCTGCACTGGGTAAATTAAGCACACGTGCAATGTCCTTCCAGTATTTCACAATGCAGCCGTTTATTATTATCATAAACCGCTCATCACACAGTCCATCTTAGTTTATCACCGGCATGTTTACACACTTAACATCTGGGAGTCTCTCAAGTAGCAGACAGGCCCAATTGGCCCAAGTTACAGCCTTCAACAAGGTACTAACATAAATGTCCACAATAAGCAGTGTCTTTACCTTTGACGGGTTACAGCTGCTTCAGTCCATTTGATTTGCCACCACTGTGGCTTTGCGGCTTCCCAGATGGGGGTCTCCTGCCGTCATCCCGTTCAAGGCTACTGGTATGTTTCACACACACAACATCCAGCCTTCGCCTTCCAGGACTCTTGCCTTCCAAGCCGGCTTTCCCTCCAAGGCCACTGGCATCTACACACAGGATCCAGCCTCGACCTTTCAGGCTGCCAGGCTTCACTGTATCACGGTGTCCCACATGGAAACAGGCCTCACGCCTAACACACACTAGGCCACACTAGGCCTCTCACTAGCTCCCCCTGTTTCAAACTACCAGGGTTTATATATATCCTGTAGCACACACACACACACACACACACACACACACACACATACACAGACAGGACCTTAGCTGATGTCACAGCCATGTGTTCAAACCTTCTGTGTGCAAAAGGACATGTGTGATGTCACAGTCATGTGACCAGTCAGCTGAGGGGGATGTACCTGGTCAGCCAAAACATACCCTGGACCATACAGTAATGCCAAGCAAGGCGCTGCATTACAGTATATATATAGTATTTGTAGGTGTATATTAGTACAAAAATGAATAAATTCATTAACGCAACTAAATGATTAACATAGAGTACAGACCAAAAGTTTGTACACACCTTCTCATTTAAAGATTTTTCCGCATTTTCATGACTTTGAAAATTGTACATTCACACTGAAGGCATCAAAACTATGAATTAACACATGTGGAATTATATACTTAACAAAAAAGTGTGAAACAACTGAAAATATGTCTTATATTCTAGGTTCTTCAAAGTAGCCACCTTTTGCTTTGATGACTGCTTTGCACACTCTTGGCATTCAGTTTGCTGCCTACCAGGCGCTCGAGTCCAGCACATTGCTGATCGGCTTGACAGATTACTGGGAGGGGCTGGTGAGGACCCAGCGGTCATGGTGCACATTGGCACAAATGACAAAGTTAGAGGTAGGTGAAAGGTCCTTAAAGATGATTTCAGGGAATTAGGCTGAAAGCTTAAAGCAAGGACCTCCAAGGTGGTATATTCTGAAATACTACCTGGACCATGTGCCACGCCAGAGAGGCAGCGGAAGATTAGGGAGATAAATAAGTGGCTCAGGAACTGGTGTAGGAAGGAGGAGTTTGGGTTCCTGGAGAACTTGGCTGACTTCTCAGTTGGCTACAGATTCTACGCTAGGGACAGGCTGCACCTCAATGGGAAGTGACGCGCCCCCTGGGCCTGTGCTGTGCACGGGGATACCCGGGGCCGGATCGCTGGGATGCTGGGGGTTGTAGTTCTCCGTGGCGGTGACCCGGTCCGTGCCCAGGGCGGTCAAACCAGTGGCGGTCTTAAGTAATAACAATGTCCGACTACGCCATCCGTGGATTGCGGTCAGTGGGGACCGCCGCTGCGCTGCCGACCGCTGAGGCTGATGTTGTTTGCGCAGCCGAGTATGGGATAACTCCCCACAGGAGAAGTATTGCCTCAGGGCAGCTAATGTGGATGATGGGAGTGATGGTGTGAGCGTCCCAGTAGTAATGGTGCTGGTGCGGCAAGGAATCACAGAGACATGTGGTGCAGTTCAGGGTCTTTACTGATGATATAAAGCAGACCCTCCCGGGAGTACTGGTTAGTAGTAGGGGCCTGGTCAGTCTGTGAGCAAGCAGGATCTCCCCTGGCCAGGTGGAGTTGTAGGCCTCCCCGACTATCTGTACTCTTTCCTGGCTACCTTGCTCTATGCGGGTAGAAGTAGCCCACATCCCTGAGTATACCGTGTGGTGCTCACCCGTATGGCCGGTGACTTGGGGCCTTCCATCAGCCTTCGCTTCACAATGGCGGTGCTGGTCCCTTGCTTGTGCCGTGCCTTCGTGTTTCTAAGGCCAGAGGACATGGAATCCCCTGCCGGTTGGATTCTGCTGCTGGACCTGGATGTCCCCACAGCCTCGGACTCCGTGTCCGGGTTAGTGTCTTCAGCCAAGGCGAGCTTTCTAGCTTCCAGCCTCTGGCACTCGCTCCTGCTCCTACAGAGCTCCTGTTGTAACTTTCCCTGTGTCTGGAACTTCACTGTCTAATCCCGCCCCAGACCCAGTTTATAAGGGCAGATTCCTCCCCTCCCAGGTCTGGGTGGGCCGTGTTGCATGCTTAGGGCACCTGACCAGAGAAACCTCCCACTTGCTCTCAGACATAATATCTCTATTACTTTGGTAACCAGACCCCTGGGGTGCCACATTCCCCCCTAGTAAATTTTAGTACTCCGGGACTAAACACATTTTTATTTTATTTTTTTAAAGAAACATAAATGCAGGGTATAACAATAATACAATAACATATTTATAAGAAGCTTTAGTTCTTTAAAGGTCACGGCGTGTCCGCAACCGGGTGTCCATATCACCCAAGGTGAAGTTTTAAGCGAAGTAGGGGACCTGTCCAAAGCAAACCCCTTGCGTTGGCCCTGGGCGTGGCTGCAAGGCTGGAGCTAACTACTTTGGGCCGCAAGTAGGCCACGCCAGACAGGTTTTCTCTTCCGCGGCCGTCTTCGCAAGAGCCACCAAGGTGCAACTATCTACAAGCATTGTTCCGGTTATCCAGTGTCCATAACCTGTTAGTCCAAATAAATCTGCAGGGTAACTGAGAAACATAATTAATAACAGGCAACAAACATAAACCATAAACAGTTAAACAGATAAATTCACAGTGCAATAGTTTAGATTCTCCAGCGAGCGGGCATCTGACCTCTAGTGACTCTAGTGGATCTACGGAGCTCACTAACTGGTCCTGCACTACAGGGTGTAGGAGGTGTTATGGGTAAGCTGGGCAGCTGTCTGCGCACTCTTTGGCTCACTAGGGGCACGGCAGGCTCACTACTAGCAGAGAGTTGATTCTCCTGGGCTGCTGGTGTGGATTCTTCTGCCTCCTGGGCCAGCTACTCTTCCAGCTCTACCTGGTCTTCTGTAGGCACTTGAGGTGCTGGCTGGAGAAAGGTGAGGACGGGCACCACGATAGCGTTGTTTACTTGTGTCCAGGACCGGGGAAAGTCTCCGAGTACGGTGGTGATCATTTCCTCCTTTTCCTCTACGGGTTGAGGGTCTTCCTGATCTTCATCCGTGCTTTGCAACTTCTCAGGGCACTTTTTCAGGTGGTCTCTGGAGACAGTGGCTGTGGTCTCTCCTCCATACTTGCTGATGACCTACACCTTTGGATTATGGTGGCTTGAGGGCAGTATGGTGTACGGGTCCTTTTCCCACTGATCGTCCAACTTATGGAGCCGCCTTTTTCTTTTCAAGACCTGCTCTCCAGGTACCAGGGGAACAGCGGGAGCATGTTGGTTGTAAGTCCTCTCCTGCCTTTCTCTTGATTGACAGAGACTTCGCTCGACGCTCTCTTGTACTTTCCGGTACTGCTGCTGCCGTTCTGTATCCCAGTCTGTCTCTGGTGAGGTGTCCTCGGGTATCAGGACTCCCATATCCAGGTCAACAGACAGCTTACCAGGTCTTGCTCGCATTAGGTAAGCCGGGGTACAGTTGGTGGAACCTACCGGGATGTGGTTATACAGGTCCACCAGATCGGGCAGTTTCTCAGGCCACAGACTGCGTTCTTCCAGGGGCAATGTTTTTAGCAGATCTATCACCACCTGGTTCATCTTCTCGCAGAGTCCATTGGTTTGGGGGTGATAGAGCGTTGTTCTTATCTTCTTGCAGCCATACAGGTTGCAGAACTCCTGGAAGACCTCCGCTTCGAAGGCTGGTCCTTGGTCCGTCAGCACTTGGTCCGGGTACCCGTGTGGGCGGCAGAAGTGCAACTGGAAGGCTCTAGCTTCTGTTTGTGCTGTTAAGTCTTTGACGGGGACCACCACTAAGAATTGGGAGTAGTGATCCACGATGGTTAGGGCGTAGACATACCCGCTTCTGCTTGGAGCCAGTTTAACATGGTCCAGAGCGACCAGTTCCAGCGGCTGCCTGGTGATGATGGGCTGCAGGGGAGTCCTCTGGCTGGCACGGTCCCTTCTTCTTAGATTGCACGGGCCACAGTCTTTACACCACCTCTCAATGGCTCCTCTCATGCCTATCCAGTAGAACCGTTCACGCAGCAGGAACTCCAGCTTCTTCCATCCGAAGTGCCCTGCCCCATTGTGGTAGGCCTCCAGCACCATAGCTGCGTCCCGTCTCGGTACCACCACCTGCCAGATCAGCTCATGTGTCCGGGAATTGACCATTCTGCGGCACAACTTCTCCTTGTAGAGGAACAGTCTGCTCTTCTCCGTCCACAGTTGCTTGGTCTCTTCCGGAGCGTCTGGGTCTAGGCGGGCGTCAGCCTGGGTCAGCATTTCCTTCACCAGACGGACTGCGGGGTCACTGTCTTGCGTCTCCGCCCAGTTGTAGTGGGGTAAGGGGTTGAACGTAGCGGATCGCTGGCCCCTTACATGGTGGGAATACTGGGTAATCCCATGACGGTGAAATGCAGGGAGTTCGATCTGTTCCAATTCTTCTGGATCCTCACCTTTGTCCGGTAGGTTTGGCATCCTGGACAGGGCGTCCACGTTGGTATTGGAGCGTCCTGCCCGGTATTTGATCGTGAACTCAAAATTGGATAGGCGGGCCATCCATCTCTGCTCCAGGGCACCCAGTCTTGCAGTGTCCAGGTGTGTCAACGGGTTGTTGTCCGTGTACACGGTGAACCTGGAAGAGGCAAGGTAATGCTTAAAACGTTCGGTAACTGCCCACACCACTGCCAGGAACTCTAGCTTGAATGAGCTGTAGTTCTCCGGGTTTCTTTCAGTGGGTCGCAGTTTTCGGCTGGCGTAAGCAATTACTAGAGATGAGCGTTGTTCTACTCGAACTGTTCGCCAATCTCAAATTCGAGCTGTTTTGGGCGGTGTTCGAGCCGTTCGGCGAACACGAACAATTTGAGAAAAATTCGGCTGTTCGAGGTTATGTTCGATAACTGTTCGTGCACCAAAATCATAACTGGATTTTTTCTCAGTAATGATGAAAATTAATGTTAATACGCAGTTTGAGTGTACAGCGGGGTGGGGGGAGGGGCAGGGGATGGATCTCTGCAGGAACAATGAAGATCTCCATTTTTTTTTTCTCTTTCCCGCATTTACAGTGGGGAGGTGCAATCTGTCAGCCTATCAGCAGCGCACACACGGAGCGCAGTGCTTTTTTTCACACAAGCAAGGGCATGTGTCATTGGCAGTGTATGTCACATGTCCTTGCCCTATAAGACCAAGCCATTTTCCCCGTCGCCACCATTTTCTCACTGCTGCAGCTGCGTGTTAGACGGCACCGCTGTTGCTGTGTGCGCTATACCTTGTTAATTTCAAGCCAATTTTCGCACAAATCTACAGATAGCTTGGGAGTAGGGAATAGTTGTGATTGCAGTCCTTTTAAGGACTAGGTTACAGCATTTCCTACGACTTTTATCAGGCAGGTCTGTGCTCTTAAATAGAAAGATTGTGGGAGTAAAGACTAATTGTAATTGGAGTCCTTTTCAGGACTAGGTTACATCAGTTCCTATCAGTTTTTGTCAGGCAGGTCTGTGCCAGTGCTGTGCAAGTTTTTTTCACAGCATTTGGCTGAATCTAGCAAAGCTAATCCTTTTTGGCCTATTGCAGAGTGTGTTAGTCAGTGGAGTAGCCTATCTGTGTTGCAAGATATACCACCTGTGTATAGAATACCAATTTTTTTACTGCACCTAGTGAAGTAAAATCTTTTGGGCATAGCATCATTCTATTAGTCCATCTATACTGACCTCCATCAGGTTGCAAATTGAATATAATTTTTTTCTGCATCTAGCTCTGAAAAAATATTGGGCTTCTAGCTGTGTGTGGGACTTGTTGTATTAGTCCATCTATACTGACCTCCATCAGGTTGCAAACTGAATATATTTTTTTCTGCATCTACCTCTGAAAAAATATTGGGCTTCTAGCTGTGTGTGGGACTTGTTCTATTAATCCATCTATACAGACCTCCATCAGGTTGCAAACTGAATATATTTTTTTCTGCATCTACCTCTGAAAAAATATTGGGCTTCTAGCTGTGTGTGGGACTTGTTCTATTACTCCATCTATACTGACCTCCATCAGGTTGCAAACTGAATATATTTTTTTCTGCATCTACCTCTGAAGAAATATGTGGCCTTCTAGCAGTGTGTGGGACTTTCTCTATTAGTCCATCTATACTGACCTCCATCAGGTTGCAAACTGAATATAATTTTTTTCTGCATCTAGCTCTGAAAAAATATTTGGCCTTCTAGCTGTGTGTCGGACTTGTTCTATTAGTCCATCTATACTGACCTCCATCAGGTTGCAAATTGAATATAATTTTTATCTGCATCTAGCTCTGAAAAAATATTTGGCCTTCTAGCAGTGTGTGGGACTTTCTCTATTAGTCCATCTATACTGACCTCCATCAGGTTGCAAATTTAATATAATTTTTATCTGCATCAAGCTCTGAAAAAATATTTGGCCTTCTAGCAGTGTGTGGGACTTTCTCTATTAGTCCATCTATACTGACCTCCATCACGTTGCAAATTAAAAATAATTTTTATCTGCATCTACCTCTGAAAAAATATTTGGGCTTCTAGCTGTGTGTGGGACTTGTTCTATTACTCCATCTATACTGACCTCCATCAGGTTGCAAACTGAATATATTTTTTTCTGCATCTACCTCTGAAAAAATATTGGGCTTCTAGCTGTGTGTGGGACTTGTTGTATTAGTCCATCTATACTGACCTCCATCAGGTTGCAAATTAAAAATAATTTTTATCTGCATCTACAGTACCTCTGAAAAAATATTTGGGCTTCTAGCTGTGTGTGGGACTTGTTCTATTAGTCCATCTATACTGACCTCCATCAGGTTGCAAATTGAAAATAATTTTTATCTGCATCTAGCTCTGAAAAAATATTTGGCCTTCTAGCAGTGTGTGGGACTTTCTCTATTAGTCCATCTATACTGACCTCCATCAGGTTGCAAATTGAATATAATTTTTATCTGCATCTAGCTCTGAAAAAATATTTGGCCTTCTAGCAGTGTGTGGGACTTTCTCTATTAGTCCATCTATACTGACCTCCATCAGGTTGCAAATTAAAAATAATTATTATCTGCATCTACAGTACCTCTGAAAAAATATTTGGGCTTCTAGCTGTGTGTGGGACTTGTTCTATTAGTCCATCTATACTGACCTCCATCAGGTTGCAAATTAAAAATAATTTTTATCTGCATCTAGCTCTGAAAAAATATTTGGCCTTCTAGCAGTGTGTGGGACTTTCTCTATTAGTCCATCTATTCTGACCTCCATCAGGTTGCAAATTAAAAATAATTTTTATCTGCATCTACCTCTGAAAAAATATTTGGGCTTCTAGCTGTGTGTGGGACTTGTTCTATTAATCCATCTATACAGACCTCCATCAGGTTGCAAACTGAATATAATTTTTTTCTGCATCTAGCTCTGAAAAAATATTTGGCCTTCTAGCAGTGTGTGGGACTTGTTCTATTAGTCCACCTATACTGACCTCCATCAGGTTGCAAATTCAAAATAATTTTTTGTCTGCATCTAGCTCTGAAAAAATATTTGGCCTTCTAGCAGTGTGTGGGACTTTCTCTATTAGTCCATGTATACTGACCTCCATTAGGTTGCAAACTGAATATATTTTTTTCTGCATCTACCTCTGAAAAAATATTGGACTTGTAGCTGTGTGTGGGACTTGTTCTATTAATCCATCTATACAGACCTCCATCAGGTTGCAAACTGAATATATTTTTTTCTGCATCTACCTCTGAAAAAATATTGGGCTTCTAGCTGTGTGTGGGACTTGTTGTATTAGTCCATCTATACTGACCTCCATCAGGTTGCAAATTAAAAATAATTTTTATCTGCATCCACAGTACCTCTGAAAAAATATTTGGGCTTCTAGCTGTGTGTGGGACTTGTTCTATTAGTCCATCTATACTGACCTCCATCAGGTTGCAAATTGAATATAATTTTTATCTGCATCTAGCTCTGAAAAAATATTTGGCCTTCTAGCAGTGTGTGGGACTTTCTCTATTAGTCCATCTATACTGACCTCCATCAGGTTGCAAATTGAATATAATTTTTATCTGCATCTAGCTCTGAAAAAATATTTGGCCTTCTAGCAGTGTGTGGGACTCTCTCTATTAGTCCATCTATACTGACCTCCATCAGGTTGCAAATTAAAAATATTTTTTATCTGCATCTACAGTACCTCTGAAAAAATATTTGGGCTTCTAGCTGTGTGTTGTTCTATTAGTCCATCTATACTGACCTCCATCAGGTTGCAAATTAAAAATAATTTTTATCTGCATCTAGCTCTGAAAAAATATTTGGCCTTCTAGCAGTGTGTGGGACTTTCTCTATTAGTCCATTTATTCTGACCTCCATCAGGTTGCAAATTAAAAATAATTTTTATCTGCATCTACCTCTGAAAAAATATTTGGGCTTCTAGCTGTGTGTGGGACTTGTTCTATTAATCCATCTATACAGACCTCCATCAGGTTGCAAACTGAATATAATTTTTTTCTGCATCTAGCTCTGAAAAAATATTTGGCCTTCTAGCAGTGTGTGGGACTTGTTCTATTAGTCCACCTATACTGACCTCCATCAGGTTGCAAATTCAAAATAATTTTTTGTCTGCATCTAGCTCTGAAAAAATATTTGGCCTTCTAGCAGTGTGTGGGACTTTCTCTATTAGTCCATCTATACTGACCTCCATCAGGTTGCAAACTGAATATATTTTTTTTCTGCATCTACCTCTGAAAAAATATTGGGCTTGTAGCTGTGTGTGGGACTTGTTCTATTAATCCATCTATACAGACCTCCATCAGGTTGCAAACTGAATATATTTTTTTCTGCATCTACCTCTGAAAAAATATTGGGCTTCTAGCTGTGTGTGGGACTTGTTCTATTACTTCATCTATACTGACCTCCATCAGGTTGCAAACTGAATATATTTTTTTCTGCATCTACCTCTGAAAAAATATTGGGCTTCTAGCTGTGTGTGGGACTTGTTCTATTAATCCATCTATATAGACCTCCATCAGGTTGCAAACTGAATATATTTTTTTCTGCATCTACCTCTGAAGAAATATGTGGCCTTCTAGCAGTGTGTGGGACTTTCTCTATTAGTCCATCTATACTGACCTCCATCAGGTTGCAAACTGAATATAATTTTTTTCTGCATCTAGCTCTGAAAAAATATTTGGCCTTCTAGCAGTGTGTGGGACTTTCTCTATTAGTCCATCTATACTGACCTCCATCAGGTTGCAAATTAAAAATAATTTTTATCTGCATCTACAGTACCTCTGAAAATATATTTGGGCTTCTAGCTGTGTGTGGGACTTGTTCTATTAGTCCATCTATACTGACCTCCATCAGGTTGCAAATTGAATATAATTTTTATCTGCATCTAGCTCTGAAAAAATATTTGGCCTTCTAGCAGTGTGTGGGACTTTCTCTATTAGTCCATCTATACTGAGCTCCATCAGGTTGCAAATTAAAAATAATTTTTATCTGCATCTACCTCTGAAAAAATATTTGGGCTTCTAGCTGTGTGTGGGACTTGTTCTATTAATCCATCTATACAGACCTCCATCAGGTTGCAAACTGAATATAATTTTTTTCTGCATCTAGCTCTGAAAAAATATTTGGCCTTCTAGCAGTGTGTGGGACTTGTTCTATTAGTCCACCTATACTGACCTCCATCAGGTTGCAAATTCAAAATAATTTTTTGTCTGCATCTAGCTCTGAAAAAATATTTGGCCTTCTAGCAGTGTGTGGGACTTTCTCTATTAGTCCATCTATACTGACCTCCATCAGGTTGCAAACTGAATATATTTTTTTTCTGCATCTACCTCTGAAAAAATATTGGGCTTGTAGCTGTGTGTGGGACTTGTTCTATTAATCCATCTATACAGACCTCCATCAGGTTGCAAACTGAATATATTTTTTTCTGCATCTACCTCTGAAAAAATATTGGGCTTCTAGCTGTGTGTGGGACTTGTTCTATTACTCCATCTATACTGACCTCCATCAGGTTGCAAACTGAATATATTTTTTTCTGCATCTACCTCTGAAAAAATATTGGGCTTCTAGCTGTGTGTGGGACTTGTTCTATTAATCCATCTATATAGACCTCCATCAGGTTGCAAACTGAATATATTTTTTTCTGCATCTACCTCTGAAAAAATATGTGGCCTTCTAGCAGTGTGTGGGACTTTCTCTATTAGTCCATCTATACTGACCTCCATCAGGTTGCAAACTGAATATAATTTTTTTCTGCATCTAGCTCTGAAAAAATATTTGGCCTTCTAGCAGTGTGTGGGACTTTCTCTATTAGTCCATCTATACTGACCTCCATCAGGTTGCAAATTAAAAATAATTTTTATCTGCATCTACAGTACCTCTGAAAATATATTTGGGCTTCTAGCTGTGTGTGGGACTTGTTCTATTAGTCCATCTATACTGACCTCCATCGGGTTGCAAATTGAATATAATTTTTATCTGCATCTAGCTCTGAAAAAATATTTGGCCTTCTAGCAGTGTGTGGGACTTTCTCTATTAGTCCATCTATACTGACCTCCATCAGGTTGCAAATTGAATATAATTTTTATCTGCATCTAGCTCTGAAAAAATATTTGGCCTTCTAGCAGTGTGTGGGACTTTCTCTATTAGTCCATCTATACTGACCTCCATCACGTTGCAAATTAAAAATAATTTTTATCTGCATCTACCTCTGAAAAAATATCTGGGCTTCTAGCTGTGTGTGGGACTTGTTCTATTACTCCATCTATACTGACCTCCATCAGGTTGCAAACTGAATATATTTTTTTCTGCATCTACCTCTGAAAAAATATTGGGCTTCTAGCTGTGTGTGGGACTTGTTGTATTAGTCCATCTATACTGACCTCCATCAGGTTGCAAATTAAAAATAATTTTTATCTGCATCTACAGTACCTCTGAAAAAATATTTGGGCTTCTAGCTGTGTGTGGGACTTGTTCTATTAGTCGATCTATACTGACCTCCATCAGGTTGCAAATTGAATATAATTTTTATCTGCATCTAGCTCTGAAAAAATATTTGGCCTTCTAGCAGTGTGTGGGACTTTCTCTATTAGTCCATCTATACTGACCTCCATCAGGTTGCAAATTGAATATAATTTTTATCTGCATCTAGCTCTGAAAAAATATTTGGCCTTCTAGCAGTGTGTGGGACTTTCTCTATTAGTCCATCTATACTGACCTCCATCAGGTTGCAAATTAAAAATAATTTTTATCTGCATCTACAGTACCTCTGAAAAAATATTTGGGCTTCTAGCTGTGTGTGGGACTTGTTCTATTAGTCCATCTATACTGACCTCCATCAGGTTGCAAATTAAAAATAATTTTTATCTGCATCTAGCTCTGAAAAAATATTTGGCCTTCTAGCAGTGTGTGGGACTTTCTCTATTAGTCCATCTATTCTGACCTCCATCAGGTTGCAAATTAAAAATAATTTTTATCTGCATCTACCTCTGAAAAAATATTTGGGCTTCTAGCTGTGTGTGGGACTTGTTCTATTAATCCATCTATACAGACCTCCATCAGGTTGCAAACTGAATATAATTTTTTTCTGCATCTAGCTCTGAAAAAATATTTGGCCTTCTAGCAGTGTGTGGGACTTGTTCTATTAGTCCACCTATACTGACCTCCATCAGGTTGCAAATTCAAAATCATTTTTTGTCTGCATCTAGCTCTGAAAAAATATTTGGCCTTCTAGCAGTGTGTGGGACTTTCTCTATTAGTCCATCTATACTGACCTCCATCAGGTTGCAAACTGAATATATTTTTTTTCTGCATCTACCTCTGAAAAAATATTGGGCTTGTAGCTGTGTGTGGGACTTGTTCTATTAATCCATCCATACAGACCTCCATCAGGTTGCAAACTGAATAAATTTTTTTTCTGCATCTACCTATGAAAAAATATTTGGGCTTCTAGCTGTGTGTGGGACTTGTTCTATTAGTCCATCTATTCTGACCTCCATCAGGTTGCAAATTGAATATAATTTTTTTCTGCATCTAACCCAGCCAATAGTTTTGGCTTAATACCACAGTTTGGCCACTCAGCTCTGCTCGGTTCCCATCCATTGTTTTTTTGTGCAAATAACTCCAGAGTTGTGAATTAGTTAACCACCAAAATGAGTGGAAAAAGGCCTGCTGCTGGTGGAAAGGGGAATAGGCGTGTTGGGAAGGGGAAAAAAGGTTGTGTCCGTGGGGTAGGTGTTAAAGCAACAGTAACATCTGCAGAAGAAAGACCATCTTCCAGCCAAACTAAAATGTCTACTTCTTTTAGCGGACAATGTGATAAGATCCCTTTCTTACGGCCACGCCAATCGCTACAAATTCCAGATGAGGCACAAAAACAGCAGGTGCTTCAACGGATATCAAGTGCTCCTTTAAGTGGGCTCTCCTCCACATCAACTTCAACATCACAAATACTCCAGTCCTCAAAGGTGTCACCCCAATCGCACTTGCTTCCTCACAGCTCCCAAATCTCCAGCTGCCCGTCTGAGTATGAGGTAGAACAGATGGTTGAGTCTGCAGAGCTGTTTACTCATACTATAGCCTGGGAATCAGAGGTCGACTCCAGCGCTTCTGTGAATCCAGACGAGGAAATGATCTGCACTGATGCCCAGAATCTTTATGAGTCGGATCCAGGACCAGACGCAGAAGGTTCTGACCATAATGTAGACCATCATTCCCAAACTGTAACTCCTATTGGTGGAGACAATGAGGAAGACGATGATAAGACTCAAATACCTGATTGGAGCGACAACTTTAGTTTTTTGTCAGGGCAGGAACAGGTTGGCTCTGAGGACGACGGGTGTGATAACGCACAGGGTGATGATGATGAGGTTGGAGATCCCACTTACTGTCAACCCACAGTCAGCCAAGAGATGAGGTCAGCAGAGGAGGTGGAGGATGATGCTAGTGACGACGAGGTCAGGTTGCGCCTTCCTGGACAGAGACGTAGTACTGGAAGCACGTCAACAACTGCATCCTCAAACACAACTCTGCCTCTCACCACAAGTCGTGGTGGCTCTTCAGGTCGCATGGGTGCTAAGCCTTGCATAGCCTGGGCATTTTTTCAGATCGATAAAGATGACCCAACTCGTGTTATCTGTAACATTTGTCAGCAAAAGCTAAGTAGAGGCCAAAAAATACATAGTTTGAGTACTTCATGCATGAACCGGCACATGGACATGAAGCATAAGTTGCAGTGGGAAGCTCAGTGTGCTACAATGCGGCCTAGCCGGCCGGGCCAACCACCGTCTGCCATATCTTGTGCATCTGCGGCCTCTTCATCCTCTGTGACTGGGGGGACAGCAGTCACACCTGTTTTGGGGCGCAGACCTGCCACCTCTTTACCCGCAACAGCCAGCGTGATTGGCAGGTCATCATTTTCTTTGGAGATGGTAACACCAGCTGGTGTTGAGCGCTGTCCGACATCGATAGCACCACCTTTGGATCAAGGCAACCTAACATGTCCGCCTGCATCTTCCTCACAGACCGGCAGTTTGCCGGGGACACCCTTATCAACCCCGTCTAAGCACAATAGCCAGCCCTCGGTCCCTCAGATGTGGACAAGTAAAAGACCATTTCCTCCTAGCCATGAGAAAGCTAAGAGGTTGAATTTCACCATCTGCAAGCTCTTGGCTACAGAAATGCTGCCTTTCCGCCTGGTGGACACAGAGGATTTTCGAGACCTTATGTCCGTCGCAGTGCCCCAGTACCAGATGCCCAGTCGGCACTACTTCTCAAAGAAAGGTGTGCCTGCGCTCCACCAGCATGTCGCACACAACATCACCGCTTCTTTGAGAAACTCTGTGTGTGACAGGGTGCATTTCACCACAGACACTTGGACGAGTAGGCATGGACAGGGGCGTTACATGTCGCTGACTGGGCACTGGGTAACTATGGTGACAGCAGGACAAGGGGCTGCTGTCCAAGTCTTGCCGTCCCCACGAGTTGTGCGTCAATCCTCTTTATGTCATTTTTCCTCCACTGCTTCTGCCTCCTCAACCTCCTCTCGGTCTTCCACCTGCACCCAAAGCCTGTCTGGTCATGCCACAAGCTTTCTAACTGCGCAGAAGGGATCCTGCACACCTCCTTACTATGCTGGCAGTAGGGCTCAACGTCATCAGGCGGTTTTTACATTGAAATGTCTGGGAAATGTGAGTCACACAGCTGAGGAGTTGTGGTCAGCTCTGGAGAACAAATTTCATGAATGGTTGTCTCCACTGGACCTGAAACCAGGGAAGGCCGTGTGCGACAATGCTGCAAACCTGGGTGCGGCCCTTCGCCGGGGCAATGTCACACACGTGCCTTGTATGGCTCACGTGTTGAACCTGGTTGTCCAGCAATTTTTAGCCCACTATCCCAGACTAGATGGCCTTCTGCAGAGGGCACGGTCGCTGTGTGCTCACTTCCGCCGTTCGCATCCCGCAGCTCAGCGACTTACATCTCTACAGGAGTCGTTGGGCCTGCCACTTCACCGGCTAAAATGCGATGTGCCTACCCGGTGGAATTCAACTCTGCACATGTTGCAGCGACTGTGGCAGCACCGACAAGCCCTGGTGCAATACGTTCTGACGTATAGCCTGGGCCAACGAGATCCAGAGGTGGGGCAAATCACGCTGGAGGAGTGGTCTCAGATCAGGGACCTATGCACCCTTCTGCACAGTTTTGAAATGGCGACGAAGATGTTTAGTGCTGATGATGCCATTATCAGCATGACTATTCTGGTGATTTACATGCTGGAGCACATGTTAAACAGAATTCGGAGTCAGGTGGTGGCACAAGAGGAGGTGGAGGAAGTAGAGGAGGAGGAGTTGTATGCGGAAGGGCTAACATCTGCAAGGTCCAGACGGTCGGCAGCACCAAGGCGGCAGGCATGTGAGGGTGGGGGAGATGGTTTTACCAGGGCGCATGGTAGCAGCCAAACTAGTGAGGAAGGTGCAGGAGCCCAGGAAGAAGTGGAGGACGAACTGATGGAAGACTCATCAGATGAGGGAGACCTTGATCACATTTCTGTTGTGCGAGGTTGGGGGGAGAGGACAGAGGAAGGAAGCATGATTGTTACCTCGCCACCAACACAACAGGGACTTGGTGCTCCTGGATGCGCAACACACATGAGTGCCTTCTTGCTGCACTACCTGCAACATGACCCTCGAATTGTGAGAATTAGAAATAATCCTGACTACTGGGTTGCCACACTGTTAGATCCCCGGTACAAAAGTAAATTTGCAGAAATTATTCCTGCCATAGAAAGGGATGCACGCATGCAGGAGTATCAGCAGAGACTGTTGCAGAATCTTACATGTGCTTTTCCACAAAATACCAGTGGTGCACGTAGTGAATCTCACAGTTCCAACTTGCCAACCGTGGGACCGTCAAGTGTTCAGCACTCAAACCGTAACAGAACCACAGTATCTGCTGGTAACATCAATTTTGCGGAATCATTTCACCACTTTTTTAGCCCATCCTTTGCAAGGCCACAGGAGACAAGAAGTCTGACACATAGTCAACGCCTAGAGACAATGGTACAGGAGTATCCCCAAGTAAACATTGAAGCCATGACTGTGTCACTGGACCCTTGCTCTTTTTGGGCTTCCAATCTGGATAAATGGCCGGAGCTAGCCACTTACGCCTTGGAGATCTTGTCATGCCCCGCAGCCAGCGTTCTGTCTGAACGTGTGTTCAGCGCTGCTGGTGGTGTGCTGACAGATAAGCGCACGCGGCTCTCCACTGATAATGTAGACAGACTCACGCTCATAAAGATGAACAAATCATGGATCCGAAACGACTTTTCTACCCCTGTGTCATCCTGGGGAGAGTAAAAGCTTGATGATTGGTTAAAATCACCCTACCAACCGTTTTAAGCTTTCAAATTACTAATCATGTTTATCTGTATCTTGGCTGGAAAATAATTTGGGCTTTGTAGCAGTGTGCAGCACTGATTCTATTAGGCCATCTATAATAAGCTCCACCAGATTTAAAATTACTAATCATGTTTATCTGTATCTTGACTGGAAAATAATTTGGGCTTTGTAGCAGTGTGCAGCACTGATCCTATTAGGCCATCTATACTAAAGCTTCACCAGATTTAAAATTAATAATAATTTTTAGCTGCATCTAGCCCGGAAAATAATTTTGGGGCTCCGAGATGCGCAAGACTCATAAGTGCCTTCTTGCTGCACTACCTGCAGCATGACCCTCATATTGTCAGAATTCGAAGTAATCATGACTACTGGGTTGCCACACTCTTAGATCCCCCAAACTTTTCGATCAACCTTTTCATTTTAATAAAGACCAAAAAAATGGTCATTTTTGAAATTATAAGCATTAGCAGGTTGTTAGAAACTGAAATCAACAGTTTTCAACTCAAAACTTTATTCTAGGTGATGTTACATTTTCACATAGGACCCCTTGTTCGAAAGGAGTTTCTGAACTCTCTCGTCCATTGAATTTGTCAGGTTTTGGATGGTTTCTGCTTCAATTGTTTTGCATGAGGACAGAATACCCTCCCAGAGCTGTTGCTTAGATGTGAACTGCCTCCCGCCATCATAGACACTCCTTTTAATGATGCTCCAAAGGTTCTGAATGGGGTAGAGGTCAGGGGAGCATGGGGGTCACACCATAAGTTTGTCCCCTTTTATGCCCATATCAGCCAGAGATGCAGATGTTTTATGTGCAGCATGAGATGGTGCATTATCATGCAAAAAAATGATCTTGCTGTGAAATACACGGTTCTTCTTCTTGAACCATGGCAGGAAGTGCTGTTTGAGAAAATCCACATACATTATGGAGTTCATCTTTAGCGCCTTCAGGGATCCTAAAGGGGCCGACAATCTCTCTCCCCATGATTCCAGCCCAAAACATTACTCCACCTCCTCCTTGTTGGCGCTGTAGCCGTGTTTGCGTGGGGTGTCCATCAACCAGCCATCCTCCACTCCATCCATCTGGACCATCGAGCGCTGCACGGCACTCATCCGTGAACAAAACAGTTTTGAAATCAGTCTTCATGTAATGTTTGGCCCACTGGAGCCGTTTCTGCTTGTGTGAAGTGGATAGAGGAGGTCGACAGGATGGCGTATGCACAGCTGCAAACCTCTGAGGGACCCTGCATCTTGTTGTTCGGGGGACGTTGGAGGCACCAGCAGCTACAAAAACTTGTCTGCTGCTATGACAAGGCTTTTTTGCTGCTGCTCTTTCAACCTGACGTAATTGCCTGTAGGAAAGAGTCCTCAATTTGCCCTTATCAGCACGCACATGTGTGTACTGTGAATCAGCTACATACTTCTTGATTGCCAAGACACTTCATCCTGATCATCGTACAATGTTGATTGTAGTCATGCCTTGACCTAAACACTCCACAATTTGTTGCTTCTCAGCAGCCGACACATCCTTTTTCTTTCCCATTTTGGCAGAAAATGTAGGCTGCTTAATAATGTGAGACAGCCTTCTTAAGTAGTCTTGCCTTTCATTGGACACACCTGCCAAACTAATTAGCGCAGGTGTCTGCAATTGCTTACAGTGATATAAAGAGCCCTGACACACATCACCATCAATGAGTTTAACTGACACACAAACAAATTCTTCCCTTATCACTCCTAAACACTTTTTGCATAATAATTTGGAACACAGTGTAGATGTGCTTTTCCACAAAACACCAGTGGTTCACGTAGTGAATCTTACAGTTCTAACTTGCCAACCGTGGTCTGTATGGAGTTGTTCAATAAAGGGCCCAAAATTAAGATAACATAGATGAGAGAGGTCTCTATGAATAGGAATTCCTAAGTATTTGATACCCTGTGAGGGCCAGGCAAAGGGAAAGTTGGACTGGATGGAATCCTATATGGATTTGGGGAGGGAGACATCGAGGGCCTCAGACTTCGCTGCATTGATTTTAAAATTTGACCATGTAACAAAGTGATCTATTTCAGCCATAACAGCATGGATGGATATATGTGATTGAGTGATACATACTAGGACATCATCAGCAAATAGAGAGCACTTGTACTCGGTGCCTCCCACCTCAATCCACCTAATATTGGGGTTATGGCGAATTGATGAGAGCAGGTGCTCCGTCACTAGGATGTATAAGAGAGGGGACAGAGAACATCCCTGCCTTGTCCCATTGGTGATTGTGAAAGGTGATGAAAATGTTCTGACGCGCCCCCTGGGCCTTGGGACACCCGGAGTCGGACCCTTTTTGGTGGATGCTGGTGGTTGTAGTCTCCGTGGCGGCGACCCGGTTCCGTGGCTCAGGGCGGTCAAACCAGTGGCGGAACTATTTATGTGGTTTTGATGTTTAAATGTCCGACTACGCCACCCGTGGATTGCGGCCAGAGTGAACCGCCGCTCCAGGGCAGACCGCTGAGGCTGGTGTTGTGGGTGCAGCAGAGCGTAGCATAACTCCCCACGGGAGGAGTATAGCCTCAGGGCAGTGTATGCGGAGGATGGGGGTGATGGTGCAGGGCAGCAGCAGTAACGACACGGAGTCAGTGATGCAGTCCAGGGCCTTTACTCACAGTTCTTATTATCCAGACCACGTCTGCAGGTAACGGCTGCCCACGTCGTACTGTGCTCACCAGGTGAGGGGCTCAGACAACTCCCAGATAACTTTGGAGCGCTTCACAGGACCCCCTTTGTGTGTCCTTTGTCTGGCCTTTCTTACCAACCCTTCTGTCCGGCTGCCTCGGGCCTCCTCTTGGTAAACTTGGCGCCAGTTTCCCTGACCCTATGTTGTGCCTTCCTAGCGGGTTGTTAGAACCTTGCTCTTAGGTTTTTTCCTTTGCTGGTCACATGACCTTGTTGGTCTATTTAATCCTGCTCCGCCCTTCTGGCTTTGCTGGACTTCATTGTATATCTACTTTCTAGCTAGCCTGTGCTCTGTGTCTTGCTCTGTTAGTTTGCTTGGTCTACGGACCTCTATGTTCTATATATTTTGTTTGTTCGTCTGTCTGCTACTATTTCTGTTAGGAGGTGTCCCATATTCCTCCCAGTCCTTAGTACTTGTAGGGATTCCTTCCCCACATCTATAGGTCTCCGTACAGACTAGCTTAGGACTTTAGCAGGTCTGATCGCAGGATCAGGTCCCCTGTTACATCGTAGGGATTAAGCTGAGTTCTATCGTAGGGACAGATCTCCTCTCTTTCCTTAGCTCTGGTAGCAGAACATAACAGTAAGTCCAGCCAGCAAATTCTCTAAGGAAAGATTTTTCTGTTCCATCATGGTGTCGGTTCAGGATTTGGTTCATTGCCTGCAGGGACTCTCTCTGGAGGTGGCCGAGCTCCGTCAGCACGTGAGTAACTGTCCTGGAGCACATTTCTTGGAGCCTAAGGTATGTTTGCCGGATTTATTTTTTGGTGAACACCGAGAATTTTTTTCATTTAAAAATGCTTGCTTATTGTATTTTCGTTTGAGACCCAAGTCCTCTGGGGATGAATCCCAGCACGTAGGGTTCATAATGTCACTTTTGCGCAAAGAGCCTCAGGAGTGGGCCTTTTCTTTGCAACCTAGTGATACATGTTTCAGATCAGTGGATAGTTTTTTTTCTGCTTTAGGACTATTATATGATGATCCTGACCGTGTCGCATCAGCTGAGACTGAGTTGAGACGTTTAAAACAGTGATCAGGTAATGTGGAAAAATATTGTACTCATTTCCGTCGTTGGTCTACTCAAACAGGGTGGAACGATTCTGCTCTGAAAAGTCTATTTCTTGCTGGGCTCAGTGAAAGGGTTAAAGACCTGCTAATTGCTTATCCTACACCTGAAGATTTGCAACAGGCTATGCAATTAGCTATACGGGTGGATAGGAGACTGCGTGCAAGGGTTAATGAGAGCAAATCCTCTGCTATGTCAGTTTCTGGTTATGAGAATGTGTGTACTAACAGTGGTGAACCGATGGAGATTGGATCGGTGGCACCTCGCTCTCAAGAAAAAGACCGTCGATTTTCTGAAGGCTTGTGTTTCTATTGCGGAAAATCTGGTCATTTGATTAAAGGCTGTGAGCTTCGTATGAAGAAAGAAAAAAAAAAGGTCAGTCACGCCCGTATTGCCTGTTTAAATTCCAAGGGTATATTTTTAGCTGCTTCCACGATTGCTCAGAAAAAATTAATGGAATTTCGGGTGTTTGTTGATTGCGGGTCTACTCTGAATGTAATTGATGGGGGATTCGTGGAAAGACTCAATTTAAAACCTGAACCTTTATCATCCCCCATTGCTGTGGTTTCTGTGGATGGTTCCCCTTTGAAGAATATTACTCTCAAGGTCTGTGAATTTCCTCTCACTATTAATGGTGTTCACCATGAGAAATTGGATTTGGTAGTGTTGAATAACTTGCCTTCTCCAGTAATATTGGGATTGCCTTGGTTAAAATTTCACAATCCTGTACTGGATTGGTCTACCAGTGAAATTAAATCCTGGAGCCATAAATGTTATGACAAGTGTTGTAACGGGCGTATTGCAGCTTTGGATAGGGGAGAATTGCCTGTTCCTATTCAGAATTTTTGGAGAGTTTTTTCTGAGAAGGAATCGCAGGTTTTGCCTCCCCATAGAGACTATGATTGTTCTATTGAATTTGTCCCTGGAGCGACTCTTCCTAAAAGTCGTTTATTTAACCTTACTATTCCTGAGAGGAAGGCTTTGGAGGAATACATACAGACAAGTTTGGCCGCCGGTCACATTAGGCCCTCTAAGTCTCCTGTGGCGGTTGGATTTTTTTTTGTAAAAAAAAAAGGACGGCGGTTTACGTCCTTGTCTGGATTTTCGTGAGATTAACAAAATTACTGTACGCAATCCTTACCCACTGCCATTGATTCCTGATCTGTTTAACCAGTTAATGGGGGCCAAGTGGTTCTCTAAAATTGACCTTAAGGTGGCATACAATCTGTTGCGCATGAAGGAGGGTGACGAATGGAAGACTGCTTTTAACACTCCTGTGGGTCATTTTGAGAATCTGGTTATGCCTTTTGGTCTTACTAATGCTCCTGCATTTTTTCAGAATCTGATTAATGACATCCTTAGACCTTTGATCGGCAAAAATGTGGTTGTGTATTTGGATGACATTTTGATTTATTCGCCAGATCTGGAGTCTCATTGGCGGAGCGTGCGTGAGGTATTACAGTTATTAATGGACAATTCGCTTTTTGCTAAGCTGGAGAAATGTGAGTTCGCTGTACAGAGAATTAGTTTTTTGGGCTACATTATCTCCAGCAAAGGTTTTGAGATGGATCCGGTTAAGGTTCAGGCTGTGCAGGAATGGCCTAGGCCTATTGGTTTGAAATCGATACAGAGGTTTTTGGGTTTCGCCAATTACTACAGAAAATTCATAAAATTTTTTTCTAGTATTGTCAAACCTCTGACCGATCTCACCAGGAAAGGTGCTGATGCGGTTCAGTGGTCTTCTGAGGCCATTGAAGCTTTTGTGTATCTCAAGGAGAGGTTCACCTCTGCTCCCATCCTTATGCAGCCTGATGTGACTAGGCCATTTTTGGTTGAGGTTGATGCTTCCTCTGTGGGGGTTGGCGCAGTATTGTCTCAGGATAACGGGGATGGATTACATCCCTGTGCCTTTTTTTCAAAAAATTTTTCCGATACTGAACTGAATTACGATATTGGTAATCGGGAATTATTGGCTATTAAACTCGCGTTTGAACACTGGCGCCACTTCTTGGAAGGTGCGGAATTTCCCGTTCAGGTTCTTACGGATCATAAAAATCTGATATATCTTGATGCTGCCAAGCGCCTGAATGCCCGTCAGGCTAGGTGGGCACTGTTTTTCTCGCGGTTTAATTTCTCCGTTACTTACATCCCTGGTACTAAGAATGTTAAGGCGGATGCCTTGTCTCGCAGTTTTTCTCCCATAGTCGGTGCTGAGAAAGAGGAGAACATTTTACAAGAAGGTGTTGTGATAGCTGCTTTGGACTCCGTTTTGGAAAATGAGATTCTTAAAGCACAGGAGAATGCCCCTTCTAACACTCCTCATGAGAGGTTGTTTGTGCCTGAGACCTTTAGGAGAGATTTGTTTGTTGAGTGTCACGAATCTCGGTTGGCAGGTCATCCCGGAATCTCTGAGACCAAGAGACTGGTGGGTCGCAGTTTTTGGTGGCCTGGATGGCAGAAGGAAGTCATTAAGTGGGTGCGTCAATGTACTATATGTGCTAGATCTAAGTCCTCACATACTCCTGCTGCGGGGTTGCTTTGTCCTTTGGAGGTTCCCAGTGCTCCTTGGACACATTTGGCTATGGACTTTATAACTGACCTTCCCCCCTCTGAGGGTTTTACTGTCATCTGGGTGGTCGTGGACCGTTTTAGCAAGATGTGTCACTTGGTTCCTTTCGTCAAACTGCCCTGCGCTAAAACTCTCGCTAAGGCCTTTGTCAAGGAAATTGTCAGACTTCATGGCGTTCCTACTGACATTGTTTCTGATAGGGGTCCTCAGTTCGTGGCTCGTTTTTGGCGTGCCTTTTGTGATAGGTTGGGAGTTCATTTGTCGTTCTCGTCCGGATATCATCCTGAATCTATGGCTAGACAGAAAGGAAAAACCAGGATGTTGAGCAGTTCTTGCGTTGTTTTGTGGCAGACAATCAAGAGGGGTGGTCTGAGTTTCTGCCACTTGCTGAATTTGCTCTGAACAATCATACATCTTCTTCTGCTGGTTGTTCGCCTTTTTTTTGTTGTTCTGGGAGACATCCGTCGTTTGGGTCGTTCTCCAAGTTGGGATCTGCCGTGCCTGAGGAGGAGAATTTTTCCGGTGATTTGGAGAGAGTTTGGACGGATGTGCGTGGTAATCTTCAGGAGGCCAACAGAAAATCTAAAGACTACTTTGATAGGAAACGACAGGAGGTTTTGTTCGCTGTTGGTGACATGGTTTGGTTGTCCTCTAGGAATCTGCGGTTGAGGATTCCTTCTAAGAAATTGGGTCCCAAGTTTGTAGGGCTTTTTAAGGTGCTTCAGGTTGTCAACCAATCTGCTGTTAGGTTGGAGGTTCCTACCTCCTGGAGAATTAATCCGGTATTTCATGTCTCTCTGTTGAAAAAAGCTGTTGTATCGGATTGTGACGCCTCTGCCTCTGTTCCTCCGGTGGTGGAGGACGGGGAATATGAAATTTCTCGCATCCTTAACTCTAGACGGTATAGAGGTAGTTTGCAGTATCTTGTGGCCTGGAAAGGTTTCGGACCCGAGGATAACTCTTGGGTGAGGTCGGATGATGTTTCCGCGTCCAGACTTATCAGAGCGTTTCACAGGAGATTTCCTGATAAGCCTGGTCCTAGGGGATCCGGAGGATCCTCTTAGAAGGGGGGGTACTGTTAGAACCTTGCTCTTAGGTTTTTTCCTTTGCTGGTCACATGACCTTGTTGGCCTATTTAATCCTGCTCCGCCCTTCTGGCTTTGCTGGACTTCATTGTATATCTACTTTCTAGCTAGCCTGTGCTCTGTGTCTTGCTCTGTTAGTTTGCTTGGTCTACGGACCTCTATGTTCTATATATTTTGTTTGTTCGTCTGTCTGCTACTATTTCTGTTAGGAGGTGTCCCATATTCCTCCCAGTCCTTAGTACTTGTAGGGATTCCTTCCCCACATCTATAGGTCTCCGTACAGACTAGCTTAGGACTTTAGCAGGTCTGATCGCAGGATCAGGTACCCTGTTACATCGTAGGGATTAAGCTGAGTTCTATCGTAGGGACAGATCTCCTCTCTTTCCTTAGCTCTGGTAGCAGAACATAACACGGGTGTAGCGAGGGGCTGCGCCACATAAAATGTCACAGCCTCCTGTTTCTAGCTGAGGGTCGTTTCCTGCCTCCACTAGTTTCGGGGACCGGTCTCCCCCTTTGGCCTGACCCCTCCACGCAGGTGGATTCGGGCGTGCGGTGGCGACTCGCCCGTCCGCACCCCTGGGATCCCTTCGTTCCTCGTTCCTGGAGCCTTCTCCGCTCCTCTTCCTTCCTTCTCCCTCTTCCAGGCCTGGGCCTCTGTTACTAGGCCCGCCTCCGGAGCAGAGCTCATGCAGAGCCCCTGCTCCCTGCCACTTCTGCTCAGACTTCTCTGCACTGAACTAAGATGGTGCCCACCTTTTATACTCCCTTCTCAATGCACCCAGGAACTGCTTCCTCCCTGCTCCTGCACTACAGGGTTCCCCTTCCTCAGTGTTCCCTCCCCCCACTCCAGCCAGGGACAGGGACTGTCGTGCCCATCTCAGGGGCATATTGGTCGCCCTGCCCCACGGCAATGTGGTGTAATGCATGCAGGTGTCGGGTCCTGATCCACACTACATCCTTACCTGAGAGTGAGATATCACACCTCTGGGTGAGGTGCAATACCTCTGTAGCAACCGAGCCCTCAGGGTGCTACAGTTCCATTTATCTTCAGCCTAGGTGACGTATTGCGATACAGGGCCGTGATTTTGGCTATAAAAGGGTCCCCTAGACCCCTACCCCAAGCTTTTTAAGAGAATCATATATGGCGTGCCAGGAGACTCTATGGAATGCTTTCTCAGCATCCAACGAGAGTATCTAATTACAAATTTTTAACTGCATCTAGCCCAGGAAATACTTTGTGCCTAGTAGCAGTGTCTGCTAGTCAGCGGATTATCCCGGCTGTTAAGCAAGCTACACCACCTGTAGTTTGGACACTTAATTTTTTCAAAGGAAATGCTTTGGGACCACGGGATACTCAGTGAAGAGCATCAGGAGGCACCCCAAGGCATAGGGGCTGGGACTGGCAGTAGGATGCCTTGCAGTGGACAGCCGAGCTCGATCCTTATAAAAGCTTTTTAACTGCAGCAGCTTTAGTGGACGCTACTGGAGCTGGAATTACGCGGCTGCTGGCATGAGACTTGCCCTCCAATAGATCCTTGTAAATGGATTTAAAGTGTATTCATTCAAATTAGAGAGACAATTTAAATTAAAAAGCTTAGAGCTGCCTCCACCACAGGGGGGCTCGCTCGACCCACCAGCGGACAGGCACCAGTATTGGGAGAGGGGGGCTGGCCGTCAGGGTTCACCGCGGCTCTGGCACAAACCCGGCGACGCGGAGGTGGCACGGGCAGGAGCGGACTGAACGTGTCGGCTTCTCACTTTTTGGATTTTAGAAGGGCATGACATGCCTATATCTGTGTCTCCCCCTCCTTTTACTCCTCCACCTCTTTTCTTTTCGCATGACTATATGTACTTGTCACTTTTCCATGTGTTAGTTGTGTCTTCTGAGCAGTTTGTCAGCTTTTGGACACCTTTGAAGGTGTTTTCTATGTGTTTCTATGTGTTTTTGTTTGCCTGCCATTGGATTTAACGGTGTTCGAAGGTGTTCGACGAACAGTTCGACGAACAGTTCGGCGAACACATGGGTGTTCGACGAACCGAACCGAACTCGAACACTACGGGGGTGGCTCAACACTAGCAATTACCCGTTCTCTCCCCTGCTGGATCTGGGACAGTACGGCTCCTAGCCCGATGTTGCTTGCGTCCGTGTAGAAGATAAAGGGCTGGCTGTAATCAGGGTACGCCAGGATTTCATCCCCCGTGAGGGCCATCTTCAGCTGGCGGAACGACTCCTCTTCCAGCTTTTCCCATTTGAAGGATGACTTCTGGTTTTTGGCCTTCCTGGACTGGCCTATCAGGAGGTCCTGCATAGGAGCTGCCTTCTTGGTAAAACCGGGAATGAATCTTCGGTAGTAGCCTACCAACCCAAGGAACTGCCGCACTTCTTTTATACTGGATGGTCTTGGCCAGTCCTTAATCACGGTGATCTTGTCAGGGTCGGGGGCTACTCCGTCAGCACTCACCACGTGTCCCAGGTACTGTACCTTTCTCTTCAGTAGGTGACACTTTGAGGGTTTTACTTTTAGGCCATAGTTTGCCAGGGCTTCAAACACTTCTGCCAGGTGTTCCAGATGGTCCTCATAGGTCTTGGAATAGACGATGACATCGTCCAGGTATAATAGTACCATCTCGAAATTCCGGTGTCCCAAACAGCATTCCATCAACCGTTGGAAGGTTCCTGGTGCGTTGCAGAGCCCGAACGGCATACAGTTAAATTCGCTGAGTCCCATCGGGGTGGTGAATGCGGTCTTCCCCGGTCTGCCTCTGCTACAGGAACCTGCCAGTACCCGCTAGTGAGATCCAAAGTAGAGAAGAAGTTAGCAGATTTTAATGCAGCTAAGGATTCTTCTATCCTTGGTAACGGGTACGCATCTTTGTGTGTGATACGGTTGACCTTCCTGTAGTCTACACACATCCTCATGGTGTTGTCTTTCTTTTTTACTAAGACTAGTGGAGCTGCCCAGGGGCTATAGCTGTCCCTAATTACCCCAGCCTCCTTCATATCTTTTAGCATCCCCTTGGCGTGTTGATAGTGTGCAGGGGGTACGGGTCGGTATCTCTCCTTTATGGGAGGATGGTCTCCCATGGGGATGTGATGTTCCACCCCCTTTACTCGCCCAAAGTCTAGCGGGTGTTTGCTAAACACTCTCTCGTACTCTTGAACCACCCGATAGACTCCCTGTTTTTGGTGTGAGGGAGTGGAGTCAGTACCCAAATGCATTTGCTGACACCAGTCCTCCATTGGTTTCTTAGAACCGTTACCTTCCTCTGTTTGAGATGGAGGCAAGGGTTCCACGGCCTGTACAGAGTTCTGGTTGATGATGAACAATTTGGCTAGCGTGGCATACCGGGGCAGGTATACTTCTCTCTCCCCGATATTGATGATGCGGACGGGCACCCTCCCATGGCGTACATTGACCACCCCCCGTGCTGTCAAAATGGTGGGCCTACTGTCTGAGTAGACGGGTTCTACCATTGCTTGGTTGTCTCTGCCCGGCACCAAATCATCATCTCACTTTTTGGGGGCATGGCAATAGGGAACGGGTCACACATTCTCACGCTACCTATCTCACCACCAGATAGTTCCACTTGTTGCCGCTTCATCAGTGCCCGGATCTCTTTCTGGAGCATACGCTGCTGGCTGGAACTGGCATTCTTGGCAACCTGTTGCAAAATAAGAATCACCTCTGCAAGACAGTTTTCAATTACGTTAGTACCTAGGGTAATTTGTGGGTGACTCTCGCGACGGTCAATGTCCACAATGATAAGTCCTTGTGCCGGCAGTTCAACTTTACCGACCTTGATGGTCATTTCCTTAAATCCTATCTGTGGCACGGGCTGACCATTGCTGCCGATAATGCTCAGGTCGTCATCTGGGTAGCGGGTTATGTCCGAGTCATTCCAGTACTGCTTGAAGAGCACGTACGGGATGGTGGTGACCTGTGACCCGGTGTCTAGTAGGGCACTCATAGGAATGCCATCCAGTACCACAGGCAAGACCGGACGTCCCCCTACGTATTTGTCACACCCGTTTGATGGGCCTGATGATCTTATGCCTGGGGGTTGGCCCTCTACCCCAGGTTGTGCCCGTTTAAATGACAGTACCTTGCCATATGTCCGGGTTGATTGCAGCGGCGGCAGATGGGTCGTCCGTCCTCGTTGTACCGGTCGCTGGGTCTTCCTCTGGCCGGTGGGGTCCTCCTCAGTCGGCGCCACGGGACGTCCTCCGGTTCGGATGCCAGCTGGATCTTTCCTGGAGAAGAGACCTGTAAAGACTGCACAGTTCTGGTTTGCTCGGCAACGCTCTTAGTCAGCTCTTGGACCTGGTGGTGCAGGTCTGTTGCCGGGTCATTGTTCAAAGCCTGCGCATCAGCTCCCACAGGCTCTGCAGACAAGGGCGCCGTCTCCTGGTGATAAGTGATAGCAGGGCGCCTGTGGGTCACAGCGCCACCTGGTGCCGGTTCTCAGAGCACCCGGATGGCTCTGTCCTTGAACTGTGCAAAGTCCAGGTCAGGGTCCTGTAAGGTCATTGCCCGCAACTGGGTTCGGTGGGCATTGCACAGTAGACCCTCTATAAATTGTTCGGTCAACAGCTTGTCTTCATTTCCCACGCTGTCAGGGTCTGCCTGCTTAATGGCTCTCAGGGCCTCTTGTAGGTTTAGAGCATAGTCTCTTATACTTTCATGTGCCCGTTGTTTACACCCATAAAATCTTAGTTTTATCTCGGCTGAGGTGCGGGTGTCAAACGTGTCTTTCAGCCGGGCTAGTATCTCTCTGACAGTCCTCTTCTTCCCAGGTGACCAGGACTTTACCTCCCTTTGGGCTGCCCCGATTAACTGGCCCACCAGAATGCTCACTTTTTGCTCTTCTGTGAGGGGGTATACCTGGAAGAGGCTATCAAGTCTTTCCCTAAAGTCTCTCAGGGTATGTGACTCTCCTGAGTACTGGGGTAGCCAGGTTGCCCCCGGGATATAGGGCATGGTGAATGGCATGACTGCTGCAGCGGTTGCGCTGGCGGTGGCTGTGGTAGGGGAGCTCCCCTTGGTGTCCGACATCCTCTTTCCCCCCTAGTGGACCGTGGCCTACCTTGCGATGCTCTTCTTCCGTAGGCCGCGGCTCCGCAATCAATCGTCGGGGTCGAGGACCTGGCGTCGCGCTCCGATGACATCAGCGTCGCTCTTCCTCCCTTCCAGGACCTTACTGTTAGAACCTTGCTGTTAGGTTTTTTTTCCTTTGCTGGTCACATGACCTTGTTGGCCTATTTAATCCTGCTCCGCCCTTCTGGCTTTGCTGGACTTCATTGTATATCTACTTTCTAGCTAGCCTGTGCTCTGTATCTAACTCTGTTAGTTTGCTTGGTCTACGGACCTCTATGTTCTATCTATTTTGTTTGTTCGTCTGTCTGCTACTATTTCTGTTAGGAGGTGTCCCATATTCCTCCCAGTCCTTAGTACTTGTAGGGATTCCTTCCTACATCTATAGGTCTCCGTACAGACTAGATTAGGACTTTAGCAGGTCTGATCGCAGGATCAGGTTCCCTGTTACATCGTAGGGATTCAGCTGAGTCCTATAGTAGGGACAGATCTCCTCTCTTTCCTTAGCTTTGGTAGCAGAACATAACTGTAAGTCCAGCCAGCAAATTCTCTAAGGAAAGATTTTTCTGTTCCATCATGGTGTCGGTTCAGGATTTGGCTCATCGCCTGCAGGGACTCTCTCTGGAGGTGGCCGAGCTCCGTCAGCACGTGAGTAACTGTCCTGGAGCACATTTCTTGGAGCCTAAGGTATGTTTGCCGGATTTATTTTTTGGTGAACACCGAGAATTTTTTTCATTTAAAAATGCTTGCTTATTGTATTTTCGTTTGAGACCTAAGTCCTCTGGGGATGAATCCCAGCGCGTAGGGTTCATAATGTCACTTTTGCGCAAAGAGCCTCAGGAGTGGGCCTTTTCTTTGCAAACTAGTGATTCATGCTTCAGATCAGTGGATAGTTTTTTTTCTGCTTTGGGACTATTATATGATGATCCTGACCATGTCGCATCAGCTGAGACTGAGTTGAGACGTTTAAAACAAGGATCAGGTAATGTAGAAAAATATTGTACACATTTTCGTCGTTGGTCCACTCAAACAGGGTGGAACGATTCTGCTCTGAAAAGTCTATTTCTTGCTGGGCTCAGTGAAAGGGTTAAAGACCTGCTAATTGCTTATCCTACACCTGAGGATTTGCAACAGGCTATGCAATTAGCTATACGGGTGGATAGAAGACTGCGTGCTAGGGTTAATGAGAGCAAATCCTCTGCTATGTCAGTTTCTGGTTATGATAATGTGTGTACTAACAGTGGTGAACCGATGGAGATTGGATCAGTGGCACCTCGCTCTCAAGAAAAAGACCGTCGTTTTTCGGAAGGCTTGTGTTTCTATTGCGGAAAATCTGGTCATTTGATTAAAGGCTGTGAGCTTCGTATGAAGAAAGAAAAAAAAATGGTCAGTCACGCCCGTATTGCCTGTTTAAATTCCAAGGGTATATTTTTAGCTGCTTCCACGATTGCTCAGGAAAAATTAATGGAATTTCGGGTGTTTGTTGATTGCGGGTCTACACTGAATGTAATTGATGGGGGATTCGTGGAAAAACTCAATTTAAAACCTGAACCTTTATCATCCCCCATTGCTGTGGTTTCTGTGGATGGTTCCCCTTTGAAGAATATTACTCTCAAGGTCAGTGAATTTCCTCTCACTATTAATGGTGTTCACCATGAGAAATTGGATTTGGTAGTGTTGAATAACTTGCCTTCTCCAGTAATATTGGGTTTGCCCTGGTTAAAATTTCACAATCCTGTACTGGATTGGTCTACCAGTGAAATTAAATCCTGGAGCCATAAATGTTATGACAAGTGTTGTAACGGGCGTATTGCAGCTTTGGATAGGGGAGAATTGCCTGTTCCTATTCAGGATTTTTGGAGAGTTTTTTCTGAGAAAGAATCGCAGGTTTTGCCTCCCCATAGAGACTATGATTGTTCTATTGAATTTGTCCCTGGAGCGACTCTTCCTAAGAGTCGTTTATTTAACCTTACTATTCCTGAGAGGAAGGCTTTGGAGGAATACATACAGACAAGCTTGGCCGCCGGTCACATTAGGCCCTCTAAGTCTCCTGTGGCGGTTGGATTTTTTTTTGTAAAAAAAAAGGACGGCGGTTTATGTCCTTGTCTGGATTTTCGTGAGATTAACAAAATTACGGTACGCAATCCTTACCCACTGCCATTGATTCCTGATCTGTTTAACCAGTTATTGGGGGCCAAGTGGTTCTCTAAAATTGACCTTAAGGGGGCATACAATCTGTTGCGCATGAAGGAGGGTGATGAATGGAAGACTGCTTTTAACACTCCTGTGGGTCATTTTGAGAATCTGGTTATGCCTTTTGGTCTTACTAATGCTCCTGCATTTTTTCAGAATCTGATTAATGACATCCTTAGACCTTTGATCGGTAAAAATGTGGTTGTGTATTTGGATGACATTTTGATTTATTCGCCAGATCTGGAGTCTCATTGGCGGAGCGTGCGTGAGGTATTACAGTTATTAATGGACAATTCGCTTTTTGCTAAGCTGGAGAAATGTGAGTTCGCTGTACAGAGAATTAGTTTTTTGGGCTACATTATCTCCAGCAAAGGTTTTGAGATGGATCCGGTTAAGGTTCAGGCTGTGCAGGAATGGCCTAGGCCTATTGGTTTGAAATCGATACAGAGGTTTTTGGGTTTCGCCAATTACTATAGAAAATTCATAAAAAATTTTTCTAGTATTGTCAAACCTCTGACTGATCTCACCAGGAAAGGTGCTGATGCGGTTCAGTGGTCTTCTGAGGCCATTGAAGCTTTTGTGTATCTCAAAGAGAGGTTCACCTCTGCTCCCATCCTTATGCAGCCTGATGTTACTAGGCCGTTTTTGGTTGAGGTTGATGCTTCCTCTGTGGGGGTTGGCGCAGTATTGTCTCAGGATAACGGGGATGGATTACATCCCTGTGCCTTTTTTTCAAAAAAATTTTCGGAGACTGAATTGAATTACGATATTGGTAATCGGGAATTATTGGCTATTAAACTCGCATTTGAACACTGGCGCCACTTCTTGGAAGGTGCGGAATTTCCCGTTCAGGTTCTTACGGATCATAAAAATCTGATATATCTTGATGCTGCCAAGCGCCTGAATGCCCGTCAGGCTAGGTGGGCACTGTTTTTCTCGCGGTTTAATTTCTCCGTTACTTACATCCCTGGTACTAAGAATGTTAAGGCGGATGCCTTGTCTCGCAGTTTTTCTCCCATAGTCGGTGCTGAGAAAGAGGAAAACATTTTACAAGAAGGTGTTGTGATAGCTGCTTTAGACTCCGTTTTGGAAGATGAGATTCTTAAAGCTCAGGAGAATGCCCCATCTAACACTCCTCATGGGAGGTTGTTTGTGCCTGGGACCTTTAGGAGAGATTTGTTTGTTGAGTGTCACGAATCTCGGTTGGCAGGTCATCCCGGAATCTCTGAGACCAAGAGACTGGTGGGTCGCAGTTTTTGGTGGCCTGGATGGCAGAAGGAAGTCATTAAGTGGGTGCGCCAATGTACTATATGTGCTAGATCTAAGTCCTCACATACTCCTGCTGCGGGGTTGCTTTGTCCTTTGGAGGTCCCCAGTGCTCCTTGGACACATTTGGCTATGGACTTTATAACTGACCTTCCCCCCTCTGAGGGTTTTACTGTCATCTGGGTGGTCGTGGACCGTTTTAGCAAGATGTGTCACTTGGTTCCCTTCGTCAAACTGCCCTGCGCTAAAACTCTCGCTAAGGCCTTTGTCAAGGAAATTGTCAGACTTCATGGCGTTCCTACTGACATTGTTTCTGATAGGGGTCCTCAGTTCGTGGCTCGTTTTTGGCGTGCCTTTTGTGACAGGTTGGGAATTCATTTGTCGTTTTCGTCCGGATATCATCCTGAATCTAATGGCCAGACAGAAAGGAAAAACCAGGATGTTGAGCAGTTCTTGCGTTGTTTTGTGGCAGACAATCAAGAGGGGTGGTCTGAGTTTCTGCCACTTGCCGAATTTGCTCTGAACAATCATACATCTTCTTCTGCTGGTTGTTCGCCTTTTTTTTGTTGTTCTGGGAGACATCCGTCGTTTGGGTCGTTCTCCAAGTTGGGATCTGCCGTGCCTGAGGAGGAGAATTTTTCCGGTGATTTGGAAAGAGTTTGGACGGATGTGCGTGGTAATCTTCAGGAGGCCAACAGAAAATCTAAAGACTACTTTGATAGGAAACGACAGGAGGTTTTGTTCGCTGTTGGTGACATGGTTTGGTTGTCCTCTAGGAATCTGCGGTTGAGGATTCCTTCTAAGAAATTGGGTCCCAAGTTTGTAGGGCCCTTTAAGGTGCTTCAGGTTGTCAACCAATCTGCTGTTAGGTTGGAGGTTCCTACCTCCTGGAGAATTAATCCGGTCTTTCATGTCTCTCTGTTAAAAAAAGCTGTTGTGTCGGATGGTGACGCCTCTGCCTCTGTTCCTCCGGTGGTGGAGGACGGGGAATATGAAATTTCTCGCATCCTTGACTCTAGACGGTATAGAGGTAGTTTGCAGTATCTTGTGGCCTGGAAAGGTTTCGGACCCGAGGATAACTCTTGGGTGAGGTCAGATGATGTTTCCGCGTCCAGACTTATCAGAGCGTTTCACAGGAGATTTCCTGATAAGCCTGGTCCTAGGGGATCCGGAGGATCCTCTTAGAAGGGGGGGTACTGTTAGAACCTTGCTGTTAGGTTTTTTTTCCTTTGCTGGTCACATGACCTTGTTGGCCTATTTAATCCTGCTCCGCCCTTCTGGCTTTGCTGGACTTCATTGTATATCTACTTTCTAGCTAGCCTGTGCTCTGTATCTAACTCTGTTAGTTTGCTTGGTCTACGGACCTCTATGTTCTATCTATTTTGTTTGTTCGTCTGTCTGCTACTATTTCTGTTAGGAGGTGTCCCATATTCCTCCCAGTCCTTAGTACTTGTAGGGATTCCCTCCCACATCTATAGGTCTCCGTACAGACTAGATTAGGACTTTAGCAGGTCTGATCGCAGGATCAGGTTCCCTGTTACATCGTAGGGATTCAGCTGAGTCCTATAGTAGGGACAGATCTCCTCTCTTTCCTTAGCTTTGGTAGCAGAACATAACACCTACGCAGCGTCGGAGCGTGGGGCGGAGCGTGGGGCGGAGCTTCGGATCCCGCGCGCTTTCGGCGTCCACGCCCCTCTTCTTCCCGTGCGGCGTCCCGAAGATGGCGTCCGAAGGCGGGAAGCAGCTGCGGATGGCGGGAAGAAGGCAGAAGACGGCGGGAAACGGTCCAAGATGGCGTCTGATGGCGGGAATCGGCTCCGGATGGCGGGAAATGACTCCGGATGGCGGGAAACTTCACCACAGGTAAGTTCAAAAGTCTTTTTCAGGCACGCAGTACCCGGTGGTTGCGTGCACGAAATCCTGCCGACTACGCCAAAGTTGACGCGCCACCTGGGCCTGTGCTGTGCATTAGGATACCCGGAGCCGGATCACTGGGATGCTGGGGGTTGTAGTTCTCCGTGGCGGTGATCTGGTCCGTGCCCTGGGCGGTCAAACCAGTGGCGGTCTTAAGTAATAACAATGTCCGACTACGCCACCCGTGGATTGTGGTCAGTGGGGACCGCCGCTGCGCTGCCGACCGCTGAGGCTGATGTTGTTTGCGCAGCCAAGTATGGGATAACTCCCCACGGGAGAAGTATTGCCTCAGGGCAGCTAATGTGGATGATGGGAGTGATGGTGTGAGCGTCCCAGTAGTAATGGTGCTGGTGCGGCAAGGAATCACAGAGACGTGTGGTGCAGTTCAGGGTCTTTACTGATGATATAAAGCAGACCCTCCCGGGAGTACTGGTTAGCAGTAGGGGCCTGGTCAGTCTGTGAGCAAGCAGGATCTCCCCTGGCCAGATGGAGTTGTAGGCCTCCCCGACTATCTGCACTCTTTCCTGGCTACCTTGCTCTATGCGGGTAGAAGTAGCCCACGTCCCTGAGTATACCGTGTGGTGCTCACCCGTATGGCCAGTGACTTGGGGCCTTCCGTCAGCCTTCGCTTCACGATGGCGGTGCTGGTCCCTTGCTTGTGACCATGCCTTCGGGTTTCTAAGGCCAGAGGACATGGAATCCCCTGCCGGTTGGATTCTGCTGCTGGACCTGGATGTCCCCACAGCCTCGGACTCCATGTCCGGGTTAGTGTCTTCAGCCAAGGCGAGCTTTCTAGCTTCCAGCCTCTGGCACTCGCTCCTGCTCCTACAGAGCTCCTGTTGTAACTTTCCCTGTGTCTGGAACTTCACTGTCTAATCCCGCCCCAGACCCAGTTTATAAGGGCAGATTCCTCCCCTCCCAGGTCTGGGTGGGCCGTGTTGCATGCTTAGGGCTCCTGACCAGAGAAACCTCCCACTTTCTCTCAGACATAATATCTCTATTACTTTGGTAACCAGACCCCTGGGGTGCCACAGAAGGGTGCAGCTGTGCTGGGGGAGAAAATGGCTAGAAGGTTGGAGGAGTGTTTAAACTAGGGATTGGGGGGAGGGTATTCATGTTATAGGTGGGGAAGATACTGCAGATAGTGACCTGGGCACAAATAAAGAAATTGGGGGTGGGTTAGAACAGTCAATATAGTAAGAAGGAATAGAGGTACAGAGAGATATATAAAATGCATGTACACTAATGCAAGAAGCCTCACCAACAAAATGGAGGAATTAGAATTAATTTTGTTGGAAAATAATTATGACATGGTGGGGATATCTGAGACATGACTGGACGAGAGCCATGACTGAGCAGTTAATTTACAGGGCAATAGTCTGTTCAGAAATGACCGTACAAACAAGCGAGGGGATGTGTGTTTATATGTAAAATCATCCTTAAAACCCATCTTCCGTGAGAATATATGTGAATCTAATGAAAATGTAGAGTCCCTGCGGGTGGAGATAAGGGGAGGGGGAAAAAATAATAAGTTACTGATAGGGGTTTGTTATAAGTCTCCAAAAATAATGGAAGTAGCGGAGAATATCCTCAAAAAGCAAAAAGCAGCGACTGAAGGAGAAGTCATTATTATGGGGGATTTCAACTACCCTGAAATACATTGGGGAACAGAAACCTGTAATTCAAGCAAAGGTAATAGGTTTTTGACAACTATGAGAGACAATTACCTTTCACAACTGGTTCAGGACCCAACAAGAAGGGGGGCACTGCTAGACCTAATATTGGGGGTCACTTGGGTAATAGTGATCACAAAATAATATGTTTTCATGTATCATTTAATAAGATGTGTAAGATGTGTAGTAGAGGGGTTACAAGGACACTAAACTTCAGGAAGGCAAATTTCCAATGGTTGAGAGATGATTTTAGTGCAAAAAACGGGGACGATATCCTGAGACATAAAACTACACAAAGCAAATGGGAGACATTTATTAGCATCCTGAATAGGACCTGTGCACAATATATACCCTATGGGAATAAACATGCTAGAAATAGGAGGAAACCACTATGGCTAAATAGAGCTGTAAGGGGCGCAATAAGTGACAAAAAAAAGCATTTAGAGAACTAAAGCAAGTAGGTAGTGATGAGGCATTAAATAAATACAGAAAATTAAATAAATTCTGTAAAAACCAAATCAAGGCAGCAAAGATTAAGACAGAGAGACTCCTTGCCAGAGAAAGTAAAAATAATCCTCAAATATTCTTTAACTACATAAATAGAAAAAACTAAAAAATGATAGTGTGGGCCCCCTTAAAAATAGTCTGGGTGAAATGGTGAATGAGGATGAGGGAAAAGGCAATATGCTAAATGATTTTTTTTCAACATTATTTACACAAGAAAATCGTACGACAGAAAACATGATTAGTGATGACAAAAATTCTCCATTAAATGTCACTTGCTTAACCCAGCAGGAAGCACGGCGGCGTCTAAAAATCACTAAAGTTGACAAATCCCCAGGCCCAGATGGGATACACCCGCGAGTACTGCAGGAATTAAGTAACGTCATAGATAGACCATTGTTTTTAATCTTTAAAGATTCCATAATAACAGGGTCTGTACCACAGGACTGGCGTATAGCAAATGTGGTGGCAATATTCAAAAAAGGGACAAAAATCGAATTTGGAAATTATAGGCCAGTAAGCTTAACCTCTACTGTGGGTAAAATCCTGGAGGGCCACCTTAGGCTGTGTGAGCACGATGCGTTTTTTAAGCGTTTCCGCAGCTGCAAAAACGCTTAAAAAACGCATGGCAGAAGGCTTGATATGTTCTCCAATGATAATCCGCATGTGCTGTGCACATGCTGCGGAAATTTCCACTGCGGATTATCATTGCAGAAAAAAAGCGCAGCACCACCAATTATTTTGCGGAAGTGCTGCGTTTTCGCCGCCATTGACTTGCATTGGAATGCATGGATTCCATATCACTGTATATGTAGATGCGCATTCCATGCATTCAAATATGCGGATGGTATCCGGATGTGGAGGAAAGGAGACTCTCCTCCGGACCCGGGTACCATAGAACCTGTGAAAAAAAGAATAATATAAAAATAAATATTATATTTACCTTGTGATGGCCTCCAGTGTGCTTGTCTTCGCTTGCCGGCAGCTCGCGATGGACTGGAGGACCTGCGCTGACGTCATAGTCATGTGACGGGTCACGCGATGCTGACGTCGGCAGGTCCTTCAGTGTATCGCGATCTGCCGACAAGGGAGAACGGAGGGAAGCAAGACACCGGGGGCCATCGGAAGGTAAGTATAGATTTATTTTTTATTTTTTACCATTCTTTCGGTCACACTGTATATATCCATGCTGTTTGCATGGATTTATATAGTGTGACCAAGTTGTCAAGCACTTTCCAAGCGATGCTAAATTCGCTTGGAAAGCGCTTGTCAACCCACATGCGGAAATGCATGTGAAGAACGCTTTACATCCGCATGTCCCTGGCAGGAAAAACAATCCGCATATACAATCCGCATGTACAATCCGCATGTACAATCCGCATGCGTTTTTTCTGCCAGGGGAGATGCAGAAATGCTCAGGAAAAATCCAGAGCATTTCTGCATTGTGGGCACATAGCCTAAGAGATGCTATACTAGAGTATCTGAAGAGGAATAACCTCATGACCTGATATCAACATGGGTTTACGAGGGGCCGTTCCTGTCAAACTAATCTGATCAACTTTTATGAGGCGATAAGTTCCGGACTGGACCAAGGAAATGCAGTGGATGTTGTGTATATGGACTTTTCAAAAGCTTTTGATACGGTTCCACACAAAAGGTTGATACATAAAATGAGAACAATGGGTATAGGGGAAAATATATGTATGTGGGTTAAGAACTGGCTCAGTGATAGGAAACAAAGGGTGGTTATTAATGGAAAACACTCAGACTGGGTCTCAGTTAACAGTGGGGTACCACAGGGGTCAGTATTGGGCCCGCTTCTTTTTAATATATTTATTAATGACCTTGTAGGGGGCATACAGAGTAGTATTTCAATATTTGCAGATGACACTAAACTTGGCAGGGTAATCAATACAGAGGAGGACAATTTTATATTACAGGAGGATCTATGTAAACTAGAAGCTTGGGCTGATAAATGGCAAATGAGCTTTAATGGGGATAATTGTAAGGTAATGCACTTGGGCAGAGGAAATAAAATATATAATTATATGCTTAATTAGGTGTATTGGTGGACGACAAGCTCACGTTTGGTGGCCAGTGTCAGGCAGCTGCTGCAAAGGCAAATAAAATAATGGGATGCATTAAAAGAGGCGTAGATGCTCATGAGGAGAACATAATTTTACCTCTATACAAGTCACTAGTGCGACCACACTTAGAATACTGTGTACAGTTCTGGTCTCCGGTGTATAAGAAAGACATAGCTGAACTAGAGAGGGTGCAGAGAAGAGCGCCCAAGGTTATTAGAGGACTGGGGGGTCTGCAATTCCAAGACAGGTTATTACACTTGGGGTTATTTACTTTGGAAAAACGAAGGCTTAGGGGTGATCTTATTACCATGTACAAGTATATGAGGGGACAGTACAAAGACCTTTCTACTGATCTTTTTACTCTGCCTGAGACGGGGACAAGGGGGCATCTTCTACGTCTGGAGGAAAGAAGGTTTAATCATAATCACAGATGGGGATTCTCTACTGTAAGAGCAGTGAGACTATGGAACTCTCTGGCGCATGATGTTGTAGTGAATGATTCACTTCTAAAATTTAAGAAGGGCCTGGATGCCTTTCTTGAAAAGTATAATATTACAGGTTATAAATACTAGATTCCTTGATAGGGCGTTGATCCTGGGAACTAGTCTGATTGTCATATGGAGTCAGGAAGGAATTTTTTTCCCCAATGTGGAGCTTAGTGTTTGCCACATGGGTTTTTTTGCCTTGCGGGTTGACAAGGCGCTTTCCAAGTGATTTTAGCATCACTTGGAAAGTGCTTGTCAACTTGGTCACACTATATAAATCCATGCAAAAGGCATGTTTTTATATACTGTGACCTAAAGAATGGTATAAAATAAAAAATAAATCTATACTTACCTTCCGATGGCCCCTGCAGTCTTGCTCCGCTCCGTCCTGGCTGCCGGCAGCTCGCGGTACGCTACACTGAAGGACCTGCCGTCACATGACTATGACGTCAGCGCAGGTCCTTCAGTCTACCGTGAGTTGCCGGCAAATGAAGACAAGGAGAGCGGGGGCCATCAGAAGGTAAATCTAACATTTAATTTTTCTTTTATTCTTGCTTTTACAGTTTTCTATGGTACCTGGGTCGGGAGGAGAGTCTCCTGTCCTCCACACCCGGGTACCATCTGCACATTGGAACGCATGGAATGCGCATGTACAGATCTAGTGATGTGGATTCCATGTGTTCGAATGAAAGTCAATGGCGGCGAAAACGCAGCGCTTCCGCAAAATAATTGGTAGTGCTGCGTTTTTTTCCGCAATGATAATCTGAGTGGAAATTTCCGCAGCATGTGCACAGCACATGCGGATTATCATTGGGAAACATGGCCGGCCTTCTACCATGCATATTTTAAGCGTTTCTGCAGCATTTTTGCAGCTGCGGAAACTCTTAAAAAACTCATCGTGGGCACACAGCCTTAGGCTATGTGCCCACGATGCAGAAATGAAGCAGAAAATTTCTGCATCATTTCTGCATCTCCCTGGCAGAAAAAACGCATGCAGATTGTGCATGCGATTTTCCTGCCAAATACATGCTGATTTGAAGCGTTTTCACATGCGTTTCTGCATGTGGATTGACAAGCACTTTCCAGGCAATTTTAGCATCACTTGGAAAGTGCTTGACAACTAGGTCACACTATATAAATCCATGCGACCGGCATGGATTTATATAGTGTGACCGTTAGAATGTTTAAAAATAAAAAAATAAACCTATACTTACCCTCTGATGGCCCGGCGTGTGTTGCTGCGCTTGCTCCTGTCTGTCAGCTGATCGCGGGACACTACACTGAAGGGCCTGCGGTCACATGACTGTGAGGTCACCGCAGTTCCTACAGTCCTGCCCGCAAGCAAAGGGAAGGAGACCGGGGGCCATGAATATAAACTTTATTTTTTATTTTATTCTTTTTTTTACAGGTACAATGGTACCCAGGTCTGGATGAGAGTCTCCTCTCCTCCAAAACTGGGTACCATCCGCACATTGAAACGCATATAATCCGTGAGTACAAATGTACTGACACGGATTATATGGGCCTCAATGCAAGTCAATGGCGGCGATTACGCCGCGCTTCCGCAAAATTAATGGACATGCTGCGGATTTTTGAGCGCAGCATAAACGGTGCGAAAAAAATCCACAGCATGGGCATAGAACTTGCGGAATCCCCTTGAGGACCATGGGGGGTGGATTACCTAGCGTTTAACAAGCGTTTATTCTGCAGAAATTCCAAAGCATATACGCTTGAAAAACGCTACGTGGGCACACAGCCTTAGAGAAGCAGAATGTGGTGACGACATCTTGAAAGCATGGAAGAACAGTTTAGAAAAGAGTTTATGCAAATTCGGAATAGTTTTTAAAGAAAATACCCTTAGAGGGAGCTTTCAAGTCAGGAGTCTTGCATAATGCTGAATCTATTGATGATGTTGTAGAGACTTAGTTAACCAATGATCTCTTTATCCTGTTGTGTATGATCCTAGGCAATATCAGCAATATAACGGTCTTCAAAGTGTCAACCCTGTCTCTCAGGAGCTTTCTGCCCCTGCTTCTCTCCAGTAGCCCCCAGCATTGAGATCAATTTTATTTAGGGAAGAGCCACCCCTCCTCATCTCCATTCGTCTTTAATGAAGGAGTTGCGGGATCATGAGGATCAGTTTCTTACTGAAGATTTCTTTGAGGCGGAGGTGGGAGCTGTAGGATGGAAAACTTTCTCAGATGGGGATGATGTGTTTTTTGGGGCTTCTCACCGCAGGTAACACTGACTGATAGGGTGCGTCCCTTGTTCTGCTTTCCTTCATTGTCTCTCTTTCCCTGGGCAAGGATGGAAGAGTTTATGTCAAAGGGAGAATAGAGGGACTGCCGGGGAAAGACATCCTCATCGATACAGAAGCTTCAGTTTCAGTAACAGGACCTAAATTGCAGTCAACCCCAGGACTGCCTGAGACTACCACTTTGGTAGGATTTGAGGGCTCCTGTATTCAAGCAGCAAAAAGCCATCCAGTGAACCTGAGATTTCAGGACACAGGGGGATCGAAGAAAAGGGGTCTTCGATGCACTTTTAGGGTGAATCCACAGTTAGATTCCACTATTTTGGGTACCGATGATTTGGGAGCAATGGGGATTGTTGTTGATTTGTGTAACAAAGTTCTGTGCCGGAACAAAGAAGCAAATGTTTGTTCTGTAATTGTACCTGTGAAAGAGGAGTTGGAGAGTCACACATTACCCATGGCCAGTCTTGGTTTATGTACTGTTGAAAATGTTGACAATGATGCTCTGAAAAATGAATTGAAATAAAGGTTCCCTGAGTTGTGGATTTCAAAGAAAACTGATTATGTGTTAATGCAAACTCAAGTTAAAATTGATGGTGAAAAGCTACCACCTTTTCAGTTTCAGTACTGAATACCTGAGGACGCATAAGGGTTGCGGTCAGTGAATTGGAAAAACAAGGTGTTGTTGTAAAAGGTAATTCTCCATGTATCAGTCCCATTTAACTTGTAGAAAAGGAAGATGGTAGCTTTCGCATGTTTGTAGACCTGAGACTTGTAAATAAGTACACTCCTTCAGCATCTCACCTTGTTGCATCTGTCCCTGAAGTTATGTCACAGCTGAGGAGTGATTGTATGTTTTCTTGCTTGGACATTGCAAATGTTATGTTCTCCGTACCCCTAACACCTGAATCTGCCCTCCGCTTTGCATTCATGTTTGAGAATGTACAGTACTTGTTCACGCGGTGGCCCATGGGAGTCCACAGTTCCCCTGTGTATTTCCATCAGGCATTGGCTCAGGTCTTAGAACCTCTTGGTTACGGAGACAAAGTCTTACAATATGTGGATAATTTGTTAATTCAAACTGTTGATGATTATGAACATAAAGAGACCCTTGAAACCTGACGCGGGACTCAAAATGAGCCTAGATAGAGTACAAAAATGATGAAGTCAGAGCTTAAATTTGTGGGTTTGTCAGTTTCAGCAGAAGGAAAAAAAACAATGCATGATAGGGTTAAAGGTATTGAAGCTGTTACCATACCAACTAATATTATTGATACAATTTTGGGGTTTTATTTATTTTTCCAGAGAATTTGACTTTGCTCATCTGGCTAAACCATTGTATGATTTTTTAAAAGAAGTTGACAATGATTACGCCCCTGTCATTGTAGAGGGAGAAGCCTTACAGGCTTTAGCATACCCTTACAGCAGCCACTGCATTGATTAACCCTGACCTTTCCCAGCCCTTTTATGTCCAAGCACACATTGGTGATATATCTATTTCCTCAGAGCTTTTACAAAAGTGGCCCAAACATGGTCCTGAAGTGTCCAGTCAATTGTATGCCTTAGAATACTACTCTTGGTTGCTCATTCCAGTGAAGAAATGTTTCACTCTGTGAATGAAATAGTTACTGGGCATGCAATGGACAAGGAATCAAGTAAAATATATAGTGGGATTTGCTCCCTTAATTTTACAGACCCCACTGGAAAATTGGAAAATACTATGAGTCTAAATTTATTAAAGGAACCCAAGTTATGATTAAAAATTTCATTAGACAGGACCCTGGGAAGCTAATTGGGGTGGTCCATTTGTTGTTACTCTAATAATTACCCCCACAGTTTTAAGAGTGCACAGAGTTAACAAACCAAGGGACAAAGGTGTTAAAATTGTTCATATTGATCAGTTTAGACTTCTTAATTATCTTATTGAGATTTCTGGTAAGGATTGATACTCCACCTCTTCTTCTCCTCAGGTCAGCCTGAAGATTTTCATATTCAAGTCCTGTGACCATGAACCTACCAAATGATCAGGAGAAGGTGTTTCACACTATACAATGGGACTCTGATAGTGTGAGAGGGGGAGAAGATCTGAAAAAATCCCGAATCCAAAGCATAAGAAGAAAAAGAGAAGACAGGGATCAAAAGACTTAACTATTATGGAACTTATTATTTTGGGACTAATACTTTAATGACTTTTTATTTATTTTTTGGTTTTATTTAGGGATTTTTGCCGCTCCAGACACAGGTTTATAAAATGATGAATTACCTCGAAAATCCTGTTTATAATAGTTCACCTTTGCATATTGCATCAATGTAAAGTTGTACTTTGGAAAGCGTACAAGAGGGGGACTTGTAAGAGAATGAGAAATCCTAATATTCTGAGCAGCCATGTTAAACCTAGCAGCCATCGTGTGCAAAGTTTGAGTCAATTAAGTTTTGCAGCTAATGAGATCCAGGTTTTATAGTTCTCATCACAATGGAGACACAAAATGACATCAGAACCATTAGCAGGTATTGTTGACATACACAGAGTTTAATTGGAGCAGCTGTAGGCTACTTTGAAAGTAAATAAGTGGTGTTATATTGTAGTAAGTAGTGGCTGGGACAAGAACAAAGACAATATAGTTGTCAATATGTGGAGAATTATGAGGAAACTGTCATTACTTAAGAGGTACATAGGGATTAATGGATTGTAATGGAGTTTGGTAAAAATACTCATAAATATGGTCATGTTGCATTATCACTTTGTTGTTTTAAAATACACATCTCTCTGCAGCATGAGGTTATCATTAGTGATGAGCGAGCGTGCTCGCCACTACTCGGTACTCGCCCGAGCATCTCACTGCTTGAGATGCTCGGTGCTCTGCGAGTATTTCCCGGATGCTCATGCGGGAGCTCGGGTCCCCTCCCTGAATGTTTGGCGCTCTTTAGAGGACCAATGAACATGCAGGGATTGCCTGCCACACACTATAATGCCGTAGCCATGTTGGTTGTGGCATTACAGTGATTGACTGGCCGCACAACATCATCAGGTCTATATAAGACCTGGCGCCGCTGTGCTCATTACAGTCTACCCCGGAAAGAGGCAGTGTAGCGAGAGATGCTGCTGAGTAGAGATGAGCGTTGTTCGACTCGAACTGTTCGCCAATCTCAAATTCGAGCTCTTTTGGGCGGTGTTCGAGCCGTTCGGCGTACACGAACGATTTGAGAAAAATTCGGCTGTTCGAGGTTATGTTCGATAACTGTTCGTGCACCAAAATCATAACTGGATTTTTTGTCAGTAATGATGAAAATTAATGTTAATACGCAGTTTGAGTGTACAGCGGGGTGGGGGGAGGGGCAGGGGATGGATCTCTGCAGGAATAATGAAGATCTCCATTTTTTTTCTCTTTCTCGCATTTACAGTGGGGAGGTGCAATCTGTCAGCCTATCAGCAGCGCACACACGGAGCGAACTGCTTTTTTTCACACAAGCAAGGGCATGTGTCATTGGCAGTGTATGTCACATGTCCTTGCCCTACAAGACCCAGCCATTTTCCCCGTCGCCACCATTTTCTCACTGCTGCAGCTGCGTGTTAGACGGCACCGCTGTTGCTGTGTGCGCTATACCTTGTTAATTTCAAGCCAATTTTCGCACAAATCTACAGATAGCTTGGGAGTAGGGAATAGTTGTGATTGCAGTCCTTTTAAGGACTAGGTTACAGCATTTCCTACGACTTTTATCAGGCTGGTCTGTGCTCTTAAATAGATAGGTTGTGGGAGTAAAGACTAATTGTAATTGCAGTCCTTTTAAGGACTAAGTTACATCAGTTCCTATCAGTTTTTGCCAGGCAGGCCTGTGCCAGTGCTGTGCAAGTATTTTTCACAGCATTTGGCAGAATCTAGCAAAGCTAATCCTTTTTGGCCTATTGCAGAGTGTGTTAGTCAGTGGAGTAGCCTATCTGTGTTGCAAGATACGCCACCTGTGTATAGAATACCAATTTTTTTACTGCACCTAGTGAAGTAAAACCTTTTGGGCATAGCATCATTCTATTAGTCCATCTATACTGACCTCCATCAGGTTGCAAATTGAATATAATTTTTTTCTGCATCTAGCTCTGAAAAAATATTTGGCCTTCTAGCTGTGTGTGGGACTTGTTCTATTAGTCCATCTATACTGACCTCCATCAGGTTGCAAATTAAAAATAATTTTTATCTGCATCTAGCTCTGAAAAAATATTTGGCCTTCTAGCAGTGTGTGGGACTTGTTCTATTAGTCCATCTATACTGACCTCCATCAGGTTGCAAATTAAAAATAATTTTTATCTGCATCTAGCTCTGAAAAAATATTTGGCCTTCTAGCAGTGTGTGGGACTTGTTCTATTAGTCCATCTATACTGACCTCCATCAGGTTGCAAATTAAAAATTATTTTTATCTGCATCTAGCTCTGAAAAAATATTTGGCCTTCTAGCAGTGTGTGGGACTTGTTCTATTAGTCCATCTATACTGACCTCCATCAGGTTGCAAATTAAAAATAATTTTTATCTGCATCTAGCTCTGAAAAAATATTTGGCCTTCTAGCAGTGTGTGGGACTTTTTCTATTAGTCCATCTATACTGACCTCCATCAGGTTGCAAATTAAAAATAATTTTTATCTGCATCTAGCTCTGAAAAAATATTTGGCCTTCTAGCAGTGTGTGGGACTTGTTCTATTAGTCCATCTATACTGACCTCCATCAGGTTGCAAATTAAAAATAATTTTTATCTGCATCTAGCTCTGAAAAAATATTTGGGCTTCTAGCAGTGTGTGGGACTTGGTCTATTAGTCCATCTATACTGACCTCCATCACGTTGCAAATTGAATGTAATATTTTTCTGCATCTAGCTCCGAAAAAATATTTGGCTTTCTAGCAGTGTGTGGGACTTGTTCTATTAGTCCATCTATACTGACCTCCATCAGGTTGCAAACTGAATATCATTTTTTTCTGCATCTACCTCTGAAAAAATATTTGGGCTTCTAGCTGTGTGTGGGACTTGTTCTATTAGTCCATCTATACTGACCTCCATCAGGTTGCAAACTGAATATAATTTTTTTCTGCATCTACCTCTGAAAAAATATTTGGGCTTCTAGCTGTGTGTGGGACTTGTTCTTTTAGTCCATCTATACTGACCTCCATCAGGTTGCAAATTGAATATAATTTTTTTCTGCATCTAGCTCTGAAAAAATATTTGGGCTTCTAGCAGTGTGTGGGACTTGGTCTATTAGTCCATCTATACTGACCTCCATCAGGTTGCAAATTGAATATAAAATTTTTCTGCATCTAGCTCTGAAAAAATATTTGGCCTTCTAGCAGTGTGTGGGACTTGTTCTATTAGTCCATCTATACTGACCTCCATCTGGTTGCAAACTGAATATAATTTTTTTCTGCATCTAGCTCTGAAAAAATATTTGGGCTTTTAGCAGTGTGTGGGACTTGTTTCTATTAGTCCATCTATACTGATCTCCATCAGGTTGCAAACTGAATATAATTTTTTTCTGCATCTAGCTCTGAAAAAATATTTGGGCTTCTAGCAGTGTGTGGGACTTGGTCTATTAGTCCATCTATACTGACCTCCATCAGGTTGCAAACTGAATATAATTTTTTTCTGCATCTACCTCTGAAAAAATATTTGGGCTTCTAGCAGTGTGTGGGACTTGTTCTATTAGTCCATCTATACTGACCTCCATCAGGTTGCAAATTGAATATAATATTTTTCTGCATCTAGCTCTGAAAAAATATTTGGCCTTCTAGCAGTGTGTGGGACTTGTTTCTATTAGTCCATCTATACTGATCTCCATCAGGTTGCAAACTGAATATAATTTTTTTCTGCATCTACCTCTGAAAATATATTTGTGCTTCTAGCTGTGTGTGGGACTTGTTCTATTAGTCCATCTATACTGACCTCCATCAGGTTGCAAACTGAATATAATTTTTTTCTGCAACTACCTCTGAAAAAATATTTGGGCTTCTAGCTGTGTGTGGGACTTGTTCTATTAGTCCATCTATACTGACCTCCATCAGGTTGCAAATTGAATATAATATTTTTCTGCATCTAGCTCTGAAAAAATATTTGGCCTTCTAGCAGTGTGTGGGACTTGTTTCTATTAGTCCATCTATACTGATCTCCATCAGGTTGCAAACTGAATATAATTTTTTTCTGCATCTACCTCTGAAAATATATTTGTGCTTCTAGCTGTGTGTGGGACTTGTTCTATTAGTCCATCTATACTGACCTCCATCAGGTTGCAAACTGAATATAATTTTTTTCTGCATCTACCTCTGAAAAAATATTTGGGCTTCTAGCTGTGTGTGGGACTTGTTCTATTAGTCCATCTATACTGTCCTCCATCAGGTTGCAAATTGAATATAATTTTTTTATGCATCTAGCTCTGAAAAAATATTTGGGCTTCTAGCAGTGTGTGTGACTTGGTCTATTAGTCCATCTATACTGACCTCCATCAGGTTGCAAATTGAATATAATATTTTTCTGCATCTAGCTCTGAAAAAATATTTGGCCTTCTAGCAGTGTGTGGGACTTGTTCTATTAGTCCATCTATACTGACCTCCATCAGGTTGCAAACTGAATATAATTTTTTTCTGCATCTACCTCTGAAAAAATATTTGGGCTTCTTGCTGTGTGTGGGACTTGTTCTATTAGTCCATCTATACTGACCTCCATCAGGTTGCAAATTGAATATAATTTTTTTCTGCATCTAGCTCTGAAAAAATATTTGGGCTTCTAGCAGTGTGTGGGACTTGGTCTATTAGTCCATCTATACTGACCTCCATCAGGTTGCAAATTCAATATAATATTTTTCTGCATCTAGCTCTGAAAAATATTTGGCCTTCTAGCAGTGTGTGGGACTTGTTCTATTAGTCCATCTATACTGACCTCCATCAGGTTGCAAATTTAATATAATTTTTTCTGCATCTAGCTCTGAAAAAATATTTGGGCTTCTAGCAGTGTGTGGGACTTGGTCTATTAGTCCATCTATACTGACCTCCATCAGGTTGCAAATTGAATATAATTTTTTTCTGCATCTAACCCAGCCAATAGTTTTGGCCTAATACCACAGTTTGGCCACTCAGCTCTGCTCGGTTCACATCCATTGTTTTTTGTGCAAACAACTCCAGAGTTGTGAATTAGTTAACCACCAAAATGAGTGGAAAAAGGCCTGCTGCTGGTGGAAAGGGGAATAGGCGTGTTGGGAAGGGGAAAAAAAGGTTGTGTCCATGGGGTAGGTGTTAAAGCAACAGTAACATCTGCAGAAGAAAGACCATCTTCCAGCCAAACTAAAATGTCTACTTCTTTTAGCGGACAATGTGATAAGATCCCTTTCTTATGGCCACGCCAATCGCTACAAATTCCAGATGAGGCACAAAAACAGCAGGTGCTTCAACGGATATCAAGTGTTCCTTTAAGTGGGCTCTCCTCCACATCAACTTCAACATCACAAATACTCCAGTCCTCAAAGGTGTCACCCCAATCGCACTTGCTTCCTCACAGCTCCCAAATCTCCAGCTGCCCGTCTGAGTATGAGGTAGAACAGATGGTTGAGTCTGCAGAGCTGTTTACTCATACTATAGCCTGGGAATCAGATGTCGGCTCCAGCGCTTCTGTGAATCCAGACGAGGAAAAGATCTGCACTGATGCCCAGAATCTTTATGAGTCGGATCCAGAAGCAGACGCTGAAGGTTCTGACCATAATGTAGACCCTCATTCCCAAACTGTAACTCCTGTTGGTGGAGACAATGAGGAAGAAGATGATGAGACTCAAATACCTGATTGGAGCGACAACTTTAGTTTTTTGTCAGGGCAGGAACAGGTTGGCTCTGAGGACGACGGGTGTGATAACGCACAGGGTAATGATGATGAGGTTGGAGATCCCACTTACTGTCAACCCACAGTCAGCCAAGAGATGAGGTCAGCAGAGGAGGTGGAGGAGAATGCTAGTGACGACGAGGTCAGGTTGCGTCTTCCTGGACAGAGACGTAGTACTGGAACCACGTCAACAACTGCATCCTCAAACACAACTCTGCCTCACCACAAGTCGTGGTGGCTCTTCAGGTCGCATGGGTGCTAAGCCTTGCATAGCCTGGGCATTTTTTCAGATCGATAAGGATGACCCAACTCGTGTTATCTGTAACATTTGTCAGCAAAAGCTAAGTAGAGGCCAAAAAATACATAGTTTGAGTACTTCATGCATGAACCGGCACATGGACATGAAGCATAAGTTGCAGTGGGAAGCTCACTGTGCTACAATGCGGCCTAGCCGGCCGGGCCAACCACCGTCTGCCATATCTTGTGCATCCGTGGCCTCTTCATCCTCTGTGACTGGGGGGACAACAGTCACACCTGTTTTGGGGCGCAGACCTGCCACCTCTTTACCCGCAACAGCCAGCGTGATTGGCAGGTCATCATTTTCTTTGGAGGTGGTAACACCAGCTGGTGTTGAGCGCTGTCCGACATTGATAGCACCACCTTTGGATCAAGGCAACCTAACATGTCCACCTGCATCTTCCTCACAGACTGGCAGTTTGCCGGGGACACCCTTATCAACCCCGTCTAAGCACAATAGCCAGCCCTCGGTCCCTCAGATGTGGACAAGTAAAAGACCATTTCCTCCTAGCCATGAGAAAGCTAAGAGGTTGAATTTCACCATCTGCAAGCTCTTGGCTACAGAAATGCTGCCTTTCCGCCTGGTGGACACAGAGGATTTTCGAGACCTTATGTCCGTCGCAGTGCTCCAGTACCAGATGCCCAGTTGGCACTACTTCTCAAAGAAAGGTGTGCCTGCGCTCCACCAGCATGTCGCACACAACATCACCGCTTCTTTGAGAAACTCTGTGTGTGACAGGGTGCATTTCACCACAGACACTTGGACGAGTAGGCATGGACAGGGGCATTACATGTCGCTGACTGGGCACTGGGTAACTATGGTGACAGCAGGACAAGGGGCTGCTGTCCAAGTCTTGCCGTCCCCACGAGTTGTGCGTCAATCCTCTTTATCTCAAAGTTCCTCCACTGCTTCTGCCTCCTCAACCTCCTCTCGGTCCTCCACCTGCACCCAAAGCCTGTCTGGTCATGCCACAAGCTTTCTAACAGCGCAGAAGGGATCCTGCACACCTCCTTACTATGCTGGCAGTAGGCTCAACGTCATCAGGTGGTTTTTACTTTGAAATGTCTGGGAAATGTGAGTCACACAGCTGAGGAGTTGTGGTCAGCTCTGGAGAACCAATATGATGAATGATTGTCTCCACTGGACCTGAAACCAGGGAAGGCCGTGTGCGACAATGCTGCAAACCTTGGTGCGGCCCTTCGCCGGGGCAATGTCACACACGTGCCTTGTATGGCTCACGTGTTGAACCTGGTTGTCCAGCAATTTTTAGCCCACTATCCCGGACTAGATGGCCTTCTGCAGAGGGCACGGTCGCTTTGTGCTCACTTCCGCCGTTCGCATCCCGCAGCTCAGCGACTTACATCTCTACAGAAGTCGTTGGGCCTGCCACTTCACCGGCTAAAATGCGATGTGCCTACCTGGTGGAATTCAACTCTGCACATCTTGCAGCGACTGTGGCAGCACCAACAAGCCCTGGTGCAATACGTTCTGACGTATAGCCTGGGCCAACGAGATCCAGAGGTGGGGCAAATCACGCTGGAGGAATGGTCTCAGATCAGGGACCTATGCACCCTTCTGCACAGTTTTGAAATGGCGATGAAGATGTTTAGTGCTGACGATGCCATTATCAGCATGACTATTCCGGTGATTTACATGCTGGAGCACATGTTAAACAGAATTCGGAGTCAGGTGGTGGCACAAGAGGAGGTGGAGGAAGTAGAGGAGGAGGAGTTGTATGCGGAAGGGCTAACATCTGCAAGGTCCAGACGGTCGGCAGCACCAAGGCGGCAGGCATGTGAGGGTGGGGGAGATGGTTTTACCAGGGCGCATGGTAGCAGCCAAACTAGTGAGGAAGGTGCAGGAGCCCAGGAAGAAGTGGAGGACGAACTGATGGAAGACTCATCAGATGAGGGAGACCTTGATCACATTTCTGTTGTGCGAGGTTGGGGGGAGAGGACAGAGGAAGGAAGCATGATTGTTACCTCGCCACCAACACAACAGGGACTTGGTGCTCCTGGATGCGCAACACACATGAGTGCCTTCTTGTTGCACTACCTGCAACATGACCCTCGAATTGTGAGAATTAGAAATAATCCTGACTACTGGGTTGCCACACTGTTAGATCCCCGGTACAAAAGTAAATTTGCAGAAATTATTCCTGCCATAGAAAGGGATGCACGCATGCAGGAGTATCAGCAGAGACTGTTGCAGAATCTTACATGTGCTTTTCCACAAAACACCAGTGGTGCACGTACTGAATCTCACAGTTCCAACTTGCCAACCGTGGGACCGTCAAGTGTTCAGCACTCAAACCGTAACAGAAACACAGTATCTGCTGGTAACATCAATTCATTTCACCACTTTTTTAGCCCATCCTTTGCAAGGCCACAGGAGACAAGAAGTCTGACACATAGTCAACGCCTAGAGACGATGGTACAGGAGTATCTCCAAGTAAACATTGAAGCCATGACTGTGTCACTGGACCCTTACTCTTTTTGGGCTTCCAATCTGGATAAATGGCCGGAGCTAGCCACTTACGCCTTGGAGATCTTGTCATGCCCCGCAGCCAGCCTTCTGTCTGAACGTGTGTTCAGCGCTGCTGGTGGTGTGCTGACAGATAAGCGCACGCGGCTCTCTACTGATAATGTAGACAGACTCACGTTTATAGAGATGAACAAATCATGGATCCGAAACGACTTTTCTACCCCTGTGTCATCCTGGGGAGAGTAAAAGCTTGATGATTGGTTAAAATCACCTCACCAACCATTTTAAGCTTTCAAATTACTAATCATGTTTATCTGTATCTTGGCTGGAAAATTATTTGGGCTTTGTAGCAATGTGCAGTACTGATTCTATTAGGCCATCTATACTAAGCTCCACCAGATTTAAAATTACTAATCATATTTATCTGTATCTTGGCTGGAAAATAATTTGGGCTTTGTAGCAGTGTGCAGTACTGATTCTATTAGGCCATCTATACTAAGCTCCACCAGATTTAAAATTAATAATAATTTTTAGCTGCATCTAGCCCGGAAAATAATTTTGGGGCTCTGAGATGCGCAAGACACATAAGTGCCTTCTTGCTGCACTACCTGCAACATGACCCTCATATTGTCAGAATTCGAAGTAATCATGACTACTGGGTTGCCACACTCTTAGATCCCCCACACTCTTCGATCAACCTTTTCATTTTAATAAAGACCAAAAAAATGGTCATTTTTGAAATTATAAGCATTAGCAGGTTATTAGAAACTGAAATCAAACAGTTTTCAACTCAAAACTTTATTCTAGGTGATGTTACATTTGCACATAGGACCCCTTGTTCGAATGGAGCTTCTGAACTCTCTCGTCCATTGAATTTGTCAGGTTTTGGATGGTTTCTGCTTCAATTGTTTTGCATGAGGACAGAATACCCTCCCAGAGCTGTTGCTTAGATGTGAACTGCCTCCCGCCATCATAGACACTCCTTTTGATGATGCTCCAGAGATTCTGAATGGGGTAGAGGTCAGGGGAGCATGGGGGTCACACCATAAGTTTGTCCCCTTTTATGCCCATATCAGCCAGAGATGCAGATGTGTTATGTGCAGCATGAGACGGTGCATTATCATGCATAAAAATGATCTTGCTGTGGAATACACGGTTCTTCTTCTTGAACCATGGCAGGAAGTGCTGTTTGAGAAACTCCACATACATTATGGAGTTCATCTTTACCCCTTCAGGGATCCTAAAGGGGCCGACAATCTCTCTCCCCATGATTCCAGCCCAAAACATTACTCCACCTCCTCCTTGTTGGCGCTGTAGCCGTGTTTGAGTGGGGTGTCCATCAACCAGCCATCCTCCACTCCATCCATCTGGACCATCGAGCGTTGCACGGCACTCATCCGTGAACAAAACAGTTTTGAAATCAGTCTTCATGTAATGTTTGGCCCACTGGAGCCGTTTCTGCTTGTGTGAAGTGGATAGAGGAGGTCGACAGGATGGCGTATGCACAGCTGCAAACCTCTGAAGGACCCTGCATCTTGTTGTTCGGGGGGCGTTGGAGGCACCAGCAGCTTCAAAAACTTGTCTGCTGCTATGACAAGGCTTTTTTGCCGCTGCTCTTTTAACCTGACGTAATTGCCTGTAGGAAAGAGTCCTCAATTTGCCCTTATCAGCACGCACACGTGTGTACTGTGAATCAGCTACATACTTCTTGATTGCCAAGACACTTCATCCTGATCATCGTACAATGTTGATTGTAGTCATGCCTTGACCTAAACACTCCACAATTTGTTGCTTCTCAGCAGCCGACACATCCTTTTTCTTTCCCATTTTGGCAGAAAATGTAGGCTGCTTAATAATGTGGGACAGCCTTCTTAAGTAGTCTTGCCTTTCATTGGATGGACACACCTGCCAAACTAATTAGCACAGGTGTCTGCAATTGCTTACAGTGATATAAAGAGCCCTGACACACATCACCATCAATGAGTTTAACTGACAAATAGTGTTGAGCATTCCGATACTGAAATATCGGGTATCGGCCGATATTCGCAGTATCAGAATTCTGATACTTAATTCCGATACTTTTGCAATATCGTATACCGGAATCGGAAGTTCCCATAATGCAATGAGCCATTTTCATTTTATTCAGCCAATGAGGATCCTAAGAAGTGTGGGCACATCCTGTTAGGCATGTAGGCATCTTAACTAATGGCATGGCTGTGATTGGCTGCTGAAATGATGTCATGATGCACTATAAAAGCCGCCGCCGCCATTTTGAGCTCACTCTGCTGTGAATTCAGTTAGGGATAGGACGCTGTTGTTCTGAGGGACAGTTTTAGCTACCTATTTGGTCTTTTCTGCTTTACCCAAGCTACTTTATAAATCGCTGTGCCTTGCAGTGCTAGTGCACAGTTCTCTGTGCTGTTCACCGCTTTCTGCAAGGTCTCTGTGTGTGAGTGCAGCTCACCCTGTAGTGTGTGCTTCAACCACGTCTGGTTGTAGTGCACTCAGTGTGTGTCACTGCCTCATACATTGTCCTTTTTTGGCAATTCATAATTTTTCCTGATATCTCCTATTAGTGTGGTGGTTCCATCCGTATTCAGCTAAATTGGTTCCAAACACACTATATAGGAGTAGATAGAGAATTTTTTTGGGTCTTGCAGCGCTAGTGCACAGTGCTCTGCATCTGTACTGTTCACCGCTGTCTGCAAGGTCTGGTGTGTGAGTGTAGCTCACCCTGTAGTGTGTGCTTCAACCACGTCTGGTTGTAGTGCACTCAGTGTGTGTCACTGCCTCATACATTGTCCTTTATTGCCAATTCATAATTTTTCCTGATATCTCCTATTAGTGTGGTGGTTCCATCCGTATTCAGCTAAATTGGTTCCAAACACACTATATAGGAGTAGATAGAGAAATTTTTTCGGTCTTGCAGCGCTAGTGCACAGTGCTCTGCATCTGTACTGTTCACCGCTGTCTGCAAGGTCTCTGTGTGTGAGTGCAGCTCACCCTGTAGTGTGTGCTTCAACCCCGTCTGGTTGTAGTGCACTCAGTGTGTGTCACTGCCTCATACATTGTCCTTTTTTGGCAATTCATAATTTTTCCTGATATCTCCTATTAGTGTGGTGGTTCCATCCGTATTCAGCTAAATTGGTTCCAAACACACTATATAGGAGTAGATAGAGAATTTTTTTGGGTCTTGCAGCGCTAGTGCACAGTGCTCTGCATCTGTACTGTTCACCGCTGTCTGCAAGGTCTCTGTGTGTGAGTGCAGCTCACCCTGTAGTGTGTGCTTCAACCACGTCTGGTTGTAGTGCACTCAGTGTGTGTCACTGCCTCATACATTGTCCTTTATTGCCAATTCATAATTTTTCCTGATATCTCCTATTAGTGTGGTGGTTCCATCCGTATTCAGCTAAATTGGTTCCAAACACACTATATAGGAGTAGATAGAGAAATTTTTTTGGTCTTGCAGCGCTAGTGCACAGTGCTCTGCATCTGTACTGTTCACCGCTGTCTGCAAGGTCTGGTGTGTGAGTGCAGCTCACCCTGTAGTGTGTGCTTCAACCCCGTCTGGTTGTAGTGCACTCAGTGTGTGTCACTGCCTCATACATTGTCCTTTATTGCCAATTCATAATTTTTCCTGATATCTCCTATTAGTGTGGTGGTTCCATCCGTATTCAGCTAAATTAGTTCCAAACACACTATATAGGAGTAGATAGAGAAATTTTTTTGGTCTTGCAGCGCTAGTGCACAGTGCTCTGCATCTGTATTGTTCACCGCTGTCTGCAAGGTCTGGTGTGTGAGTGCAGCTCACCCTGTAGTGTGTGCTTCAACCCCGTCTGGTTGTAGTGCACTCAGTGTGTGTCACTGCCTCATACATTGTCCTTTATTGCCAATTCATAATTTTTCCTGATATCTCCTATTAGTGTGGTGGTTCCATCCGTATTCAGCTACATTGGTTCCAAACACACTATATAGGAGTAGATAGAGGAGCCTTTCTGCAGCATTGGGCCCTGCAGCCCCAGCCAGATTAGCATTAGCCTATTTTTTGCAGCCTCATCTATTGCATTGTAGGTTACCTTCCTACATTGTAATAGCTACAAAAAGTTTGTGATACTATCGTTATTACATCTTTAGGCACATCCAGTGTCTTTTTGTGACAAGAAAACCTAAATAAAGTTCACCAAACACTCCACTTTACAGTTGTGTAGGCCACATTAGCTCATATTAAAGTCTAGTCCACACTTTATAAAATTAGTGTTTCTTATACCTGTTAGCAGCTGTTCAGGAATAAGCACACTAAGTCTTTAGTACTTTTCTGCCTATCTTTATCAGTCTACCAAGATGAAGAAGGCAGGGAGTAAGGCATGTGGTCGTGGGCGTGGGCGTGGAGTTTCTGCAGGGAGAGGACGTGAGGATTCTGTGCCTGCAGGGAGAGGACATGGGGATTCTGTGCCTGCTGCGGGCACCAGTGACTCAGCATCCCCCAGTTTTACCAGGGAACAGTCCTTTATGCGCAGCTTTGTAGGAGCTAGCCGTACCCCACTGCTGCGCGAGGACCAAATTGAAGCCGTTGTCGGATGGATGGCAGCTAACGCATCGACTTCAATTAGTTCCAGATCCTCTCAGGTCCTGAGCACTGAAGAGCACCCATCTGTCTCTTCACCACCTGCCAAATTGCCCAGGCAGTCAGAGAGCCCTGGACAGGAGCCATCTCTACTTCTGTTCTCTGAATCTCTTGGCTTGGAAAGAGGGGGCCAGCCAAGCAGAATTCGAGAATTTGAAGAAGAGGTAGTATGCAGTGATGCGCAACCGTTTTGTCTCTCTGAATCTGAAGAGGCGGGTGGGCCAGTGCCTATGGTCAGCAGCACACCTCAGTACGCATCTGATGATGAGACTCAGGTGCCACTTTCTGGTGCGTACTGTGCTGTCGAGACTACCCAGGAGAAGCAGTTGTTTGAAGAGGGTGGTGTAGATGATGAGGTCCTTGACCCATCATGGCGTGAGGGACAGGAAGGTGGTGGGAGCAGCTCTGAGGAAGAGATTCCCCGAACGGCCCAAAAAGGAGGGAGAGGGAGGGGGCAGACTTGGTTGCCTGTAGCCTCCACTTCGGCACCCATTAGGAGCATGGCTCTTCCAAAATCCAAAGCGGGCGCTCCCAAGACTTGCAGTGCCTGGTCCTTTTTTGACACAGTTGCAGATGACATTTGCTTTGTCAAATGCAAGCTGTGTAATCAGAAGGTGAAAAGAGGGAAAAGTGTCAGCAACCTCAATACCACAAATATGTGGAAACATGTGCGGACCAAGCACGTGGTGGAGTTACAAAAACACACTGAAGACCTAGGCCAACCTACAGCGCCACCTACCACCTCTTCAGCTCGTGTTGTAGCCTCTTCCTCCACCTCACACACAGCTGGTTCGGCTTCCTCACAGGATCGCCATGGAAGAATCTCTGACACTGTTGTACAGAGACACAGTGTAATTCCACCCACAGCACCACTTTCCCAGTCATCCTCACACTCCCAGGCCAGTCTACAGCCATCGTTAGCACAGGCATGGGAGAAAAGGCGCCCATACTCGGCAAACCACCCCCGAGCACAGGCTCTGAATGCTGGCATTGCTAAACTACTGGCCCTTGAAATGCTATCATTCAGGCTGGTGGAGACTGACACATTCCGTAACTTTATGGCATTGGCAGTCCCACAATACAACGTGCCCAGCCGCTTTTATTTCAGCAGGCAAGCCGTCCCTGCCCTGCAACATCATGTGGAGGGAAAAATTAAACATGCGCTACAAAACGCCGTCAGTAGCAAGGTCCACCTGACCACCGATGCGTGGACCAGTAAGCATGGACAGGGACGATACCTTTCCCTCACTGCCCATTGGGTAAATGTTGTGGAGCCGGGTACAAATCTTGAGAGTGGCGCTGTACGTGTTCTGCCAACTCCAAGGATTGCAGGAATCCAGTCTGTACACATTGACTCCTCCTCATACTCCAGTTCCTCTGAATCAGCGCTGCAGGAGCCGTCACGGTCTACCTCCACATCGACCCGTGAACTGGTTACCTGTTATGATGACCGATATGAGCACAGCCGTGGCCAAACGTCAACAGGCCGTATTAAAATTAATTTCTTTGGGGAATCGAAGCCACACAGTGCAGGAGCTCTGGAATGCCATCAAGCAGCAGAGCGACGTGTGGTTTGTGCCAGCGAATCTCCAGCCAGGCATGGTAGTGTGTGACAATGGCCGAAATCTGGTGGCAGCTCTGGGCCTAGGCAACCTCACTCACATCCCATGTCTGGCACATGTGCTCAACTTGGTCGTGCAGAGTTTTTTGAGGGACTATCCGGATCTTGATGCACTGCTTCACAAGGTCCGCATAGAGTGCGCTCACTTGCGGCATTCCAGCAATGCAAGATCACGCATTGCAGCTCTGCAGCGCCGATTACGTCTTCCGGAACATCGCATCATATGTGACCTACCCACCAGGTGGAATTCAACGTTACATACAGTACAGACCAAAAGTTTGGACACACCTTCTCATTTAAAGATTTTTCTGTATTTTCTTGACTATGGAAATTATACATTCACACTGAAGGCATCATAACTATGAATTAGCACATGTGGAATTATATACTTAACAAAAAAGTGTGAAACAACTGAAAATATGTCTTATATTCTAGGTTCTTCAAAGTAGCCACCTTTTGCTTTGATGACTGCTTTGCACACTCTTGGCATTCTCTTGATGAGCTTCAAGAGATAGTCACCGGAAATCGTCTTCCAACAATCTTGAAGGAGTTCCCAGAGATGCTTAGCACTTGTTGGCCCTTTTGCCTTCACTCTGCGGTCCAGCTCACCCTAAACCATCTCAATTTGGTTCAGGTCATCTGGCGTAGCACCCCATCACTCTCCCTCTTGGTCAAATAGTCCTTACACAGCCTGGAGGTGTGTTTGGGGTCATTGTCCTGTTGAAAAATAAATGATGGTCCAACTAAACGCAAACCGGATGGAATAGCATGCCGCTGCAAGATGCTGTGGTAGCCATGCTGGTTCAGTATGCCTTCAATTTTGAATAAATCCCCAACAGTGTCACCAGCAAAGCACCCCCACACCATCACACCTCCTCCTCCATGCTTCACGGTGGGAACCAGGCATGTAGAGTCCATCTGTTCACCTTTTCTGCGTCGCACAAAGACACGGTGGTTGGAACCAAAGATCTCAAATTTGGACTCATCTGACCAAAGCACAGATTTCCACTGGTCTAATGTCCATTCCTTGTGTTCTTTAGCCCAAACAAGTCTCTTCTGCTTGTTGCCTGTCCTTAGCAGTGGTTTCCTAGCAGCTATTTTACCATGAAGGCCTACTGCACAAAGTCTCCTCTTAACAGTTGTTGAAGAGATGTGTCTGCTGCTAGAACTCTGTGTGGCATTTACCTGGTCTCTAATCGGAGCTGCTGTTAACCTGCGATTTCTGAGGCTGGTGACATCGGATAATCTTATCCTTAGAAGCAGAGGTGACTCTTGGTCTTCCTTTCCTGGGGCGGTCCTCATGTGAGCCAGTTTCTTTGTAGCGCTTGATGGTTTTTGCAACTGCACTTGGGGACACTTTCAAAGTTTTCCCAATTTTTCGCACTGACTGACCTTCATTTCTTAAAGTAATGATGGCCACTTGTTTTTCTTTACTTAGAATTTGTATTATAGCAAGAAAAAAGCAGCTAACAGTCTATTCAGTAGGACTATCAGCTGTGTCTCCATCAGACTTCTGCACAACACAACTGATGGTCCCAACCCCATTTATAAGTCATGAAATCCCACTTATTAAACCTGACAGGGCACACCTGTGAAGTGAAAACCATTTCCGGTGACTACCTCTTGAAGCTCATCAAGAGAATGCCAAGAGTGTGCAAAGCAGTCATCAAAGCAAAAGGTGGCTACTTTGAAGAACCTAGAGTATAAGACATATTTTCAGTTGTTTCACACTTTTTTGTAAAGTATATAATTCCACATGTGTTAATTCATAGTTTTGATGCCTTCAGTGTGAATGTACAATTTTCATAGTTATGAAAATACAGAAAAATCTTTAAATGAGAAGGTGTGTCCAAACTTTTGGTCTGTACTGTATGTTGGAGAGGTTGTGTGAGCAGCAGGCAGCAGTAATGGAGTACCAGCTGCAGCAGGCGCAAACAAGTCGCAGTGCACGCCGTTCACACTTCACCACCACTGAGTGGGCCTCTATGAAGGACATTTGCCACGTTTTGCGTGCCTTCTATTATTCCACGCGGATGGCGAGTGCAGATGATGCACTAGTCAGCATGACTACCCCCCTTATCTGCCTGCTTGAAAAAACACTGCAAGCACTAAGGGACGAGGTTTTGGAAGAGGTGGAGGATGAGGAGTCACAAATGCCATCTGCTTCTCTACAGTCTGCGCAACGTGGTTCCTCACAAAGGCCTAGGCAGGGGACACTTTGTGAGGAGGATGAGGAGGAGTCAATGGATGAGGAAGACATCTGTCCAGAGGAGGGAGGTACACAATGCTCTAGTAGTCAGTATCTAGAGCGAGGGTGGGGTGATGCAGAGCAGGCAGAGATCACGCCTCAAGCAGGGGACAGCGTTTCTTGGCCAGTTGGCAGTCTGCAGCACATGGTTGATTTCATGCTGCAGTGCCTGAGAAACGACCGCCGCATCGCCCACATTCTCAACACGGCTGATTATTGGGTGTCCACCCTCCTAGATCCTCGCTACCGGGACAACTTACAAAGCCTCATAACACCGTTGAACCGGGAGCGTAAAATGCGGGAGTACCAAGACGCACTGGTGCATTCCATCATGTTCTCCATTCCAACCGAGAGCAGTGCTGCTAGTGCTTTGCAAAGCAGCTCAGTGCGTCGAGGCAGTGGAGGAAGCTCTGCACAAAGAGGGAGCAGAAGCAGCGCCTCAGCACAAGGCAAGACCAGTATGGCCGAAATGTGGCAAAGTTTTGTGTCCCCGCCGCCACAAATGTCTACACCATCACAGACGGCTCCAGTCAGCAGGAGGCAACGTTTCCGTCAGATGGTGACAGACTACATGTCTTGCCCTCTTAGTGTACTCCCAGACGGCTCTTCTCCCTTCAAGTTTTGGGTCTGTAAGCTGGATACATGGCCAGAGCTTGCCCTGCTGCTAGTGTATTATCGGAACGCGTCTTTAGTGCCGCAGGTGGTGTACTAACAGACCGTCGCATGCGACTATCCTCCGATAACGTTGACCGGCTTACTTTTCTCAAAATGAACAAGGCCTGGATCTCTCATGAATTTGCCAGTCCTCTTCCAGAATAAATAATTGGTTGGCAACAGTATCCAGCTCTCCTGTTCTGTTCATGTTTCTACCACCTGAACTGTAATCCCTGAGCTCCAACACCGCCAGTTGGCGCTCGGAAGTGCCGTCTGCACAGTCAACACTTGCTGCCGTGTTATTGGGGTTCAGTAACGTCATCTGTTCCCCTGCTGTGCGGACGGCAATTTCTCCTGCTCTGTCCACATTCTCACTACTACAGATTTGAAAGTTTCTCCAATTACACCTCTGGCTCCTCTGTTTTCAGTATTATCCCTGAGCTCCAACACCGCCAGTTGGCGCTCGGAAGTGCCGTCTGCACAGTCAACACTTGCTGCCGTGTTATTGGGTTTCAGTAATGTCAGCTGTTCCCCTGCTGTGCGGACGGCAATTTCTCCTGCTCTGTCCACATTCTCACTACTACAGATTTGAAAGTTTCTCCAATTACACCTCTGGCTCCTCTGTTTTCAGTATTATCCCTGAGCTCCAACACCGCCAGTTGGCGCTCGGAAGTGCCGTCTGCACAGTCAACACTTGCTGCCATGTTATTGGGTTTCAGTAACGTCAGCTGTTCCCCTGCTGTGCGGACGGCAATTTCTCCTGCTCTGTCCACATTCTCACTACTACAGATTTGAAAGTTTCTCCAATTACACCTCTGGCTTCTCTGTTTTCAGTATTATCCCTGAGCTCCAACACCGCCAGTTGGCGCTCGGAAGTGCCGTCTGCACAGTCAACACTTGCTGCCGAGTTATTGGGTTTCAGTAACGTCAGCTGTTCCCCTGCTGTGCGGACGGCAATTTCTCCTGCTCTGTCCACATCCACTGTACTACGGATTTAAAACCTCCTCCAAATACACCTCTGGCTGCTCCGTTTTTAGTATTTACCCTGGGCTCCAATACCGCTAGTTGCTGCTCAGAAGTGCCGTCTGCACAGTCAACGCTTGCTCCAGTGTTATTGGGGTTCAGTAACGTCAGCTGATCCCCAGCTGTGTGTCCGGCAAATTCTCCTGCTTTGTCCACATCCACTGTACTACGGATTTAAAACTTGCTCCAATTACACCTCTGGCTCCACTCTGTTTTTAGTATTTACCCTGGGTTCCAGCACCGCCAGCTGGTTCTCGGTAGTTCCATTTGCTCTTGTACCTTCTACTACCCATCCGGGTTCCAGTACCGTCAGCTGGTTCTCGGCAGTGACTTTGGCACGGGTACTCCCTCCTGCCCAGCCTGGCTCCAGCACGCCAGCTGTTTCCGGGTAGTGTCAACGTCACTTTGCCTCCAATGCGTTGTCCTGTCGTGTTGCGGTCGGGTTAGCCGACTCTATGGTGCCTGCAGTTTAGGTGACTCCTATGTGGGCTGCGGGATCTGGCAATGAAGGCTGGTTCCATAGTGCCAATAGGACAAGCACCCCCTGTAGGACTGTGGGTTTTGGTAACTGCGGCCGGCTCGCGGCCTTGAACTTTTTTTTACATGGGTACCTTCTGCTACCCATCCGGGTTCCAGTACCGTCAGCTGGTTCTCGGCAGTGCCTTTGGATTAGGTGCCTCCTTCTCGGTATCCACGTTCCATCAACGTCTGCTGATCCTTGGTAGTGCTTTCTGGCACAGGTACCTCCTGCTTAGTAACCGAGTTCCAGTACCGTCAGCTGGTCTTCGGCAGTTCCATTGGCTCTTGTACCTTCTGCTACCCATCCGGGTTCCAGTACCGTCAGCTGGTTCTTGGCAGTGACTTTGGCACGGGTACTCCCTCCTGCCCAGCCTGGTTCCAGCACGCCAGCTGTTTCCGGGTAGTGTCAACGTCACTTTGCCTCCAATGCGTTGTCCTGTCGTGTTGCGGTCGGGTTAGCCGACTCTATGGTGCCTGCAGTTTGGGTGACTCCTATGTTGGCTGCGGGATCTGGCAATGAAGGCTGGTTCCATAGTGCCAATAGGACAAGCACCCCCTGTAGGACTGTGGGTTTTGGTAACTGCGGCCGGCTCGCGGCCTTGAACTTTTTTTTACATGGGTACCTTCTGCTACCCATCCGGGTTCCAGTACCGTCAGCTGGTTCTCGGCAGTGCCTTTGGATTAGGTGCCTCCTTCTCGGTATCCAAGTTCCACCAACATCTGCTGGTCCTTGGTAGTGCTTTCTGGCACAGGTACCTCCTGCTTAGTAACCGAGTTCCAGTACCATCAGCTGGTCTTCGGCAGTTCCATTGGCTCTTGTACCTTCTGCTACCCATCCGGGTTCCAGTACCGTCAGCTGGTCTTCGGTAGTTCCTCAGCTTTCTTGTACCTTCTGCTACATTTCCAAGTTCAAGCTTTTTGAAATGGTTCTTGGTAATCACTCTAGATCTCCCTGACGAGGACCCTGAAGATGAGGACCCCGAAGACCAACCCTAAGAAGACGAGGACCCCGAAGACGACGACCCTGAATACGAGGACCCTGAAGACCACCCCGAAGAAGACGAGGACCCTGAAGACCACCCCGAAGAAGACGAGGACCCTGAAGACCACCCCGAAGAAGATGAGGACCCTGAAGACCACCCCGAAGAAGACGAGGACCCCGAAGACGACGACCCAGAAGACCAACCCGAAGAAGACGAGGACCCCGAAGACAAGGACCCCCGAAGACGACGACCCTGAAGACCACTCCGAAGAAGACCAAGAAGATGACCCTGAAGAAGTTGACCAAGAGGACAAAGAAGAGAAGACAAGCACCAAGATACAGAAGAACAAGAGACAGAAAGCCAAGAAGCAGAAATACAAGAAGCTGCAGAACAAAAAGCGGAAGAACATTAAGCATAAGACTAAAAATCAGAGCAAAAGAAAATATCTAAATTATAAGCAGAAGATGACTAAGCAGTGTATGGGGGTGAGTCCGTTCCTCCTCGTGGTGCCCCTGGAAAAGACCTGCTGCTGCAGGCCAAACTGAACGCGGACAAATCCTGTTGTAAATCTTTTGTGACGGGCAGAACGAAAGGTGTAATGTCCAACCTTTTATAGATAACAACTACAGGAATGCCTGCCACAAATAAGAATATGATGAAGAAGAAGAAGATGAAGAAGATGAAGAAGTAGAATATGAAGAATGTAAAAAAAAAGAATAATACGAAGAAGGTGAAGAAGAAGAAGATGAAGAAGGTGAAGAAGAAGTGGATGAAAAAGATGCTGAAGATGATGAAAGAGAAAGTGTGGGAGAAGTAAAAAAGAAGGTGAAGAGCATGGAAGTAGTGAAACATAAATATATAAAAATACTTAACATAGTCAATATTTCCGTAACTCAGAACGTCTTAAAAAAAAATATTAATTCCTGCTATTCCATTTGATTGGGCTAAACCTCTATGCCTTTATTGTCTCCCCCACCTCCCCCAATACATTCTACATTATTCTTAGTTGTTTTCCTTCATGTAGAATTAACCTACAAGGAAAGAAAGGGTTTATTTTCATTCCGATATTTCTGTCCCATTGACTTGCATTGGTTTCCGGTATCGGAATCGGCGATATCCGATACTTTTTCGGTATCGGTCCGATCCAATCCGATCCGATATTTCCCGATATCGGAAGGTATCGCTCAACACTACTGACAAACAAATTCTTCCCTTATCACTCCTAAACACTTTTTGAATAATAATTTGGAACACAGTGTACATGTGCTTTTCCACAAAACACCAGTGGTTCACGTAGTGAATCTTACAGTTCTAACTTGCCAACCGTGGTCTGTATGGAGTTGTTCAATAAAGGGCCCAAAATTAAGATAACATAGATGGGAGAGGTCTCTATGAATAGGAATTCCTAAGTATTTGATACCCTGTGAGGGCCAGGCAAAGGGAAAGTTGGACTGGATGGAATCCTGTATGGATTTGGGGAGGGAGACATCGAGGGCCTCAGACTTCGCTGCATTGATTTTAAAATTTGACCATGTAACAAAGTGATCTATTTCAGCCATAACAGCAGGGATGGATATATGTGATTGAGTGATATATACTAGGACATCATCAGCAAATAGAGAGCACTTGTACTCGGTGCTTCCCACCTCAATCCACCTAATATTGGGGTTATGGCGAATTGATGAGAGCAGGTGCTCCGTCACTAGGATGTATAAGAGAGGGGAAAGAGGACATCCCTGCCTTGTCCCATTGGTGATTATGAAAGGTGATGAAAATGTTCTGACGCGCCCCCTGGGCCTTGGGTCACCCGGAGTCGGACCCTTTTTGGTGGATGCTGGTGGTTGTAGTCTCTGTGGCGGTGACCCGGTTCCGTGGCTCAGGGCGGTCAAACCAGTGGCGGAACTATTTATGTGGTTTTGATGTTTAAAGGTCCAACTACGCCACCTGTGGATTGCGGTCAGAGTGAACCGCCGCTGCACGGCAGACTGCTGAGGCTGGTGTTGTGGGTGCAGCAGAGCGAAGCATAACTCCCCACGGGAGGAGTATAGCCTCAGGGCAGTGTATGCGGAGGATGGGGGTGATGGTGCAGGGCAGCAGCAGTAACGACACGGAGTCAGTGATGCAGTCCAGGGCCTTTACTCACAGTTCTTATTATTCAGACCACGTCTGCAGGTAACGGCTGCCCACGTCTTACTGTGCTCACCAGGTGAGGGGCTCAGACAACTCCCAGATAACTTTGGAGCGCTTCACAGGACCCCCTTTGTGTGTCCTTTGTCTGGCCTTTCTTACCAACCCTTCTGTCCGGCTGCCTCGGGCCTCCTCTTGGTAAACTTGGCGCCAGTTTCCCTGACCCTATGTGGGGCCTTCCTAGCGGGTGTAGCGAGGGGCTGCGCCACATAAAATGTCACTGCCTCCGGTTTCTAGCTGAGGGTCGTTTCCTGTCTCCACTAGTTTTGGGGACCGGTCTCCCCCTTTGGCCTGACCCCTCCACGCAGGTGGATTCGGGCGTGCGGTGGCGACTCGCCCATCCGCACCCCTGGGATCCCTTTGTTCCTCATTCCTGGAGCCTTCTCCGCTCCTCTTCCTTCCTTCTCCCTCTTCCAGGCCTGGGCCTCTTTTACTAGGCCCGCCTCTGGAGCAGAGCTCATGCAGAGCCCCTGCTCCCTGTCACTTCTGCACAGACTTCTCTGCACTGAACTAAGATGGTGCCCACCTTTTATACTCCCTTCTCAATGCACCCAGGAACTGCTTCCTCCCTGCTCCTGCACTACAGGGTTCCCCTTCCTCAGTGTTCTCTCCCCCCACTCCAGCCAGGGACAGGGACTGTCGTGCCCATCTCAGGGGCATATTGGTCGCCCTGCCCCACGGCAATGTGGTGTAATGCATGCAGGTGTCGGGTCCTGATCCACACTCCATCCTTACCTGAGAGTGAGATATCACACCTCTGGGTGAGGTGCAGTACCTCTGTAGCAACCGAGCCCTCAGGGTGCTACAGTTCCATTTATCTTCAGCCTAGGTGACGTATTGCGATACAGGGCCGTGATTTTGGCTATAAAAGGGTCCCCTAGACCCCTACCCCAAACTTTTTAAGAGAATAATATATGGCGTGCCAGGAGACTCTATGGAATGCTTTCTCAGCATCCAACGAGAGTATCTAATTACAAATTTTTAACTGCATCTAGCCCAGGAAATACTTTGTGCCTAGTAGCAGCGTCTGCTAGTCAGCGGATTATCCCGGCTGTTAAGCAAGCTACACCACCTGTAGTTTGGACACTTAATTTTTTCAAAGGAAATGCTTCGGGACCACGGGATACTCAGTGAAGAGCATCAGGAGGCACCCCAAGGCATAGGGGCTGGGACTGGCAGTAGGATGCCTTGCAGTGGCCAGCCGAGCTCGATCCTTATAAAAGCTTTTTAACTGCAGCAGCTTTAGTGGACGCTACTGGAGCTGGAATTACGCGGCTGCTGGCATGAGACTTGCCCTCCAATAGATCCTTGTAAATGGATTTAAAGTGTATTCATTCAAATTAGAGAGACAATTTAAATTAAAAAGCTTAGAGCTGCTTCCACCACAGGGGGGCTCGCTTGACCCACCAGCGGACAGGCACCAGTATTGGGAGAGGGGGGCTGGCCGTCAGGGTTCACCGCGTCTCTGGCACAAACCCGGCGACACGGAGTTGGCATGGGCAGGAGCGGACTGGCCGTGTCGGCTTCTCACTTTTTGGATTTTAGAAGGGCATGACATGCCTATATCTGTGTCTCCCCCTCCTTTTACTCCTCCACCTCTTTTCTTTTCGCATGACTATATGTACTTGTCACTTTTCCATGTGTTAGTTATGTCTTCTGAGCAGTTTGTCAGCTTTTGGACACTTTTGAAGGTGTTTTCTATGTGTTTCTATGTGTTTTTGTTTGCCTGCCATTGGTTTTAATGGAGTTCGAAGGTGTTCGACGAACAGTTCGACGAACAGTTCGGCGAACACACGGGTGTTCGACGAACCGAACCGAACTCGAACACTACGGGGGTGGCTCAACACTACTGCTGAGCTAGGGAGAGATTTGCTTGTTTATTAGTTAGCGTAGGTATAACACAACATCTTTATATATCCATCTGAACTAACAGACCTTCTGAGGACTAATCCAGCTGCATATTTTCAGTGGTGAAGGTGATAGCAGGAGCTAGGCAGGCGGCCAGTCTATGTGTCAGACTGCAGTGCATGTAGCAAGAGGTTCCATTGAACGTCCTGTTAGTGTAGGTATTCCACAACATACATATATATGTATGTTGTGGAATGTTCCTCCGGACAGCGCATGCGCGCACTACTAACGCCTCCTGCCCACATTTACCAGCCTACAGCTGGGCGCACGTGTCCCTATGTGATTCCGATTATGGGTCACACTAATTAGGTATGTCATGGCTTGCATTGGTCACATTACCCTTTATATACGCGGTGGTTCATATGGACGGTACCCCCTGACGAAGGACGTGTTGTCCGAAACGCGCGTCGGGGTTTGCCGCGGGGTTCCACTCACATAAGCTGCTGTAGACACAGGTACGCTATTCATTTTCTGATTGACTGTATGCTGCCCCTTTGGTACTGGCTGTTTAGATGTATCTGACATAGATATGGCCATAATTATAGTGCACATAGTACTTTCACATATACTGGTTGACCATATACCTGCTTTCTATCCTGGATTCTCAGGGGATTCTCACTATACGTTAATTAGATTCCCAGTAATACGGTCTAATATTTGTACTTGTTACTATCATGTTTTGTATTATGCAGCCTATCATGTAAATTTTACTCTGTGATTTTTGTTTGTGTTTGGACTCTGCAATGCGGCTTTCCTTTTGCATGTAGTGCCACTTGTTACCTTTACATAATAAAAGTGATTTATTTAATCCTTTGCCTGATTGGACCTATCATTCGGTGGTTCTCTTCTTTTCATGTGTGTTACCGAATGGTCTGCCAATCCTCATTGGTCCATATACTAAAGCACTTGGTATAAGTTTGACCGGGCCAGCCTACAGGTGATAGTATGGTCTGTGTCCTGTGCTTCAAGATTCAGTGTTTTTTGTCTCAGTGTATAATAGAGCACAAGAAGATCCATTTCAGTTCTGTCTGCTGCTGCTGTTACAGATATTTCTAGAAATCGCCCCAAGTATCAGGGGCCAGGGATAATTATTTTTTTTGATCCTAATCCTGATTATTTGCTTAAAAAGCAATCCAGAGAACACTGTTTTTCTGCTCCATTTGCTTGTTGCTACAGCAGAATACAGCCAAATTCTTTCTGTATTACAGCGATAAAAATCCAGGAATTTGTAATGAACGTGGAAAATATTGGCCTCCATTTCAATTTTGTTGCAGTGTGTCAGTGAAGTTATTGACACATGGTCGCTGTGAAAAATAGTAACCTACAGGCCAGCTATTTAACCCCTTAACCCCCGAGGGTGGTTTACATGTTAATGACCAGGCCAATTTTTACAATTCTGACCACTGTCACTTTATGAGGTAATTACTCTGGAACGCTTCAACGGATCCCCCTGATTCTGAGAATGTTTTTTCATGACATATTGTACTTCATGATTTTGGTAAAATTTCTTCGATATCACTTGCGTTTATTTGTGAAAAAAACAGAAATTTGGCAAAAATTTTGAAAATTTTGCAATTTTCAAAATTGTAATTTTTATGTCCTTAAATCAGAGAGATATGTCACACAAAATACTTAATAAATAACAATTCTCACATGTCTACTTTACATCAGCACAATTTTGGAACCAAAATTTTTTTTTGTTAGGGAGCTATAAGGGTTAAAAGTTGACCAGCGATTTCTCATTTTTCCAACAAAATTTACAAAACCATTTTTTTAGGGACCACATCACATTTGAAGTCACTTTGAGAGGTCTTTATGACAAAATGCCCAAAAGTGACACCATTCTAAAAACTGCACCCTTCAAGGTGCTCAAAACCACATTCAATAACTTTATTAACCCTTCAGGTGCTTCACAGGAATTTTTTAAATGTGGAAGAAAAAAATGAACATTTAACTTTTTTCACAAAAATGTTACTTTAGACCCAATTTTTTTTATTTTCACAGGGGTAACAAGAAAAAATGGACCCCAAAATTTGTTGTGCAATTTCCCCTGGGCACGCAAATACCCCATATGTGGGGAAAAAACACAGTTTGGGCGCACGGCAGGTCTCGGAAGGGAAGGAGCGCCATTTGACTTTTTGATTGTAAAATTTGCTTGAATAATTAGCGGACGCCATGTTGCATTTGGAGAGCCCCTGATGTGCCTAAACATTGGAGCTCCCCCACAAGTTACCCCATTTTGGAAACTAGACTCCCCAAGGCACCTATCTAGATGCATAGTGAGCACTTGGAACCCCCAGGTGCTTCACAAATTGATTCGTAAAAATAAAAAAGTATTTTTTTTCCACTTTTTCATTTTTGCGAATCAATTTGTGAAGCACCTGGGGGTTCCAAGTGCTCACTATGCATCTAGATAGGTGCCTTGGGGGGTCTAGTTTCCAAAATGGGGTCACTTGTGGGGGAGCTCCAATGTTTAGGCACACAGGGGCTCTCCAAACGCAACATGGTGTCCGCTAACAATTTGAGCAGATTTTCCATTCAATTTGTTAGCAGACACCATGTCGTGTTTGGAGAGCCCCTGATGTGCCTAAACATTGGAGCTCCCCCACAAGTGACCCCATTTTGGAAACTATACCCCTCAAGGATTTTATTAAGGTGTATAGTGAACATTTTGAACCCAGAGGTACGACACAGAATTTGATAACATTAGGTCATCATATTGAATAAGTTGTCATTAGTCTTGAGCGCAAGTGCTTGCTACTTGAGTTTGCATCGGGTACTCAGGTATGCACCATGTACTGCGTGTGCTCGAGTGACATGCTCGAGTCCCTGCCCCGCATGTTTCACGGTTATTAGACACCCCCAAAAAAAAACATGCGGGGATCGCTCATGCATGGCAGGCAATCCCCGCAAAGTTTTTTGGCGGCGAAGCATATGGGGCGGAGACTCGAGCATGTCTCTCAAATACCCACGATACTCAATGCATACCAGAGCACTCGATGCAAACTCAAGTAGCGAGCACTTGCGCTCAACACTAGTCGCCATATCGTCATCTTTTTTTCTTACTTTTGAAAAAAATCCCAACCCCATCACAACCCTAACCCCAAACCCAGTCCTAACCCTAGCCCTAACCCTAGCCCAACCCTAACCCGAGAGTTTATTTTTTACGCCGTTCCTCGTGCGGTATAAGTGATTAGACGACCTTATTCTTCGGGTCGGTGAGACTACAGCAATACCAGAATCATATGGGGTTTTTATGCTTGACAGCTGTCACGCACTAAAAGACGCATTTTTTGTAAAATCTAGTTTTTGCATCGCCATATTTTGAGAGCTATAATTTTTCCAGATTTTGTCAGACAGTCATGTGATGGCTTGTTTTTTGCAGGATGAGTTGATGTTGTTATTGGTGCCATTTTCAGGCACAAGACATTTTTTGATCGCTTTCTATTCCGATTTTTGGGAGGCAGAATAAACAAAAACTAACAATTCAGGAATTGTTTTTTTTTTTTTTTTTATTCTGTTCCGTGTGTGGTAAAATTGATAAGGCAGCTTTATTCTTCGGGTCAGTACGTTTACAGCGGTACCACATTTATATTGTTTTTCTATGTTTTGCACTTTTACATAATAAAAGCAATTTTATAGAAAAAAATATTTTTTAGCATAGCTTTATTCTGAGAGCTATTTTATTTTTCGGCTGATGGAGCTGTATAGTGGCTTGTTTTTTGCGGGACGAGATAACATTTTCAGCGGTACCATTTTTATTTATATTCGTCTTTTTGATCGCGTGTTATTCCATTTTTTGTTTGGCGATATGGTGATAAAGCATTGTTTTTTTTTTTTTTTTTTTTTTTTTACCATGTTCACTGAAGGGGTTAACTAGTGGGACAGTTTTATAGGTCAGGTCGTTTCGGACGCGGCGATACCAAATATGTGTACTTTTATTGTTTTTTTTTATAATAATATTTATTGATGGGTACATTATATTTTTATTTTTGGTGGATTATTTTTTTTATTTATTTTTTTATATTTTTACAAATTTTTTTTTTTCACTTTCTGACAGTTTTTATACTTTTTTACTTTGTCCCACTATGGGACTTTCACTTTTTTTAATCTGATCGCCTGCATGGCATAGGAATGGAGCACCATCCCTGTGCCATGCAGGCTATCAGCGCTGGACAGGGAGAAGATAGTTTGGAGATGCACTGCGCATGTCCAAAAAATCTTCCTGCTGTCTGGTGACCCGGCTGTTGTCATGATGACATCGGGTCGTCATGGAAACATCCTGAAAGCCACGGCAGACAGTGCTGGAGGCCGGAAGAGGAGGTGAGTATCTGCGATCACCTCCCCTTGCCACCGCAATGCTGCGATCGACTGCGATCGACTTCAATTGCAGCGTTGCGGGGGTTAATGTGCCGGGAGTGGTGCCACTCCCTGCACATATCCCTGGGTGTCAGCTGTGACAATCAGCTGACACTCGGCGGCGATCGCGCCCGCACAGCTTGTGCGCGCGCGCGATCGCGATGACGTACTAATACGGGTCTGGCTCTTAAGTCCCAGGGCACAGACGCGTATTATTATGTCTAATGTTGTTAAGGGGTTAAAACTGTGGTTTTCCGTCACACGTATCACATATAAGTTCACTCCAAATTCAGCCATTTCTGGCCTCCATTTAAATTTTGTTGCAGTGTGTCAGGGAAGTTATTGACACGAGGTTGCTGTGAAAAATAGTAACCCACAGGCCAGCTATTTAAAACTGTGGCTTTCCGCCACACGTATCACATATTACTGCGATTCAAATCCAGCCATTTGTAATGATTGTGGAAAATATTGTCCTCCATTTAAAATGGGCAAGGCGTGTGGTAAGGGACAGGGAACTCGATGTGATGGTGATGGCGCATGCAGAGGACGAGGCCAGGGCCATTTGCAAGCTGGAATTGTGTCACAACAAACACCCACATCTTCTCGCTCAACCTTCCTGTCTCAATTAATAGGGGACCACAGAACACCACTATTGAACACAGAGCAGTGTGAAAAGGTTATTGGTTCGATAGCAGATAATGCTTCCAGTCACTTAGCCACCACCACCACCCTATCTTCCACACGGTCAAGTCTCAGTAGCCTTGAGACTGGACTGCATATTCCTCACCCTGATCCTCCTTCCTCCCACCATGCCGAGTGCCCGAAAACAACTGATCCCACACTTTGACACTCTGAAGAGCTGTTCACTTTCCATTTATAGATTGGTAGATTTGGGCCTCTCACCCAGTCCACTTGAAGCGGAGCAAGAGGAGATCGCATGTAGCACTGCCCAAATATTTGAGTCGCCACAGTCACACAAAGGCGACAGTTGGAAACTGTCAGAAGAGGTGGATGATGGTGAGACACAATTGCCAGAAAGTCAGGAAGAGGACCAGGGTGCGGAAGTGGAAGACGAGGTTGTGGATGATATAGTAACTGACCCAACCTGGCAGGGGACATGCAAAGCAAGGACAGCAGCACACACGGGGAGGGAGGCAAAGCTCCACAACAGGCAGGAAGAAGCAGTGTGGTGGCCACAGACACAAGGCAGGAAAGCGTTCCTCGTAACGCCAACATGATGGAAGTTGACAGTACAACTGTTAGGTCTTCCCGAGTCTGGTTGTTTTTTAAAGACTCTGCCCATAACCCCAAAAAGGCCATTTGCACCACCTGCCAGGCCAGCATCAGCAGGGGTAGCAAAACTAGCATCCTGACCACCACCAGCATGATCAGGCACATGGCAGTAAAGCACCCAACAAAGTGGGCCGAACCCCAGGGTCCAGCAACAGTGTCTGCGGGTGACATCACTGCTTGTTCTGCTGTTGTGCGTGCACGCCAATCCCCTGTCCATGGCGCATGCCAAGAGGCCTACCGCCTTGCACCTGTCATTGAACACTCTCAGATAGCATCATCAGCGAGCACGTCCATGTCCTAGTCCCAGCGCAGCGTACAGTTGTCCCTACCCCAGTCCTTGGAACTCAAGCGCAAATACGCAGCTAATGCCCCACAGGCCACACTACTAAATTCACACATTTTGCGAATGCTTGCATTCGAAATGTTGCCTTTTAGGCTCGTGAAGACGGAAGCTTTCTGCAACCTGATGATGGCCGTCCCACGGTACTCGTTCCCCAGCTGCTACTTTTTCTCTTGGTGTGCCATCCCCGCATTACACGAGCATGTGTTCCACAACATTAGCTGTGCTCTCAACAATGCAGTTACTTGGAAAGTTCACCTAACCACGGACACATGGACAAGTGCTTGTGGACAGGGATGGTACATCTCGCTGACGGCACACTGGGTCAACATAGTGGAAGCCGAGACCCAATCGGACCTTGAGACGGAACACGTCTTCCCGATGCCGAAGATTGCGGGCCCTGGGTCAGTCAGGGTTGCCCCCACATTCTAGAGCTCCTGCACCTCATCCTCCTCCTCCACTTCCGCCTCCATCTCCGAAATTACCACATCAGTCACAAGCTGGAAGCATTTCAGCACTGCCTCAGCCTCGAGGCAACAGGCTGTCCTGAAGTTAATATGCTTAGGTACATATTAACAAACCGCACAATGCTGAAGAGTTGTGGACAGCTCTGAAAGAGTAGGCAGATCTGTGGCTGACATCGCTGAACCTACAGCCATGCATGGTTGTGTGTGACAATGGCCGGAACCTGGTGGCAGCTCTGAGGCAAGGCGAGCTCACACATGCACCATGCCAGCCTCATGTGCTTAACCTTGTAGTTCAGCAGTTTCTCAAAACCTACCCGGATCTGTTTGATCTGCTTCTCAAAGTATGCTGCCTGTGTGCCCATTTTAGAAAGTCATCTACAACTTCCGCTGCTCTTGCTGTGCTTCAGCAGTGTTTGCAGCTTCCAGCTCACCGACTGATCTGCGATGTCCCCATGTGTTGGAACTCTACATTGCAGATGTTATGAAGGATTTGTGAGCAGAAGAGGGCAGTTGTTGACTACCAGCATCAACAAGACCGTCTGTATTCAGGTCACAATACACACATAAAACCTCAGGAGTGGACATGAATGTCAGACATATTTACCATCCTCCAAAAATTTGTGAAAAAAATCCCATCTGAAAATGCTGGTGGCAGAGGTCACAGTTCATTGGTCAACCAAGGAGTACAGGAGAGAGAGCCACACATGCAATCCAGTAGAGGCAGGGGAACACTGTCAAAGTTCTGGGGCAGTTTTCTCACACCCTCCCATCGCACAGGTCCTGAGACGGGGGGTACTCTCACAAGGAGTGCAAAGTTTTGGAAGATGGTGAGGGAGTACCCTGCTCACCGTACCAATGTCCTCCGTTATTCTTCTGTGCTTTATAATTATTGGGTATCCAAGCTGGACAGGTGGCATGAACTGGTTCACTATACCTTGGAGGTACTGGCCTGCCCTGCTGCTAGCATTTTGTCAGTGCAGGTTTTTAGTGGCGCCGGGGGAATTTTTGCAGGAGGCCCTCCGACCTCTATGTCTCTATGTCTCTTGCAAAGAGCATTGGAGTTCCTCCAAATTTTTGACAGCTGTTGCAGTCACTGCATACGCAATAACAGTATAGGAGACCCACTCGTTAATAATGAGAACAACAAAGCATAACCGGCTGATGGCTCTATAACAATAGTGAGTGCCGAGTGCTGGCCCGTTAAGATTAGTAACGGCCGCCTGATGGCCCTATTAAAACCAGGGATTGGCCCTGGGATTGGCCCTATTAAAACCATGGCCCTATTAAAACCAGGGATTGAAGCTTGAAGAGGACAATTTGCATATTCCAGGTGCCTTCTGGGAAAAGCGAAGAGTCTCCTTCAGCTACAAGATCGTTGGGTACAGCCGGGACCAGCTGCTTGGAAAGCATCGCCAAACCGCGCGCCTGAAGGCGCGCGAATTTGTTTAATTTGTTTATCCTAGGGTATCACAAGAAAGAAGACAGACATCAAGTCAGCAGGGACAAGGAGCAGCATGGCAGATGTGGCAACCTACATGGTGAGCTGCAACATGTGCTACATGTTCACAGATCGACCAGAAGCTGAAACCAACTTCACCTGCCAGAAGTGTAGACTACTGGCTCTTTTAGAAGAAAAGGTGCGGGGACTGGAAGAAAGAATTGCGACATTAAAACTCATCAAGGAAAATGAAGACTTCCTGGACAGAACAGAAGCGTCACTACTAGTCACGGAAAGTCAAGGAAGCATCAGAGAACCTCCAGAGGCAGACAAGTGGAGGCAAGTGACCAAAAGAAGCAAGAAGACCATGGAGACACCACCAACCACACAACTGAGAAACAGATTCCAAGGACTTGTGGAGGACGAAGATGGCACACCTAAGGATGAGGAACTACCAGCAAGCAAAAAAGAAAAGAGCACCCAGAAACACCCAGAAGCGACAAGAAAAAGGACAGCCAAGAAGGGAAGAAGAGTGGTGGTGGTGGGAGACTCACTACTGAGAGGAACAGAAGCAGCTATCTGCAGACCGGACATAACCGCAAGAGAAGTATGCTGCCTCCCAGGGGCGAAGATCAAGGATGTTACCGATATGATACCGAAGCTCATCAGTTCCAAGGATGTCCACCCATTTCTTCTGATACATGTTGGCACCAATGACACGGCAAAGAAGGACCTACCGACAATCTGCAAGGACTTTGAAGCATTGGGGAAGAAAGTAAAAGAACTGGATGCACAGGTAGTTTTTTCTTCTATCCTTCCAGTAGACGGGCATGGCGTCAGGAGATGGAACAGGATCCTTGATGTGAACAACTGGCTGAGACGATGGTGCAGACAACAAGGATTTGGATTCCTGGACCACGGTGTGAATTACCTCTATGACGGACTCCTTGCCAGAGACGCACTACACCTCAACAAACCCGGGAAACACACATTCGCCAGGAGACTCGCAACACTCATCAGGAGGGCGTTAAACTAGAAGAAGAGGGGATGGGAAGAAAAACGCCGGACACGAACATGCAACCAGAGAACATACTAATGAAAGATATGAAGTGCGACAAAGAAGGTCCAAGACAAGATGCTTGGAAGGGAGGTAAGAAAATTTCTAATACAATCCACAGGGAGAAGATTGGAACAAAACAAAATCGTGTAAACTGCATGCTAGCAAATGCCAGGAGCCTGACAAACAAGATGGATGAACTGGAAGCAGAAATATCTACAGGTAACTATGACATAGTGGGAATAACCGAGACATGGTTAGATGAAAGCTATGACTGGGCAGTTAACTTACAGGGTTACAGTCTGTTTAGAAGGGATCGAAGAAGTCGGAAAGGGGGTGGAGTCTGTCTATATGTAAAGACGTGTCTAAAGCCTACAATACGGGAGGATGTATGGAAGGGAAATGAGGAGGTCAAGTCCTTATGGGTGGAGATACATGGGGCTAAAAGCAATAATAAAATTATCATAGGAGTCTGTTATAAACCACCAAATATAGCAGAAGCCACGGAAAGTCTATTAATGAGACAAATAGAAGAAGTAGCAAAAAATAACGAGGTGATTATTATGGGGGACTTCAACTACCCCGATATAGACTGGGAAACCGAAAGCTGTAGATCTCAAAAAGGAAACAGGTTTCTGTCAATTATCAAAGACAATTATTTGTCACAACTTGTGCAGGAACCAACTAGAGGGACGGCCCTTTTAGACTTAATATTAACTAACAGGCCAGACAGAATAACTGAGGTGCAGGTCGGGGGGCACCTGGGAAATAGTGACCACAACATTATACAATTCCACATGTGCTTCAGTAGGGTGCCCAGCAAGGGAGTCACAAAAACACTGAACTTCAGGAGGGCAAAGTTTGATTAGCTAAGAGATGCCCTTCACCTTATAGACTGGGATAGTATCTTCAGTAAGAGGAGCACGGATAGAAAATGGGAAATTTTCAAAACAGTCCTACATAGTCACTGTAGAAGGTACATACCTTATGGGAATAAAAGGGCTAGGAATAGGAGGAAGCCAATGTGGCTAAATAAGGAAGTCAAGAGGGCAATGAAAAACAAAAAAAGGGCTTTCGGTAAACTTAAACAAGAAGGCAGCGAGGAAGCGCTAATATCTTATAGGGAAAAAAACAAAATCTGTAAGAAACAAATAAGAATAGAAAAAGAGGAGACAGAGAGACTAATTGCCAAGGAAAGTAAAACGAATACCAAACTGTTCTTTAACTATATAAACAGTAAAAGGATTAAAACGGATGGAGTTGGCCCATTGAAAAATAACCTGGGTAAAATCATAGAGGGTGATGAGGGTAAAGCAAACCTACTCAATAGCTTCTTCTCCACTGTTTTCACAAAAGAAAACAATTTATCGGAGGAAATGCAGAGTGATAAAGTAAACCCTCCGCTAAATATCACCCACCTAACCCAGGAGGAAGTTCAGAAATGCCTAAATAATATCAAAATAGACAGGTCACCAGGCCCAGATGACATACACCCCCGGGTACTAAAAGAATTAAGTAATGTGATAGACAGACCGCTGTATCTTATATTCAAGCACTCTTTATGGACAGGGACTGTCCCACTAGACTGGCGCCAAGCAAATGTGGTACCAATATTCAAAAAGGGGTCTAAAAGTGACCCTGGGAACTATAGACCAGTAAGCTTAACGTCTGTTGTGGGTAAATTGTTTGAAGGATTTCTTAGAGATGCTATTGTAGAATATCTTAATGATAATAACTGTCTAACTCCATATCAACATGGATTCATGAGGGATCGCTCCTGCCAAACAAACCTGATCGCCTTCTACGAGGAGGTGAGCTCACAGCTGGACCGGGGAGAGTCAGTGGATATTGTATACCTTGACTTCTCCAAAGCGTTTGATACCGTGCCACACAAAAGGTTGGTATATAAAATGAGAATGCTTGGTCTGGGGGATAATGTGTGCAAGTGGGTAAATAGCTGGCTGAGTGATAGAAAGCAGAGGGTGGTTATCAATGGAGTAAGCTCAGGGTGTGTCAGGGTTACTAGCGGGGTGCCTCAAGGGTCTGTCTTGGGCCCTATATTATTTAATATATTTATTAATGATCTAGTGGAAGGGTTGCATAGTAAAATAGCAATATTTGCAGATGATACTAAACTTTGTAAAGTAGTTAATACAGATGAGGATAGGGCACAGCTACAGGAGGATTTAGATAAATTGGGGAGTTGGGCCAAAAAATGGCAAATGGGGTTCAATGCCGATAAATGTAAGGTCATGCACATGGGAAAGAAAAACAGCAGTCACCCATACATATTAAATGGGAAACCGTTGGGGAAATCTGACATGGAGAAGGACCTGGGCGTCTTGGTTAATAGCAAATTAAATTGGAGTGCCCAGTGTCAGGCAGCAGCTGCGAAGGCAAATAGAGTCATGGCATGCATCAGAAGAGGAATAGGGGCATATGATGAGAACATTGTTCTTCCTCTGTATAAAGCGCTGGTAAGGCCGCACTTAGAATATTGTGCACAGTTCTGGGCTCCGGTGCTCAGGAAAGACATATTGGAGCTAGAGAGGGTACAAAGGAGGGCGACTAAGGGAATGGGAATGGAGGGACTAGAATACCCAGAGAGGTTGTCAAAATTAGGCCTATTTACATTGGAAAAGAGAAGGCTTAGGGGAGACCTCATAAACATGTATAAATACATCAGGGGGCTGTACAGAGATCTCTCCCATGACCTGTTTATACCAAGGATGGTGACAAAGACGAGGGGGCACACTATGCGTCTGGAGGAAAGGAGGTTCCTGCACCAGCATAGAAGGGGATTCTTTACGGTCAGAGCCGTGAGACTCTGGAACTCTCTGGGAGAGGAAGTGGTGATGTCCAACTCACTTAATGAGTTCAAGAGAGGCCTGGACGCCTTTCTTGAGAACAATAAAATTACATCTTATGCTTAGTGATAGTTAATTAATCCAGGGATTTAATCTAACTGCCAGATTGGTGTCGGGAAGTGAATTTTTTGTCAATGATGTAAATTGGCCTATACCGCATGGTATAGGAATAGCGGAATAGCTGCAGTGCACAAGAAATAGGCTGAACTGGATGGACGCTTGTCTTTTTTCGGCCTTATAAACTATGTAACTATGTAACTATGTAACTATGTATGTAAAATAGGCTTTGTGACTTTCAGAGTCCCTCCATCATAAATGAAACAGGACCTGTCTGATGAGGTGTATCCAGTGTCCAGATAAGGTTGTAAAATGTTAAAATGACATTTCCTGGTGAATCCATTTGCCTTGATTGAAAGCAATGTAAAAGTACAAAAACACACCAAAAATGCGATATGTGAATGTGGCACCCCAGGGGTCAACACCTCCTGTCCCAGACCAGATAGGGGAGGAATGTGCCCTATATAAACTGGATCTGGGGTGGGGTTAGAGGAGTGAGACATGGAAAGCTACAGCTAGGAGCTCTGTAGGAGCAGGAGCTGAGTGCCAGGGACTGGAAGCAGATATAGCTCGTTCTGGCTGAAGACACTACTACTGGACAACGGAGTCCGAGGCTGTGAGGATCTCTAAGTCCAGCAGCAGAAACCAGCCAGCAGGGGATTCCAGGTCCTCTGGCCATAGAAGCCCGGAGGCTCAGTCACGAGCAAGGGACCAGCACCGCCATCGAGGAGCGGAGGCTATCAGAAGGCCCCAAGTCACCAGCCATACGGGTGAGCACTATACGGTACGGTGAGGGACGTGGGCTACTTCCACTCGCTTACAGCAAGGTAGCCAGGAAGAGTGCAGACGGACGGGGAGGCCTACAACTCCACCTGGCCAGGGGAACTCCTGTTTCTTCACAGACTGACCAGGCCTCTTATGCTAGCCAGTACTCCTGGGAGGGTCTCCCTTATCATCATCAGTAAAGACCCTGAACTGCACTGCAAAGACTCTGAGTTTTTTCTGCTACACCCGTGCACCATCACTCCCATCATCCACACTCACTGCCCTGAGGCTATACTCCTCCCGTGGGGAGTTGTCCCATTCTCTGCTGCACCCACAACACCAGCCTCAGCGGTCTGCCTTGCAGCAGCGGTACACCCTGACCGCAATCCACGGGTGGCGTAGTCGGACATTAACCTAAAACATATAAAAGACTGCCACTGGTTTGACCACCCTGAGCCACGGGACCGGGTCGCCGCCATGGAGACTACAACCCCCAGAGACCCGGACCGGGAAACCCACACGCGTGCACACACGGCCCAGGGGGCGCGCCAACTTTGGCGTAGTCGGCAGGATTTCGTGCCCGCAACCACCGGGTACTGCGTGCCTTCAAAAGACTGTCATACCTGCCGTGGTGACGTTTCCCACCATCCAGAGCCGTTTTCCCGCCATCCGCAGTCATTTTCCCGCCATTAGGCGCCATCTTCGGGACGCCGCGTGGGAAGAAGAGGGGCGTGGACGCCGAAAACGCGCGCGAGCTGAAGCTCCTCCCTACGTCCTGATGCTGTACAAGGTCCTGGAAGGAGCCCAGCGGACGCCGACGTCATCAGCACGCGACGCAAGGTCCTCAACCCCGACGATCGCTTGCGGAGCCGCGGCCTACGGAGGAAGAGCAACAAGAGGTAGGCCACGGTTAACTAGGGGGGTGGAAGATACCAGGAATGGAGGGAGCTCCCACCGCCAGCGCGGCTGCTGCCGCAGTGATGGCGTTCACGATGCCAGATATCCCTGGAGCGGCATGGCTACCCCAGTACTCAGGGGAGTCACACACCCTAAGTGATTTTAAGGAAAGACTAAACAGCCTCTTCCAAGTATACCCCCTGACAGAAGAGCAAAAAGTGAGCATCTTGGTGGGCCAGTTAATCGGAGCAGCCCAAAGGGAGGTAAAGTCCTGGCCACCACGGGAGAAGGGGACTGTCAGAGAAATACTGGCCCGTCTAAAGGACACTTTTGATACCTGCACCTCAGCAGAGATTAAACTAAGATTTTACAGGTGCAAGCAACGGGCACAAGAAAGTATAAGGGACTATGCTTTGAACTTGCAGGAGGCCCTGAGAGCCATTAAGCAGGCAGACCCTGACAGCATGCGGAATGAAGATAAGCTGTTGACTGAACAATTCATAGAGGGTCTACTGTCCAATGCCCACCGAACCTAGTTGCGGGCAATGGCCCTACAGGACCCTGATTTAGATTTTGCACAGTTCAAGGACAGAGCAATCCGGGTGCTCCGAGAACCGGCACCGGGTGGCACTGTAACCCAAAGGCGCCCCGCTATCACTTATCCCAAGGAGGCAGCGCCCTTGTCTGCAGGGACTGTGGGAGCTGAAGAGCAGGCTTTGGACAACAACCCGGCTACAGACCTGCACCATCAGGTCCAAGAGCTAACCAAAAGCGTTGCCGCGCTAACCAGAACTGTGCAGTCTTTACAGGTCTCTCCTCCAGGAAAGATCCAGCTGGCATCCGGACCGGAGGACGTCCCGTGGCGCCGACAGAGGAGGATCCCATCGTCCAGAGGAAGACCCAGCGACCGATACAACGACGACGGGCAACCCATCTGCCGCCACTGCAATCAACCTGGACATATGGCAAGGTACTGTCATTTAAACGGGCACAACCTGGGGCAGAGGGCCAACCCCCAGGTATAAGATCATCAGGCCCATCTTACTGGCGTGATAAATACGTAGGGGGATGTCCAGTCTTGCCTGTGGTACTGGATGGCATTCCTATGAGTACCCTACTAGACACCGGGTCACAGGTGACTACCATCCCTTATGTGCTCTTTAAGCGGTACTGGAATGACTCGGACATAACCCGCTACCCAGATGACGACCTGAGTATCATCGCCAGCAATGGTCAGCCCGTGCCGCAGGTGGGATTCAAAGAACTGACCATTAAAATTGTTAAAGTTGAACTGGCGGCACAAGGACTGATTATTGTGGACATTGACCGTCGTGAGAGTCACCCTAAAATAACCTTGGGTACTAACGTGATTGAAAATTGTCTTGCAGAGATAATTCTCATTTTACAGCAGGTTGCCATGAACGCTAGTTCCAGCCAGCAGCGTGTCCTACAAAAGGAGATCCGGGCGTTGATGAAACGGCAACAGGTGGAACTATCTGGTGGTGAGATTGGTAGCGTGAGAATGTGTGACCCGTTCCCTATTGACATGCCCCCGAAAAGTGAGATGATGATATGGTGCCCGGCAGCTATTGGTCTAAGAGGTAGAAACTACCAAGCAATGGTCGAACCCGTCTACTCGGACAGTAGGCCCACCATTTTGACAGCACGGGGGGTGGTCGATGTACGCCATGGGAGGGTACCCGTTCGCATCTTAAATATCGGGGAGAGAGAAGTATACCTGCCCTGGTATGCCACGCTAGCCAAATTGTTCACCATAAACCAAAATTCTGTAAAGGCCATAGAACCTGTAAAGGGAAGTGTCCTAGGTTGTACATGTATATATGTATCTGTATGCTAGCCATGATTGCAGATAAGTGTACATGTATATATTGGCCCCCATCTCCTTATGTGTTTCAGTCTGTTTGCTGCTGTTGGGGGCAGGATCAACAAACTGTCCAGCCATGTACTAAAACAGGTTTTGCGAGTATGGCTGGACATGTACAAAGACCTTAGCCAGTGGGCGGGGAATACCACCTCATTTCCTGTGCAGGACTAAAAAACCCCAGAGCACTCATGTGCTGCCCTTTTTTGCTTTTGGGACTGAGTTGGAGACATGGAGAGATGGACCTAACACATGGCTGAGTATCTCTCTTCCCCTGTAACTCTTTACTTACTAGCCCTACATACATTGTACTAACCTTACTATCCTTGTATCTATACACAATATATATAGGGAAAGTTAGTATAATTGGGTGGGCTGATATTGCATGAGTGATTAGGAAACATGGGTGGAAAATAGGTAATTGGGAATTGTATATTGTTATTATTATTGTGTACTGTGTTAGTGGGATAAATAGTAGTATATTAACTGCAGACTTTTGTGTAATAAATACCTTTTATTAGCACACGGTTTTGTCTCAGTTGGTGTATAGTATAAGGCACAGATAACGTTAGTGGATATTAATTATTAATAATCAAGTTTGATGTTAATAGTTATTATCGGACCTCAATAGAGGAGTAGGAGAGTTCCCCCATTAATTACTGATATTTTTGGAGGGAAAACCTCGTCCTTTAACAATGGCGAGCCAGGCCCAACTGTTGTGATTTTGTTTTTTGTGTTTTGCTCTGTGATTATCTGTCGTTATTGTTTGTGAACTGATCAGGCCAGGGGGACATGGACAGATTACATTGATACAGAGTGAACTGTTGTGTAATTCTGTGTGTTCAGAGCGCTGAAAGTTCAGACGAATGACACAGCTTTCCAGCATGAGCTGTACACGGGACAAAATCTATAACAGAGAACCCAATCTTTTGTTTTCTTCTGAATTTTAACGTTTTTCTGTTTGCTTTACAATCTTTGAGCATTTGGGGTGATCTATACCAAGGCATTCTTCCAAAGAGGCATAGTCGTTCTCAAGGGAAAGTCCAGCTGGTCAGGAAAAGGCGTTCCGGAGGTAAAAGGACCTTTTTCAAGCAGCACAGAAGGGACAAGGAGGATGACCGTGATGGCTCCAGGAAGAGTGAGTATGGATTTATCCACCCTGAAATGCTTGGCAAAACACAGTAAATTTAACCCAGTGCACCCCAGTACACCCAAATCTGCAGAATTGCTGTGGCCTGCTCTATTGGAGCAAGCATGTGCTCATGATAGTATGTGTATAGACAGACGGTCTGTTTTGAATAAAACGAGCAAACGGCTCCACATGCTAGCAAAATTGATTTGCGTATATGAGGACTCACTGTGTAAGGAAGATCCCCCTAAGTTTCACTGCCAGTGTTGTGTAACAAATTTGCAGAGAGTTTGTGCCTTACAGACACAACTGGCAGAGAATGGTAAATGTGATATGGATAGAGATAAGCAGATCTGCATGCTTGAATTGCAACTGCTTGAGATGAAAAATCATTGTATTGATATTGAGGCACAGCTGTCTCGGTCTGGGGCTGAGATCAAAGCTTTTAAGGACAAGGCAGCAGCTAGTGATGCCATAATCAACCAGTTGAGTGTTGATCTTGATACTAGATCCCAACTGATTAAAAATTTGCAAAATATCATCAATGATTTTTCAAACATGGTGCCGGCCTTCTCTTTGTCTCTGAGACCAATGCCAGATTCCCTACCAATTGTGCCCTGTGCAGGGCAAAAGGGGGGGAGTGATGGATCAATTATTTCATCAAATTTTGATCCAATCAATAAATGTAACGACAAATGTAAAATAATGAGAAAATGCAAACGTAAAATTGTTAAAAGTGCATCCCTAGTGATGGAACAGTTTAAAATATCCAAACAAAAGGAAGTATGTTCTGTTAGGGGCCCTACATCAAGCATGGCATCCATTAGATGTTATGCCTGTGATGGCTCAGGTCATATTGCCAGGTACTGCAAATTGTCAGGTACAAGGAGAGAGAGGAAATATTGCTCTGTTAAATGTTTTAAATTTGATCACTTTGGGCACATTGCAAGGAATTGTCATTGGAGAATTAATTGTGAGAAGTCCAGTATGGAGAACAGACATTTACAGAGACAAAATAGTATTTTCTCTCAGTCTCATGAGCCCCACCATGTGCAGATGTGTCAAAATGGCCGACTGCAAGCAAGGGATGAAAGGGTAAATTTTGCTCCCTAGTAAGGCCTTGATTTAAACTCTATCAGCAGAGTTTCTAACAGACCTGTACTGTTCTTTATCTATACAGTTGTTTTGTCTTATTAGTTTATTTTACTGTTCTGTAATTTACTCGGTTTGTTCTTTTACAGTTTAAATATATCGTTAGACCTGTGAGGCTCCGGCAGGTGGCAGAAAGGCTTTATAGGAGTCTCAATGTGTATGCAATGTATAACAGGATTTGTTAGTATGCTGGTTGTTTTCTGTTTTCTATCAGACCCCCTGTCAAGTAAATGAGGTTTATTTGCTGGTACTTTTATTTTTAGCTCCAATTTTTCCATAGGATTCATAAGGTGAAGAGTAGCACAGATCGCAGGAATGTTTATTTTTATTTTTTTTGTTTTCATTTGGTAATAGAGTCACATCCGTGGATGAGCTGGTTTTGCTGCATGGACTAAGATAGGTAGAAAGGTGCGGACAGGTATATATTGTGCACCTAGGCCTTGAAGTTCAGTCGGATAATTTGTTAATGGTTTGTTTTTTTGTTTTCTGTGCATTTTGGATTGAATAAAGGGTGTATTACGTGAGCTAAGACAGGCAGAGAAGCATGGACAGGTAACGGACGTACACGATGGAGTGTCGTGTTATACTGTGTGCTTAGACCTTGAAGTTTGGACGGATAACCTGGTTTTGTTTAAATCTTGATGCAGGATACAACTTAAAACAGTGAACCTTAGTTTGAACATATTTCCTTTGATAATAGAGCCATATCCACGAGTGAGCTGGTTTTTCGGCATGGACTAAGATAGGTGTGGTGTGGATAGGTATATATTGTACACCTAGGCCTTGAAGTTCCAGCTGGTTGTGGTTGCCTACATATCTTAATAGGTAGTATGTGGCAACGGGGAGTACCGAACCCAGGGATGGGCAGTTTCATGATGAGGCATGAGGCTGGCAAACTGGGATGTTACTCCAGAAATCCTGAATTAGTTCAAGCCAACTATACACGATGAGTCTTTGTCTCTGTGTAGTCTGTTTGAAGCTATGTATAGGAGAATAAGTAGCTGCGAGGGCTGTGTGTTACTCTTTTGTATTGTGAAAAACTGGAAGGGGTGTCTGTATAGGAAACAGAGGCAATTGACTAGGAGCATACTAAAGAAAAATTGCATTCATTTTGTGGGGTTCAAGAGAGTCAAGGCATTGCCTATGCAATAGGAACTTGCTAGGCAGCTCAAGAAAGGTTAACAGGGGGAGGTCACCCTGAAGGAACGGGAGTTTGATGGGACAGGGAAGATCAAAATAAGGGAGGTTATCCAGTGCCAGGATGTTGAATAACTGCACCGGGAGAACTCCCAGGAGCGTATTGTTCCCTTAATCCCATTTTAGGTATCGATGTAGCAGAGCATAGTGCTGAAGAACACCTATCACTCCTGAGAGAAGTCTTGACCTTCACCCAGATACCCCTGAGAGATGCCAGAAGACCCCTCTTGTGTTTGTCATAGAGCTGAAACATCTCCACTTTGATTTTAGCCATGAGGAGACTGTAATAAAGCCCCAAATCTGCCTCTTCCTGTCATTGCCTCCTGGTCGCGATCTTATATATTGGACTGTTTCTTATTTGCAGGAGGATCAAAAGACTGTCTGCCCAACTGCACAGAAGTCAGGCTGGGCACCATGAGCTCAGCCAGAGAGGGGGGTTAAGGACATAAGACAAACACAGTCCTTTACCCCGAATCCAATATATATTGTGTATTTATATAATTTAATGTAAATTTATGAGTTTTACTGTATACTGAAATTCCATATGTGTGCATATAGACACTTTTGGTGTAAGTGCAGAACTACCTGTGCATGGACATACTCAGTCCACATTAAGTGTGTTCATGTGACGGTGTTCATGCATTTGAAGCCGGTAGTTACTCCAATTGCACATGGGTCAATGATCTGCATGTGCTCTGTGGATCAGTTAGAATACATGCTATTTTAGCTCAAGTCTCTATATGCATTCAAACCAAAAGCTTATTTTGGAATGGAATTGTAATGTGTGTTCTGTGTGAATGGGGGAATAGAGTTAGGTTTCTCTAGGGACAGGTCCCCTCACTTTATAAGGTATTTGCCACTTCAACCCTAGCTATTGTGAAGTTCGTAAGGGATGGATTGAATGTCTGTTAGTATCAGACGGTGTTTCTTCCCGCAGTCAACTTAGGTATTGTGACATCAATCCCTACTCGAGAAACTCTGACCTGCCTAGTAAAGATCTGCGTATCTATCCATGGAAGAAACTCATCAACGATCTTCAATCAAGACTACAGGAAAATTGCCTGACGAAAGTCGTGCCTGAGGGATGTCGTGCCTCTGCTGAAAGATCACGATTGACCGTACCCCAAAAAGAAGGAGGTGCTCAAAGAAACCACGTGGTGAGGCCCAACTACACACTGTGACACCCAGCAGTCTCATCACGCCAGGAGAACTCATAACCCTGCAGAAGCAAGCTGCGGGAGAGGACTAGAAAGACTGGCAGGGTGAGGGGTGTACACAGGATAGTGACTCGGGCCAACCTATACACTGAGGGTAAAGCCATTCCAGAGTCTGACCAGCAAGACGACTTTGGGGTAGGCAGATACCTGAAGACTGGCAACGACAGGACCACAGCAAAAACAAAAGACTTTGATTAAAGATCCAAGAAAGAAGCAGAGTGTATTCTGTGGAGGGATGCGTTGGATTACGGTGAAAGGCAGGGAAGAGTTGATGGCCGAAATGGCTGATGTCTAGGTACCTAAGTGCAGTATTATACTTCATTTCATCCTGAACTGTCACAACTTATTAATGGGGCTTGAGTAGGCAAATATATCCCAGTACAACACTTCCCTCAAATTTCATTGTCGTGTTCTCGACAACAGGGGGATTGTAAAGGGAAGTGTCCTAGGTTGTACATGTATATATGTATCTGTATGCTAGCCATGCTTGCAGATAAGTGTACATGTATATATTGGCCCCCATCTCCTTATGTGTTTCAGTCTGTTTGCTGCTGTTGGGGGCAGGATCAACAAACTGTCCAGCCATGTACTAAAACAGGTTTTGCGAGTATGGCTGGACATGTACAAAGACCTTAGCCAGTGGGCGGGGAATACCACCTCATTTCCTGTGCAGGACTTAAAACCCCAGAGCACTCATGTGCTGCCCTTTTTGCTTTTTGGACGGAGAGATGGAGAGATGGACATAACACATGGCTGAGTATCTCTCTTCCCCTGTAACTCTTTACTTACTAGCCCTACATACATTGTACTAACCTTACTATCCTTGTATCTATATATATATATAGGTTAAGTTAGTATAGTTGGGTGGGCTGATATTGCATGAGTGATTAGGAAACATGGGTGGAAAATAGGTAATTGGGAATTGTATATTGCTATTATTATTGTGTACTGTGTTAGTGGGATAAATAGTAGTATATTAACTGCAGACTTTTGCGTAATAAATAGAGATGAGCGTTGTTCTACTCGAACTGTTCGCCAATCTCAAATTCGAGCTGTTTTGGGCGGTGTTCGAGCCGGTCGGCGAACACGAACAATTTGAGAAAAATTCGGCTGTTCGAGGTTATGTTCGATAACTGTTCGTGCACCAAAATCATAACTGGATTTTTTCTCAGTAATGATGAAAATTAATGTTAATACGCAGTTTGAGTGTACAGCGGGGCGGGGGGAGGGGCAGGGGATGGATCTCTGCAGGAACAATGAAGATCTCCATTTTTTTTTCTCTTACCCGCATTTGCAGTGGGGAGGTGCAATCTGTCAGCCTATCAGCAGCGCACACACGGAGCGAAGTGCTTTTTTTCACACAAGCAAGGGCATGTGTGATTGGCAGTGTATGTCACATGTCCTTGCCCTATAAGACCAAGCCATTTTCCCCGTCGCCACCATTTTCTCACTGCTGCAGCTGCGTGTTAGACGGCACCGCTGTTGCTGTGTGCGCTATACCTTGTTAATTTCAAGCCAATTTTCGCACAAATATACAGATAGCTTGGTAGTAGGGAATAGTTGTGATTGCAGTCCTTTTAAGGACTAGGTTACAGCATTTCCTACGACTTTTATCAGGCAGGTCTGTGCTCTTAAATAGATAGATTGTGGGAGTAAAGACTAATTGTAATTGGAGTCCTTTTCAGGACTAGGTTACATCAGTTCCTATCAGTTTTTGCCAGGCAGGTCTGTGCCAGTGCTGTGCAAGTTTTTTTCACAGCATTTGGCTGAATCTAGCAAAGCTAATCCTTTTTGGCCTATTGCAGAGTGTGTTAGTCAGTGGAGTAGCCTATCTGTGTTGCAAGATATACCACCTGTGTATAGAATACCAATTTTTTTACTGCACCTAGTGAAGTAAAATATTTTGGGCATAGCATCATTCTATTAGTCCATCTATACTGACCTCCATCAGGTTGCAAACTGAATATAATTTTTTTCTGCATCTAGCTCTGAAAAAATATTTGGGCTTCTAGCAGTGTGTGGGACTTGGTCTATTAGTCCATCTATACTGACCTCCATCAGGTTGCAAATTAAAAATAATTTTTTTCTTCATTTAGCTCTGAAAAAATATTTGGGCTTCTAGCAGTGTGTGGGACTTATTCTATTAGTCCTTCTATACTGACCTCCAGCAGGTTGCAAATTGAATATAATTTTTTTCTGCATCTAGCTCTGAAAAAATATTTGGGCTTCTAGCGGTGTGTGGGACTTGGTCTATTAGTCCATCTATACTGACCTCCATCAGGTTGCAAATTAAAAATAATTTTTTTCTGCATCTAGCTCTGAAAAAATATTTGGGCTTCTAGCAGTGTGTGGGACTTGGTCTATTAGTCCATCTATACTGACCTCCATCAGGTTGCAAATTAAAAATAATTTTTTTCTGCATCTAGCTCTGAAAAAATATTTGGGCTTCTAGCAGTGTGTGGGACTTGGTCTATTAGTCCATCTATACTGACCTCCATCAGGTTGCAAATTAAAAATAATTTTTTTCTGCATCTAGCTCTGAAAAAATATTTGGGCTTCTAGCAGTGTGTGGGACTTGGTCTATTAGTCCATCTATACTGACCTCCATCAGGTTGCAAATTGAATAAAAAAAATTTCTGCATCTAGCTCTGAAAAAATATTTGGGCTTCTAGCGGTGTGTGAGACTTGGTCTATTAGTCCATCTATACTGACCTCCATCAGGTTGCAAATTAAAAATAATTTTTTTCTGCATCTAGCTCTGAAAAAATATTTGGGCTTCTAGCAGTGTGTGGGACTTTCTCTATTAGTCCATCTATACTGACCTCCATCAGGTTGCAAATTAAAAATAATTTTTTTCTTCATTTAGCTCTGAAAAAATATTTGGGCTTCTAGCAGTGTGTGGGACTTGTTCTATTAGTCCTTCTATACTGACGTCCAGCAGGTTGCAAATTGAATATAATTTTTTTCTGCATCTAGCTCTGAAAAAATATTTGGGCTTCTAGCGGTGTGTGGGACTTGGTCTATTAGTCCATCTATACTGACCTCCATCAGGTTGCAAATTAAAAATAATTTTTTTCTGCATCTAGCTCTGAAAAAATATTTGGGCTTCTAGCAGTGTGTGGGACTTGGTCTATTAGTCCATCTATACTGACCTCCATCTGGTTGCAAATTAAAAATAATTTTTTCTGCATCTAGCTCTGAAAAAATATTTGGGCTTCTAGCAGTGTGTGGGACTTGGTCTATTAGTCTATCTATACTGACCTCCATCAGGTTGCAAATTAAAAATAATTTTTTTCTTCATTTAGCTCTGAAAAAATATTTGGGCGTCTAGCAGTGTGTGGGACTTGTTCTATTAGTCCTTCTATACTGACCTCCAGCAGGTTGCAAATTGAATATAATTTTTTTCTGCATCTAGCTCTGAAAAAATATTTGGGCTTCTAGCGGTGTGTGGGACTTGGTCTATTAGTCCATCTATACTGACCTCCATCAGGTTGCAAATTAAAAATAATTTTTTTCTGCATCTAACCCAGCCAATAGTTTTGGCCTAATACCACAGTTTGGCCACTCAGCTCTGCTCGGTTACCATCCATTGTTTTTTTGTGCAAACAACTCCAGAGTTGTGAATTAGTTAACCACCAAAATGAGTGGAAAAAGGCCTGCTGCTGGTGGAAAGGGGAATAGGCGTGTTGGGAAGGGGAAAAAAGGTTGTGTCCGTGGGGTAGGTGCAGAAGAAAGACCATCTTCCAGCCAAACTAAAATGTCTACTTCTTTTAGCGGACAATGTGATAAGATCCCTTTCTTACGGCCACGCCAATCGCTACAAATTCCAGATGAGGCACAAAAACAGCAGGTGCTTCAACGGATATCAAGTGCTCCTTTAAGTGGGCTCTCCTCCACATCAACTTCAACATCACAAATACTCCAGTCCTCAAAGGTGTCACCCAAATCGCACTTGCTTCCTCACAGCTCCCAAATCTCCAGCTGCCCGTCTGAGTATGAGGTAGAACAGATGGTTGAGTCTGCAGAGCTGTTTACTCATACTATAGCCTGGGAATCAGAGGTCGACTCCAGCACTTCTGTGAATCCAGACGAGGAAATGATCTGCACTGATGCCCAGAATCTTTATGAGTCGGATCCAGGACCAGACGCAGAAGGTTCTGACCATAATGTAGACCCTCATTCCCAAACTGTAACTCCTGTTGGTGGAGACAATGAGGAAGACGATGATAAGACTCAAATACCTGATTGGAGCGACAACTTTAGTTTTTTGTCAGGGCAGGAACAGGTTGGCTCTGAGGACGACGGGTGTGATAACGCACAGGGTGATGATGATGAGGTCGGAGATCCCACTTACTGTCAACCCACAGTCAGCCAAGAGATGAGGTCAGCAGAGGAGGTGGAGGAAGATGCTAGTGACGACGAGGTCAGGTTGCGCCTTCCTGGACAGAGACGTAGTACTGGAAGCACGTCAACAACTGCATCCTCAAACACAACTCTGCCTCTCACCACAAGTCGTGGTGGCTCTTCAGGTCGCATGGGTGCTAAGCCTTGCATAGCCTGGGCATTTTTTCAGATCGATAAAGATGACCCAACTCGTGTTATCTGTAACATTTGTCAGCAAAAGCTAAGTAGAGGCCAAAAAATACATAGTTTGAGTACTTCATGCATGAACCGGCACATGGACATGAAGCATAAGTTGCAGTGGGAAGCTCAGTGTGCTACAATGCGGTCTAGCCGGCCGGGCCAACCACCGTCTGCCATATCTTGTGCATCCGCGGCCTCTTCATCCTCTGTGACTGGGGGGACAGCAGTCACACCTGTTTTGGGGCGCAGACCTGCCACCTCTTTACCCGCAACAGCCAGCGTGATTGGCAGGTCATAATTTTCTTTGGAGGTGGTAACACCAGCTGGTCTTGAGCGCTGTCCGACATCGATAGCACCACCTTTGGATCAAGGCAACCTAACATGTCCGCCTGCATCTTCCTCACAGACCGGCAGTTTGCCGGGGACACCCTTATCAACCCCGTCTAAGCACAATAGCCAGCCCTCGGTCCCTCAGATGTGGACAAGTAAAAGACCATTTCCTCCTAGCCATGAGAAAGCTAAGAGGTTGAATTTCACCATCTGCAAGCTCTTGGCTACAGAAATGCTGCCTTTCCGCCTGGTGGACACAGAGGATTTTCGAGACCTTATGTCCGTCGCAGTGCCCCAGTACCAGATGCCCAGTCGGCACTACTTCTCAAAGAAAGGTGTGCCTGCGCTCCACCAGCATGTCGCACACAACATCACCGCTTCTTTGAGAAACTCTGTGTGTGACAGGGTGCATTTCACCACAGACACTTGGACGAGTAGGCATGGACAGGGGCGTTACATGTCGCTGACTGGGCACTGGGTAACTATGGTGACAGCAGGACAAGGGGCTGCTGTCCAAGTCTTGCCGTCCCCACGAGTTGTGCGTCAATCCTCTTTATGTCATTTTTCCTCCACTGCTTCTGCCTCCTCAACCTCCTCTCGGTCTTCCACCTGCACCCAAAGCCTGTCTGGTCATGCCACAAGCTTTCTAACTGCGCAGAAGGGATCCTGCACACCTCCTTACTATGCTGGCAGTAGGGCTCAACGTCATCAGGCGGTTTTTACATTGAAATGTCTGGGAAATGTGAGTCACACAGCTGAGGAGTTGTGGTCAGCTCTGGAGAACCAATTTCATGAATGGTTGTCTCCACTGGACCTGAAACCAGGGAAGGCCGTGTGCGACAATGCTGCAAACCTGGGTGCGGCCCTTCGCCGGGGCAATGTCACACACGTGCCTTGTATGGCTCACGTGTTGAACCTGGTTGTCCAGCAATTTTTAGCCCACTATCCCAGACTAGATGGCCTTCTGCAGAGGGCACGGTCGCTGTGTGCTCACTTCCGCCGTTCGCATCCCGCAGCTCAGCGACTTACATCTCTAGAGAAGTCGTTGGGCCTGCCACTTCACCGGCTAAAATGCGATGTGCCTACCCGGTGGAATTCAACTCTGCACATGTTGCAGCGACTGTGGCAGCACCGACAAGCCCTGGTGCAATACGTTCTGACGTATAGCCTGGGCCAACGAGATTCAGAGGTGGGGCAAATCACGCTGGAGGAGTGGTCTCAGATCAGGGACCTATGCACCCTTCTGCACAGTTTTGAAATGGCGACGAAGATGTTTAGTGCTGACGATGCCATTATCAGCATGACTATTCCGGTGATTTACATGCTGGAGCACATGTTAAACAGTATTCGGAGTCAGGTGGTGGCACAAGAGGAGGTGGAGGAAGTAGAGGAGGAGGAGTTGTATGCGGAAGGGCTAACATCTGCAAGGTCCAGACGGTCGGCAGCACCAGGGCGGCAGGCATGTGAGGGTGGGGGAGATGATTTTACCAGGGCGCATGGTAGCAGCCAAACTAGTGAGGAAGGTGCAGGAGCCCAGGAAGAAGTGGAGGACGAACTGATGGAAGACTCATCAGATGAGGGAGACCTTGATCACATTTCTGTTGTGCGAGGTTGGGGGGAGAGGACAGAGGAAGGAAGCATGATTGTTACCTCGCCACCAACACAACAGGGACTTGGTGCTCCTGGATGCGCAACACACATGAGTGCCTTCTTGCTGCACTACCTGCAACATGACCCTCGAATTGTGAGAATTAGAAATAATCCTGACTACTGGGTTGCCACACTGTTAGATCCCCGGTACAAAAGTAAATTTGCAGAAATTATTCCTGCCATAGAAAGGGATGCACGCATGCAGGAGTATCAGCAGAGACTGTTGCAGAATCTTACATGTGCTTTTCCACAAAATACCAGTGGTGCACGTAGTGAATCTCACAGTTCCAACTTGCCAACCGTGGGACCGTCAAGTGTTCAGCACTCAAACCGTAACAGAACCACAGTATCTGCTGGTAACATCAATTTTGCGGAATCATTTCACCACTTTTTTAGCCCATCCTTTGCAAGGCCACAGGAGACAAGAAGTCTGACACATAGTCAACGCCTAGAGACGATGGTACAGGAGTATCTCCAAGTAAACATTGAAGCCACGACTGTGTCACTGGACCCTTGCTCTTTTTGGGCTTCCAATCTGGATAAATGGCCGGAGCTAGCCACTTACGCCTTGGAGATCTTGTCATGCCCCGCAGCCAGCGTTCTGTCTGAACGTGTGTTCAGCGCTGCTGGTGGTGTGCTGACAGATAAGCGCACGCGGCTCTCCACTGATAATGTAGACAGACTCACGTTCATAAAGATGAACAAATCATGGATCCGAAACCACTTTTCTACCCCTGTGTCATCCTGGGGAGAGTAAAAGCTTGATGATTGGTTAAAATCACCCTACCAACCGTTTTAAGCTTTCAAATTACTAATCATGTTTATCTGTATCTTGACTGGAAAATAATTTGGGCTTTGTAGCAGTGTGCAGCACTGATCCTATTAGGCCATCTATAATAAGCTTCACCAGATTTAAAATTAAAAATAATTTTTAGCTGCATCTAGCCCGGAAAATAATTTTGGGGCTCCGCGATGCGCAAGACACATAAGTGCCTTCTTGCTGCACTACCTGCAGCATGACCCTCATATTGTCAGAATTCGAAGTAATCATGACTACTGGGTTGCCACACTCTTAAATCCCCCAAACTTTTCGATCAACCTTTTCATTTTAATAAAGACCAAAAAAATGGTCATTTTTGAAATTATAAGCATTAGCAGGTTGTTAGAAACTGAAATCAAACAGTTTTCAACTCAAAACTTTATTCTAGGTGATGTTACATTTTCACATAGGACCCCTTGTTCGAAAGGAGCTTCTGAACTCTCTCGTCCATTGAATTTGTCAGGTTTTGGATGGTTTCTGCTTCAATTGTTTTGCATGAGGACAGAATACCCTCCCAGAGCTGTTGCTTAGATGTGAACTGCCTCCCGCCATCATAGACACTACTTTTAATGATGCTCCAAAGGTTCTGAATGGGGTAGAGGTCAGGGGAACATGGGGGTCACACCATAAGTTTGTCCCCTTTTATGCCCATATCAGCCAGAGATGCAGATGTTTTATGTGCAGCATGAGATGGTGCATTATCATGCAGAAAAATGATCTTGCTGTGAAATACACGGTTCTTCTTCTTGAACCATGGCAGGAAGTGCTGTTTGAGAAAATCCACATACATTATGGAGTTCATCTTTAGCGCCTTCAGGGATCCTAAAGGGGCCGACAATCTCTCTCCCCATGATTCCAGCCCAAAACATTACTCCACCTCCTCCTTGTTGGCGCTGTAGCCGTGTTTGCGTGGGGTGTCCATCAACCAGCCATCCTCCACTCCATTCATCTGGACCATCGAGCGCTGCACGGCACTCATCCGTGAACAAAACAGTTTTGAAATCAGTCTTCATGTAATGTTTGGCCCACTGGAGCCGTTTCTGCTTGTGTGAAGTGGATAGAGGAGGTCGACAGGATGGCGTATGCACAGCTGCAAACCTCTGAAGGACCCTGCATCTTGTTGTTCGGGGGACGTTGGAGGCACAAGCAGCTTCAAAAACTTGTCTGCTGCTATGACAAGGCTTTTTTGCCGCTGCTCTTTCAACCTGACGTAATTGCCTGTAGGAAAGAGTCCTCAATTTGCCCTTATCAGCACGCACACGTGTGTACTGTGAATCAGCTACATACTTCTTGATTGCCAAGACACTTCATCCTGATCATCGCACAATGTTGATTGTAGTCATGCCTTGACCTAAACACTCCACAATTTGTTGCTTCTCAGCAGCCGACACATCCTTTTTCTTTCCCATTTTGGCAGAAAATGTAGGCTGCTTAATAATGTGAGAGAGCCTTCTTAAGTAGTCTTGCCTTTCATTGGACACACCTGCCAAACTAATTAGCACAGGTGTCTGCAATTGCTTACAGTGATATAAAGAGCCCTGACACACATCACCATCAATGAGTTTAACTGACAAACAAACAAATTCTTCCCTTTTCACTCCTAAACACTTTTTGCATAATAATTTGGAACGCGGTGTACATGTGCTTTTCCACAAAACACCAGTGGTTCACGTAGTGAATCTTACAGTTCTAACTTGCCAACCGTGGTCTGTATGGAATTGTTCAATAAAGGGCCCAAAATTAAGATAACATAGATGGGAGAGGTCTCTATGAATAGGAATTCCTAAGTATTTGATACCCTGTGAGGGCCAGGCAAAGGGAAAGTTGGACTGGATGGAATCCTATATGGATTTAGGGAGGGAGACATCGAGGGCCTCAGACTTCGCTGCATTGATTTTAAAATTTGACCATGTAACAAAGTGATCTATTTCAGCCATAACAGCAGGGATGGATATATGTGATTGAGTGATATATACTAGGACATCATCAGCAAATAGAGAGCACTTGTACTCGGTGCCTCCCACCTCAATCCACCTAATATTGGGGTTATGGCGAATTGATGAGAGCAGGTGCTCCGTCACTAGGATGTATAAGAGAGGGGACAGAGGACATCCCTGCCTTGTCCCATTGGTGATTGTGAAAGGTGATGAAAATGTTCTGACGCACCCCCTGGGCCTTGGGACACCCGGAGCCGGACCCTTTTTGGTGGATGCTGGTAGTTGTAGTCTTCGTGGCGGCGATCCGGTTCCGTGGCTCAGGGCGGTCAAACCAGTGGCGGAACTATTTATGTGGTTTTGATGTTTAAATGTCCGACTACGCCACCCGTGGATTGCGGTCAGAGTGAACCGCCGCTACAGGGCAGACCGCTAAGGCTGGTGTTGTGGGTGCAGCAGAGCGTAGCATAACTCCCCACGGGAGGAGTATAGCCTCAGGGCAGTGTATGCGGAGGATGGGGGTGATGGTGCAGGGCAGCAGCAGTAACGACACGGAGTCAGTGATGCAGTTCAGGGCCTTTACTCACAGTTCTTATTATCCAGACCACGTCTGCAGGTAACGGCTGCCCACGTCGTACTGTGCTCACCAGGTGAGGGGCTCAGACAACTCCCAGATAACTTTGGAGCGCTTCACAGGACCCCCTTTGTGTGTCCTTTGTCTGGCCTTTCTTACCAACACTTCTGTCCGGCTGCCTCGGGCCTCCTCTTGGTAAACTTGGCGCCAGTTTCCCTGACCCTATGTGGTGCCTTCCTAGCGGGTGGAGCAAGGGGCTGCGCCACATAAAATGTCAGAGCCTCCGGTTTCTAGCTGAGGGTCGTTTCCTGCCTCCACTAGTTCGGGGACCGGTCTCCCCCTTTGGCCTGACCCCTCCACGCAGGTGGATTCGGGCGTGCGGTGGCGACTCGACCGTCCGCACCCCTGGGATCCCTTCATTCCTCGTTCCTGGAGCCTTCTCCGCTCCTCTTCCTTCCTTCTCCCTCTTGCAGGCCTGGGCCTCTGTTACTAGGCCCGCCTCCGGAGCAGAGCTCATGCAGAGCCCCTGCTCCCTGCCACTTCTGCTCAGACTTCTCTGCACTGAACTAAGATGGTGCCCACCTTTTATACTCCCTTCTCAATGCACCCAGGAACTGCTTCCTCCCTGCTCCTGCACTGCAGGGTTCCCCTTCCTCAGTGTTCCCTCCCCCCACTCTACGCAGGGACAGGCACTGTCGTGCCCATCTCAGGGGCATATTGGTCGCCCTGCCCCACGGCAATGTGGTGTAATGCATGCAGGTGTCGGGTCCTGATCCACACTCCATCCTTATCTGAGAGTGAGATATCACACCTCTGGGTGAGGTGCAATACGTCTGTAGCAACCGAGCCCTCGGTGCTACAGTTCCATTTATCTTCAGCCTAGGTGACGTATTGTGATACAGGGCCGTGATTTTGGCTATAAAAGGGTCCCCTAGACCCCTACCCCAAGCTTTTTAAGAGAATCATATATGGCGTGCCAGGAGACTCTATGGAATGCTTTCTCAGCATCCAACGAGAGTATCTACTTACAAATTTTTAACTGCATCTAGCCCAGGAAATACTTTGTGCCTAGTAGCAGTGTCTGCTAGTCAGCGGATTATCCCGGCTGTTAAGCAAGCTACACCACCTGTAGTTTGGACACTTAATTTTTTCAAAGGAAATGCTTCGGGACCACGGGATACTCAGTGAAGAGCATCAGGAGGCACCCCAAGGCATAGGGGCTGGGACTGGCACTAGGATGCCTTGCGGTGGACAGCCGAGCTCGATCCTTATAAAAGCTTTTTAACTGCAGCAGCTTTAGTGGACGCTACTGGAGCTGGAATTACGCGGCTGCTGGCATGAGACTTGCCCTCCAATAGATCCTTGTAAATGGATTTAAAGTGTATTCATTCAAATTAGAGGGACAATTTAAATTAAAAAGCTTAGAGCTGCCTCCACCACAGGGGGGCTCTCTCGACCCACCAGCGGACAGGCACCAGTATTGGGAGAGGGGGGCTGGCCGTCAGGGTTCACCGCGGCTCTGGCACAAACCCGGCGACACGGAGGTGGCACGGGCAGGAGCGGACTGGCCGTCTCGGCTTATCACTTTTTGGATTTTAGAAGGGCATGACATGCTTATATCTGTGTCTCCCCCTCCTTTTACTCCTCCACCTCTTTTCTTTTCGCATGACTATATGTACTTGTCACTTTTCCATGTGTTAGTTGTGTCTTCTGAGCAGTTTGTCAGCTTTTGGACACCTTTGAAGGTGTTTTCTATGTGTTTCTATGTGTTTTTGTTTGCCTGCCATTGGTTTTAACGGTGTTCGAAGGTGTTCGACGAACAGTTCGACGAACAGTTCGGCGAACACACGGGTGTTCGACGAACCGAACCGAACTCGAACACTACGGGGGTGTCTCAACACTAGTAATAAATACCTTTTATTAGCACACGGTTTTGTCTCAGTTGGTGTATAGTATAAGGCACAGATAACGTTAGTGGATATTAATTATTAATAATCAAGTTTGATGTTAATAGTTAATATCGGACCTCAATAGAGGAGTAGGAGAGTTCCCCCATTAATTACTGATATTTTTGGAGGGAAACCTCGTCCTTTAACAGAACCCTTGCCTCCGTCTCAATCAGAGGAAGGTAACGGCTCTAAGAAACAAATGGAAGACTGGTGTCAGCAGCAGCATTTGGGTACTGACTCCACTCCCTCACACCAAAAACAGGGAGTCTACCGGGTGGTTCAGGAGTACGAAAGAGTCTTTAGTAAACACCCGCTAGACTTCGGGCGAGTAAAGGGGGTAGAACATCACATCCCCACAGGAGACCATCCACCCATAAAAGAAAGATACCGACCTGTACCCCTGCACACTATCAGCATGCAAAGGGGATGTTGCGAGACATGAAGGAAGCTGAGGTAATCAGGGACAGCTGTAGCCCCTGGGCAGCTCCACTAGTTCTAGTGAAAAAGAAAGACAACACTATGAGAATGTGTGTAGACTACAGAAAGGTCAACCGAATCACACACAAAGATGCGTACCCGTTACCTAGGATAGAAGAATCTTTAGCTGCATTAAAATCTGCTAACTTCTTCTCCACTTTGGATCTTACTAGCGGGTACTGGCAGGTTCCTGTAGCAGAGGCGGACAAGGAGAAGACCGCGTTTACCACCCCGATGGGTCTCAGTGAATTCAGCTGTATGCTGTGCTGGCTCTGCAACGCACCGGGGACCTTCCAGCAGTTGATGGAATGCTGTCTGGGACACCGGAATTTCGAGACGGTCCTGTTATACCTGGATGATGTCATCGTTTATTCCAAGACCTACGAGGACCATCTGAAACATCTGGCAGAAGTGTTTGACACCCTGGCAAGCTGCGGCCTAAAGGTGAAACCCTCCATGTGTCATCTACTGAAACCAAAAGTACAGTACCTGGGACACGTGGTGAGTGCTGACGGAGTGGCTCACGACCCCGATAAGATCACCGTGATTAAGGACTGGCCAAGCCTCTCCAGCGCAAAGGAAGTGCGGCAGTTCCTCGGGTTGGTAGGCTACTACCGAAGATTCATTCCCAGTTTCACCAGAATGGCAGCTCCTATGCAGGACCTCCTGATAGGCCAGTCCAGGAAGACCAAAAACCAGAAGCCACCCTTCAGGTGGGAAAAGCTGGAAGAGGAGCCCTTCTGCCAGCTGAAGATGGCCCTCACGGGGGATGAAATCCTGGCGTACCCTGACTACTTGATAAATCTATTGATGAGCTTCAATTAACCTTTAAAACTTCTTGCCCGGTTGAACGCCTTGGTCTACTGAATGCCCAAATTGAAAAAAGTTTGGACACATGTGTCCAAAAAATCAAAGACACACAAGCAAGAAAGCTATTGAGAGACCAAAAAGATTTCAATACAAATTCTATTTAATTTTGGAAGAAAAATATACACCAGACTTCTAGAAGCATACGGCTTCCATCCGATGCTTCTCTTTCTTCCACTAGTGGGTCTTCTATAGCCTCCACTTCCTCTATTCAAACACGCTCTGGACGTAACTTCAATAAGACCAGAGAATTCGAATTCCACCCTTACAAAAGACATCACTTCAAATCACCAGACGGTGAAAGAAAGGATAACAAGGTAATTAACCTTAGTAACCATCAATTGACTGCCACCGACATTAATCTTTTGAGCAAGGGACTAACATTTTCTCCCAAAGCTAGGTTTGACTGTTTCACAGCCGTTAAAGACTTATATCTTTTTGCACGAAAGTTAATCTATAAAAAGCATTTCTATGAAGACCATCTTCATTCTCTTTTTCCCTCAGAGGAGGAACAGGATGCGCTGAATTCCCTTGAGGATCTAGCTTTGGAGAGCTCCCTGTCTGAAGGAGGTAAGATCCCCAACTCCATCAGACCTAAATCTACTAAGTTTCCTCCATTTTCCACGTGTGCCAGTGTTGATATGTTCGTCCAGGTGGTGTCAAAAGAATTTAATCAAATTCCTCATTTTATTCAACGTGATAATCTATCCACTGTTGAAAGAGAGAGGTTACGGTCGCTTCGGGGGCTCCCTGACGTGGTACTAAAGCCAGCCGATAAGGGCGGCAATATTGTTATATGGCCGACTATTATGTATGAAAAGGAAGCCCTTCGCCAGCTGTCTAATGAACTTTGCTATAAACGCCTAACCTTTAATCCTCTTAGGTCTTTCACCGCCAAACTTTCTAAAATCTTAAAAACAGCAAGTGATAATGCAGTAATAACTAATGAACTGGCTTCGGCACTACTTGTCGGGGAGCCCTCGATAGCGACCTTTTACCTACTCCCCAAAATACATAAAAATTTCAAGACACCACCTGGACGACCTATCATATCTGGCACGGGTGGTTTCTTGGAAAAGGTGAACATTTGGATTGATTCCAAACTGCAACCACTGGTGGAAACTCTTCCTTCGTTCCTGTTGGATACCGGGGATCTCCTCAAAAAAATCGATGGTTTGAACCTCGGTGATGACATGTTCATGGTGGCTGGCGACATTGAGTCGCTATATACCAGCATCAGGCACTCTGATGGCATTAGAGCTACACGATTTTTCCTTTCTTACTCTAATTTGTCTATGGATCTAGTATCATTCATTGTGGAACTTTTAGAATTTTCCCTCATGCACAACTTTTTTTCATTCAAAGGTTCATACTATCTCCAGCTCCAGGGAACCGCCATGGGGGCTTCTTTTGCCCCGGCGTATGCCAATCTTTTCCTGGGGCTGTGGGAGCGTGACCTTGCCCTGCACAATGGGCCGTCATCAATGGGCCACATCCCCCTTTGGATGCGGTACATTGATGACATCCTCTTCATCTGGCAGGGCCCGAGGATGAATTGCAGTTATTTATGCAGTCTCTTAACCTTAATGATATTAATATCAATATTACCTACCAAAATGACAAAAATGATATTACGTTTCTAGATGTAACCATCCATAGGGACAAATATGACGTTCTTCAGACCAGTATTTTTAGGAAACCTACCGCTAGCAACTCTTTACTGCACGCTTCGTCAGCACATCCTAAGTACATGGTCCAGTCAGTCCCAGTCGGACAATTTCTCCGACTACGTAGAATCTGTTCAGATGATCAAGAGTTCCTTAAACAATCTGAGGAACTCAAATCTCGGTTCTATGAGAGAGGTTATAGTAGGAGAACAGTAAAAAAGGCCTTTAACCGGGCTCTCCACTCTAAACGTTCTGATCTAGTATACAAACAAAAAACTGTGATCAATAAAAACAATAAAGTTAGATTCATTACTAACTACCATGCCCAGTTCTCACGGATGCGCAACTGCCTTGCCAAGGCCTGGCCGATCCTCCTAACTGATCCCGTTATTGCCAAATTTATACCCCCTAGCCCAAGTATCACAGTTAGGAGATCCAGGAATCTACAGGACCATCTTATTCACAGCCACTACCAAACGTCACGTATTAGTGGCTTTATTGACAGGGTTGGTCCTGCGCCGGGAAGTAGGCCCTGTGGCCACTGCATTGCCTGTCCCAATATCGAACATGCGACCCAATTTTCCAATTTTTCACGGTCTAAAACATATTCTATAAATAAGGCCATTAACTGTCTTTCGAGACATGTTATTTACTTTGCTACCTGCCCTTGCGGACTCATATATGTGGGCCTTACCTCAAGACAACTAAAAGTTAGAGTCCGTGAACATGTTCTTGGTATTCAGGCTGCCGTTGGTCACGGGGATGCTTCCATGCTCAGGACCATTCCCCGCCACTTTAAACTTTATCACAACTGTGACAGCATGGCTCTACGCGTGCGAGGCATTGACCAACTTACTAATACTCAACGTGGGGGAAACACAAGCCAACGGCTTGCACAATTGGAGGTCCGTTGGATTTGGCTTTTAGATACAGTCCACCCAAAAGGTCTTAATGAGTGTCTTAGCTTTGTCCCTTTCTTGTGATCGCCCCTACCTTACCCCATGTGTGCCATTCAATGTTTTTAACTTGTTTTTAATTTTTATATTTGTTTCCACATTTTCTTTTAGCACTCATCTTGCTATGGTCAACACAGTTTGGTCCTCTTCCTTTTTTCATCATTTGAGGATTTTTCTACATTGCATCGTGTTCTACCCTCCTTTTTGAAGATTTATGTGAACCAGTTTGCAAAGATATATCTACCTCTGTCTTCTCCATCTATATATAGTTAAACTGCTGTGATTGTTATTTTGACTTTGGGGATTTTTCTGCATTGTATTTAAAACTCTTAAAAAAGGATATATTTATGATGTATCATTTGGGTCTATTATATCATACTAATATTGTACTATAAACCAAATCTGGACCTATTTCCTTGGACCTCTATACTTATGAGGACTCCACAATGACTATCTTCTATTGTAGTTATGCTTATATTGACCCAACCTTATATGCATTTTTGTCCTTTTTTTCATTAATGCTAATATATATACTTTTTCTATCATATTTTCTACTGCTACTGTATAGCGTTTCTTTATTTCCTTTCTTCTATTACCATGTATATATATTTAGTCCCTGGTCCTTTCTCGCATCACAGCTGTTCCCCGCAGCTTCCGATCTAATATGCAAAAAATCCTTATTTGTGTGTTGTTACCTCTGGTTGCCCTGACGACCATGTACGCTTCCGCTGCACGCCGGCCGTGCGTCCCGCGGCTCTCGGCATCTCTCTGTGAGGACCTGTGTGATGGTCAGCTGACCGTCACGTGGTCGTCACATGATGCCGACGCCGCGGTTCGCCCCGCCCACCGTGATGCGGTAAGCGTCACCCAGGTCCTCAGTGCTAACCTCTAACAGCTGCGTGCGGCCCTCGCATCTGCCTGGTTCCCTATAAAGAGGCACCATATGTGTTACTCCTTATGCCCCCTGAAGAAGGCTGCGTCCGAAACGTGCGTAGGGGTGGACCCCCATCCCCCTCTGGTATGTTATGACTATGACTACATTTTACTAAGTCATCACCTCCTGAACTTTCTGCCATGCGGTCTATTTTTAGCATTTAGACACATCTCCATATCTGCCTAGTTTACTATTGCAATAACCCTGTCTACTTTCTATGACACCTTGCTCTCTGAATACTGGCTAGGAGATTAGTGTCCTAAAGAATCTATATCCTTACCTGCTGGCCTATATTTTGTTCCCACTGTTGTGAGGGTTCTCGGTGGGGTCCCTATCATCTATTGTACACATGGCACTCTGTGCCTATAAGCTCCATGTATTTTAATGTACTATCTCTAATAAACATTTTGTACTTTTTCATTACTTGGGTCCTATGTCGTATGTTCCTTTCCTTTTTTTCTTCAGATGTTTATCTACGATACCCTTATACTGACTATCCTTTGTCCGCTCAATATGGTCTGAAATATTTTCTATAATGCGGACTGCTCTGTGGTATATATTCTGTACCCTGACTACGGCCAGCCCTTTATCCTCCACACGGACGCAAGCAACATCGGGCTACGAGCCGTACTGTCCCAGATTCAACAGGGGAGAGAACGGGTAATCGCTTACGCCAGCCGGAAACTACGGCCCACAGAAAGGAACCTTGAGAATTATAGCTCCTTCAAGCTAGAGTTCCTGGCAGTGGTGTGGGCAGTGACCGAACGTTTCAAGCATTACCTTGCCTCTTCCAAGTTCACCGTGTACATGGATAACAACCCGTTGACACACCTGGACACTGCAAAACTTGGTGCCCTAGAGCAGAGATGGATGGCCCGCCTGTCCAACCATGAATTTACCATCAAATACCGGGCAGGACACTCAAATGCCAACGCGGATGCACTGTCCAGAATGCCAAACTTACTGGACGGAGGAGAAGATCCAGAAGAACTAGAAGAGATCGAACTCCCGGCGTTCCACCGTCATGGGATTACCCAGTATTCCCACCGTGTAAGGGACAGGCGCTCTGCTACGTTCAATCCCTTACCCCACTACGGCTGGGCGGAGACTCAAGACAGTGACCCCGCAGTCCGTCTGGTGAAGGAAATGCTGACACAGGCTGATGCCCGCCTTGACCCAGACGCTCCGGAGGAGACCAAGCAACTGTGGAAAGAGAAAAGTAAGCTGTTTCTTTACAAAGAGAAGCTGTGCCGGAGAGTGGTCAACTCCCGAACACATGAGCTGACTTGGCAGGTAGTGGTCCCGAGACGAGACACAGCTATGGTTCTGGAGGCATACCACGACGGAGCAGGGCACTTCGGATGGAAGAAGCTGGAGTTCCTGTTGCCTGGACGGTTCTTCTGGGTAGGCATGAGAGGAGCCATCGAGAGATGGTGCAGAGACTGTGGCCCGTGCAACCTAAAAAGGAAGGACCATGCCAGCCAGAAGACTCCTCTGCAGCCCATCATCACCAGGCAGCCACTTGAGCTGGTAGCTCTGGACCATGTGAAACTGGCTCCGAGCAGATCTGGGTACATCTATGCCCTCACCATCGTAGATCACTACTCCCGGTTCCTGGTGGTGGTCCCTGTCAAAGACTTGACGGCTCAAACAGCAGCCAGAGCCTTCCAGCTGCACTTCTGCCATCCACATGGGTATCCGGAGCAAGTGTTGATGGACCAAGGACCAGCCTACGAAGCGGAGGTCTTCCAGCCAACCTGCATGGCTGCAGGAAGATAAGAACAACGCCCTATCACCCTCAGACCAACAGACTATGTGAAAAAATGAACCAGGTGGTGAGAGACTTGCTAAAAACGTTGCCCCTGGAAGAACGTAATCTGTGGCCTGAGAAACTGCCTGATCTGGTGGACCTGTATAACCACATCCTGGTAAGTTCCACCAACTGTACCCCGGCTTACCTAAAGAGAGTAAGACCTGGTAAGCTGCCTATTGACCTGGATATGGGAGTCCTGACACCTGAGGACACCTCGCCAGATGCAGACTGGGATACAGAATGGCAGCAGCAGTACCGGAAAGTACAAGAGAGCGTCGAGCGAAGTCTGTCTCAAGCAAGAGAAAGGCAAGAGAAGACTTATAACCAGCATGCTCCCGCTGTTCCCCTGGTACCTGGAGAGCAGGTCTTGAAGAGAAACAGGCGGCTCCATAAGTTGGATGACCAGTGGGAGAAGGAACAGTACACCATACTGCCTTCACGCCATTAGAATCCAAAAGTCTGTATAATCAGTAAGGATGGAGGAGAAACCACGGCCATTGTCTCCAGAGACCACCTGAAAAAGTGTCCCGAGCAGTTGCAAAGCACTGACGAAGATCAAGAGAACCCTCAACCCGCAGAGGAAAGGGAAGAAATGATCAGTACCGTACTCGGAGACTTTCCCCAGTCCTGGACTCAGATCAACAACGCAGTCGTGGTACCCCTCCTCACCTTTCTCCAGCCAGCCACTCAAGGGCCTACAGAAGAACAGGGAGTGTCGGAAGAGCAGCTGGCCCAGGAGGCAGAAGGATCCATACCAGCAGCCCAGGAGAATCAACCCTCTGCTAGTAGTGAGCCTGTCGTGCCCCTAGTAAGCCAAAGAGTACGCAGGAAGCTGCCAGGCCTACCCGCAACACCTCCTACACCCTGTAGTGCAGAGCCAGATAGTGGGTTACGTAGGTCCACCAGAAGCACTAGAGGACAGATGCCCGCTCGCTGGAGAATCTAGAATGTAATGTGGATTAACCTGTAAATTGCAAATGCTGAAAATTGTTTATGTTTTTGTTGCCTGTTTATTAATTATGTTCCTTTAGTTACCCTGCAGGTTTATTTAGACTGTCAGGTTATGGACGCTGAATAACCGGAACTACATTGTAAATAGTTGCACTTGGTGCCTCTTGCGAAGATGGCCACGGAAGAAAAACCTGTCTGGTGTGGCCCCGTGTGGTCCAAAGTAGTTCGCTTCGCCTTGCAGCCACGCCCAGGGCCAACATTTGGTGTTTGCTTTGGACAGGTCCCCGCACCGTTCAAGACTTCACCTCGTTGGGTGACATGGACATCCGGTCACGGACACGCCGTGACCTCTAAAGACTAAACTTCTTGTACATATGTTGTTGTATTATTGTTTATACCCTGTTATATTATGTTTCAAAAAATGTGTTTAGTCCCGGAGTACTAAATTTCACTAGGGGGGAATGTGGCACCCCAGGGGTCTGGTTGCCACAGTGATAGAAATATCACGTCTGAGAGCAAGTGGGAGGTTCCCTGGTCATGAGCCCTTGAACATGCAACACCTCCTGCCCCAGACCAGATAGGGAAGGAATGTGCCCTATATAAACTGGATCTGGGGCGGGGTTAGAGGAGTGAGACACAGGGAAAGCAACAGCTAGGAGCTCTGTAGGAGCAGGAGCTGAGTGCCAGGGACTGGAAGCAGATATAGCTCATCCTGGCTGAAGACACTACTACTGGACAACGGAGTCCGAGGCTGTGAGGTTCTCTAAGTCCAGCAGCAGAAACCAGCCGGCAGGGGATTCCAGGTCCTCTGGCCATAGAAGCCCGGAGGCTCAGTCACAAGGAAGGGACCAGCACTGCCATCGAGGAGTGGAGGCTATCAGAAGGCCCCAAGTCACCAGCCATACGGGTGAGCACCACACAGTATACTCAGGGACGTGGGCTACTTCCACTCGCTTACAGCAAGGTAGCCAGGCAGAGTGCAGACGGACGGGGAGGCCTACAACTCCACCTGGCCAGGGGAACTCCTGTTTGTTCACAGACTGACCAGGCCCCTTATGCTAGCCAGTACTCCCGGGAGGGTCTGCCTTATCATCATCAGTAAAGACCCTGAACTGCACTGCAAAGACTCTGAGTCGTTCCTGCTACACCCGTGCACCATCACTCCCATCATCCACACTCACTGCCCTGAGGCTATACTGAGTTGTCCCATTCTCTGCTGCGCACACAACACCAGCCTCAGCGGTCTGCCTCGCAGTGGCGGTACACCCTGACCGCAATCCACGGGTGGTGTAGTCGGACATTAACCTAAAACATATAAAAGACTGCCACTGGTTTGACCACCCTGAGCCATGGGACCGGGTCGCCGCCATGGAGACTACAACCCCCAGAGACCTGGCACCGGGTAACCCACAAGCGTGCACACACGGCCCAGGGGGCGCGTCATGAACATAACGCAAGGTTTTCTTATGAGTCCGCAAAAGTGGTGTAATATCTCTGACAAGGATGTTGACAGCAGTGACCTGGGAGTCAGAAATGCTTCCAGGGATCTTCCCCATGCTGTTCCCATGTCATTTGAGCACTGTTCCCATCGATTTGGGCAATTTTTAGACCCTCTGCAGACCGCCGGGGGGAGCCGCCAGAAAAATGCTCAAGATTCCCATAGACTTACATTGGGCTCGTTACTCAGTCTGAGCACTCGAGCATTCCAGTTTGCTTGATCTGAACAACGAGTACCCAAGCATTTTAGTGCTCGCCCATCACTAGTTATCATGTATACGCCTTTTGCCGCAATGATGCAGGTTCCTTTGTTTAAGCTATGTATAAAAAGGCTCTGATACTGTTGTTCGGGGCAGTCCACCGCCAAGGCCACACAAGGCCAGACCATCGCCAAATATCCCAATGCTGTGTTGCTGATCTTGACACTTGCGTGTACCAGTGTATTTTCCTTGCCTGCATTCTGAACTGTTTTGCCGCGTATCTCTCAATAAACTTCGTTCTCTACTTTAAAAAAGAAATCGTCCACACTGTTTTCTCGGTTCTTCCAGCTCTCAGTAAAGACTTTCTTACAACTGACAAAGCTCTATTGTAACACTGTTTCTCCTCTCATGTCTCAGTGACAGAAGATCAGAGGAGAAACAGTGTTTTATATGAGGCAAATCACCCGAGAAAGTTTGTTACTACAACTAAGTTTTTCAGTGATTGCTATATTTGGCTGTCATGATGGTGTCTCGATGAGGTCAGGTGTCTCAGTCAGCATTATCCTCTAGAATCCCAGTATTTAGAGGCATGTGGAGGTCCTGATCTGTGCAAAACCACTGACCATAGACAAATATCGGCTCTAGCCCAGCAAGCCCCAACATTTGTCTACCCTCGTCGGTCGGGAAGCGGTTAAATACAGGAGCCCAATAGTAGATAAGCAATAGGAAGCTTAAGAGTAATATGCTTAAGCAATTTGCTTCCTACTGCTTATCTACTATTTGGTTCCTCCCCTTGTATACAGAAACGTGTACATCTGAAGAAGGTCAAAAAGATTGCAACATCAAAATCTGTTCATACAGAATTCTTGGAATGAATAAATCACAGGCTGCTGCACTGATTGCAAGCACTACATGACCAAAATCAACCAAGCGAGGCTCCCGAGAGTGCAGAGGCTGAATTGAGCTTCCCAGAGGCTACAGTTAAGTACAAAGGGGGCAGTAAAGCACATAGTTAAACGCAATAACATAGTTTAATGCCAGAGCATAGTTTGGTGTTTTCCTTACTAGCCTTCTATTTGTTTTTCTGCTTTTATCTATATTGTTTATCCCAATATAATATGTGCTCCATGGCCAATGCTACCAGGTGTGCGTCTTGTGAGATGTATGCATACCTTGAACAGCTGTTTGAGGGTGAATATGTCTATGCTCAATGTCAGCGAGTTACATCTTTGGAAGCCCAGATACTGGATCTAAATGTGCAGCCAGCAAACCTGGAGAGGAGTTTAGAGCTCACCGAGCTTGTGCTGGCTGTAGCCAGTGATATGTAGGAGGGTGGAGGTGGGGAAGATCAGGACCCAGAAGTAGGTACCTGGGTAACAGTTAGAAAAAGGTAGGGGGAAAAGTGCCAGGGAGCCCAGTCCTGATCTGGCACAACCTAGTAAATATGCCTGTTTTGCTGATATTAGGAATGCAAGCCCAGGGCTGGGATCACTGCAGCAGGATGTTACTCCTAGCAACCAGGAATATGACTGCTGTATTAAGGAAGGAAATAGGAGTGTAGCAAAGGCCAGATAGATGTTGGTGGTAGAGGACTCAATAACCACCATGAATGCCGAACAGTGTATTGTCTGCCGGGTGCTCGGGTTCGACATATTGTGGATCGGATAGACAGATTGCTGGATGGGGCTGGGGTAAACCCAGCGGTCTTGGTACACATCGGTACTAATGACAAAGTTAGAGGGAGGTGGAAGGTCCTTAAAAATGATTACAGGGAACTAGGAGAGAAGCTGAAGGCCAGGACCTCCAGGGTGGTGTTTTCTGAAATACTGCCAGTGCCACGAGCGTCACTAGAAAGACAGCGGAAGCTTAAGGAGATAAATACAGTGGGTATGGAAAGTATTCAGACCCCTTTAAATTTTTCACTTTTTGTTTCATTGCAGCCATTTGGTAAATTCTAAAAAAATATTTTTTTTCTAATGAAAGTACACTCTGCATCCCATCTTGACTGAAAAAAACAGAAATGTAGAAATTTTTGCAAATTTATTAAAAAAGAAAAACTGAAATATCACATGGTCATAAGTATTCAGACCCTTTGCTCAGACACTCATATTTAAGTCACATGCTATCCATTTCCTTGTGATCCTCCTTGAGATGGTTCTATGCCTTCATTGCAGTCCAGCTGTGTTTAATTAAACTGATAGGACTTGATTTGGAAAGGCACACACCCGTCTATATATGACCTCACAGCTCACAGTGCATGTCAGACCAAATGAGAATCAAGAGCTCAAAGGAACTGCCCAAGGAGCTTAGAGACAGAATTGTGGCAAGGCACAGATCTGGCCAAGGTTGCAAAAGAATTTCTGCATTACTCAAGGCTCCTAAGAGCACAGTGGCCTCCATAATCCTTAAATGGAAGAAGTTTGGGACCACCAGAAGTCTTCCTAGACCTGGCTGTCCAGCCAAACTGAGCAATTGTGGGAGAAGAGCCTGTGAGAGAGGTAAAGAAGAACCCCAAGATCACTGTGGCTGAGCTCCAGAGATGCAGCAGGGAGATGAGAGAAAGTTCCAAAAAGTCAACTATCACTGCTGCCCTCTACCAGTCGGGCCGTTACGGCAAAGTGGCCCGACGGAAGCCACTCCTCAGTGCATGACATATGAAAGCCCGCATAGAGTTTGCCCAAAAACACATGAAGGACTCCCAGACTATGAGAAATAAGATTCTCTGTTCAGATGAGACAAAGATAGAACTTTTTGATGATAATTCTAAGTGGTATATGTGGAGAAAACCAGGCACTGCTCATCACCTGCCCAATACAATCCTATCAGTGAAACATGGTGGCGGCAGTATCATGCTACCGGGGTGTTTTTCAGCTGTAGGGACATGATGACTGGTTGCAATTGAATGAATGTTGCCAAGTACAGAGATATCCTGGATGAAAACTTCTTCCAGAGTGCTCTGGACCTCAGACTTGGTCGAAGGTTCACATTCCAACAAGACAATCACCCTAAGCAGACAGCTAAAATAAAAAAGGAGTGGCTTCAAAACAAGTCTGTGACGATTCTTGACTGGCCCAGCCAGAGCCCTGACCTAAACCCAATTGAGCATCTCTGGAGAGAACTGAAAATGGCTCACCATCCAACCTGGTGTAACTGAAGAGGATCTGCAAGGAAGAATGGCAGAGGATCCCCAAATCCACGTGTGAAAAACTTGTTGCATCATTCCCAAGAAGATTCATGGCTGTATTAGCTCAAAATGGTGCTTCTACTCAATACTGAGCAAAGGGTCTGAATACTTATGACCATGTGATATTTCAGTTTTTCTTTTTTAATAAATTTGCAAAAATGTCTACATTTCTGTTTTTTTTCAGTCAAGATGGGTTGCAGAGTGTACTTTAATGAGAAAAAAATGAACTTTTTAGAATTTCCCAAATGGCTGCAATGAAACAAAGAGTGAAAAATTTAAAGGGGTCTGAATATCTTCCGTACCCACTGTAAATGGCTAAGACATTGGTGCAAGAAGGAAGGGTTTGGGTTCATGGAGAACTGGGCCGACTTCGCTGTCGGCACCAGGTTCTACGGTAGGAATGGGCTGCATCTCAATGGGGAGAGGGCAGCAATGCTGGGGGAAAAAATGGTCAGACGGATGGAGAAGCTTTTAAACTAGGATCTGGGGGAGGGTATGCGTGCTTATAAAGGGATAGATAGAGTAGACAGAGAGAGTGGGACAGCAGGGGTTATAGAGGATCTAGGGGGGCTGGGATACTCAAGGAAAGTAGGGAGCTGAGTAGAAGTAACAAATGTGCTAATTGTATTAAATGGCTGCTGGTAAATCCAAGAAGTCTCGCAAACAAAATGGCTGAACTGGAGACTCTTTTGTCGGTCACAGAATATGATGTGGTGGGTATTACGGAAACCTGGCTGGATGAAAGCCATAGAGGGATACACTACATTTAGAAAGGACAGGAAAGACAAAAAAGATGGAGGGGTGTGTATATTCATAAGATCCTACTTAAAACCTGTGGTCAATGACAACATTGGGGGAAGCTGCGACAATGTAGAGTCAGTTTGGGTAAATGTACATGGGGATGGCAATAATGGAAAGCTGCTAATTGGAGTTTGTTACAAGCTTCCTAATATAGCTGAACTGGTAGAGGACGAAATGCTGGAACAAATTAAAAATGCAGCAAATAATAATAGGGTCCTTATTATGGGGGATTTTAACTATCCAGATATTCAATGAGACAGAATCTTCCAGTTGTGTGAAAAGCTGCAAGTTCTTATCCACCGTTCAGGACGATTACCTCTTTCAGCTGGTAGATGAACCAACTAGGGGAGGTAATCTGCTGGATCTGGTGCTGTCAAATAGACCAGATACAATTTCAGATCTACAGGTTCCGGAGCATTTGGGAAGCAGTGACCATAATATGGTAAGTTTCAATGTAATATTTAATAAAACATTTCAAAAAGGAAATGCAAAATCCTGGAACTTTAGGAAAGCAATTTCAACAAATTAAAGGAAGAGCTTAACCGTGTAGACTGTAACCATGTCATGGTAATTGAGGATACCGAACGTAAATGGGGCATGTTTAAAGAAATACTACTAGAATCTTGTAGAAAATGTAAACCCTCTGGTAATAAAATGTCCAGGAATAAAAAGAAACCATTATGGATAAATAAGACAGTACAAAGTTTAATAAGGCAAAAACAAAGGGCATTCAAAATCTTGAAGGCAGAGAATACAGAAATAGCATTTCAGGAGTATAAAGACAAAGGGTCGTATTTATAATAACAATCTTTATTTTTATATAGCGCCAATGTATTCTGCAGTGCTTTACATACATTATCATGGCTGTCCCCATTGGGGCTCACAATCTACATTCCCTATCAGTGTGTCTTTGGAGTGTGGGAAGAAACTGGAGAACACCCATGCAAACACAGGAAGAACATACAAACTCCTTGGAGATGTTGTCCTTGGTGGGATTTGAACCCAGGACCCCAGTGCTGCAAGGTTGCTGTATGTCTATGAGGCTGCTTCATCAATGCCTCTACCCTGTGCCAGTCATTGCACTGGATACCCATTCACCACAGAATACAATACAAACTAATCTCTCTCACCCACAAAGCTCTCCACAGTTCTGCATGGCCCTATATCTCATCCCTCATTTCTGTCTATCACCCCTTCCGTGCCCTCTGTTCTGCAACTGATCTAACACTAACATCCTCCTTAATCCAAACCTTACACCTCCGTCTCCAAGACTTTTCTTGTGCCGCGTCAGTTTTTTGGAATGCACTGCCCCAAACGATCTGACTAATATCTAGCTCCCAAGTCTTCAAACATGCTTTAAAAACACATCTGTTTAGACAAGCCTATCACCTCAACACACCAGCCTAACTCTCCCCTGTTCCCTCCTAAATGTTAATCTTAATCTGCTCCTGCCTCTTCATTAGAGATGAGCGTTGTTCGACTCGAACTGTTCGCCAATCTCAAATTCGAGCTGTTTTGGGCGGTGTTCGAGCCGTTCGGCGAACACGAACGATTTGAGAAAAATTCGGCTGTTCGAGGTTATGTTCGATAACTGTTCGTGCACCAAAATCATAACTGGATTTTTTCTCAGTAATGATGAAAATTAATGTTAATACGCAGTTTGAGTGTACAGCGGGGTGGGGGGAGGGGCAGGGGATGGATCTCTGCAGGAATAATGAAGATCTCCATTTTTTTTTCTCTTTCCCGCATTTACAGTGGGGAGGTGCAATCTGTCAGCCTATCAGCAGCGCACACACGGAGCGAAGTGCTTTTTTTCACACAAGCAAGGGCATGTGTCATTGGCAGTGTATGTCACATGTCCTTGCCCTACAAGACCCAGCCATTTTCCCCGTCGCCACCATTTTCTCACTGCTGCAGCTGCGTGTTAGACGGCACCGCTGTTGCTGTGTGCGCTATACCTTGTTAATTTCAAGCCAATTTTCGCACAAATCTACAGATAGCTTGGGAGTAGGGAATAGTTGTGATTGCAGTCCTTTTAAGGACTAGGTTACAGCATTTCCTACGACTTTTATCAGGCAGGTCTGTGCTCTTAAATAGATAGATTGTGGGAGTAAAGACTAATTGTAATTGGAGTCCTTTTCAGGACTAGGTTACATCAGTTCCTATCAGTTTTTGCCAGGCAGGTCTGTGCCAGTGCTGTGCAAGTTTTTTTCACAGCATTTGGCTGAATCTAGCAAAGCTAATCCTTTTTGGCCTATTGCAGAGTGTGTTAGTCAGTGGAGTAGCCTATCTGTGTTGCAAGATATACCACCTGTGTATAGAATACCAATTTTTTTACTGCACCTAGTGAAGTAAAATCTTTTGGGCATAGCATCATTCTATTAGTCCATCTATACTGACCTCCATCAGGTTGCAAATTGAATATAATTTTTTTCTGCATCTAGCTCTGAAAAAATATTTGGGCTTCTAGCAGTGTGTGGGACTTGTTCTATTAGTCCATCTATACTGACCTCCATCAGGTTGCAAACTGAATATAATTTTTTTCTGCATCTAGCTCTGAAAAAATATTTGGCCTTCTAGCAGTGTGTGGGACTTGTTCTATTAGTCCATCTATACTGACCTCCATCACGCTGCAAATTCAAAATAATTTTTTGTCTGCATCTAGCTCTGAAAAAATATTTGGGCTTCTAGCTGTGTGTGGGACCTGTTCTATTAGTCCATCTATACTGACCTCCATCAGGTTGCAAACTGAATATAATTTTTTTCTGCATCTAGCTCTGAAAAAGTATTTGGCCTTCAAGCAGTGTGTGGGACTTTCTCTATTAGTCCATCTATACTGACCTCCATCAGGTTGCAAACTGAATATATTTTTTTTCTGCATCTACCTCTGAAAAAATATTGGGCTTCTAGCTGTGTGTGGGACTTGTTCTATTAATCCATCTATACTGACCTCCGTCAGGTTGCAAACTGAATATAATTTTTTTCTGCATCTACCTCTGAAAAAATATTTGGGCTTCTAGCTGTGTGTGGGACTTGTTCTATTAGTCCATCTATATTGACCTCCATCAGGTTGCAGATTAAAAATAATTTTTATCTGCATCTAGCTCTGAAAAAATATTTGGCCTTCTAGCAGTGTGTGGGATTTTCTCTATTAGTCCATCTATACTGACCTCCATCAGGTTGCAAAGTAAAAATAATTTTTATCTGCATCTACCTCTGAAAAAATATTTGGGCTTCTAGCTGTGTGTGGGACTTGTTCTATTAGTCCATCTATACTGACCTCCATCAGGCTGCAAACTGAATATAATTTTTTTCTGCATCTAGCTCTGAAAAAATATTTGGCCTTCTAGCAGTGTGTGGGACTTTCTCTATTAGTCCATCTATACTGACCTCCATCAGGTTGCAAACTGAATATATTTTTTTTCTGCATCTACCTCTGAAAAAATATTGGGCTTCTAGCTGTGTGTGGGACTTGTTCTATTAATCCATCTATACTGACCTCCATCAGGTTGCAAACTGAATATAATTTTTTTCTGCATCTACCTCTGAAAAAATATTTGGGCTTCTAGCTGTGTGTGGGACTTGTTCTATTAGTCCATTTATAATGACCTCCATCAGGTTGCAAACTGAATATAATTTTTTTCTGCATCTAGCTCTGAAAAAATATTTGGCCTTCTAGCAGTGTGTGGGACTTGTTCTATTAGTCCACCTATACTGACCTCCATCAGGTTGCAAATTCAAAATAATTTTTTGTCTGCATCTAGCTCTGAAAAAATATTTGGCCTTCTAGCAGTGTGTGGGACTTGTTCTATTAGTCCATCTATACTGACCTCCATCAGGTTGCAAACTGAATATAATTTTTTTCTGCATCTAGCTCTGAAAAATATTTGGCCTTCTAGCAGTGTGTGGGACTTTCTCTATTAGTCCATCTATACTGACCTCCATCAGGTTGCAAATTAAAAATAATTTTTATCTGCATCTAGCTCTGAAAAAATATTTGGCCTTCTAGCAGTGTGTGGGACTTTCTCTATTAGTCCATCTATACTGACCTCCATCAGGTTGCAAATTAAAAATAATTTTTATCTGCATCTACCTCTGAAAAAATATTTGGGCTTCTAGCTGTGTGTGGGACTTGTTCTATTAGTCCATCTATACTGACCTCCATCAGGTTGCAAATTCAAAATAATTTTTTGTCTGCATCTAGCTCTGAAAAAATATTTGGCCTTCTAGCAGTGTGTGGGACTTTCTCTATTAGTCCATCTATACTGACCTCCATCAGGTTGCAAACTGAATATATTTTTTTTCTGCATCTACCTCTGAAAAAATATTGGGCTTGTAGCTGTGTGTGGGACTTGTTCTATTAGTCCATCTATACTGACCTCCATCAGGTTGCAAACTGAATATATATTTTTTCTGCATCTACCTCTGAAAAAATATTGGGCTTCTAGCTGTGTGTGGGACTTGTTCTATTAATCCATCTATACAGACCTCCATCAGGTTGCAAACTGAATATAATTTTTTTCTGCATCTACCTCTGAAAAAATATTTGGGCTTCTAGCTGTGTGTGGGACTTGTTCTATTAGTCCATCTATACTGACCTCCATCAGGTTGCAAACTGAATATAATTTTTTTCTGCATCTAGCTCTGAAAAAATATTTGGCCTTCTAGCAGTGTGTGGGACTATCTCTATTAGTCCATCTATACTGACCTCCATCAGGTTGCAAACTAAAAATAATTTTTATCTGCATCTACCTCTGAAAAAATATTTGGGCTTCTAGCTGTGTGTGGGTCTTGTTCTATTAGTCCATCTATACTGACCTCCATCAGGTTGCAAACTGAATATAATTTTTTTCTGCATCTAGCTCTGAAAAAATATTTGGCCTTCTAGCAGTGTGTGGGACTTGTTCTATTAGTCCACCTATACTGACCTCCATCAGGTTGCAAATTGAATATAATTTTTTTCTGCATCTAATCCAGCCAATAGTTTTGGCCTAATACCACAGTTTGGCCACTCAGCTCTGCTCAGTTCCCATCCATTGTTTTTTTGTGCAAACAACTCCAGAGTTGTGAATTAGTTAACCACCAAAATGAGTGGAAAAAGGCCTGCTGCTGGTGGAAAGGGGAATAGGCGTGTTGGGAAGGGGAAAAAAGGTTGTGTCCGTGGGGTAGGTGTTAAAGCAACAGTAACATCTGCAGAAGAAAGACCGTCTTCCAGCCAAACTAAAATGTCTTCTTCTTTTAGCGGACAATGTGATAAGATCCCTTTCTTACGGAAACGCCAATCGCTACAAATTCCAGATGAGGCACAAAAACAGCAGGTGCTTCAACGGATATCAAGTGCTCCTTTAAGTGGGCTCTCCTCCACATCAACTTCAACATCACAAATACTCCAGTCCTCAAAGGTGTCACCCCAATCGCACTTGCTTCCTCACAGCTCCCAAATCTCCAGCTGCCCGTCTGAGTATGAGGTAGTACAGATGGTTGAGTCTGCAGAGCTGTTTACTCATACTATAGCCTGGGAATCAGAAGTCGGCTCCAGTGCTTCTGTGAATCCAGACGAGGAAATGATCTGCACTGATGCCCAGAATCTTTATGAGTCGGATCCAGGACCAGACGCAGAAGGTTCTGACCATAATGTAGACCCTCATTCCCAAACTGTAACTCCTGTTGGTGGAGACAATGAGGAAGACGATGATGAGACTCAAATACCTGATTGGAGCGACAACTTTAGTTTTTTGTCAGGGCAGGAACAGGTTGGCTCTGAGGACGACGGTGTGATAACGCACAGGGTGATGATGATGAGGTTGGAGATCCCACTTACTGTCAACCCACAGTCAGCCAAGAGATGAGGTCAGCAGAGGAGGTGGAGGAAGATGCTAGTGACGACGAGGTCAGGTTGCGCCTTCCTGGACAGAGACGTAGTACTGGAAGCACGTCAACAACTGCATCCTCAAACACAACTCTGCCTCTCACCACAAGTCGTGGTGGCTCTTCAGGTCGCATGAGTGCTAAGCCTTGCATAGCCTGGGCATTTTTTCAGATCGATAAAGATGACCCAACTCGTGTTATCTGTAGTGTTGAGCCACCCCTGTAGTGTTCGAGTTCGGTTCGGTTCGTCGAACACCCGTGTGTTCGCCGAACTGTTCGTCGAACTGTTCGTCGAACACCTTCGAACACCGTTAAAACCAATGGCAGGCAAACAAAAACACATAGAAACACATAGAAAACACCTTCAAAGGTGTCCAAAAGCTGACAAACTGCTCAGAAGACACAACTAACACATGGAAAAGTGACAAGTACATATAGTCATGCGAAAAGAAAAGAGGTGGAGGAGTAAAAGGAGGGGGAGACACAGATATAGGCATGTCATGCCCTTCTAAAATCCAAAAAGTGAGAAGCCGACACGTTCAGTCCGCTCCTGCCCGTGCCACCTCCGTGTCGCCGGGTTTGTGCCAGAGCCGCGGTGAACCCTGACGGCCAGCCCCCCTCTCCCAATACTGGTGCCTGTCCGCTGGTGGGTCGAGCGAGCCCCCCTGTGGTGGAGGCAGCTCTAAGCTTTTTAATTTAAATTGTCTCTCTAATTTGAATAAATACACTTTAAATCCATTTACAAGGATCTATTGGAGGGCAAGTCTCATGCCAGCAGCCGCGTAATTCCAGCTCCAGTAGCGTCCACTAAAGCTGCTGCAGTTAAAAAGCTTTTATAAGGATCGAGCTCGGCTGTCCACCGCAAGGCATCCTACTGCCAGTCCGAGCCCCTATGCCTTGGGGTGCCTCCTGATGCTCTTCACCGAGTATCCCGTGGTCCCGAAGCATTTCCTTTGAAAAAATGAAGTGTCCAAACTACAGGTGGTGTAGTTTGCTTAACAGCCGAGATAATCCGCTGACTAGCAGACCCTGCTACTAGGCACAAAGTATTTCCTGGGCTAGATGCAGTTAAAAATTTGTAATTAGATACTCTCGTTGGATGCTGAGAAAGCATTCCATAGAGTCTCCTCGCACGCCATATATGATTCTCTTAAAAAGCTTGGGGTAGGGGTCTAGGGGACCCTTTTATAGCCAAAATCACGGCCCTGTATCGCAATACGTCACCTAGGCTGAAGATAAATGGAACTGTAGCACCCTGAGGGCTCGGTTGCTACAGAGGTATTGCACCTCACCCAGAGGTGTGATATCTCACTCTCAGGTAAGGATGTAGTGTGGATCAGGACCCGACACCTGCATGCATTACACCACATTGCCGTGGGGCAGGGCGACCAATATGCCCCTGAGATGGGCACGACAGTCCCTGTCCCTGGCTGGAGTGGGGGGAGGGAACACTGAGGAAGGGGAACCCTGTAGTGCAGGAGCAGGGAGGAAGCAGTTCCTGGGTGCATTGAGAAGGGAGTATAAAAGGTGGGCACCATCTTAGTTCAGTGCAGAGAAGTCTGAGCAGAAGTGGCAGGGAGCAGGGGCTCTGCATGAGCTCTGCTCCGGAGGCGGGCCTAGTAACAGAGGCTCAGGCCTGGAAGAGGGAGAAGGAAGGAAGAGGAGCGGAGAAGGCTCCAGGAACGAGGAACGAAGGGATCTCAGGGGTGCAGACGGGCGAGTCGCCACCGCACGCCCGAATCCACCTGCGTGGAGGGGTCAGGCCAAAGGGGGAGACCGGTCCCCGAAACTAGTGGAGGCAGGAAACGACCCTCAGCTAGAAACAGGAGGCTGTGACATTTTATGTGGCGCAGCCCCTCGCTACACCCGCTAGTAAGGCACCACATAGGGTCAGGGAAACTGGCGCCAAGTTTACCAAGAGGAGGCCCGAGGCAGCCGGACAGAAGGGTTGGTAAGAAAGGCCAGACAAAGGACACACAAAGGGGGTCCTGTGAAGCACTCCAAAGTTATCTGGGAGTTGTCTGAGCCCCTCACCTGGTGAGCACAGTACGACGTGGGCAGCCGATACCTGCAGACGTGGTCTGGATAATAAGAACTGTGAGTAAAGGCCCTGGACTGCATCACTGACTCCGTGTCATTACTGCTGCTGCCCTGCACCATCACCCCCATCCTCCGCATACACTGCCCTGAGGCTATACTCCTCCCGTGGGGAGTTATGCTACGCTCTGCTGCACCCACAACACCAGCCTCAGCGGTCTGCCCTGGAGCGGCGGTTCACTCTGACCGCAATCCACGGGTGGCGTAGTCGGACATTTAAACATCAAAACCACATAAATAGTTCCGCCACTGGTTTGACCGCCCTGAGCCACGGAACCGGGTTGCCCCCACGGAGACTACAACCACCAGCATCCACCAAAAAGGGTCCGGCTCCGGGTGTCCCAAGGCCCAGGGGGCGCGTCAGAACATTTTCATCACCTTTCACAATCACCAATGGGACAAGGCAGGGATGTTCTCTGTCCCCTCTCTTATACATCCTAGTGACGGAGCACCTGCTCTCATCAATTCGCCATAACCCCAATATTAGGTGGATTGAGGTGGGAGGCACCGAGTACAAGTGCTCTCTATTTGCTGATGATGTCCTAGTATATATCACTCAATCACATATATCCATCCATGCTGTTATGGCTGAAATAGATCACTTTGTTACATGGTCAAATTTTAAAATCAATGCAGCGAAGTCTGAGGCCCTCGATGTCTCCCTCCCCAAATCCATATAGGATTCCATCCAGTCCAACTTTCCCTTTGCCTGGCCCTCACAGGGTATCAAATACTTAGGAATTCCTATTCATAGAGACCTCTCCCATCTATGTTATCTTAATTTTGGGCCCTTTATTGAACAACTCCATACAGACCACGGTTGGCAAGTTAGAACTGTAAGATTCACTACGTGAACCACTGGTGTTTTGTGGAAAAGCACATGTACACTGTGTTCCAAATTATTATGCAAAAAGTGTTTAGGAGTGATAAGGGAAGAATTTGTTTGTTTGTCAGTTAAACTCATTGATGGTGATGTGTGTCATGGCTCTTTATATCACTGTAAGCAATTGCAGACACCTGTGCTAATTAGTTTGGCAGGTGTGTCCAATGAAAGGCAAGACTACTTAAGAAGGCTGTCTCACATTATTAAGCAGCCTACATTTTCTGCCAAAATGGGAAAGAAAAAGGATGTGTCGGCTGCTGAGAAGCAACAAATTGTGGAGTGTTTAGGTCAAGGCATGACTACAATCAACATTGTGCGATGATCAGGATGAAGTGTCTTGGCAATCAAGAAGTATGAAGCTGATTCACAGTACACACGTGTGCATGCTGATAAGGGCAAATTGAGGACTCTTTCCTACAGGCAATTACGTCAGGTTGAAAGAGCAGCGGCAAAAAAAGCCTTGTCATAGCAGCAGACAAGTTTTTGAAGCTGCTTGTGCCTCCAACGTCCCCCGAACAACAAGATGCAGGGTCCTTCAGAGGTTTGCAGCTGTGCATACGCCATCCTGTCGACCTCCTCTATCCACTTCACACAAGCAGAAACGGCTCCAGTGGGCCAAACATTACATGAAGACTGATTTCAAAACTGTTTTGTTCATGGATGAGTGCCGTGCAGCGCTCGATGGTCCAGATGGATGGAGTGGAGGATGGCTGGTTGATGGACACCCCACACAAACACGGCTACAGCGCCAACAAGGAGGAGGTGGAGTAATGTTTTGGGCTGGAATCATGGGGAGAGAGATTGTCGGCCCCTTTAGGATCCCTGAAGGCGCTAAAGATGAACTCCATAATGTATGTGGATTTTCTCAAACAGCACTTCCTGCCATGGTTCAAGAAGAAGAACCGTGTATTTCACAGCAACATCATTTTTCTGCATGATAATGCACCATCTCATGCTGCACATAAAACATCTGCATCTCTGGCTGATATTGGCATAAAAGGGGACAAACTTATGGTGTGACCCCCATGCTCCCCTGACCTCTACCCCATTCAGAACCTTTGGAGCATCATTAAAAGGAGTGTCTATGATGGCGGGAGGCAGTTCACATCTAAGCAACAGCTCTGGGAGGGTATTCTGTCCTCATGCAAAACAATTGAAGTAGAAACCATCCAAAACCTGACAAATTCAATGGACGAGAGAGTTCAGAAGCTCCTTTCGAACAAGGGGTCCTATGTGAAAATGTAACATCACCTAGAATAAAGTTTTGAGTTGAAAACTGTTTGATTTCAGTTTCTAACAACCTGCTAATGCTTATAATTTCAAAAATGACCATTTTTTTGGTCTTTATTAAAATGAAAAGGTTGATCGAAAAGTTTGGGGGATCTAAGAGTGTGGCAACCCAATAGTCATGATTACTTCGAATTCTGACAATATGAGGGTCATGCTGCAGGTAGTGCAGCAAGAAGGCACTTATGTGTCTTGCGCATCTCGGAGCCCCAAAATTATTTTCCGGGCTAGATGCAGCTAAAAATTATTATTAATTTTAAATCTGGTGAAGCTTTAGTATAGATGGCCTAATAGGATCAGTGCTGCACACTGCTACAAAGCCCAAATTATTTTCCAGTCAAGATACAGATAAACATGATTAGTAATTTTAAATCTGGTGGAGCTTATTATAGATGGCCTAATAGAATCAGTGCTGCACACTGCTACAAAGCCCAAATTATTTTCCAGCCAAGACACAGATAAACATGATTAGTAATTTGAAAGCTTAAAACGGTTGGTAGGGTGATTTTAACCAATCATCAAGCTTTTACTCTCCCCAGGATGACACAGGGGTATAAAAGTCGTTTCGGATCCATTATTTGTTCATCTTTATGAACGTGAGTCTGTCTACATTATCAGTGGAGAGCCGCGTGCGCTTATCTGTCAGCACACCACCAGCAGCGCTGAACACACGTTCAGACAGAACGCTGGCTGCGGGGCATGACAAGATCTCCAAGGCGTAAGTGGCTAGCTCCGGCCATTTATCCAGATTGGAAGCCCAAAAAGAGCAAGGGTCCAGTGACACAGTCGTGGCTTCAATGTTTACTTGGAGATACTCCTGTACCATCGTCTCTAGGCGTTGACTATGTGTCAGACTTCTTGTCTCCTGTGGCCTTGCAAAGGATGGGCTAAAAAAGTGGTGAAATGATTCCGCAAAATTGATGTTACCAGCAGATACTGTGGTTCTGTTACGGTTTGAGTGCTGAACACTTGACGGTCCCACGGTTGGCAAGTTGGAACTGTGAGATTCACTACGTGCACCACTGGTATTTTGTGGAAAAGCACATGTAAGATTCTGCAACAGTCTCTGCTGATACTCCTGCATGCGTGAATCCCTTTCTATGGCAGGAATAATTTCTGCAAATTTACTTTTGTACCGGGGATCTAACAGTGTGGCAACCCAGTAGTCAGGATTATTTCTAATTCTCACAATTCGAGGGTCATGTTGCAGGTAGTGCAGCAAGAAGGCACTCATGTGTGTTGCGCATCCAGGAGCACCAAGTCCCTGTTGTGTTGGTGGCGAGGTAACAATCATGCTTCCTTCCTCTGTCCTCTCCCCCCAACCTCGCACAACAGAAATGTGATCAAGGTCTCCCTCATCTGATGAGTCTTCCATCAGTTCGTCCTCCACTTCTTCCTGGGCTCCTGCACCTTCCTCACTAGTTTGGCTGCTACCATGCGCCCTGGTAAAACCTTTTCCCCCACCCTCACATGCCTGCCGCCTTGGTGCTGCCGACCGGCTGGACCTTGCAGATGTTAGCCCTTCCGCATACAACTCCTCCTCCTCTACTTCCTCCACCTCCTCTTGTGCCACCACCTGACTCCGAATTCTGTTTAACATGTGCTCCAGCATGTAAATCACCGGAATAGTCATGCTGATAATGGCATCGTCAGCACTAAACATCTTCGTCGCCATTTCAAAACTGTGCAGAAGGGTGCATAGGTCCCTGATCTGAGACCACTCCTCCAGCGTGATTTGCCCCACCTCTGGATCTCGTTGGCCCAGGCTATACGTCAGAACGTATTGCACCAGGGCTTGTCGGTGCTGCCACAGTCGCTGCAACATGTGCAGAGTTGAATTCCACCGGGTAGGCACATCGCATTTTAGCCGGTGAAGTGGCAGGCCCAACGACTTCTGTAGAGATGTAAGTCGCTAAGCTGCGGGATGCGAACGGCGAAAGTGAGCACACAGCGACCGTGCCCTCTGCAGAAGGCCATCTAGTCTGGGATAGTGGGCTAAAAATTGCTGGACAACCAGGTTCAACACGTGAGCCATACAAGGCACGTGTGTGACATTGCCCCGGCGAAGGGCCGCACCCAGGTTTGCAGCATTGTCGCACACGGCCTTCCCTGGTTTCAGGTCCAGTGGAGACAACCATTCATGAAATTCGTTCTCCAGAGCTGACCACAACTCCTCAGCTGTGTGACTCACATTTCCCAGACATTTCAAAGTAAAAACCGCCTGATGACGTTGAGCCCTACTGCCAGCATAGTAAGGAGGTGTGCAGGATCCCTTCTGCGCAGTTAGAAAGCTTGTGGCATGACCAGACAGGCTTTGGGTGCAGGTGGAAGACTGAGAGGAGGTTGAGGAGGCAGAAGCAGTGGAGGAACTTTGACATAAAGAGGATTGACGCACAACTCGTGGGGACGGCAAGACTTGGACAGCAGCCCCTTGTCCTGCTATCACCATAGTTACCCAGTGCCCAGTCAGCGACATGTAACGCCCCTGTCCATGCCTACTCGTCCAAGTGTCTGTGGTAAAATGCACCCTGTCACACACAGAGTTTCTCAAAGAAGCGGTGATGTTGTGTGCGACATGCTGGTGGAGCGCAGGCACACCTTTCTTTGAGAAGTAGTGCCGACTGGGCATCTGGTACTGGGGCACTGCGACGGACATAAGGTCTCGAAAATCCTCTGTGTCCACCAGGCGGAAAGGCAGCATTTCTGTAGCCAAGAAATTGCAGATGGTGAAATTCAACCTCTTAGCTTTCTCATGGCTAGGAGGAAATGGTCTTTTACTTGTCCACATCTGAGGGACCGAGGGCTGGCTATTGTGCTTAGACGGGGTTGATAAGGGTGTCCCCGGCAAACTGCCGGTCTGTGAGGAAGATGCAGGCGGACATGTTAGGTTGCCTTGATCCAAAGGTGGTGCTATCGATGTCGGACAGCGCTCAACACCAGCTGGTGTTACCACCTCCAAAGAAAATGATGACCTGCCAATCACGCTGGCTGTTGCGGGTAAAGAGGTGGCAGGTCTGCGCCCCAAAACAGGTGTGACTGCTGTCCCCCCAGTCACAGAGGATGAAGAGGCCGCGGATGCACAAGATATGGCAGACAGTGGTTGGCCCGGCCGGCTAGGCCGCATTGTAGCACACTGAGCTTCCCACTGCAACTTATGCTTCATGTCCATGTGCCGGTTCATGCATGAAGTACTCAATCTATGTATTTTTTGGCCTCTACTTAGCTTTTGCTGACAAATGTTACAGATAACACGAGTTGAGTCATCTTTATCGATCTGAAAAAATGCCCAGGCTATGCAAGGCTTAGCACCCATGCGACCTGAAGAGCCACCACGACTTGTGGTGAGAGGCAGAGTTGTGTTTGAGGATGCAGTTGTTGACGTGCTTCCAGTACTACGTCTCTGTCCAGGAAGGCGCAACCTGACCTCGTCGTCACTAGCATCTTCCTCCACCTCCTCTGCTGACCTCATCTCTTGGCTGACTGTGGGTTGACAGTAAGTGGGATCTCCAACCTCATCATCATCACCCTGTGCGTTATCACACCCGTCGTCCTCAGAGCCAACCTGTTCCTGCCCTGACAAAAAACTAAAGTTGTCGCTCCAATCAGGTATTTGAGTCTTATCATCGTCTTCCTCATTGTCTCCACCAACAGGAGTTACAGTTTGGGAATGAGGGTCTACATTATGGTCAGAACCTTGTGCGTCTGGTCCTGGATCCGACTCATAAAGATTCTGGGCATCAGTGCAGATCATTTCCTCGTCTGGATTCACAGAAGCGCTGGAGTCGACCTCTGATTCCCAGGCTATAGTATGAGTAAACAGCTCTGCAGACTCAACCATCTGTTCTACCTCATACTCAGACGGGCAGATGGAGATTTGGGAGCTGTGAGGAAGCAATTGCGATTGGGGTGACACCTTTGAGGACTGGAGTATTTGTGATGTTGAAGTTGATGTGGAGGAGAGCCCACTTAAAGGAGCACTTGATATCCGTTGAAGCACCTGCTGTTTTTGTGCCTCATCTGGAATTTGTAGCGATTGGCGTGGCCGTAAGAAAGGGATCTTATCACATTGTCTGCTAAAAGAAGTAGACATTTTAGTTTGGCTGGAAGATGGTCTTTCTTCTGCAGATGTTACTGTTGCTTTAACACCTACCCCACGGACACAACCTTTTTTCCCCTTCCCAACACGCCTATTCCCCTTTCCACCAGCAGCAGGCCTTTTTCCACTCATTTTGGTGGTTAACTAATTAACAACTCTGGAGTTGTTTGCACAAAAAAACAATGGATGGGAACCGAGCAGAGCTGAGTGGCCAAACTGTGGTATTAGGCCAAAACTATTGGCTGGGTTAGATGCAGAAAAAAATTATATTCAATTTGCAACCTGATGGAGGTCAGTATAGATGGACTAATAGAACAAGTCCCACACACTGCTAGAAGGCCAAATATTTTTTCAGAGCTAGATGCAGAAAAAAATATATTCAGTTTGCAACCTGATGAAGGTCAGTATAGATGGACTAATAGAACAAGTCCCACACACTGCTAGAAGGCCAAATATTTTTTCAGAGCTAGATGCAGAAAAAAATATATTCAGTTTGCAACCTGATGGAGGTCAGTATAGATGGACTAATACAACAAGTCCCACACACAGCTAGAAGCCCAATATTTTTTCAGAGCTAGATGCAGAAAAAAATTATATTCAATTTGCAACCAGATGGAGGTCAGTATAGATGGACTAATAGAATGATGCTATGCCCAAAAGATTTTACTTCACTAGGTGCAGTAAAAAAATTGGTATTCTATACACAGGTGGTGTAGCTTGCAACACAGATAGGCTACTCCACTGACTAACACACTCTGCAATAGGCCAAAAAGGATTAGCTTTGCTAGATTCAGCCAAATGCTGTGAAAAAAACTTGCACAGCACTGGCACAGACCTGCCTGGCAAAAACTGATAGGAACTGATGTAACCTAGTCCTGAAAAGGACTCCAATTACAATTAGTCTTTACTCCCACAATCTATCTATTTAAGAGCACAGACCTGCCTGATAAAAGTCGTAGGAAATGCTGTAACCTAGTCCTTAAAAGGACTGCAATCACAACTATTCCCTACTCCCAAGCTATCTGTAGATTTGTGCGAAAATTGGCTTGAAATTAACAAGGTATAGCGCACACAGCAACAGCGGTGCCGTCTAACACGCAGCTGCAGCAGTGAGAAAATGGTGGCGACGGGGAAAATGGCTTGGTCTTATAGGGCAAGGACATGTGACATACACTGCCAATGACACATGCCCTTGCTTGTGTGAAAAAAAGCACTTCGCTCCGTGTGTGCGCTGCTGATAGGCTGACAGATTGCACCTCCCCACTGTAAATGCGGGAAAGAGAAAAAAAAAATGGAGATCTTCATTGTTCCTGCAGAGATCCATCCCCTGCCCCTCCCCCCACCCCGCTGTACACTCAAACTGCGTATTAACATTAATTTTCATCATTACTGAGAAAAAATCCAGTTATGATTTTGGTGCACGAACAGTTATCGAACATAACCTCGAACAGCCGAATTTTTCTCAAATTGTTCGTGTTCGCCGAACGGCTCGAACACGGCCCAAAACAGCTCGAATTTGAGATTGGCGAACAGTTCGAGTAGAACAACGCTCATCTCTAGTTATCTGTAACATTTGTCAGCAAAAGCTAAGTAGAGGCCAAAAAATACATAGTTTGAGTACTTCATGCATGAACCGGCACATGGACATGAAGCATAAGTTGCAGTGGGAAGCTCAGTGTGCTACAATGCGGCCTAGCAGGCCGGGCCAACCACCGTCTGCCATATCTTGTGCATCCGCGGCCTCTTCATCCTCTGTGACTGGGGGGACAGCAGTCACACCTGTTTTGGGGCGCAGACCTGCCACCTCTTTACCCACAACAGCCAGCGTGATTGGCAGGTCATCATTTTCTTTGGAGGTGGTATCACCAGCTGGTGTTGAGCGCTGTCCGACATCGATAGCACCACCTTTGGATCAAGGCAACCTAACATGTCTGCCTGTATCTTCCTCACAGACCGGCAGTTTGCCGGGGACACCCTTATCAACCCCGTCTAAGCACAACAGCCAGCCCTCGGTCCCTCAGATGTGGACAAGTAAAAGACCATTTCCTCCTAGCCGTGAGAAAGCTAAGAGGTTGAATTTCACCATCTGCAAGCTCTTGGCTACAGAAATGCTGCCTTTCCGCCTGGTGGACACAGAGGATTTTCGAGACCTTATGTCCGTCGCAGTGCCCCAGTACCAGATGCCCAGTCGGCACTACTTCTCAAAGAAAGGTGTGCCTGCGCTCCACCAGCATGTCGCACACAACATCACCGCTTCTTTGAGAAACTCTGTGTGTGACATGGTGCATTTCACCACAGACACTTGGACGAGTAGGCATGGACAGGGGCGTTACATGTCGCTGACTGGGCACTGGGTAACTATGGTGACAGCAGGACAAGGGGCTGCTGTCCAAGTCTTGCCGTCCCCACGAGTTGTGCGTCAATCCTCTTTATGTCAAAGTTCCTCCACTGCTTCTGCCTCCTCAACCTCCTCTCGGTCTTCCACCTGCACCCAAAGCCTGTCTGGTCATGCCACAAGCTTTCTAACTGCACAGAAGGGATCCTGCACACCTCCTTACTATGCTGGCAGTAGGGCTCAACGTCATCAGGCAGTTTTTACTTTGAAATGTCTGGGAAATGTGAGTCACACAGCTGAGGAGTTGTGGTCAGCTCTGGAGAACCAATTTCATGAATGGTTGTCTCCACTGGACCTGAAACCAGGGAAGGCCGTGTGCGACAATGCTGCAAACCTGGGTGCGGCCCTTCACCGGGGCAATGTCACACACGTGCCTTGTATGGCTCACGTGTTGAACCTGGTTGTCCAGCAATTTTTAGCCCACTATCCCAGACTAGATGGCCTTCTGCATAGGGCACGGTCGCTGTGTGCTCACTTCCGCCATTCGCATCCCGCAGCTCAGCGACTTACATCTCTACAGAAGTCGTTGGGCCTGCCACTTCACCGGCTAAAATGCGATGTGCCTACCCGGTGGAATTCAACTCTGCACATGTTGCAGCGACTGTGGCAGCACCGAAAAGCCCTGGTGCAATACGTTCTGACGTATAGCCTGGGCCAACGAGATCCAGAGGTGGGGCAAATCACGCTGGAGGAGTGGTCTCAGATCAGGGACCTATGCACCCTTCTGCACAGTTTTGAAATGGCGACGAAGATGTTTAGTGCTGACGATGCCATTATCAGCATGACTATTCCGGTGATTTACATGCTGGAGCACATGTTAAACAGAATTCGGAGTCAGGTGGTGGCACAAGAGGAGGTGGAGGAAGTAGAGGAGGAGGAGTTGTATGCGGAAGGGCTAACATCTGCAAGGTCCAGACGGTCGGCAGCACCAAGGCGGCAGGCATGTGAGGGTGGGGGAGATGGTTTTACCAGGGCGCATGGTAGCAGCCAAACTAGTGAGGAAGGTGCAGGAGCCCAGGAAGAAGTGGAGGACGAACTGATGGAAGACTCATCAGATGAGGGAGACCTTGATCACATTTCTGTTGTGCGAGGTTGGGGGAGAGGACAGAGGAAGGAAGCATGATTGTTACCTCGCCACCAACACAACAGGGACTTGGTGCTCCTGGATGCGCAACACACATGAGTGCCTTCTTGCTGCACTACCTGCAACATGACCCTCGAATTGTGAGAATTAGAAATAATCCTGACTACTGGGTTGCCACACTGTTAGATCCCCGGTACAAAAGTAAATTTGCAGAAATTATTCCTGCCATAGAAAGGGATGCACGCATGCAGGAGTATCAGCAGAGACTGTTGCAGAATCTTACATGTGCTTTTCCACAAAACACCAGTGGTGCACGTAGTGAATCTCACAGTTCCAACTTGCCAACCGTGGGACCGTCAAGTGTTCAGCACTCAAACCGTAACAGAACCACAGTATCTGCTGGTAACATCAATTTTGCGGAATCATTTCACCACTTTTTTAGCCCATCCTTTGCAAGGCCACAGGAGACAAGAAGTCTGACACATAGTCAACGCCTAGAGACGATGGTACAGGAGTATCTCCAAGTAAACATTGAAGCCATGACTGTGTCTCTGGACCCTTGCTCTTTTTGGGCTTCCAATCTGGATAAATGGCCGGAGCTAGCCACTTACGCCTTGGAGATCTTGTCATGCCCCGCAGCCAGCGTTCTGTCTGAACGTGTGTTCAGCGCTGCTGGTGGTGTGCTGACAGATAAGCGCACGCGGCTCTTCACTGATAATGTAGACAGACTCACGTTCATAAGGATGAACAAATCATGGATCCGAAACTATTTTTCTACCCCTGTGTCATCCTGGGGAGAGTAAAAGCTTGATGATTGGTTAAAATCACCCTACCAACCGTTTTAAGCTTTCAAATTACTAATCATGTTTATCTGTATCTTGGCTGGAAAATAATTTGGGCTTTGTAGCAGTGTGCAGCACTGATTCTATTAGGCCATCTATAATAAGCTCCACCAGATTTAAAATTACTAATCATGTTTATCTGTATCTTGACTGGAAAATAATTTGGGCTTTGTAGCAGTGTGCAGCACTGATCCTATTAGGCCATCTATACTAAGCTCCACCAGATTTAAAATTAATAATAATTTTTAGCTGCATCTAGCCCGGAAAATAATTTTGGGGCTCCGAGATGCGCAAGACACATAAGTGCCTTCTTGCTGCACTACCTGCAACATGACCCTCATATTGTTAGAATTCGAAGTAATCATGACTACTGGGTTGCCACACTCTTAGATCCCCCAAACTTTTCGATCAACCTTTTCATTTTAATAAAGACCAAAAAAATGGTCATTTTTGAAATTATAAGCATTAGCAGGTTATTAGAAACTGAAATCAAACAGTTTTCAACTCAAAACTTTATTCTAGGTGATGTTACATTTTCACATAGGACCCCTTGTTCGAAAGGAGCTTCTGAACTCTCTCGTCCATTGAATTTGTCAGGTTTTGGATGGTTTCTGCTTCAATTGTTTTGCATGAGGACAGAATACCCTCCTAGAGCTGTTGCTTAGATGTGAACTGCCTCCCGCCATCATAGACACTCCTTTTGATGATGCTCCAGAGGTTCTGAATGGGGTAGAGGTCAGGGGAGCATGGGGGTCACATCATAAGTTTGTCCCCTTTTATGCCCATATCAGCCAGAGATGCAGATGTTTTATGTGCAGCATGAGATGGTGCATTATCATGCAAAAAAATGATCTTGCTGTGAAATACACGGTTCTTCTTCTTGAACCATGGCAGGAAGTGCTGTTTGAGAAAATCCACATACATTATGGAGTTCATCTTTAGCGCCTTCAGGGATCCTAAAGGGGTCAACAATCTCTCTCCCCATGATTGCAGCCCAAAACATTACTCCACCTCCTCCTTGTTGGCGCTGTAGCCGTGTTTGCGTGGGGTGTCCATCAACCAGCCATCCTCCACTCCATCCATCTGGACCATCGAGCGCTGCACGGCACTCATCCGTGAACAAAACAGTTTTGAAATCAGTCTTTATGTAATGTTTGGCCCACTGGAGCCGTTTCTGCTTGTGTGAAGTGGATAGAGGAGGTCGACAGGATGGCGTATGCACAGCTGCAAACCTGTGAAGGACCCTGCATCTTGTTGTTCGGGGGACGTTGGAGGCACCAGCAGCTTCAAAAACTTGTCCTCAGTTTGCCCTTATCAGCACGCACACGTGTGTACTGTGAATCAGCTACATACTTCTTGATTGCCAAGACACTTCATCCTGATCATCGCACAATGTTGATTGTAGTCATGCCTTGACCTAAACACTCCACAATTTGTTGCTTCTCAGCAGCCGACACATCCTTTTTCTTTCCCATTTTGGCAGAAAATGTAGGCTGCTTAATAATGTGAGACAGCCTTCTTAAGTAGTCTTGCCTTTCATTGGACACACCTGCCAAACTAATTAGCACAGGTGTCTGCAATTGCTTACAGTGATATAAAGAGCCCTGACACACATCACCATCAATGAGTTTAACTGACAAACAAACAAATTCTTCCCTTATCACTCCTAAACACTTTTGCATAATAATTTGGAACACAGTGTACATGTGCTTTTCCACAAAACACCAGTGGTTCACGTAGTGAATCTTACAGTTCTAACTTGCCAACCGTGGTCTGTATGGAGTTGTTCAATAAAGGGCCCAAAATTAAGATAACATAGATGGGACTGGCAGTAGGATGCCTTGCGGTGGACAGCCGAGCTCGATCCTTATAAAAGCTTTTTAACTGCAGCAGCTTTAGTGGACGCTACTGGAGCTGGAATTACGCGGCTGCTGGCATGAGACTTGCCCTCCAATAGATCCTTGTAAATGGATTTAAAGTGTATTCATTCAAATTAGAGAGACAATTTAAATTAAAAAGCTTAGAGCTGCCTCCACCACAGGGTGGCTCGCTCGACCCACCAGCGGACAGGCACCAGTATTGGGAGAGGGGGGCTGGCCGTCAGGGTTCACCGCGGCTCTGGCACAAACCCGGCGACACGGAGGTGGCACGGGCAGGAGCGAACTGAACGTGTCGGCTTCTCACTTTTTGGATTTTAGAAGGGCATGACATGCCTATATCTGTGTCTCCCCCTCCTTTTACTCCTCCACCTCTTTTCTTTTCGCATGACTATATGTACTTGTCACTTTTCCATGTGTTAGTTGTGTCTTCTGAGCAGTTTGTCAGCTTTTGGACACCTTTGAAAGTGTTTTCTATGTGTTTCTATGTGTTTTTGTTTGCCTGCCATTGGTTTTAACAGTGTTCGAAGGTGTTTGACGAACAGTTCGACGAACAGTTCGGCGAACACACGGGTGTTCGACAAACCGAACCGAACTCGAACACTACGGGGGTGGCTCAACACTACTCTTCATCTGTCTCCACATCCTCCATGCACCAAATAGCACACGGTAACTGCTCTTAGACAGGTACTAGCTGATGACCATGTTCTACCTATTGTGTCCCCCCATTTCCATATAGATTGTGATCTTGCCAGCAGAGCCCTTACTTCTCCTGTAACTGTTTAAATGTGATACATTGTATTGTTTATATTGTCTGCACATGTCCCTACTTAATTGTAAATTGCTGCGGAATATGTTGGAGCTATATAAATAAAAATTATTATTATAAGTAAGAAATGTAAAAAATAAATAAAGTTAGCAAAATTATCTACAGAGCAATAAATCGCCAGGGACATTAAAATAAATCCCAAAAAATGTAATACATACATCAATGCCAAAAAGAGAAAATCAGATTGTATTGGCCCCTTTAAAGACAATAATAAGATAATTATAGAGGGCAAAGAAAAGGCTGAGATATTAAACATATACTTTTCACCAGTTTTCACTAACAAACAGTCTGTTCCAGGGATCTTTCAACAGGTCAAAAATCAAAGCTCACCACCTAATATAACTAGTTTAACACAAAAAGAAGTACGCCTGCATCTGAGAAAATTAAACATTGACAAATCCCCTGGCCGTGATGGTATTCATCCACGGATTCTGAGGGAATTGAGCTCACTAATTGACAAACCACTGTATCTCATATTCTTAGACTCCCTTGTAACAGGGGTAGTGCCACAGGATTGGAGGATAGCCAATGTGGTACCGATATTTAAGAAAGGTAAGAAGGTGATCCGGTAAGTCTTACATCAGTAGTGTGCAAAGTTTTTGAGGGCATCATAAGAGATGACCTTCCAAGTTATATCACAGAGAATAATATAATAAATGATATTTAGAACGGATTCATGAAAAATAGGTCGTGTTTAACCAATATGTTGGGGTTCTATGAGGAGGTCAATGCAAATCTGGATGTTGGTAATGAGGCTGATGTGATTTATCTGGACTTTGCAAAGGCATTTGACACTGTGCCACATAATAGCCTTATACTGAAGCTACAGAAGCAAGGACTTGGGGGAACTATATGTAGATGGGTAAGGAATTGGCTAAATGATAGGAAAAAAGAGTCGTCATAAATTGTACATTCTCTAAATGGGACCTAGTAAGCAGTGGGAGCCACAGGGATCTGTGCTAGGACCGATTCTTTTTAACCTCTTTATTAATGATCTTGGGGATGGGATTGAGAGCAAAGTGTCAGTTTTTGCTGATGATACCAAACTATTTAGGATATTAAAATCTGATCTTTACATTATGATATTGCAGAACGATCTGGATAAGATGATTGAATGAGCAAACACTTGGCAGATGAAGTTTAATGTAGATAAACTTAGAGTAATGCACCTAGGACAGAGTAATCCTATTGCTGCATATATATTAAATGGGTGTATACTCAGGACTACAGAACAGGAAAAGGATTTGGGTATTCTGGTTACAAGTAAGCTGAGTTGCAGTACTCATTGCCAAGCAGCAGCCACAAAAGCAAACAAGATTTTAGGATATATAAAAAGAGAAATAAAATCCCGAGAGCCCAACATATTTTTACCCCTTTATAAATCACTGGTGATGCCACATCTGGAATATGGGATCAAGTTTTGGTCTCCACATTTTAAAAAGTATATTCAGCAGTTAGAGTCAGTTCAAAGGCGGGCAACTAGATTATTACAAGGGATGGAAAGCATCTGGAGTACTGACTGCTCCTCCCCGCAATGGCGGGGATCATGCTCTATGTCATGGATTTGTGAATCAATGCACGCTGCACTTCGAACTCTTGGCCCATCACTTTACTTCAGACCAAGCCAAAGTAGCTTTCATCATGTCCTATCTCACTGGTGAGGCGCTGGTGTGGCTCAATCCCCTATGGGAGAGACAGGATCCTCGGGTGTCTAACCTTCCGGCTTTCTTTGAGGCCTTCTGAAGGGTTTTCGATGAGCCCGGCCATGCGTCCTCTAGGGCCTCATCTCTACTCTGACTGTGTCAGGGAAACCTAACAGTGGGCCAGTACGCTGTGTGCTTCCGCACCCGCTTGTCTGAACTTGCCTGGAATAATGAGGCTCTGGTGGCTACCTTTTGAGAGGGCCTTTCTGGACGAATCAAAGACAAGCTGGCCGGTCATGACATACCCACCTCCCTAGATGACCTAGTGTCTCTGGCCACACGTATTGACATCAGGTTCCAGGAATGTTACAAGGAGGTTGTCTGCGAGAGAAGATCTCCACGCCTGGCACCTACCTTTCAAAGGCTGGCCTCACAGTTAGCCTCTGTCTCAGCACCCTCCCCGGAATCCATGCAAGTTGACCAGATGACGATGGTCAAGAGCGGCCAGGAAGTCTGTCGTGCCGAGGGAAGGTGCTAAATTGTGGCAGCTCTGAGCATTTAATCCCCTCCTGTCCGGAGAGACAGGGAAGCTCCAGAGCCTAAGGTTGCTTGAGGTGTCACCCTGGGTAAACAGTCCTCTCCATTACTGACACTGTCAGTGTCAATATCCTGTAGCAACATCCATTTTGCTGAGTCTGCCTATCTGGACTCGGTCAGCGTAGGTAATCTCGTCCATCAGGCCCTTGTGGAGCTGTATCATATTCCAATCCAACGTCTCCTGGATTCGTTGGCGGTTTCTTCAGTGGATCGCAGGCCCCTTTCCAAGACCATCCTGTTCGCTACTGAGCCCGTGGTACTCCAGGTAGGAATGCTCCACTCGGAGAAGATTTGCTTTTATGTGATGTCCGACATCTCTCACCCTTTGCTATTATGTCTACCATGGTTGCGGAGACAGAAACCGGTCTTGAATTAGTGTTCTGGAGAGGTGCTCCGTTGGGGTCAGGAGTGTCATAAAACCTGCCTGGTTTCCGAGAAAATGCTGAATTGCCTTCAGACCATCTGGCCGAGGCCACTTTAGAATGGCCAAAACCTTTTCAGGATCCATTGCCAAGCCAGGCTTCGAGATTATGTACCCCAGAAATGGAAGAAAAGTCTGCTCAAAAACACACTTATCAAATATGGCATACAGATGGTTCTTCCTAAGCTTCTGGAGAGATTCTTGCTGGCTTGAAAAAAAAGGGGGCTTAAAGGGAGGATACTGTAGCGCCGGCGTCTCTGCCTCCTACCCTTCTCCCACCGCAGAGATGTCGACCCACTTCCCGCCGCGAGTCCTGACCGGGGTGTCCCGTTCCTCCATCCTCCCTCCACACTGATTCTGCCCAGGGTACACGCACTGCACACAGATCCCCAAGCACTATGCTTAGGGCGCGTGCTCCCTGCTTCTTAAAGGAACCACACGTGCCGGTCTTAAGTGTCCCCGGCCAATGACCGGAGGACACTTGCTGTTTAAGGCACCTCCTCCAATATGGAGATGCCTGTGCAATGTTGAAAGTTTGTTGCCTAACTCTCTTGTCGGTTCTCAGGCCTCAGTGCACTCTTTGCCATTCTCCAGCTTGTCTATCATCCGTGTCCGCACTGCCTGCCTACCAGCCGTGCTCGCTTGCCTGCCTACCAGCTGTGCCCACCTGCCTGTCTACCAGTTGTGCCCTCCTGACTGTCTACCAGCCTTGCCCACCTGCCTGTCTACCAGCCATGCCTGTCTGCCAGTCCGTACATCTGAAGTCGGATTTGGTGAGGTCCCTAGTTACGACCCTGCGGGCTCTCCTCATACCTCGGCACAGTGGTTCCACCACCTGTCCCATTACAGGTAGTAATGGCCAACACTATACCAGCTTTCATAAAAGGGCTGGATGATTTTCTTGGTGGTTTATAGATAATTTAGTGACAAAATGTATAATTGGTGAAGGAAGGTTGAACTTGATGGACTTAGGTCTTTTTTCAAGCTATGTAACTATGTAAAGGTCCTTCAGCTACTCAGGACATGCATAAACACTAGTGATGAGCGAGCACTAAAATGCTCGGGTGCTCGAAGCTCGGGTCGAGCACATTGGAATACTCGGGTGCTCGACCCGAGCAACGAGCCCAATGTAAGTCTATGGGAAACTCGAGCATTTTTCTGGCGGTCCCTCCCAGCGGTCTGCTGAAGGTCAAAAATTGCCCAAATTGATGGGAACGGTGCTCAATTAAACGTCAGGCAGGCAGAATATATAGGCCGACAGGCAGGCAGGGTATATAGGAGGGTGCATGAAAAACATAGCAGGGCAATTGGAACACACTAGTGCCCTCCGATTTTCATGCACCCGTCTCTTTAAAAAAAACGCCGGCAATTCATCAGCAGCATACACCGGTACCCGACAATTTAGAAGAGAAAGAATAGAGCATCACACATAGATTACATAGATAGAAACATGTCAGTCACATATATAATAAGTAGAGTAACAGTGTTGGTGTTAGAACTCTCCTGTTAGGTTTTTTCTAGTTTGCTGGTCACATGACCTTTTTTGCCTATTTAATCATGCTCCGCCCTCCTGGCCTTGCTGGACTTCATTATAATTTCTACTCTTGAGGTAGCTTGGTGCTCTGTTACCTTTCTCAGTCAGTTTTGCTAGGTCTTCGGACCTCTATGTTCTACGTTGTTTGTTTGTCCTATTTCTGCTACAATTTCTGCTAGGAGGTGTCCGTCTTTCTCCCAGTCCCTAGTTCTTGTAGGGATCCCTTCCTCACATCTATAGGTCTTCGTTCAGACTAGCCGAGGACTTTAGCGGGTCTGATCGCAGGATCAGGTTCCCCGTTACATCGTAGGGATACAGCTTAGTTCTATTGTAGGGACAGATCTCCTGTCTTTCCTTAGTGCTTGTAGCAGATCATAACAGTAAGTTCAGCCCAAAAAATTTCTCTAAGGAAAGACCTCCAGTTTCCATCATGGTCTCGATTCAGGATTTGGCTCAACGCTTGCAGGGACTCTCTCTGGAGGTGGCTGAGCTCCAACAACATGTGAGTAGCTGTTCTGGAGCGCATTTTGTGGAGCCAAAGGTACGTCTGCCTGATCTATTTTTTGGTGAACAACAAGATTTTTTTTCCTTTAAAAATGCTTGTTTGCTGTATTTTCGTTTGAGGTCCAGATCCTCTGGTGATGAATCACAGCGCATAGGGTTCATAATGTCACTTTTGCGCAAAGAACCTCAGGGATGGGCCTTTTCTCTCCAACCTAGTGATCCGTGCTTTAGATCAGTGGATAGTTTTTTTTCTGCTTTGGGGTTGTTGTATGATGATCCTGATCGTGTCTCATCTGCTGAGTCTGAATTAAGACGTTTGAGGCAGGGAATGTGGAAAATTATTGTACTCATTTCCGTCAGTGGTCTGCTCAGGTGGGGTGGAACGATTCAGCTTTGAAAAGTTTGTTTCTTGCGGGGCTAGGTGAAAGGGTTAAGGATCTGCTGATTGCTTATCCTTCACCTGGAAACTTGCAGGAGGCAATGCAATTAGCTATACGGGTGGACAGGAGACTGCGTGCAAGGGTTAATGAGAGTAAATCCTCTGCCATGTCAGCTCCGAGTCTTGAGAGGGTCTGTACTGACATTGGAGAGCCGATGGCGATTGGGGCGATGTCACCCCGCTCTCAGGAAACAGACCGCAGATTTTCTGAAGGTTTGTGCTTTTATTGCGGTGGATCTGACCATTTCATTAAGAACTGTGTGCTTCGTATGAACAAAGAAAAAAAAAGGTCAGTTACGCCCGTATAGCCTGTTTAAATACTAAGGGTGTACTTCTTTCTGCTACTACCACTGCTCAGGAAGAATTAATTGAATTTCGGGTATTTGTGGATTGTGGTTCTACTCTGAATGTGATTGATGGGGGATTCTTGGAAAAACTTGAATTAAAACCCAAACCTTTGTCATCCCCTATTGCCGTGGTTTCTGTCGATGGCTCTACCTTAAAGAGTGTTACTCACAAGGTCTGTGAATTTCCCCTCACTATTAATGGTATTCACCAAGAGAATTTGGATTTGGTAGTATTAAATAATTTGCCTTCTCCAGTAGTGTTGGGGTTACCCTGGTTAAAATTGCACAATCCTGTACTGGATTGGTCTACCAATGGAATTAAGTCCTCGAGCCCTAAGTGTTATGACAAGTGTTGTAACGGGCGCATTGCTGCTGTGGATAAAGGGGAAATACCTGTACCTATTCAGGATTTTTGGAAAGTTTTTTCTGAGAAGGAATCGCAAATTTTGCCTCCCCATAGAGACTATGATTGTACCATTGAATTTGTCCCTGGAGCGACTCTTCCTAAAAGTCGTTTATTTAATCTTACTATTCCTGAGAGAAAGGATTTGGAGGAATACATACAGAAAAGCTTGGCCGCCGGTCACATTAGGCCTTCCAAGTCTCCTGTGGCTGTTGGATTTTTTTTTGTTAAAAAAAAGGACGGCGGTTTACGTCCTTGTCTGGACTTTCGTGAGATTAATAAAATTACTGTACGCAATCCTTACCCACTGCCATTGATTCCTGATTTGTTTAACCAGTTAGTGGGGGCCAAGTGGTTCTCTAAAATTGATCTCCGGGGGGCATACAATTTGTTGCGCATGAAGGAGGGTGATGAATGGAAGACTGCTTTTAACACTCCTGTGGGTCATTTTGAGAATCTGGTTATGCCTTTTGGTCTTACCAATGCTCCAGCATTTTTTCAGAATATTATTAATGACATCCTTAGACCTTTGATCGACAAAAATGTGGTTGTGTATTTGGATGACATTTTGATTTATTCGCCGGATCTGGAGTCTCATTGGCGGAGCGTACGTGAGGTATTGCAGTTATTGATTGACAATTCGCTTTTTGCTAAGCTGGAGAAATGTGAGTTCGCTGTTCAGAGAATTAGTTTTTTGGGCTATATTATCTCCAGCGAGGGCTTTGAGATGGACCCAGTGAAAGTTCAAGCTGTGCAGGAATGGCTTAGGCCTATTGGTTTTAAATCGATACAGAGGTTTTTGGGTTTCGCCAATTATTGCAGAAAATTCATAAAAATTTTTTCTGTTATTGTCAAACCACTGACCGATCTCACCAGGAAAGGTGCTAATACGGTTCAGCGGACTTCTGAGGCCATTGAAGCATTTGTGTTTCTAAAGGAGAGGTTCACCTCTGCTCCCATCCTTATGCAGCCTGATGTGACTAAGCCGTTTTTGGTTGAGGTTGATGCTTCTTCTGTGGGGGTCGGTGCGGTGTTGTCTCAGGAAAACAAAGATGGTACATCCCTATGCCTTTTTTTCAAAAAAATTTTCTGAGACTGAACTTAATTACGATATTGGTAATCGGGAATTGCAGGCTATTAAACTCGTATTTGAACACTGGCGTCATCTCTTGGAAGGTGCTGAATTTCCCATTCAGGTTTTCACTGATCATAAAAATCTGATCTATCTTGATGCTGCCAAGCACTTGAATGCCCATCAGGCTAGGTGGGCACTTTTTTTCTCGCGGTTTAATTTTTCCATTACTTACATCCCGGGTACCAAGAATGTAAAAGCTGATGCTTTGTCTCGCAGCTTTTCTCCCATGGTCGGTGCTGAGGAGGAGGAGAACATTTTACAAGAAGGTGTTGTGATTGCTGCTTTGGACTCCGTTTTGGAGGATGAGATTCTTAAAGCGCAGGAGAATGCCCCATCTAACTCTTCCCATGGGAGGTTGTTTGTGCCTAGGACCTTTAGGAGAGATTTGTTTGTTGAGTGTCATGAGTCTCGGTTGGCAGGTCATCCAGGAATTTCTGAGACCAAGAGACTTGTGGGTCGCAGTTTTTGGTGGCCTGGATGGCAGAAGGAAGCCATTAAGTGGGTGCATCAATGTACTGTGTGTGCTTGATCTAAGTCTTCGCATGCTCCTGCTGTGGGGTTGCTTTGCCCTCTGGAGGTTCCTAGTGCACCTTGGACACATCTGGCTATGGACTTTATTACTGACCTTCCCCCCTCTGAGGGTTTCACGGTCATCTGGGTGGTCGTGGACCATTTTAGCAAGATGTGTCACTTGGTTCCCTTCATCAAACTGCCCTGCGCTAAGACACTCGCTAAGGCCTTTGTCAAGGAAATTGTCAGACTACATGGCGTTCCTACTGACATTGTTTCTGATAGGGGTCCTCAGTTCGTGGCTCGTTTTTGGCGTGCCTTTTGTGACAGGTTGGGAGTTCATTTGTCGTTTTCATCTGGATATCATCCTAAGTCTAATGGCCAGACAGAAAGAAAGAACCAGGATGTTGAGCAGTTCTTGCGTTGTTTTGTGGCAGACAATCAAGAGGGGTGGTCTGAGTTTCTGCCACTTGCTGAATTTGCTCTTAACAACCATACATCCTCTTCTGCTGGGTGTTCGCCTTTTTTTTGTTGTTCTGGGAGACATCCGTCTTTTGGGTCATTCTCCAAATTGGTATCGGCTGTGCCTGAGGAGGAGAGTTTTTCCGGTGATTTGGAGAGAGTTTGGACGGATGTGCTTGGTAATCTTCAGGAGGCTAACAAAAAATCTAAGAGGTACTTTGATAGGAAACGGCAAGAGGTTTTGTTTGCTATTGGTGACATGGTTTGGTTGTCCTCTAAGAATCTGCGATTGAGGATTCCTTCTAAAAAATTGGGTCCCAAGTTTGTAGGGCCCTTTAAGGTGCTTCAGATAGTTAACCAATCTGCTGATAGGTTGGAGGTTCCTACCTCCTGGAAGATTAATCCGGTCTTTCATGTTTCTCTGTTGAAAAGAGCTGATGTGTCGGATGGTGACGCCTCTGCCACTGTTCCTCCAGTGGTGGAGGACGGGGAATATGAAATTTCCCGCATCCTAAATTCTAGACGGTATAGAGGGAGTTTGAAGTATCCCGTCGCTTGGAAGGGTTTCGGACCCGAGGATAACTCATGGGTGAGGGCGGATGATGTTTCTGCTTCCAGACTTGTCAGAGCGTTTCACAGGAGGTTACCTGATAAGCCCGGGCCTAGGGGATCTGGAGGATCCTCTTAGAAGAGGGGGTGCTGTTAGAACTCTCCTGTTAGGTTTTTTCTAGTTTGCTGGTCACATGACCTTTTTTGCCTATTTAATCCTGCTCCGCCTTCCTGGCCTTGCTGGACTTCATTGTAATTTCTACTCTTGAGCTAGCTTGGTGCTCTGTTACCTTTCTCAGTCAGTTTTGCTAGGTCTTTGGACCTCTATGTTCTATGTTGTTTGTTTGTCTTATTTCTGCTACAATTTCTGCTAGGTGGTGTCCATCTTTCTCCCAGTCCCTAGTTCTTGTAGGGATCCCTTCCTCACATCTATAGGTCTTCGTTCAGACTAGCCGAGGACTTTAGCGGGTCTGATCGCAGGATCAGGTTCCCCGTTACATCGTAAGGATCCAGCTTAGTTCTATTGTAGGGACAGATCTCCTGTCTTTCCTTAGTGCTTGTAGCAGATCATAACAGTTGGTTACTGTACTTGTCATTTAGTGTTAAAATAAAGGATTCATTAAAAAAAAATAATAGTGTTTTTGTCTCTTTAAAAAAGCCGTCCGGCAATTCATCAGCAGCATACACCGGTACCAGACAATTTATAACAGAAAGAATAGAGCATCACACATAGATTAGATAGATAGAAACATGTCAGTCACATATATAATAAGTACAGTGATAGTGTTGATTACTGTACTTGTCATTTAGTGTTAAAATAAAGGATTTATTAAAAAAAAATTGGCGTGGGGCTCTCCGTAATTTTAGTCTCTAGCGGAGGTTAAGCAGACGGCTGGGGCAGATGTTTGAAACCTGGGAAGGGGGTAATACCCACGGAGCTTCCCAGGCTACTAATATCAGCCCCCAGCTGAATACCTAGCCTTTACTAGCTATTAAAATGGGGGACCCAAAAAAAAATGACGTGGGGTCCCCCCTATTTTAATAGCTAGCAAAGGTGTTTACATTGGTGAGTCATATACAATGGATTGTATATGCATACTCTGGATACTTTCTCATTGCTTGATGTTTCAAAGTTCTTTGTATATATACTCTGCATCCAGATTTTCATTGACTTCATGAGCAATATACTCCTTGCTCCCAATCTCAGTGTGTTACTGTCTACATAGGCCCTGTTAGCCCTGCGCTTAGGGAGTACGTATCTATTTATAATATGCATCGTGACTTTTCCCTTGAATAATTTTTTTGCATGGGTTTTTTCGTCTCCCTGGCTGCAGCGCAACTATGGCTCCGCAATTCACATGTATTTGTAATCTGTACTTTTTAATAAGACTTTTCTACCTTTAATAAAGTTTTTTCTATTTATGCCATGTACTCGGTTTTCTCCAGTATTTGTAAAATAATAGGAGTATAATGGCCATTATCAAGATAGAAATAGCAAATCTTTATTCATCTTTTTAACTTAATAGCTTTGCTTCTACAGTCCCATCTTCTTTATATTTTCCTATAGGACATCCATGATCAGTACATATAATTTAGTTCTTAATGATAATCAGACAAGTTGATCTTCTCTGGCTTACCTTGTGGACTAGTTTTCTGTTTGACATTCTCATTTTTATCCGTCTTTTTATTATGTGAGTTTGTTCTATGAATAGAGGATTTACTATTTTTATTTTGATAATGGTCATTATACTGCTATTTTTTTGTAGATTCTCTTAGTCAGAACATGCAGTATCACTGCAGGTCCTGGTAATTTTCTCTCCTGCCCTACACTGATCAGATAGATAAGATTGTAGCAGAAGGAGGGAGCAGTTCTTCTGATGATCGGGAAGTAAGCTGTGTTAGTGTTCTCCTTGATCGACGGAAGCTGCCTCTGGACTATAAGATACACTCACTTTATTAGCAATTTTTTCTTGCTAAAAAAGAGCATCTAATAGTCCAAAAACTAGAATAATTAAATTCTCTTCGGCTTCTGATTAGTGTTGAGCGAGCATGCTCGACACTGCTCGGTACTCACCCGAGCATCTCACTACTCGGGATGTTCGGCGAGCACCGAGCATTTTCGGGTTACTCGGGCGGGAGCTCGGGTCTCCGCCCTGCATGTTTGGCGCTCTTTACAAAGCAAATGAACATGCAGGGATTGCCAACCAGTCACTGTAATGCCGCAGCCATGTTGGTTGTGGGCATTACAGTGATTGGCTGGCCGCACAGCGTCACCTCGAGTATTTAAAACCGGGCGCCGCCATCTTGGACACAGTCGCTCCGGATCAGACAGTGTAGGAAGAGTGCTGCTGAGCTAGGGAGAGATTTATACTGCGAAATAGGTAGTGTAGGTGCTCTAAAGCCTGCAAAATCAAACAAACAGTCCTTCTGAGGACTAATATCCATCCCAGATATCAGGCAGGCAGGCAGGCTGTATAGGAGACGCAGTGGTTATACCAACAAACACTGCATTACAGTCCTGTGTGCTGCTGCTGCTCAAATTTCTAGACTTAGCCCCAGGTCTCAGGGGCCAGGAAAAAATCCTTTTTTTTTCATCTAAATCCTCTTTTTTTTTTTTCTTACCTTATACACAAGTCTTTACCCTGGAAAGGATGTTCCTTAATATATTTCACAGGAAAACAGTTTCAGTTTAGTTTTTGAACATTTTATTGTGAGTCTGTAAAAGTGGCTAAATACCTCTGACCACGTTGTTGACAGCAGTGACCTGGGGGTCAGAAATGCTTCCTGGGGCGATCCCATGCTGTCACCATGTCATTTGAGCACTGTCACTATCGTTTTGGGCACTTTTTAGGCTTTCTACAGACTGCCGGGGGTGCCGTGGGAAAAATGCTCTGGTCTCCCATAGACTAACATTGGGCTCGTTGCTTGGGTCGAGCTCCCGAGTATCACGGTGAGCTCGGCCCGAGCTTCGAGCACCCAAGCATTTTACTGCTCGCTCAACACTCTTTCTGATGTAAAATACAGGTCTAATTTGTCTCCCCACAAATTCTATGACTGATACCTTAAGTTCACCTAGAAAATGATTTTTTTTTATAGACCTCAGCTAAATTGACAAGGAACTAGGGATATCATTTGAAAGTTTCTGTGAAAATGGCTTGGTTATCCCACCAGACTAGGTATTTGAGGAACTTGGCGTGCAGGGAATGACATATCCCAGTGAGCTGTTGGAAGCAAATATTTAAAGGGGTTATCTAAGAAATATAATAAAATAAATACACATTTAAATATTGAACTTTTTTTTAAATACCTTTTGTGACGATACAGCTTATAATCTTAATCAGCCTGACGTTTAGATTTGTTGATCCAAGAGAAATACACTGTTATCTTTGTGTTGACTTGTAAGTGTATGTGTATCTCTGTGGCTGGTCAAGAAGGTCATACTATTTGTATAAAACTTAATGTTTGGAAACTTTGTTTGGAAACAATGATGTTTGTTACACTGCTAATGACATATTATACTAAGCTATCTAGATGTTTATTTACAAGAGCCCTCTACTATACCAACTATGTAAATAGATTTGCTCAAATAATGAGACCTGAGCTCTGTGAGTAATGCCCTCCCTAACCACTTACCTGTAATGTGTACTTGAAAGGACAACTGTAACTATTTTAAAGGACATGTGTCTCTGTAGCAAGGAGACTTGAAACAGAAATTGGAAAGAGACTTTACAGGGAGAGTCAAGGATCAGATTCTCTGAGACCATCAGCTTGGAAGCATGGCTTTAAACCAAAGAGACACAGATTTGGATTCTACATGATTCCGGTCTAAGGGTATATGGCCCTGACTGGAAAGATACGGATCTGCTCCATTAACCATCAGAGAGCCCATGGATACATTTGGGAAGACCAGGTTGGGACAATGAAGTCAACTGGCCCCATGTATATGTAGTTTGGAGTTGCCAGGTGGGACCCTCTGGTCGCCTGAAACCCATGGAGACATTCGGAGAAGCCAGATTGGGACCCACCGGTCATCTGGCCCCATGGAAATGACTCGCCCCCTGGGTCATGGGGTACCCGGAACCGGGCCTTCTTGTGTACGGTGCTGATGGGGGTAGTAGTGGAAACCCGATCCCGTGGCTCATGGTGGTCAGACCAAATGGCGGCAGTCTATTTGTAGGGTTTTGAAATGTCCGACTACGCCACCTGTGGATTGCGGTCAGGGATGACCGCCGCTGCAAGGCAGACCGCTGAGGCTGGTGTTAGTGTGCAGCACAGGGATAGGATAACTCCCCACGGGAAGAGTGTAGCCTCAGGGCAGTGTAATAGGATGCTGGGGGTGATGGTGCAGGCACAGCATAAATAACACAGAGTCCAATGATGCAGTCCAGGCCTTTACTCACAGTTGTTATCCATGTCATTTCTGTCAGCAATGACTGCCCAAGCCGTGCTGTGTCCACCAGGTGAGGGGCTCGGTCAACCCCCAGGCAATTCAGGAGTATGGCACAGGACCCCCTTCTGTCCTTTCTCTGGCCTCTCGTGCCCCACCAGTGACCAAACTTCTGTCCAGCTGCCGCGGATCTATGCGGGCAAACGTGGGCCCCTTTTCCCGCTATTCTATATGGTGCCTTCCTAGCAGGTTTGGCGGGGGGTCGCACCAATAGATGATCACGACCTTCGGTTTTTGGCTGAGGGATAATTTACCTCCACCAACTTGGGAATCCGGTACCCTTATTCTGCCTGACCCTTCACCAGATATCTCGTGGGTTCTTAGGGTCCCTTCTGCCTTCTTGTTTCTGGAGCCTTTCCACATCTCTGTCTCTTCTCCTTCTCTCCTGTTTCTTCTTCTCCTTCTCCTCTCTGGCTCCGGCCTTCACCCTAGGCCTGTCTCGTGGAGCTGAGCTCAGGTTGAGCCACAGCTCCCTGTCAGTTCTCTCTGGCTGAACTACTTCTCTGAACACTCACTAAAGATGGCTCCCACCTTTTATCTGCTTCTCTGTGTTGAGCTCAGGTGACCAGCACCCAATGAGCTCCTTCCTATGCTCCAGAAACTGTCCCCTTCTGCTCCTACATCACTGAGTTCTCTCCCCCCTCCCCACTCCAGCCAGGGACATGGTCAGTTGTGCCTGCATATATATAAATGGGAGCATCGTCGAGCTGTCGCCCGGAAATGGGGTGAGTGTGTGTATGCATACTCCATCCTTACCTGGGAGTGAAATATCACACCTCTGGTTGAGGTGCAATACCCCTGTAGCAACCGAACCCTCGGGGCGCTTCAGAAACTCTCGGAGAAGCCAGGGTGGGGGACCCTCGGGTCTCCTGGCCTTGTACCTCGATGGACTGCTAGCTTACTAAGCTTGCCGCTACCTTCTCTGGGGGGTCACTGGTTAAGGTAGTAGGCCTTGGAAGTCCCAAAGTCACAGCTGTTCTATCCCAGGCGGGCCAGCGGAAGGGTGAGGACCATCTTGCTATATGTTGGAACTGTTCTATGAGTTTATTGTGCATTTGGTGGATCAATAAAGTATTGCCACACTCTTTTACCCTCACCCTGTGTTATCTGAGTGGTATTACGCCCACGGAAACCTCGGGTCTTCACACCTTTATTTAGCAAAAAGGTATGATTTATCTAGTGGACTTTGGCAGGATTTTAAAAATAGTTACTGCCAGGATATGTAGTGGGGCGGACTGTGTGAAAAATGGGGCAGATGCACTAAAATGGTCAGATTGACTGAGGTGGATGTTCATTGTCAGTTGCATTTAATGTCCTGTCAGGCTGCCTGAACAGAAGAATGTGCGTTCACGATACCTGGCCAGATGCTGCTGTGACGTGACCTCTTATCCTTCACACAACCCATCCTACTCCTACTGTGTGTTCTGTGAAAGCTATGATGATTGTGATTGATGGTAGCTGCCATCTTGGAATCCTGACTGTATGCAGTAGATAAAGCAGACCTTTTTGCTATATAAAAGTTATTTTAAAAAAGTTCAATATTTAAATGTGTATTTATTTTAGTACATTTCTCAGAGAATAGCTAGGATATGCCATCACATACTGATCATTGGAGATTTTTTGCTAGGACCCACCCTGATTCTGAACATGAATAGGCCACAAGTACTTGTTACGAGGTTATACTCCACCAATTCATAACATTAAAAAATAAGAATACTCCTATAAAGACTTGGACACAATACTTTCTGTACTGCTTCTTTGAAAATGAAACACTAAAGCAGGCTCTGCAGAAACAGCACTGTTCTGTACTGCTATTTTTATACTGTACTAGACATGAAAAAAATCGGGGGTCCCAATTCCTTTATTGCTTGTTACTGTGATTGGAATTGAATGGAGCTATGTGTTCACACATGACTTCAGTGACGGGTAACAAGGGATCAAGACTCATGTTTTAATTGGTGGTAGTCCCATGGTCATCAGACATTTATCACTTACCTTGTGGATAGTGACCACAGCACAATAATAGCTGGCTTAATCTTTTATTACTGTTTTTAAGGAAAGAGGCAAAAAAAAAAAAATCTAATTATATTTATAGAGAGTCCGTCAATGGAGTTGTTGCATGTTTTTTTCAGCATTAATGGGATTGCTGGTCTCCTCCCCCCCAAAAAAAGATACACAGTGGTAAGAAAAAGTAAGTGAACTCTTTGTAAATACCTAAATTTTTGCATTGGATTAGTTATAAAATGTGGCCGGGTTGTTATCCAAGTCACATTTATAGATAGACATGAACAAGACATCTCTTTGTGTATCATCATGTGTTTTTTATTTAGCATATGGAGAAGTTTTAACAATAAGGGTTCGTTCCCAGGGGCCATTTTCCTGGGGACCCTCCACAGCATAAACACCATAGTTATACAGTAAGTAACATTGCAAAGATCACTGTGAAAATGGTGTGATCAATCTGCTGTTTGAGCACTGACAGATAATAATCATCAACATCACTAGAGCTATTTGAAAACCAGGATTTGAAGAGGAACCTTCATTCTTTAAACATTTATCATAATTTGTAAAGTCTACTTCACGAATAGCACACACATGATCAATTTTACAAGACTCCCCACAGGTTTCCAGATCATAACTGACTGAGTTATATTCATAGTACTTTTGTAAAAAGCACTGGTTGGTCGATATTTTCTCCAATACTTTGTGCATAGACTGGGGCGATCCATCTGGCACCAGAAATGCTTCTGTTAGACGATACTCCTTTTCCCATCTAGGAGACTCTAAATTTGCGAATGTGAGGTTCAAGTAGTAAGTGATCATATCCTGTAAGCAAAATTCATAAATAAAATCTTTAGTTACAACTGGGTCATGATCATGGCTGGTTAGTACTGGACAGGCCTTAATTTTCTTCCCAGTTAAAGAAGACCTATTATCTTAGAAACATTATTAACTAGAGAAGTTGTCAACAAATCACTCCAAGCACTTTCTCAACATACTCTGTGCACAGGTCTTGCCTCATAAAGAAACTTCACAAGACTCTAATTCAATTGGTTGTTCCTTGTTGATCAACTATACTAATAAAATACTTATGCAGTAATATATTATGAAACAGCATAGACTTACTATACAAATATCATGCACATTCAGCCGTAATGAATGTACATATCACATAGCTCTGATTTTTCCCATTAATGTATGAACAGCATTGGGCTGCATAAAGTATTTAGTTGACTAGATTATAATGGGATGGATATCACAACATGTATGATATCGAATAATTATCAACAAAGTGCTTACATTTCTCCATTTTATAGCAGATATAATATGTAAATGTGTGAATATAGTATTTTACAGCACTTGACATGATTATTAATGCTTAAAGGGAATCTGTCACCATATTTGACCTATCTAAACTATTAATATGGGCATACAGGTTATAGGTTGCTGAGGAGAGTGATACCTGTATTCCTCATATCAAATGCCTTGTTACTGAGAAATCATCTTTCATCCTTTTATATATATGATCTCTTCCAGGCTATAGGGAGGACACTGCCTGGAAGATAACTCAGCCTTACATGAAGGAGGAGTTACCAGCATGAGATAAGTAAGTAACACAGAACAGGAGAACTGAAATTTGTCTTCTTGCAAACACATTTTTTGCTTCTCTCTGAGCTCTGCCTGCCTATGAGATGGAGATGAGAGGAACCTGCAGATGTGTCAGGTATAATCACACACAGCTCTGCAGTGAGATCAGGAGAGGAGAGTGGCCATTAGAGTGGTAACACCCCATTCGGCGTCCTCCCCATAGCCTGGAAGAGGTCATTTACATAAAGTGAGGGTTTATCCACAAGACATCTGATATGAGGCCTCTATAACTGAAAGCTGGAGGCTTCTGGGAGGAATAAAGTTCATTTCCTCCAGGCAGCAGGGCTTTCAGTGTGATGGCCATTTGTCTTTAGAACACTAATGACCTGCAGATTAACCCCATATCTGTAGGTTAATCACGCTATATTCAATCTCTCCAGGTCCAAGACCGTCTCTCATCAGTTGCCCCGATTTTTGCTGACAGACTGTAGCAGTAACATCATGACTCCAGTAAAGATGATGACTGTGGCCAATTACTGGGCACAGTGGATTGTGCTGTCTGTCTCAGCATTACTGATGAGCCCAGCGATTGGCTGCAGTTGTTGCTGTGTTTGTGCTGTCACTGTACCAGGCTGTCAGCAAAGACAGGGGCAGTGGCAGAGGTGCAGCACTGGACCTGGGAAGAGTGAAAATAGCAGTGTTCCTATGGGCAAATAAAAATGAACCCCTGACAACCTTTTGATATGTGTCTTGTGCTTCTATGAAGACTACTTACTAGAACCTGAAGGGTTTTCCTGTTATATTCAAAAACTCTGATTCCAGGATTGTTAGCTCCGTTAGTTACCCCTGGTAAAGTAGTTTTCCAAGGAGATACTCCAGGTGCAATAAACATGCTGCCAATGGGATCACCTAGAATTGAAAAGTTGTGAGTATTTTGGCATACCCCAGCCAGAAGTTAAAATTGTGCAGAACTTGAGTTATCAATACACTTAAAATTTAAAATATCAATTCATTTGAACTACACTTGATATCTGAAAGAACTTCAGTGTCCTCCTGTTGAAACTTCTTTTCTGCTTCTCATTGGGTACAGTGAAAGATATACTGTTTGTACAAATACAAAGACAGACATGATATGCATGTATATATGACATACCCATGGAATTATGGTAATAAAGTGATGTGCCTAAAGTAAGGTCTGCAAATGGAGAATGCCTGCATTTTATCATGCATCGTTTTCAACCATTATAGCTTTATAGAAACACGATAGCAAGAAAAGAGGAGTATAGCACAGCAATATGTTGCAAAAGAATTATCAATGCTTTATTAAATATAAAACACAAAAAAAATAAAGTGCAGACACAGAGGTAGTGTCAGATGGTAAAGTGCTTCCAGGTAGCAAAGATATAATAATACATTCATAACATTTCCGTGATAAGGCACAATTGCACGTTGCCCAACAAATGGCCTAACTGTAAGTATTTATATTGCCAGAAAAGTCAGTAAAAGGGGCTAAAATCACAAAATGTGCCATAAAGCCACCAGAATATGGTTAGAGTCATACCCTCACTGAGGATGAATGAGAAAAGAACATAACATAATTAATCATCATAGCATATAGCCTATTCATATCCATCCATCCATCCATCCAACAGCGTATAACAAAAGGGAAGGTATTACCTTTCAAGGAAGCGCAGCAGGGAGCATAGGAGTGGTGAAAGTGATTGCCCAATGCACGTTTCGCAGCGTCCCAAGCCACTTTCTCAAGGGCAGAGAGTAAGCCCTATGAATTATGGTAATAAAGTGATGTCCCTGAAGGAAGGTCTGCAAGTGGAGAATGCCTGCATTTTATCATGCATTGTTTTCAACCATTATAGCTTTATACAAGCACAATGATAGGTATGATGGACATGTTATATCTTGTACCGATTTGAGGGTGTTTGGTAAATTAACTCACATACTAAGGCCTCATTCAGAAATCTATTTTTAATGTTATTGTTCTCTCCATGTTTTTCATTTATAGAACATGTACCAGTTCTAAACTAAACACATATTCATTTGTCTTTTTTTTTCCTTTTTTCACATTTTCATCTGATTCGTGAATCAAAATCAAAACATTCAAGGCTATGGAACTGCAAAAAACTTGATTCCACTCATGTGTAATCTGTGTCCTGTCCATTTTTTACTGTTTACTGAAACAGATTTTACTGTTTAATTAAATGGATTGTTTATAACAATAAACACCAAAAAAAGATGAAAACTTTTTTCGTGTATTAAAATAAAGAAATAAAAAAAAAATACAGGGGTCTAAGTGAGGATTAAATGGGTTGTGTAGTCACACATGTTGCTGACTCTAGGAACCACCACTGCTACAGCTGTTTACTTCGGTGGTGGCTAGATATAAACACTTTGAACTGAGTCGCAAGGCGCAGCTCCATTCATTGTGTAGTGACTAAGTACTGCAGGACATCGCCTATTCACATTCTGCAGTTTTTAGTAGCCGCCATCATACACAGAATGGAGCTGCACTTTACAGCTCCATTTAAATTGTTTACATTCAGCTGCCATCAAAGCAAATAAATGCTGATCAGTGGGGGTATTAGGTATCGGATCACCACCATTTTGATATTGAGGACCATTCCTATCGACATGCTACAGCAGTGACATCTCGCTTGCAGACAAGATTACACACTGTTGTAGCAGAATTGTAAGTGTGAATATAAAAGTATTGCTCTCAGCAGTGGGAAAAACAAGATTATCTTGTATTTATGATACCTTTTAAATGCTAAATAAAATAAAATAAATGGTGTTACAAAGCAAGCTTTCGAGACTTCTTAGGTCTCTTCCTCAGGCATGGCATAACAAAACATCTGGAGAAACACAAATATATGCATAGGCTGGTTATAATGAGGGCAATTTGGGCTACCACCTGGGGCCCAGCAGTCCAGGGGGGCCCATTTTACAAAAAGTAATTACCCCCATTATAATCCACCCAGAGGCAGCCGCAGCTCGTTTAAATCAGCTTTTCAGCAGCAACAGCAGCGGCTGCAGACTCCTAATGTTGGGGACTCTGCAGGTAGCCCAGTCCAGCTTGATCCCAAAATTGCCCTCCCAGACAGGTTTTCAGCAGGTAGAGACAAGCTTTTAGTGCTTGAAGAAGCTTGTAAATTATACTTTAAGCTTTTACCCTACTCTTCTGGAGATGAAGAGCAGCGAGTGGGGATTGTAATCTCACTGTTACAAGGAGATCCTCAATCCTGGGCTCTCTCTTTGCCCCAGGACTCTGCTTGCCTCCGATCGGTTAAAGGATTTTTCGGGGCTCTGGCCCTCATCTTTGATGATCCTAACAGAATCTCCTTGGCTGAATCCAGGCTGTGTCACCTTCAGCAGGGGGATCAGTGGAGACTTATAGTTCTGAATTTCGTAGATGGACAACTGATACCAAGTGGAGTGACCTGGCTCTTAGAAGCCAATTTTGTCAGGGTCTTTAAGAAAAGATTGAAAGGTGCTTTGGCAGTTTACTAAACACCTTGGTCCTGGGAGGCTGACATGTCATTGGCTATATGCGTAGATAGACGCCTTTGTGATAAGAGGGTGAGACCACCTTCACTGGAGCCCCTTTTTTGGGGCCACACCCAATTGCCGGGCGGGGCAGTTTTGGGGTAAACCAGTACTCATGGATTTGGAAGAGCCCATGCAGTTAGGGGGAGCTACTGCGTTGCATATTTCCCCTGAAATCCGCAAGAGAAAGGGGGTGTGCTTTTATGTGGTAAAAAGGGACATTTTATTGGGGTCTGTCCCTCGGTTCCTAAGCAAAAGGGAACATCTGGAATTGATTGACCCTTGGTAGTGTGGGATTGGATAATCAGGGGGTGTGTTTGTCTTCTACATTCAGCTCTCGGTTTGCCCTGACAGCAGAGGTGGTGCTAGAGAGCAGGACTGAGAAAATTTCTGTGTTTTTGGACAGTGGAGCTAGAGTCAGCATGGTTGATGCTGGGTTTGAGAGAACTCATGGGCTTACTTACTTACTTACTATCAGTGGCGTACCGCCAATGGCGGCAGACCACGCCACTGCTATGGGGCCCGTGGCCGGAGGGGGCCCGTGATGGCCCCAAGCAGCGTGGGAACTCGGAGGATTGGTGAGTAGGAGGTTGCGGCGGCAGAGGAGCGGGTTGCGGCAATGTAGGAGCGGAGCACACGCTATAGCCGCTGCTGCAGCTATCTCGCTGCTAAAGGGACATGAATATTCCCTCTTCTCCACTCCCATGGGCGTGGAGAAGACGGAATATTCATTCTCTTTAGTAACGGGTACGGAGGAGCGCTGAGGCCTGGCTCCTGTCAGTGCCCGCTGCTGGAGCCAATGTGAGGAGTGAATGTGCCGGCAACCGCTCACCTCGGCTTCTGAGAGCGCGCGCTGCTCAGATGCCGACATGAGGTGCTGCAGACAGGATGCAGCGCTGGAGCAGAGGGGAGGAAGGAAGGTGAGTAAAAGTGTTTATTGTTTTATGTGCAGTGATTGGGGGATGAGGGGGCCACACATACCAGGATACTTGGATTGAGGAGGCCACACATACCAGGAATGGGGGTTTGAGGAGGCCACACATACCAGGAATGGGGGATTGAGGAGGCCACACATACCAGGAATTAGGGGATTGAAGAGGCCACACATACCAGGGATTAGGGGATTGAGGAGGCCACACATACCAGGGATTAGGGGATTGAGGAGGCCACACATACCAGGGATTAGGGGATTGAGGAGGCCACACATACCAGGGATTAGGGGATTGAGGAGGCCACACATACCAGGAATGGGGGATTGAGGAGGCCACACATACCAGAGATTGTGGGATTGAGGAGGCCACACATACCAGGGATTGTGGGATTGAGGAGGCCACACATACCAGGGATTGTGGGATTGAGGAGGCCACACATACCAGGGATTGTGGGATTGAGGGGGCCACACATACCAGGGATTGTGGGATTGAGGGGGCCACACATACCAGAGATTGTGGGATTGAGGAGGCCACACATACCAGGGATTGTGGGATTGAGGAGGCCACACATACCAGGGATTGTGGGATTGAGGGGGCCACACATATGAGGATGAGGAAAGTTGCCAGTAGCTGCTGCATTTCCCACCCTAGGCTTATACTCAAGTCAATAAGTTTTCCCATTTTTATGTGGTAAAATTAGGGGCCTCGGCTTATATTCGGGTCGGCTTATTTAAAATATACGGTATTTTAAAATCAGTGAGTACGTGATGCCCATAATACTGCAGGACTGTGGCATGCATTATACTATATGGGGGCTGCATTTTACCCTATGGGGTGTGTAATATACTGTATGGAGAACTATGGGGAGTGGATTATATTCTATGGAGGACCATGGGAAGTTCATTATACTATATGGAGGTTTATGGGGGGCGCATTATACTATATGGAGGTTTATGGGGGGAGTATTATACTATATGGAGGATTATGGGGGCACATTATACTATATGGAAGATTATTGGTGGTGCATTATACTATATGGAAGGCTATGTGGGGCCATTATAATATTTTGAGGGCTATGTGGGGGGCCATTATACTGTATGAAAGCAATTATACAGTGTGAATGTTTGTGTGGGGTCATTATACTGTTTGGAGGGCTGTGTGGGGGCCATTATACTGTTTGGAGGGCTGTGTGGGGCCATGAGAGTGTATGGAGGGCTCTGTGGGGTTCACAGGTGGGGGATTATACTGTGTTAGGGTCACCATACTTTGCCATGGGAGTTGAAGTGGGGTACAATAGGGTCATTGTACTGTGCATGTGGAGGAATTCACCATAGGGGTATCATACTGTTTGGGGGGAACTTTTGTTGGCATCATACTTTATGGGGGCAATGAAGAAGGAATCTACGACTTCAGAAAGAGGTAAATTACTATGTAAAGGCTGGAAAGTTATGAGATCTGCTCTTCTGTGACACAGACAAATATTTATTTTTTGTAGGGGGAGGGGCCCAATTAGAACTTCTGCTATGGGTCCCCATGACTTCTATGTACGCCCCTGCTTACTATGTTAACTAAGCCCATCCCCATTTATGCCATCGACTCAGCGCCACTTGCTCAGAGATGTCTGACACAGATTGTACATGATATAAGACTGAGAGTGGGGCCCCTTCATTATGAAGCAATTCCTTGTTATGTCCTGGCAGGCCTTCCCACTCCTTTTGTACTGGGTCTACCCTGGTTGGTGAAAGTAATCCGGGAGTGAATTGGCAATCCAAGGAAACTGTAGAATGGGGAGATTACTGTCATGAAAACTGCTTAAAGGGAACTTGTCACGTCCTAGCTACCCTCTACACTGCCCCTATAACATTGTTAGTGATGAAATGTGCATCACTAACAAGCTTTTTTCATTAAAATTGGTGAAGCTATAATGATTTTATAACATAATATATATACTTAGATCTCACCTGTTTGTTCAGTCATAGGGGTGTGATTCTCATATTCAGTCAAAGCCGACGCCACATTCACTCACTGCTGGCGCCGCCCATGTATTTGAATATTGCTCCCGGCAAGCGCTGACATTGTGGAGCGCATGCACATTTGTACATGTCTGGCCGCCTGCGCAGTGAGGCTGTGATTACCAGCTGCGCATGCGCTATGACGCTTTATTCCTCTCGCATGCGCAGAGAGGCTGTGTGATTGCCAGCTTCACTGCACATGCGCTATGCTCCCCGCCTGTGCGCAGTGAAGCTGTGCAGTTTGCAGCTTCACTGCGCATTCGCTATGACACTCTATTCCCCGCACCTGTGCAGTGAAGCAGCGAACTGCACAGCCTCACCGCTCCTGCATGGGAACATAGCGCGTGCGCAGTGAAGCTGGTAATCACACAGCCTCACTGCGCATGCGCGGGAAATAAAGCATCTTAGTGCATGCACAGTGAAGCTGAGGCATACACAGCTTCACTATGCACGCGATCCTAGCTTGGCACCTGGCCACAGCCCGCTTGGATTGGTGTGATCGGCAATGACATAGATCACACCAATCAGAGCGCGTGACCATGCTGTGAATGGGCGGTGACCTCCCTGTGACCCGGGGCTGACCATGCTCTGACCCACCTGTGACCGCCCTGCACGTCCTCACAGTTGCTGAGGATTTGTAAAGGGTGGTCACGTTGCTGATCTCCGCTGTGCTGGGCCTTGTGGTGCCACAGAACCTTCTGTGACACCACAATCCCTGCTCCAACCAGCTCCTGCTGCTGCCTTCTCCCACTGTTGCTGCTGAAAGAAGAAGAGAGAAGACTTCGGTAAGTAGATCTCTGATCTCTCCTCACCCCCCTCCACTTTCTGCCACCGAGCGCTGATCAGTACTTGATCACTGATCAGTACCTAATCGCTCGATTTTTGGCAGTTATTTCTTCGTACGTCCTGCAGCGGCTGAGCGCTGATCAGTGACTACATCACTGATCAACGCCCGTGTTCGCTGTTTTCCAGGACTTCTTTTAGTCCCTGTCCATTACCCCCCACTTTGCACCACCTCTGTGCGTGCATGCAGCAGTCACCAAGCGTTGATCGGTGACGCAAATCATCGATCAGCACTCGTGCTTGCTGTTTTACACTTTTTTTTTCACTGATTTTCTTTCTTTTGTACAGTATGGTCACACTGTCAGATCATGCGCTGTGCTGGGCCTTGTGGTGTAGTTTTTTTTGTCTTTCTGCAGCAGCTGAGGGCTGATCAGTGACCCCAGATCACTGATCCACAATTGTGCTTGCTGTTTTACACTCCAGCCCCTTTGCACCACCTCCGTGCGCACATCCAGCAGCCGCCGAACGTTGATCGGTGACGCAGTTCACTGATCTGCACTCATGCTCGCTGTTTGTACAACCTCCGGTTGTTCCTTTCTTTTTACCTTTTTCTTTCAGAAAAAAAGGTTAAAACAAGCATACTGACACACACACACATAACTGAATAAAGTACTGAGACACACACACCACATACACTAAAAAAAATGTCCCACTCATCCCCAACCCGCTATTAAGTGGAGGAGGCATACATTTTCCTTGCCTCCGACATTGACAGTGAGGGAGAGGATCCCTCCTTTCTTTATTTTTCTGACTCCTCATCATCATCCTCCTATTCCTCCTCCTCTTCCTCCTCATGTGCTGCTGAACCGTCACTCAGATGCCCCAGGACAGAAGATGAACCAGCGCTCCCCATTACTGACCCTGTATGGACCTTGCCCCCCGAAAATTACGAGCCACTGATTCCTGATTTTGTAGCAGAATCATGAATCAAGTTTGACACCACCGGCCTCACAGAAACATACTTTTTCAAAGTCTTATTCTCTGAGGATTTTGTAAACCTCATGGTGGGACAAACTAATTTGCAAGCTCAGCAATTTTTGGCACAAAACCGCTCATCATTTTCTAACTGGTCTCCTGTAGACGCAGTAGAAATAATGAAGTTCTGGGGCCTGGTCCTTCATATGGGGATCCTGAAGAAGCCAGAAGTTTTGCAATACTGGAGTGTTGACATTTTGTATAACACTCCAGTTTTCTGAATGGCAATGAACTGGACACATTTTGAGGCCATCCACAAGTTCTTGCATTACAACGATAATGCACTGTGTCCTTCACGAGAGGACCCCAACTTTGATCGTCTTTTCAAAGTTTGGCTGATCATCGAGCACTTCAACAACAAGTTTGCTGAAGTGTACGTTCCCCAAAGGGACATCTGCTTGGATGAGTCTCTAAATTCATTTTAAGAGGAGGCTTGGATTCCAACAGTACCTGCCCAGTAAGAGGGCCAGGTATGGATTTAAGCTGTACAAAATGTGTGAGGGAAGGACTCCCGGATTTACCCACCTGAATGCCCCTCTGTCCTGGGAGAGAGTGGGAAAATTGTGTGGGATTTGGTGAACCCACTGATGGATCAAGGTTATCACCTCTACTTGGATAACTTTTATACCAGCATCCCACTCTTCAAGTCACTCTCTGCATGAGGTACCAAAGCCTGCGGTACTGTCAGCAAAAATCAGAGAGGCCTATCAAAGAAGCTAATTGGGCAAATGCTCAGAAGGGGTGAAAGCAGAGCCCAATGTAGTGACCATCTGCCGGTGGTCAAGTACAAGGACAAAAGGGATGTCCTTCTATTTACCCCCAGACTACCAGACTGTGTAGTCGGGTACAACAAGTATGTGACGCCCTGCAGCTGCAGGCTGTCACAGAACTCCTGGGTGTTGCACAGACGGATTCTCCCCAGTGGCCTCAATACATGCAGACACCTCCACCCAAGTGGTGCCCTGTCAGGTACATATATACTGGGGGGTGGAGTTCAGGAAGTCAGTCAGTGGGAAGCAGTGAGTGTGACAAAATGCTGCAGCACCAGACAAGCTGAAGTCTATGTAGCTGAAAGCCAGGTTAGGCCCAAGCTGTGGGCTAGTCTGGCTAGTGGAGAGCCTAGAGTGGGCTAGAAGGCAAGGAGAAGAGAAGAGCCATGAGGGACAGAGGAACCACAGAGGGTTCGTCCCCTGATGCAAGCCACGCACTGGGCCCAAGCCTATTGGGACTAGAGATGAGCGTTGTTCTACTCGAACTGTTCGCCAATCTCAAATTCGAGCTGTTTTGGGCGGTGTTCGAGCCGTTCGGCGAACACGAACAATTTGAGAAAAATTCGGCTGTTCGAGGTTATGTTCGATAACTGTTCGTGCACCAAAATCATAACTGGATTTTTTCTCAGTAATGATGAAAATTAATGTTAATACGCAGTTTGAGTGTACAGCGGGGTGGGGGGAGGGGCAGGGGATGGATCTCTGCAGGAACAATGAAGATCTCCATTTTTTTTTCTCTTTCCCGCATTTGCAGTGGGGAGGTGCAATCTGTCAGCCTATCAGCAGCACACACGGAGCGAAGTGCTTTTTTTCACACAAGCAAGGGCATGTGTCATTGGCAGTGTATGTCACATGTCCTTGCCCTATAAGACCAAGCCATTTTCCCCGTCGCCACCATTTTCTCACTGCTGCAGCTGCGTGTTAGACGGCACCGCTGTTGCTGTGTGCGCTATACCTTGTTAATTTCAAGCCAATTTTCGCACAAATATACAGATAGCTTGGGAGTAGGGAATAGTTGTGATTGCAGTCCTTTTAAGGACTAGGTTACAGCATTTCCTACGACTTTTATCAGGGAGGTCTGTGCTCTTAAATAGATAGGTTGTGGGAGTAAAGACTAATTGTAATTGCAATCCTTTTCAGGACTAGGTTACATGAGTTCCTATCAGTTTTTGCCAGGCAGGTCTGTGCCAGTGCTGTGCAAGTTTTTTTCACAGCATTTGGCTGAATCTAGCAAAGCTAATCCTTTTTGGCCTATTGCAGAGTGTGTTAGTCAGTGGAGTAGCCTATCTGTGTTGCAAGATATAACACCTGTGTATAGAATACCAATTTTTTTACTGCACCTAGTGAAGTAAAATCTTTTGGGCATAGCATCATTCTATTAGTCCATCTATACTGACCTCCATCAGGTTGCAAACTGAATATAATTTTTTTCTGCATCTAGCTCTGAAAAAATATTTGGGCTTCTAGCAGTGTGTGGGACTTGGTCTATTAGTCCATCTATACTGACCTCCATCAGGTTGCAAATTAAAAATAATTTTTTTCTTCATTTAGCTCTGAAAAAATATTTGGGCTTCTAGCAGTGTGTGGGACTTGTTCTATTAGTCCTTCTATACTGACCTCCAGCAGGTTGCAAATTGAATATAATTTTTTTCTGCATCTAGCTCTGAAAAAATAGTTGGGCTTCTAGCGGTGTGTGGGACTTGGTCTATTAGTCCATCTATACTGACCTCCATCAGGTTGCAAACTGAATATAATTTTTTTCTGCATCTAGCTCTGAAAAAATATTTGGGCTTCTAGCTGTGTGTGGGACTTGTTCTATTAGTCCATCTATACTGACCTCCATCAGGTTGCAAATTGAATATAATTTTTTTCTGCATCTAGCTCTGAAAAAATATTTGGGCTTCTAGCAGTGTGTGGGACTTGGTCTATTAGTCCATCTATACTGACCTCCATCAGGTTGCAAATTAAAAATAATTTTTTTCTTCATTTAGCTCTGAAAAAATATTTGGGCTTCTAGCAGTGTGTGGGACTTGTTCTATTAGTACTTCTATACTGACCTCCAGCAGGTTGCAAATTGAATATAATTTTTTTCTGCATCTAGCTCTGAAAAAATAGTTGGGCTTCCAGCGGTGTGTGGGACTTGGTCTATTAGTCCATCTATACTGACCTCCATCAGGTTGCAAATTAAAAATAATTTTTTTCTGCATCTAGCTCTGAAAAAATATTTGGGCTTCTAGCAGTGTGTGGGACTTGGTCTATTAGTCCATCTATACTGACCTCCATCAGGTTGCAAATTAAAAATAATTTTTTTCTGCATCTAGCTCTGAAAAAATATTCGGGCTTCTAGCAGTGTGTGGGACTTGGTCTATTAGTCCATCTATACTGACCTCCATCAGGTTGCAAATTAAAAATAATTTTTTTCTTCATTTAGCTCTGAAAAAATATTTGGGCTTCTAGCAGTGTGTGGGACTTGTTCTATTAGTCCTTCTATACTGACCTCCAGCAGGTTGCAAATTGAATATATTTTTTTTCTGCATCTAGCTCTGAAAAAATAGTTGGGCTTCTAGCGGTGTGTGGGACTTGGTCTATTAGTCCATCTATACTGACCTCCATCAGGTTGCAAATTAAAAATAATTTTTTTCTGCATCTAGCTCTGAAAAAATATTTGGGCTTCTAGCAGTGTGTGGGACTTGGTCTATTAGTCCATCTATACTGACCTCCATCAGGTTGCAAATTAAAAATAATTTTTTTCTGCATCTAGCTCTGAAAAAATATTTGGGTTTCTAGCGGTGTGTGGGACTTGGTCTATTAGTCCATCTATACTGACCTCCATCAGGTTGCAAATTAAAAATAATTTTTTTCTGCATCTAGCTCTGAAAAAATATTTGGGCTTCTAGCAGTGTGTGGGACTTGGTCTATTAGTCCATCTATACTGACCTCCATCAGGTTGCAAATTAAAAATAATTTTTTTCTTCATTTAGCTCTGAAAAAATATTTGGGCTTCTAGCAGTGTGTGGGACTTGTTCTATTAGTCCTTCTATACTGACCTCCAGCAGGTTGCAAATTGAATATAATTTTTTTCTGCATCTAGCTCTGAAAAAATAGTTGGGCTTCTAGCGGTGTGTGGGACTTGGTCTATTAGTCCATCTATACTGACCTCCATCAGGTTGCAAATTAAAAATAATTTTTTTCTGCATCTAGCTCTGAAAAAATATTTGTGCTTCTAGCAGTGTGTGGGACTTGGTCTATTAGTCCATCTATACTGACCTCCATCAGGTTGCAAATTAAAAATATTTTTTTTCTGCATCTAGCTCTGAAAAAATATTTGGGCTTCTAGCGGTGTGTGGGACTTGGTCTATTAGTCCATCTATACTGACCTCCATCAGGTTGCAAATTAAAAATAATTTTTTTCTGCATCTAGCTCTGAAAAAATATTTGGGCTTCTAGCAGTGTGTGGGACTTGGTCTATTAGTCCATCTATACTGACCTCCATCAGGTTGCAAATTAAAAATAATTTTTTTCTTCATTTAGCTCTGAAAAAATATTTGGGCTTCTAGCAGTGTGTGGGACTTGTTCTATTAGTCCTTCTATACTGACCTCCAGCAGGTTGCAAATTGAATATAATTTTTTTCTGCATCTAGCTCTGAAAAAATAGTTGGGCTTCTAGCGGTGTGTGGGACTTGGTCTATTAGTCCATCTATACTGACCTCCATCAGGTTACAAATTAAAAATAATTTTTTTCTGCATCTAGCTCTGAAAAAATATTTGGGCTTCTAGCAGTGTGTGGGACTTGGTCTATTAGTCCATCTATACTGACCTCCATCAGGTTGCAAATTAAAAATAATTTTTATCTGCATCTACAGTACCTCTGAAAAAATATTTGGGCTTGTAGCTGTGTGTGGGACTATTTGTATTAGTCCATCTATACTGACCTCCATCAGGTTGCAAACTGAATATATTTTTTTCTGCATCTACCTCTGAAAAAATATTTGGCCTTCTAGTAATGTGTCGGACTTTCTCTATTAGTCCATCTATACTGACCTCCATCAGGTTGCAAATTAAAACTAATTTTTATCTGCATCTACAGTACCTCTGAAAAAATATTTGGGCTTCTAGCTGTGTGTGGGACTTGTTCTATTAGTCCATCTATACTGACCTCCATCAGGTTGCAAATTCAAAATAATTTTTTTCTGCATCTAACCCAGCCAATAGTTTTGGCCTAATACCACAGTTTGGCCACTCAGCTCTGCTCGGTTACCATCCATTGTTTTTTTGTGCAAACAACTCCAGAGTTGTGAATTAGTTAACCACCAAAATGAGTGGAAAAAGGCCTGCTGCTGGTGGAAAGGGGAATAGGCGTGTTGGGAAGGGGAAAAAAGGTTGTGTCCGTGGGGTAGGTGTTAAAGCAACAGTAACATCTGCAGAAGAAAGACCATCTTCCAGCCAAACTAAAATGTCTACTTCTTTTAGCGGACAATGTGATAAGATCCCTTTCTTACGGCCACGCCAATCGCTACAAATTCCAGATGAGGCACAAAAACAGCAGGTGCTTCAACGGATATCAAGTGCTCCTTTAAGTGGGCTCTCCTCCACATCAACTTCAACATCACAAATACTCCAGTCCTCAAAGGTGTCACCCAAATCGCACTTGCTTCCTCACAGCTCCCAAATCTCCAGCTGCCCGTCTGAGTATGAGGTAGAACAGATGGTTGAGTCTGCAGAGCTGTTTACTCATACTATAGCCTGGGAATCAGAGGTCGACTCCAGCGCTTCTGTGAATCCAGACGAGGAAATGATCTGCACTGATGCCCAGAATCTTTATGAGTCGGATCCAGGACCAGACGCAGAAGGTTCTGACCATAATGTAGACCCTCATTCCCAAACTGTAACTCCTGTTGGTGGAGACAATGAGGAAGATGATGATAAGACTCAAATACCTGATTGGAGCGACAACTTTAGTTTTTTGTCAGGGCAGGAACAGGTTGGCTCTGAGGACGACGGGTGTGATAACGCACAGGGTGATGATGATGAGGTCGGAGATCCCACTTACTGTCAACCCACAGTCAGCCAAGAGATGAGGTCAGCAGAGGAGGTGGAGGAAGATGCTAGTGACGACGAGGTCAGGTTGCGCCTTCCTGGACAGAGACGTAGTACTGGAAGCACGTCAACAACTGCATCCTCAAACACAACTCTGCCTCTCACCACAAGTCGTGGTGGCTCTTCAGGTCGCATGGGTGCTAAGCCTTGCATAGCCTGGGCATTTTTTCAGATCGATAAAGATGACCCAACTCGTGTTATCTGTAACATTTGTCAGCAAAAGCTAAGTAGAGGCCAAAAAATACATAGTTTGAGTACTTCATGCATGAACCGGCACATGGACATGAAGCATAAGTTGCAGTGGGAAGCTCAGTGTGCTACAATGCGGCCTAGCCGGCCGGGCCAATCACCGTCTGCCATATCTTGTGCATCCGCGGCCTCTTCATCCTCTGTGACTGGGGGGACAGCAGTCACACCTGTTTTGGGGCGCAGACCTGCCACCTCTTTACCCGCAACAGCCAGCGTGATTGGCAGGTCATCATTTTCTTTGGAGGTGGTAACACCAGCTGGTGTTGAGCGCTGTCCGACATCGATAGCACCACCTTTGGATCAAGGCAACCTAACATGTCCGCCTGCATCTTCCTCATAGACCGGCAGTTTGCCGGGGACACCCTTATCAACCCCGTCTAAGCACAATAGCCAGCCCTCGGTCCCTCAGATGTGGACAAGTAAAAGACCATTTCCTCCTAGCCATGAGAAAGCTAAGAGGTTGAATTTCACCATCTGCAAGCTCTTGGCTACAGAAATGCTGCCTTTCCGCCTGGTGGACACAGAGGATTTTCGAGACCTTATGTCCGTCGCAGTGCCCCAGTACCAGATGCCCAGTCGGCACTACTTCTCAAAGAAAGGTGTGCCTGCGCTCCACCAGCATGTCGCACACAACATCACCGCTTCTTTGAGAAACTCTGTGTGTGACAGGGTGCATTTCACCACAGACACTTGGACGAGTAGGCATGGACAGGGGCGTTACATGTCGCTGACTGGGCACTGGGTAACTATGGTGACAGCAGGACAAGGGGCTGCTGTCCAAGTCTTGCCGTCCCCACGAGTTGTGCGTCAATCCTCTTTATGTCAAAGTTCCTCCACTGCTTCTGCCTCCTCAACCTCCTCTCGGTCTTCCACCTGCACCCAAAGCCTGTCTGGTCATGCCACAAGCTTTCTAACTGCGCAGAAGGGATCCTGCACACCTCCTTACTATGCTGGCAGTAGGGCTCAACGTCGTCAGGTGGTTTTTACATTGAAATGTCTGGGAAATGTGAGTCACACAGCTGAGGAGTTGTGGTCAGCTCTGGAGAACCAATTTCATGAATGGTTGTCTCCACTGGACCTGAAACCAGGGAAGGCCGTGTGCGACAATGCTGCAAACCTGGGTGCGGCCCTTCGCCGGGGCAATGTCACACACGTGCCTTGCATGGCTCACGTGTTGAACCTGGTTGTCCAGCAATTTTTAGCCCACTATCCCAGACTAGATGGCCTTCTGCAGAGGGCACGGTCGCTGTGTGCTCACTTCCGCCGTTCGCATCCCGCAGCTCAGCGACTTACATCTCTACAGAAGTCGTTGGGCCTGCCACTTCACCGGCTAAAATGCGATGTGCCTACCCGGTGGAATTCAACTCTGCACATGTTGCAGCGACTGTGGCAGCACCGACAAGCCCTGGTGCAATACGTTCTGACGTATAGCCTGGGCCAACGAGATTCAGAGGTGGGGCATATCACGCTGGAGGAGTGGTCTCAGATCAGGGACCTATGCACCCTTCTGCACAGTTTTGAAATGGCGACGAAGATGTTTAGTGCTGACGATGCCATTATCAGCATGACTATTCCGGTGATTTACATGCTGGAGCACATGTTAAACAGAATTCGGAGTCAGGTGGTGGCACAAGAGGAGGTGGAGGAAGTAGAGGAGGAGGAGTTGTATGCGGAAGGGCTAACATCTGCAAGGTCCAGACGGTCGGCAGCACCAAGGCGGCAGGCATGTGAGGGTGGGGGAGATGGTTTTACCAGGGCGCATGGTAGCAGCCAAACTAGTGAGGAAGGTGCAGGAGCCCAGGAAGAAGTGGAGGACGAACTGATGGAAGACTCATCAGATGAGGGAGACCTTGATCACATTTCTGTTGTGCGAGGTTGGGGGGAGAGGACAGAGGAAGGAAGCATGATTGTTACCTCGCCACCAACACAACAGGGACTTGGTGCTCCTGGATGCGCAACACACATGAGTGCCTTCTTGCTGCACTACCTGCAACATGACCCTCGAATTGTGAGAATTAGAAATAATCCTGACTATTGGGTTGCCACACTGTTAGATCCCCGGTACAAAAGTAAATTTGCAGAAATTATTCCTGCCATAGAAAGGGATGCACGCATGCAGGAGTATCAGCAGAGACTGTTGCAGAATCTTACATGTGCTTTTCCACAAAATACCAGTGGTGCACGTAGTGAATCTCACAGTTCCAACTTGCCAACCGTGGGACCGTCAAGTGTTCAGCACTCAAACCGTAACAGAACCACAGTATCTGCTGGTAACATCAATTTTGCGGAATCATTTCACCACTTTTTTAGCCCATCCTTTGCAAGGCCACAGGAGACAAGAAGTCTGACACATAGTCAACGCCTAGAGACGATGGTACAGGAGTATCTCCAAGTAAACATTGAAGCCACGACTGTGTCACTGGACCCTTGCTCTTTTTGGGCTTCCAATCTGGATAAATGGCCGGAGCTAGCCACTTACGCCTTGGAGATCTTGTCATGCCCCGCAGCCAGCGTTCTGTCTGAACGTGTGTTCAGCGCTGCTGGTGGTGTGCTGACAGATAAGCGCACGCGGCTCTCCACTGATAATGTAGACAGACTCACGTTCATAAAGATGAACAAATCATGGATCCGAAACGACTTTTCTACCCCTGTGTCATCCTGGGGAGAGTAAAAGCTTGATGATTGGTTAAAATCACCCTACCAACCGTTTTAAGCTTTCAAATTACTAATCATGTTTATCTGTATCTTGACTGGAAAATAATTTGGGCTTTGTAGCAGTGTGCAGCACTGATCCTATTAGGCCATCTATACTAAAGCTTCACCAGATTTAAAATTAAAAATAATTTTTAGCTGCATCTAGCCCGGAAAATAATTTTGGGGCTCCGAGATGCGCAAGGCACATAAGTGCCTTCTTGCTGCACTACCTGCAGCATGACCCTCATATTGTCAGAATTCGAAGTAATCATGACTACTGGGTTGCCACACTCTTAGATCCCCCAAACTTTTCGATCAACCTTTTCATTTTAATAAAGACCAAAAAAATGGTCATTTTTGAAATTATAAGCATTAGCAGGTTGTTAGAAACTGAAATCAAACAGTTTTCAACTCAAAACTTTATTCTAGGTGATGTTACATTTTCACATAGGACCCCTTGTTCGAAAGGAGCTTCTGAACTCTCTCGTCCATTGAATTTGTCAGGTTTTGGATGGTTTCTGCTTCAATTGTTTTGCATGAGGACAGAATACCCTCCCAGAGCTGTTGCTTAGATGTGAACTGCCTCCCGCCATCATAGACACTCCTTTTAATGATGCTCCAAAGGTTCTGAATGGGGTAGAGGTCAGGGGAGCATGGGGGTCACACCATAAGTTTGTCCCCTTTTATGCCCATATCAGCCAGAGATGCAGATGTTTTATGTGCAGCATGAGATGGTGCATTATCATGCAGAAAAATGATCTTGCTGTGAAATACACGGTTCTTCTTCTTGAACCATGGCAGGAAGTGCTGTTTGAGAAAATCCACATACATTATGGAGTTCATCTTTAGCGCCTTCAGGGATCCTAAAGGGGCCGACAATCTCTCTCCCCATGATTCCAGCCCAAAACATTACTCCACCTCCTCCTTGTTGGCGCTGTAGCCGTGTTTGCGTGGGGTGTCCATCAACCAGCCATCCTCCACTCCATCCATCTGGACCATCGAGCGCTGCACGGCACTCATCCATGAACAAAACAGTTTTGAAATCAGTCTTCATGTAATGTTTGGCCCACTGGAGCCGTTTCTGCTTGTGTGAAGTGGATAGAGGAGGTCGACAGGATGGCGCATGCACAGCTGCAAACCTCTGAAGGACCCTGCATCTTGTTGTTCGGGGGACGTTGGAGGCACAAGCAGCTTCAAAAACTTGTCTGCTGCTATGACAAGGCTTTTTTGCAGCTGCTCTTTCAACCTGACGTAATTGCCTGTAGGAAAGAGTCCTCAATTTGCCCTTATCAGCACGCACACGTGTGTACTGTGCATCAGCTACATACTTCTTGATTGCCAAGACACTTCATCCTGATCATCGCACAATGTTGATTGTAGTCATGCCTTGACCTAAACACTCCACAATTTGTTGCTTCTCAGCAGCCGACACATCCTTTTTCTTTCCCATTTTGGCAGAAAATGTAGGCTGCTTAATAATGTGAGAGAGCCTTCTTAAGTAGTCTTGCCTTTCATTGGACACACCTGCCAAACTAATTAGCACAGGTGTCTGCAATTGCTTACAGTGATATAAAGAGCCCTGACACACATCACCATCAATGAGTTTAACTGACAAACAAACAAATTCTTCCCTTATCACTCCTAAACACTTTTTGTATAATAATTTGGAACGCAGTGTACATGTGCTTTTCCACAAAACACCAGTGGTTCACGTAGTGAATCTTACAGTTCTAACTTGCCAACCGTGGTCTGTATGGAGTTGTTCAATAAAGGGCCCAAAATTAAGATAACATAGATGGGAGAGGTCTCTATGAATAGGAATTCCTAAGTATTTGATACCCTGTGAGGGCCAGGCAAAGGGAAAGTTGGACTGGATGGAATCCTATATGGATTTGGGGAGGGAGACATCGAGGGCCTCAGACTTCGCTGCATTGATTTTAAAATTTTACCATGTAACAAAGTGATCTATTTCAGCCATAACAGCATGGATGGATATATGTGATTGAGTGATATATACTAGGACATCATCAGCAAATAGAGAGCACTTGTACTCGGTGCCTCCCACCTCAATCCACCTTATATTGGGGTTATAGCGAATTGATGAGAGCAGGTGCTCCGTCACTAGGATGTATAAGAGAGGGGACAGAGGACATCCCTGCCTTGTCCCATTGGTGATTGTGAAAGGTGATGAAAATGTTCTGACGCACCCCCTGGGCCTTGGGACACCCGGAGCCGGACCCTTTTTGGTGGATGCTGGTGGTTGTAGTCTTCGTGGCGGCGACCCAGTTCCGTGGCTCAGGGCGGTCAAACCAGTGGCGGAACTATTTATGTGGTTTTCATGTTTAAATGTCCGAATACGCCACCCGTGGATTGCGGTCAGAGTGAACCGCCGCTACAGGGCAGACCGCTGAGGCTGGTGTTGTGGGTGCAGCAGAGCGTAGCATAACTCCCCACGGGAGGAGTATAGCCTCAGGGCAGTGTATGCGGAGGATGGGGGTGATGGTGCAGGGCAGCAGCAGTAACGACACGGAGTCAGTGATGCAGTTCAGGGCCTTTACTCACAGTTCTTATTATCCAGACCACGTCTGCAGGTAACGGCTGCCCACGTCGCACTGTGCTCACCAGGTGAGGGGCTCAGACAACTCCCAGATAACTTTGGAGCACTTCACAGGACCCCCTTTGTGTGTCCTTTGTCTGGCCTTTCTTACCAACACTTCTGTCCGGCTGCCTCGGGCCTCCTCTTGGTAAACTTGGCGCCAGTTTCCCTGACCCTATGTGGTGCCTTCCTAGCGGGTGTAGCGAGGGGCTGCGCCACATAAAATGTCAGAGCCTCCGGTTTCTAGCTGAGGGTCGTTTCCTGCCTCCACTAGTTCGGGGACCGGTCTCCCCCTTTGGCCTGACCCCTCCACGCAGGTGGAATCGGGCGTGCGGTGGCGACTCGCCCGTCCGCACCCCTGGGATCCCTTCATTCCTCGTTCCTGGAGCCTTCTCCGCTCCTCTTCCTTCCTTCTCCCTCTTCCAGGCCTGGGCCTCTGTTACTAGGCCCGCCTCCGGAGCAGAGCTCATGCAGAGCCCCTGCTCCCTGCCACTTCTGCTCAGACTTCTCTGCACTGAACTAAGATGGTGCCCACCTTTTATACTCCCTTCTCAATGCACCCAGGAACTGCTTCCTCCCTGCTCCTGCACTACAGGGTTCCCCTTCCTCAGTGTTCCCTCCCCCCACTCCAGCCAGGGACAGGGACTGTCGTGCCCATCTCAGGGGCATATTGGTCGCCCTGCCCCACGGCAATGTGGTGTAATGCATGCAGGTGTCGGGTCCTGATCCACACTCCATCCTTACCTGAGAGTGAGATATCACACCTCTGGGTGAGGTGCAATACGTCTGTAGCAACCGAGCCCTCAGGGTGCTACAGTTCCATTTATCTTCAGCCTAGGTGACGTATTGCGATACAGGGCCGTGATTTTGGCTATAAAAGGGTCCCCTAGACCCCTACCCCAAGCTTTTTAAGAGAATCATATATGGCGTGCCAGGAGACTCTATGGAATGCTTTCTCAGCATCCAACGAGAGTATCTAATTACAAATTTTTAACTGCATCTAGCCCAGGAAATACTTTGTGCCTAGTAGCAGTGTCTGCTAGTGAGCGGATTATCCCGGCTGTTAAGCAAGCTGCACCACCTGTAGTTTAGACACTTAATTTTTTCAAAGGAAATGCTTCGGGACCATGGGATACTTAGTGAAGAGCATCAGGAGGCACCCCAAGGCATAGGGGCTGGGACTGGCAGTAGGATGCCTTGCGGTGGACAGCCGAGCTCGATCCTTATAAAATCTTTTTAACTGCAGCAGCTTTAGTGGACGCTACTGGAGCTGGAATTACCGCGGCTGCTGGCATGAGACTTGCCCTCCAATAGATCCTTGTAAATGGATTTAAAGTGTATTCATTCAAATTAGAGAGACAATTTAAATTAAAAAGCTTAGAGCTGCCTCCACCACAGGGGGGCTCGCTCGACCCACCAGCGGACAGGCACCAGTATTGGGAGAGGGGGGCTGGCCGTCAGGGTTCACCGCGGCTCTGGCACAAACCCGGCGACACGGAGGTGGCACGGGCAGGAGCGGACTGGCCGTGTCGGCTTCTCACTTTTTGGATTTTAGAAGAGCATGACATGCCTATATCTGTGTCTCCCCCTCCTTTTACTCCTCCACCTCTTTTATTTTCGCATGACTATATGTACTTGTCACTTTTCCATGTGTTAGTTATGTCTTCTGAGCAGTTTGTCAGCTTTTGGACACCTTTGAAGGTGTTTTCTATGTGCTTTGATGTGTTTTTGTTTGCCTGCCATTGGTTTTAACGGTGTTCGAAGGTGTTCGACGAACAGTTCGACGAACAGTTCGGCGAACACACGGGTGTTCGACGAACCGAACCGAACTCGAACACTACGGGGGTGGCTCAACACTAATTGGGACCTCTGTGCCCAGTAGGGAATCTGGCATACAGAGGAGGATTTCATATCCCTCAGTCCATCCGTGAATACCGCACATTCAGAGGACTAGGTACCACGAAGGCCCCAGCGTCCAGGGATTGTGGTAACCAGTGGGAAAGCCCTCGCCGCCAAGCAAGACGGGTGAGAGAAACATCAAGGGAGCTAGACCCTGTTCCAGGCAGGTCAGAAGCTCCAGGGAGAGTGACAGGAAAATCCTTAAAGGAGGCCTTACACCCGCTCACTGGGGAGCAAGACCAGAAGTGCACACTACCTACAAGTACCCCGGACCGTACCTGACTACCATCTGCAGTAAAGGTACTGAAACTAGCCCTGGTGTGTGTGTCTGTCTGTTCTTCCTCTGACCCGGCTGGGTCCCCTCTCTCGTGCATCCCTTCACACCACCCTGCCCTGGGGGCCCACTCCACCTGTAGGGAGCAGAAACACCTCAGCTGCCATCCCAACACCCCCGGAGGTCAGAAACAGCTCTGGTAATCATTACCAGGTACCACAGGTGGCATTACAAACTGTTAATTTATTTTATCCAAGTTACAATCCCCTTTTTCAAGAGTGACCCCAGGTTACGGGTAGAGATGAGTGTTGTTCTACTCGAACTGTTCGCTAATCTCAAATTCAAGCTGTTTTGGGCGGTGTTCGAGCCGTTCGGCGTACACGAACAATTTGAGAAAAATTCGGCTGTTCGAGGTTATGTTCGATAACTGTTCGTGCACCAAAATCATAACTGGATTTTTTCTCAGTAATGATGAAAATTAATGTTAATACGCAGTTTGAGTGTACAGCGGGGTGGGGGAGGGGCAGGGGATGGATCTCTGCAGGAACAATGAAGATCTCCATTTTTTTTTCTCTTTCCCGCATTTACAGTGGGGAGGTGCAATCTGTCAGCCTATCAGCAGCGCACACACGGAGCGAAGTGCTTTTTTTCACACAAGCAAGGGCATGTGTCATTGGCAGTGTATGTCACATGTCCTTGCCCTATAAGACCAAGCCATTTTCCCCGTCGCCACCATTTTCTCACTGCTGCAGCTGCGTGTTAGACGGCACCGCTGTTGCTGTGTGCGCTATACCTTGTTAATTTCAAGCCAATTTTCGCACAAATATACAGATAGCTTGGGAGTAGGGAATAGTTGTGATTGCAGTCCTTTTAAGGACTAGGTTACAGCATTTCCTACGACTTTTATCAGGGAGGTCTGTGCTCTTAAATAGATAGGTTGTGGGAGTAAAGACTAATTGTAATTGGAGTCCTTTTCAGGACTAGGTTACATCAGTTCCTATCAGTTTTTGCCAGGCAGGTCTGTGCCAGTGCTGTGCAAGTTTTTTTCACAGCATTTGGCTGAATCTAGCAAAGCTAATCCTTTTTGGCCTATTGCAGAGTGTGTTAGTCAGTGGAGTAGCCTATCTGTGTTGCAAGATATACCACCTGTGTATAGAATACCAATTTTTTTACTGCACCTAGTGAAGTAAAATCTTTTGGGCATAGCATCATTCTATTAGTCCATCTATACTGACCTCCATCAGGTTGCAAATTAAAACTAATCTTTATCTGCATCTACAGTACCTCTGAAAAAATATTTGGGCTTCTAGCAGTGTGTGGGACTTGTTCTATTAGTCCATCTATACTGACCTCCATCAGGTTGCAAACTGAATATATTTTTTTCTGCATCTACCTCTGAAAAAATATTGGGCTTCTAGCTGTGTGTGGGTCTTGTTCTATTAATCCATCTATACTGACCTCCATCAGGTTGCAAACTGAATATATTTTTTTCTGCATCTACCTCTGAAAAAATATTTGGCCTTCTAGTAGTGTGTCGGACTTTCTCTATTAGTCCATCTATACTGACCTCCATCAGGTTGCAAATTAAAACTAATTTTTATCTGCATCTACAGTACCTCTGAAAAAATATTTGGGCTTCTAGCAGTGTGTGGGACTTGTTCTATTAGTCCATCTATACTGACCTCCATCAGGTTGCAAACTGAATATATTTTTTTCTGCATCTACCTCTGAAAAAATATTTGGCCTTCTAGTAGTGTGTCGGACTTTCTCTATTAGTCCATCTATACTGACCTCCATCAGGTTGCAAACTGAATATAATTTTTTTTCTGCATCTAGCTCTGAAAAAATATTTGGCCTTCTAGTAGTGTGTCGGACTTTCTCTATTAGTCCATCTATACTGACCTCCATCAGGTTGCAAATTAAAACTAATTTTTATCTGCATCTACAGTACCTCTGAAAAAATATTTGGGCTTCTAGCAGTGTGTGGGACTTGTTCTATTAGTCCATCTATACTGACCTCCATCAGGTTGCAAACTGAATATATTTTTTTCTGCATCTACCTCTGAAAAAATATTGGGCTTCTAGCTGTGTGTGGGTCTTGTTCTATTAATCCATCTATACTGACCTCCATCAGGTTGCAAACTGAATATATTTTTTTCTGCATCTACCTCTGAAAAAATATTTGGCCTTCTAGTAGTGTGTCGGACTTTCTCTATTAGTCCATCTATACTGACCTCCATCAGGTTGCAAACTGAATATAATTTTTTTCTGCATCTAGCTCTGAAAAAATATTTGGCCTTCTAGTAGTGTGTCGGACTTTCTCTATTAGTCCATCTATACTGACCTCCATCAGGTTGCAAATTAAAACTAATTTTTATCTGCATCTACAGTACCTCTGAAAATATATTTGGGCTTCTAGCAGTGTGTGGGACTTGTTCTATTAGTCCATCTAGACTGACCTCCATCAGGTTGCAAACTGAATATATTTTTTTCTGCATCTACCTCTGAAAAAATATTGGGCTTCTAGCTGTGTGTGGGTCTTGTTCTATTAATCCATCTATACTGACCTCCATCAGGTTGCAAACTGAATATATTTTTTTCTGCATTTACCTCTGAAAAAATATTTGGCCTTCTAGTAGTGTGTCGGACTTTCTCTATTAGTCCATCTATACTGACCTCCATCAGGTTGCAAATTAAAACTAATTTTTATCTGCATCTACAGTACGTCTGAAAAAATATTTGGGCTTCTAGCAGTGTGTGGGACTTGTTCTATTAGTCCATCTATACTGACCTCCATCAGGTTGCAAGTTGAATATATTTTTTTCTGCATCTACCTCTGAAAAAATATTGGGCTTCTAGCTGTATGTGGGTCTTGTTCTATTAATCCATCTATACTGACCTCCATCAGGTTGCAAACTGAATATAATTTTTTTCTGCATCTAGCTCTGAAAAAATATTTGGCCTTCTAGTAGTGTGTCGGACTTTCTCTATTAGTCCATCTATACTGACCTCCATCAGGTTGCAAATTAAAACTAATTTTTATCTGCATCTACAGTACCTCTGAAAAAATATTTGGGCTTCTAGCTGTGTGTGGGACTTGTTGTATTAGTCCATCTATACTGACCTCCATCAGGTTGCAAATTCAAAATAATTTTTTTCTGCATCTAACCCAGCCAATAGTTTTGGCCTAATACCACAGTTTGGCCACTCAGCTCTGCTCGGTTACCATCCATTGTTTTTTTGTGCAAACAACTCCAGAGTTGTGAATTAGTTAACCACCAAAATGAGTGGAAAAAGGCCTGCTGCTGGTGGAAAGGGGAATAGGCGTGTTGGGAAGGGGAAAAAAGGTTGTGTCCGTGGGGTAGGTGTTAAAGCAACAGTAACATCTGCAGAAGAAAGACCATTTTCCAGCCAAACTAAAATGTCTACTTCTTTTAGCGGACAATGTGATAAGATCCCTTTCTTACGGCCACGCCAATCGCTACAAATTCCAGATGAGGCACAAAAACAGCAGGTGCTTCAACGGATATCAAGTGCTCCTTTAAGTGGGCTCTCCTCCACATCAACTTCAACATCACAAATACTCCAGTCCTCAAAGGTGTCACCCAAATCGCACTTGCTTCCTCACAGCTCCCAAATCTCCAGCTGCCCGTCTGAGTATGAGGTAGAACAGATGGTTGAATCTGCAGAGCTGTTTACTCATACTATAGCCTGGGAATCAGAGGTCGACTCCAGCGCTTCTGTGAATCCAGACGAGGAAATGATCTGCACTGATGCCCAGAATCTTTATGAGTCGGATCCAGGACCAGACGCAGAAGATTCTGACCATAATGTAGACCCTCATTCCCAAACTGTAACTCCTGTTGGTGGAGACAATGAGGAAGACGATGATAAGACTCAAATACCTGATTGGAGCGACAACTTTAGTTTTTTGTCAGGGCAGGAACAGGTTGGCTCTGAGGACGACGGGTGTGATAACGCACAGGGTGATGATGATGAGGTCGGAGATCCCACTTACTGTCAACCCACAGTCAGCCAAGAGATGAGGTCAGCAGAGGAGGTGGAGGAAGATGCTAGTGACGACGAGGTCAGGTTGCGCCTTCCTGGACAGAGACGTAGTACTGGAAGCACGTCAACAACTGCATCCTCAAACACAACTCTGCCTCTCACCACAAGTCGTGGTGGCTCTTCAGGTCGCATGGGTGCTAAGCCTTGGATAGCCTGGGCATTTTTTCAGATCGATAAAGATGACCCAACTCGTGTTATCTGTAACATTTGTCAGCAAAAGCTAAGTAGAGGCCAAAAAATACATAGTTTGAGTACTTCATGCATGAACCGGCACATGGACATGAAGCATAAGTTGCAGTGGGAAGCTCAGTGTGCTACAATGCGGCCTAGCCGGCCGGGCCAACCACCGTCTGCCATATCTTGTGCATCCGCGGCCTCTTCATCCTCTGTGACTGGGGGGACAGCAGTCACACCTGTTTTGGGGCGCAGACCTGCCACCTCTTTACCCGCAACAGCCAGCGTGATTGGCAGGTCATCATTTTCTTTGGAGGTGGTAACACCAGCTGGTGTTGAGCGCTGTCCGACATCGATAGCACCACCTTTGGATCAAGACAACCTAACATGTCCGCCTGCATCTTCCTCACAGACCGGCAGTTTGCCGGGGACACCCTTATCAACCCCGTCTAAGCACAATAGCCAGCCCTCGGTCCCTCAGATGTGGACAAGTAAAAGACCATTTCCTCCTAGCCATGAGAAAGCTAAGAGGTTGAATTTCACCATCTGCAAGCTCTTGGCTACAGAAATGCTGCCTTTCCGCCTGGTGGACACAGAGGATTTTCGAGACCTTATGTCCGTCGCAGTGCCCCAGTACCAGATGCCCAGTCGGCACTACTTCTCAAAGAAAGGTGTGCCTGCGCTCCACCAGCATGTCGCACACAACATCACCGCTTCTTTGAGAAACTCTGTGTGTGACAGGGTGCATTTCACCACAGACACTTGGACGAGTAGGCATGGACAGGGGCGTTACATGTCGCTGACTGGGCACTGGGTAACTATGGTGACAGCAGGACAAGGGGCTGCTGTCCAAGTCTTGCCGTCCCCACGAGTTGTGCGTCAATCCTCTTTATGTCAAAGTTCCTCCACTGCTTCTGCCTCCTCAACCTCCTCTCGGTCTTCCACCTGCACCCAAAGCCTGTCTGGTCATGCCACAAGCTTTCTAACTGCGCAGAAGGGATCCTGCACACCTCTTTACTATGCTGGCAGTAGGGCTCAACGTCATCAGGCGGTTTTTACATTGAAATGTCTGGGAAATGTGAGTCACACAGCTGAGGAGTTGTGGTCAGCTCTGGAGAACCAATTTCATGAATGGTTGTCTCCACTGGACCTGAAACCAGGGAAGGCCGTGTGTGACAATGCTGCAAACCTGGGTGCGGCCCTTCGCCGGGGCAATGTCACACACGTGCCTTGTATGGCTCACGTGTTGAACCTGGTTGTCCAGCAATTTTTAGCCCACTATCCCAGACTAGATGGCCTTTTGCAGAGGGCACGGTCGCTGTGTGCTCACTTCCGCCGTTCGCATCCCGCAGCTCAGCGACTTACATCTCTACAGAAGTCGTTGGGCCTGCCACTTCACCGGCTAAAATGCGATGTGCCTACCCGGTGGAATTCAACTCTGGACATGTTGCAGCGACTGTGGCAGCACCGACAAGCCCTGGTGCAATACGTTCTGACGTATAGCCTGGGCCAACGAGATTCAGAGGTGGGGCAAATCACGCTGGAGGAGTGGTCTCAGATCAGGGACCTATGCACCCTTCTGCACAGTTTTGAAATGGCGACGAAGATGTTTAGTGCTGACGATGCCATTATCAGCATGACTATTCCGGTGATTTACATGCTGGAGCACATGTTAAACAGAATTCGGAGTCAGGTGGTGGCACAAGAGGAGGTGGAGGAAGTAGAGGAGGAGGAGTTGTATGCGGAAGGGCTAACATCTGCAAGGTCCAGAAGGTCGGCAGCACCAATGCGGCAGGCATGTGAGGGTGGGGGAGATGGTTTTACCAGGGCGCATGGTAGCAGCCAAACTAGTGAGGAAGGTGCAGGAGCCCAGGAAGAAGTGGAGGATGAACTGATGGAAGACTCATCAGATGAGGGAGACCTTGATCACATTTCTGTTGTGCGAGGTTGGGGGGAGAGGACAGAGGAAGGAAGCATGATTGTTACCTCGCCACCAACACAACAGGGACTTGGTGCTCCTGGATGCGCAACACACATGAGTGCCTTCTTGCTGCACTACCTGCAACATGACCCTCGAATTGTGAGAATTAGAAATAATCCTGACTACTGGGTTGCCACACTGTTAGATCCCCGGTACAAAAGTAAATTTGCAGAAATTATTCCTGCCATAGAAAGGGATGCACGCATGCAGGAGTATCAGTAGAGACTATTGCAGAATCTTACATGTGCTTTTCCACAAAACACCAGTGGTGCACGTAGTGAATCTCACAGTTCCAACTTGCCAACCGTGGGACCGTCAAGTGTTCAGCACTCAAACCGTAACAGAACCACAGTATCTGGTGGTAACATCAATTTTGCGGAATCATTTCACCACTTTTTTAGCCCATCCTTTGCAAGGCCACAGGAGACAAGAAGTCTGACACATAGTCAACGCCTAGAGACGATGGTACAGGAGTATCTCCAAGTAAACATTGAAGCCACGACTGTGTCACTGGACCCTTGCTCTTTTTGGGCTTCCAATCTGGATAAATGGCCGGAGCTAGCCACTTACGCCTTGGAGATCTTGTCATGCCCCGCAGCCAGCGTTCTGTCTGAACGCGTGTTCAGCGCTGCTGGTGGTGTGCTGACAGATAAGCGCACGCGGCTCTCCACTGATAATGTAGACAGACTCACGTTCATAAAGATGAACAAATCATGGATCCGAAACGACTTTTCTACCCCTGTGTCATCCTGGGGAGAGTAAAAGCTTGATGATTGGTTAAAATCACCCTACCAAACGTTTTAAGCTTTCAAATTACTAATCATGTTTATCTGTATCTTGACTGGAAAATAATTTGGGCTTTGTAGCAATGTGCAGCACTGATCCTATTAGGCCATCTATAATAAGCTCCACCAGATTTAAAATTAAAAATAATTTTTAGCTGCATCTAGCCCGGAAAATAATTTTGGGGCTCCGAGATGCGCAAGACACATAAGTGCCTTCTTGCTGCACTACCTGCAGCATGACCCTCATATTGTCAGAATTCGAAGTAATCATGACTACTGGGTTGCACACTCTTAGATCCCCCAAACTTTTCGATCAACCTTTTCATTTTAATAAAGACCAAAAAAATGGTCATTTTTGAAATTATAAGCATTAGCAGGTTGTTAGAAACTGAAATCAAACAGTTTTCAACTCAAAACTTTACTCTAGGTGATGTTACATTTTCACATAGGACCCCTTGTTCGAAAGGAGCTTCTGAACTCTCTCGTCCATTGAATTTGTCAGGTTTTGGATGGTTTCTGCTTCAATTGTTTTGCATGAGGACAGAATACCCTCCCAGAGCTGTTGCTTAGATGTGAACTGCCTCCCGCCATCATAGACACTCCTTTTAATGATGCTCCAAAGATTCTGAATGGGGTAGAGGTCAGGGGAGCATGGGGGTCACACCATAAGTTTGTCCCCTTTTATGCCCATATCAGCCAGAGATGCAGATGTTTTATGTGCAGCATGAGATGGTGCATTATCATGCAGAAAAATGATCTTGCTGTGAAATACACGGTTCTTCTTCTTGAACCATGGCAGGAAGTGCTGTTTGAGAAAATCCACATACATTATGGAGTTCATCTTTAGCGCCTTCAGGGATCCTAAAGGGGCCGACAATCTCTCTCCCCATGATTCCAGCCCAAAACATTACTCCACCTCCTCCTTGTTGGCGCTGTAGCCGTGTTTGCGTGGGGTGTCCATCAACCAGCCATCCTCCACTCCATCCATCTGAACCATCGAGCGCTGCACGGCACTCATCCGTGAACAAAACTGTTTTGAAATCAGTCTTCATGTAATGTTTGGCCCACTGGAGCCGTTTCTGCTTGTGTGAAGTGGATAGAGGAGGTCGACAGGATGGTGTATGCACAGCTGCAAACCTCTGAAGGACCCTGCATCTTGTTGTTCGGGGGACGTTGGAGGCACAAGCAGCTTCAAAAACTTGTCTGCTGCTATGACAAGGCTTTTTGGCCGCTGCTCTTTCAACCTGACGTAATTGCCTGTAGGAAAGAGTCCTCAATTTGCCCTTATCAGCACGCACACGTGTGTACTGTGAATCAGCTACATACTTCTTGATTGCCAAGACACTTCATCCTGATCATCGCACAATGTTGATTGTAGTCATGCCTTGACCTAAACACTCCACAATTTGTTGCTTCTCAGCAGCCGACACATCCTTTTTCTTTCCCATTTTGGCAGAAAATGTAGGCTGCTTAATAATGTGAGACAGCCTTCTTAAGTAGTCTTGCCTTTCATTGGACACACCTGCCAAACTAATTAGCACAGGTGTCTGCAATTGCTTACAGTGATATAAAGAGCCCTGACACACATCACCATCAATGAGTTTAACTGACAAACAAACAAATTCTTCCCTTATCACTCCTAAACACTTTTTGCATAATAATTTGGAACACAGTGTACATGTGCTTTTCCACAAAACACCAGCGGTTCACGTAGTGAATCTTACAGTTCTAACTTGCCAACCGTGGTCTGTATGGAGTTGTTCAATAAAGGGCCCAAAATTAAGATAACATAGATGGGAGAGGTCTCTATGAATAGGAGTTCCTAAGTATTTGATACCCTGTGAGGGCCAGGCAAAGGGAAAATTGGACTGGATGGAATCCTATATGGATTTGGGGAGGGAGACATCGAGGGCCTCAGACTTCGCTGCATTGATTTTAAAATTTGACCATGTAACAAAGTGATCTATTTCAGCCATAACAGCAGGGATGGATATATGTGATTGAGTGATATATACTAGGACATCATCAGCAAATAGAGAGCACTTGTACTCGGTGCCTCCCACCTCAATCCACCTAATATTGGGGTTATGGCGAATTGATGAGAGCAGGTGCTCCGTCACTAGGATGTATAAGAGAGGGGACAGAGAACATCCCTGCCTTGTCCCATTGGTGATTGTGAAAGGTCATGAAAATGTTCTGACGCGCCCCCTGGGCCTTGGGACACCCGGAGCCGGACCCTTTTTGGTGGATGCTGGTGGTTGTAGTCTCCGTGGCGGCAACCCGGTTCCGTGGCTCAGGGCGGTCAAACCAGTGGCGGAACTATTTATGTGGTTTTGATGTTTAAATGTCTGACTACGCCACCCGTGGATTGCGGTCAGAGTGAACCGCCGCTACAGGGCAGACCGCTGAGGCTGGTGTTGTGGGTGCAGCAGAGCGTAGCATAACTCCCCACGGGAGGAGTATAGCCTCAGGGCAGTGTATGCGGAGGATGGGGGTGATGGTGCAGGGCAGCAGCAGTAACGACACGGAGTCAGTGATGCAGTCCAGGGCCTTTACTCACAGTTCTTATTATCCAGACCACGTCTGCAGGTAACGGCTGCCCACGTCGTACTGTGCTCACCAGGTGAGGGGCTCAGACAACTCCCAGATAACTTTGGAGCACTTCACAGGACCCCCTTTGTGTGTCCTTTGTCTGGCCTTTCTTACCAACACTTCTGTCCGGCTGCCTCGGGCCTCCTCTTGGTAAACTTGGCGCCAGTTTCCCTGACCCTATGTGGTGCCTTCCTAGCGGGTGTAGCGAGGGGCTGCGCCACATAAAATGTCAGAGCCTCCGGTTTCTAGCTGAGGGTCGTTTCCTGCCTCCACTAGTTCGGGGACCGGTCTCCCCCTTTGGCCTGACCCCTCCACGCTGGTGGATTCGGGCGTGCGGTGGCGACTCGCCCGTCCGCACCCCTGGGATCCCTTCATTCCTCGTTCCTGGAGCCTTCTCCGCTCCTCTTCCTTCCTTCTCCCTCTTCCAGGCCTGGGCCTCTGTTACTAGGCCCGCCTCCGGAGCAGAGCTCATGCAGAGCCCCTGCTCCCTGCCACTTCTGCTCAGACTTCTCTGCACTGAACTAAGATGGTGCCCACCTTTTATACTCCCTTCTCAATGCACCCAGGAACTGCTTCCTCCCTGCTCCTGCACTACAGGGTTCCCCTTCCTCAGTGTTCCCTCCCCCCACTCCAGCCAGGGACAGGGACTGTCGTGCCCATCTCAGGGGCATATTGGTCGCCCTGCCCCACGGCAATGTGGTGTAATGCATGCAGGTGTCGGGTCCTGATCCACACTCCATCCTTACCTGAGAGTGAGATATCACACCTCTGGGTGAGGTGCAATACGTCTGTAGCAACCGAGCCCTCAGGGTGCTACAGTTCCATTTATCTTCAGCCTAGGTGACGTATTGCGATACAGGGCCGTGATTTTGGCTATAAAAGGGTCCCCTAGACCCCTACCCCAAGCTTTTTAAGAGAATCATATATGGCGTGCCAGGAGACTCTATGGAATGCTTTCTCAGCATCCAACGAGAGTATCTAATTACAAATTTTTAACTGCATCTAGCCCAGGAAATACTTTGTGCCTAGTAGCAGTGTCTGCTAGTCAGCGGATTATCCCGGCTGTTAAGCAAGCTACACCACCTGTAGTTTAGACACTTAATTTTTTCAAAGGAAATGCTTCGGGACCATGGGATACTCAGTGAAGAGCATCAGGAGGCACCCCAAGGCATAGGGGCTGGGACTGGCAGTAGGATGCCTTGCGGTGGACAGCCGAGCTCGATCCTTATAAAAGCTTTTTTACTGCAGCAGCTTTAGTGGACGCTACTGGAGCTGGAATTACGCGGCTGCTGGCATGAGACTTGCCCTCCAATAGATCCTTGTAAATGGATTTAAAGTGTATTCATTCAAATTAGAGAGACAATTTAAATTAAAAAGCTTAGAGCTGCCTCCACCACAGGGGGGCTCACTCGACCCACCAGCGGACAGGCACCAGTATTGGGAGAGGGGGGCTGGCCATCAGGGTTCACCGCGGCTCTGGCACAAACCCGGCGACACGGAGGTGGCACGGGCAGGAGCGGACTGGCCGTGTCGGCTTCTCACTTTTTGGATTTTAGAAGGGCATGACATGCCTATATCTGTGTCTCCCCCTCCTTTTACTCCTCCACCTCTTTTATTTTCGCATGACTATATGTACTTGTCACTTTTCCATGTGTTAGTTATGTCTTCTGAGCAGTTTGTCAGCTTTTGGACACCTTTGAAGGTGTTTTCTATGTGTTTCTATGTGTTTTTGTTTGCCTGCCATTGGTTTTAACGGTGTTCGAAGGTGTTCGACGAACAGTTCGATGAACAGTTCGGCGAACACACGGGTGTTCGATGAACCGAACCGAACTCGAACACTACGGGGGTGGCTCAACACTAGTTACGGGCCTGGGAGCCGACCACTGCGACATCCCCAAACCAGTAAAGGCCCGGGTACCGAGTCACCCATCCCCTGGGCTCGTCAAGTACATGAGGGGAGTTGATCTCAAGTCCTCCAGCCATACAGTGCTTTGAGAAAGGCCAAGGTGTGGTACAAGAAGCTGGCCATGCACATCGTACAGATAGCAATGCACAATGCATTTTATCACGATGTGCATGCCAGACTACTACGTCGTACCTTCAGTTCCAGAAGGTAGTGATCAAGGCCCTGATATTTGGCAGTGGTGATGTACTTCCGGAACTGGAGGACCTCGAATAGTAACAGGCCAGCATTTCCCAAAAGCGATCCCTCAAATAGGAAAAAAAGGTAAGTCACAGAAGAGGTGCCGAGTGTGTTACAGGAGGGGGATACGCAAGGACACCATTTATCAATGCTACACCTGCCCCGACAAACCTGGCCTGTGCATGAAAGAATGCTTCAAAAGGTACCACAAATCCATGGACTACTAAATTCATTTCTGATTTACACAACTGACGTATGACAACCTGATGAACGCTACACAACTGATGTATGACACTACATTATAAAATTCAGGAATCAGTAGATCAGTAGGGAATCAGTAGGGGGCATTTGTTGGGCATTTCCACTGCTAAGGCACATCAGGGGCTCTGAAAACATGATATGACGCCCACAGACCATTCCATCAAAGTCTGCATCCCAAAACGTCACTCCTTCCCTTCCGAGCCCTGACTTGCACCCAAACAGTAGTTTTCTCCCACATATGGGTATCAGAGTACTCAGGAGAAACTGTACAACAACTTTTGGGGTCCAATTTCTCCTGTTACCCTCGTGAAAATGAAAAAATTGCGTCTAAAAATCATTTTTGTGGGAAAAACTTTACTTTTTTTTCACAGCTCTACGTTATAAACTTTTGTGAAACACTTGGCGCTTCAAAGTGCTCACCACACATTTAAATAAGTTCCTTAAGGGGTCTAGTTTCCAAAATGGGGTCACTTTTTGTAGGTTTCCACTGTTTAGGCACATCAGGGGCTCTCCAAGCGTGACATGGCGTCCGCCCTCAATTCCAGCGAGTTTTGCGTTGAAAATGTTAAACGGTGCTGCTTCCCTTCCAAGCCCTGCTGTGTGCCCAAACAATGGCTTTCCCCCACAGAGAGGGTATCAGCATACTCAGGAGAAATTGTGCAACAACATTTTGGGTCCAATTTCTCCTGTTACCTTTGTGAAAAAAAAATTGGGGGTCTAAAGTAAAATTTTTGTGAAAAAAAGTTAAATGTTCATTTTTTCCTTTCACATTCGATTAATTGCTGGAAGCACTTGAATGGTTAATAAATTTATTGAATGTAGTTTAGAGCACCTTGAGGGGTGCAGTTTTTAGAATGGTCTCACTTTTGTGCATTTTCTGTTATAAAGGCCCATCAAAGTGACTTCAAATATGGTGTGGTCCCTAAAAAAATGGTTTTGTACATTTTGTTGGAAAAATGAGAAATTGCTGGTCAACTTTTCACCTTTAGAACTCCCTAACAAAAATAATGTTGAATTTTGTTCCAAAATTGTGCTGATGTAAAGTAGACATGTGGGAAATGTTATTTATTGTGACATATCTCTCTGACTTAAGGGCATGAAAATCAAATTTTGAAAGTTGAGAAATTTTCAAAATTTTTGCCAAATTTCCAATTTTTTCACAAATAAATGCCAGTCATATCAAATAAATTTTACCACTATCATGAAGTATAATATGTCACAAAAAAAATCTCTGAATCAGTGGGATCTGCTAAAACATTTACCTCATAAAGTGACAGTAGTCAGAATTGTAAAAATTGTCCTGGTCATTAACGTGCAATCCACCTTCGGGGGTAAAAGGGTTAAAGATATGTTTTGCCACGGCACCTATACTCAGTCAAACCAATGTTTCTCAATCTTTTGTGGTTGAAGTTGATGTGTCGGAGGTGGGGGTTGGGGTTGTGTTGTCTCAGGGTCCATCCCCTGGTAAATGGCCTTCATGCGCTTTTTTTTCCAAGAAGCTGTCTTCAGTCGAGAGAAATTATTATGTGGGTAATAGGGAGCTTGTGGTGATTAAATTGGCTTTTGAGGAATGGCAACATTGGTTGGAGAGGGCAGTCCATCCTGTTACTGTTATCACGGACCATAAGAACCTGTCATATTTCCAGTCTGCTAAGCGTCTCAACCCTAGGCAACCTAGGTGGTCTTTGTATTTTGCTAGGTTCAATTTTGTTGTCGCTTTCCATCCAGGGGTTAAAAACATCAAGGCTGATGCATTGTCTCGAAGCTTCTCTGGTGGTAATGACCATGTGAACCCTGTCCCTATTTTGCAGAAGGGGGTGGTCATTTTGGCCCTGTACCCTGACCTGGAAGGGGAGGTGTTGGAGGCTCAGGGGGATGCCCCTGTCTCCTGTCCTTCGGGGAGCTTGTTTGTGTCATTTAATCTACGCCATAAAGTTATTAGGGAACATCACAACTCTGTGCTTGCTGGTCATCCAGGTAGTAAGGCAACTGTGGACCTCCTTTCCTGTTGTTTTTGGTGGCCGGGATTGTGTCCAGATGTGGATGACCATGTGTCTGCTTGCAGTATTTGCACGCGTTCTAAAGTATCTCATACTCGTCCGTCTGGTTTTCTTCTTCCGCTGCCTATTCCTAGTAGACCATGGACACACTTGTCCATGGATTTTATTACTGACCTACCGGTATCTGCAGACAAGACTGTGATTTTGGTGGTTGTGGATAGGTTCAGTAAAATAGTAGATTTAATCACATTACAGGCACTTCCGAATGCCAAGACTCTGGCTCAGGTATGCATTAATGAGATTGTGAAGCTTCATGGGGTTCCTTCAGATGTGGTGTCAGATAGGGGATGTGGTGTCAGATCGTTCATTTCTAAATTCTGGAAAGCTTTTTGTACTCGACTGGGGATGCAGTTATCTTTTTCTTCTGCTTTCCATCCTCAGTCGAATGGACAGACTGAGCACATAAATCAAAATTTAGAGACTTACAGGTGTTTTTTCTCCAAGAACCAGGAGGATTGGGCATCTTACTTACCATTGGCCGAGTTCACTATAAACAATCGTCACCAAGAGTCTACTGGCAGGTCACCATTCTTTGGTGCATACGAACATAAGTGTGATTGTGTGGTTGTTTACCAGGAATATTAAGTTGAAGGTTCCTTCCTGGAAGCTGGGACCTAGGATATTGGTCCCTATAAAATAACTGCCGTCATTAACCCAGAAGAGTTTCGTCTGGAGTTAGGCTCTTCGAATCCACAATGTGATTCACAGATCTCTGCTTAAGAAGTATGTGGTACCTATTGAGTCCTCCCCCCTTGCTGCCACCCCCATTCATGGTTGATGGCAATTTAGAGTTCCAAATATCGAAGATTGTGGATTCTCGTCTTCAGCGTCGTTCCCTTTAGTATTTGGTGCGCTGGAGGGGTTACAGTCCAGAGGAAAAGATGTGGGTTTCAGCATTGGAGGTGAATGCTCCTAGGTTGGTTCATTCATTCCATGCATCTCATCCAGAAAAACCTGGCACTGAGTGTCCAGAGACCACTCAAAGAGGGGGGGGGGGGGGTACTGTCACGGGTGTGTCAGGGTTGAAAGACAGTCATATAGTGTCCAGCTGTAAAAGGTCGCTGCATTTGGCCTTACAAACATCTCCCTGATCCTTTTATGATTCCTCTCTCTTTAAGGCCCAGCGGTGATCCTCATCTTGCTTGGGGATTATACATTTCTCTTTAGGATCCTGAGGTATCCTCACGTTTCTGCTGTTAATCAGCACTTCTTTGATGTGTCCTTAAATATACTCAGATCCTCAGAGGGGATGGTGATAACTAGTGATGGGCAAGCACGAAAATGCTTGGGTGCTCGATGTGTCGAGCCCAATGTAAGTCTATAGGAAACTCGAGCATTTTTCAGGCGGCTCCCCCTGGCGGTCTGCAGAAGGCCTAAAAATTGCCCAAATCGATGGGAACAGTGCTCAAATGACATGGGAACAGCATGGGGAAGACCCCTGGAAGCACTTCTGACTCCCAGGTCATTGCTGTCAACAACATTGTCAGAGCCATTACGTCACTTTTACAGACTCTCAATAAAACATACAAAAATGAAACCAAAATGGATTTTCCTGGGAAATATGTTAAGGAACATCCTTTCCAGTGTAATGACTTGTAAATAAGGCAAAATAAATAACCAAAACCAAAAATGTTTCCTCTACACCTTGCACTATGTTCACACATTGCATTTTTGAACCAAGACAAATGCATTCACCAGGAAATGTCATTTTAACATTTTACAACCTTATCTGACCATGTGGTGTGTGACACATCATCAGACACATCCTGTTTCATTTATCATGGAGGGACTCTGAAAGTCACAAAGCCTAATTTTATAGGGCCATCAGGCGGCCCTTTCTATTCTTAAAGGGCCAGCAGTCGGCCCTCACTATTGATAGAGAGCCATCAGCCGGCTATTCTTTGTTGTTCCTATTATTAACGAGTGGGTCTCCTATACTGTTATTGCGTATGCAGTGACTGCAAGGGCTGCCCAAAATTTGGAGACACTCCAATTCCCCTTAGAAGAGACATAGAGGTCAGAGAGCCTCCTAAAAACAATGTTCCCATTATTAGGAAGTGGGTCTCCCATAGTGTTTGCCTATGCAGTGAATGTAAAAGCTGCCAAAAATTTGGAGGCACTCCAATGCCCCTTGGAAGAGACGTAGAGGTCGAAGAGCCTCCTAAAAACAATGTTCCCATTATTAGGAAGTGTGTCTCCCATAGTGTTTGCCTATGCAGTGAATACAAAAGCTGGCAAATATTTGGAGGAACTCCAATGCCCTTTTGCAAGACACGTAGAGGAGGTGATATGGTAGATATGATGGTGAATGATATGGTGATGGAGAAGGAGGAGGACAAGAGCAAATAGATGAAATCAGGAAGCATATACCCATGTCTGGGTGTGAAGACAGAGGTGCATGGGAATATAATTAGGTTACGCTGCTATCATTCGGTGGTCTTGAGAAGTCTGGCCCAATCCAGCCCTTGTTCATTTTTATAAGAGTCAAGCTGTCAGCATTTTCAGTTCACAGGCTGATGCGCCTATTGGTTATAATTCCACCGGCGGCACCAAAAACTCGCTCTGATAAAACGCTAGCAGCAGGGCAGGTCAGGACCTCCAAGGCGTAGAGAGACCGTTCATTCCATGTGTCCAGCTTGGATACCCAGTAATTATAAGGCACAGAGAAATCATGGAGGATATTGGTATGGTTGGCAAGGTACTTCCTCACCATCTTCCCAAGCTTTGCACTCCTTGTGAGACTGCCCTGCGCCTCAGGGCCTGTAAGATGGGAAGGTCTGAGAAAACTGTCCCAGAACTTTGACAGTGTTCCCCTGCCTCTGCTGGATTGGAGTTGTGTCTCTCTTGCCTGTACTCCTTGGTTGTCCAATGAACTGTGACCTCTTCCGCCAGCATTTTCAGATGTGATTTTTTTTAATAATTCAACAACAAGGGCCTTCTGGTACTGCCCCATTTTAGTAGACCTTTCCGCCTCAGGAATAAGAGATAGAAAGTTCTCCATGTAGGGTGGGTCTAGAAGTGTCACCAACCAGTAATGACTGTCACCCAAAATTTGGAGTACCCGAGGGTCACGGGAAAGGCAACGCAACATAAACTTAGCCATGTGTGACCAAGATGATGACTGACCATGCTCTCCTCCTCCTCCTCCCTGTCCTCAGGCCATCTATGCTGAATAGACGGGATGACAGTTAATCTGGTAGTACCGTCTATAACGCATGAAACTAGCTCCTCCTCCTACTCCTCCTCTTCCTCATTGTCACCCAATCCACTTTGAATGAGATGAGGCTGGGCTGTGGGTAATCACTCTGTATGGTTCCTTGCTCCATCTCATCGTGCTCCCCCTGCAATGCATCGTCTTTGATTGTGAGCAGAGAGAGTTTCAGAAGACAGAGAAGCGAGATGGTGACGCTAATTATGGTGTCATCACCGCTTACCATCTTGGTGGAGTCTTCAAAATTTTGGAGGATGGTACATATGTCTGACATCCATGTAAACTCCTGAGGTCTTATGTGTGGAGTCTGAACTGAATACCGATGGCCTTGTTGATGCTGGTACTCAACAACTGCCCTCATCTGCTCACAAAAGTCGGTGAGCCGGAAGCTGAAAATGCTGCTGAACACGGCAAGGGCGGCAGAAGCTGTAGGTGACTTTTTAAAATGGGCACACAGGCGGCGTACTTTGACAAGCAGATCCGGCAGCTCTGGGTAGGTTTTCAGAAACCGCTTAACCACGAGGATAAGCACTTGGGCCAGGCATGGTACGTGTGTGAGCTCGCCTCGCCTCAGAGCTGCCACCAGGTTCCAGCCATTCTCACACACGTCCATGCCTGGCTGTAGGTTCAGCGGCGTCAGCCACAGATCTTCCTGCTCTTTCAGAGCTGTCCACAACTCTTCAGTGTTGTGTGGTTTGTCACCTGAGCATATTGGCTTCAGCACAGCCTGTTGCCACTTAGCCAAGGCAGTGCTGCAGTGCTTCCAGCTTGCGACTGATGTGGTCATTTCGGAGATGAATGTTGAAGAGGAGGAGGAGGTGCAGGAGCTTTAGAATCAACCCTGATTGATCCCGGACCTGCAATCCTTGGCGTCGGGAAGACGTATTCCGTCCTATGGTCTGACTGGGTCCCGGTTTCCACTATGTTGACCCAGTGTGCCGTCAGAGAGAGGAACTGTCCCAGCCCACAAGCACTTGTCCACGTGTCCGTGGTTAGGTGGACTTTCCTAGTAACTGCGTTGTTGAGGGCACGGCTAATGTTGTGGGACACGTTGTAATACTATTGTAGGAACTCAAGGATTCTGATAGCGTGGGGCAATGAACAAGCAGAGACGGGTCTCTTTAGTGCAAATAGTGTATTTGTGCAACAGCAATAACACCCAAAAACAATATACAGATAACCCGTAGTGACATACAATGAAATAGTCCAGCAATATTAAGTCGTTGAAACCTATATAGCAAGTCGGCAATGTTCTTACGACGAAGTCCACACACAAACGTGATCAAAAGGAAAGTGACACACTGGTGACGTGGCTTGATTCAAACACTGCGGGTGTAGTAAAAGTCAGAACCAGGTATGCAGTAGCCACAGGGAAGTCCAAGAACAAGTTCACAAGTTAATCCTAGATGTAGCGTAGATTCAGGGAAGTCCAGAAACAAGTTCACATTTAAGTAATATTCCAGTAAATAGTTCCAGCAGCCCTCACCGGAGGGAGTGAACGAAGGGTTAAACAACACAGTCCAGAAACACAGTTCTTACCGGGTGGAGTGAGGCAAAGGTTAAATTCCAAAGTCAACAGGTTAATGATAACACAGTGAGTGTAGCTTACATAGGCAGAGAATGTCCAGAGCCACAGGCTGCTGCTGAGAAACACGTGAAGATTTACCTGGTAAATACATAAGAGATCTGGGAGATAATAGTAGGACAAGGCAGCTTGACTGAAGGGATACAGAAGCAGAATACTCCAGCAAGGAAGCCAGCACCTGAGCCGGGTTTTAAACAAACGAACAGGAAGTAGGGCATACAAAAACAGCAAACTCCATCTTAACAAAGGGCAAAATCATTCACAAGGTTACCTAGAAAACCCGGAATACTGACATTACTCCCCCCCCTAAAGACGGCCTCCGGACGGTCCAGGACCAGGCTTGTCCGGGTATCTCTGATGAAACTGAGCGACCTTCAGGGGAGCATTGATGTTACTTACTGGTTCCCAAGAATTGTCTTCGGGAGAGTAACCTTGCCATCTAACTAGATACTGAAGCCGGTTCCTATGAAGTCTCGAATCAACAATATCCTGTACCACAAATTGCTCTTCGCCATCAACCAACACTGGTGGAGGGGGAGATACGATACGTCCCTGAAACGTGTTAGGAGAGACCGGTTTTAATAAAGAAACATGAAATACTGGGTGTACCTTTAAAGTCCGTGGTAGCTTCAGCCGACAGGCAACAGAGCTCACAATCCCAGTGATCTTAAATGGACCGATGAATTTCTGCCCCAGTTTCTGCGAAGGAACACCCAATCTTAGATTCTTGGTAGACAACCAAACCGCGTCTCCTACCTTATACATAGGTGCCGGTTTCCGGAACCTATCGGCCGACTTCTTGTAACGCTCCTGTGCTACGGTCAGGGTGTCCTTTAAAACTTCCAGATTACGTTGCAACACCGCCACTCTGTCTTCAACCGCCGGTACCGAAATAGCAACCGGAGACCTAGGCAAAATATTTGGATGATAACCCAGATTGGCAAAAAAAGGCGTTACCTTCGTAGAACTGCTCTGAGAGTTGTTGTATGAAAATTCCGCTAAAGGAAGTAGCTTCAGCCAATCGTCCTGTAAATGACTGACGTAACAGCGTAGATATTGCTCCAAGGTTTGATTTGTCCGTTCGGTCTGCCCGTTGGTCTGAGGATGGTATGCAGAAGACAGGCAAACATTAATGTTGAGTGCAGAACAAAATCCTTTCCAAAATCTAGAGGTAAATTGTATTCCCCGGTCAGAAATGATCTCATCTGGTACTCCATGCAGCCGGAAAACGTTCTGGATAACCAGATCCACTGTCTCTGTAGCAGAGGGAAGACCGGTACATGGAATGAAATGAGCAGCCTTCGTTAAACGATCTACTACCACCAAAATAGTATTTTTACCGCCAGAGGTGGGTAACTCCACAATAAAGTCCATCGAAATAGACCCCCAAGGGCGAGACGGTACAGGTAGCGGTTTAAGAAGACCAGTAGGTGAAACACGAGGAACTTTGTACCGGGCACAAACCTCACAAGAGCGGACATAGTCATTCACATCTTTCAAACAGGTAGGCCACCAAAAAAAACGGCTTAGAAATTCCTGCGTCTTCTGTACCCCCCTATGACCAGCCAATACAGAGTCGTGAACCAATTTGAGAATTCGAAGTCTCACAGCCTCTGGGACATAAATACATCGATCTCTAAGCCACACACCATTCCGAAGGATAAGATTCACGTTGTCAGGTGGAGCAGCAAGAAATACGTCACCGTCATAGGCCAGCTTGATCTCCTGCCACAAGTCCCGGTCCTGGAGCACTCCTACAAAATTGGCATCAGACAAGATGGTCTTAGAAGGGGTCCCAGGCACGGAGTCCACCGTATGGATTCGGGATAATGCGTCAGCTTTCCCATTACGTGAACCTGGGCGGTACGAAATAATAAAATTAAACTGGTTCAAGAACAAACTCCACCTAGCTTGTCGAGGAGAAAGACACCTGGCAGACTTAAGGAATTCCAAATTACGATGATCCGTGAGTACCACTACCTGTTGAGTTGCTCCCTGCAAATGGTGTCTCCATTCCTTAAAGGCAGCAATGATTGCCAAAAGTTCCTTATCTGCAATATCATAGTTCAGTTCAGCAGAAGATAACCTACGAGAAAAGAAGGCACACGGGTGCAGCAAGCCTTTGTCTCCGGTACGTTGTGAGAGGATAGCTCCCAATGCACAGTCAGAAGCGTCCACCTCCACGATGAAAGGCAGTGCAGGATCCGGATGCATCAATATCGGAGCCGTGGTAAAACAAACCTTGAGGCGATCAAAGGCTTCCTGAGCTTGCGAAGGCCATACAAACTTCTTCCCCTTCTTGGTGAGAAGAGTGATGGGACGGACAACTTCTGAAAAATTTCGGATGAAACGTCTGTAAAAGTTAGCGAAACCAATGAATCGTTGTACCTCTTTAATGTTTCCTGGTACCGGCCAGTCTAAGATTGCCTGGATCTTGCTGGACTCCATATTCAATCCCTGAGGAGAAATAATATAGCCTAAAAATTGGATTTCGGAGCAATGAAATTCACACTTTTCGAGTTTGATGTACAAATGATTATCTCTCAAACGTCTAAGCACGGTCTTAACATGTTCCCGATGTTCCTGTAAGGAATCAGAGAAGATCAAAATGTCATCCAGGTAAATTACCACATATTGGTCCAATAAATCCCTGAAAATATCGTTGGCTAAATGTTGAAAAGCAGCAGGAGCGTTACAGAGTCCGAATGGCATCACCAAATATTCATAATGTCCATACCGGCATCTAAAAGCTGTTTTCCATTCGTCTCCGGGACGTATACGGAGTAAATTATATGCCCCGCGAAGATCTAATTTGGTAAATACCTTGGCCTGGCGAACTCTTTCCAACAATTCCGGAATTAGCGGCAACGGGTACCTGTTACGAGTGGTTACCTTATTTAACTCCCGGTAGTCAATGCAGGGTCTTAGAGTCCCATCCTTCTTCTTTACAAAGAATATAGGGGCTCCCGCTGGTGAAGAAGATGGTCGGATAAATCCCTTGGCTAAATTCTCATCTATATATTCTCGTAATGATTTTAATTCCGGAGCCGCCAGCGGGTAAACATGGCCGAAAGGAATCGCTGCCCCAGGAAGCAATTCTATGGGGCAATCATACGGTCTATGTGGGGGAAGTTGATCTGCCTTCCTCTTGTCACAAACGTCCGAGAATTCCTGGTAAACCAGAGGGAGAGTGGGTACCTGTATTGCCTCTTCCAAGTTCTGGGTGACTGGAACCGCTACCATTGGACTGATGGTAGGACTACACTTCGGAAGGAAGGATATCTCCTTGGTTTCCCAATTGATGTTTGGATTTTGTGACCGTAACCAGGGAATTCCTAAAATTACAGGAAAATGAGGAGAAGATATTAACATGAATGAAAGTGTTTCTTGATGGTCCGGTTCCATCTTACACTCCAGAAGCACTGTCTCCCGATCTACTGGTCCAGAAACTAATGGGGAACCATCCACTGTTTCCATAGTGACTGGTGAAGCTCTTAGTTGCGTCTTTATACCATGTTCCCTAGCAAAAGAAGAATCCATGAAATTCCCACCTGCTCCAGAGTCTATCATGGCAGAACTTGGTATCCACTGTCCCTCCCACTGAATCTGAATAGGAAGAGAACAATGTGAATATTTCTCCCCTTGGTCTTTAGGGGAAGTCGGCATCAATATAGGGGGAAAAACAGCATCTATCTGTAGACTGGTCTCTGAAACTTCAGACTCAGCGTCAGTGTTGTCATAATCCCCTACTACCGCTAACACCTTGTTGGGTCGCCTGGGACATCTAGGACAATTGATAAGGAAATGGTCTGATTGACCACAATAGAAACATAAGCGCTCACGGAGACGGTATTCGCGGCGTTCATTACTCTCACGTTTTAGTAGCGAGTCCACCTGCATAGGCACCTCCTCGGCCTCCCGCGAGTTTTTGCCTGTGGTTTCCCTAGACGGAAGGGAGAAATTAGTGATGCGATTTACAGCTGCCCATTTTTCTTGTCTGCGTTCAGTTAGACGGATATCAATACGTACACAGTGCTGTAAAAATAACTCAAACTCCTGTGGAGACTCTGAACGAGCTAGCTCATCCTTGATTGCACTGGACAAACCCTTTCTAAAGATTGGCAATAAAGCATTGTTATCCCAGTTGGTGTCTACCACTAACCTTTTAAATTCAGTAACATATTCTATGACTGAACGTTTCCCCTGGCGTAAGGAAAGCAAGGCAGATTCAGCGGTAGCACGGCGATTGGGATCGTCGAACATTTGTGCCATGGCTGTCAGAAAATCATCCAAATTATTTAGACGGGTATCGTGACTTTCAACCATAGGATTTGCCCAAGCCAGTGCCCGTGATGTCAACAACATAATAATACATAGTACCTTAGATCTATCAGACCGGTAATAGGAGGCATGTACATCAAAGAATAATATACATTGGTTAACAAACCCACGGAATTGACTTCGGTCACCATTAAACCGGAATGGAGGCATTTTGGGCATACTAGTGGATGATGTAGGCTCAGTAGGTAAGGCCTCCCGGGCTTCTAACTTAGTACGTAGATCTTGGAGAGCCTGACCAAACACCTGTGCGTTGTGGTCAACCCGGGATTCCATGTCTCTAATCTTAATGTGTATAGTCTCTATCTCCAGCTGCAAGGAGTTAACCATGGTGAACAGTTTGTCTGCCCGTGTCTCAGTCATTGCCCCAGCAGAATCCTCTTTTGGCTGGAGTATCCTGTAATACTATTGTAGGAACTCAAGGATTCTGATAGCGTGGGGCAATGAACAAGCAGAGACGGGTCTCTTTAGTGCAAATAGTGTATTTGTGCAACAGCAATAACACCCAAAAACAATATACAGATAACCCGTAGTGACATACAATGAAATAGTCCAGCAATATTAAGTCGTTGAAACCTATATAGCAAGTCGGCAATGTTCTTACGACGAAGTCCACACACAAACGTGATCAAAAGGAAAGTGACACACTGGTGACGTGGCTTGATTCAAACACTGCGGGTGTAGTAAAAGTCAGAACCAGGTATGCAGTAGCCACAGGGAAGTCCAAGAACAAGTTCACAAGTTAATCCTAGATGTAGCGTAGATTCAGGGAAGTCCAGAAACAAGTTCACATTTAAGTAATATTCCAGTAAATAGTTCCAGCAGCCCTCACCGGAGGGAGTGAACGAAGGGTTAAACAACACAGTCCAGAAACACAGTTCTTACCGGGTGGAGTGAGGCAAAGGTTAAATTCCAAAGTCAACAGGTTAATGATAACACAGTGAGTGTAGCTTACATAGGCAGAGAATGTCCAGAGCCACAGGCTGCTGCTGAGAAACACGTGAAGATTTACCTGGTAAATACATAAGAGATCTGGGAGATAATAGTAGGACAAGGCAGCTTGACTGAAGGGATACAGAAGCAGAATACTCCAGCAAGGAAGCCAGCACCTGAGCCGGGTTTTAAACAAACGAACAGGAAGTAGGGCATACAAAAACAGCAAACTCCATCTTAACAAAGGGCAAAATCATTCACAAGGTTACCTAGAAAACCCGGAATACTGACACACGTGCTCGTGTAATGCGGGGACGGAACACAGGGAGAAATAGTGGCAGCTGGGGACCGAGTACCGAGGGATGGCCGCCACCATCAGGTTGTGGAATGCTTCCATCTCCACGAGCCTAAAAGGCAACATTTCGAGCACAAGCAGTCGCAAAATGTGTGAATTTAGTAGTGTGGGCTGTGGGGCGTTGGCTGTGTATTTGCGTTTGCATTCCAAGGACTGGGGTAGGGCCTTCTAAACGCTGCGCTGTGACAAGGAAGTGGACGTGCTTGTTGATGGTTCTAGTTGAGTATGCAATGACAGGTGCAGGGCAGGAGGCATCTTCACATGCGCCATGGACAGAGGATTGGCTTGCACACACAACAGCGGAAGAAACAGTGGTGCCAACCGCAGACACTGTTTCTGGACCCTAGGGTTCGGCCCACTTAGTCGGGTGCTTTTATGCCATGTACCTGATAATGCTGGTGGTGGTCAGGCTGGTAGTTTTGCTACCCCTGCTGATGTTGGCCTGGCTGGTGGTGCAAATGGCCTTTTTGGGGTTATGGGCAGAGTCTTTAAAAAACAACCAGACTCGGGAAGATCTAACAGTTGTACTGGCAACTTCCGTCATGTTGATGTTACAGGGAATGGTTGCCTGCCTTCTTTCTGCGGCCACCGCATTATTTTTTCCTGCCTGTTGTGGTGCTACGCTTCCCTCCCCCTGTATGCTGCTGTCCTTGCTCTGTATGTCCACCTGCCAGGTTGGGTCAGTTACTATATCATCCACTGAGGTGTCTTCCCCTTCCGCACCCTGGTTCTTCTCCTGACTTTATGGCAGTTGTGTCTCATCATCGTCCACCTCTTGTGACAGTTTCCCACCGTCGCCTTCGTGTGACCGTGGCTGCTCAAATATTTGGGCATTGCTACATGCGATCTCCTCTTGCTCCACTTCAAGTGGACTGGGCGAGAGGCCCGAATCTATAAATGGAAAAGTGAACAGCTGTTCGGAGTGTCCAAATGTGGGATCAGTTGTCTTCAGGCACTCGGCATGGTGGGAGGAAGGAGGATCAGGGTGAGGAATATGCAGTCCAGACTCACGGCTACTGAGACTTGACCGTGTGGAAGACAGGGTTGTGGTGGTGGTGGATAAGTGACTGAAAGTATTATCTGCTATCCAACCAATAACCTTTTCACACTGCTCTGTGTTCAATAGTGGTGTTCTACGGTCTCCTATTAATTGGGACAGGAAGGTCGAGAGAGAAGATTTAACAGCGACCTCGTGTCAATAACTTCACTGACACACTGCAACAAAATTTCAATGGAGGCCAGAAATGGCAGAATTTTCAGTGCACTTATATGTGATCCGTGTGACGGACAAACTACAGTTTTAAATAGCTGGCCTGTAGGTAACTATTTTTAACAGCGACCTCGTGTCAATAACTTCGCTGTCACACTGCAACAAAATTTCAATGGAGGCCAGAAATGGCAGAATTTTCAGCGGCCTTATATGTGATCTATGTGATGGACAAACCACAGTTTTAAATAGATGGATTTTTAGTGCTGTAATATGGAAAGGACCTGGCCATATTCTGAAGCACCAAGAAGCAAATGGAGCAGAAAAACGGTGTTCTCTGGATTGCTTTATAAGCAAATAATCAGGATTAAGATCCCAAAAAAAAATTATTCCTGGCCCCTAATGCCTGGGGCTATTTCTAGAAATATCTGTAAAAGCACCAGCAGACAGAACTGGAATAGGCTCTCTTGCCATATGCACAGCAGTCTGCCACATACACTGCCTGCCTGCCTAGCACTGACATCTATGCAGCTGGATTAGTCCTCAGAAGGACTGTTAGTTGAGATGGATATGTGAATAATATATGGTGTTATACCTACACTAACTAAGAAAAAAGCAAATCTTTCCCTAGCTCAGCAGCAGCTCTCCCTACACTGCCTGATTCCAGAGTAGACTGGGACTAGCATGGCGGCGCCAAGTCTGATATAGACCGGATGATGCTGTGCGGCTAGCCAATCACTGTAATGCCACAACCAACATGGCTACGGCATTACAGTGTATGGCAGACAATCCCTGCATGTTCATTGGTTCTAAAGAGCACCAAACATGCAGGGAGGGGACCCGAGCAACCCCGGAAATACTCGGCGAGAGCCGAGCATCTCGAGCAGTGAGATGCTCGGGCGAGCGCCAAGCAGTAGTGAGCATGCTTGCTCATCACTAAGTGATAACGTTTTATACCTATTCTGGCCTGGCATTCTAGTAGTTGACTAGAATTACCTTGGAGTTCGTTGGTGGATTTTTGCCGTGCTTTCTCCAGTGTAATCTTGGAGCTAAGTGTATTCCCCTGTTTGTTTCCTGTGTGTACTTTAGTTTGTAGTATGGCTGACTTTGTGCTTACCCCTCCCACTCCCTACCTAGGGCTTAGCCTTAGGGTCAGCTAGGGTCAAGTCTCCTGCTCGGTGATAAGTGCAGAACCTATTTAGGATCCATAGGTGAGTCAGGGTTTGTCGATAGATTTGTTTAGGGGTCTCCATTCTCCCTCCCCTTTTCCTGTCGTTATATACTGGGTTCTCCCCATACCTAGCATGACAGCTATGTGTGGGCTCATACTGTATATAGGGGCTCATACTGTATCTAGGGGGCTATGTGTGAGCTAATACTGTATATGGGGGCTCATATTGTATCTAGGGAGCTACGTGCAGCTCATACTTTATATAGGGAGCTATGTGCAGGCTCATTCTGTATATAGGATGCTATATGGGGGCTAATTCTGTATATATGTGTAGCACCCCGAGGACTCGGCTGCTACAGGGGTATTGCACCTCGAACCAGAGGTGTGGTATTCCACTCCCGGGTAAGGATGGAGTGTGGGACTGAGCTCAGCTAGCTGCATGCACTACACTCACCCCATTTCCGGGGGACAGAACAACGGTACTCTCACCAAATAGATGTGCAGGTACGACAGCGTCTGTCCCTGGCTGGAGTGGGGAGGGGGGAGGAACATCCCAGTAGTGTAGGGGCAGATAGGGGAGGGACTCTGGGCATAGAGGTAGGAGCCCATTGGGTGCTAGTCACCTGGGCTCACACATAGAGGGAGTATATATGGTGGGCACCATCGAGAGACAGGGTCGAGTCCACGGAGGAGGAGTACAGGAGAGGAGCTCAGCCAGAGAGGGCTGACAGGGAGCTGTGGCTCCGGCTGGGCCCAGCTCCAGGGCCAGGCCTGTAGTGGAGAGAAGGAGGAAGAGAGGCCCAGAGACACAAGACAAGAGGGAACCCTGAGATCCCACAAGTGAACCAAAAGGGTGAAGGGTTGGCAGAGAAGGGTACCGGAGCCCAAACTGGCAGAGGCAAAATATCCTTAGCCAGGAACCGGAGGTCGTGGTCAAGCTTTGGCACGACCCTCACCACATCCACCAGGAAGGCATACCACGAATAGGGTCAGGAAAGCCAGGAAAGGTTTTGCCACCAAGAGGCCCGAGGGAGCCGGACAAAGGTGGGTCCCTGGTGGGGACGGCCAGTAGGAAGAAAGAGAGAGGGGAGCTCAGGACCACGCTCTGGAACTGCCCGGGAGTTGACCGAGTCCCACACCTGGTGGACGCAGCACGGCCCGGGTGGTCACCCTTGGCCGAGGTGACCGGAGCAACACCTGTGAGTAAAAACCCTGAAACTGCATCACACGTCTCTGAGCTTCCTTGCCGCACCATCACTACCACCATCATTCACGTCTGCTGCCCTGAGGCCATACCCCTCCCGTTGGGGGTTATACCATCTACGCTGCACAACCATATCACCGGCCTCAGCGGACTGTCCTGCAGCGGCAGCTCCATAGCTGCATTCAACGGGTGGCGTAGTCGTACAACATCTACTGTTCAAAACACTGCCGCTCAGCTTGACTCCCTGGGCACGGACCGGGTCACCGCCACGAGACTACTACTCCCATCGGATCCGGCTCCGGGTAAGCCCCCGTGCGCGCGATGCCGCGCGACGAAGGCCCAGGGGCGTGTCAGCTTTGGCGTAGTCGGCAGGATCTCGTGCCCGCAACTACCGGGTACTGCGTGCCTGAGGAAAAGTTTACATGTACCGTAAGAAGAAGTCTCCCGCCAATTCCAGAGGGTCCCCGCCATCGGACGCCATCTCGGGTTGTTTCCCGCCGTTTGCCCGCCATCTGCAGCCTTTTCCCGCCATCCGCAAAGTTTCCCGCCATTAGGAGACGATTTCCGCCATCTGAGACGATTTCCCGCCCTGGCAGAGCGGACGCCATTGTGGGCGTGCCAGAGGGTGGCAAGAGACGACCTCCCATCGTGGGCCTGGTCCCAGAAGAGCACCAAAAGCAAAGACCGCCCCCACCAGCAGAGACTGCATTGATAGAAATGTCCATCAGCGTGGGGGGACTGCCCCTGGAACTGACAATCACCAAGTTGCCCCGGGACCACCCTCAGTATGGGCGGATCAAGAACAAAAGAGAGAGGATGGGTGCAGCCTGGAGGAGTCTGGAAAGATCGCACCCGGAGATGGAGGGAGAGTCAGGCAGCACCGACCCTGTGGTCAGGAGCCTGTTGCAGGCCGCCACCCCAGAAGGCCTGGTGGAGATCCTGGCACAGCTCCCCAGAGATCGGGAGCATGCACAGACCGCGCTGGAGGGCTTGGCTCGGAAGATGGCCCGAGTGCAGCAAGAAGCGCTGGCCGAGTGGAGAAGGGAGATGGCCCAGCAGGCTGGAACCCGCCAGCAGAGGACGCCACCAGCAACGAGGAGCCTGCCTGCCCCTGAAGATGGTGCAGGAGGGACGAAGGCCGGAGACGACGCCGTGGAGGGAGCCACAGAGATGGAAGCAGGTAAAGGGGACGTCACCACCCCGTGCCCCGTGGCCGTAAGCCTGTCCCAGCTCCCCGTCGCAGAGCCCGAAGTTCCACTCACCGCGCCCGTTGCTGCACCGCCACTGCTCCCAACTAGGCCTCAAGCGGCAGGAGCCGCGGCCACGCCCCCTGCTACGACACGCGCCTCATCCCTTAGCGAGGCAAAGCAGGAGATACCACCGGCCTGGTCGCAGGGCCGAGTACCCCCGGGCGCCGCCGTCTCTAAAGTGCCCTTCACCTTCAGAGTGCCACCGGCCTGGTCGCAAGGCCTGGTGAATCCGGGCGCCGCTGCCCCCACAGCGCCCTCAACCTCCACAGTGCTGCCCCTGGGTGAAGATCTGTTTGCGCAGCATACCTGCCCGGATGGGCAGCCCTTTGTGTGGCCCCCGGAGTACGATAACCCCCGACTCCGGAGGGAACGGCCCTTGTGTGAGCCCCTGATCCCGGCTCCGGCGCCCGCCAAAATCGTTCAACTCCCGTTGGAAGAGGCTCAATTCGCATGGGACCCCACCGGTGAAAACCTCATGGGGTTCACCCAGGAGACCCGGGCGGCCGCAGCCCAGCGTGCGGAGTGCTGCCGACAACAACTGGAGGTCTTCAACAGAGAACGGCGAGAGAGGCGGGTCCGCGAGGAGCGGCTGCAGATTCAAAGCGCGGAGCAGAAACGCCGGACCCGGCGAAACCCCCGTGCAGCCCACGGTCCCCGCGCCACTGGAACCGTAATCAAGTTCCAACTGGAGCACGGTTGGGGCTTTATCCGGGACCACAGAACCCCCGGCGACGTCTTTGTCACCCGCAGGGATGTCGAGAGTCATCTGCCGGAGGGACACCGCGGACGTGACCTTTACCCGGGTGACGAGGTCACCTTCACCCGGCATCAGTGCGCCAAAGGACCGTACGCCCTTCACGTGCACCGATTGACGGAGGAAGAGCTGCGGTATGAGGAGGAACAAGAGGACCCGGACGGGTTTGAAGATTACCCTCAGGAAGGAACAGGAGGGCATAGTTATCACTGAACGGTAAAGAGAACTGTATAAAGTTACCCGTCGGGGTACAAGAACTGTTACCAATTTAAGTGTGGTCCCCGTTGGGACTAGTGTGAACTGTTTCCCGTGTGTCCCTATCCCTAACCAGGCTGAGGACTGTGAGCAGCCATTCCTAATCCCCACTGGCCGAGGACTGAGAGCGGCCATGCCCTGTAAATAGTTGCGCTTCCTAAGGCGCCCCCTACCGGTTTTATAAGGAACTGTTTTTCTACTAGTGACTGTTGCACTTTACCTGGTCACAAGTTGCACCGTGGCCAGAAGATCAAGAACGTTTTATATGAAAAAGTTTTATATCAAAAGTTTATGCTGCTAAAATTATAATATGAAAAGTTACCTGTAATGTTTTCTAGTGTGTAGTCTGATAATGTCTTCGTAATGTTTTATACCTGTAAAGTTGAAGGAGAAAAGTACCTCCCATAAAGGGATGAGTTCTTAGGTAATGTTTTATATGTGAGTGTACACTTTAAAATTTTGTATGTTTTGTTTTGCTCTATTACAGCCCGAGGACGTGCTGTGATTTACCAGGGGGGAATGTAGCACCCCGAGGACTCGGCTGCTACAGGGGTATTGCACCTCGAACCAGAGGTGTGGTATTCCACTCCCGGGTAAGGATGGAGTGTGGGACTGAGCTCAGCTAGCTGCATGCACTACACTCACCCCATTTCCGGGGGACAGAACAACAGTACTCCCACCAAATAGATGTGCAGGTACGACAGCGTCTGTCCCTGGCTGGAGTGGGGAGGGGGGAGGAACATCCCAGTAGTGTAGGGGCAGATAGGGGAGGGACTCTGGGCATAGAGGTAGGAGCCCAGTGGGTGCTAGTCACCTGGGCTCACACATAGAGGGAGTATATATGGTGGGCACCATCGAGAGACAGGGTCGAGTCCACGGAGGAGGAGTACAGGAGAGGAGCTCAACCAGAGAGGGCTGACAGGGAGCTGTGGCTCCGGCTGGGCCCAGCTCCAGGGCCAGGCCTGTAGTGGAGAGAAGGAGGAAGAGAGGCCCAGAGACACAAGACAAGAGGGAACCCTGAGATCCCACAAGTGAACCAAAAGGGTGAAGGGTTGGCAGAGAAGGGTACCGGAGCCCAAACTGGCAGAGGCAAAATATCCTTAGCTAGGAACCGGAGGTCGTGGTCAAGCTTTGGCACGACCCTCACCACATCCACCAGGAAGGCATACCACGAATAGGGTCAGGAAAGCCAGGAAAGGTTTTGCCACCAAGAGGCCCGAGGGAGCCGGACAAAGGTGGGTCCCTGGTGGGGACGGCCAGTAGGAAGAAAGAGAGAGGGGAGCTCAGGACCACGCTCTGGAACTGCCCGGGAGTTGACCGAGTCCCGCACCTGGTGGACGCAGCACGGCCCGGGTGGTCACCCTTGGCCGAGGTGACCGGAGCAACACCTGTGAGTAAAAACCTTGAAACTGCATCACACGTCTCTGAGGTTCCTTGCCGCACCATCACTACCACCATCATTCACGTCTGCTGCCCTGAGGCCATACCCCTCCCGTTGGGGGTTATACCATCTACGCTGCACAACCATATCACCGGCCTCAGCGGACTGTCCTGCAGCGGCAGTTCCATAGCTGCATTCAACGGGTGGCGTAGTCGTAGAACATCTACTATTCAAAACACTGCCGCTCAGCCTGACTCCCTGGGCACGGACCGGGTCACCGCCACGAGACTACTACTCCCATCGGATCCGGCTCCGGGTAAGCCCCCGTGCGCGCGATGCCGCGCGACGAAGGCCCAGGGGCGCGTCATATGGAGCTAGGTACATGCTTATACTGTATATAGGAGGCTATATGGGGGCTCATACTGTATATAGGGAGCTATGTGGGGCTTACACTGTATATAAGGAGTTATGTGAGTGCTCATACTGTATTTAGGTAGCTATATGGGGGGCTTATACTGTAAAAGGGAGATATGTAGGGGCTCATACTATATATAGGAGGCTATCTGGGGCTCATACTGTTTATAGGCGGCTATATTGGGGTTCATTCTGTATCTAGGGAGTAGTGTTGAGCCACCCCCGTAGTGTTAGAGATCGGTTCGGTTCGTCGAACACCCGTATGTTCACCGAACTGTTCGTCGAACACCGTTAAAACCAATGGCAGGCAAACAAAAACACATAGAAACACATAGAAAACACCTTCAAAGGTGTCCAAAAGCTGACAAACTGCTCAGAAGACAGAACTAACACATGGAAAAGTGACAAGTACATATAGTCATGCGAAAAAGAAAGGAGGTGGAGGTGTAAAAGGAGGTGGGGTGACACAGATATAGGCATGTCATGCCCTTCTAAAACCAAAAAAGTGCGAAGCTGACAAGGCCAGTCCATTCCTGCTCGTGCGACCTCCGTGTCGTGGGGTTTGTGCCAGAGCTGCGGTGGACCCTGACGGCCAGCCAGGATTATTTCTAATTCTCACAATTCGAGGGTCATGTTGCAGGTAGTGCAGCAAGAAGGCACTCATGTGTCTTGCGCATCCAGGAACACCAAGTCCCTGTTGTGTTGGTGGCGAGGTAACAATCATGCTTCCTTCCTCTGCCCTCTCCCAACAACCTCGCACAACAGAAATGTGATCAAGGTCTCCCTCATCTGATGAGTCTTCCATCAGTTCATCCTCCACTTCTTCCTGGGCTCATGCACCTTCCTCACTAGTTTGGCTGCTACCATGCGCCCTGGTAAAACCATCTCCCCCACCCTCACATGCCTGCTGCCTTGGTGCTGCCGACCGTCTGGACCTTGCAGATGTTAGCCCTTCCGCATACAACTCCTCCTCCTCTACTTCCTCCACCTCCTCTTGTGCCACCATCTGACTCCGAATTCTGTTTAACATGTGCTCCAGCATGTAAATCACCGGAATAGTCATGCTGATAATGGCATCGTCAGCACTAAACATCTTCGTCGCCATTTCAAAACTGTGCAGAAGGGTGCATAGGTCCCTGATCTGAGACCACTCCTCCAGCGTGATTTGCCCCACCTCTGGATTTCGTTGGCCCAGGCTATACGTCAGAACGTATTGCACCAGGGCTTGTCGGTGCTGCCACAGTTGCTGCAACATGTGCAGAGTTGAATTCCACCGGGTAGGCACATCGCATTTTAGCCGGTGAACTGACAGGCCCAACGACTTCTGTAGATATGTAAGTTGCTGAGCTGCGGGATGCGAATGGCGGAAGTGAGCACACAGCGACCGTGCCCTCTGCAGAAGGCCATCTAGTCCGGGATAGTGGGCTAAAAATTGCTGGACAACCAGGTTCAACACGTGAGCCATACAAGGCACGTGTGTGACATTGCCCCGGCGAAGGGCGGCACCCAGGTTTGCAGCATTGTCGCACACAGCCTTCCCTGGTTTCAGGTCCAGTGGAGACAACCATTCATGAAACTGGTTCTCCAGAGCTGACCATAACTCCTCAGCTGTGTGACTCACATTTCCCAGACATTTCAAAGTAAAAACTGCCTGATGACGTTGAGCCCTGCTGCCAGCATAGTAAGGAGGTGTGCAGGATCCCTTCTGCGCAGTAAGAAAGCTTGTGGCATGACCAGACAGGCTTTGGGTGCAGGTGGAGGACCGAAAGGAGGTTGAGGAGGCAGAAGCAGTGGAGGAACTTTGAGATAAAGAGGATTGACGCACAACTCGTGGGGACGGCAAGACTTGGACAGCAGCCCCTTGTCCTGCTGTCACCATAGCTACCCAGTGCCCAGTCAGCGACATGTAACGTCCCTGTCCATGCCTACTCTTTCAAGTGTCTGTGGTGAAATGCACCCTGTCACACACAGAGTTTCTCAAAGAAGCGGTGATGTTGTGTGCGACATGATGGTGGAGCGCAGGCACACCTTTCTTTGAGAAGTAGTGCCGACTGGGCATCTGGTACTGGGGCACTGCGACGGACATAAGGTCTCGAAAATCCTCTGTGTCCACCAGGCGGACAGGAAGCATTTCTGTAGCCAAGAGCTTGCAGATGGTGAAATTCAACGTCTTAGCTTTCTCATGGCTAGGAGGAAATGGTCTTTTACTTGTCCACATCTGAGGGACCGAGGGCTGGCTGTTGTGCTTAGACGGGGTTGAGAAGGGTGCCCCGGCAAACTGCCGGTCTGTGAGGAAGATGCAGGCGGACATGTTAGGTTGCCTTGATCCAAAGGTGGTGCTATCGATGTCGGACAGCTCTGAACACCTGCTGGTGTTTCCACCTCCAAAGAAAATGATGACCTGCCAATCACGCTGGCTGTTGCGGGTAAAGAGGTGGCAGGTCTGCGTCCCAAAACAGGTGTGACTGCTGTCCCCCCAGTCACAGAGGATGAAGAGGCCGCGGATGCACAAGATGTGGCAGACGGTGGGTGGCCCGGCTGGCTAGGCCGCATTGCAGCACAGTGAGCTTCCCACTGCAACTTATGTTTCATATCCATGTGCCGGTTCATGCATGAAGTACTCAAACTATGTATTTTTTGGCCTCTACTTAGCTTTTGCTGACAAATGTTACAGATAACACGAGTTGGGTCATCTTTATTGATCTGAAAAAATGCCCAGGCTATGCAAGGCTTAGCACCCATGCGACCTGAAGAGCCACCACGACTTGTGGTCAGAGGCAGAGTTGTGTTTGAGGATGCAGTTGCTGACATGCTTCCAGTACTACGTCTCTGTCCAGAAAGGCGCAACCTGACCTCGTCATCACTAGCATCCTCCTCCACCTCCTCTGCTGACCTCATCTCTTGGCTGACTGTGGGTTGACAGTAAGTGGGATCTCCAACCTCATCATCATCACCCTGTGTGTTATCACACCGGTCGTTCTCAGAGCCAACCTCTTCCTGCCCTGACAAAAACTAAAGTTGTCGCTCCAATCAGGTATTTGAGTCTCATCATCGTCTTCCTCATTGTCTCCACCAACAGGAGTTACAGTTTGGGAACGAGGGACTACATTATGGTCAGAACCTTCTGCGTCTGGTCCTGGATCCGACTCATAAAGATTCTGGGCATCAGTGCAGATCATTTCCTCGTCTGGATTCACAGAAGCTCTGGAGTCGACCTCTGATTCCCAGGCTATAGTATGAGTAAACAGCTCTGCAGACTCAACCATTTGTTCTACCCCATACTCAGACGGGCAGCTGGAGACTTGGGGGCTGTGAGGAAGCAAGTGCGATTGGGGTGACACCTCTGAGGACTGGAGTATTTGTGATGTTGAAGTTGATGTGGAGGAGAGCCCACTTAAAGTAACACTTGATATCCGTTGAAGCACCTGTTGTTTTTGTGCCTCATCTGGAATTTGTAGCGATTGGCGTGGCCGTAAGAAAGGGATCTTATCACATTGTCCGCTAAAAGAAGTAGACATCTTAGTTTGGCTGGAAGATGGTCTTTCTTCTGCAGATGTTACTGTTGCTTTAACACCTACCCCACGGACACAACCTTTTTTTCCCTTCCCAACACGCCTATTCCCCTTTCCACCAGCAGCAGGCCTTTTTCCACTCATTTTGGTGTTTAACTAATTCACAACTCTGGAGTTGTTTGCACAAAAAACAATGGATGGGAACCGAGCAGAGCTGAGTGACCAAACTGTGGTATTAGCCCAAAAGTATTGGCTGGGTTAGATGCAGATAAAAATTATTTTGAATTTGCAACCTGCTGGAGGTTAGTATAGATGGACTAATAGAACAAGTCCCACACACTGCTACAAGCCGAAATATTTTTTCAGAGCTAGATGCAGAAAACAATTATATTGAATTTGCAACCTGATGGAGGTATGTATAGATGGACTAATAGAACAAGTCCCACACACTGCTAGAAGCCGAAATATTTTTTCAGAGCTAGATGCAGAAAAAAATGATATTGAATTTGCAACCTGATGGAGGTTAGTATAGATGGACTAATAGAACAAGTCCCACACACAGCTAGAAGCCAAAATATTTTTTCAGAGCTAGATGCAGAAAAAAATTATATTGAATTTGCAAACTGATGGAGGTTAGTATAGATGGACTAATAGAATGATGCTATGCCCAAAAGGTTTTACTTCACTAGGTGCAGTAAAAAAATTTGTATTCTATACACAGATGGTGTAGCTTGCAACACAGATAGGCTTCTCCACTGACTAACACACTCTGCAAGAGGACAAAAATGATTTGCTTTGCTAGATTCAGCCAAATGCTGTGAAAAAAACTTGCACAGCACTGGCACAGACCTGCCTGGCAAAAACTGATAGGAACTGATGTAACCTAGTCCTGAAAAGGACTGCAATTACAATTAGTCTTTACTCCCAACCTATCTATTTAAGAGCACAGACCTGCCTGATAAAAGTCGTAGGAAATTATGTAACCTAGTCCTTAAAAGGACTGCAATCACAACTATTCTGTACTCCCAAGCTATCTGTAGATTTGTGCGAAAATTGGCTTGAAATTAACAAAGTATAGCACACACAGTAACAGCGGTGCCGTCTAACACGCAGCTGCAGCAGTGAGAAAATGGTGGCGACGGGGAAAATGGCTGGGTCTTATAGGGCAAGGACATGTGACATACACTGCCAATGACACATGCCCTTGCTTGTGTGAAAAAAAGCAGTTCGCTCCGTGTGTGCGCTGCTGATAGGCTGACAGATTGCACCTCCCCACTGTAAATGCGGGAAAGAGAAAAAAAAATGGAGATCTTCATTATTTCTTCAGAGATCCATCCCCTGCCCCTCCCCCCACCCCGCTGTACACTCAAACTGCGTATTAACATTAATTTCCAGCATTACTGAGAAAAAATCCAGTTATGATTTTGGTGCACAAACAGTTATCGAACATAACCTCGAACAGCCGAATTTTTTTCAAATCGTTTGTGTTCGCCGAACGGCTCGAACACCGCCCAAAACAGCTCGAATTTGAGATTGGCGAACAGTTCGAGTTGAGCACCGCTCATCTCTACTAGGGAGCTATGTGCGCTCTCATACTGTAGGGAGATATGTGCGGTGTCATACTGTATCTAGGGAGCTATGTGCAAGCTTATACTGTGTCTAGGAGGCAATGTGCTGGCCCATATTGTACGTAGGAGGCTGTGCCCTTGTAGCGGGGCAGAAACGCCGATCCCCTCACCGCCGCGGACCCGGTCCGGCATCCTCCTGCATCTGCCCGGGGTGCGCGCACCGCGTGCAGTTCCCCGGGCACTGTACTTAGGGCGCACATGCTCCTTCCCTCTTAAAGGGGCCGCACGCGCCGTTTTAAAGAGTCCCTGGCCAATGGCCGGAGGACTGCTCCTATATAAGGCACCTCCTCCAAAAAGGAGGTGCCTGTGCAAGATTGTTGTTTGTGTGTTAACACTCTTCACAGCCCTCAGGTTCCAGTGCCCGCCTGCCTGTCTATCAGCCATGCCCGCCTGCCTGTCTATCAGCTGTGCCCGTCTGCCTATCAGCCTGCCCACCTGCCTGTCTATCTGCCGTGCCCGCCTGCTTGTCTACCCGCATCACCTGCCTGTCTACCAGCCGTGCTCATCTGCTGTGCCTGTCGGCTTCGGCCATCAGTCCCGTGGGAGTCGCCTGCTCTCACACAAGGTCGGTCCCAGAGTGGCATCTGGTTCACCTTCCCGGTCCCTCCTTGGTTCACGGAGTTGACTAAGCCGCCGTGTGGCCAGGGTCGGTTCCTGGTAGGCATTTAGTTACGCCCCTCTGGTCCCTCCTTGTATCACAGCACAGAGGTTCCACCACCCAGATAAGTAACAGCCCTCATTGCAGTATGGCTTATGGTCTCCTTTTCTTGTCCTGATTGAAGGAATTCCCTGATGAACCCCTGAATGACCAAAAGAGGGGGAAAACTCGTTGAAGGAAGATGCCATTAAGCTAAGTTCACAAATTTTCAAGTTCATATAGGGAAGTGAATGTCCATAGAAATGTGACTATGAGGTTTATGGATGTTTTGTGGTTTAATTGCACTGCCACTTTACCGGCCATTTATGATCTGAAGGGTTATTCTTTGTTTGATAAGGACATTTCTTCTTGGACTTTGTTAGGGTTTTTTTCTGGTCAGATTGTTGAAAAATATAGATGATATACTGTATATACCTCTCAGCCCACTAATATCTATATTGTATATATTTACATATGTTCATTACATATTATCTGATCACCTACAGAGGATGCCTGGTCAGTTAGTGTAGTGGTAGATCTACATAGGGGCAGTCGATGAGGAGCAGGGGCGCCATACCAATTCATCTAAGGGTGCCAACCTCGGCTGTCAGGAAGGGAATTGTGAAGAGCAAAACTAGTCCCTGTCTCCCCTGATTTCTGCTCTTATTTTATATCACTGTTTTTCTGTACGATGTTTGTGCATTTATGTAAATTTTTTAAGGTTTTCTTTTGTTATTGTTTACATGCATAAGGGCCCCATAGGTTGATCGCTTTGGTTGTTGATTGAGGGTGTAAGAACCCTCCTGTTTGTTTTTTCTATCTTGTGGTTTGCGGTCATGTGACCATCTGCCTTTATATTCCAGCTCCGCCCTTCTGGCTGTGCTTGACTTCAGTGTTTGACTGTCTCTCTAGCCAGGTGCTTCTGTGCCTTTCTCTGTCTAGTTCGCTTAGTCCTCTGGGACCTCTAGTACTTTTTGTCAGTTTGTCTTTTGTGTTCTGCAACAACCTAATGATCCGTGTTTAAGTTCTTTTGAAGAATTTTTTTCTGCTATGGGGCTATTATATGATGATCCTGATCGAATCTCATCTGCTGAATCAGAACTTAGACGTTTGAATCAGGGGTCAGATGATGTTGAAAATTATTGCACACACTTCAAGAGATGGGCCTCAGAAGTTAAATGGAATGATTCTGCGCTGAGATGTTTATTTCTTGCTGGTCTGAGTGAAAGGGTTAAGGATTTGCTAATTGCATTCCCTGCACCTGAGACTCTGCAGGAAGCTATGCAGTTAGCTGTTCGTGTGGACAGGAGACTGAGGTCCAGGGTTAATGATGTAAAAACTCCTGTAACGTCAGGTCCTAGTTCCCAGAAAATCTGCTCTGACAGCGGAGAACCAATGGAGGTTGAGGCGATGTCACTCCGCTCTCAGGAAAGAGATCGGAGATTCGCCGAGGGTTTGTGTCTTTATTGTGGTAAAGCTGATCATTTGATTAAATATTGTGAGCGTTGTTTAAGTAAAGAAAAAAAACAGGTCAGTTACGCCCGTATAGCTTGTTTACACTCTGCAGGAGTGTTTCTTCCTGGGTAAGGACGGATGATGTCTCTGCTCCTAGGCTTATTAAAGCTTTCCATAGGAGGTTTCCTGATAGGCCTGGGCCAGGAGGATCCGGAGGATCCTCATAGAAGAGGGGGTACTGTTAGAACCCTCCTGTTTGTTTTTCTATCTTGTGGTTTGCGGTCATGTGATCATCTGCCTTTATATGCCAGCTCCGCCCTTCTGGCTGTGCTTGACTTCAGTGTTTGACTGTCTCTCTAGACAGGTGCTTCTGTGCCTTTCTCTGTCTAGTTTGCTTGGTCCTCTGGGACCTCTAGTACTTTTTGTCAGTTTGTCTTTTGTGCTCTGCAACAACTTCTGTTTAGGAGGTGTCCCTTTTTTGTCCCAGTCCTTAGTCCTTTTAGGGACCCCTCCCTTAATTCTATAGGTCTTCATTCAGACTAGCCGAGGACTAAGGCGGGTCTGTTCACTAGGAACAGGCAGCCTTCTACATCTTAGGGATTCAGCTTAGTCTTACTGTAGGGACAGCTTTCCCCTATCTTTCCTTAGTACATGTTGCAGATCATAACAGAGGGGTCTATGTAGGGGCTCATATTGCATGTAGAGGGCTATGTGTTGGCTCATATTGTGTGTAGTGAGATGTCAGCATACTAAACATTGAGCAGAATTAAGTCATACAATTATTATTTTTTTTAATATTATGTTAATAATAATATTGATCCGAATTAATTTCAGCCTATTGGTTTGGCCCTCACAACAGTCATGGTCTGTAATGTGGCCCCTTGGGAAAAATTAATCTCCCACTTCTGCTCTATTTTATATAGCCATGTTATGTATAGTGCTGTCATTTTCCATCTAGAGATGTGCACTAGAGAACCTGTGTGTTACTGACATGACCTATCACATGATCTATCAAAGGAGATCATGTGACGTGTCATGTGATGCATAGGGTCCCTGTGGTGGGCCCATGCCTTCTAAACTGCCCGGGGCCCTGGCTGCTCTTAATCCACCCCTGAATATATGCACACAAAAAAAAAGACAGAGGCATAGCGTAATAAATGGACATTTAAATAAGCAAACAAACTGAGCTTAGAGAATGAATCCTCAATTGGATTAGATTAGTGGTGTGAAAGTTTTATAGTCCTAATATCCATATAAGATCTGAGGCCTGGTGCCCTCCTGTCTCTGGCACAGATTCTTCAGATATTGTAGTGAGTCGTAAATCCTCCTGACCGATTTAGTCCTTTGTAGAGGATATCAAGGACTCTAATAAGTTTGTATTCCCAAATCCTTTGATGTTTTTGTGATTTAGGCTGCGTTCACACATTGCGTATTTTCCTGCGTTTTTTTACGTGCGCGTATTTCCTGCTTTTTTTACCTGCGTTTTTTACGCATGTAAAAAAAGCACCTCCATTCACACACTGCTTTTATTCCTGCGTTTTTTTACAGAGGATGCAGGAGAAATGAAGTGTGAGGATGGAGGATTACACCTGTATGTAATGTAATGTATGTGTCTGTATGTAATGTAATGTAATGTATGTGTCTGTGTCTCCTGTGTGTACTGTGCGTCTATGTGTCGTGTGTGTGTGTCCCGCTGCAGTACATACACTGCTTTAAAACTATGGATACTCACCTATCCGCTCCGGCCCCGCCGCTTCCAGCATCTGCCGGAGAACCGATCAGCTGACTGTAACTTGCCGGCTCCGGTCACGCACTTTTCAGCATCTGCCGTGAAGCGCTCACGGCAGATGCTGGAAAGTGCGGACAGTCAGCGCTTCACGGCAGATGCTGAAAAGTGCGGGACCGGAGCCGGCAAGTTACAGTCAGCGCTTCACAGCAGATGCTGGAAGCGGCGGGACCGGAGCGGACGGCTCTCCCATCCATCGGATAGGTGAGTATCCATAGTTTCTCCTGTGCCTCCATAAAAAAGCGATGGAATTACGCTTATAATGGGCACAATAGGAGAAAGCGCAGGAGGCAGCTGCGTAAAGAATTGGCATGTCAATTCTTTACGCAACTGCGATTACGCACTGTGTAAAAACACACAGTGTCTGAACGGCAAAGTGAATTTCCCATTCACTTTGCTGGCAGACACAAGGCACATTGCGTATTTTGAAAAAGCGCGCGCAAAAAAGCGCGCGAAAATACGCAATGTGTGAACGCAGCCTTAAAGTTGCCTTTTAATATAACAACTTTCATGTTGTTGATGTTGTGTCCTGGACCACAGAAATGTTTGGCCACTGGTACATGTTTTTTTTTTTTTTTTTTAATCTGTGTGGCAATGAGACCTCATCCTTGCTCTCAGTTTATGTCCTGTTTCTGCCACATAGAGACTACCAATAGGACATATAGTGCACAGAATTAAGGACACCACAATGGAATAGGAACATGTGAATGTCCCGGGAATATTGTAGTCCTGCTGTGTGTTGGGAATCTGTATCTAGTCTTAGGTCTCTACATGAGTGCCGATTTTGCAGCTCTTCACATTGCAAGGAAAAGTTCCTCTTTGTGTATCTGAGGGCATTGAACTTTGGATCATAATGTTTCTTAAATTTGGAGGTTGCCTCTAGCACAGCAAGGGAGGGTTTTTGAATACTGTTTTTAGCTGGTCATCCATGTAGGATGTGGTGAAGTTTTTTAGCATGCCTGAAGAAGAGACATAAGAAGTCTTGAAAGCTTGCTTTGTAACATTATTTTATTTTTGTTAGCCATTAAAAGGTATCATAACTACAATATTATCTTGTTTTTCCCACTGAGACCAATCTTTTTCAACTGACGAACACATTCTAGTGTGAACATAAAAATGGATATTTTGAGTCCATATTGAAATATATTCACAGATAGATAAGGCTCATTCTGTTAAAGCTTTACTTGATGTTTAGAAACAGACAATGTTCATAGTAATAAAAGCTTGAGAACGGTTTACTCAAATTGTCTGAAAGATTCAACTCTCCAATTGTGCTGTTTATTGTTTGGTATTGTATAACATGGAGATTTGTCTAACCTTTGTCTGCAAGTTTACTTATGTGACCACTGAGAGCTTTTGAATTGTGTGTATTTATTGCCCACTATTGTTTGATGAGAGCCTTGTACCTCTCATTTATCTTTGACCGAAAGCCAGACACTTGAGGTTAAAGGTGAACTAGACTTACTAGTGCAGATTCACAATATATAAGGCCAGAGAAATATTACTGAGACAGAAGCCTTGTACCTGAACTGTGTAGTGTTGTAATATCTGACCTTGCAGTGTTGTGATATTTCCAGGGGTTCTCTGTCTTGGTGATTGGTTCTCTGGTATTTCAGAAGGATGATGTTTAAAAGCTCCTTGGTGATGAAGTGAGTATATGTACTTAACCTTTGAATGTTAACATATAGAAAAGTGTACGCAATATCATAATATATTATTTCTTTAATTGTGTATTTTATTGTTTAAATCAACTATTGTAAATAAAATTGCGTTATATCACAAATGGTTGCCTTCTTTAAAGCTGTATCCGAATCTTAGTGTTAAAAACTTGGCAAAATACACAATACCAAACCCTTTTTTTTCTATAAAAGTATTAATATAGAAAAACTCAATATCAGGTACATGTTGTAGCACAGTTGTACCAGTATCAAGAGAGATGAGTTCATTATCAGGTACCTATTGCATAAGAGTTGCAAAAGCACCCGGATTCACAGGTTTGATCCGGGAAGTTGAAGTTGCAAATAGCTGAATAGCAAGTTGGGGTTTGTCAAAGAGATGACTAGACAGCTGATAGAAATTTATAATGGGCAAGCTCCTGTAGTACACAAAGTAATTGAGTACTATGTTTACTGAATACTCGGCACATAGCTGTCTGGGTAATGAGACATAAAAGGAATTTGGCACGTTGCCACATTAACCAGGTGCAGACTTGTCAAAAAGAAGCTGACAATAGGAAACCGATCCATGACCCAGGACCTGCGCAAGTGTGGCACCCCAGGGGTCTGATTACCACAGTAATAGAGATATTATGTCTGAGAGCAAGTGGGAGGTTTCTCTGGTCAGGAACCCTAAACATGCAACACGGCCCACCCAGACCTGGGAGGGGAGGAATCTGCCCTTATAAACTGGGTCTGGGGGGGGGATTAGGCTAGACAGAGCCTGCAGAACAAGCAGAGCAGTCAGAGCCTGGAGAGGGAAAGTGAGATCAGGAGCTCTGTAGGAGCAGCAGCTGAAGGCCAGGGGCTGTGAGCAGAGATATAGCTTGCCCTGGCTGAAGTTACTAAAACCGGACACCGGAGTCCGAGGCTGTGGGGACTGATATATACCCAGCAGCAGAAACCAGCCGGCAGGGGATTCCAGGTCCTCTGGCCATAGAAGCCCGGAGGCTCAGTCACAAAAAAGGGACCAGCGCCGCCATCCAGGAGCGGAGGCTAACAGAAGGCCCCAAGTCACCAGCCATACGGGTGAGCACCACACGGTACACTCAGGGACGTGGGCTACTTGTAACCGCTGACAGCAAGGTAGCCAGGAAGAGTGCAGATAAACGGGGAGGCCTACAACTCCACCTGGCCAGGGGAACTCCTGCTTGCTCGCAGACTGACCAGGCCCCTTATACTAGCCAGTACTCCCGGGAGGGTCTGCCTTATAACATCAGTAAAGACCCTGAACTGCAACTACACGTCTCTGCGATTCCTTGCCGCACCAGCACCATTAGTATTGGGACGCTCACACCATCACCACCATCATCCACATTAGCTGCCCTGAGGCAATACTTCTCCCGTGGGGAGTCATCCCATACTCAGCTGCGCAAACAACATCAGCCTCAGCGGTCTGCAGCGCAGCGGCGGTCCCCACTGACCGCAATCCACGGGTGGCGTAGTCGGACACTTATTACAATACAAATAGACTGCCACTATTTTGACCACCCTGGGCACGGACCGGGTCACCGCCACACGGAGACTACAACCCCCAGCATCCTACAACAGGCCCGGTTCCGGGTTCCCCTGCACAGCACAGGCCCAGGGGGCGCGTCAACTTTGGCATAGTCGGCAGGATTTCGTGCCCGCAACCACCGGGTACTGCGTGCCTGAAAAAGACTTTTGAACTTACCTGTGGTGAAGTTTCCCGCCGTCCGGAGTCATTTCCCGCCGTCCGGAGCCGATTCCCGCCATCAGACGCCATCTTGGACCGTTTCCCGCCGTCTTCTGCCTTCTTCCCGCCATCCGCAACTGCTTCCCGCCTTCAGACGCCATCTTCGGGATGCCGCACAGGAAGAAGAGGGGCGTGGACGCCGAAAGCGCGAGATCCGAAGCTCCGCCCCACAATGCGCCCCACACAGTGACGCTGCGCAAGGTTCTAGAAGGGAGGAAGAGCGACGCTGACCTCATCGGAGCGCGACGCCAGGTCCTCGACCCCGACGATCGACTGCGGAGCCGCGGCCTACGGAAGAAGAGCATCGCAAGGTAGGCCACGGTCCACTAGGGGGGAGGAGGAAGCCGGATACGGAGGTGAGCTCCACTGCCACAGCCACCGCCAGCGCAATCGCTGCTGCGGTCATGCCCTTCACCATGCCCTATATCCCGGGGGCAACTTGGCTACCCCAGTACTCAGGGGAGTCACATACCCTAAATGACTTTAGAGAGAGACTGGATAGCCTCTTCCAGGTGTACCCCCTCACAGAAGAGCAAAAAGTGAGCATCCTGGTGGTCCAATTAATCGGGGCAGCCCAAAGGGAGGTAAAGTCCTGGCCACCTGGGAGGAAGAGGACTGTCAGAGATATACTAGCCCGGCTGAAAGACACATTTGATACCCGCACCTCAGCCGAAATAAAGCTCAGATTTTACGGGTGCAAACAGCGGGCACATGAGAGTATAAGAGACTATGCTTTAAACCTACAAGAGGCCCTGAGAGCCATTAAGCAGGCAGACCCTGACAGCGTGGGAAATGAAGATAAGCTGTTGACTGAACAATTTATTGAGGGTCTACTGTGCAATGCCCACTGAACCCAGTTGCGTGCAATGGCCTTACAGGACCCTGACCTGGACTTTGCACAGTTCAAGGACAGAGCCATCCGGGTGCTCCGAGAACCGGCACCAGGTGGCGCTGTGACCCACAGGCGCCCTGCTATCACTTATCACCAGGAGACGGCGCCCTTGTCTGCAGGGCCTGTGGGAGCTGATGCGCAGGCTTTAAACAGTGACCCGGCTACAGACCTGCACCATCAGGTCCAAGAGCTGACTAAGAGCGTTGCCGCGCTAACCAGAACTGTGCAGTCTTTACAGGTCTCTTCTCCAGGAAAGATCCAGCTGGCATCCGGACCGGAGGACGTCCCGTGGCGCCGACTGAGGAGGACCCCACCGGCCAGAGGACGACCCAGCGACAGATACAACGAGGACGGACGACCCATCTGCCGCCGCTGCAATCAACCCGGACATGTGGCAAGGTACTGTCATTTAAACGGGCACAACCTGGGGTAGAGGGCCAACCCCCAGGCATAAGATCATCAGGCCCATCAAACTGGCGTGATAAATACGTAGGGGGACGTCCAATCTTGCCTGTGGTACTGGATGGCATTCCTATGAGTGCCCTACTAGACACTGGGTCACAGGTGACCACCATCCCGTACGTGCTCTTTAAGCAGTACTGGAATGACTCGGACATAACCCGCTACCCAGATGACGACCTGAGTATCATCGCCAGCAACGGTCAGCCCGTTCCGCAGGTGGGATTCAAAGAGGTGACCATTAAGATCGGTAAAGTCGAACTGGCGGCACAAGGACTGATTATATTGGACATAGACCGTCATGAGAGTCACCCTAGAATAACCTTGGGAACTAATGTGATTGAAAATTGTCTTGCAGAGGTGATTCTCATTTTACAGCAGATTGCCAAGAACGCCAGTTCCGGCCAGCAGCGTGTGCTCCAAAAAGAGATCCGGGCACTGATGAAGCGGCAACAGGTGGAACTATCTGGTGGTGAGATAGGTAGCGTGAGAATGTGTGACCCGTTCCCTATTGCCATGCCCCCAAAAAGTGAGATGATGATTTGGTGCCGGGCAGCTATTGGTCTAAGAGGTAGAGACTACCAAGCAATGGTAGAACCCGTCTATTCAGACAGTAGGCCCACCATTCTGACAGCACGGGGGGTGGTCGATGTACGCCATGGGAGGGTGCCCGTTCGCATCATAAATATCGGGGAGAGAGAAGTATACCTGCCCCGGTATGCCACGCTAGCCAAATTGTTCACCATAAACCAGAATTCTGTGCAGGCAGTGGAACCCTTGCTTCCATCTCAACCAGAGGAAGGTAACGGCTCTAAGAAACCAATGGAGGACTGGTGTCAGCAACTGCATTTGGGTACTGACTCCACTCCCTCACACCAGAAACAGGGAGTCTATCGGGTGGTTCGAGAGTACGAGAGAGTGTTTAGCAAACACCCACTAGACTTTGGGCGAGTAAAGGGTAGAACATCACATCCCAACGGGAGACCATCCTCCCATAAAGGAGAGATACCGACCCGTACCCCCTGCACACTATCAACACGCCAAGGGGATGCTAAAAGACATGAAGGAGGCTGGGGTAATTAGGGACAGCTGTAGCCCCTGGGCAGCTCCACTAGTCTTAGTGAAAAAGAAAGACAACACCATGAGAATGTGTGTAGACTACAGGAAGGTCAACCGTATCACACACAAAGATGCATACCCGCTACCAAGGATAGAAGAGTCCTTAGCTGCATTAAAATCTTCTAACTTCTTCTCTACTTTGGATCTCACTAGCGGGTACTGGCAGGTTCCTGTAGCAGAGGCGGACAAGGAGAAGACCGCATTCACCACCCCGATGGGTCTCAGCGAATTTAACTGTATGCTGTTCAGGCTCTGCAACGCACCAGGAACCTTCCAAAGGTTGATGGAATGATGCTGGGACACCGGAACTTCGAGACGGTCCTGTTGTACCTGGACGATGTCATCGTCTATTCCAAGACCTACGATGACCACCTGAAACACCTGGCAGAAGTGTTTGAAGCTCTGGCAAACTACGGCCTAAAAGTGAAACCCTCCAAGTGTCACCTCCTGAAACGAAAGGTGCAGTACCTGGGACACGTGGTGAGTGCTGACGGAGTGGCTCCCGACCCTGATAAGATCACCGTGATTAAGGACTGGCCAAGACCCTCCAGCATAAAGGAAGTGCGGCAGTTCCTCGGGTTGGTAGGCTACTACCGAAGATTCATTCCCGGTTTCACCAAAATGGCAGCCCCTGATAGGTCAATCTCGGTAAAGCCAAAAACCAGAAGCCGCCCTTCAGGTGGGAAAAGCTGGAAGAGGAGTCCTTCTGCCAGCTGAAGATGGCCCTCACGGGGGATGAAATCCTGGCATATCCAGACTACAGCCAGCCCTTTATCCTCCACACGGACGCAAGCAACATCGGGCTAGGAGCCGTACTGTCCCAGATCCAGCAAGGGAAAGAACGGGTAATCGCTTACGCCAGCCGAAAGCTACGGCTCACGGAGAGGAACCCTGAGAATTATAGCTCATTCAAGCTGGAGTTCCTGGCAGTAGTGTGGGCAGTGACCGAACGTTTCAAGCATTACCTTGCCTCCTCCAAATTCACCGTGTACACGGATAACAACCCGTTGACACACCTGGACACTGCAAGGCTCGGTGCCCTGGAACAGAGATGGATGGCCCGCCTGTCCAACTTTGAATTCACCATCAAATACCGGGCGGGGCGCTCAAATGCCAACGCGGATGCCCTGTCTAGAATGCCGAACTTACCGGACGTAGGGGAAGATCCAGAAGATCTGGAAGAAGTTGAGCTCCCTGCGTTCCACCGTCATGGGATTACCCTGTATTCCCACCGTGTGAAGGACAGGCGCTCCGTGACGTTCAATCCCTTGCCCCACTACAACTGGGCGGAAATGCAAGACAGTGATCCCACAGTCCGTTTGGTGAAGGAAATGCTGACCCAGGCCGATGCCAGTCTTGACCCAGACGCTCCGGAGGAGACCAAGCAACTGTGGACGGAGAAAAGTAAGCTGTTCCTCTACAGGGAGAAGCTGTGCCGGAGAATGGTTAACTCTCGAACACATGAGTTGACCTGGCAGGTAGTGGTCCCAAGACGAGACGCGGCTATGGTTCTGGAGGCATACCACAACGGAGCAGGACATTTCGGATGGAAGAAGCTGGAGTTCTTGTTGCGTGAACGGTTCTACTGGGTAGGCATGTGTCGCGCCCCCTGGGCATGTGCTGCTGCTGCTGTGCAGGGGGAATACCCGGAGCCGGATCGCTGGGGGTTGTAGTTCTCCGTGGTGGTGACCCGGTCCGTGCCCAGGGTGGTCAAACCAGTGGCAGTCTATTTGTATGGTAATAAGTGTCCGACTATGCCACCCGTGGATTGCGGTCAGTGGGGACCGCCGCTGCACTGCAGACCGCTGAGGCTGATGTTGTTTGTGCAGCTGAGTATGGGATGACTCCCCACGGGAGGAGTATTGCCTCAGGGCAGCTAGTGTGGATAATGATGGGAGTGATGGTGCTAGTGTCCCAGTACTGATGGTGCTGGTGCGGCGATGAAACACAGAGACCTGTGGTGCAGTTTCCAAAGCTTTACTCACTGTTGTTGTTCAGATCACTTCGGCCAGCAGTGACCGCCCGAGCCGTGCTGCGTCCACCAGGTGAGGGACTCGGTCAACTCCCAGGCAATTCCAGAGTGCGGTTCAGAGCTCCCCTCTCTTCCTTTCTACTGGCCGTCCCCACCAGTGACCCACCTTTGTCCAGCTTCCTCGGGCCTTCTGTTGGTGAAACCTCTCTCCGGTTTCCCTGACCCTATACGGTATGCCTTTCTGGTGGATGTAGTGAGGGGTCGCACCAAGATGTGGTGACAACCTCCGGTTTTGGCTGAGGATTAGTCGCCTCCACCAATTCGGGTTCCGGTACCCTGCTCTGCCAACCCGTCACCCTGTATCTCCTCTGGGAATATGGGGTTCCTTCTGCCTTCGTGTCTCTGGGCCTTTCTCTGTGTTCCTCGCCTCCTTTCTCTTTCTGTTTCAGTTCCTTTCTTACTCTCCTTGCTGTTCCTTCTCTTCTCTCCCTCTCTGCTGTCTCAGGCCTCTTCTCCAGGCCTGGCTCTGGAGCTGGGCCCAGACTGAGCCACAGCTCCCTGTCAGCCCTCTCTGGCTGAGCTCCTCTCTTCTTCTCCTCCTCTCTGAACTGAACCCTGATCTAAGATGGTGCCCACCTTATATACCTCCCTCTATGTGTGAGCCCAGGTGACTAGCAACCAATGGGCTCCTACCTATGCCCAGAAACCCACCCCTATCTGCTCCTACACCACTGGGTTTTCCTCCCCCTCCCCACTCCAGCCAGGAACAGAAGCTGTCGTGCCTGCACTCTGTCTAGTGGGAGCACCGTTGGTCTGTTCCTCGGAAATGGGGTGTGTGTGGTGCACGCAGCTTACTGAGCCCTGGTCCACACTCCATCCTTACCCGGGAGTGGAATATCACACCTCTGGTTCGAGGTGCAATACCCCTGCAGCAGCCGAGTCCTCGGGGTGCTACATTCCCCCCTGGTAAATCACAGCACGTCCTCGGGCTGGAAAAGAGCAAAGACAATTTAAACATACAAGTTTTTAGAATGCATTTGTATATAAGACAATAACTTTTAACCCATCCCTTTATGGGAGGTACTCTTTTCCTTTTAAACGTTACTGGTATAAACATCATAAAACATTACAAGACTTTCTTCACACACATATAAAATGCTATAAACTCTTTTAGCAGCATATGTAACTTTTTCAGTATAAGACATTCTTAAGCAAAAACATTTTCAAGTAAAACATTTCCAAGACCGATTCTTGAGTTCTGGCCGCTGTGCAACTTGCGACCAGGAAAAGGTGCAACAGTCCATTTAATCCTGAGGTAGACGTTGCGGTTTTTGTATAAAACCAGTAGGGGGCGCTTTAAGAAGCGCAACTATTTACAAGGGTATGGCCGCTCTCAGTCCTCGGCCAGTGGGAATAGGGAATGGCTGCTCACAGTCCTCAGCCTGGTAATTTAGGAAGGGGCACACAAGTAACAGTTCCTGTACCCTGACGGGTAACTATACACAGTTCCATTTTACCGTTTACTGGTAACGGTGTCCTCCTGATGCTTCTTCCTTGTACTCTTCAGACCCGTCCGGATCCTCAGGGTAGTCCATGTCTGGGCGGTACCGCAGCTCCTCCTCAGTTAGACGGTGGACATGGAGAGCATACAGTCCCTTTGCGCCCTTGTGCCGGGTGTAGGTGACCACGTCGCCGGGGTACAGGTCACGTCCGTGATGTCCCTCTGGCAGGTGGCTTTCGACGTCCCTTCTCGTGACGAAGACGTCGGTGTCAGCCTCCGGGTCTCTGATGAAGCCCCAGCCGTGCTCCAGCTGGAACTTGACTACGGTCCCGGTGGCTCTGGGTCCGCGGATGGCGTGGGTGTCTTGTCGGGCCCTGCGCTTCTGCTCCGCGGTCCTGGCCTGGAGTCGCTGCTCCCTGATGCGTCTCTGCCGCCGCTCTCTCTCATACGTAGCTAGCTGCTGACGGCAGCACTCCAGGCGCTGGGCTTCTTCTGCCAGGGTCTCCTGGGTGAAGCCCATGAGGTTCTCACCAGTGGGGTCCCATGCAAACTGGGCATCCTCCGGCAGGGGTGGAGCGATGTTGGCGGGCTCCGGGGCCGGGATCAAAGGCTCACTCAGGGGTCGCTCTTTCCGGAGACGGGGGTTGGCGAACTCCGGCGGCCATTCAAAGGGTAGCCCGTCCGGGCTGGTATGTTGGGCATACAGGTCCGTGCCCAAGGATGGCACTATGGGCTTCGGACGGGTGGCAGCGCCCGGGGGCACTCGGCCTTGCGACCAGGCCGGCGGTCGCTTGTCGGTCGTGTCCGGGGGTGGCACCGCCAAGGTAGGGGGCGCTGGTGAGGCAGTGGCGCCCGGGTGTGCTGGGCCTTGCGTCCTGGCCTGTGACGTTTCACGCTGTACGGCGCCAGGGTTCAGAGGGCACAGCGCGGGGCGGGGCGTGACGGCGATGCTTGCTGCCTGAGGCCTAGCTGGTGGCGGTGGAGGCGTGGTGTCAGGTACGGTCCCCGGGGCTTCGGGTCCCGCAACGGAGAGTGAGGGCAGGCTGGTGTTCCCCGGGCTTGGGGTGGTGGCGTCCCCATTACTTGCCTCGGTCTCCGTGGCCTCCTCCGCGGCGTCATCTGCAGCTGCCGGTCCCTCTTCTCCGCGCCCAGCAGTCAGCGCGTTGCCCAGTCCCGGCGGAGTCCTCTGCTGGTCACCTCCGTGCTGCTGGGCCATATCCTCTCTCCACCCGGCAAACACATCCCGCTGCGCCCGGACCATTCTCCTGTTCAGATCTTCCAGCGCTGCGCGCGCACGGTCCGGGTCTCTAGGCAGCTGGGCCAGCAGTTCCGTCAGGCTGCAGGGTGGTTCAGCTTGCAGCAGGCTGCGGGCCAGGGTGCTGGTGGGGTTCGCTGCTCCCTCCATCTCCGGGTGCAGCAGGTCCAAACTGATCCAGAGCGCGCCCTGCCCCACAGTTTTCTTTCCTATCCGCCCCCATGGGGTTTGGTCTTGGGGGCATCTGCTGACAATCACCTTCAGGGGCAGCCCCCCCACGTTGATGGACATCTCCATTGCTGCATTCATGGCTGGTGGGGGCGGGCTCCTTCTTTGGCGCCACTCTGGGACCTGGCCCACGATGGGAGGTGGCTTCTTGTTGTCCTTTGGTGCGCACATAATGGCGTCCACTCTGCCAGGGCGGGAAAAACGGATGAAGATGGCGGGAAACAGTCCAAGATGGCGTCCGATGGCGGGAATCGGCTCCGGATGGCGGGAAACGACTCCGGACGGCGGGAAACTTCTGGAAATGGCGGGAGACTTCTTTTTAAGGTACATGTGCGGTTTTCTTCAGGCACGCAATACCCGCTTGTGGCGGGTTGGTAATGATCCTGCCGACTACGCCAAAGTTGACGCGCCCCCTGGGCCTGTGCTGCTGCTGCTGTGCAGGGGGAATACCCGGAGCCGGATCGCTGGGGGTTGTAGTTCTCCGTGGCGGTGACCCGGTCCGTGCCCAGGGTGGTCAAACCAGTGGCAGTCTATTTGTATGGTAATAAGTGTCCGACTACGCCACCCGTGGATTGCGGTCAGTGGAGACCGCCGCTGCACTGCAGACCGCTGAGGCTGATGTTGTTTGTGCAGCTGAGTATGGGATGACTCCCCACGGGAGGAGTATTGCCTCAGGGCAGCTAGTGTGGATAATGATGGGAGTGATGGTGCTAGTGTCCCAGTACTGATGGTGCTGGTGCGGCGATGAAACACAGAGACCTGTGGTGCAGTTTCCAAAGCTTTACTCACTGTTGTTGTTCAGATCACTTCGGCCAGCAGTGACCGCCCGAGCCGTGCTGCGTCCACCAGGTGAGGGACTCGGTCAACTCCCAGGCAATTCCAGAGTGCGGTTCAGAGCTCCCCTCTCTTCCTTTCTACTGGCCGTCCCCACCAGTGACCCACCTTTGTCCAGCTTCCTCGGGCCTTCTGTTGGTGAAACCTCTCTCCGGTTTCCCTGACCCTATACGGTATGCCTTTCTGGTGGATGTAGTGAGGGGTCGCACCAAGATGTGGTGACAACCTCCGGTTTTGGCTGAGGATTAGTCGCCTCCACCAATTCGGGTTCCGGTACCCTGCTCTGCCAACCCGTCACCCTGTATCTCCTCTGGGAATATGGGGTTCCTTCTGCCTTCGTGTCTCTGGGCCTTACTCTGTGTTCCTCGCCTCCTTTCTCTTTCTGTTTCAGTTCCTCTCTTACTCTCCTTGCTGTTCCTTCTCTTCTCTCCCTCTCTGCTGTCTCAGGCCTCTTCTCCAGGCCTGGCTCTGGAGCTGGGCCCAGACTGAGCCACAGCTCCCTGTCAGCCCTCTCTGGCTGAGTTCCTCTCTTCTTCTCCTCCTCTCTGAACTGAACCCTGATCTAAGATGGTGCCCACCTTATATACCTCCCTCTATGTGTGAGCCCAGGTGACTAGCAACCAATGGGCTCCTACCTATGCCCAGAAACCCACCCCTATCTGCTCCTACACCACTGGGTTTTCCTCCCCCTCCCCACTCCAGCCAGGAACAGAAGCTGTGGTGCCTGCACTCTGTCTAGTGGGAGCACCGTTGGTCTGTTCCTCGGAAATGGGGCGTGTGTGGTGCATGCAGCTTACTGAGCCCTGGTCCACACTCCATCCTTACCCGGGAGTGGAATATCACACCTCTGGTTCGAGGTGCAATACCCCTGTAGCAGCAGAGTCCTCGGGGTGCTACACATGAGAGGAGCCATCGAGAGGTGGTGCAGAGACTGTGGCCCGTGCCACCTGAGAAGAAAAGACAGTGCCAGCCAGAAGACTCCCCTGCAGCCCATCATCACCAGACAGCCACTGGAACTGGTAGCCCTGGACCATGTGAAACTGGCTCCAAGCAGATCTGGGTATGTCTACGCCCTCACAATCGTAGATCATTACTCCCGGTTCCTGGTGGTGGTCCCGGTCAAGGACTTAACGGCTCAAACAGCAGCTAGAGCCTTCCAGCAGCACTTCTGCCGTCCACACGGGTACCCGGACCAAGTGCTGAGAGACCAAGGACCAACCTTTGAAGCGGAGGTCTTCCAGGAGTTCTGCAACCTGTATGTCTGCAAGAAGATAAGAACAACGCCCTATCACCCTCAAACCAATGGACTCTGCGAGAAGATGAACCAGGTGGTGATAGATCTGCTAAAAACATTGCCCCTGGAAGAACGCAGTCTGTGGCCTGAGAAACTGCCCGATCTGGTGGACCTGTATAACCACATCCCTGTAGGTTCCACCAACTGTACCCCGGCTTACCTAATGAGAGCAAGACCTGGTAAGCTGCCTATTGACCTGGATATGGGAGTCCTGACACCTGAGGACACCTTGCCAGAGGCAGACTGGGATACAGAGCGGCAGCAGCAGTATCGGAAAGTGCAGGAGAGCGTCGAGCGAAGTCTGTCTCAAGCTAGAGAAAGGCAAGAGAAGGCTTATAACCAGTATGCTCCCGCTGTTCCCCTGGTACCTGGAGAGCAGGTCTTGAAGAGGAAGAGGCGGCTCCACAAGTTGGACGACCAGTGGGAGAAGGACCTGTACACCGTACTGCCATCAAGCCATGTGAACCCAAAAATCTGCGTAATCAGTAAGGATGGAGGAGAAACCACAGCCATTGTCTCCAGAGACCACCTGAAGAAGTGTCCCGAGCAGCTGCAAAGCCCTGAAGAAGATCAAGAAAACCCTCAACCCGCAGAGGAAAGGGAAGAAATGATCAGTACCGTACTCGGAGACTTCCCCCGGTCTTGGACACAAGTAAACGGCGCTGTCGTGGTACCCGTCCTCACCTTTCTCCAGCCAGCCCCGCAAGTGCCTACAGAGGAACCGGTAGAGCTGGAAGAGCAGCCGGCCCAAGAGGCAGAAGAATCCACACCAGCAGTCCAGGAGGATCAACCCTCTGCTAGTAGTGAGCCTGCCGTGCTTCTAGTGAGCCAAAGAGTGCGCAGACAGTTGCCCAGCTTGCCCATAACACCTCCTACACCCTGTAGTGCAAAACCAGTTAGTGAGCTCCGTAGATCCACTAGAGTCACTAGAGGTCAGATGCCCGCTCGCTGGAGAATTTAAACCAATGCACTGTGAATTTATCTGTTAACTGTTTATGGTTTATGTTTGTTGCCTGTTACTAATTATGTTTCTCAGTTACCCTGCAGATTTATTTGGACTAACAGGTTATGGACACTGGATAACCGGAACAGTTTTGTAGATAGTTGCACCTTGGTGCCTCTTGCGAAGACGGCCGCAGAAGAGAAAACCTGTCTGGCGTGGCCTCCTTGCGGCCCAAAGTAGTTAGCTCCAGCCTTGCAGCCACGCCCAGGGCCAACGCAAGCGGTTTGCTTTGGACAGGTCCCCTACTTCGCTTAAAGTTTCACCTTGGGTGACATGGACACCCCCCTTGTTTTACAAATTTCACCTTGGGTGATATGGACACCCGGTTGCGGACACGCCGTGACCTTTAAAGAACTAAAGCTTCTTGTAAATATGTTGTCTTGTTATTGTTATACCTTGTATTTATGTTTCTTTAAAAATGTGTTTAGTCCCGGAGTACTAAAATTTACTAGGGGGGAATGTGGCACTCCAGGGTTCTGGTTACCACAGTAATAGAGATATTATGTCTGAGAGCAAGTGGGAGGTTTCTCTGGTCAGGAACCCTAAACATGCAACACGGCCCACCCAGACCTGGGAGGGGAGGAATCTGCCCTTTTAAACTGGGTCTGGGGCGGGATTAGGTTAGACAGAGCCTGCAGAACAAGCAGAGAAGTCAGAGCCTGGAGAGGGAAAGTGAGATCAGGAGCTCTGTAGGAGCAGCAGCTGAAGGCCAGGGGCTGTGAGCAGAGATATAGCTCGCCCTGGCTGAAGTTACTAAAACCGGACACCGGAGTCCGAGGCTGTGGGGACTGATATATACCCAGCAGCAGAAACCAGCCGGCAGGGGATTCCAGGTCCTCTGGCCATAGAAGCCCGGAGGCTCAGTCACAAAGAAGGGACCAGCGCTGCCATCCAGGAGCGGAGGCTAACAGAAGGCCCCAAGTCACCAGCCATACGGGTGAGCACCACACGGTATACTCAGGGACGTGGGCTACTTGTAACCGCTGACAGCAAGGTAGCCAGGAAGAGTGCAGATAAACGGGGAGGCCTACAACTCCACCTGGCCAGGGGAACTCCTGCTTGCTCGCAGACTGACCAGGCCCCTTATACTAGCCAGTACTCCCGGGAGGGTCTGCCTTATAACATCAGTAAAGACCCTGAACTGCAACTACACGTCTCTGCGATTCCTTGCCGCACCAGCACCATTAGTATTGGGACGCTCACACCATCACCACCATCATCCACATTAGCTGCCCTGAGGCAATACTTCTCCCGTGGGGAGTCATCCCATACTCAGCTGCGCAAACAACATCAGCCTCAGCGGTCTGCAGCGCAGCGGCGGTCCCCACTGACCGCAATCCACGGGTGGCGTAGTCGGACACTTATTACAAGACAAATAGACTGCCACTGGTTTGACCACCCTGGGCACGGACCGGGTCACCACCACACGGAGACTACAACCCCCTGCATCCTACAACAGGCCCGGTTCCGGGTTCCCCTGCACAGCACAGGCCCAGGGGGCGCGTCACAAGGACAGGTGAATAACAGTAACCCTTCTTTTAGGTTCTCTAATGGAAGTGTCTGTAACAGAAGAAGGAGGATACTTGGCATGAAATCTCCCTTAGGGACCACAACCCTAATAGTCTATCAAAGTCTAAAAGATTTCCACACACCTACTTACAGACCAGAATTTGGTTGTTCTAATATTCCATTTCCATATCAGTGGCCGAAATGAGCTGCACTAACAGGAGGAATTTATTTGAGAACTAGAGGATGTAGTAAGGGCACATGAAAAGCATTGAGATGTTTTAGAGTGGAGGTAAATTCACAAAGTGACCAGATTTATTTTCTGACTAATCTGGAATGGACAATTATTAGCAGTTAGTTTTTTGCACCAAGTCTTTAAATTGAGATTTTTGGCAGAAAGCCAAAACTATCTACACTACTAGATATGTTGGGAACAGCTCAATGATGTCTATCAGCACTCTTCTATGCTTTAGCCATGTCTACCAAAACTGAGTTTGAGAAATATGTCACCCACCTAGAAAACCCCTAGAAATTCAGACTTCAAGACTCTTAAAGCAGGTATCAGGCACCTAAGCAATAGAGTGGAGGACGTGAAAAATCCCAAGAGCATATCCTAAAATTATCCTACAATCATCTAGAGAAGCATAAATAAGTTATGGATACCAACACCCTCTCTAGCATTCTTTCTCACTTAGGAGACACTGGAAACAAACACCGGAGAAATGATCTACACAGGGGCAGACATACTGCCGATGCAGTTGGTGCCACTGCATCGGCGCCTGGAGGGTCAGGGGGCCTTTGCCGAGCGGCTAATAATGAGGGCAATCTGGCCTGCTTCTCAGAGCCCAAAGCTCCAGGGGGGCCATGGCCAGATTGGACTCTCATGTGCGGCGGGCAGGGAGCGATCCCTCCAGCTCCACTGCTGACAGGAGGAAAATGGCAGTGGAGCTGAGGGATTCGTCCTCTGCTTCCTGTCCGGCGCTTCCTCCCTGACACAGACGTGCACAGCTTGATGACGCCATCATGCAGCGTGCCTGGGTCAGATAGAAAGTTGCCAACAATGAGGATGCTGCAGGGGAGTGGGCTGAGAGGTAAGTTGTTTTGTTTTGTTTCTTTACTGATATGCTGGGTAGAGTCCCAGGAGAATGAGGGGAGGTGGGGAGAGCAATGATGGGGATAGGGAGAGCAATGATGGCAATGGTGGGGATGGGGAGAGCAATGATGAGGATGGTGTGGATGGAGAGAGCAATGATGGGCATGGGAAGAGCAGTGATGGGGATGGTGGGGATGGGTAGAGCAATGATGAGGATGGTGGGGATGGGGAGAGCAATGATGAGGATGGTAGTGATGAGGAGAGCAATGATGGTGATGGTGGGAATGTGGAAAGCAATGATGGGTATGGGGAGAGCAATGATGAGGATGGTGGGGATGGGGAGAGCAATGATGGGGCTGGTGGGGATGGGGAGAGCAATGATGAGGATGGTGGGAATGGGGAGAGCAATGATGAGGATGGTGGGGATGGGGAGAGCAATGATGAGGATGGTTTGGATGGAGAGAGCAATGATGGGGATGGGAAGAGCAGTGATGGGGATGGTGGGGATGGGTAGAGCAATGATGAGGATGGTGGGAATGAGGAGAGCAATGATGAGGATGGTGGGGATGGGGAGAGCAATGATGAGGATGGTTTGGATGGAGAGAGCAATGATGGGGATGGGAAGAGCAGTGATGGGGATGGTGGGGATGGGTAGAGCAATGATGAGGATGGTGGGGATGGGGAGAGCAATGATGAGGATGGTAGTGATGTGGAGAGCAATGATGGTGATGGTGGGAATGTGGAAAGCAATGATGGGTATGGGGAGAGCAATGATGAGGATGGTGGGGATGGGGAGAGCAATGATGGGGCTGGTGGGGATGGGGAGAGCAATGATGAGGATGGTGGGAATGGGGAGAGCAATGATGAGGATGGTGGGGATGGGGAGAGCAATGATGGGGATGGTGGGGATGGGGAGAGCAATGAAGGGAATAGTGGGGATAGGGAGAGCAATGATGAGGATGGTGGGAATGTGAAAAGCAATGATGGGTATGGGGAGAGCAATGATGAGGATGGTGGGGATGGGGAGAGCAATGATGGGGCTGATGGGGATGCGGAGAGCAATGATGAGGATGGTGGGAATGGGGAAAGCAATGATGAGGATGGTGGGGATGGGGAGAGCAATGATGGGGATGGTGGGGATGGGGAGAGCAATGATGGGAATAGTGGGGATAGGGAGAGCAATGATGAGGATGGTGGGGATGGGGAGAGCAATGATGGGGCTGGTGGGGATGGGGAGAGCAATGATGGGGCTGGTGGGAATGGAGAGAGCAATGATGAGGATGGGGAGAGCAATGCTGAGGACGGTGGGGATGGGGAGAGCAATGACGGGAATGGTGAGGATGGAGAGAGCAATGATGGGGATGGGAAGAGCAGTGATGGGGATGGTGAGGATGGGTAGAGCAATGATGAGGATGGTGGGGATGGGGAGAGCAATGATGAGTATGGTAGTGATGTGGAGAGCAATGATGGTGATGGTGGGAATGTGGAAAGCAATGATGGGTATGGGGAGAGCAATGATGAGGATGGTGGGGATGGGGAGAGCAATGATGGGGCTGGTGGGGACGGGGAGAGCAATGATGAGGATGGTGGGAATGGGGAGAGCAATGATGATGATGGTGGGGATGGGGAGAGCAATGATGGGCATGGGAAGAGCAGTGATGGGGATGGTGGGGATGGGTAGAGCAATGATGAGGATGGTGGGGATGGGGAGAGCAATGATGAGGATGGTAGTGATGAGGAGAGCAATGATGGTGATGGTGGGAATGTGGAAAGCAATGATGGGTATGGGGAGAGCAATGATGAGGATGGTGGGGATGGGGAGAGCAATGATGGGGCTGGTGGGGATGGGGAGAGCAATGATGAGGATGTTGGGAATGGGGAGAGCAATGATGAGGATGGTGGGGATGGGGAGAGCAATGATGAGGATGGTTTGGATGGAGAGAGCAATGATGGGGATGGGAAGAGCAGTGATGGGGATGGTGGGGATGGGTAGAGCAATGATGAGGATGGTGGGAATGAGGAGAGCAATGATGAGGATGGTGGGGATGGGGAGAGCAATGATGAGGATGGTTTGGATGGAGAGAGCAATGATGGGGATGGGAAGAGCAGTGATGGGGATGGTGGGGATGGGTAGAGCAATGATGAGGATGGTGGGGATGGGGAGAGCAATGATGAGGATGGTAGTGATGTGGAGAGCAATGATGGTGATGGTGGGAATGTGGAAAGCAATGATGGGTATGGGGAGAGCAATGATGAGGATGGTGGGGATGGGGAGAGCAATGATGGGGCTGGTGGGGATGGGGAGAGCAATGATGAGGATGGTGGGAATGGGGAGAGCAATGATGAGGATGGTGGGGATGGGGAGAGCAATGATGGGGATGGTGGGGATGGGGAGAGCAATGAAGGGAATAGTGGGGATAGGGAGAGCAATGATGAGGATGGTGGGAATGTGAAAAGCAATGATGGGTATGGGGAGAGCAATGATGAGGATGGTGGGGATGGGGAGAGCAATGATGGGGCTGATGGGGATGCGGAGAGCAATGATGAGGATGGTGGGAATGGGGAAAGCAATGATGAGGATGGTGGGGATGGGGAGAGCAATGATGGGGATGGTGGGGATGGGGAGAGCAATGATGGGAATAGTGGGGATAGGGAGAGCAATGATGAGGATGGTGGGGATGGGGAGAGCAATGATGGGGCTGGTGGGGATGGGGAGAGCAATGATGGGGCTGGTGGGAATGGAGAGAGCAATGATGAGGATGGGGAGAGCAATGCTGAGGACGGTGGGGATGGGGAGAGCAATGACGGGAATGGTGGGGATGGAGAGAGCAATGATGGGGATGGGAAGAGCAGTGATGGGGATGGTGGGGATGGGTAGAGCAATGATGAGGATGGTGGGGATGGGGAGAGCAATGATGAGTATGGTAGTGATGTGGAGAGCAATGATGGTGATGGTGGGAATGTGGAAAGCAATGATGGGTATGGGGAGAGCAATGATGAGGATGGTGGGGATGGGGAGAGCAATGATGGGGTTGGTGGGGACGGGGAGAGCAATGATGAGGATGGTGGGAATGGGGAGAGCAATGATGATGATGGTGGGGATGGGGAGAGCAATGATGGGGATGGTGGGGATGGGGAGAGCAATGATGGGGATGGTGGGGATGGGGAGAGCAATGATGGGAATAGTGGGGATAGGGAGAGCAATGATGGTGATGGTGGGAATGTGTAAAGCAATGATGGGTATGGGGAGAGCAATGATGAGGATGGTGGGAATGGGGAGAGCAATGATGAGGATGGCGGGGATGGGGAGAGCAATGATGGGGATTGTGGGGATGGGGAGAGCAATGATGGGAATAGTGGGGATAGGGAGAGCAATGATGAGGATGGTGGGGATGGGGAGAGCAATAATGGGGCTGGTGGGGATGGGGAGAGCAATGATGGGGCTGGTGGGAATGGAGAGAGCAATGATGAGGATGGGGAGAGCAATGCTGAGGACGGTGGGGATGGGGAGAGAAATGATGGGAATGGTGGGGATGGGGAGAGCAATGATGGATCTGATGGGGATGGGGAGAGCAATGATGGGGATGGTCGGAATGGGGAGAGTAATGATGAGGATGGTGGGGATGTGGAGATCAATGATGAGGATGGTAGTGATGAGGAGAGCCATGATGGTGATGGTGGGGATGGGGAGAGCAATGATGGGGATGGTGGGGATGGGGAGAGCAATGATGGGAATGGTGGGGATGGGGAGAGCAATTATGGGAATGTGGAGAGCAATGATGGGGCTGGTGGGGATGGGAGAGCAATGATGGGGAGAGTGGGGATGGGGAGAGCAATGATGGGTTTGTTGTGGATCGGGAGAGCAATGATGAGAATGTTAGGAATGGGGAGAGCAATGATGGGGATGGTGGGGATGGGGAGAGCAATGATGAGGATGGTGGGGATGAGGAGAGCAATGATGAGGATGTTGGGGCTGGGGAGAGCAATGATGGGGATGGGGAGAGCAATTATGGGTCTGGTGTTGATGGGGAGAGCAATGATGAGAATGGTGGGGATGGGGCGAGCAATGATGTGGTTTTGGAGAGCAATGATGAGGATGGTGGGGATGGGGAGAGCAATGATGAGGATGGCAGTGATGAGGAGAGCAATGATGGTGATGGTGGCAATGTGGAGATCAATGATAGGGATGGGGAGAGCAATGATGGGAATGGTGGAGATGGGGAGAGCAATGATGAAGATGGTGGGGATGGGGAGAGCAATGATAGGGATGGTGGGGATGGGGAGAGCAATGATGGTACTTGTGGGGATGGGGAGAGCAATTATGTGTTTGGTGGGGATCCGGAGAGCAATGATGAGGATGTTGGGAATGGGGCGAGCACTGATGGGGATGGTGGGGATGGGGAGAGCAATGATGAGGATGGTGGAGATGAGGAGAGAAATTATGAGGATGTTGGGGCTAGGGAGAGCAATAATGAGGATGGGGAGAGCAATTATGGGTCTGGTGGGGATGGGGACAGCAATGATGAGGATGGTGGGGATGGGGAGAGCAATGATGGGGATGGTGGGGATGGGGAAAACAATGATGAGGATGGTGGGGATGAGGAGAGCAATGATGAGGATGGTAGTGATGAGGAGAGCAATGATGGTGATGGTGGCAATGTGGAGAGCAATGATGGGGATGGAGAGAGCAATGATGGGAATGGTGGAGATGGGAAGAGCAATGATGAGGATGGTGGGGATGGGGAGAGCAATGATGGGGATGGTGGGGCTGGGGAGAGCAATGATGGGTTTGGTGGAGATGGGGAGAGCATTGATGAGGATGGTGGGGATGAGGAGAGCAATGATGAGGATGGTGGGGATGAGGAGATAAATGATGAGGATGGTGGGGCTGGGAAGAGCAATGATGGGGATGGGGAGAGCAATGTTGAGAATGTGAATAGCAATGATGGGGAGAGCAATTATGGGGCTAGGGAGAGCAATGACGAGGATGATGGGGATGGGGAGAGTAATGATGAAGATGGTGGGATGGGGAGAGCAATGATGAGGATGGTGAGGCTGGGGAGAGCAATGATGGGGATGGGGAGAGCAATGATGGGGATGGAGAGAGCAATGATTGGGAGAGCAATGAAGGGGATGGGGAAACCAATGATGGGGAGAGCAATGATAAGTATGGGGAGAGCAATGATGGGGATGGTGGGGATGGGGAGAGAAATGATAGGCATGGGGAGAGCATTGATGGGGATGGGAAGAGCAATGATGGGGAGAGCAATTATGGGGCTGGGGAGAGAAATGATGAGGATGGGGAAACCAATGATGGGGAGAGCAATGATAAGTATGGTGAGAGCAATGATGGGGATGGTGGGGATGGGGAGAGCAATGATTAGGATTGTGGTGATGGGGAGAGCAATGATGGGGAGAGCAATGATAGGGCTGGGGAGAGCAATGATGGGAATAGAGAGAGCAATGATGGGGGTGCTTGGAGAGAGCAATGATGGAGGTTTCACTTTGCTTGTACTGTAAAGCCTCGTATATTTTCCATGAGCACATAGCCTTAAAGTTAATTGGGGAGAGTCACAGAGACTGAATAATTTATATTATTGGCCAGTGGAGATTATAGTCAGTGGGGGGCACAGTGCTGCTTATCACTTCATATTTTGATTACTAAGTGGCTAATAGTATACTAATGTGGGGGGGTACATATCTGTAGTCAGGGGCACAGTGTGAGGAAGACACATGTATATATACAATATATGTGACCTTGTTATTTTTAAATATTATTCTATGTCTGCACTGTGTGACTTGGAGTAATAATGTTGTATGTAAAATCCCTTAGGCTGCATTCTCACATTTGTGTGAAATGTCCGTGTGCTGACAGATTTTTTTTATCGGATGGTCCACGGACTCTTAGAGTTTTATAGATCCATTCACACTGTCAGGAACTCCACAGCGATGACACAGGAGAGATCATGCAATATCTCACCGTGCCGTCACTATGTCACTGATTTCGTCGGGAATCACGAGCTAATGATCCAGACTACTCACTCCTTAGGTATCGGCAAGCAAACAGTAAGCTTATGGCGTCACATCTCTGGGTTCCAAAGCATGGTATACATGTTTGCGTCCTTCATACGGTCACTGTCAGCTTCACGATAGCCCGATTATTAATATTCTCTGCCACCACCGGCCGAGTTTGAAATATAATACAGGCCTGGCCGGCCGCCTGCGTTTTGGTAGCATATATGGCTTCGGGGGAGGGAATAATTACAGGACAAAAGAAACAGAACTATTAAATTTTATATTTAATCCAAAACGGAGGCAGTGTTTAGGAAAATATATACAAGGATGTTACAAAGGAGACATTAAGATACATAAGCAGTTACATAAAATAAACAGGATTAAAGAGGAAACTTATGCTATACAGTTCGCAGGGACGAATCAGCATAGGTGGAGGATAGATGCTCCGCTTACTGTTATTGAACAGGGTCCTCCGCTATGATAGACATATACTCCTGGGCAAAGAACACGGCTTCAGTCTTAAAGTATTTTATGCTGAAGGGAGAGACCCCCTGTGATGACATCATAGGGCCTGGGCTCCACCCTTCAGATTTGTATTAAAAACATGTTTTTTGGGATAACTCATTGCGTGTTGATCCCAGAAGCCCCAAAATATAGGTCCCGTTATTGTTGGACACATGGAACTTACAATATTTCATATGTAGTTTCGGAGTCGAAGTGTCTGGAGATTTCTTTTTGAAGCTCGGGAAGCAAGCATTCCCAGTTACACGCAAATTATTGCAATCCTGAGTTTTAATTACCCCCTGCGTCTTCCAGGGACAAGAATCTTGGATCTTAACTAAGTTATAACACTTTTTGGCTGCCATCAGTTTGTTTAAGGCCTTACTCATGACTAGTGTTGAGCCACCCCCGTAGTGTTCGAGTTCGGTTCGGTTCGTCGAACACCCGTGTGTTCGCCGAACTGTTCGTCGAACTGTTCGTCGAACACCTTCGAACACCGTTAAAACCAATGGCAGGCAAACAAAAACACATAGAAACACATAGAAAACACCTTCAAAGGTGTCCAAAAGCTGACAAACTGCTCAGAAGACACAACTAACACATGGAAAAGTGACAAGTACATATAGTCATGCGAAAAGAAAAGAGGTGGAGGAGTAAAAGGAGGGGGAGACACAGATATAGGCATGTCATGCCCTTCTAAAATCCAAAAAGTGAGAAGCCGACACGGCCAGTTTGCTCCTGCCCGTGCCACCTCCGTGTCGCCGGGTTTGTGCCAGAGCCGCGGTGAACCCTGATGGCCAGCCCCCCTCTCCCAATACTGGTGCCTGTCCGCTGGTGGGTCGAGCGAGCCCCCCTGTGGTGGAGGCAGCTCTAAGCTTTTTAATTTAAATTGTCTCTCTAATTTGAATGAATACACTTTAAATCCATTTACAAGGATCTATTGGAGGGCAAGTCTCATGCCAGAAGCCGCGTAATTCCAGCTCCAGTAGCGTCCACTAAAGCTGCTGCAGTTAAAAAGCTTTTATAAGGATCGAGCTCGGCTGTCCACCGCAAGGCATCCTACTGCCAGTCCCAGCCCCTATGCCTTGGGGTGCCTCCTGATGCTCTTCACTGAGAATCCCATGGTCCTGAAGCATTTCCTTTGAAAAAATTAAGTGTCTAAACTACAAGTGGTGTAGCTTGCTTAACAGCCGGGATAATCCGCTGACTAGCAGACACTGCTACTAGGCACAAAGTATTTCCTGGGCTAGATGCAGTTAAAAATTTGTAATTAGATACTCTCGTTGGATGCTGAGAAAGCATTCCATAGAGTCTCCTGGCACGCCATATATGATTCTCTTAAAAAGCTTGGGGTAGGGGTCTAGGGGACCCTTTTATAGTCAAAATCACGGCCCTGTATCGCAATACGTCACCTAGGCTGAAGATAAATGGAACTGTAGCACCCTGAGGGCTCGGTTGCTACAGACGTATTGCACCTCACCCAGAGGTGTGATATCTCACTCTCAGGTAAGGATGGAGTGTGGATCAGGACCCGACACCTGCATGCATTACACCACATTGCCGTGGGGCAGGGCGACCAATATGCCCCTGAGATGGGCACGACAGTCCCTGTCCCTGGCTGGAGTGGGGGGAGGGAACACTGAGGAAGGGGAACCCTGTAGTGCAGGAGCAGGGAGGAAGCAGTTCCTGGGTGCATTGAGAAGGGAGTATAAAAGGTGGGCACCATCTTAGTTCAGTGCAGAGAAGTCTGAGCAGAAGTGGCAGGGAGCAGGGGCTCTGCATGAGCTCTGCTCCGGAGGCGGGCCTAGTAACAGAGGCCCAGGCCTGGAAGAGGGAGAAGGAAGGAAGAGGAGCGGAGAAGGCTCCAGGAACGAGGAATGAAGGGATCCCAGGGGTGCGGACGGGCGAGTCGCCACCGCACGCCCGAATCCACCTGCGTGGAGGGGTCAGGCCAAAGGGGGAGACCGGTCCCCGAACTAGTGGAGGCAGGAAACGACCCTCAGCTAGAAACCGGAGGCTCTGACATTTTATGTGGCGCAGCCCCTCGCTACACCCGCTAGGAAGGCACCACATAGGGTCAGGGAAACTGGCGCCAAGTTTACCAAGAGGAGGCCCGAGGCAGCCGGACAGAAGTGTTGGTAAGAAAGGCCAGACAAAGGACACACAAAGGGGGTCCTGTGAAGTGCTCCAAAGTTATCTGGGAGTTGTCTGAGCCCCTCACCTGGTGAGCACAGTACGACGTGGGCAGCCGTTACCTGCAGACGTGGTCTGGATAATAAGAACTGTGAGTAAAGGCCCTGGACTGCATCACTGACTCCGTGTCGTTACTGCTGCTGCCCTGCACCATCACCCCCATCCTCCGCATACACTGCCCTGAGGCTATACTCCTCCCGTGGGGAGTTATGCTACGCTCTGCTGCACCCACAACACCAGCCTCAGCGGTCTGCCCTGTAGCGGCGGTTCACTCTGACCGCAATCCACGGGTGGCGTAGTCGGACATTTAAACATCAAAACCACATAAATAGTTCCGCCACTAGTTTGACCGCCCTGAGCCACGGAACCGGGTCGCCGCCACGAAGACTACAACCACCAGCATCCACCAAAAAGGGTCCGGCTCCGGGTGTCCCAAGGCCCAGGGGGTGCGTCAGAACATTTTCATCACCTTTCACAATCACCAATGGGACAAGGCAGGGATGTCCTCTGTCCCCTCTCTTATACATCCTAGTGATGGAGCACCTGCTCTCATCAATTCGCCATAACCCCAATATTAGGTGGATTGAGGTGGGAGGCACCGAGTACAAGTGCTCTCTATTTGCTGATGATGTCCTAGTATATATCACTCAATCACATATATCAATCCCTGCTGTTATGGCTGAAATAGATCACTTTGTTACATGGTAAAATTTTAAAATCAATGCAGCGAAGTCTGAGGCCCTCGATGTCTCCCTCCCCAAATCCATATAGGATTCCATCCAGTCCAACTTTCCCTTTGCCTGGCCCTCACAGGGTATCAAATACTTAGGAATTCCTATTCATAGAGACCTCTCCCATCTATGTTATCTTAATTTTGGGCCCTTTATTGAACAATTCCATACAGACCACGGTTGGCAAGTTAGAACTGTAAGATTCACTACGTGAACCGCTGGTGTTTTGTGGAAAAGCACATGTACACCGCGTTCCAAATTATTATGCAAAAAGTGTTTAGGAGTGATAAGGGAAGAATTTGTTTGTTTGTCAGTTAAACTCATTGATGGTGATGTGTGTCAGGGCTCTTTATATCACTGTAAGCAATTGCAGACACCTGTGCTAATTAGTTTGGCAGGTGTGTCCAATGAAAGGCAAGACTACTTAAGAAGGCTCTCTCACATTATTAAGCAGCCTACATTTTCTGCCAAAATGGGAAAGAAAAAGGATGTGTCAGCTGCTGAGAAGCAACAAATTGTGGAGTGTTTAGGTCAAGGCATGACTACAATCAACATTGTGCGATGATCAGGATGAAGTGTCTTGGCAATCAAGAAGTATGTAGCTGATTCACAGTACACACGTGTGCGTGCTGATAAGGGCAAATTGAGGACTCTTTCCTACAGGCAATTACGTCAGGTTGAAAGAGCAGCGGCAAAAAAGCCTTGTCATAGCAGCAGACAAGTTTTTGAAGCTGCTTGTGCCTCCAACGTCCCCCGAACAACAAGATGCAAGGTCCTTCAGAGGTTTGCAGCTGTGCATACGCCATCCTGTCGACCTCCTCTATCCACTTCACACAAGCAGAAACGGCTCCAGTGGGCCAAACATTACATGAAGACTGATTTCAAAACTGTTTTGTTCACGGATGAGTGCCATGCAGCGCTCGATGGTGCAGATGGATGGAGTGGAGGATGGCTGGTTGATGGACACCCCACGCAAACACGGCTGCAGCGCCAACAAGGAGGAGGTGGAGTAATGTTTTGGGCTGGAATCATGGGGAGAGAGATTGTCGGCCCCTTTAGGATCCCTGAAGGCGCTAAAGATGAACTCCATAATGTATGTGGATTTTCTCAAACAGCACTTCCTGCCATGGTTCAAGAAGAAGAACCGTGTATTTCACAGCAAGATCATTTTTCTGCATGATAATGCACCATCTCATGCTGCACATAAAACATCTGCATCTCTGGCTGATATGGGCATAAAAGGGGACAAACTTATGGTGTGACCCCCATGCTCCCCTGACCTCTACCCCATTCAGAACCTTTGGAGCATCATTAAAAGGAGTGTCTATGATGGCGGGAGGCAGTTCACATCTAAGCAACAGCTCTGGGAGGGTATTCTGTCCTCATGCAAAACAATTGAAGCAGAAACCATCCAAAACCTGACAAATTCAATGGACGAGAGAGTTCAGAAGCTCCTTTCGAACAAGGGGTCCTATGTGAAAATGTAACATCACCTAGAATAAAGTTTTGAGTTGAAAACTGTTTGATTTCAGTTTCTAACAACCTGCTAATGCTTATAATTTCAAAAATGACCATTTTATTAAATGGTCTTTATTAAAATGAAAAGGTTGATCGAAAAGTTTGGGGGATCTAAGAGTGTGGCAACCCAGTAGTCATGATTACTTCGAATTCTGACAATATGAGGGTCATGCTGCAGGTAGTGCAGCAAGAAGGCACTTATGTGCCTTGCGCATCTCGGAGCCCCAAAATTATTTTCCGGGCTAGATGCAGCTAAAAATTATTTTTAATTTTAAATCTGGTGAAGCTTTAGTATAGATGGCCTAATAGGATCAGTGCTGCACACTGCTACAAAGCCCAAATTGGTTTGAGTGCTGAACACTTGACGGTCCCACGGTTGGCAAGTTGGAACTGTGAGATTCACTACGTGCACCACTGGTATTTTGTGGAAAAGCACATGTAAGATTCTGCAACAGTCTCTGCTGATACTCCTGCATGCGTGCATCCCTTTCTATGGCAGGAATAATTTCTGCAAATTTACTTTTGAACCGGGGATCTAACAGTGTGGCAACCCAGTAGTCAGGATTATTTCTAATTCTCACAATTCGAGGGTCATGTTGCAGGTAGTGCAGCAAGAAGGCACTCATGTGTGTTGCGCATCCAGGAGCACCAAGTCCCTGTTGTGTTGGTGGCGAGGTAACAATCATGCTTCCTTCCTCTGTCCTCTCCCCCCAACCTCGCACAACAGAAATGTGATCAAGGTCTCCCTCATCTGATGAGTCTTCCATCAGTTCGTCCTCCACTTCTTCCTGGGCTCCTGCACCTTCCTCACTAGTTTGGCTGCTACCATGCGCCCTGGTAAAACCATCTCCCCCACCCTCACATGCCTGCCGCCTTGGTGCTGCCGACCGTCTGGACCTGGCAGATGTTAGCCCTTCCGCATACAACTCCTCCTCCTCTACTTCCTCCACCTCCTCTTGTGCCACCACCTGACTCCGAATTCTGTTTAACATGTGCTCCAGCATGTAAATCACCGGAATAGTCATGCTGATAATGGCATCGTCAGCACTAAACATCTTCGTCGCCATTTCAAAACTGTGCAGAAGGGTGCATAGGTCCCTGATCTGAGACCACTCCTCCAGCGTGATTTGCCCCACCTCTGAATCTCGTTGGCCCAGGCTATACGTCAGAACGTATTGCACCAGGGCTTGTCGGTGCTGCCACAGTCGCTGCAACATGTGCAGAGTTGAATTCCACCGGGTAGGCACATCGCATTTTAGCCGGTGAAGTGGCAGGCCCAACGACTTCTGTAGAGATGTAAGTCGCTGAGCTGCGGGATGCGAACGGCGGAAGCGAGCACACAGCGACCGTGCCCTCTGCAGAAGGCCATCTAGTCTGGGATAGTGGGCTAAAAATTGCTGGACAACCAGGTTCAACACGTGAGCCATACAAGGCACGTGTGTGACATTGCCCCGGCGAAGGGCCGCACCCAGGTTTGCAGCATTGTCGCACACGGCCTTCCCTGGTTTCAGGTCCAGTGGAGACAACCATTCATGAAATTGGTTCTCCAGAGCTGACCACAACTCCTCAGCTGTGTGACTCACATTTCCCAGACATTTCAATGTAAAAACCGCCTGATGACGTTGAGCCCTACTGCCAGCATAGTAAGGAGGTGTGCAGGATCCCTTCTGCGCAGTTAGAAAGCTTGTGGCATGACCAGACAGGCTTTGGGTGCAGGTGGAAGACCGAGAGGAGGTTGAGGAGGCAGAAGTAGTGGAGGAACTTTGACATAAAGAGGATTGACGCACAACTCGTGGGGACGGCAAGACTTGGACAGCAGCCCCTTGTCCTGCTGTCACCATAGTTACCCAGTGCCCAGTCAGCGACATGTAACGCCCCTGTCCATGCCTACTCGTCCAAGTGTCTGTGGTGAAATGCACCTTGTCACACACAGAGTTTCTCAAAGAAGCGGTGATGTTATGTGCGACATGCTGGTGGAGCGCAGGCACACCTTTCTTTGAGAAGTAGTGCCGACTGGGCATCTGGTACTGGGGCACTGCGACGGACATAAGGTCTCGAAAATCCTCTGTGTCCACCAGGCGGAAAGGCAGCATTTCTGTAGCCAAGAGCTTGCAGATGGTGAAATTCAACCTCTTAGCTTTCTCATGGCTAGGAGGAAATGGTCTTTTACTTGTCCACATCTGAGGGACCGAGGGCTGGCTATTGTGCTTAGACGGGGTTGATAAGGGTGTCCCCGGCAAACTGCCGGTCTGTGAGGAAGATGCAGGCGGACATGTTAGGTTGCCTTGATCCAAAGGTGGTGCTATCGATGTCGGACAGCGCTCAACACCAGCTGGTGTTACCACCTCCAAAGAAAATGATGACCTGCCAATCACGCTGGCTGTTGCGGGTAAAGAGGTGGCAGGTCTGCACCCCAAAACAGGTGTGACTGCTGTCCCCCCAGTCACAGAGGATGAAGAGGCCGCGGATGCACAAGATATGGCAGACGGTGGTTGGCCCGGCCGGCTAGGCCGCATTGTAGCACACTGAGCTTCCCACTGCAACTTATGCTTCATGTCCATGTGCCGGTTCATGCATGAAGTACTCAAACTATGTATTTTTTGGCCTCTACTTAGCTTTTGCTGACAAATGTTACAGATAACACGAGTTGGGTCATCTTTATCGATCTGAAAAAATGCCCAGGCTATGCAAGGCTTAGCACCCATGCGACCTGAAGAGCCACCACGACTTGTGGTGAGAGGCAGAGTTGTGTTTGAGGATGCAGTTGTTGACATGCTTCCAGTACTACGTCTCTGTCCAGGAAGGCGCAACCTGACCTCGTCGTCACTAGCATCTTCCTCCACCTCCTCTGCTGACCTCATCTCTTGGCTGACTGTGGGTTGACAGTAAGTGGGATCTCCGACCTCATCATCATCACCCTGTGCGTTATCACACCCGTCGTCCTCAGAGCCAACCTGTTCCTGCCCTGACAAAAAACTAAAGTTGTTGCTCCAATCAGGTATTTGAGTCTTATCATCGTCTTCCTCATTGTCTCCACCAACAGGAGTTACAGTTTGGGAATGAGGGTCTACATTATGGTCAGAACCTTCTGCGTCTGGTCCTGGATCCGACTCATAAAGATTCTGGGCATCAGTGCAGATCATTTCCTCGTCTGGATTCACAGAAGCGCTGGAGTCGACCTCTGATTCCCAGGCTATAGTATGAGTAAACAGCTCTGCAGACTCAACCATCTGTTCTACCTCATACTCAGACGGGCAGCTGGAGATTTGGGAGCTGTGAGGAAGCAAGTGCGATTTGGGTGACACCTTTGAGGACTGGAGTATTTGTGATGTTGAAGTTGATGTGGAGGAGAGCCCACTTAAAGGAGCACTTGATATCCGTTGAAGCACCTGCTGTTTTTGTGCCTCATCTGGAATTTGTAGCGATTGGCGTGGCCGTAAGAAAGGGATCTTATCACATTGTCCGCTAAAAGAAGTAGACATTTTAGTTTGGCTGGAAGATGGTCTTTCTTCTGCAGATGTTACTGTTGCTTTAACACCTACCCCACGGACACAACCTTTTTTCCCCTTCCCAACACGCCTATTCCCCTTTCCACCAGCAGCAGGCCTTTTTCCACTCATTTTGGTGGTTAACTAATTCACAACTCTGGAGTTGTTTGCACAAAAAAACAATGGATGGTAACCGAGCAGAGCTGAGTGGCCAAACTGTGGTATTAGGCCAAAACTATTGGCTGGGTTAGATGCAGAAAAAAATTATTTTGAATTTGCAACCTGATGGAGGTCAGTATAGATGGACTAATACAACAAGTCCCACACACAGCTAGAAGCCCAAATATTTTTTCAGAGGTACTGTAGATGCAGATAAAAATTAGTTTTAATTTGCAACCTGATGGAGGTCAGTATAGATGGACTAATAGAGAAAGTCCGACACACTACTAGAAGGCCAAATATTTTTTAAGAGGTAGATGCAGAAAAAAATATATTCAGTTTGCAACCTGATGGAGGTCAGTATAGATGGACTAATACAACAAGTCCCACACACAGCTAGAAGCCCAAATATTTTTTCAGAGGTACTGTAGATGCAGATAAAAATTAGTTTTAATTTGCAACCTGATGGAGGTCAGTATAGATGGACTAATAGAGAAAGTCCGACACACTACTAGAAGGCCAAATATTTTTTCAGAGCTAGATGCAGAAAAAAATTATATTCAGTTTGCAACCTGATGGAGGTCAGTATAGATGGACTAATAGAGAAAGTCCGACACACTACTAGAAGGCCAAATATTTTTTCAGAGCTAGATGCAGAAAAAAATATATTCAGTTTGCAACCTGATGGAGGTCAGTATAGATGGACTAATACAACAAGTCCCACACACAGCTAGAAGCCCAAATATTTTTTCAGAGGTACTGTAGATGCAGATAAAAATTAGTTTTAATTTGCAACCTGATGGAGGTCAGTATAGATGGACTAATAGAGAAAGTCCGACACACTGCTAGAAGGCCAAATATTTTTTCAGAGCTAGATGCAGAAAAAAATTATATTCAGTTTGCAACCTGATGGAGGTCAGTATAGATGGATTAATAGAACAAGTCCCACACACAGCTAGAAACCCAATATTTTTTCAGAGGTAGATGCAGAAAAAAATATATTCAGTTTGCAACCTGATGGAGGTCAGTATAGATGGACTAATACAACAAGTCCCACACACAGCTAGAAGCCCAATATTTTTTCAGAGGTAGATGCAGAAAAAAATATATTCAGTTTGCAACCTGATGGAGGTCAGTATAGATGGACTAATACAACAAGTCCCACACACAGCTAGAAGCCCAAATATTTTTTCAGAGGTACTGTAGATGCAGATAAAAATTAGTTTTAATTTGCAACCTGATGGAGGTCAGTATAGATGGACTAATAGAGAAAGGCCGACACACTACTAGAAGGCCAAATATTTTTTCAGAGCTAGATGCAGAAAAAAATATATTCAGTTTGCAACCTGATGGAGGTCAGTATAGATGGACTAATACAACAAGTCCCACACACAGCTAGAAGCCCAAATATTTTTTCAGAGGTACTGTAGATAAAGATAAAAATTAGTTTTAATTTGCAACCTGATGGAGGTCAGTATAGATGGACTAATAGAGAAAGTCCGACACACTACTAGAAGGCCAAATATTTTTTCAGAGCTAGATGCAGAAAAAAATATATTCAGTTTGCAACCTGATGGAGGTCAGTATAGATGGACTAATAGAGAAAGTCCGACACACTACTAGAAGGCCAAATATTTTTTCAGAGCTAGATGCAGAAAAAAATTATATTCAGTTTGCCACCTGATGGAGGTCAGTATAGATGGATTAATAGAACAAGACCCACACACAGCTAGAAGCCCAACAATTTTTCAGAGGTAGATGCAGAAAAAAATATATTCAGTTTGCAACCTGATGGAGGTCAGTATAGATGGACTAATACAACAAGTCCCATACACAGCTAGAAGCCCAATATTTTTTCAGAGGTAGATGCAGAAAAAAATATATTCAGTTTGCAACCTGATGGAGGTCAGTATAGATGGACTAATACAACAAGTCCCACACACAGCTAGAAGCCCAAATATTTTTTCAGAGGTACTGTAGATGCAGATAAAAATTAGTTTTAATTTGCAACCTGATGGAGGTCAGTATAGATGGACTAATAGAGAAAGTCCGACACACTACTAGAAGGCCAAATATTTTTTCAGAGCTAGATGCAGAAAAAAATATATTCAGTTTGCAACCTGATGGAGGTCAGTATAGATGGACTAATACAACAAGTCCCACACACAGCTAGAAGCCCAAATATTTTTTCAGAGGTACTGTAGATGCAGATAAAAATTAGTTTTAATTTGCAACCTGATGGAGGTCAGTATAGATGGACTAATAGAGAAAGTCCGACACACTACTAGAAGGCCAAATATTTTTTCAGAGCTAGATGCAGAAAAAAATATATTCAGTTTGCAACCTGATGGAGGTCAGTATAGATGGACTAATACAACAAGTCCCACACACAGCTAGAAGCCCAAATATTTTTTCAGAGGTAGATGCAGGAAAAAATATATTCAGTTTGCAACCTGATGGAGGTCAGTATAGATGGACTAATACAACAAGTCCCACACACAGCTAGAAGCCCAAATATTTTTTCAGAGGTACTGTAGATGCAGATAAAAATTAGTTTTAATTTGCAACCTGATGGAGGTCAGTATAGATGGACTAATAGAGAAAGTCCGACACACTACTAGAAGGCCAAATATTTTTTCAGAGCTAGATGCAGAAAAAAATATATTCAGTTTGCAACCTGATGGAGGTCAGTATAGATGGACTAATACAACAAGTCCCACACACAGCTAGAAGCCCAAATATTTTTTCAGAGGTACTGTAGATGCAGATAAAAATTAGTTTTAATTTGCAACCTGATGGAGGTCAGTATAGATGGACTAATAGAGAAAGTCCGACACACTACTACAAGGCCAAATATGTTTTCAGAGCTAGATGCAGAAAAAAATTATATTCAGTTTGCAACCTGATGGAGGTCAGTATAGATGGATTAATAGAACAAGAACCACACACAGCTAGAAGCCCAATATTTTTTCAGAGGTAGATGCAGGAAAAAAATATATTCAGCTTGCAACCTGATGGAGGTCAGTATAGATGGACTAATACAACAAGTCCCACACACAGCTAGAAGCCCAAAAATTTTTTCAGAGGTACTATAGATGCAGATAAAAATTAGTTTTAATTTGCAACCTGATGGAGGTCAGTATAGATGGACTAATAGAGAAAGTCAGACACACTACTAGAAGGCCAAATATTTTTTCAGAGGTAGATGCAGAAAAAAATATATTCAGTTTGCAGCCTGATGGAGGTCAGTATAGATGGACTAATAGAGAAAGTCCGACACACTACTAGAAGGCCAAATATTTTTTCAGAGCTAGATGCAGAAAAAAATTATATTCAGTTTGCAACCTGATGGAGGTCAGTATAGATGGATTAATAGAACAAGACCCACACACAGCTAGAAGCCCAATATTTTTTCAGAGGTAGATGCAGAAAAAAATATATTCAGTTTGCAACCTGATGGAGGTCAGTATAGATGGACTAATACAACAAGTCCCACACACAGCTAGAAGCCCAAATATTTTTTCAGAGGTACTGTAGATGCAGATAAAAATTAGTTTTAATTTGCAACCTGATGGAGGTCAGTATAGATGGACTAATAGAGAAAGTCCGACACACTACTAGAAGGCCAAATATTTTTTCAGAGCTAGATGCAGAAAAAAATATATTCAGTTTGCAACCTGATGGAGGTCAGTATAGATGGACTAATACAACAAGTCCCACACACAGCTAGAAGCCCAAATATTTTTTCAGAGGTACTGTAGATGCAGATAAAAATTAGTTTTAATTTGCAACCTGATGGAGGTCAGTATAGATGGACTAATAGAGAAAGTCCGACACACTACTAGAAGGCCAAATATTTTTTCAGAGCTAGATGCAGAAAAAAATATATTCAGTTTGCAACCTGATGGAGGTCAGTATAGATGGACTAATACAACAAGTCCCACACACAGCTAGAAGGCCAAATATTTTTTCAGAGCTAGATGCAGAAAAAAATTATATTCAGTTTGCAACCTGATGGAGGTCAGTATAGATGAATTAATAGAACAAGACCCACACACAGCTAGAAGCCCAATATTTTTTCAGAGGTAGATGCAGGAAAAAAATATATTCAGTTTGCAACCTGATGGAGGTCAGTATAGATGGACTAATACAACAAGTCCCACACACAGCTAGAAGCCCAAATATTTTTTCAGAGGTACTGTAGATGCAGATAAAAATTAGTTTTAATTTGCAACCTGATGGAGGTCAGTATAGATGGACTAATAGAATGATGCTATGCCCAAAAGATTTTACTTCACTAGGTGCAGTAAAAAAATTGGTATTCTATACACAGGTGGTATATCTTGCAACACAGATAGGCTACTCCACTGACTAACACACTCTGCAATAGGCCAAAAAGGATTAGCTTTGCTAGATTCAGCCAAATGCTGTGAAAAAAACTTGCACAGCACTGGCACAGACCTGCCGGGCAAAAACTGATAGGAACTGATGTAACCTAGTCCTGAAAAGGACTCCAATTAAAATTAGTCTTTACTCCCACAACCTATCTAAGAGCACAGACCTGCCTGATAAAAGTCGTAGGAAATGCTGTAACCTAGTCCTTAAAAGGACTGCAATCACAACTATTCCCTACTCCCAAGCTATCTGTATATTTGTGCGAAAATTGGCTTGAAATTAACAAGGTATAGCGCACACAGCAACAGCGGTGCCGTCTAACACGCAGCTGCAGCAGTGAGAAAATGGTGGCGACGGGGAAAATGGCTTAGTCTTATAGGGCAAGGACATGTGACATACACTGCCAATGACACATGCCCTTGCTTGTGTGAAAAAAAGCACTTCGCTCCGTGTGTGCGCTGCTGATAGGCTGACAGATTGCACCTCCCCACTGCATATGCGGGAAAGAGAAAAAAAAATGGAGATCTTCATTGTTCCTGCAGAGATCCATCCCCTGCCCCTCCCCCCACCCCGCTGTACACTCAAACTGCGTATTAACATTAATTTTCATCATTACTGAGAAAAAATCCAGTTATGATTTTGGTGCACGAACAGTTATCGAACATAACCTCGAACAGCCGAATTTTTCTCAAATTGTTCGTGTTCGCCGAACGGCTCGAACACCGCCCAAAACAGCTCGAATTTGAGATTGGCGAACAGTTCGAGTAGAACAACGCTCATCTCTAGTGCTGAACACTTGACGGTCCCACGGTTGGCAAGTTGGAACTGTGAGATTCACTACGTGCACCACTGGTGTTTTGTGGAAAAGCACATGTAAGATTCTGCAACAGTCTCTGCTGATACTCCTGCATGCGTGCATCCCTTTCTATGGCAGGAATAATTTCTGCAAATTTACTTTTGTACCGGGGATCTAACAGTGTGGCAGCCCAGTAGTCAGGATTATTTCTAATTCTCACAATTCGAGGGTCATGTTGCAGGTAGTGCAGCAAGAAGGCACTCATGTGTGTTGCGCATCCAGGAGCACCAAGTCCCTGTTGTGTTGGTGGCGAGGTAACAATCATGCTTCCTTCCTCTGTCCTCTCCCCCCAACCTCGCACAACAGAAATGTGATCAAGGTCTCCCTCATCTGATGAGTCTTCCATCAGTTCGTCCTCCACTTCTTCCTGGGCTCCTGCACCTTCCTCACTAGTTTGGCTGCTACCATGCGCCCTGGTAAAACCATCTCCCCCACCCTCACATGCCTGCCGCCTTGGTGCTGCCGACCTTCTGGACCTTGCAGATGTTAGCCCTTCCGCATACAACTCCTCCTCCTCTACTTCCTACACCTCCTCTTGTGCCACCACCTGACTCCGAATTCTGTTTAACATGTGCTCCAGCATGTAAATCACCGGAATAGTCATGCTGATAATGGCATCGTCAGCACTAAACATCTTCGTCGCCATTTCAAAACTGTGCAGAAGGGTGCATAGGTCCCTGATCTGAGACCACTCCTCCAGCGTGATTTGCCCCACCTCTGAATCTCGTTGGCCCAGGCTATACGTCAGAACGTATTGCACCAGGGCTTGTCGGTGCTGCCACAGTCGCTGCAACATGTGCAGAGTTGAATTCCACCGGGTAGGCACATCGCATTTTAGCCGGTGAAGTGGCAGGCCCAACGACTTCTGTAGAGATGTAAGTCGCTGAGCTGCGGGATGCGAACGGCGGAAGTGAGCACACAGCGACCGTGCCCTCTGCAGAAGGCCATCTAGTCTGGGATAGTGGGCTAAAAATTGCTGGACAACCAGGTTCAACACGTGAGCCATACAAGGCACGTGTGTGACATTGCCCCGGCGAAGGGCCGCACCCAGGTTTGCAGCATTGTCGCACACGGCCTTCCCTGGTTTCAGGTCCAGTGGAGACAACCATTCATGAAATTGGTTCTCCAGAGCTGACCACAACTCCTCAGCTGTGTGACTCACATTTCCCAGACATTTCAATGTAAAAACCGCCTGATGACGTTGAGCCCTACTGCCAGCATAGTAAGGAGGTGTGCAGGATCCCTTCTGCGCAGTTAGAAAGCTTGTGGCATGACCAGACAGGCTTTGGGTTCAGGTGGAAGACCGAGAGGAGGTTGAGGAGGCAGAAGCAGTGGAGGAACTTTGACATAAAGAGGACTGACGCACAACTCGTGGGGACGGCAAGACTTGAACAGCAGCCCCTTGTCCTGCTGTCACCATAGTTAACCAGTGCCCAGTCAGCGACATGTAACGCCCCTGTCCATGCCTACTCGTCCAAGTGTCTGTGGTGAAATGCACCCTGTCACACACAGAGTTTCTCAAAGAAGCGGTGATGTTGTGTGCGACATGCTGGTGGAGCGCAGGCACACCTTTCTTTGAGAAGTAGTGCCGACTGGGCATCTGGTACTGGGGCACTGCGACGGACATAAGGTCTCGAAAATCCTCTGTGTCCACCAGGCGGAAAGGCAGCATTTCTGTAGCCAAGAGCTTGCAGATGGTGAAATTCAACCTCTTAGCTTTCTCATGGCTAGGAGGAAATGGTCTTTTACTTGTCCACATCTGAGGGACCGAGGGCTGGCTATTGTGCTTAGACGGGGTTGATAAGGGTGTCCCCGGCAAACTGCCGGTCTGTGAGGAAGATGCAGGCGAACATGTTAGGTTGCCTTGATCCAAAGGTGGTGCTATCGATGTCGGACAGCGCTCAACACCAGCTGGTGTTACCACCTCCAAAGAAAATGATGACCTGCCAATCACGCTGGCTGTTGCGGGTAAAGAGGTGGCAGGTCTGCGCCCCAAAACAGGTGTGACTGCTGTCCCCCCAGTCACAGAGGATGAAGAGGCCGCGGATGCACAAGATATGGCAGACGGTGGTTGGCCCGGCCAGCTAGGCCGCATTGTAGCACACTGAGCTTCCCACTGCAACTTATGCTTCATGTCCATGTGCCGGTTCATGCATAAAGTACTCAAACTATGTATTTTTTGGCCTCTACTTAGCTTTTGCTGACAAATGTTACAGATTACACGAGTTGGGTCATCTTTATCGATCTGAAAAAATGCCCAGGCTATGCAAAGCTTAGCACCCATGCGACCTGCAGAGCCACCACGACTTGTGGTGAGAGGCAGAGTTGTGTTTGAGGATGCAGTTGTTGACGTGCTTCCAGTACCACGTCTCTGTCCAGGAAGGCGCAACCTGACCTCGTCGTCACTAGCATCTTCCTCCACCTCCTCTGCTGACCTCATCTCTTGGCTGACTGTGGGTTGACAGTAAGTGGGATCTCCGACCTCATCATCATCACCCTGTGCGTTATCACACCCGTCGTCCTGAGAGCCAACCTGTTCCTGCCCTGACAAAAAACTAAAGTTGTCACTCCAATCAGGTATTTGAGTCTTATCATCGTCTTCCTCATTGTCTCCACCAACAGGAGTTACAGTTTGGGAATGAGGGTCTACATTATGGTCAGAACCTTCTGCGTCTGATCCTGGATCCGACTCATAAAGATTCTGGGCATCAGTGCAGATCATTTCCTCGTCTGGATTCACAGAAGCGCTGGAGTCGACCTCTGATTCCCAGGCTATAGTATGAGTAAACAGCTCTGCAGACTCAACCATCTGTTCTACCTCATACTCAGACGGGCAGCTGGAGATTTGGGAGCTGTGAGGAAGCAAGTGCGATTTGGGTGACACCTTTGAGGACTGGAGTATTTGTGATGTTGAAGTTGATGTGGAGGAGAGCCCACTTAAAGGAGCACTTGATATCCGTTGAAGCACCTGCTGTTTTTGTGCCTCATCTGGAATTTGTAGCGATTGGCGTGGCCGTAAGAAAGGGATCTTATCACATTGTCCGCTAAAAGAAGTAGACATTTTAGTTTGGCTGGAAGATGGTCTTTCTTCTGCAGATGTTACTGTTGCTTTAACACCTACCCCACGGACACAACCTTTTTTCCCCTTCCCAACACGCCTATTCCCCTTTCCACCAGCAGCAGGCCTTTTTCCACTCATTTTGGTGGTTAACTAATTCACAACTCTGGAGTTGTTTGCACAAAAAAACGATGGATGGTAACCGATCAGAGCTGAGTGGCCAAACTGTGGTATTAGGCCAAAACTATTGGCTGGGTTAGATGCAGAAAAAAATTATTTTGAATTTGCAACCTGATGGAGGTCAGTATAGATGGACTAATACAACAAGTCCCACACACAGCTAGAAGCCAAAATATTTTTTCAGAGGTACTGTAGATGCAGATAAAAATTATTTTTAATTTGCAACCTGATGGAGGTCAGTATAGATGGACTAATAGAGAAAGTCCGACACACTACTAGAAGGCCAAATATTTTTTCAGAGGTAGATGCAGAAAAAAATATATTCAGTTTGCAACCTGATGGAGGTCAGTATAGATGGACTAATACAACAAGTCCCACACACAGCTAGAAGCCCAAATATTTTTTCAGAGGTACTGTAGATGCAGATAAAAATTAGTTTTAATTTGCAACCTGATGGAGGTCAGTATAGATGGACTAATAGAGAAAGTCCGACACACTACTAGAAGGCCAAATATTTTTTCAGAGGTAGATGCAGAAAAAAATATATTCAGTTTGCAACCTGATGGAGGTCAGTATAGATGGACTAATACAACAAGTCCCACACACAGCTAGAAGCCCAAATATTTTTTCAGAGGTACTGTAGATGCAGATAAAAATTAGTTTTAATTTGCAACCTGATGGAGGTCAGTATAGATGGACTAATAGAGAAAGTCCGACACACTACTAGAAGGCCAAATATTTTTTCAGAGCTAGATGCAGAAAAAAATTATATTCAGTTTGCAACCTGATGGAGGTCTGTATAGATGGATTAATAGAACAAGACCCACACACAGCTAGAAGCCCAATATTTTTTCAGAGGTAGATGCAGAAAAAAATATATTCAGTTTGCAACCTGATGGAGGTCAGTATAGATGGATTAATACAACAAGTCCCATACACAGCTAGAAGCCCAAATATTTTTTCAGAGGTACTGTAGATGCAGATAAAAATTAGTTTTAATTTGCAACCTGATGGAGGTCAGTATAGATGGACTAATAGAGAAAGTCCGACACACTACTAGAAGGCCAAATATTTTTTCAGAGCTAGATGCAGAAAAAAATATATTCAGTTTGCAACCTGATGGAGGTCAGTATAGATGGACTAATACAACAAGTCCCACACACAGCTAGAAGCCCAAATATTTTTTCAGAGGTACTGTAGATGCAGATAAAAATTAGTTTTAATTTGCAACCTGATGGAGGTCAGTATAGATGGACTAATAGAGAAAGTCCGACACACTACTAGAAGGCCAAATATTTTTTCAGAGCTAGATGCAGAAAAAAAATATATTCAGTTTGCAACCTGATGGAGGTCAGTATAGATGGACTAATACAACAAGTCCCACACACAGCTAGAAGCCCAAATATTTTTTCAGAGGTACTGTAGATGCAGATAAAAATTAGTTTTAATTTGCAACCTGATGGAGGTCAGTATAGATGGACTAATAGAGAAAGTCCGACACACTACTAGAAGGCCAAATATTTTTTCAGAGCTAGATGCAGAAAAAAATTATATTCAGTTTGCAACCTGATGGAGGTCTGTATAGATGGATTAATAGAACAAGACCCACACACAGCTAGAAGCCCAATATTTTTTCAGAGGTAGATGCAGAAAAAAATATATTCAGTTTGCAACCTGATGGAGGTCAGTATAGATGGATTAATACAACAAGTCCCATACACAGCTAGAAGCCCAAATATTTTTTCAGAGGTACTGTAGATGCAGATAAAAATTAGTTTTAATTTGCAACCTGATGGAGGTCAGTATAGATGGACTAATAGAGAAAGTCCGACACACTACTAGAAGGCCAAATATTTTTTCAGAGCTAGATGCAGAAAAAAATATATTCAGTTTGCAACCTGATGGAGGTCAGTATAGATGGACTAATACAACAAGTCCCACACACAGCTAGAAGCCCAAATATTTTTTCAGAGGTACTGTAGATGCAGATAAAAATTAGTTTTAATTTGCAACCTGATGGAGGTCAGTATAGATGGACTAATAGAGAAAGTCCGACACACTACTAGAAGGCCAAATATTTTTTCAGAGCTAGATGCAGAAAAAAATTATATTCAGTTTGCAACCTGATGGAGGTCAGTATAGATGGATTAATGGAACAAGACCCACACACAGCTAGAAGCTCAATATTTTTTCAGAGGTAGATGCAGAAAAAAATATATTCAGTTTGCAACCTGATGGAGGTCAGTATAGATGGACTAATACAACAAGTCCCACACACAGCTAGAAGCCCAATATTTTTTCAGAGGTAGATGCAGAAAAAAATATATTCAGTTTGCAACCTGATGGAGGTCAGTATAGATGGACTAATACAACAAGTCCCACACACAGCTAGAAGCCCAAATATTTTTTCAGAGGTACTGTAGATGCAGATAAAAATTAGTTTTAATTTGCAACCTGATGGAGGTCAGTATAGATGGACTAATAGAGAAAGTCCGACACACTACTAGAAGGCCAAATATTTTTTCAGAGCTAGATGCAGAAAAAAATTATATTCAGTTTGCAACTTGATGGAGGTGAGTATAGATGGATTTATAGAACAAGACCCACACACAGCTAGAAGCCCAATATTTTTTCAGAGGTAGATGCAGAAAAAAATATATTCAGTTTGCAACCTGATGGAGGTCAGTATAGATGGACTAATACAACAAGTCCCACACACAGCTAGAAGCCCAATATTTTTTCAGAGGTAGATGCAGAAAAAAATATATTCAGTTTGCAACCTGATGGAGGTCAGTATAGATGGACTAATACAACAAGTCCCACACACAGCTAGAAGCCCAAATATTTTTTCAGAGGTACTGTAGATGCAGATAAAAATTAGTTTTAATTTGCAACCTGATGGAGGTCAGTATAGATGGACTAATAGAGAAAGTCCGACACACTACTAGAAGGCCAAATATTTTTTCAGAGCTAGATGCAGAAAAAAATTATATTCAGTTTGCAACCTGATGGAGGTCAGTATAGATGGATTAATAGAACAAGACCCACACACAGCTAGAAGCCCAATATTTTTTCAGAGGTAGATGCAGAAAAAAATATATTCAGTTTGCAACCTGATGGAGGTCAGTATAGATGGAGTAATACAACAAGTCCCACACACAGCTAGAAGCCCAAATATTTTTTCAGAGGTACTGTAGATGCAGATAAAAATTAGTTTTAATTTGCAACCTGATGGAGGTCAGTATAGATGGACTAATAGAGAAAGTCCGACACACTACTAGAAGGCCAAATATTTTTTCAGAGCTAGATGCAGAAAAAAATTATATTCAGTTTGCAACCTGATGGAGGTCAGTATAGATGGATTAATAGAAAAAGACCCACACACAGCTAGAAGCCCAATATTTTTTCAGAGGTAGATGCAGAAAAAAATATATTCAGTTTGCAACCTGATGGAGGTCAGTATAGATGGACTAATACAACAAGTTCCACACACAGCTAGAAGCCCAAATATTTTTTCAGAGGTACTGTAGATGCAGATAAAAATTAGTTTTAATTTGCAACCTGATGGAGGTCAGTATAGATGGACTAATAGAGAAAGTCCGACACACTACTAGAAGGCCAAATATTTTTTCAGAGGTAGATGCAGAAAAAAATATATTCAGTTTGCAACCTGATGGAGGTCAGTATAGATGGACTAATACAACAAGTCCCACACACAGCTAGAAGCCCAATATTTTTTCAGAGGTAGATGCAGAAAAAAATATATTCAGTTTGCAACCTGATGGAGGTCAGTATAGATGGACTAATACAACAAGTCCCACACACAGCTAGAAGCCCAATATTTTTTCAGAGGTACTGTAGATGCAGATAAAAATTAGTTTTAATTTGCAACCTGATGGAGGTCAGTATAGATGGACTAATAGACCAAGTCCCACACACTGCTAGAAGCCCAAATATTTTTTCAGAGCTAGATGCAGAAAAAAATTATATTCAGTTTGCAACCTGATGGAGGTCAGTATAGATGGACTAATAGAATGATGCTATGCCCAAAAGATTTTACTTCACTAGGTGCAGTAAAAAAATTGGTATTCTATACACAGGTGGTATATCTTGCAACACAGATAGGCTACTCCACTGACTAACACACTCTGCAATAGGCCAAAAAGGATTAGCTTTGCTAGATTCAGCCAAATGCTGTGAAAAAAACTTGCACAGCACTGGCACAGACCTGCCTGGCAAAAACTGATAGGAACTGATGTAACCTAGTCCTGAAAAGGACTCCAATTACAATTAGTCTTTACTCCCACAACCTATCTATTTAAGAGCACAGACCTCCCTGATAAAAGTCGTAGGAAATGCTGTAACCTAGTCCTTAAAAGGACTGCAATCACAACTATTCCCTACTCCCAAGCTATCTGTATATTTGTGCGAAAATTGGCTTGAAATTAACAAGGTATAGCGCACACAGCAACAGCGGTGCCGTCTAACACGCAGCTGCAGCAGTGAGAAAATGGTGGCGACGGGGAAAATGGCTTGGTCTTATAGGGCAAGGACATGTGACATACACTGCCAATGACACATGCCCTTGCTTGTGTGAAAAAAAGCACTTCGCTCCGTGTGTGCGCTGCTGATAGGCTGACAGATTGCACCTCCCCACTGTAAATGCGGGAAAGAGAAAAAAAAATGGAGATCTTCATTGTTCCTGCAGAGATCCATCCCCTGCCCCTCCCCCCACCCCGCTGTACACTCAAACTGCGTATTAACATTAATTTTCATCATTACTGAGAAAAAATCCAGTTATGATTTTGGTGCACGAACAGTTATCGAACATAACCTCGAACAGCCGAATTTTTCTCAAATTGTTCGTGTTCGCCGAACGGCTCGAACACCGCCCAAAACAGCTCGAATTTGAGATTGGCGAACAGTTCGAGTAGAACAACGCTCATCTCTACTCATGACTGTGTTAATTGGGGCTTTGTGCTGAGATTTTTATGGAGACAGCTTTGTACTGACCAAAAGGGGAATAAGGGAGAAATGGTCAATATCTATGGCAGACTTTCAATATTCCTCAATATTTCCCTGACATCTCGCCCTCTTTAAGTTGGCGTAAGGGGTGATTTATTGATCGACCCTTTAAGCCCTCCCCCTGGCGCATCCTTCCTGCTGATCTGACAAGCTGGGGATACAGCTTTCTGATCACCCTGACAGGTTCGGGATACGTTTTCTCCACACCTCTGACAGGCTGTGGGTGCCTTCCTCCTACCTTGCCTGGTTGTGGGGCTTACCCTTCCTGCCATCATTTTTAAGTTGGGAGCTGTGCTCCCTAGGGGGGAGCTACACCCAGCCATATCACAGTCCGTCGTGACACTGGTCGGCGGCACGGGACCACTTTCCCTATGATCCCCGTGATTCCCCCCATCCTTCCTCATCACCTCTGGAGCCGTGCTAGTCATGGGGCAGCTACCACTGACCATGTTACCATCTGGTGTGACACTGGTCACCTGCACGGGACGACCTGCTTCCTGGTGTCCGTGCCTGCTCCCCTTGCTCATAGCACTTATGCTGGCTCACTTTAGGGGATCCTCAGCAGCATCACCCCACGGGGTGAGGTGGTTGAGTTCCCCTTTACCGCAATACACATTTTTATTATACATCACATTGACATTTTTGACAGTGGCATTATATGACATATCAGATCTGGGAGGGTTGTCAGGAATGTATCGGGCAACCAACCATCCCAGATCAGTTCCCAATAGCACATTAGTGGGAGATTCTTGGACACCCCCACTCCCCTTAACCCCCTCCCACCCCCCAGTCCAGGAAAACTTAGGCCATCGGTATAGGACGGCGAGCACCCCCAATCCCAGTGACAGTCAGGGTCTTCCCAAGAATGAGTTCCTCTGGTAACACAAACTCAGGGGTGGATAAGGGTACGTTCTGCGCCAGTGTCCTTAAGGCCAACACTAACATTGTTGCCCACCACAGTAACAGGTTGTAAGTTCTCCCGGGCCCGGCCAACCTCCCCACCCACAAAGAGTGGCTGCAGTAGGCCCTGGGGCCTCAGGTGTGGCATCCATCTTCTGCCTCTCCAGGCAGACAAGGCTGATGTGATCTGTTCGGTCACAAGTATAGCACTTTCAGGAGTCAAATGCAGTTCAGGTGCTGGAAGATGTGGCAGAACCCACTGAGGGCCGGCTGGCTGGAACACTGGGGATAGTTGAAGACTTACCCCCTTTCCAGCTGGCGGCGGCTGACTTCCGCACCTCTGGTATGCGGTTTGCCTCATAGGCATCTGCGATCTGGGCTGCTTTGGCGGCTTCCTTCAGCTCCCGGTCAAGCACAAACTGTCTCACCTCCACAGGACAAAGATGAAGAAACTGGTCCTTCACCATCAGATCCTTCGGGTCCTCGAAGGTGGTGACTGACAGTCCTTGGATCCACTGCTCAAAGTTGGTTTTGAGCCTGTCTACCATGTCACTGTAGGTGTCATGTGGTCAACTTTGGAGGGCTCTGAACCTTTTCCGGTAAACCTCCGGAGTCAGCTGGTATTTTTTTATCAGGGCCTGCTTGATGGCCTCGTAGTCTCCATCTTGTTCTCGAGGGAGAGAAGCAACTACCTCCAAGGCTTTTGCTCTGAGCCCTGGAGTTAAGTACCTTGCTCACTGGTCCGTGGGCAGCTGATACTGCCTGCAGGCCTTTTCAAAGCCTCGCAGAAATGTGTCCAAGTCCCCATCCTTTTCCATCACAGGGAAATGCTCAGGACGGGGTTTAAAACAGTTGGCACTGTTGGACTTACAGGTCTGTGTGGAGGATGGCTCCTTTTGGATCTGGGCTAGCTTCAGCTGGTGCTGTCGGTCAGCCTCTCGCTCAGCTCAGTCAGCTTGGGCCTGGTGCTCAGCAGCCTCTCGTTCCTGGAACTTCAGGATCAGCTGCAGTCGTCCATCATGATTGTCTGTGGCGAGCAACTCCAAGGCCATGTGCACCATCTGGGCCTTGGCTGGCCGCCCCATCATCAGGGCTCTGCTGTCGGACGGGCTCTGCAGCACCTTGCAACAGTTCAGCAATCATTTGGGCCTTGGTTTTGCCCATGGGATCAATCTGCCTCAGCCCACAGAAAGCAACGATGGTGTCATCTGACTGCTGGTGATACCAGGGTTCTCTATGTGTAGCCATTATTGTCAAATAAAAGATAGGATAGAAAAACAAGAGAAGGGAAGGAATGCAACTGCTACACGTATAGTAATGTCCCAGATAAAAAAAAAATATTAAAACACTGAATCTGATTTCTTAAAACTCTGCACAGAATACTCTCAAGAACCATGCAAGTTTTCAGTGGCAGGAATGATTGCTCAATCCAGCCACTGATGTTCAGTAATATCCCACCGCTTGCCCCAATTTGTCAGGAACTCCATAGCGATGACACCGGGGAGATCACTCAATATCTCACTGTGCTGTCACTATGTCACGGATTTCGTCTGGAATCGTGAGCTCACAATCCAGACTACTCACGACCAGTGAGCGTATGACCTCACACCTGTGGGTTCCAAAGCATGGAATATGTGTTTACGCCCTCCGTACGGTCACTGTCAGCTTCACGATAGCCCGATTATTAATATTCTCTGCCACCACCGGACGAGTTTGAAATATAATACAGGCCTGGCTGGCCGCCTGCGTTTTGGTAGCATATATGGCTTCGAAGGAGGGAATGATTACAGGACAAAAGAAACAGAACCATTACATTTTATATTTAATCCAGAAGGGAGGCAATGTTTAGGAAAAATATAAACAAGGATGTTACAAAGGAGACATTAAGATACATAAGCAGTTACATAAAATAAACAGGATTAAAGAGGAAACTTACGCTATACAGTTCACAAGGACGAATCAGCATAGGTGGAGGGGAGATGCTCCGCTTACCGTTATTGAACAGGGTCCTCCGCTATGATAGACATATACTCCTGGGCAAAGAACACAGCTTCAGTCTCAACAAAGTATTTTATGCTGAAGGGAGAGACCCCCCTTGTGATGACATCATAGGGGCTGGGCTCCACCCTTCAGATTTGTATTAAAAACATGTTTTTTGGGATAACTCATTGCGCATTAATCCCAGAAGCCCAAAAGGAATATCATATTTTCTATTATGATTTTACCTTCATGTAGAGACCACACATCGCATAGTTGCAGTGTGCTATCCTGATGTTTTTGCACTACAGCTCTACGCAGACCCTTACAGTGACAGGGAATATGCATATTGCTCCTTGACTGATTCTGCCACTAAAAATATAGGTCGGACGCATGGAACTTACAATACTTCATATTGTTTTTCGGCGTCAAAGTGTCTGGAGATTTCTTTTTGAAGCTCGGGAAGCAAGCTTTCCCAGTTACACGCAAATTATTTCAATCCTGCATTTTAATCACCCCCTGCATCTTCCAGGGACAAGATGCTCACATCTTAACTAAGTTATAACTCTTATTGGCTGCCATCAGTTTGTTTAAGGCCTTACTCATGACTGTGTTAATTGGGGCTTTGTGATGAGATTTTTATGGAGACAGCTTTGTACTGACCAAAAGGGGAATAAGGGAGAAATGGTCAATATCTATGACAGACTTTCAATATTCCTCAATATTTCCCTGACACACAAATAAATGAAAATCACTGATCTGAGAATGAGATCTGTGAGGGTCAGAGAATGTCCTGTTCTGATTTTGAGGATCAGAATAGGACATGCTCAATGTGTCTGTAAAAGTAGGCAGCACAACGCCACTGCACATAGATGCAGGAATGTAGCCTTATTATGTATAGCACAGTCCCTTATTATATAGCATGCTCACTTATTATGTTTAGCACAGTCCCTTAGTATGTAGTGTACTCACTTATTATGTATCCTATCTATCTATATATAATGTCATCTCTTATATAGCTTCCTCTGCTGTTATGTACAGTACTGTTCCTTACATAGCGTATTCTTGTTATTTTTGTCAGTCATAGCGCCCTCTCTTTATTAGATAGTCCTCTCTTGTTAGATATAGAATGACTGCTGATGGAGCACCCGGTGACCAGAAGACCAGTCCTTCAGCTCCCCCATAAGACAAGAAGCTTTCCCTTGCTCCATCAGCCGCTATTGCATTATACATCTAACAAGAGATGACGGTATGTAATAAAGACAGGGGGATATAAATAATCCAATCTGTAAGGTATGGTGCTGTACATAACAAGAGAGGGCACTGTGTAATAAGGGATGACAATATACATAATAAAGGAGGCTATGTAAGAGGTATATACAGTATGTGTGTGTGGCTATATATACATCTGTAGCTTTGTCGCCATAAAAGGTGGGGGGCCCAGAAACATTTCTTGCACAGGGGCCCCAAGCAGTTAGTCTGTGAGCTTGAAGGAATTTGGGTCAACTGGGCAGAGCCTAATTTTTTCTCCAGTTAAGGACCCTCACAATTCTCCAATTAATTAGACAGAATCCACAGAGCTTTTGGTCCTCATTACATTGACACTGCTCTTCCAAGAGACATTGATATGTCGTGTCCCTGCCTTTGATGTGAGCTCTGACGCTGAGCCCACATCTTTCCCTGCATATGACAGCTGATGTATTCAGCTGTCATGTGCCTTTAACAGCCACGAGTGGATCCAAGATCCATCCACAGCTGGTAAGATGTTGAATATCGATGTGAATCTCCAACAGCAGTATTTAACACACACTGGCAGGAAGCACATCACAAGTTCCACCCCCTGTCACGTGATTGCCGATGGGTTTTCATGACCCTCGTGCCTGTTATTACCATACTCCTCTGAATGCCGGCTCATGGTTGAAGTTTAAATTATCCCTATTTTGCCCCATTGAAATTAAAATAATACAAAAAAACCCACATATTTGATATTGCTGCATTCAGTAATGCCCAATCTATCACAATATAAAGTAAATTAATCAGATCAGTAAACAGCGTAAGGAGAAAAAATATTGAAACATGAGAATTCCTTTTTTTTTTGGTCGCCGCAACATTGCAATAAAATGCAATAAAAGGCGATCAAAACATCATGTCTACCCCAAAATGGTATCAATAAAAGCATCTGCTCAGGGCGCAAAAAAACAAGCTTTCAGCTAGTTCCAGATCAAGAAAAATGAAGGCGCTACGGAGACGCATGAGCGAATTTTTTTTTCTTACAAATTTGGGATTTTTTTTTTACTAGTTAAATAAAAAAGAACCTGCCATATTTTTCGGATTATAAGACACACTTTTTTCCCCAAAATTTTGGAGGAAATGGTTATGCGGGGGTGTGGCTTGAAGCTGCTGCTGGATGGAAGAACACTTCTGAGCTCCTCCTCCTAATATCCTGGCAAAGCAACTTTAAAGCATTTTCAGAAGGATTGAAAGCTCTCTTCTGCTTTAGAAATAATCAGTGGACCTTCTGGATCACCCTTTAAGCCTGAGGTTTACCAATAATATCTAGGAAAGGGAAGAAAGAAGCCATCTCTCCTCACAGACAATCCCTGACTAAAGTGCTGAGGTATGATAAGACTGTCGTCTCTCCCAAAGTTGTGAGGAAAACAACACTCCTTACCTCCATAAACCTTGGACTGGAAGCTGACACCGGAAGAAAAGACCCTCTAGCAAGGAAAAAAATAATTTTTCCAAGAAAGAGGGTGAAGACATTGCAAGTAGTGATGAGTAAGCACTAAAATGCTCAGGTACTCGTTGCTTGGGTCGAGCAAATAGGAATACTTGGGTGCTCTACCGAGCAACGAGCCCAGTGTAAGTCTATGGGAAACTCGAGTATTTTTCAGGCGGCTCCCCCCGGCGGTCTTTAGAGGGCCTAAAAATTGCTCAAATCGACTGGAAGCGTGCTCAAATGACATGGGAACAGCATGGGGAAGACTCCTGGAAGCATTTCTGACTCCCAGGTCACTGCTGTCAACAACGTTGTCAGAGTATTACGCCACTTTTACGGACTCCTAATAACACATACAAAAAGTAAACCAAAATGGATTTTCCTGCGAAATATGTTACGGAACATCCTTTCCAGGATAATGACTTGTATATAAGGCAAAATAAATAACCAAAACCAAAAATACTCCTCCACACCTTGGGCTATGTTCACACGTAGCGTTTATGATGTGGTTTTGCACTTTTGCATTGCTTTCAACCAAGACAAATGCATTCACTGGGAAATGTCATTTTAACATTTGACAACCTTATCTGGCCATGTGGTGTGTGAGATATCATCAGACACATGCATACAGTGCTGAAAAGACAAGGGAACAGCATGGGTAAGACCTCGGGAAGCATTTCTGACTCCCAGGTCACTGCCTAAAAGTGTGCCCATCATAAGTGATCCTTGGCGCATGCGAAGATGCCTCCCGCCATGCACCTGTCATTGCAGACTTGCAACAATCACCGTCCACGTCCTTGTCCCAGTGCAGCGTTCAGTTGTCTCTACCCCATTCCTTGGAATGCAAGCGCAAGTATGCAGCCAGTCACCCATCCACCCACAGGCTGCAATACTATACTGCCAAATATTTGACAGCTGCTTGCACTTGAAATGTGGCCTTTTAGGCTCGTGGAGGTGGAAGCTGTCCACAATCTTATGGTGGCAGCAACCGGGTATCCATAGTCGGTCCCCAGCCGCCAATATTTTTCCCGGTATCGTCTCCGCCTTTCACAAGCGTGGGTCCCAAACCATTACTCGTGCCCTCCCCAGTGCACTTACTGGGAAGGACCGCCTAACCACAAACACGTGGACAGTTGAATGTGGCCAGGAACAGATTTTTTTGCTGAGAGTTGTATTTATCTCGGTGAAAGGACTGGCAAACAGGGAAACCGTATCTACTCTGGGTGTCATTTCTCCCAGGAAGTACTCTAAAGCTGCTATCACTTAAAATGTGGCCTTTTAGTCTCGTGGAGGTGGAAGCTTTTCATAACGTCATGTCGGCGGAGGCCAGGTGTCCATACTCAGTCCCCAGAGCCACTCCACACCTTTTCTTTGCTGAGAGTTGTATTTAGCTTGGTGAAAGGACTGGCATAGAGGGAAGCCGTATATACTCTGGGTGTCATTTCTCCCAGGAAGTCCTCTAATGCACCATGTTGCAGAAGCAATGGCAGCCTGTCCAACATCAACTCGCACTTGTCGGTGGTGCTTTGACACACAAACATTTTTCTTTGCACATTTTTAATTTCATGACTACAGAGTTGGGCAATGGCCTGATCTGCAATGCGGTTTGAGAAATAACATGCATAAGCACGTCCGATCCACATTAAAATAGCAGACATAGAGTGTCCGGGAACCTTCCCCCACACTTTTCTTAGCCAGGGCTGATTCTCAGCAGGGTTGGACGGGCCCACCAGAGAGCCGGAGACTCCTCTGGTGGGCCTTGGCTTCTCCTTCAGGAGAGTTCATAGTGCCGAGGTGAGGCTATGATGATGATAGAGGCCACCATCTGCTTAGTTTTCTGTTACTTGAAATGCAAGCGCAAGTATGCAGCCAGCCACCCACCCACAGGCCGCAACACTAAACTGCCAGATTTCTGGGCAGCTGCTTGCACTTGAAATGTGGCTTTTTAGGCTCATGGAGGCGGAAGCTTTTTGCAACCTCATGCCAGCGGCTGGGTGTCAATACTCGGTCCCCATCCGCCACTATTTCTCCCGGTGTCGTCTACACCTTCCACAAGCACGGGTGCACAACATTACCCGTGCCCTCCCCAATGAACTTACCGGGAAGGACCACCTACCCACAAACACGTGGTCAAGTGAATGTGGCCAGGGACAGTATGGAGCCAGTCCACAGCTTTTTTTGCTGAGTTGAATTTCACCACAGCCATATTCTTTAGCTTGGTGAATGGACTTGGGAAAACATATCTATTGTAGCTGTCATTTCTCCCAGGAAGTCCTCTAAAGGTGCTTTCACTTGAAATGTGGCCTTTTAGGCTCGTGGAGGCAGAAGCTTTTCACAACCTCATGCTAGTGGCAGCCAAGTGTCCATACTCGATCCCCAGCCGCCACTATTTCTCCCGGTACCATCTCCGCCTTCCACAAGCACGGGTCCCACAACATTGCCCATGCCCTCTCAAGTGCATTTACTGGGAAGTACCACCAAACAACAAACACGTGGATGGCCAGGGACGGTACGGAGCCAGTCCATAACTTTTTTTGCTAAGATTTGTATTTAGCTCGGTGAAAGGACTGGCATAGAGGGAAACCGTATCTACTCTGGGTGTCATTTCTCCCAGGAAGTCCTCTAAAGCTGCTTTCACTTGAAATGTGACCTTTTAGGCTTGTGGAGGCAGAAGCTTTTCATAACGTCATGCTGGTGGCAGCCGGGTGTCCATACTTGGTCCCCAGCCGCCACTATTTCTACTGGAAGCCTGTGCTAGCATTTTTTCTGTGGTGTTGCTATCAGTGTGTCAAGAGTGGGAGAAGAGGGTTGCATTGACAATCCAACACAATGTGCAGCACTTTGAATACATTTTATAAGTGGTCATAAACTTGTAATAAAATCATGAAAGAATAAAGTTACGTTAAAACCAAGCACACCATTGTTTTTCTTATGAAATTCTCTATAAGTTTGGTGTGTCACATGACCCTCTTCCCATTGAAAAAAATAAAGTTGGATACAAAATGGCCGACTTCAAAATGGCCACCATGGTCACCACCCATCTGGAAAAGCTTTCCCCCTCCCATATACTAATGTGTCACAAACAGGAAGTTGATATCACCAACCATTCCCATTTAATTTAGGTGTATCCATATAAATGGCCCACCCTGTATTTCACCACAGCCATATTCTTTAGCTCGTTGAAAGGACTGGCATAGAGGGAAACCGTATCTACTCCGGCTGTCATTTCTCCATCAACATGTTCCACCCATTGTCACACACGACCATGCCTGGCTGTATGTTCAGCGGTGAGAGCCACAGATCAGGATGCTGTGTTACTGCTTTCAACAACTCTGCAGAGCTGGGCGGTTTGTCACCTAAGCATTAAGCATGTTATCTTCAGCACAGCCTGTTGCCGCTTGGCCAAGGCAGTGCTGCAGTGCTGTCAACTTGACTGATGTGGTCATTTCGGAGATGGAGGAGAAGGTGCAGGAGCTGAACAATGTGATTACATTGAGGTTAAATTGGCGACGCTGTTTTTTATACTAAAGAAAGATCCTAATGTTTTGTTTTTTTTACGATATTTTTTAAGACAAATGCATTCACCGGAAAATGTCATTTTAACATTTTACAACCTTATCTGGCAATGTGGTGTGTGACACATCATCAGACACATCCTGTTTCATTTATGATGGAGGGACTCTGAAAGTCATAAAGCCTATTTTAATAGGGCCCTTACTATTCTGAAAAGGCCATCAGTCGGCCCTCGCTATTGTTAGAGAGCCACCAGCCTGCTATGCTTTGTTGTTCCCAATATTAACAAGAGGTCTCCTATACTGTTATTGCGTATGCAGTGACTGCAACGGCTGCCAAAAATTTGGATGCAACCCAATACCCCATTGAAGAGACATAGAGGAGGGCCTCAGTAAAAATAATGTTCCCATTATAAAGGAGCGGGTCTCCTATAGTGGTAATGCCCATGCTGTGACTGCAAGGGCTGCCAAAATTTGGGAAAAACCCCACTAAGAATTTAAAGACACATAGAGCAGGGCCACAGTAACAAGTACAACATGTTCCCATTAGAAAGGAGAGGATCTGCTATACAGTTAAAGGATATGCAGTGAGTCCAATGGCTAACCAATTTTAGGAAAAACCCCACTAAGAATTTAAAGACACGTAGAGCAGGGCCACAGTAACGACAAATTCCCATTAGAAAGGAGAAAGTCTGCTATACAGTTATAGGGTATGCAGTGAGTCCAAAGGCTGACCAAATTTAGGAAAAACCCCATTAATAATTTAAAGACACATAGAGCAGGGCCACAGTAACAAGTACGACATGTTCCCATTAGAAAGGAGAGGGTCTGCTATACAGTTATAGGATATGCAGTGAGTCCAACTGCTGACCAGTTTTAGGAAAAACCCCACTAAGAATTTAAAGACATATAGAGCAGGGCCACAGTAACAAATACGACATGTTCCCATTAGAGAGGAGAGGGTCTGCTATATAGTTATAGGGTATGCAGTGAGTCCAACAGCTCACCAATTTTAGGAAAAACCCCACTAAGAATTTAAAGACACATAGAGCAGGGCCACAGTAACAAGTACGACATGTTCCCATTAGAAAGGAGAGGGTCTGCTATACAGTTAAAGGATATGCAGTGAGTCCAACGGCTATCCAATTTTAGGAAAAACCCCACTAAGAATTTAAAGACACGTAGAGCAGGGCCACAGTAATGACAAATTCCCATTAGAAAGGAGAAAGTCTGCTATACAGTTATAGGGTATGCAGTGAGTCCAACGGCTGACCAAATTTAGGAAAAACCCCATTAAGAATTTAAAGACACATAGAGCCGGGCCACAGTAACAAGTACAACATGTTCCCATTAGAAAGGAGAGGGTCTGCTATACAGTTATAGGATATGCAGTGAGACCAACTGCTGACCAATTTTAGGAAAAACCCCACTAAGAATTTAAAGACACATAGAGCAGGGCCACAGTAACAAGTACGACATGTTCCAATTAGAAAGGAGAGGGTCTGCTATATAGTTATAGGGTATGCAGTGAGTCCAACAGCTCACCAATTTTTTGGAAAAACCCCACTAAGAATTTAAAGACACATAGAGCAGGGCCACAGTAACAAGTACGACATGTTCCAATTAGAAAGGAGAGGGTCTGCTATACAGTTATAGGATATGCAGTGAGTCCAAGTGTTGACCAATTTTAGGAAAAACCCCACTAAGAATTTAAAGACACATAGAGCAAGGCCACAGTAACAAGTACGACATGTTCCCATTAGAAAGGAGAGGGTCTGCTATACAGTTATAGGGTATGCAGTGAGTCCAATGGCTAACCAATTTTAGGAAAAAACCCACTAAGAATTTAAAGACACGTAGAGCAGGGCCACAGTAACAAGTACGACATGTTCCCATTAGAAAGGAGAGGGTCTGCTACAGTGGTGGCCAAAAGTATTGGCAGCCCTGCAATTCTGTGAGATAATACTCAGTTTCTTCTTGAAAATGATTGCAATCACAAATTCTTTGGTATTATTATCTTCATTTAATTTGTCTTCACTGAAAAAACACAAAAAGAATTGTCCTAAAGCCAAATTGGAAATAATTCCACACCAAACCTAAAAAAGGGGGTGGACAAAAGTATTGGCACTGATTGCAAAATCATGTGATGCTTCTCTAATTCGTGTAATTAACAGCACCTGTAACTTACCTGTGGCACCTAACAGGTGTTGGCAATAACTAAATCACACTTGGAGCCAGTTAACATGGATTAAAGTTGACTCAACCTCTGTCCTGTGTCCTTGTGTGTACCATATTGAGCATGGAGAAAAGAAAGAAGACCAAAGAACTGTCTGAGGACTTGAAAAACCAAATTGTGAGGAAGCATGAGCAATCTTAAGGCTACAAGTCCATCTCCAAAGACCTGAATGTTCCTGTGTCTTCCGTGCGCAGTGTCATCAAGAAGTTTAAAGCCCATGGCACTGTGGCTAACCTCCCTAGATGTGGACGGAAAAGAAAAATTGACGAGAGATTTCAACGCAAGATTGTGCGGATGGTGGATAAAGAACCTCGACTAACATCCAAACAAGTTCAAGCTGCCCTGTGTTATGATCTGCTACCAGAGCTAAGGAAAGAGAGGAGATCTGTCCCTACGATAGAATTCAGCTGAATCCCTACGATGTAACAGGGGACCTGATCCTGCGATCAGACCTGCTAAAGTCCTAAGCTAGTCTGTACGGAGACCTATAGATGTGGGGAAGGAATCCCTACAAGTACTAAGGACTGGGAGGAATATGGGACACCTCCTAACAGAAATAGTAGCAGACAGACGAACAAACAAAATATATAGAACATAGAGGTCCGTAGACCAAGCAAACTAACAGAGTAAGATACAGAGCACAGGCTAGCTAGAAAGTAGATATACAATGAAGTCCAGCAAATCCAGAAGGGCGGAGCAGGATTAAATAGGCCAACAAGGTCATGTGACCAGCAAAGGAAAAAACCTAAGAGCAAGGTTCTAACAGTATAAGCAATTAGCAGGTCTTTAACCCTTTCATTGAGCCCAGCAAGAAATAGACTTTTCAGAGCAGAATCGTTCCACCCTGTTTGAGTAGACCAACGACGGAAATGAGTACAATATTTTTCCATATTACCTGATCCCTGTTTCAAACGTCTCAACTCAGTCTCAGCTGATGCGACACGGTCAGGATCATCATATAATAGTCCCAAAGCAGAAAAAAAACTATCCACTGATCTGAAGCATGTATCACTAGGTTGCAAAGAAAAAGCCCACTCCTGAGGCTCTTTGCGCAAAAGTGACATTATGAACCCTATGCGCTGGGATTCATCCCCAGAGGACTTGGGTCTCAAACGAAAATACAATAAGCAAGCATTTTTAAATGAAAAAAATTCTCGGTGTTCACCAAAAAATAAATCCGGCAAACATACCTTAGGCTCCAAGAAATGTGCTCCAGGACAGTTACTCACGTGCTGACGGAGCTCGGCCACCTCCAGAGAGAGTCCCTGCAGGCGATGAGCCAAATCCTGAACCGACACCATGATGTAACAGAAAAATCTTTCCTTAGAGAATTTGCAGGCTGGACTTACTGTTATGTTCTGCTACCAGAGCTAAGGAAAGAGAGGAGATCTGTCCCTACGATAGACCTCAGCTTAATCCCTACGATGTAACAGGGGACCTGATCCTGCGATCAGACCTGCTAAAGTCCTAAGCTAGTCTGTACGGAGACCTATAGATGTGGGGAAGGAATCCCTACAAGTACTAAGGACTGGGAGGAATATGGGACACCTCCTAACAGAAATAGTAGCAGACAGACGAACAAACAAAATATATAGAACATAGAGGTCCGTAGACCAAGCAAACTAACAGAGTAAGATACAGAGCACAGGCTAGCTAGAAAGTAGATATACAATGAAGTCCAGCAAAGCCAGAAGGGCGGAGCAGGATTAAATAGGCCAACAAGGTCATGTGACCAGCAAAGGAAAAAACCTAAGAGCAAGGTTCTAACACCCTGCAGTCCGAGGGTACAACAGTGTCAACCTGTACTATCCGTCGGCATCTGAATGAAAAGGCACTGTATGGTAGGATACCCAGGAAGACCCCACTTCTTACCCCGAGACATAAAAAAGCCAGGCTGGACTTTGCCAAAACTTACCTGAGAAAGCCTAAAACATTTTGGAAGAATGTTCTCTGGTCAGATGAGACAAAAGTAGAGCTTTTTGGGAAAAAGCATCAACATAGAGTGTACAGGAAAAAAAAAAGAGGCATTCAAAGAAAAGAACACGATCCCTACAGTCAAACATGGCGGAGGTTCCCTGATGTTTTGGGGTTGCTTTGCTGCCTCTGGCACTGGACTGCTTTACCGTGTGCATGGCATTATGTAGTCTGAAGACTACCAACAAATTTTGCAGCATAATGTAGGGCCCAGTGTGAGAAAGCTGGGCATCCCTCAGAGGTCATGGGTCTTCCAGCAGGACAATGACCCAAAACACACTTCCAAAAGTGCTATAAAACGGTTTTAGAGAAAGCACTGTAGACTTCTAAGGTGGCCAGCAATGAGTCCACACCTGAATCCCATAGAACACCTGTGGAGAGATCTCAAAATGGCAGTTTGGAGAAGGCACCCTTCTAATATCAGGGACCTGGAGCAGTTTGCCAAAGAAGAATGGTCTACAATTCCAGCAGAGCATTGTAAGAATCTCATTGATGGTTACCGGAAGCGGTTGTTCTCAGTTATTTTGGCTAAAGGTTGCGCAACCAAGTATTAGGCTGAGGGTGCCAACACTTTTGTCTGGCCCATTTTTGGAGTTTTGTGTGAAATGATCAATGATTTGATTTTTGCTTCATTGTCTTTTGTGTTTTTTCCTTGCAAGCAAATTAAATGAAGATAATAATACCAAAGAATTTGTAATTGCAATCATTTTCAGGAAGAAACTGAGTATTATCTGACAGAATTGCAGGGGTGCCAATACTTTTGGCCACCACTGTATATAGTTATAGGGTATGCAGTGAGACCAACAGCTTACCAATTTTAGGAAAAACCCCACTAAGAATTTAAAGACACATAGAGCAGGGATACAGTAACGAGTACGACATGTTCCCATTAGAAAGTAGAGGGTCCGCTATACAGTTATAGGGTATGCAGTGAGTCCAACGGCTGACCAATTTTAGGTAAAGCCCCATTAAGAATTTAAAGACACATAGAGCAGGGTCATAGTAACAACAAATTCCCATTAGAAAGCAGAGGGTCTCCCATAGAGTTTGCCTGTGCAGTGAATGCAAGGGCTGCCAAAAATTGGGAGGCACTCCAATGCCGCTTGGAAGAGACTTAGAGGGCCTCATTAAAAAAATGTTCCCATTAGAAAGGAGCGGGTCTTCTATACTTGTAATGCCCATGCACCAAGTGTATGGGCTGACAAACATTTACCCCTGGGGGGTATATATGAACATACTGTATAAAAACATTTTTTTACGGGCATCATGAACACCCTTTAAAAAATGATGTGGGTGTTGCATCACGGACCTCGGTAACCCTGGTGATATGGTGGGGGAAGATGAGGATGAGGAGAAGGAGGAGGGGAAGAACAAATAGCCCAAATCAGGAAGCGTAAAACCATTTGTGGGTGTGAAGAGGTGTATGGGAATACACCACCCAAAAAAGACACTTTGATTTGAGCTTATGTTACGCTGCTATCATTCGGTGATGTTGAGAAGCCCGGCCCAATCCAGCCCTTGTTCATTTTTATAAGAGTCAGCCTGTCAGCATTTTCAGTTGACAGGCGGATGTGCTTATCAGTTATAATTCCACCAGCGGCACTAAAACCCGCTCTGATAAAATGCTAGCGACAGGGCAGCCCAGACCTCCAATGCATAGAGAGCCAGTTCATTCCATGTATCCAGCTTGGATACCTAATAATTAAAAGGCACAGTGGAATCACAGAGGACGTTGGTACGGTAGGAAAGGTATTCCCTAAGCATCTTCCCAAAATTTGCACTCCTTGTGAGAGTACCCCGCACCTCAGGGCCTGTGCGATGGGAGGGACTGAGAAAACTGTCACAGAACTTTGACAGAACTTTGTCCCAGAACTTTGAACTCTGCTGGATTGCATTTGTGTCTCTCTCGCCTGTTCTCCTTGGTTGTTCAACGAACTGTGACCTCTGCCACCAGCGTTTTCAGATGGGAATTTTTTTAATAGTTCCGCGACAAGGGCCTTCTGGTTCTGCCCCATTTTTGTAGACCTGTCCGCCTCAGGAATAAGAGATATAATGTTCTCCTTGTAGCGTGGGTCTAGAAGTGTCACCAACCAGTAATGACTGTCACCCAAAATTTTGAGAACGTGAGGGTCATGGGAAAGGCAGTGTAACATAAACTCAGCCATGCATGCCAGACTGCTAACAGGCAAGACTTCTGTGTCCTCACCAAGAGGATGACTGACCATGCTCTCTTCCTCCTCTCTGTCCTCTGACCATCCATGCTGAACAGACAGCATGACAGTTGTGCAGGAAGTACCGTCTATAGCGCATGAAACTAGCTCCTCCTCCTCCTCTTCCTTATTGTCACCCAATCAACTTTGGGATCAGATGAGGCTGGGCTGTGTGTAATCACCCTGTATGTTTCCTTGCTCCATCTTATCGTGCTCTGTTTGCAATGCATCCTCTTTGATTGTGAGCAGAGAGCGTTTCATAAGACAGAGAAGCTAATTATGACATCATTGCCGCTCACCATTTTGGTTGAATCCTCAAAGTTTTGGAGGATGGTACATATGTCTGACATCCATGTCCACTCCTGAGGTCTTATGTGTGGAGTCTGAACTGAATACCGACGGCCTTGTTCATACTGGTACTCAACAACTGCCCTCTTTTGTTCTCAAATCCTTCCCAATATCTGCAGTGTTCGGAGATGGAGGCTGAAGAGGAGGAGGAGGCTCAGGAGGATGAGGTGCAGGAGCTGTAGACTGTGGGGGCAACCCTAATTGACCTACAGCCCGCAATCCTTGGCGTTGGGAGGACATGTTCCGTGCCAAGGTCCGACTGAGTCCCATCTTCCACTATGTTAATCCATTGTTCCATCAGCGAGATGCACCTTCCTTGCCCACAAGCACTTGTCCACGTGTCCATGGTTAGGTGGACTTTCCCAGTAACTGCGTTGTTGAGGCATGGCTAATGTATTGGGACACATGCTTATGTAATGCGGGGACAGCACACCGGGAGAAATAGTGGCTGCTGGGGACCGAGTACCGAGGGACAGCTGCCACCATCAGGTTGCAGAATGCTTCCGTCTCCACAAGCTTAAAAGGCACAAGCAGTCGTGAAATGTGAGAATTTAGTACTGTGGCCTGTGGGGCGTTGGCTGCGTATTAGCGCTTGCGTTTCAAGGTCTGGGGTATGGACAACTGAACGCTGCGCTGGGACAAGGACGTGGACGTGCTTCCTAATGCTGTCACTTGAGAGTGTGCAACGACAGGTGCAGGGCAGGAGGCATCTTTGCATGCACCATGGACAGGGGATTGGCTTGCATGCACAACAGCAGAAGAAGCAATGGTGCCACCCGCAGACACTGTTCCTGGACCCTGGGGTTCGGCCCACGAAGTCGGGTGCTTTGCTGCCATGTGCCTGATCATGCTGGTGGTGCTCAGGCTGGTCGTTTTGCCACCCCTGCTGATGTTGGCCTGGCAGGTGGTGCAAATGGCCTTTTTGGGGTTATTGGCAGAGTCTTTAAAAAACAATCAAACTCAGGAAGACCTAACAGTTGTACTGGCTACTTCCTTTGTGTTGGTGTTACAGGGAATGGCTCCCTGCCTTCTTTCTGCGGCCACCAAACTGCTTCTTCCTGCCTGTTGGGGTGCTCTGCCTCCCTTCCCCTGTGTGCTGCTGTCCTCGCTCTGCATGTCCTCCTGCTAGGTTGGGTCAGTTACTATATCATCCACCACCTCGTCATCCACTTCTGCACGCTGGTCCTCCTCCTAACTTTTTGGCAATTGTGTCTCATCATTGTCCACCTCTTGTGACACTTTCCCACCGTCGCCTTCGTGTGACCAAGGCTGCTCAAATATTTGGGCATTGCTACATGCGATCTCCTCTTGCCCCACTTGGTTCACTGACACACTGATACAAATTTTTAATGGAGGCCAGAAATGGCAGTATTTTCTGAAAACGTATATGTGATCAGGGTGATGGAGAAAACACAGTTTTAAATACCTGGCCTGTAGGTAACTATTTTGAACAGCAATCTGATGTCAATTGCTTCACTGACACACTGAAACAAATTTTTAATGGAGGTCAGAAATGGCAATATTTTCAGCGCAATTATTTGTGATCTGACTCGCCCCCTGGGCCGTGGGGCACTCGGATCCGGGCAATAGGGGGAAACGATGGGAGTAGTAGTGGCAACCCGGTTCCGTGGCTCAGGGTGGTCAGGCCAGTGGTAGTCCGTTATATTGATTATGTCTGACTACGCCACCCGTGGATTGCGGTTATTAGGAACCGCCGCTGCATGCAGACCGCTGGGGCTGATGAGGTGTGCAGCTATGGTAGTGTGACTCCCCACGGGAAGAGTGCGGCCCCAGGGCAGTATAGTGGATGGTGGGAGTGATGGTAGTGAGAGTCCCAGTGATGATATTGCTGGAGGAGCAAAGAGCACACAGACAACAGGTTGCAGTCCAGGGTCTTTACTGAACAGGTAAACTGACCCACAAGCAGTCCCAGCTAGGAGGGGACCTGGATGTCTGAGAGCAACGGGGAAATTGGCCCTGGTCAGGGTGAGGGTGTAGGCCTACCGTGCTTTCTACGCTCCTTCTGGCTATCTCCTCCTGATAGGGTAACAGCCCACGTTTCCGAGCTTTCCGTGCTTTCTCGCCTGTATGGCCTGCGACGTGGGTTCCTTTCTGCTCCCAGCCTTGTACGGCTTCACTGGTCCCTTCGGTTGTGGCAGGGCCTCCAGACTTCTTAGGCCAAGGAATGTATAGTCCCTTGCGGACTGGTTCTCTGCTGGGGGATGTAGAATCCTTCCAGCCTCAGACACCAAAGTCTGGTAAAGTAAGTCTTTATCTGCCAAGACAGGCTCTCTTCGCCTCTTGTCTCTGGCTGGTGGCTCTCTCCTACTGCCACACTTCCTCTTAGGTGCAATCAACTTTCTGTCCCTGCTCCACTCTGGGACACGTCTCAAAGCTGAGACAGGCAATCCAGTTCTCTCTAACCCTGTCCCCAGTACCAGCTTTTATAGGGGCAGCCTGCTCCCCCTACTGGCCTGAGACAGGAGGCATTGCATGCTAATGTTCCCCTGACCAGAGAACCTCCCCCTTGCTCTCAGACACAGCTTTATTACACTTGTGGCATCCAGGTAGGGTGACACAGATCCTTGTGACTGACCAACCACAGTTTTAAATAGCTGGATTTTTAGCGCTGTAATATGGAAAGGACCTGGCTGTATTCTGCAGTGCCAACAGGCAAATGGCGCAGAAAAACTGTGTTCTCTGGATTGCTTTTTAAGCAAATAATGAGGATTAGGATCCAAAAAAAAATTATTCCTGGCCCATAACAGCAGCAGCAGCAGACAAAACTGGAATGGAGCCTCTTGTGATATGTGCACTGCAGTCTGCTATATACCCTGTTTGCCTGTCTATATACACTGCCTTCCTGATATCTCTGCAGATGGATTAGTCCTCAGAAGGACTGTTTGTTGAGATGGGTATGTGTCTCTAATATAGTTTGGTACACCTGCACTAACTAGAAACAAGCAAATCTCTCCCTGACGCAGCAGCACCTCTCCCTATACTGTCTGATTCTGGAGTGACTGTGACGTGCATGGCGGCGCCAGGTCTGATATAGAGCTGATGATGCTGTGTGGCCAGCCAATCACTGTAATGCCACAACCAACATGGCTGCGGCATTACAGTGTGTGGCCGGCAATTCCTGCATGTTCATTGGCTCTGTAAAGAGCACCAAACATGCAGGGAGGAGACCCGAGCTCCCGCCGAGCAACCCCAGAAATACTTGGCGAGTGTCGAGCAGTAAGATGCTTGGGCGAGCACTGAGCAGTAGCGAACATGCTCACTCATCACTAGTCGCAATTTTAAGCAGGATCCCCCTATCACAAAGGAAATCCAAGATGGCCGACACCTGCCTGCAGCATGAAGACTGCATCGAGAACAGTATTACCAGCGCTGACAGAGGTAAGGAGTCCCTGACTGTCAGACACTTCACTACAAAAAGCACCCTTTCTGCCCATATGACAGCTGACACCCAGTGCTCTGAGTAGAGAAGACCCCCCAGCAGCTACTAAAATTCAGCCGCACATTCACAGGAGCAGTGAGCTCATTAACATAACCTCAGAGCTCCAGGCACAGAGCGAAGCCACGGGCAGAGGAGTCGCTGATACTCAATGCAGGGACTCCCAGCGGGAATGGAGCGGAGCCACAGCCACAGACACTGGTCTTAATTATTGATGAGCGACCATGCTCGCTACTGATCGGTGCTCGCCTGAGCATCTCACTGCTCACTGCTTCTTTGGATCTTAATCCTCATTATTTGCTTAAAAAGCAATCCAGATAACACCATTTTTCTGCGCCATTTGCTTGTTTTGGGAGAGGTGCTGCTGCATCAGGGACAGATTTGCTTGTGTATTAGGTAGTGTAGGGAGAAAAACCGTACATTACATATATCCATCTTAACAAACAGTCCTTGTGAGGACAAATCCATCTGCAGAGATATAAGGCAGGCAGTGTATATAGGCAGGCAGGCAGTGCATAGAGCAGACCTCAGTGCATATAGCACAAGAGGCTCCATTCCAGTTCTGTCTTCTGCTGCTGGTAGATATTTCTATACAAAGGTCCAGGTCTCAGTGGCCAGGAATCCTTTTCTCTGGATCTTAACCCTGATTATTTGCTTAAAAAGCATTTCAGACACCGTTTTTTCTGCGCCATTTGCTTGTTGGCACTGCAGAATTGAGCCAGGTCCTTTCCATATTACAACGCTAGAAATCCAGCTATTTAAAAGTGTGTTTTCTCCGTCAAACGGATCACATATACGTTGTCAGAAAATACTGCCATTTCTGGCCTCCATTAAAAATTTCCTTTAGTGTGTCATTGAAGCAATTCACCGCAGTTTTCTGTTCAAACTACTTACCTACAGGCCAGGTATTTAAAACTCTGTTTTCTCTATCACACGGATAACATATAAGTTCGCTCCAAACTCAGTCATTTGTAGTGAGCGTGGAAGATACTGTCCTCCATTTAACCACTTTGCGCCAGAGCCTGTTTTTGCCTTCGTGACCGGGCCAATTTTTTCAATTCTGACCACTGTCATTTTAAGAAGTAATTACTCTGGAACGCTTCAACGGATTCCCCTGATTCTGAGAATGTTTTTTCGTGACATATTGTACTTCATGATAGTGGTAAAATTTATTCGATATAACTTGCATTTATTGGTGAAAAAATTGGAAATTTGGCAAAAATTTTGAAAATTTTGAAATTTTCAAAATTTGAATTTTCATGCCCTTAAATTAGAGAGATATTTCACACAATATAGTTAATAAATAATATTTACCACATGTCTACTTTACATCGGCACAATTTTGGAACCAATATTTTTTTTGTTAGGAAGGGTTAAAAGTTGACCAGCGATTTCTCATTTTTCCAACAAAATTTACAAAAACATTTTTTTAGGGACCACATCTTATTTGAAGTGACTTTGAAGGGTCTTTATCACAGAAAATACCCCAAAGTGACACCATTCTAAAAACTTCTCCCCTCATGGTGCTCAAAACCACATTCAAGAAGTTTATTAACCCTTCAGGTGCTTCACGGGAATTTTTAGAATGTGGAAGAAAACAATGAACATTTAACTTTTTTTCACAAAAATGTTACTTTAGACCCAATTTTTTTATTTTCACAAGGGTAACAGGAAAAAATGGACTACTCAATTTGTAGTGCAATTTCTCCTGAGCACAATGATTCCCCATATGTGAGGGAAAACCACTGTTTGGGCGCACTGCAGGGTTCGGAAGGAAAGGAGCGCCATTAGACTTTTTGCATGTAAAATTAGTTTGAATAATTAGCGGATGCCATGTCGCATTTGGGGAGCTCCTGATGTGCCTAAACAGTGGAAACCCCCCACAAGTGACACCATTTTGGAAACTAGACCCCTTTGGGAACTTATCTAGATGTGTGGTGAGCATGTTGAACCCACAGGTGCTTCACAGAAGTTTTTAATATTGAGCCGTAAAAATAAAATGTTCACATTTTTCCCACAAAAATGTTTTTCATCCCCTAATTTTGCATTATCATAAAGGTAACAGGAGAAATTGCACCATGAAATTTGTTGTGCAATTTCTCCTGAGTATGCCGATACCCCATATGTGGGGGAAAACCACTGTTTGGGCACACTGCAGGGTTCGGAAGGGAAGGCGCGCCATTTGACTTTTTGAATGTAAAATTTGCTTGAATAATTAGCGGACACCATGTCGCATTTGGGGAGCCCTTGATGTGCTTAAACAGTGAAAACCCCCCACAAGTAACACCGTTTTGGAAACTAGACCCCTTAGGGAACTTATCTAGATGTGTGGTGAGCACCTTGCACCCACAGGTGCTTCACAGAAGTTTATAATATTGAGCCGTAAAAATAAAATGTTCACATTTTTCCCACAAAAATGTTTTTCATCCCCTAATTTTGCATTATCATAAAGGTAACAGGAGAAATTACACCATGAAATTTGTTGTGCAATTTCTCCTGAGTATGCCGATACCCCATATGTGGGGGAAAACCACTGTTTGGGCACACTGCAGGGTTCGGAAGGGAAGGAGCGCCATTTCACTTTTTGAATGTAAAATTTGTTTGAATAATTAGCGTACACCATGTCGCATTTGGGGAGCCCCTGATGTGCCTAAACAGTGGAAATCCCCCACAAGTGACATCATTTTGGAAACTAGACCCCTTTGGGAACTTATCTAGATGTGTGGTGAGCACTTTGCACCCCCAGGTGCTTCACAGAATTTTATAATATTGAGCCGTAAAACATTTTTTTTCACATTTTTCCCACAAAAAAGTTTTTCATCCCCTAATTTTGCATTATCATAGAGGTAATAGGATAAATTGCACTATGAAATTTGTTTTGCAATTTCTCCTGAGTACGCTGATACCCCATATGTGGGGGAAAACCACTGCTTTGGTGTACGGCAGTGTTTGGTAGAGAAAGGAGAACTATGTTGGCTGGGATAGGTTGCAGACACCATGTCACATTTGAAGAGTCTGTGACATGCCGAAACAGCAGAAACCCCCACAAGTGACCCCATTTTGTAAACTACACCTCTCAAGGAATTCATCTAGGGAAGTAGTGAGTATTTTTAAATTTTTAAATTTATACCATTGGGCAGTGAAGAAAACATAATTATATTTTTACCACAAAAAATGTTTTACCCTCAGATTTTACATTTTCACACAGGGCAATGGGTAAAAATGGTGCTGAAATGTGTCACACAATTTCTTCTAAACGTGGCAATACCCCATATGTGGCTATACCGTACTGCTTAGCCGTACGGCGAGATCTGGGAGGGACGGAGCGCTATTTGACAATTGGAGAACAAATTATTGTAGAATAGGCATTTGGATTTTGGAGCACAAAATTTTCTGAATTTCTTTTGAGGGGCAAGGGCCATTTCGCTTTTCCAGAGCCTTTATACTACCAGTAACTTGGAAGTCCCTTATATTTTTAACAGATAACGGACCTGAGTGGGGACTAGCTTTTTTTGAGGACTGAGTTGAAGCTTTTATTGGGAACGTTTTACATATTGTTTATCCGGCGCTCTATGCTGAGCACTTACATCGGGGTTTCCATCTAAATTTCCAAGGGATGTAATTCAGATGAAACCCCTGCAGGATCCATTCACTGTAATGAGGCAGCAGAGTTACTCTGGACTCCGTCTGGCTTCTGTTTAGCGGTGTCCTTTTTTTCAGAAGTGCACAAAACTGTGGCCAACCGCACTTTTATGCACGCCTAAAAACACTGACACCGTGGGATCACAGGCCTGACGGCATCCACAGTAGCCTATATCTGCCTCATTACAGGGAATCTTCCGTCATGGGTTCCATCTGAATCACATATTTCAGAGATTTACACGGAAACTCTTGTGTAAGCACTCAGCGCAGAGTACAGAATAAATGTGAGCAGAGCCTTACTGCGATCTTTGGGAGACATAATAAACAATCAGTAGCAGATGAACAATTGGTTTTATTTATTTTTTACGCCTTTCCTCATGCGGTATAAGTGATGAGATTACTTTATTCTTCGGGTCGGTGCGATTACAGAGATACCAGATTTATATCGGGTTTTTATGATTGACAGCTGTCACACACTAAAAGACGCTTTTTTTTGCAAAATCTAGTTTTTGCATCTCCACATTTTGAGAGCTATAATCTTTCCATATTTCGGCTGACAGAGTCATGTGACAGCTTGTTTTTTGCAGGACGAGTTAACATTTTTATTCGTACCATTTTTGGGTACGTGACATTTTTTGATCGCTTTCTATTCCGTTTTTTGGGAGGTAAAATTAACAAAAACCCTGGGGGTCCTGAGCGCTGTGGAACCACCGACTGTTTATAAACGTCAATGCTGCACAGAGTGCAGGCAGCGCCGACGTTTATATACAGTGGGCGGTCGGGAAGCGGTTAAAATGGGCAAGGCTCGTGGCAACAGACGGGGAACTGGACATGATGGTAATGGTGCATGCAGAGGCCGAGGACAAGGCCGTGGGCAAGCCAAAATTGTGCCACAACAAACACCCACATCTTCTCGCCTGACCTTCCTGTCCCAATTTCTAGGGGACAGCAGCACATCACTATTGAACCCAGAGTTGTGTCAAAAGGTTGTTGGTTAGATAGCGGATAATGTTTCCAGTCACTTAGCCACCACCACCCTGTCTTCCACACGGTCAAGTCTCAGTAGCCGTGAGTCTGGAAAGCATATTCCTCACCCTGATCCTCCTTCCTCCCACCATGCCGAGTACCCAGAGACAACTGATCCCACACTTGGACACTCTGAAGAGCTGTTCACTTTTCCATTTATAGATTCGGGCCTCTCGCCCGGTCCACTTGAAGCGGGGCAAGAGGAGATCGCGTGTAGCGATGCCCAAATATTTGAGCAGCCACGGTCACACGAAGGCGATGGTGGGAAAGTGTCACAAGAGGTGGACAATGATGAGACACAATTGCCAGAAAGTCAGGAGGAGAACTAGGGTGCGGAAGTGGAAGACGAGGTGGTGGATGATATAGTAACTGACCCAACCTGGCAGGAGGACATGCAGAGCGAGGACAGCAGCACACAGGGGAAGGGAGCTAGTGCACCCCACCAGGCAGGAAGAAGCAGTGTGGTGGCCGCAGACAGAAGGCAGGCAACCATTCCCCGTAACACCAACACAAAGGAAGTAGCCAGTACAACTGTTAGGTCTTCCCGAGTCTGGTTGTTTTTTAAAGACTCTGCCCATATCCCCAAAAAGGCCATTTGCACCACCTGCCAGGCCAGCATCAGCAGGGGTGGCAAAACGACCAGCGTGGCCACCACCAGCATGATCAGGCACATGGCAGCAAAGCACCCGACTTTGTGGGCCGAACCCCAGGGTCCAGGAACAGTGTCTGCGGGTGGCACCATTGCTTCTTCCACTGTTGTGCATGCAAGCCAATCCCCTGTCCATGGTGCATGCGAAGACACATCCTGCCCTGCACCTGTCGTTGCACACTCTCAAGTAGCAGCATTAGGAAGCACGTCCATGTCCTTGTCCCAGCGCAGCATTCAGTTGTCAATACCCCAGTCCTTGGAACGCAAGCGCAAATATGCAGCCAACGCCCCACTGTCCACACTACTATATTCCCACATTTCACGACTGCTTGCGCTCGAAATGTTGCCTTTTAGGCTCGTGGAGACGGAAGCATTCCGCAAACTGATGGCGGCGGCCGTCCCTCGGTACTTGGTCCCCAGTCGCCAATATTTCTCCTGGTGTGCCATCCCCGCATTACGCAAGCACGTGTCCCAAAGCATTAGCCAAGCTCTCAACAGTGCAGTTACAGGTAAAGTCCACCTAACCACGGACACGTGGACAAGTTCTTGTGGGCAGGGACGGTACATCTTGCTGATGGCACACTGGGTTAACATAGTGGAAGAAGGGACCCAGTCAGACCTTGGGACAGAACAAGTCCTACCGACGCCAAGGATTGCAGGCCCTAGGTCAATCAGGGTTGCCCCCATGGTCTACAGCTCCTGCACCTCATCCTCCTCAGCCTCCTCCTCCTCTTTAGCCTCCATCTCTGAAATGACCTCATCAGTCACCAGCTGGAAGCACTGCTCACTGTCTCGGCCAAGCGGCAACAGGCTGTGCTGAAGCTAATATGTTTAGGTGAAAAACCGCACAATGCTAAAGAGTTGTGGACAGCTCTGAAAGAGCAGGCAGATCTGTGGCTCACACCGCTGAACCTACAGCCAGGCATGGTCGTGTGTGACAATGGCCGGAACTTGGTGGCGGCTCTGAGGCGAGGCGAGCTCACACACGTACCATGCCTGGCCCATGTACTTAACCTCGTGGTTCAGCGGTTTGTCAAATCCTACCCGGAGCTGCCAGATCTGCTTGCTAAAGTACGCCGCGTGTGTGCCCATTTTAGAAAGTCAGCTACAGCTTCCGTCGCCCTTGCAGTGTTTCAGCAGCGTTTGCAGCTTCCGGCTCACAGACTGGTGTGTGATGTCCCCACGCGTTGGAACTCTACACTGCTGATGTTGGGAAGGATTTGTGAGCATAAGAGGGCAGTTGTTGAGTACCAGCATCAACAAGGCCGTTGGTATTCAGTTCAGACTTCACACATAAGACCTCAGGAGTGGACATGCATTTCAGACATATGTACCATCCTCCAAAACTTTGAGGACTCCACCAAGATGGTGAGCGGCGATGACGCCACAATTAGCGTCACCATTTCGCTTCTCTGTCTTCTGAAATGCTCTCTGCTCACAATCAAAGAGGATGCATTGCAGGCGGAGCACGATGAGAGGAGCAAGGAAACATACAGGGTGATTACACACAGCCAAGCCTCATCTCATCCCAACGTGGTTAGGGTGACAATGAGGAACAGGAGGAGGATGAGGAAGAACAGGAGCTAGTTTCATGCACTATAGATGGTACTACCTGCACAGCTGTCATACCGTCTCTTCAGCGTGGATGGCCAAAAGACAGAGAGGAGGAGGAGGAGGAGGAGGAGAGCATGGTCAGTCATCCTCTTGGTGAGGACACAGAAGTCTTGCCTGTTAGTAGTCTGGCACGCATGGCTGAGTTTATATTACGCTGCCTTTCCCATGACCCTCGCGTTCTCAAAATTTTGGGTGACAGTCATTACTGGTTGGTGACACTTCTAGACCCACGCTACAAAGAGAACTTTGAATCTCTTATTCCTGAGGCGGAGAGGTCTAAAAAAATGTGGCAGTACTAGAAGGCCCTTGTTGGGGAACTTTTAAAATAATTCCCATCTGAAAATGCTGGCGGCAGAGGGCACACTTCGTTGGACAAACAAGGAGTACAGGCGAGAGAGACACACTTCAATCCAGCAGAGGCAGGGGAACACTGTCAAAGTTCTGGGAGAGTTTTATCAGACCCTCCCATCACACAGGTTCTGAGGCGCGGGGTACTCTCACAAAGAGTTCAAAGTTTGGGAAGATGCTGAGGGAATACCTTGCCAACCGTACCAACGTCCTCCGTGATTCCTCTGTGCCTTATAATTATTGGGTATCCAAGCTGGATAAGTGGAATGAACTGGCTCTCGATGCCTTGGAGGTCCTAGCCTGCCCTGCCGCCAGCGTTTTATCAGAGTGGGTTTTTATTGCCGCTGGTGAAATTATAACTGATAAGCGCATCCGCCTGTCAACTGAAAATGCTGACAGGCTGACTCTTATAAAAATGAACAAGGGCTGGATTGGGCCAGACTTCTCAACATCACCGAATGAGAGCAGCGTAACATAAACTCAAATCCAGTGTCTTTTCTTGGGAGGTGTATTCCCATGCACCTTTTCACACCCACACATGGGTATATACGCTTACTGATTTTGTCTAATTGCTCTTGTCCTCCTCCTTCTCCTCATCTTCCACCACCATATCACCAGTGTGACCGTGGTCCGTGATGCAACACCCACATAATTTTTTTAAAGGGTGTTTATGATGCCCGTGAAAAATTTTTTAGACAGTATGTTCATGCATACCCCCAGGGGTAAATATTTGTCAGCCCATACACTTAGTGCATGGGCATTACAAGCATAGGAGGACAGCTCCTTTCTAATGGGAACATTTCTTTATGAGGCCCTCATCTACGTCTCTTCCAAGGGGCATTGGAGTACCTCCAAATTTTTGGCAGCCCTTGCATTCACTAAAAAGGCCAACACTATGGGAGACTCTCTCCTTTCTAATGGGAGTTTGTCGTTACTGTGGCACTGCTCTGTGTGTCTTTAAATTCTTAGTGGGGTTTTTCCTAAAATTGGTCAGCCGTTGGACTCACTGCATACCCTATAACTGTAGAGCAGACTCTCTCCTTTCTAATGGGAACATGTTGTTCTTGTTACTGTGGCTCTGCTCTGTGTGTCTTTAAATTCTTAGTGGGGTTTTTCCTAAAATTGGTCAGCCGTTGGACTCACTGCATACCCTATATAACTGTATAGCAGACTCTCTCCTTTCTAATGGGAACATGTTGTACTTGTTACTGTGGCCCTGCTCTATGTGTCTTTAAATTCTTAGTGGGGTTTTTCCTAAAATTGGTCAGCCGTTGGACTCACTGCATACCCTATAACTGTATAGCAGACTCTCTCCTTTCTAATGGGAACATGTCGTACCTTGTTACTGTGGACCTGCTCTATGTGTCTTTAAATTCTTAGTGGAGTTTTTCCTAAAATTAGTCAGCCATTGGACTCACTGCATACCCTATAACTGTATAGCAGACTCTCTCCTTTCTAATGGGAACATGTCGTACTTGTTACTGTGGCCCTGCTCTGTGTGTCTTAAAATTCTTAGTGAGGTTTTTCCTAAAATTGGCCAGCCGTTGAACTCACTGCATACTCTATAACTATATAGCAAACCCTCTCCTTTCTAATGGGACCATGTCGTACCTTGTTACTGTGGCCCTGCTCTATGTGTCTTTAAATTCTTAGTGGGGTTTTTCCCAAATTTTGGCAGCCCTTGCAGTCACAGCATGGGCATTACCACTATAATAGACCCGCTCCTTTATAATAGGAACATTTTTTTACTGAGACCCTCATCTATGTCTCTTCAAAGGGGTACTGGGTTGCGTCCAAATTTTTGGCAGCCCTTGCAGTCACTGGATACGCAATAACAGTATAGGAGACCCACTTGTTAATAATGGGAACAACAAAGCATAGCCGGCTGATGGCGCTCTAACAATAGCGAGGGCCGACTGCTGGCCTTTTAAGAATAATAAGGGCCGTCTGATGTCCCTGTAAAAATAGGCTTTATGACTTTCAGAGTCCCTCCATCATGAATAAAAAAGGATGTGTCTGATGATGTGTCACACACCACATTGCCATGTAAGGTTGTAAAATGTTAAAATGACATTTCCCGGTGAATGCATTTGTCTTAAAAAAATAAAGTAAAAAACAAAACAATAGGATCTTTCTTTAGTATAAAAAACAGCATCACCAATTTAACCTCAATGTAATCACATTGTTCAGCTCATGCACCTCCTCCTCCATCTCTGAAATGATCATGTAGCACCCCGAGGACTCGGCTGCTACAGGGGTATTGCACCTCGAACCAGAGGTGTGGTATTCCACTCCCGGGTAAGGATGGAGTGTGGAACAGAGCTCAGAAAGCTGCATGCACTACACTCACCCCATTTCCGTGGGACAGAACAACGGTACTCCCACTAGGTAGATGTGCAGGTACGACAGCGTCTGTCCCTGGCTGGAGTGGGGAGGGGGGAGGAACATCCCAGTAGTGTAGGGGCAGATAGGGGAGGGACTCTGGGCATAGAGGTAGGAGCCCATTGGGTGCTAGTCACCTGGGCTCACACATAGAGGGAGTATATAAGGTGGGCACCATCTAGAGACAGGGTCGAGTTCACAGAGGAGGAGCAGAGCAGAGGAGCTCAGCCAGAGAGGGCTGACAGGGAGCTGTGGCTCCGGCTGGGCCCAGCTCCAGGGCCAGGCCTGAAGCAGGGAGAAGGAGACAGAAAGGCCCAGAGACGCAAGGAGAGAGGGAACCCTGAGATCCCATAGGAGAACGAAAAGGGTGAAGGGTTGGCGGAAAAGGGTACCGGAACCCAAACTCGTAGAGGCTAATCATCCTCAGCCAGGAACCGGAGGTCATGGTCAAGCTTTGGCACGACCCTCACCATATCCACCAGGAAGGCATACCACGCATAGGGCCAGGGAAGCCAGGAAAGGTTTCACCACCAAGAGGCCCGAGGGAGCCGGACATAGGTGGGTCCCTGGTGAGAACGGCCAGTAGGAAGGAAGAGAGGGGAGCTCTGGACCATGCTCTGGAACTACCTGGGAGTTGGCCGAGTCCCTGACCTGGTGGACGCAGCATGACTCGGGTGGTCCTTACTGTGCACAAGTGACCGGATAAAGAACAGTGAGTAAAGCTTTTGAAACTGCACTTCAAGCCTCCGTGTTTCGTTGTCACACCTGCACCTTCAGTACTGGGACACCCGCACCATCACTCCCCTCATCCAACTCACAATAGCTGCCCTGAGGCCATACCCCTCCCGTTGGGGGTTATACCATCCACGCTGCACAATCCTACCACCGGCCTCAGCGGTCTGCCCTGCAGCGGCAGCTCCATAGCTGCATTCAACGGGTGGCGTAGTCGAACCATACAGCATCATCTGCCAAACACTAAGCCTCCTAGTTTGACACCCTGGGCACGGACCGGGTCACCGCCACAAGGACTACTACCCCTGTCCAGATCCGGCTCCGGGTATTCCCTGAACATGGCCCAGGGGGCGCGTCAATCACATCAGTCACAAGCTGACAGCACAGCAGCACTGCCTTGGCCAAGTGGCAACAGGCTGTGCTGAAGATAACATGCTTAATGCTTAATTGACAAACCGCCCAGCACTGCAGAGTTTTTGAAAGCTGTAACCTACAGCCTGATCTGTGGCTCTCACCACTGAACATACAGTCTGGCATGGTCGTGTGTGACAATGGGCAGAACCTAGATACGGTTTCCCTCTATGCCAGCCCTTTCACTGAGCTAAAGAATATGGCTGTGGTGAAATACACCTCCCACTGAGAAGCCGTTTTAGATTGAAAAACATTGTGCCCACCAGAGGATTTGATTTGGAGGGCTAACCTTTCTTACCCGCTCAATAGCCCCATAGCAGCTGCAAAGTTATTGCTATCATGAACTCTCCTGAAGTAGAAGCCAAGCTACACCAGAGGATTCTCTGGTGGGAATGTCTAACCCTGCTGAGAAGCAGTCCTGGCTAAGAAAAGTGTGTGGGAAGGTTCCCGGATACTCTATGGCTGCTTTTTTACTGAGGCGGAAACACACACAAACACGGGGAGAACATACAAAGTCCTTGTAGATGTTGTCCTTGCTGGTATTATGAACCCAGGATCCCAGCGCTGCAAGGCTTCAGTGCAAACCACTGATTCAATGTGCTGCCGTTCACCCTCTAATATCTAACAGGCTGGAGAAACTTGCACCTACTGCCACTCTATCTTCAGCTCCTTTGTGAGAAAATGTATTTGGGCAGCCACTCAGTCTACCAAACAAAATTCCTCAGAAGGAAATTGGGGATGGCTTTGCTACTGGTACTGGGGGCAGTGCTAATACAATCGCGTCGTACCATATTTTGCTGGAAATATTCCAGGCTGGTAGGAGGCAAGCAAATTCCCACAGAAAAGTACCAGCAGTAATGTTCAGGCCACATTTCAAGTGCAAGCAGCTTTAGAGGACTTCCTGGCAGAAATGACACGCAGGGTAGATACAGTTTCCCTCTATGCCAGTCCTTTCACCGAGCTAAATACAACTCTCAGCCAAAAAAGTTGTGGACTGCCTCTGTACCGTCCCTGGTCACATTCACCTGTCCACGTGTTTGTGGTTAGGCGGTCCTTCCCAGTAAGTGCACTGATGAGGGCGCGGGTAATGTTGTGAGACCCGTGCTTGTAGAAGGCGGAGGCGATAACGCCAAATATAGTGGCGGCTGGGGACCGAGTATGGACACCCGGCCGCCGCTGGCATGAGGTTGTGAAAAGCTTCCACCTTCACAAGCTTAAAAGGCCATATTTCAAGTGCAAAGAGCTGCCCAGAAATCTGGCAGTTTAGTGTTGCGGCCTGTGGGTGGGTGGCTGGATGGCTGCATACTTGCACTTGCATTCCAAGTAACAGAAAACTAAGCAGATGGGGGCCTCTATCATCATCATGGCCTCACCTCGGCACTATGAACTCTCCTGAAGGAGAAGCCAGGGCCCGCCGGAGGAGTCTCTGGTTCTCTGGTGAGCCCATCCAACCCTGCCAAAAAGCAGCCCTGGCTAAGAAAAGTGTGGGGGAAGGTTACCGGACACTCTATGGCTGCTTTTTTAATGTGGATTGGCCATGCTGATGCATGTTATTTCTCAAAACGCATTACAGATCAGGCCATTGTCCAACTCTGTATTCAGGAAATTAAATGCGCAAAGAAAGATGTGTGTGTGTGTCAAAGCACCACCGACAAGTGCGAGTTGATGTTGGATGGGCTGCAATTGCTTCTGTAACAAGCTCAATTACAGGACTTCCTGGGAGAAATGACATGCAGGGTACATACGGTTTCCCTCTATGCCAGTCCTTTCACCGAGTTAAATACAACTCTTAGCAAAAAAAGTTGTGGACTGGCTCCGTACCATCCCTGGCCACATTCACCTGTCCACGTGTTTGTGATTAGGTGGTCCTTCCCAGTAAGTGCACTGGGGAGGTCACAGGTAATGTTGTGGGACCCATGCTTGTGGAAGGCGGAGACGATACCGAGAGAAATAGTAGTGGCTGGGGACCGAGTATGGACACCCAGCCGCTGCCGGCATGAGGTTGTGAAAAGCTTCTGCCTCCACGAGCCTAAAAGGCCACATTTCAAGTGCAAGCAGCTGTCAAAAATTTGGCAGTATAGTATTGCAACCTGTGGGTGGGAGGCTGTCTGCATACTTGCGCTTGCATTCCAAGCAATGGGGTAGGGACAACTGAACGCTGCACTGGGACAAGGACGTGGACGGTGATAGTTGCAAGTTTGCAATGACAGGTGCATGGCGGAAAGCATCTCCTGCTTGCGCCAAGGATCACTTATGATGGGCACACTTTTCGGCACTGACCTGGGAGTCAGAGATGCTTCCAGAGGTCTTCCCCATGCTGTTCCCATGTCTTTTCAGCACTGTATGCATGTGTCTGTTGATGTGTCACACACCACATGGTCAGATAAGGTTGTAAAATGTTAAAATGACATTTCCTGGTGAATGCATTTGTCTTTTTTGAAAGCAAATTAAAAGTGCAGAAATGCATCAAAAACGCTAGGTATGAACATAGCCCAAGGTGTGGAGGAGTATTTTTGTATTTGGTTATTTATTTTGCCTTATATACAAGTCATTACCCTGGAAAGGATGTTCCTTAACATATTTCCCAGGAAAATCCATTTTGATTTCGTTTTTGGATGTTTTAGTGTGAGTCCATAAAAGTGGTGTAATACTTTGACCACGTTGCTGACAGCAGTGATCTGGGAGTCAGAGATGCTTCCAGGGGTCTTCCCCATGCGGTTTCCATGTCATTTGAGCACTGTTCCTATCGATTTAGGCAATTTTTAGGCCCTCTGCAGACCACCAGGGGGAGCCGCTTGAAAAATGCTCGAGTTTCCCATAGACTTACATTGGGCTCATTGCTTGGGTCGAGCACCCAAGTATTCCAATTTGCTCGACCCGAGCAACGAGTACTCGAGCATTTTAGTGCTCGCTCATCACTATGTATGACCAGTAGGGTGCTGGCAAGCCGGGCAAATTAGCTGGAGTGGACGGAGGTCAAGCTGGACAGACAGGAACCAAGCAGGTCTTGTGGCACTCCTGGCTCCAGCAGAGCACCTCTCCCGAACTCAAATTCAAGACTGGCTCATGTCTCTGGAGCCAAGGCAGTCCAAGCAGCAAAGGATGAGAGAGGCCGGACAGCACATAGAGTGAAATTCTCTCCGTGTGTAACATACCAATCTAGAGAACTAAGGGCTCGGTGACAAACATGATGGACTCGGCAAGGGGGCCTCCCATCCACTGAAGAAGCCATCAACGGATCCGAAAGATGTTGAATGGGGATCTGATACTGCTCCACAATGGCCTGTGGAATAAGATTCCCAGCGGCACCAGTATCCAGATAGGCAGTCTCGAATAAATGTATCTTACCACAGGTTATTGATACAGACAGAATCAGGGATGGAGAGGAAGGATTTTTGCCCAGGATGACCTCTCCAATCGATCCTAGGCACTGGAGTTTCCCGGTCTTTCTAGACAAGAGCGGATTAGACCTCTGAACTGCCACAGTAAAAGCATTTTCTTTCGGCGCAGCGGACTTCCTGGTGAGACTTGACCATCTTCACCTGGTCTACCTGCATAGATTCAGGGATGGATGCCCAGGCAGGGGCTTGTAGAGAGACTGGCCTTTGGAAGGTTGATGCAAGACCAGAGATTTCCTTTCATGGATCACCTCCTTAGAACTTTCCTGGAAACTGATGTCAATCCGTGTGGCCAAAGACACCAGGTCGTCCAGAGAGGTGGGTGTGTCATGACTGGCTAGTTCATCTTTAATTCACCCTGAAAGATCTTCCCAAAAGGTAGACACCAGAGCCTGGTTGTTCCAGGCAAATTCAGATGCGAGGGTGCAGAAAAACACAGCGTACTAGCCCACCATGAGGTTCCCCTGGCGTAGACGAAGAAGAGAGGAGGCAGTCGAGGACGTGCCGCTGAGCTCCTCGAAAACCCTCCAGAAGGCCACAAGAAAAGCCTGGAGGTTGGACACTAGTGGATTCCTTCTCTCCCATAGGGGATTGAGCCACGCCAACGCCTCTCCAGTGAGGTGAGACATGATGAATGTAACTTTAGCCCGGTTGGAAGTGAACTGATGAGCCAGAAGCTCAAAGTGCAGCATGCACTGGTTGATGAAGCCCTGACATATATTGGGATCCCAAAGTGTGGAGGGGCAGATAGTCGGGGTCCAAAGCTGGATGCCACTCCGCCACTGGGTAGAGGTGCCGCGGGAGCGGATGCTGCATGGTTAGAGGTGGACACAGCCGGGACGGACAGTGCATCCAAGCTGGAGTTCACAGTCCGCAGATAGGACAGGATTGTATCCTGTTGAGATCTCTGGCGGGAGACCTCTTGGTACACGTCTGAGAACGAGGGAACCTGGGAGTCACCAGATTCCATGGCCTGTGCAAACTGTTGCAGATCTGGATGGTGGAACCACTGTGCCGTGGTACAAGGAGGGACCAGAGGGGCGTAACTAAGAGCCTACCCGGACTGACCCTGGCAGCACGGCAGCTTAGTCGACTCCGTGAGCCAAGGAGGGAGCAGGAAGGTGAACCAGGTGCCACTCTGGGACCGACCTTGAGAGAGCAGGTGACTCCCACAGAACTGACAGCTGAAGCGGACAGGTACGGCAGATGGTCTGCCAGATGATCATGGCTGGTAGGCAGGCAGGTAGTGCAGGAAGACAGACAGGCTCGGCTGATAGCTTGTCTATCAGCCATGCCCGCCAGCCTGTCTGGCAAGCAAGCACTGGGACCTGAGGTCTGGAGAGAGTGTTAGAAAAACAAACTACATTTTAGGACACTGCTTGCCTCCCCTTTAAGAGACAGGGAGCGTGCACGTGCCCTAAGAACAGTGCCCAGGGATCTGTGGGGTGCGTGAACCCCAGGCAGGCACAGCGTGGGAGCAGGAGGGAGGAGCGGAGGATGTCAGACCAGGGCCGCGACGGTAAGGGGAGCTGCGTCTCTGCTGGGCAGGATGCAAAGATGCCGGTGCTACAGTGAGGACAGAAAAGAGTTTTTCTGTGATGAATCTTCCATGAAGGCCATATGTGTGCAGGTGTCTCTGTACAGTAGAACAATGCACCACAAGTCTGCCAAATCTTCCTGAAGTAGATAATGGAAAATACTGGGAAGCAAAAGAGTGCAAAATAGGGTCTTATCCGGTAACACAATACAATAAGAAAAGGGGAGTATGACGCTCACCTGATGCATTTTGTTCATATGAAACAGCTGCTGCAGGACACGGGTCGAAGAGACCAAGGCGTTTGTTGATCCAGGTGTGGTGTGTCTATGTCTACGCTGCTGATGGAAATCCTAGGACATCGGAAGGTTTCTTAGAATAATATGTTTATTTGTACAGATTAGACAGTCAACATGCTTCAAAGTCACTCAGGAACTCTTCCTCAGGACAAAACTCTTGGAAAACACTTTGCTATCTTCTTATAGTTTTTCTTCTGGTTTGAGGACCTCCACCATTTTCAGAGTGCTAGGTAGCTTCTTAGAAGAACCCATGGTTGCTGTTGTATGGCAGAAGGTTAGATGAGGCTGGGTTTTTATAAAGTTGGGAAATTTCAATCACCCGGCCTTCCTAACTATAAAAATGAACAAACCATAACCCTAACAAAAAAATTAAAGGGAATGTGTCACCCCCATGGGACTTATCAGACCTCTAATATGGGCATACAGGTGATAGAAATGTGAATCTATACTTACCTGTATGTGCCTTATTAGAGATCTGATTGCTTTGAAAATGCTTTTTATAAAATCATTTTACCTATGCTTGGCATCCGGGGAACACAAAGAAATCCCCGCCTACTTAATTAACTTCAATATCCCCCCCCTCCCCTGCACGTCACAGGGCCTTGTGATGTTAAGTTCCTGTGACGGATCCCGCGTCTACGCAATTTACCTTGTACGCAAGTTGTATTTGAACTAGTTACCTGTATAAAAGAAAACTGTCCACACACTCAATTGTACTCAGTCACTGCTATGGGGCCCATGAGCCGGGGGCCCCGAAGCCGCGGGGGAACGAGGAGGATAGGTGAGTATTGGGGGGTAGGGAGGTTGTGGTGCCAGAGGAGCAGTGCACATGCAGTAGCCGCTGCTGCAGCTACCACGTGTGCCCGCTGCTAAAGGGACATGAATATTCCCTCTTCTCCACTCCCATGGGCGTGGAGAAGAGGAAATATTCATTCTTTTTAGTAGCGGGCACGGAGGAGCCATGGCTCCTGCTGACAGTGCCAGCTACTAAACAGAATGTATATTCACGCTTCTCCACACCCATAGTCCCGGCGTGGAGAAGAGTGAATGTGCCAGCAGCAGCAGCTCACCTTGGTGTCTGAGAGCCGACATGAGCTGCTGGCAGACAGGACACAGCAGGATTGGGGGATGAGGGGGGCCACACATACCAGGATTGGGGGATGGTGAGGTCACACATACCAGGATTGGGAGATGGGGGGGCCACACAAACTAGTATTGGGGGAAGAGGGGGCCACACATACCAGGATTGGGGGATAAGGGGTCCCACACATACCAGGATTGAGGGATGAGGAGGCCATGCATATCAGAATTGGGGGATGAGGGGGCCACGCATATCAGGATTGGCGGATGAGGGGGCCACACATACCAGGATTGGGAGATGAGGAGGCCATGCATACCAGGATTGGGGGATGAGGGGGCCCACACATACCAGGATTGTGGGATGAGGGGGCCCACACATACCAGGATTGGGGGAAGAGTGGGCCCACGCATACCAGGATTGGGGGAAGAGGTGGCCACACATACCAGGATTGGGGGATGAAGGGGACCATGCATACCAGGATTGGGGGATGAGGTGGCCACACATAACAGGATTGGGGGATGAGGAGGCCCACGCATACCAGGATTGGGGGGAGGAGGGGGCCATGCATACCAGGATTGGGGGATGAGAGGGCCATGCATACCAGGATTGGGGGGATGAGAGGGTAATGCATACCAGGACTGGGGGGATGAGAGAGCCATGCATTCCAGGATTGGGGGGTGAGGGGTGCCATACATACCAGGATTGGGGGATGAGGGGTGCCATACGTACCAGGATTGGGGGATGACGGGTGCCATACGTACCAGGATTGGGGGATGAGGGGTGCCATACGTACCAGGATTGGAAGATGAGGGGTACCATTCGTACCAGGATTGGGGGATCAGGGGTGCCATATGCACCAGGATTGGGAGATCAGGGGTGCCATACGTAGCAGGATTGGGGGATGAGGAGTGCCATACATACCAGGATTGGGGGATGAGGGGTGCCATACGTACCAGGATTGGGGGATGAGGGGTGCCATACATACCAGGATTCGGGGAAATTTACCAGTAGATGCTGCATTTCCCACCCTAGGCTTAAACTCAAGTCAATAAGTTTTCTCATTTTTTTGTGGTAAAATTAGGGGCCTCGACTTATACTCAGGTCAGCTTATTTAAAATATATGGTATTTTTAAATCAGTGAGTACGTGGTGTCCATAATACTGCAGGACTGTGGGGTGCATTATACTATATGGGGGCTGCATTTTACCCTATGGGGTGTGTAATATACTGTATGGAGGACTATGGGGAGTGCATTATATTCTATGAAGGACCATGGGAACTTCATTATACTATATGGAGGATTATGGGGGGCATATTATATTATATGGAGGACCATGGGAAGTTCATTATATTATATGTGTTAAGGATCCAGCTGGTGGAACCTCTGTGCTTAGATGCAAGGAGTTACCAGAGGGGAGTAACTAAGTGCCTACTTGGACCGACCCAGGTCACACGGCAGCTTAGTCGGCTCCGTGAACCAAGGAGGGACCGGGCAGGGGAACCAGGTGCCACTCTGGGACAGACCTTGTGTGAGAGCAGGTGACTCCCACGGGCAGGTCCAGCGCCAGCACTCGGCGCACCCGGGCAAGTTCCGGGGCCCTGAGCAGGCGGGGGGGCCCACTTGCGGTCGGGCACCCCACCGGGTTATGGGCGGAGGAGAGCAGTGTCAGCGCTCGCCCTTCTCCCCCACTTGCTCAGGGCTTCGGCAGCCGGATAATTACCTCTCCCCGTGCCTCCGCACATCTGCTGTCTTCCTGCTGTGCGCTCCCTGTGACGTCTCAGGTCAGAGGGCGCAGTGACATCTTTCCACCGTGCCCTCCCCTGAGCTGTCACAGGCAGCGCAGAGCGGGAGTCCAGACCTGAGCAGTGGCAGCAGGTGAGAAGTGAGGTGAGTATTTGATTTTTTTTTTTTCATTGTATGGAGGCATGGGGCATAATATGGGGGAGTGACATCCTGCATGGGGCATAATATGGGGGGTGACATCCTGCATGGGGAATAATATGGGGGGGTAACATCCTGCATGGAGTATTATAAAGAGGGGGGGTGACATACTGCATGGGGCATTATAAAGAGAGGGGGTGACATCCTGCATGGGGCATTATAAAGAGGGGTGTGTGACATCCTGCATGGGGCATTATAAAGAGGGGGGGTGACATCATGCATGGGGCATTTTAAAGGGGGGGGACAGCCTGCATGGGGCATTATAAGGGGGGAACAGCCTGCATAGGGTATTATGTGGGGGGAACAGCCTGCATAGGGCATTTTGTGGGGGCAACAGCCTGCATGGAGCATTATATGGGGGCCAGTATCCTGTATGGAGCATTATATGGGGGCCAGTATCCTGTACGGAGTGTTTTATGGGGGCCAGTATTCTGTATGGAGCAATATATGGGGGCCAGTATTCTGTATGGAGCGTTATATGGGGGCCATTATTCTGTATGGAGCGTTATATGGGGGCCAGTATTCCTTATGGAGCATTATATGGGGGCCAGTATTCTGTATGGAGCACTATATGGGGGCAAGTATTCCGTATGGAGCGTTATATGGGGGCCAGTATCCTGTATGGAGCATTTTATGGAGGCCAGTATCCTGTATGGAGCATTATAAGAGGGGCAGTATCCTGTATGGAGCGTTAAAAGGGGGCCAGTAACCTGTATGGAGCATTATATGGGGGCCAGTAACCTGTACGGAGCGTTATTTGGGGGCCAGTATTCCGTATGGAGCATTATATGGGGGCCAGTATTCCGTATGGAGCGTTATATGGGGGCCAGTATTCTGTATGGAGTGTTATAAGGGGGCCAGTATTCCGTATGGAGCGTTATATGGGGACCAGTATTCTGTATGGACCATTTTATGGGGGCCAGTAGACTGTATGGAGCGATTCGCTGGTTTCTGAGCTATTGTGGAATTTACAATAGATATCGCTCATGTAATGTAAGAAGTGAAATCTTTGCATTGTACTATATATATATCTCTGCGGTATCTGTGCGTCATGAATCGTGGTATGTGTTAAAGGTGCCCACTGAGACTCTTTCGCCCAGGGCCCAGAAAAACCTGGAGCCCGCCCTGCCCATGGGTCAGATGACAGGAGCTGACTGGTACAGCAGATGAGCACGGCAGGTAGGCTGGCGGGTGATCCGGGCAGACAAGCAGGCGGGTACGCCAGGTAACTTGGCAGGTGCTCTGGGTAAGCAGGCTGGCGGGCATGGCAGGTAACTGGCAGGTGCTCCCGGTAAGCAGGCTGGCGGGCATGGCAGGTAACTGCCAGGTGCTCCGGGTAAGCAGGCTGGCGGGCACAGCAGGTAGACAGACTGGCAGGCAGGACTGTTAGACAGACTGGCGGGCAAGGAACCTGAGGAGAGTGTTAGCACACAAACAAAATCCTTGCACAGGCACTTCTATTTTGGAGGAGGTGCTTAATATAGGGGCAGTCCTCCGGACATTGGCTGGGGTCTCTTTAGGATGGCGCGCACGGCCCCTTTAAGAGGAAGGGAGCGCTCGCTTGCGCGTACTAAGCACAGTGCCCGGGAAGCTGCGCGCAGTGCGCACCTTAGCAGAAGGAGGACAGAAAGTCGCCGGACCGGGACAATGGCGGTGAGAACGGCGTCTCCACCCGGCAGGAGGCAGAGACGCCGATGCTACAATATGGAGGATTATGGGGGGCGCATTATAATATATGGAGGATTATGGGTGGTGTATTATACTATATGGAAGGCATGTGGGGCCATTATGATATTTTGAGGGCTATGTGGGGGGCCATTATACTGTATGAAAGCAATTATGCGGTGTGAAGGTTTGTGTGGGGGCCTTTATACTGTGTTAGGGTCACCATACTTTGTCTTGGGAGTTGAAGTGGGGTACAATAGGGTCATTATACTGTGCATGTGGAGGCTAATGTGGAGGAATGCACCATGGGGGTATCATACTGTGTTTGGGGAGCACTTTTATTGGCATCATACTTCATGGGGCAATGAAAGAGCAATCTAGGACTTCAGCAGGAGGAAAATTACTATGTAAAGGCTGGAAAGTTGTGAGATCTGCTCTTCTGTGACACAGACAAATATTTGTTTATTTTTTTGTTGGAGGGGGGCTCAATTAGAGCTTCTGCTATGGGGCCCCATGATTTCTATGTACACCTCTGATTGCACTCCAGCCTTTCCACCCTGGCCAAGTCCAAAGAGCTGTCTAAGGACACCAAGGACAAAATTATACAAGCCTGGCATGGGCTACAGGACAAGCCGCATGGTGAGAAGGCAACAACTGTTGGCAAAATTATTAAAAAATTAAAGAAACATAAGACTGTCAATCTTCCTTGGCCTGGGGCTCCATGCAAGATCTCGCCTCATGGGGCAAGGATGATTCTGAGAAAGGTCGGGAATCAGCCCATAACTACATGGGAGGACCTGGTCAATGACCTGAAAAGAGCTGGGACCACAGTCTCAAACATTACTGTTAGTAACACATTACACCGTCATAGATTAAAATCCTGCAGAGTACGCAAGGTCCCCCTGTTCATGCTAGCACATGTCCTGGCTTGTTTGAAGTTCACCAATGACCATCTGGAAGATCCAGAGGAGGCATGGGAGAAGGTCATGTGGTCAAATGAGACCAAAATAGAACTTTTTGGTATCAACTCCACTCGCCGGGTTTGGAGGAAGAAGGAAGAGTACGACCCCAAGAACACCATCCCAACCATGAAGCATGGTGAGGGAAGCATCATACTTTGGGGATGCTTTTCTGCAAAGGGGATAGGACAACTGCACTGTATTGAAGGGAGGATTGATGGGGTCATTTATTGCGAGATTTTGGCCAACAACCTCCTTCCCTCTGTAAGAGCATTGAAAATGGGTCGTGGCTGGGTCTTGCAGAATGACAATGACCCGAAACACACAGCCAGGGCAATTAAGGAATTGCTCCGTAAGAAGCATTTCAAGTTCCTGGAGTGGCTTAGCTAGTCTCCAGACCTAAACCCAATAGAAAATCTTTGGAGGGAGCTGAAACTCAATGTTGCCTAGCGACAGCCCTGAAACCTGAAACATCTGGAGAAGATCTGTATGAATGAGTGGGCCAAAATCCCGGCTGCAGTGGGTGCAAACTTGGTCAAGAACTACAGGAAACATCTGACCTGTGTAATTGCAAACAAAGGTTTCTGTACCAAATATTAAGTTCTGCTTTTCTATTGTATCAAATACTTATTTCATGCAATAAAATGCAAATTAATTATGTAAAAATCATACAATGTGATTTTCTGGATTTTTTTAAAATTCTGTCTCTCGCAGGTGAATTGTATCTATGATAAAAATTACAGACCTCTCCATTCTTTGTAGGTGGGAAAACTTGCAAAAATCGACAGTGTATCAAATACTTATTTTCCCCACTGTACATACACGTGTAACTGCAATAATTTTCTGGGACAAATAGCTAATTTTCTGGAACAATTTCAAAGGTGCCAACCCTTTCGTCCATGACTGTATAATTAATATATACAAATATATACATATATATATACAGTATATATACATATATATATATATATATATATATATATATATATTTATACAGGGTGAGCCATTTATATGAATACACCTAAATAAAATGGGAATGGTTGGTGATATCAACTTCCTGTTTATGGCACATTAGTATATGGGAGGGGGAAAACTTTTCCAGATGGGCAGTGACCATGGTGGCCATTTTGAAGTCGACCATTTTGGATCCAACTTTATTTTTTTCAATGGGAAGAGGGTCATGTGACACATCAAACTTATTGAAAAACAATGTGGGCTTGGTTTTAACGTAACTTTATTCTTTCATGAGTTATTTACAAGTTTCTCTGTTTACAGCCATTGACATGTCGGGAGTGGATAGAAATTGTGTTGATGTCTGGTGAACACAGTACCCGTTTCATTGCAGCAGATTTCAATGCAAGACACCCTATGAGACCACCCATCTCCCATGCTACAGTTAGCAAACGGCTTGCCAAATTTCATGAAACAGGTTCAGTGTTGGATTTGCCAAAATGTGGATGCAAGAAAACTGTCACTAATGAAGAAACATCAGTGGCTCTCCTAGCTTCATTCAGCAAGAGCCCACAGAATAGCATTTGCCGCATGTCACTGGAGAGTGGCATCAGTCGAACATCCCTTCGGCGGATATTAGTTACTCACAAATGGCACCCTTACAAAACCCAGCTGCTGCAGCATCTCAATGAGGATGACCCAGATCGGCGCACTGAATTTGCAGAAAGGGCAAAACAAAAATTGGAACAGGACCCTCAGTTTTCACAGAACATTATGTTCAGTGATGACGAAAACTTTTTTGTGAATGGTGAAGTAGTTACCAAACAAAACCACCGCTATTGGTCTGACACTAACCCACAGTGGATAGACCCCTCCAAGATTGTTGGAACACAAAAATTGATGGTATGGTGTGGTATATGGGGTACAAAGATAGTGGGGCCATTCTTCATCAAAGGAAACCTCAATGTCACTGGAGATCTGAAATTGCTACATGAAGACGTGTTGCCCTCTTTATGCACTGAAGATGACAAGTTCTCTGAGTTTTTCCAACAAGATGGTGCATCACCACATTATGGGTGTAAGATCCAAGCATTCCTACATGAACAGTTTCCTGAAAAGTGGATTGGTTGTCGTGGGCCAGTTGAATGGCCACAAAGGTCTCCCTATCTGACGCCCTCAGACTTTTATCTTTGGGGTCATCTGAAAGCAATGGTCTATGCTGTGACGATACGAGATGTGCAGCATCTGAAACAACGGATACTGGAAACCTGTGCTAGCATTTCTTCTGCGGTGTTGCTATCAGTGTGTCAAGAGTGGGAGAAGAGGGTTGCATTGACAATCCAACACAATGGGCAGCACTTTGAACACATTTTATAAGTGGTCATAAACTTGTAAATAACTCATGAAAGAATAAAGTTACGTTAAAACCAAGCACACCATTGTCTTTCTTATGAAATTCTCAATAAGTTTGATGTGTCACATGACCCTCTTCCCATTGAAAAAAATAAAGTTGGATCCAAATTGGTCGACTTCAAAATGGCCGCCATGGTCACTACCCATCTGGAAAAGATTTCCCCCTTCCATATACTAATGTGCTACAAACAGGAAGTTAATATCACCAACCATTCCCATTTTATTTAAGTGTATCCATATGTAAATGGCCCACCCTGTATATATATATACATAAATACATACAGTATAGTCCAAAAGTTTGGACACACCTTCTCATTTAAAGATTTTTCTGTATTTTCATTACTATGAAAATTGTACATTCACACTGAAGGCATCAAAACTATGAATTAACACATGTGGAATTATATACTTAACAAAAAAGTGTGAAACAACTGAAAATATGTCTTATATTCTAGGTTCTTCAAAGTAGCCACCTTTTGCTTTGATGACTGCTTTGCACACTCTTGGCATTCTCTTGATGAGCTTAAAGAGGTAGTCACCAGAAATGGTCTTCCAACAATCTTGAAGGAGTTCCCAGAGATGCTTAGCACTTGTTGGCCCTTTCGCCTTCACTCTGTGGTCCAGCTTATCCCAAACCATCTCGATTGGGTTCAGGTCTGGTGACTGTGGAGGCCAGGTCATCTGGCGTAGCACCCCATCACTCTCATTCTTGGTCAAATTGCCCTTAGACAACCTGGAGGTGTGTTTGGTGTCATTGTCCTGTTGAAAAATAAATGATGGTCCAACTAAACGCAAACCGGATGGAATAGCATGCAAGATGCTGTGGTAGCCATGCTGATTCAGTATGCCTTCAATTTTGAATAAATCCACAATAGTGTCACCAGCAAAGCGCCCCCACACCATCACACCTCCTCCTCCATGCTTCACGGTGGGAACCAAGCATGTAGAGTCCATCAGTTCACCTTTTCTGCATCGCACAAAGACTCGGTGGTTGGAACCAAAGATCTCAAATTTGGACTCATCAGACAAAAGCACAGATTTCCTCTGTTCTAATGTCCATTCGTTGTGTTCTTTAGCTCAAACAAGTCTCTTCTGCTTGTTGCCTGTCCTTAGCAGTGGTTTTTACCATGAAGGCCTGCTGCACAAAGTCTCCTCTTAACAGTTGTTGAAGAAAGTGTCTGCTGCTAGAACTCTGTGTGGCATTGACCTGGTCTCTAATCTGAAATGCTGTTAACCTGCAATTTCTGAGGCTGGTGACTCAGATAAACTTATCCTCAGAAGCAGAGGTGACTCTTGGTCTTCCTTTCCTGAGGCGGTCCTCATGTGAGCCAGTTTCTTTGTAGCGCTTGATGTTTTTTGCAACTGCACTTGGGGACACTTTCAAAATTTTCCCAATTTTTTGCACTGACTGACCTTCACTTCTTAAAGTAATGATGGCCACTCATTTTTCTTTTCTTAGCTGCTTTTTTCTTGCCATAATACAAATTCTAACAGTCTATTCAGTAGGACTATCAGCTGTGTATCCACTAGACTTCTGCACAACACAACTGATGGTCCCAACCCCATTTATAAGGCAAGAAATCCCACTTATTAAACCTGACAGGGCACACCTGTGAAGTGAAAACCATTTCCGGTGACTATCTCTTGAAGCTCATCAAGAGAATGCCAAGAGTGTGCAAAGCAGTGATCAAAGCAAAAGGTGGCCACTTTGAAGAACCTAGAATATAAGACATATTTTCTGTTGTTTCACACTTTTTTGTTAAGTATATAATTCCACATATGTTAATTCATAGTTTTGATGCCTTCAGTGTGAATGTACAATTTTCATAGTCATGAAAATACAGAAAAATCTTTAAATGAGAAGGTGTGTCCAAACTTTTGGTCTGTACTGTACATACACACTTACACACGTGCGCACATATATACACAGTCATGGCTGAAAGGATTGGCATTAGTGATGAGTGAGCACTAAAATGCACGGGTACTCGTTGCTCAGGTCGAGCAAATTGTAATGCTCAGGTGCTCGACTCGAGTAACGAGCCCTATGTAAGTCAATGGGAAACTCGAGCATCTTTCCAGAGGACCCTCCCAAGAGATCTAAAAATTGGTCAAAATCAATGGAAACAGTGCTCAAATTACATGGGAACATCATGGAGAAGACCCCTGGAAGCATCTCTGCATCCCAGGTCACTGCCTAAAACCGTAGTCATCAGACGTGATCCTATATTACTGCGTTAATAATCCAGACATTTTTGGCAATGTGACAAATATTATACTCCATTCAAAGTTTGCCAGTTATGTGTTCAAACCTATTCACACTTGGTCGCTGACCAATAGCATATCTATTAAGACACTGGTTAAAACCGTGGTCTATAGACATGATCCTATATTACTGCGGTAATAATACAGACATTTTTGGCAATGTGACAAATATTATACTCCATTTAAAATGGGCAAGGCAAGGGAAGGGGAAGTGGACGTGATTATGATGGTGCACGCAGAGCTCGAGGCAATGGGCAAGATGAAACTGTTCCTGCTGAGGGAGAAAAACAAGCACCCAAATCATGTCAACCTAGCTTCCTGTCCGACTTTCTAGGTGGCCATGGAAGACCTCTCTTGAAGCCAGACCAGTGTGAAAAGGTTGTTCGTTTGCAACCACCACCAACCTGTCTTTCACATGGTCCAGTCCAAGTAGCCGTGAGTCTGGACCACATTATTATTATTTATTATTATAGTGCCTAACATGTGAAAAAGGGGTATACATAGCAAAAACAATTACAATAATCTTGAAAAAAAAATGTGACGGTGACAGGTACAGGAGGAGAGAGGATCCTGCCCATGAGGGCTCACAATCTACAAAGGATGGGTGAGGATACAGTAGGTAAGGGTAGAGCTGGTCATGTTGCGATGGTTACTACAGATTGTAGGCTTGTCTGAAGAGGTAGGTCTTCAGGTTACTTTTGAGAGTTTCCACGGTAGACGAGAGCCTGATATGCTGGGGTAGAGAGTTCCAGAGTAGGGGGGATGCATGGGAGAAATCTTGTATGCAGTTGTGGGAAGAGGAGATAAGAGGAGAGTAGAGAAGGAGATCTTCAGAGGATAAGAGGTTGCATGCAGGTAAGTACTGGGAGACTAGGTCACAGATGTATGAAGAGACAGGTTGTGGATGGCTTTGTATGTCAAGGTTAGGGTTTTGAACTGGAGTCTCTTGGCAATGGGGAGCAAGTGAAGGGATTGACAGAGAAAAGATGCCAGGGAATAGTGGGGAGACAGGTGGATTAGTCTGGCAGCAGAGTTTAGGATAGATTGGAGTGGTGCAAGAGTGTTAGAAGGGAGGCCACAGAGCAGGAGGTTGCAGTAGTTGAGGCGGGAGATGATGAGGGCATGCACTAGTGTTTTTGCAGATTCGTTGTTGAGGAATGTGTGGATCCAGGAGACATTTTGGAGTTGGAGTCGGCATATTCCTCACCCTGATCCTCCTTCCTCCCACCATGCCGAGTGCCCGGAGACAAGTGATCCCTCACTTGGAAACTCTGAAGAGCTGTTATGTTAATATTTCCATTTATAGATTCGGGCCTCTTGCTCGGACTGCTTCAACCTGGGCAACAGGAAATCACATGTAGTGATGCCCAAATGTTTGATCAGCAACGGTCACATGAAGGCGATGGTGGAAAATTGCAATTACTGTCACAATTGGTGGATGATGATGAGACATAATTGCCAGAAAGTCAGGAGGAGGCCCAGGGTGCATACGTGGAAGACAAGGTGGTGGAAGATGAAGTCACTCACCCAACCTGGCAAGGTGACATGCATATCGAGGACAGCAGTGTAGAATGGGAGGGAGGCATAGCACCACAACAGGCAAGAAGAAGCAGTGGGGTGGCCACAGACACAAGGGGGGCAACTGTTCCCCAAAACACCAATACAAGGGAAGTTGCCAGTTCAACTGTTAGGTCTTCCCAAGTCTGGCTCTTTTTTAAAAACTGTCCAGTTAACCCCAAAAAGGCCATTTGCAACATCTGCCATGCCAGCATCAGCAGGGGCAGCAAAACTACCAGCCTGACCACCACCAGCATGCTCAGGCACATGACAGCAAATTACCCGACTAGTTGGGCCGAATGCCAGGGTCCAGAAACAGTGTCTGCAGGTGACACCACTGCCTGTTCTGCTGTTGTGCATGCAAGCCAATCCCCTGTCCATGACGGAGGCGAAGATGCCTCCTACCCTGCACCTGTTGTTGCACACTTACAACCATCACCATCAGCAATCATGTCCACATTCTTGTCCCAGCACACCATTCAGTTGTCCCTACTCCAGTGCTTGGAACTCAAGCACAAATACACAGCCAACCACCCATAGATCAGAATACTAAACTGCCACATTTTTTGACTGCTTGCATTGGAAATGTTTAGGCTCGTGGAGACGGAAGCTTTCCGCAACCTCATGGCGGCGGCTGTCCCATGGTACTTGGTCCCCAGCCGCTGCTATTGCTCCAATTGTGCAGCCCCCACCTTAGACAAGCACGTGTCCCAGAACATTACCCGTACCCTCACCAATGCAGTTACTGGGAAGGACCACCTAACCACAGACACGCAGACAAGTGCTTGTGGTCAGGGATGGTACATCTCACTTACGACCACAGGGTTAATATTGTGGAAGCTGTGACCCAGTTGAACCCTGGGACAGCACACGTCCTCCCGACGCAGGAGATTCCGGTCCATGGGTCAATCAGGGTTGCTCTCACATTCTACAGCTCCTGCACCTCCTCCTCCTCTTCAGCTTCCATCTCCGAAATGACTACATCAGTCACAAGTTGGAAGCACCGCAGCACTGCCTTGGCTCAGCAGCAACAGGCTGTGCTGAAGATAAGACGGTGCTCCTCATTCCTTCATTTTTTTTCCATAGACTTTACAATATTTTGAGAATTAAATGGAAATCCAAGTGGTCCAAAGTAATACAACAATAAAATATTGTTTTTCAACTTCCATGTTGCAATTTCAAAGAAAAAACAGAATATACAGCATGTGCAGCAATAAAGTCACCCCAAATTAATACTTGGTTGCAGACCCTTTGGCATTGCTGACAGCCTCCAAATGTTCCTTGTAGCCATCTAGAAGCTTCTTGCACTTTTCAGCTGAAATTTTATCCCACTCTTCCTTTGCAGTTTGTTCAAGCTCTTGAATGTTTGCAGGGTTCTTTTTCCCAATGGCAGATTTCAGCTCAAACCTACGATTTTCAATAAGATCGAGGTCAGGACTCATTGCTGCCCATTTTAAAACAGTCCATTTTTTCTTTTTCAACCATTCCTGTGTACCTTTGGATGTGTGCTTTGGGTCATTGTCTTGCAGGAGGACCCATAATCTTTGACTCAAGTTTTCTTACACTGGGTAGGACATTTAGCTTTAAAATCTATTGATTATTCTCTGATTTCATTATTTCTGTGATACGGTCAAGGCTTCCAGTATGTGATGCAGCAAAGCCACCCCACAGTATTATGGATCCTCTAGCTTACTTAAGTGTTGATAAGATGTTCTTTTCCTTATAAGTTTCATTGTGTCATCTGTTGCTTCCTTTGCATTGCCAAAAAGCTCTATTTTTGTTCCATATGTCCACAGAACATTTTCCCAGAAGGATTGTGGTTTGTCAAAGTACTCTTTGGCAAAGATCAGTCTTTCCTCTTTATGTCTTTTCTTCAGCAATGGTTTCTTCCTTGGCCTTCGCCCATAAAGCTCTGCTTTGTTTAGTGTGCAGTATATGGTACTTGTTGAACCCATGACCCCAAACTTTTCCAGGTTGGTCTTCAGGTCTTTGGATGTTTGATGTGGTGTTTTTTCCACCATGCGCACCAACCTTTGAAGACATTTCTTATAAATTTTCCTCTTTCCCCCAAGTCCAGGGAGGTTCTTGACGGTTCCATGCTTGGCAAACTTCTTAATAACATTGCGCACTGTTGAAACTGGGATACCAAGGTATTTGAAGATGGCTTTGTACCCTCTGGAAGTTTTGTGTTTGCTAATAATAGCAGTTCTGATGTCCTCAGATAGCTCCTTTGTCTTATCCATTGTGACAAAGGAACAGGACCTAACATGTGGCTTTTTAAAACACCGAAGTCATCATTCATTGGCTAATTCATGTCACATGGGCACCGACAATTAATCACAAGTGAATCTGTTTTGTGATTTACCACAGGTGAGTCAAAGTGTGTTTCCATAATAAATTAAAATAAAGGGTGCCAATACCAGTGACACAGCAAGCTTTATCTTTTTCTATTTTTCCCTCCAATTGTTTTTTGTTTTAAATTATTGTTCATCATTTGCTCTTTTGTATTTAACACGAGTGCTCTATACAAAAAAACAGTTTCACTTGATTAATTTTTTCAGGAGATATTCCACATTATGTATTTAAACTTCATGGGTGCCAATAACAATGAGCAGGACTGTATGCTTAAGTGACAAACTGACAAACCGGACACTGCTGCAGAGTTGTTGAAAGCTGTATAGAGCAGGAAGATCTGTGGATCTCACCGCTGACCCTACAGCCAGGCATGGTCATGTGTGACAATGGCCGGAACCTGGTGGCGGCTCTGAGGCGAGGCGAGATCACACACGTACCATGCCTGGCTCATGTGCTTAAGGGGTTTTCCCAGGAACAAAAGTTAATTTTAATCAATGGTTCTTGGAATGATAATAAATTCTACAATTAAATGTATTTAGATAAAATGTTCTTGTGCTGAGATAATTTTATAAATGTGCCCCTGCTGTGTACTGTGTAATGGCTGTGTCTGACCGTGTATGGAACATGGTCTGATCATACCACAACTCCTGGACATGGGTGGAAGCAAAAGAGTATACAGATATTATAGCAGGGGATCACAGATGATTCTTTCTTTGAAGTAAATTATTGTTGAAAAACAGGCAGGGAAATGTTTTAGCTCACAAAAAGAATCAGCTGTGATCCCCTACTCTAATGTCTCTATACTCTATTGCGTCCTCCCCTGGCCAAGAGATGTGTTATGATCAGACCATGTTCCTGCACGGTCAGGCACAGCCATTACACAGTACACAGCAGGGGCACATGTATAAGGTTATCTCAGCACTGGAACATTTTATTTAAACACATCCAATTGTGTAACATTATTATTCCATGATCTATTGATTAAAATTAACTTTCATTCGTGGGAAAACCCCTTTAACCTCATGGTTCTGCAGTTTCTCAAAACTTACCCGGATCTGCCTGAGTGGCTTCTGTAAGTACACTGCGTGTGCACCCATTTCAGAGAGTCTGCTACAGCTTCCACCGCATTGGCAGTGCTTCAGCAGCGTTTGCAACTTCCAGCTCACCTACTGGTGTGCGATGTGACCATGCGTTGGAAATCAATGTTGCAGATGTTGGGAAGGATTTGTGAGCAGCAGAGGGCAGTTGTTGAGTACCAGCTTCAATGCGCCCATCGGAATACAGTTCAGCCTCTGCACATAAGAGTTGATGAGTGGGCATGCATGTCAGACATCTGTGTCATTCTCCAAAACTTTGAGGACTCCACCAAGATGGTGAGCGGCCATGATGCCATAATTAGCGTCACCATCCCGCTTCTCTGTCTACTTAAATGCTTGCTGCTCACAATTAAAGTGGAGGCATTGCAGGCGGAGCACGATGAGATGGAGCAAGGAACTATACAGGGTGATGCTACACAGCCCAGCCTCATCTTATCTCAACGCGGATTGGGTGATGAGGAGGAGGAGGATGAGGAGGAGAACATGGACAGTTGTCCTCTTGGTGAGGACAGGGAAGTCTTGGCTGTTGGCAGTCTGGCACACATTGCTGACTTTTTTGCTCCGCTGCCTTTACTGTGACCCTAATTACTGGCTGGTTCTCCCACGCTCTGCAGTGTCTTTGAAGGATGACAAGCTGGATGGCAGCGCTCAGCTGCCATCCAGCCTGTCATCTCAATGCCATCCCAGCGTGGGAGAATTCTCCTGCTCAAGCGCTGAGAACAGGAGAATTCTCCCACGCTGTCAGTGACGTGCATGAGGTGAGCTGAGTTCATTGGACATGAACTCGGCTCATCTGGATGCCGCCACAGCGAGACACTGAGGAGCTTCACTGAGGAGCTTCTCAGTGTCTGCGGCATGGCAAGCTGGATGGCAGTGTTCTGCTACGATCCAGCCTGTCATGTCAATGTAGCAGAGCTGAAGCTGTCCTGGGAACCATGGAAAGGTAAGGATGAGGTTGGTTTATTATTTTACTTTTATTGCAGAAGACATTGGCTTCAGCTGGAATGGGCGATACGGTAAGTAGGGTTTAATTTAGAACATTAAAGGAATGTGTCTTTATTTTAATTAAAGGACTTTATTCTGGGTGTTTGTGTTTTTTTTTTTTAACTTTGACTATGGGGTTAGTAATGGGGGTGTCTTATAGACGCCTCTCCATTACTAACCTGGGCTTGATGTCAGCTGGCATTATAAGCTGACATCAACCCCAAACTTATTACCCCACTGCCACCGCTACAGGGCAGTGGGAAGAGCGAGGCTAAGTGCCAGAATTGGCGCATCCTATGGATGCGCCATTTCTGGGGCGGCTGACGGCTGGTGTTTCTAGCCTGGGAGGGGGCCAATATTCATGGCACTCTTCCTGGGCTAGTAATATCAGCCCCCCAGCTGTCTGCCTAGCCTTTGCTAGCCTTTTTTTTTTGGGTCCCCCATTTTAATAGCTAGTAAATGCTAGGTATTCAGCTGGGGGCTGATATTAGTAGCCTGGGAAGCTCGGTGGGTATTACCCCCTTCCCAGGCTTCAAACATCTGCCCCAGCCATCTGCTTAACCTCTGCTAGAGACTAAAATTACGGGGAACCCCACGCCAATTTTTTTTTAAATAAATTAATAAATTCTTTATTTTAGCACTAAATGACAAGTACGATAATCAACACTATCACTGTACTTATTATATATGTGACTGACATGTTTCTATCTATCTAATCTATGTGTGATGCTCTATTCTTTCTGTTCTAAATTGTCGGGTACCGGTGTATGCCGTTGCTGAATTGCCGGCTTTTCTTGTTTCACTGTGAGCACTGTTCCCATCGATTTGGGCAACCACTGTAATGCCACAACCACCATGGCTGTGGCATTACAGTGAGTGGCAGACAATCCCTGCCATTGGTTTTAACGGTGTTCGACGGTGTACGACGGTGTTCGACGAACCGTTCAACGAACATGCCGGTGTTCGACGAACCGAACCGAACCCGAACACTACGGGGGTGGCTCAACACTAATAATAATCTTTATTTATATAGCGCCAACATATCCGGCAGCACTTTATAATTAAGCAGGGACATGTACAGACAATAAAAACAATGCAATGTATCACATTTCAACAGTTACAGGAGAAGTCAGGGCCCAGCTCGCAAGCTTACAATCTATACAGAAATAGGGGGACACAATTGGTACAACATGGTCATCAGCCAGTATCTGTCTAAGAGCAGTTACCGTGTGCTATTTGGTGCATGGAGGATGTGGAGACAGATGAAGAGGCAGGAGCAGATTAAGATTAACATTTAGGAGGGAACCGGGAAGAGTGCCAAGTTTTTCTGCTCTATATGATATATGGGTTGGATACCCTCCTTGTGCACCTAAACCATTTACTGCAAGAGTGCCATATATTATCCTTTTCAGGGGAGAGTTGGGTTAGTGATTTGCGGTGATAGGCTTATCTAAACAGATGCGTTTTTAAAGCACATTCAAAAACATGGGGGCTAGATATTAGTCGCATAGTTTGGGGTAGTGATTTCCAGAAAACTAGCACTGCACGAAAGAAGTGTGAGGTTCGGATTAAGGAGGATGTTATTCTTAGATCAGTTGCAGAATAGAAGGCACGGAAGGGATGATACACAGAAATGAGGGAAGAGATATAGGCCAATGCAGAACTGTGGAGAGCTTTGTGGGTGAGAGAGAGGAGTTTGTTTTGTACTCTGTAGTGAATGGGTAGCTAGTAGTGATGAACGAGTGCCATAATATTCGTATTTGCTATACTGGTAATGAGTACTGTCGGGGATATTAGAAAATATTAATATCAGGAAAATGTCCCTCCATCTGCGTGACACACATGTTCGCCCCCTCCCTCACCCACTCCTTCTGCCAGCACAAAGCTCCAATTAACGCACGACTGATAAATAGTTATTCACACACGGCCAGGGAAGAAGTGTTAAAACTTCGCTAGGGAACCAAGCCTCTTGTCTCTGAGAGAGCAGGGGGTAATTACAACCGCAGGCTTGCACTAATTTACGTGTACTTGTGAAGACTAGTTTCCGAGCCTCAAAGGAAAGTTTGTAGACGAACTGACTCCGATATTAGTTATGAAATAATATGAGTTCTATAGGTCCGACAGTAACGGGACCCATATGTGTAGTGACCAAATCAGCCCCGGATTATGTAGGTCGCTTTCTAGGGCCGTAACCGACATCGGGGGGCCGTAGTGCAAGAACCCCGGAATAGCAGACTACAGTGATGTGATGCGGGACGTCAAAATAAAGATAAAATCATGAGGGAAAATATGGCGTAGTTTGCGAGCTTCTGCGATTAACGGGTAATGAGTTATCGCAAAAGTTAGCATTTCTAATAAAAATCTACAGGCTGGAGACCGGCCCACATGATGTCACCGCAAGGGGCGTGTGGCCAGGTCTCTCCTTAGGTATAAAGTAATCTAGGGGGAAGACAGAAGCACTCATTGCTGGGGGGAATAAGAATTATACGCAATGGGTCCTGTTCAATAACAGCAATCTGGAGAACCCCCCCTCCCACTATATTGAATCGTCTCCGCGATCGTGTAGTGTAAGTAATTTTCACTCTTTATCTTGTTTTATTTTATGTAACTGTTTATGTATTTTAATGTCTCCTTTGTAACATCCTTGTATATATTTTTCCTAAACACTGCCTCCCTTTTGGATTAAATATAAAATGTAATAGTTCTGTTTCTTTTGTTCTGTAATCGTTCTCCTCCCCGAAGCCATAAACGCTACCGGGTTGGTTCCTGACCCGATACCAGTCTTTTAACGGACTTGTATCAAAAAGGAACTGGTGGCAGCATACCATCTGGGGGATTTGAGGAAGGCTGGCAGTGACGGTCGGGGGTGTGGATATATATTACTGACGCGGCCAGGGAAATACATATATACCGCCCTCACTGCAGAGGGCCTCAAATACCCAGTGGGCTACAGGATGGCCTCTCCGGTGACCACTCGCTCTAGGTGCAGTACCTTGACTGACCTGAGAGGCAAGGGGGCGCCAGAGAGCTGTGCCCGTATCGTGGCGTCATGGATTAGTGACGTGTAAGGGACAACACACACCCCACAGTGTCTTCCCCCGCTGGTGGCAGCTTCCTGGCACTACTTACTCTAGGTACAGTACCTTGACTGACCTGAGAGGTAAGGGGGTGCCAGAGAGCGGCACCCACCGGCCGGCAAGTTTTCCTGACAAGTACTTTGTAGTAATCTCGTATTCGTTCCAAATAGCGAGCACAATGTAAGTCAATGGGAAATGCGAGTAATTTTCTGCTGGACCCTACAAAGGGGCCTGGGGGCCTAAGGAAAAGGCTGAAATGGATGGGAAAGTGATGAAACAGAATGGGAAGAGCCTAGAGAATGTTCCTGCATGCATTTCTGAGTCACATATGGTTTCTGGGAATAAGTTTGTCGCAGTATTACCCCACTTTTACAGACACACAAGAACAACTACCAAACCTAACCTAAATTGCATTTAACAGGCCAAAAAGGTTCAGAAACCGTTTTTCCTGCATAATCACTTGTATATGAGGCTGAATAAACCTTAGAAACCAAAAAAATATCCCTTTTAGCCTTTGTTCACACATAGTGTTGTGGCTTTTTTACAATTGCCTTTTATAATTGGGAAGGCCCTGACTTATACATTTTGTAGGTCCCTCAGTCATACATCATTTTTAGTTTGCTATTCCCCAGCACTTTACAAGCACAGCTAGAATGCACCAGTAGGTATGTTTATCTTTGACCTGAGAGACCTCAGGTGGCTCTGTAACATGAGTTTTGGAGGGACAGCTGTTACTTAGACCTTTGGGCGGTCCCTCCATCATTGACACTCAGATAGTAGAATACATATTCCATAGCAGTTTACAATGTGCCCATTGTAGCGTTGGGCTTGACCCTCCTCCTCCACCACCATGTGATACTGCAGCCCTAAATTCAAATGTTCAGAGGGCCTGCAGTAGGCAGGAAAGCTGAATTTTGTGAGAGCCCTCATGTGGCCCTGTAACATACATTTTGAAGTTCCATCCTCTAGAAATTTTGGAGGTGCCCCTTGTGAACATTTGAGAGTGCCCTCACTTATTCATATTGTAGGGTCCTCACTATTATTTAACTCATTTAAGGGCAGAGACTACAGAGAAAATGGCCAAGAGACATGGAGTACTAGAAGGTAGCAGTGAGTGCAGCCTGCGATCCTCAGGTATGGCTGAACTCTGTGAACCGGAAAATTAAAGCTGCACTAGTCAACTGGATGATGAGCTCAAATATATCACTTGTGCAAGTCAATGGACAAAGAATATATGGTGCCCCCCCTCCAGTATGGGTTGGAGAAGCTTCTCCAAATGGCTTAGAGATTTTGATTGTCAATATTCCCCAGATTATATAGCAAGATACTGTACTTGGTCCAGTGCAGAATGTGCATCGTATTTCCAAAAATTACTCCTGGGGCTGGGGGCAGTGTCATAGGTGCAGGAAGATTCCATGACAAGGGCCTCCCTTGACAAACATTATCCACGATGGAGTACTGTAGTAGTTGTGTCCCTCATTTCAAGTTTTCAGAGGGCCATCAGTCGGTCATCAACAGTCAGTGTAAATTTCTATTGAATATGTATCACCTATCTCAGTCACAATGTGGCACAACCTGTGACCAGGGCCTCCAATGACAAGTACATTCCAGATTTGTCCACTGCACAATGTGCATAGGGTCTGTGAAAATTAGCCCTATGGGCTGAGTCATGGTTGATGCAGGAAGCCACCATCTCAAGGGCCTCCAATCACAAATAGTAGTTAGGCTGGAGTAGAAATGCTGTCCTGTTTTGTCCACTGCACAATGCGCATAGGATTTGTAAAAATTAGCCCTATGGGCTGTGTCATGGTTGACTCACTATTTTGGCTGTGCCTGTGACAGCTAGCTTGGCTTGTGCCATCAACATCTGAAAATCTGTTAACAAAACCCAAAATGCCAAAAAAGCCTGTTAGGGACGTGGTGTTGTCAGTGGTGCGCGAGAAGGCACTCTGTCTGTGTCAGGTCAGAAGAAGCTTGATGGATCCACTATGTTCCTGGAAAAAGTTCCCGGTCTGGAACATAAATGTGTGTGGAAGCCAGAAGAGTGAGAGCAGATTCTGTCTTGGATAGCAGACAAGGCCTCTACGCATTTGTCAAGCAGCAACAAATCTTCCACGAACACACAGTCTACTGTGAATACACAGAAGGCTGGCCCTTCCAATCCTGAAGCTGGTTCTCCTTCCTCTCACCATTATCAGTCACAGGAGACATATGACCCCAAGCTTGGCCACTCCGAGAATCTGTTTGGTACGTATCATTTGGTTGGCTCTGGCCTATCACCATGCAGCATTGAAGAGGGACAAGAGGAGGTGGTGTGCCTTGATGCTCAAGTATTTGAGGACCTATGGCCAGAAGAAAGCCACTTGGAGGAACGTCATTTACTGTCTCCAGAGGTGGAGGCTGATGATGATGAGACACAGTTGCCATCAGGTCAGTCTACAATGTCAACTGGGAAGGAGGATGAGCTAGAAGACGAGGTGATCGATGATGAGTCCACTGATCTGACCTGGACCGTTGGCACGCATAGCCATGACAGCAACACAGAGGAAGATGGATATGTAGCACCAACACAGGCACCAAGGGGTCGTGGTTTGCCGAGAGTGAAAACTGGGTCAAGTGTTCCCAAGAGCACCCCCGCTGTGCACCAAGTCAGGGCTAGGGAGCGTTCAGCTGCTGTGTGGAATTTTTTTTCCTGAAAGTCCTTCAGAGAAAAACATTGTTGTCTGTAGCATCTGTCATACCAAGTTGAGCAGAGGCCAGGACAAAGGCAAACTGAGCACCACCAGTATGAGAAACCACATGGCAGCCAAGCACTCGAGTAGGTGGGCGGAACACCAGTGTACCAAATCTGCATCTGCGGGTCAAACCAATAATAATAATACTCTTTATTTATCTAGCGCCAACCTATTCCGCAGCGCTTTACAATTCAGAGATTCATATTCAACAGTCATAAGTAACATAGCTAAAGATAATACAATAATTAAAGCAAAAATAATGACGACCCTGCTCGTAAGAGCTTACAATCTACAATGAGGTGGGGGTGACACAAAGGACAGGGGCTTATTTACAATGGCGGTCCAGCCATCTTGAGTGGATGAAGTATAGATAAAGGCTGCATGAGCTCATTACCAGCCAGTGACGCGCCCCCTGGGCAGTGGGGTACCCGGTGCCAGGTCGGTAGATGCTGGGGGATGTTACAGTGGCGGTGACCCGGTCCGTGACCCAGGGCGGTCAATAAAAAGGGGTTATTTACAAGGGAGTAATAGTGATTGCATAAAGTTCGTGACGCCACTGGCGGTATGCGGCTAAAGGGAGCCGCCGCTGCGGAGCAGGTCCTCTAGAGCTGATGTGAGTGCAGCAGGGATGGTGTGGCTCTCCACAGGTAGAGCTTAGCTCCAGGGCAGTGTAGATGTTATGGGTTATGCTGGGCATTGTAGTGCAGGGGGTGATGGCACAGGCAATAATCACAGAGACAGTGCGGTGCAGTCTTCCGAGTTTACTCACAGTTCTTAAGTTCTTCAGGTTGCACTGTACAGGTACAGCCTCCCACGTCGCACTGCGTTCACCAAGCAGGGGCTCAGCAATAGTGTTGAGCCACCCCCGTAGTGTTCGAGTTCGGTTCGGTTCGTCGAACACCCGTGTGTTTGCCGAACTGTTCGTCGAACTGTTCGTCGAACACCTTCGAACACCGTTAAAACCAATGGCAGGCAAACAAAAACACATAGAAACACATAGAAAACACCTTCAAAGGTGTCCAAAAGCTGACAAACTGCTCTGAAGACACAACTAACACATGGAAAAGTGACAAGTACATATAGTCATGCGAAAAGAAAAGAGGTGGAGGAGTAAAAGGAGGGGGAGACACAGATATAGGCATGTCATGCCCTTCTAAAATCCAAAAAGTGAGAAGCCGACACGTTCAGTCCGCTCCTGCCCGTGCCACCTCCGTGTCGCCGGGTTTGTGCCAGAGCCGCGGTGAACCCTGACGGCCAGCCCCCCTCTCCCAATACTGGTGCCTGTCCGCTGGTGGGTCGAGCGAGCCCCCCTGTGGTGGAGGCAGCTCTAAGCTTTTTAATTTAAATTGTCTCTCTAATTTGAATGAATACACTTTAAATCCATTTACAAGGATCTATTGGAGGGCAAGTCTCATGCCAGCAGCCGCGTAATTCCAGCTCCAGTAGCGTCCACTAAAGCTGCTGCAGTTAAAAAGCTTTTATAAGGATCGAGCTCGGCTGTCCACTGCAAGGCATCCTACTGCCAGTCCCAGCCCCTATGCCTTGGGGTGCCTCCTGATACTCTTCACTGAGTATCCCGTGGTCCCGAAGCATTTCCTTTGAAAAAATTAAGTGTCAAAACTACAGGTGGTGTAGCTTGCTTAACAGCCGGGATAATCCGCTGACTAGCAGACACTGCTACTAGGCACAAAGTATTTCCTGGGCTAGATGCAGTTAAAAATTTGTAATTAGATACTCTCGTTGGATGCTGAGAAAGCATTCCATAGAGTCTCCTGGCACGCCATATATGATTCTCTTAAAAAGCTTGGAGTAGGGGTCTAGGGGACCCTTTTATAGCCAAAATCACGGCCCTGTATCGCAATACGTCACCTAGGCTGAAGATAAATGGAACTGTATTACCCTGAGGGCTCGGTTGCTACAGAGGTATTGCACCTCACCCAGAGGTGTGATATCTCACTCTCAGGTAAGGATGGAGTGTGGATCAGGACCCGACACCTGCATGCATTACACCACATTGCCGTGGGGCAGGGCGACCAATATGCCCCTGAGATGGGCACGACAGTCCCTGTCCCTGGCTGGAGTGGGGGGAGGGAACACTGAGGAAGGGGAACCCTGTAGTGCAGGAGCAGGGAGGAAGCAGTTCCTGGGTGCATTGAGAAGGGAGTATAAAAGGTGGGCACCATCTTAGTTCAGTGCAGAGAAGTCTGAGCAGAAGTGGCAGGGAGCAGGGGCTCTGCATGAGCTCTGCTCCGGAGGCGGGCCTAGTAACAGAGGCCCAGGCCTGGAAGAGGGAGAAGGAAGGAAGAGGAGCGGAGAAGGCTCCAGGAACAAGAAATGAAGGGATCCCAGGGGTGCGGACGGGCGAGTCGCCACCGCACGCCCGAATCCACCTGCGTGGAGGTATCAGGCCAAAGGGGGAGACCGGTCCCCGAAACTAGTGGAGGCAGGAAACGACCCTCAGCTAGAAACCGGAGGCTGTGACATTTTATGTGGCACAGTCCCTCGCTACACCCGCTAGGAAGGCACCACATAGGGTCAGGGAAACTGGCGCCAAGTTTACCAAGAGGAGGCCCGAGGCAGCCGGACAGATGGGTTGGTAAGAAAGGCCAGACAAAGGACACACAAAGGGGGTCCTGTGAAGCGCTCCAAAGTTATCTGTGAGTTGTCTGAGCCCCTCACCTGGTGAGCACAGTACGACGTGGGCAGCCGCTACCTGCAGACGTGGTCTGGATAATAAGAACTGTGAGTAAAGGCCCTGGACTGCATCACTGACTCCGTGTCATTACTGCTGCTGCCCTGCACCATCACCCCCATCCTCCACATACACTGCCCTGAGGCTATACTCCTCCCGTGGGGAGTTATGCTACGCTCTGCTGCACCCACAACATCAGCCTCAGCAGTCTGCCCTGGAGCGGCGGTTCACTCTGACCGCAATCCACGGGTGGCGTAGTCGGACATTTAAACATCAAAACCACATAAATAGTTCCGCCACTGGTTTGACCGCCCTGAGCCACGGAACCGGGTCGCCGCCACGGAGACTACAACCACCAGCATCCACCAAAAAGGGTCCGGCTCCGGGTGTCCCAAGGCCCAGGGGGCGCGTCAGAACATTTTCATCACCTTTCACAATCACCAATGGGACAAGGCAGGGATGTTCTCTGTCCCCTCTCTTATACATCCTAGTGACGGAGCACCTGCTCTCATCAATTCGCCATAACCCCAATATTAGGTGGATTGAGGTGGGAGGCACCGAGTACAAGTGCTCTCTATTTGCTGATGATGTCCTAGTATATATCACTCAATCACATATATCCATCCATGCTGTTATGGCTGAAATAGATCACTTTGTTACATGGTCAAATTTTAAAATCAATGCAGCGAAGTCTGAGGCCCTCGATGTCTCCCTCCCCAAATCCATATAGGATTCCATCCAGTCCAACTTTCCCTTTGCCTGGCCCTCACAGGGTATCAAATACTTAGGAATTCCTATTCATAGAGACCTCTCCCATCTATGTTATCTTAATTTTGGGCCCTTTATTGAACAACTCCATACAGACCACGGTTGGCAAGTTAGAACTGTAAGATTCACTACGTGAACCACTGGTGTTTTGTGGAAAAGCACATGTACACTGTGTTCCAAATTATTATTCAAAAAGTGTTTAGGAGTGATAAGGGAAGAATTTGTTTGTTTGTCAGTTAAACTCATTGATGGTGATGTGTGTCAGGGCTCTTTATATCACTGTAAGCAATTGCAGACACCTGTGCTAATTAGTTTGGCAGGTGTGTCCAATGAAAGGCAAGACTACTTAAGAAGGCTGTCTCACATTATTAAGCAGCCTACATTTTCTGCCAAAATGGGAAAGAAAAAGGATGTGTCGGCTGCTGAGAAGCAACAAATTGTGGAGTGTTTAGGTCAAGGCATGACTACAATCAACATTGTGCGATGATCAGGATGAAGTGTCTTGGCAATCAAGAAGTATGTAGCTGATTCACAGTACACACGTGTGCGTGCTGATAAGGGCAAATTGAGGAATCTTTCCTACAAGCAATTACGTCAGGTTAAAAGAGCAGCGGCAAAAAAGCCTTGTCATAGCAGCAGACAAGTTTTTGAAGCTGCTGGTGCCTCCAACGTCCCCCGAACAACAAGATGCAGGGTCCTTCAGAGGTTTGCAGCTGTGCATACGCCATCCTGTCGACCTCCTCTATCCACTTCACACAAGCAGAAACGGCTCCAGTGGGCCAAACATTACATGAAGACTGATTTCAAAACTGTTTTGTTCACGGATGAGTGCCGTGCAGCGCTCGATGGTCCAGATGGATGGAGTGGAGGATGGCTGGTTGATGGACACCCCACGCAAACACGGCTACAGCGCCAACAAGGAGGAGGTGGAGTAATGTTTTGGGCTGGAATCATGGGGAGAGAGATTGTCGGCCCCTTTAGGATCCCTGAAGGCGCTAAAGATGAACTCCATAATGTATGTGGATTTTCTCAGACAGCACTTCCTGCCATGGTTCAAGAAGAAGAACCGTGTATTTCACAGCAAGATAATTTTTTTGCATAAAACATCTGCATCTCTGGCTGATATGGGCATAAAAGGGGACAAACTTATGGTGTGACCCCCATGCTCCCCTGACCTCTACCCCATTCAGAACCTCTGGAGCATCATCAAAAGGAGTGTCTATGATGGCGGGAGGCAGTTCACATCTAAGCAACAGCTCTGGGAGGGTATTCTGTCCTCATGCAAAACAATTGAAGCAGAAACCATCCAAAACCTGACAAATTCAATGGACGAGAGAGTTCAGAAGTTCCTTTTGAACAAGGGGTCCTATGTGAAAATGTAACATCACCTAGAATAAAGTTTTGAGTTGAAAACTGTTTGATTTCAGTTTGTAATAACCTGCTAATGCTTATAATTTCAAAAATGACCATTTTTTTGGTCTTTATTAAAATGAAAAGGTTGATCGAAAAGTTTGGCGAATCTAAGAGTGTGGCAACCCAGCAGTCATGATTACTTCGAATTCTGACAATATGAGGGTCATGTTGCAGGTAGTGCAGCAAGAAGGCAATTATGTGTCTTGCGCATCTCGGAGCCCCAAAATTATTTTCCGGGCTAGATGCAGCTAAAAATTATTATTAATTTTAAATCTGGTGGAGCTTAGTATAGATGGCCTAATAGGATCAGTGCTGCACACTGCTACAAAGCCCAAATTATTTTCCAGCCAAGATACAGATAAACATGATTAGTAATTTTAAATCTGGTGGAGCTTATTATAGATGGCCTAATAGAATCAGTGCTGCACACTGCTACAAAGCCCAAATTATTTTCCAGCCAAGATACAGATAAACATGATTAGTAATTTGAAAGCTTAAAACGGTTGGTAGGGTGATTTTAACCAATCATCCATCTTTTACTCTCCCCAGGATGACACAGGGGTAGAAAAGTCGTTTCGGATCCATGATTTGTTCATCTTTATGAACGTGAGTCTGTCTACATTATCAGTGGAGAGCCGCGTGCGGTTATCTGTCAGCAAACCACCAGCAGCGCTGAACACACGTTCAGACAGAACGCTGGCTGCGGGGCATGACAAGATCTCCAAGGCGTAAGTGGCTAGCTCCGGCCATTTATCCAGATTGGAAGCCCAAAAAGAGCAAGGGTCCAGTGACACAGTCATGGCTTCAATGTTTACTTGGAGATACTCCTGTACCATCATCTCTAGGCGTTGACTATGTGTCAGACTTCTTGTCTCCTGTGGCCTTGCAAAGGATGGGCTAAAAAAGTGGTGAAATGATTGCGCAAAATTGATGTTACCACCAGATACTTTGGTTCTGTTATGGTTTGAGTGCTGAACACTTGATGGTCCCACGGTTGGCAAGTTGGAACTGTGAGATTCACTACGTGCACCACTGGTGTTTTGTGGAAAAGCACATGTAAGATTCTGCAACAGTCTCTGTTGATACTCCTGCATGCATGCATCCCTTTCTATGGCAGGAATAATTTCTGCAAATTTACTTTTGTACCGGGGATCTAACAGTGTGGCAACCCAGTAGTCAGGATTATTTCTAATTCTCCCAATTCGAGGGTCATGTTGCAGGTAGTGCAGCAAGAAGGCACTCATGTGTGTTGCGCATCCAGGAGCACCAAGTCCCTGTTGTGTTGGTGGCGAGGTAACAATCATGCTTCCTTCCTCTGACCTCTCCCCCCAACCTCGCACAACAGAAATGTGATCAAGGTCTCCCTCATCTGATGAGTCCTCCATCAGTTCGTCCTCCACTTCTTCCTGGGCTACTGCACCTTCCTCACTAGTTTGGCTGCTACCATGCGCCCTGGTAAAACCATCTCCCCCACCCTCACATGCCTGCCGCCTTGGTGCTACCGACCGTCTGGACCTTGCAGATGTTAGCCCTTCCGCATACAACTCCTCCTCCTCTACTTCCTCCACCTCCTCTTGTGCCACCACCTGACTCCGAATTCTGTTTAACATGTGCTCCAGCATGTAAATCACCGGAATAGTCATGCTGATAATGGCATCGTCAGCACTAAACATCTTCGTCGCCATTTCAAAACTGTGCAGAAGGGTGCATAGGTCCTTGATCTGAGACCACTCCTCCAGCGTGATTTGCCCCACATCTGGATCTCGTTGGCCCAGGCTATACGTCAGAACGTATTGCACCAGGGCTTGTCGGTGCTGCCACAGTCGCTGCAACATGTGCAGAGTTGAATTCTATCGGGTAGGCACATCGCATTTTAGCCGGTGAAGTGGCAGGCCCAACGACTTCTGTAGAGATGTAAGTCGCTGAGCTGCGGGATGCGAACGGCGGAAGTGAGCACACAGCGACCGTGCCCTCTGCAGAAGGCCATCTAGTCTGGGACAGTGGGCTAAAAATTGCTGGACAACCAGGTTCAACACGTGAGCCATACAAGGCACGTGTGTGACATTGCCCCGGCAAAGGGCCGCACCCAGGTTTGCAGCATTGTCGCACACGGCCTTCCCTGGTTTCAGGTCCAGTGGAGACAACCATTCATGAAATTGGTTCTCCACAGCTGACCACAACTCCTCAGCTGTGTGACTCACATTTCCCAGACATTTCAAAGTAAAAACCGCCTGATGACGTTGAGCCCTACTGCCAGCATAGTAAGGAGGTGTGCAGGATCACTTCTGCGCAGTTAGAAAGCTTGTGGCATGACCAGACAGGCTTTGGGTGCAGGTGGAAGACCGAGAGGAGGTTGAGGAGGCAGAAGCAGTGGAGGAACTTTGACATAAAGAGGATTGACGCACAACTCGTGGGGACGGCAAGACTTGGACAGCAGCCCCTTGTCCTGCTGTCACCATAGTTACCCAGTGCCCAGTCAGCGACATGTAACGCCCCTGTCCATGCCTACTCGTCCAAGTGTCTGTGGTGAAATGCACCCTGTCACACACAGAGTTTCTCAAAGAAGCGGTGATGTTGTGTGCGACATGCTGGTGGAGCGCAGGCACACCTTTCTTTGAGAAGTAGTGCCGACTGGGCATCTGGTACTGGGACACTGCGACGGACATAAGGTCTCGAAAATCCTCTGTGTCCACCAGGCGGAAAGGCAGCATTTCTGTAGCCAAGAGCTTGCAGATGGTGAAATTCATCCTCTTAGCTTTCTCATGGCTAGGAGGAAATGATCTTTTACTTGTCCACATCTGAGGGACCGAGGGCTGGCTATTGTGCTTAGACGGGGTTGATAAGGGTGTCCCCGGCAAACTGCCGGTCTGTGAGGAAGATGCAGGCGGACATGTTAGGTTGCCTTGATCCAAAGGTGGTGCTATCGATGTCGGACAGCGCTCAACACCAGCTGGTGTTACCATCTCTACTCCAAAGAAAATGATGACCTGCCAATCACGCTGGCTGTTGCGGGTAAAGAGGTGGCAGGTCTGCGCCCCAAAACAGGTGTGACTGCTGTCCCCCCAGTCACAGAGGATGAAGAGGCCGCGGATGCACAAGATATGGCAGACGGTGGTTGGCCCGGCCGGCTAGGCCGCATTGTGGCACACTGAGCTTCCCACTGCAACTTATGCTTCATGTCCATGTGCCGGTTCATGCATGAAGTACTCAAACTATGTATTTTTTGGCCTCTACTTAGCTTTTGCTGACAAATGTTACAGATAACACGAGTTGGGACATCTTTATCGATCTGAAAAAATGCCCAGGCTATGCAAGGCTTAGCACCCATGCGACCTGAAGAGCCACCACGACTTGTGGTGAGAGGCAGAGTTGTGTTTGAGGATGCAGTTGTTGACGTGCTTCCAGTACTACGTCTCTGTCCAGGAAGGCGCAACCTGACCTCGTCGTCACTAGCATCTTCCTCCACCTCCTCTGCTGACCTCATCTCTTGGCTGACTGTGGGTTGACAGTAAGTGGGATCTCCAACCTCATCATCATCACCCTGTGCGTTATCACACCCGTCGTCCTCAGAGCCAACCTGTTCCTGCCCTGACAAAAAACTAAAGTTGTCGCTCCAATCAGGTATTTGAGTCTCATCATCGTCTTTCTCATTGTCTCCACCAACAGGAGTTACAGTTTGGGAATGAGGGTCTACATTATGGTCAGAACCTTCTGCGTCTGGTCCTGGATCCGACTCATAAAGATTCTGGGTATCAGTGCAGATCATTTCCTCGTCTGGATTCACAGAAGCGCTGGAGTCGACCTCTGATTCCCAGGCTATAGTATGAGTAAACAGCTCTGCAGACCCAACCATCTGTTCTACCTCATACTCAGACGGGCAGCTGGAGATTTGGGAGCTGTGAGGAAGCAAGTGCGATTGGGGTGACACCTTTGAGGACTGGAGTATTTGTGATGTTGAAGTTGATGTGGAGGAGAGCCCACTTAAAGGAGCACTTGATATCCGTTGAAGCACCTGCTGTTTTTGTGCCTCATCTGGAATTTGTAGCGATTGCCGTGGCCGTAAGAAAGGGATCTTATCACATTGTCCGCTAAAAGAAGTAGACATTTTAGTTTGGCTGGAAGATGGTCTTTCTTCTGCAGATGTTACTGTTGCTTTAACACCTACCCCACGGACACAACCTTTTTTCCCCTTCCCAACACGCCTATTCCCCTTTCCACCAGCAGCAGGCCTTTTTCCACTCATTTTGGTGGTTAACTAATTCACAACTCTGGAGTTGTTTGCACAAAAAAACAATGGATGGGAACCGAGCAGAGCTGAGTGGCCAAACTGTGGTATTAGGCCAAAACTATTGGCTGGGTTAGATGCAGAAAAAAATTATATTCAATTTGCAACCTGATGGAGGTCAGTATAGATGGACTAATAGAACAAGTCCCACACACTGCTAGAAGCCCAAATATTTTTTCAGAGGTAGATGCAGAAAAAAAAATATTCAGTTTGCAACCTGATGGAGGTCAGTATAGATGGACTAATAGAGAAAGTCCCACACACTGCTAGAAGGCCAAATATTTTTTCAGAGCTAGATGCAGACAAAAAATTATTTTGAATTTGCAACCTGATGGAGGTCAGTATAGGTGGACTAATAGAACAAGTCCCACACACTGCTAGAAGGCCAAATATTTTTTCAGAGCTAGATGCAGAAAAAAATTATATTCAGTTTGCAACCTGATGGAGGTCAGTATAGATGGACTAATAGAGAAAGTCCCACACACTGCTAGAAGGCCAAATTTTTTTTCAGAGCTAGATGCAGAAAAAAATTATATTCAGTTTGCAACCTGATGGAGGTCAGTATAGATGGACTAATAGAGAAAGTCCCACACACAGCTAGAAGCCCAAATATTTTTACAGAGCTAGATGCAGAAAAAAATTATATTCAGTTTGCAACCTGATGGAGGTCTGTATAGATGGATTAATAGAACAAGTCCCACACACAGCTAGAAGCCCAATATTTTTTCAGAGGTAGATGCAGAAAAAAATATATTCAGTTTGCAACCTGATGGAGGTCAGTATAGATGGACTAATACAACAAGTCCCACACACAGCTAGAAGCCTAATATTTTTTCAGAGCTAGATGCAGAAAAAAATTATATTCAATTTGCAACCTGATGGAGGTCAGTATAGATGGAGTAATAGAACAAGTCCCACACACAGCTAGAAGCCCAAATATTTTTTCAGAGCTAGATGCAGAAAAAAATTATTTTTAATTTGCAACCTGATGGAGGTCAGTATAGATGGACTAATAGAGAAAGTCCCACACACTGCTAGAAGGCCAAATATTTTTTCAGAGCTAGATGCAGAAAAAAATTATATTCAGTTTGCAACCCGATGGAGGTCTGTATAAATGGATTAATAGAACAAGTCCCACACACAGCTAGAAGCCCAATATTTTTTCAGAGGTAGATGCAGAAAAAAATATATTCAGTTTGCAACCTGATGGAGGTCAGTATAGATGGACTAAGACAACAAGTCCCACACACAGCTAGAAGCCCAATATTTTTTCAGAGCTAGATGCAGAAAAAAATTATATTCAATTTGCAACCTGATGGAGGTCAGTATAGATGGAGTAATAGAACAAGTCCCACACAAAGCTAGAAGCCCAAAATATTTTTTCAGAGGTAGATGCAGATAAAAATTATTTTTAATTTGCAACCTGATGGAGGTCAGTATAGATGGACTAATAGAGAAAGTCCCACACACTGCTAGAAGGCCAAGTATTTTTTCAGAGCTAGATGCAGAAAAAAATATATTCAGTTTGCAACCTGATGGAGGTCAGTATAGATGGACTAATAGAACAAGTCCCACACACAGCTAGAAGCCCAATATTTTTTCAGAGGTAGATGCAGAAAAAAATATATTCAGTTTGCATCCTGATGGAGGTCTGTATAGATGGATTAATAGAACAAGTCCCACACACAGCTAGAAGCCCAATATTTTTTCAGAGGTAGATGCAGAAAAAAATATATTCAGTTTGCAACCTGATGGAGGTCAGTATAGATGGACTAATACAACAAGTCCCACACACAGCTAGAAGCCCAATATTTTTTCAGAGCTAGATGCAGAAAAAAATTATATTCAATTTGCAACCTGATGGAGGTCAGTATAGATGGAGTAATAGAACAAGTCCCACACACAGCTAGAAGCCCAATATTTTTTCAGAGGTAGATGCAGAAAAAAATATATTCAGTTTGCAACCTGATGGAGGTCTGTATAGATGGATTAATAGAATAAGTCCCACACACAGCTAGAAGCCCAATATTTTTTCAGAGGTAGATGCAGAAAAAAATATATTCAGTTTACAACCTGATGGAGGTCAGTATAGATGGATTAATACAACAAGTCCCACACACAGCTAGAAGCCCAATATTTTTTCAGAGCTAGATGCAGAAAAAAATTGTATTCAATTTGCAACCTGATGGAGGTCAGTATAGATGGAGTAATAGAACAAGTCCCACACACAGCTAGAAGCCCAAATATTTTTTCAGAGCTAGATGCAGATAAAAATTATTTTTAATTTGCAACCTGATGGAGGTCAGTATAGATGGACTAATAGAGAAAGTCCCACACACTGCTAGAAGGCCAAATATTTTTTCAGAGCTAGATGCAGAAAAAAATTTTATTCAGTTTGCAACCTGATGGAGGTCAGTATAGATGGACTAATAGAGAAAGTCCCACACACTGCTAGAAGGCCAAATATTTTTTCAGAGCTAGATGCAGAAAAAAATTATATTCAGTTTGCAACCTGATGGAGGTCAGTATAGATGGACTAATAGAGAAAGTCCCACACACTGCTAGAAGGCCAAATATTTTTTCAGAGCTAGATGCAGAAAAAAATTATATTCAGTTTGCAACCTGATGGAGGTCAGTATAGATGGACTAATAGAGAAAGTCCCACACACAGCTAGAAGCCCAAATATTTTTACAGAGCTAGATGCAGAAAAAAATTATATTCAGTTTGCAACCTGATGGAGGTCTGTATAGATGGATTAATAGAACAAGTCCCACACACAGCTAGAAGCCCAATATTTTTTCAGAGGTAGATGCAGAAAAAAATATATTCAGTTTGCAACCTGATGGACGTCAGTATAGATGGACTAATACAACACGTCCCACACACAGCTAGAAGCCTAATATTTTTTCAGAGCTAGATGCAGAAAAAAATTATATTCAATTTGCAACCTGATGGAGGTCAGTATAGATGGAGTAATAGAACAAGTCCCACACACAGCTAGAAGCCCAAATATTTTTTCAGAGCTAGATGCAGATAAAAATTATTTTTAATTTGCAACCTGATGGAGGTCAGTATAGATGGACTAATAGAGAAAGTCCCACACACTGCTAGAAGGCCAAATATTTTTTCAGAGCTAGATGCAGAAAAAAATTATATTCAGTTTGCAACCTGATGGAGGTCAGTATAGATGGAGTAATAGAACAAGTCCCACACACAGCTAGAAGCCCAAATATTTTTTCAGAGGTAGATGCAGATAAAAATTATTTTTAATTTGCAACCTGATGGAGGTCAGTATAGATGGACTAATAGAGAAAGTCCCACACACTGCTAGAAGGCCAAATATTTTTTCAGAGCTAGATGCAGAAAAAAATTATATTCAGTTTGCAACCTGATGGAGGTCAGTATAGATTGACTAATAGAACAAGTCCCACACACAGCTAGAAGCCCAATATTTTTTCAGAGGTAGATGCAGAAAAAAATATATTCAGTTTGCAACCTGATGGAGGTCTGTATAGATGGATTAATAGAACAAGTCCCACACACAGCTAGAAGCCCAATATTTTTTCAGAGGTAGATGCAGAAAAAAATATATTCAGTTTGCAACCTGATGGAGGTCAGTATAGATGGACTAATACAACAAGTCCCACACACAGCTAGAAGCCCAATATTTTTTCAGAGCTAGATGCAGAAAAAAATTATATTCAATTTGCAACCTGATGGAGGTCAGTATAGATGAAGTAATAGAACAAGTCCTACACACAGCTAGAAGCCCAATATTTTTTCAGAGGTAGATGCAGAAAAAAATATATTCAGTTTGCAACCTGATGGAGGTCTGTATAGATGGATTAATAGAACAAGTTCCACACACAGCTAGAAGCCCAATATTTTTTCAGAGGTAGATGCAGAAAAAAATATATTCAGTTTGCAACCTGATGGAGGTCAGTATAGATGGACTAATACAACAAGTCCCACACACAGCTAGAAGCCCAATATTTTTTCAGAGCTAGATGCAGAAAAAAATTATATTCAATTTGCAACCTGATGGAGGTCAGTATAGATGGAGTAATGGAACAAGTCCCACACACAGCTAGAAGCCCAAATATTTTTTCAGAGCTAGATGCAGATAAAAATTATTTTTAATTTGCAACCTGATGGAGGTCAGTATAGATGGACTAATAGAGAAAGTCCCACACACTGCTAGAAGGCCAAATATTTTTTCAGAGCTAGATGCAGAAAAAAATTATATTCAGTTTGCAACCTGATGGAGGTCAGTATAGATGGACTAATAGAGAAAGTCCCACACACTGCTAGAAGGCCAAATATTTTTTCAGAGGTAGATGCAGAAAAAAATTATATTCAGTTTGCAACCTGATGGAGGTCAGTATAGATGGACTAATAGAGAAAGTCCCACACACTGCTAGAAGGCCAAATATTTTTTCAGAGCTAGATGCAGAAAAAAATATATTCAGTTTGCAACCTGATGGAGGTCTGTATAGATGGATTAATAGAACAAGTCCCACACACAGCTAGAAGCCCAATATTTTTTCAGAGGTATATGCAGAAAAAAATATATTCAGTTTGCAACCTGATGGAGGTCAGTATAGATGGACTAATACAACAAGTCCCACACACAGCTAGAAGCCCAATATTTTTTCAGAGCTAGATGCAGAAAAAAATTATATTCAATTTGCAACCTGATGGAGGTCAGTATAGATGTTGTAATAGAACAAGTCCCACACACAGCTAGAAGCCCAATATTTTTTCAGAGGTAGATGCAGAAAAAAATATATTCAGTTTGCAACCTGATGGAGGTCTGTATAGATGGATTAATAGAACAAGTCCCACACACAGCTAGAAGCCCAATATTTTTTCAGAGGTAGATGCAGAAAAAAATATATTCAGTTTGCAACCTGATGGAGGTCTGTATAGATGGATTAATAGAACAAGTCCCACACACAGCGAGAAGCCCAAATATTTTTTCAGAGCTAGATGCAGATAAAAATTATTTTTAATTTGCAACCTGATGGAGGTCAGTATAGATGGACTAATAGAGAAAGTCCCACACACTGCTAGAAGGCCAAATATTTTTTCAGAGCTATATGCAGAAAAAAATTATATTCAGTTTGCAACCTGATGGAGGTCAGTATAGATGGACTAATAGAGAAAGTCCCACACACTGCTAGAAGGCCAAATACTTTTTCAGAGCTAGATGCAGAAAAAAATTATATTCAGTTTGCAACCTGATGGAGGTCAGTATAGATGGACTAAGAGAGAAAGTCCCACACACAGCTAGAAGCCCAAATATTTTTACAGAGCTAGATGCAGAAAAAAATTATATTCAGTTTGCAACCTGATGGAGGTCTGTATTGATTGATTAATAGAACAAGTCCCACACACAGCTAGAAGCCCAATATTTTTTCAGAGGTAGATGCAGAAAAAAATATATTCAGTTTGCAACCTGATGGAGGTCAGTATAGATGGACTAATACAACAAGTCCCACACACAGCTAGAAGCCTAATATTTTTTCAGAGCTAGATGCAGAAAAATATATATTCAATTTGCAACCTGTTGGAGGTCAGTATAGATGGAGTAATAGAACAAGTCCCACACACAGCTAGAAGCCCAAATATTTTTTCAGAGCTAGATGCAGATAAAAATTATTTTTAATTTGCAACCTGATGGAGGTCAGTATAGATGGACTAATAGAGAAAGTCCCACACACTGCTAGAAGGCCAAATATTTTTTCAGAGCTAGATGCAGAAAAAAATTATATTCAGTTTGCAACCTGATGGAGGTCAGTATAGATGGACTAATAGAGAAAGTCCCACACACTGCTAGAAGGCCAAATATTTTTTCAGAGCTAGATGCAGAAAAAAATTATATTCAGTTTGCAACCTGATGGAGGTCAGTATAGATGGACTAATAGAGAAAGTCCCACACACTGCTAGAAGGCCAAATATTTTTTCAGAGCTAGATGCAGAAAAAAATTATATTCAGTTTGCAACCTGATGGAGGTCAGTATAGATGGACTAATAGAGAAAGTCCCACACACAGCTAGAAGCCCAAATATTTTTACAGAGCTAGATGTAGAAAAAAATTATATTCAGTTTGCAACCTGATGGAGGTCTGTATAGATGGATTAATAGAACAAGTCCCACACACAGCTAGAAGCCCAATATTTTTTCAGAGGTAGATGCAGAAAAAAATATATTCAGTTTGCAACCTGATGGAGGTCAGTATAGATGGACTAATACAACACGTCCCACACACAGCTAGAAGCCTAATATTTTTTCAGAGCTAGATGCAGAAAAAAATTATATTCAATTTGCAACCTGATGGAGGTCAGTATAGATGGAGTAATAGAACAAATCCCACACACAGCTAGAAGCCCAAATATTTTTTCAGAGCTAGATGCAGATAAAAATTATTTTTAATTTGCAACCTGATGGAGGTCAGTATAGATGGACTAATAGAGAAAGTCCCACACACTGCTAGAAGGCCAAATATTTTTTCAGAGCTAGATGCAGAAAAAAATTATATTCAGTTTGCAACCTGATGGAGGTCAGTATAGATGGACTAATAGAACAAGTCCCACACACAGCTAGAAGCCCAATATTTTTTCAGAGGTAGATGCAGAAAAAAATATATTCAGTTTGCAACCTGATGGAGGTCTGTATAGATGGATTAATAGAACAAGTCCCACACACAGCTAGAAGCCCAATATTTTTTCAGAGGTAGATGCAGAAAAAAATATATTCAGTTTGCAACCTGATGGAGGTCAGTATAGATGGACTAATACAACAAGTCCCACACACAGCTAGAAGCCCAATATTTTTTCAGAGCTAGATGCAGAAAAAAATTATATTCAATTTGCAACCTGATGGAGGTCAGTATAGATGCAGTAATAGAACAAGTCCTACACACAGCTAGAAGCCCAATATTTTTTCAGAGGTAGATGCAGAAAAAAATATATTCAGTTTGCAACCTGATGGAGGTCAGTATAGATGGACTAATACAACAAGTCCCACACACAGCTAGAAGCCCAATATTTTTTCAGAGCTAGATGCAGAAAAAAATTATATTCAATTTGCAACCTGATGGAGGTCAGTATAGATGGAGTAATAGAACAAGTCCCACACACAGCTAGAAGCCCAAATATTTTTTCAGAGCTAGATGCAGATAAAAATTATCTTTAATTTGCAAGCTGATGGAGGTCAGTATAGATGGACTAATAGAGAAAGTCCCACACACTGCTAGAAGGCCAAATATTTTTTCAGAGCTAGATGCAGAAAAAAATTATATTCAGTTTGCAACCTGATGGAGGTCAGTATAGATGGACTAATAGAGAAAGTCCCACACACTGCTAGAAGGCCAAATATTTTTTCAGAGCTAGATGCAGAAAAAAATTATATTCAGTTTGCAACCTGATGGAGGTCAGTATAGATGGACTAATAGAGAAAGTCCCACACACTGCTAGAAGGCCAAATATTTTTTCAGACCTAGATGCAGAAAAAAATATATTCAGTTTGCAACCTGATGGAGGTCTGTATAGATGGATTAATAGAACAAGTCCCACACACAGCTAGAAGCCCAATAATTTTTCAGAGGTAGATGCAGAAAAAAATATATTCAGTTTGCAACCTGATGGAGGTCAGTATAGATGGACTAATACAACAAGTCCCACACACAGCTAGAAGCCCAATATTTTTTCAGAGCTAGATGCAGAAAAAAATTATATTCAATTTGCAACCTGATGGAGGTCAGTATAGATGGAGTAATAGAACAAGTCCCACACACAGCTAGAAGCCCAATATTTTTTCAGAGGTAGATGCAGAAAAAAATATATTCAGTTTGCAACCTGATGGAGGTCTGTATAGATGGATTAATAGAACAAGTCCCACACACAGCTAGAAGCCCAATATTTTTTCAGAGGTAGATGCAGAAAAAAATATATTCAGTTTGCAACCTGATGGAGGTCAGTATAGATGGACTAATACAACAAGTCCCACACAAAGCTAGAAGCCCAATATTTTTCAGAGCTAGATGCAGAAAAAAATTATATTCAATTTGCAACCTGATGGAGGTCAGTATAGATGGAGTAATAGAACAAGTCCCACACACAGCGAGAAGCCCAAATATTCTTTCAGAGCTAGATGCAGATAAAAATTATTTTTAATTTGCAACCTGATGGAGGTCAGTATAGATGGACTAATAGAGAAAGTCCCACACACTGCTAGAAGGCCAAATATTTTTTCAGAGCTATATGCAGAAAAAAATTATATTCAGTTTGCAACCTGATGGAGGTCAGTATAGATGGACTAATAGAGAAAGTCCCACACACTGCTAGAAGGCCAAATACTTTTTCAGAGCTAGATGCAGAAAAAAATTATATTCAGTTTGCAACCTGATGGAGGTCAGTATAGATGGACTAAGAGAGAAAGTCCCACACACAGCTAGAAGCCCAAATATTTTTACAGAGCTAGATGCAGAAAAAAATTATATTCAGTTTGCAACCTGATGGAGGTCTGTATTGATTGATTAATAGAACAAGTCCCACACACAGCTAGAAGCCCAATATTTTTTCAGAGGTAGATGCAGAAAAAAATATATTCAGTTTGCAACCTGATGGAGGTCAGTATAGATGGACTAATACAACAAGTCCCACACACAGCTAGAAGCCCAATATTTTTTCAGAGCTAGATGCAGAAAAAAATTATATTCAATTTGCAACCTGATGGAGGTCAGTATAGATGGAGTAATAGAACAAGTCCCACACACAGCTAGAAGCCCAAATATTTTTTCAGAGGTAGATGCAGATAAAAATTATTTTTAATTTGCAACCTGATGGAGGTCAGTATAGATGGACTAATAGAGAAAGTCCCACACACTGCTAGAAGGCCAAATATTTTTTCAGAGCTAGATGCAGAAAAAAATTATATTCAGATTGCAACCTGATGGAGGTCAGTATAGATGGACTAATAGAACAAGTCCCACACACAGCTAGAAGCCCAATATTTTTTCAGAGGTAGATGCAGAAAAAAATATATTTAGTTTGCAACCTGATGGAGGTCTGTATAGATGGATTAATAGAACAAGTCCCACACACAGCTAGAAGCCCAATATTTTTTCAGAGGTAGATGCAGAAAAAAATATATTCAGTTTGCAACCTGATGGAGGTCAGTATAGATGGACTAATACAACAAGTCCCACACACAGCTAGAAGCCCAATATTTTTTCAGAGCTAGATGCAGAAAAAAATTATATTCAATTTGCAACCTGATGGAGGTCAGTATAGATGGAGTAATAGAACAAGTCCTACACACAGCTAGAAGCACAATATTTTTTCAGAGGTAGATGCAGAAAAAAATATATTCAGTTTGCAACCTGATGGAGGTCTGTATAGATGGATTAATAGAACAAGTCCCACACACAGCTAGAAGCCCAATATTTTTTCAGAGGTAGATGCAGAAAAAAATATATTCAGTTTGCAACCTGATGGAGGTCAGTATAGATGGACTAATACAACAAGTCCCACACACAGCTAGAAGCCCAATATTTTTTCAGAGCTAGATGCAGAAAAAAATTATATTCAATTTGCAACCTGATGGAGGTCAGTATAGATGGAGTAATAGAACAAGTCCCACACACAGCTAGAAGCCCAAATATTTTTTCAGAGCTAGATGCAGATAAAAATTATTTTTAATTTGCAACCTGATGGAGGTCAGTATAGATGGACTAATAGAGAAAGTCCCACACACTGCTAGAAGGCCAAATATTTTTTCAGAGCTAGATGCAGAAAAAAATTATATTCAGTTTGCAACCTGATGGAGGTCAGTATAGATGGACTAATAGAGAAAGTCCCACACACTGCTAGAAGGCCAAATATTTTTTCAGAGCTAGATGCAGAAAAAAATTATATTCAGTTTGCAACCTGATGGAGGTCAGTATAGATGGACTAATAGAGAAAGTCCCACACACTGCTAGAAGGCCAAATATTTTTTCAGAGCTAGATGCAGAAAAAAATATATTCAGTTTGCAACCTGATGGAGGTCTGTATAGATGGATTAATAGAACAAGTCCCACACACAGCTAGAAGCCCAATAATTTTTCAGAGGTAGATGCAGAAAAAAATATATTCAGTTTGCAACCTGATGGAGGTCAGTATAGATGGACTAATACAACAAGTCCCACACACAGCTAGAAGCCCAATATTTTTTCAGAGCTAGATGCAGAAAAAAATTATATTCAATTTGCAACCTGATGGAGGTCAGTATAGATGGAGTAATAGAACAAGTCCCACACACAGCTAGAAGCCCAATATTTTTTCAGAGGTAGATGCAGAAAAAAATATATTCAGTTTGCAACCTGATGGAGGTCTGTATAGATGGATTAATAGAACAAGTCCCACACACAGCTAGAAGCCCAATATTTTTTCAGAGCTAGATGCAGAAAAAAATTATATTCAATTTGCAACCTGATGGAGGTCAGTATAGATGGAGTAATAGAACAAGTCCCACACACAGCTAGAAGCCCAAATATTTTTTCAGAGCTAGATGCAGAAAAAAATTATATTCAGTTTGCAACCTGATGGAGGTCAGTATAGATGGACTAATAGAGAAAGTCCCACACACTGCTAGAAGGCCAAATATTTTTTCAGAGCTAGATGCAGAAAAAAATTATATTCAGTTTGCAACCTGATGGAGGTCAGTATAGATGGACTAATAGAGAAAGTCCCACACACTGCTAGAAGGCCAAATATTTTTTCAGAGCTAGATGCAGAAAAAAATATATTCAGTTTGCAACCTGATGGAGGTCTGTATAGATGGATTAATAGAACAAGTCCCACACACAGCTAGAAGCCCAATAATTTTTCAGAGGTAGATGCAGAAAAAAATATATTCAGTTTGCAACCTGATGGAGGTCAGTATAGATGGACTAATACAACAAGTCCCACACACAGCTAGAAGCCCAATATTTTTTCAGAGCTAGATGCAGAAAAAAATTATATTCAATTTGCAACCTGATGGAGGTCAGTATAGATGGAGTAATAGAACAAGTCCCACACACAGCTAGAAGCCCAATATTTTTTCAGAGGTAGATGCAGAAAAAAATATATTCAGTTTGCAACCTGATGGAGGTCTGTATAGATGGATTAATAGAACAAGTCCCACACACAGCTAGAAGCCCAATATTTTTTCAGAGGTAGATGCAGAAAAAAATATATTCAGTTTGCAACCTGATGGAGGTCAGTATAGATGGACTAATACAACAAGTCCCACACAAAGCTAGAAGCCCAATATTTTTCAGAGCTAGATGCAGAAAAAAATTATATTCAATTTGCAACCTGATGGAGGTCAGTATAGATGGAGTAATAGAACAAGTCCCACACACAGCGAGAAGCCCAAATATTCTTTCAGAGCTAGATGCAGATAAAAATTATTTTTAATTTGCAACCTGATGGAGGTCAGTATAGATGGACTAATAGAGAAAGTCCCACACACTGCTAGAAGGCCAAATATTTTTTCAGAGCTATATGCAGAAAAAAATTATATTCAGTTTGCAACCTGATGGAGGTCAGTATAGATGGACTAATAGAGAAAGTCCCACACACTGCTAGAAGGCCAAATACTTTTTCAGAGCTAGATGCAGAAAAAAATTATATTCAGTTTGCAACCTGATGGAGGTCAGTATAGATGGACTAAGAGAGAAAGTCCCACACACAGCTAGAAGCCCAAATATTTTTACAGAGCTAGATGCAGAAAAAAATTATATTCAGTTTGCAACCTGATGGAGGTCTGTATTGATTGATTAATAGAACAAGTCCCACACACAGCTAGAAGCCCAATATTTTTTCAGAGGTAGATGCAGAAAAAAATATATTCAGTTTGCAACCTGATGGAGGTCAGTATAGATGGACTAATACAACAAGTCCCACACACAGCTAGAAGCCCAATATTTTTTCAGAGCTAGATGCAGAAAAAAATTATATTCAATTTGCAACCTGATGGAGGTCAGTATAGATGGAGTAATAGAACAAGTCCCACACACAGCTAGAAGCCCAAATATTTTTTCAGAGGTAGATGCAGATAAAAATTATTTTTAATTTGCAACCTGATGGAGGTCAGTATAGATGGACTAATAGAGAAAGTCCCACACACTGCTAGAAGGCCAAATATTTTTTCAGAGCTAGATGCAGAAAAAAATTATATTCAGATTGCAACCTGATGGAGGTCAGTATAGATGGACTAATAGAACAAGTCCCACACACAGCTAGAAGCCCAATATTTTTTCAGAGGTAGATGCAGAAAAAAATATATTTAGTTTGCAACCTGATGGAGGTCTGTATAGATGGATTAATAGAACAAGTCCCACACACAGCTAGAAGCCCAATATTTTTTCAGAGGTAGATGCAGAAAAAAATATATTCAGTTTGCAACCTGATGGAGGTCAGTATAGATGGACTAATACAACAAGTCCCACACACAGCTAGAAGCCCAATATTTTTTCAGAGCTAGATGCAGAAAAAAATTATATTCAATTTGCAACCTGATGGAGGTCAGTATAGATGGAGTAATAGAACAAGTCCTACACACAGCTAGAAGCACAATATTTTTTCAGAGGTAGATGCAGAAAAAAATATATTCAGTTTGCAACCTGATGGAGGTCTGTATAGATGGATTAATAGAACAAGTCCCACACACAGCTAGAAGCCCAATATTTTTTCAGAGGTAGATGCAGAAAAAAATATATTCAGTTTGCAACCTGATGGAGGTCAGTATAGATGGACTAATACAACAAGTCCCACACACAGCTAGAAGCCCAATATTTTTTCAGAGCTAGATGCAGAAAAAAATTATATTCAATTTGCAACCTGATGGAGGTCAGTATAGATGGAGTAATAGAACAAGTCCCACACACAGCTAGAAGCCCAAATATTTTTTCAGAGCTAGATGCAGATAAAAATTATTTTTAATTTGCAACCTGATGGAGGTCAGTATAGATGGACTAATAGAGAAAGTCCCACACACTGCTAGAAGGCCAAATATTTTTTCAGAGCTAGATGCAGAAAAAAATTATATTCAGTTTGCAACCTGATGGAGGTCAGTATAGATGGACTAATAGAGAAAGTCCCACACACTGCTAGAAGGCCAAATATTTTTTCAGAGCTAGATGCAGAAAAAAATTATATTCAGTTTGCAACCTGATGGAGGTCAGTATAGATGGACTAATAGAGAAAGTCCCACACACTGCTAGAAGGCCAAATATTTTTTCAGAGCTAGATGCAGAAAAAAATATATTCAGTTTGCAACCTGATGGAGGTCTGTATAGATGGATTAATAGAACAAGTCCCACACACAGCTAGAAGCCCAATAATTTTTCAGAGGTAGATGCAGAAAAAAATATATTCAGTTTGCAACCTGATGGAGGTCAGTATAGATGGACTAATACAACAAGTCCCACACACAGCTAGAAGCCCAATATTTTTTCAGAGCTAGATGCAGAAAAAAATTATATTCAATTTGCAACCTGATGGAGGTCAGTATAGATGGAGTAATAGAACAAGTCCCACACACAGCTAGAAGCCCAATATTTTTTCAGAGCTAGATGCAGAAAAAAATTATATTCAATTTGCAACCTGATGGAGGTCAGTATAGATGGAGTAATAGAACAAGTCCCACACACAGCTAGAAGCCCAATATTTTTTCAGAGGTAGATGCAGAAAAAAATATATTCAGTTTGCAACCTGATGGAGGTCTGTATAGATGGATTAATAGAACAAGTCCCACACACAGCTAGAAGCCCAATATTTTTTCAGAGCTAGATGCAGAAAAAAATTATATTCAATTTGCAACCTGATGGAGGTCAGTATAGATGGAGTAATAGAACAAGTCCCACACACAGCTAGAAGCCCAAATATTTTTTCAGAGCTAGATGCAGAAAAAAATTATATTCAGTTTGCAACCTGATGGAGGTCAGTATAGATGGACTAATAGAGAAAGTCCCACACACTGCTAGAAGGCCAAATATTTTTTCAGAGCTAGATGCAGAAAAAAATTATATTCAGTTTGCAACCTGATGGAGGTCAGTATAGATGGACTAATAGAGAAAGTCCCACACACTGCTAGAAGGCCAAATATTTTTTCAGAGCTAGATGCAGAAAAAAATATATTCAGTTTGCAACCTGATGGAGGTCTGTATAGATGGATTAATAGAACAAGTCCCACACACAGCTAGAAGCCCAATAATTTTTCAGAGGTAGATGCAGAAAAAAATATATTCAGTTTGCAACCTGATGGAGGTCTGTATAGATGGATTAATAGAACAAGTCCCACACACAGCTAGAAGCCCAATATTTTTTCAGAGCTAGATGCAGAAAAAAATTATATTCAATTTGCAACCTGATGGAGGTCAGTATAGATGGAGTAATAGAACAAGTCCCACACACAGCTAGAAGCCCAAATATTTTTTCAGAGCTAGATGCAGAAAAAAATTATATTCAGTTTGCAACCTGATGGAGGTCAGTATAGATGGACTAATAGAGAAAGTCCCACACACTGCTAGAAGGCCAAATATTTTTTCAGAGCTAGATGCAGAAAAAAATTATATTCAGTTTGCAACCTGATGGAGGTCAGTATAGATGGACTAATAGAGAAAGTCCCACACACTGCTAGAAGGCCAAATATTTTTTCAGAGCTAGATGCAGAAAAAAATATATTCAGTTTGCAACCTGATGGAGGTCTGTATAGATGGATTAATAGAACAAGTCCCACACACAGCTAGAAGCCCAATAATTTTTCAGAGGTAGATGCAGAAAAAAATATATTCAGTTTGCAACCTGATGGAGGTCAGTATAGATGGACTAATACAACAAGTCCCACACACAGCTAGAAGCCCAATATTTTTTCAGAGCTAGATGCAGAAAAAAATTATATTCAATTTGCAACCTGATGGAGGTCAGTATAGATGGAGTAATAGAACAAGTCCCACACACAGCTAGAAGCCCAATATTTTTTCAGAGGTAGATGCAGAAAAAAATATATTCAGTTTGCAACCTGATGGAGGTCTGTATAGATGGATTAATAGAACAAGTCCCACACACAGCTAGAAGCCCAATATTTTTTCAGAGCTAGATGCAGAAAAAAATTATATTCAATTTGCAACCTGATGGAGGTCAGTATAGATGGAGTAATAGAACAAGTCCCACACACAGCTAGAAGCCCAAATATTTTTTCAGAGCTAGATGCAGATAAAAATTATTTTTAATTTGCAACCTGATGGAGGTCAGTATAGATGGACTAATAGAGAAAGTCCCACACACTGCTAGAAGGCCAAATATTTTTTCAGAGCTAGATGCAGAAAAAAATTATATTCAGTTTGCAACCTGATGGAGGTCAGTATAGATGGACTAATAGAGAAAGTCCCACACACTGCTAGAAGGCCAAATATTTTTTCAGAGCTAGATGCAGAAAAAAATTATATTCAGTTTGCAACCTGATGGAGGTCAGTATAGATGGACTAATAGAGAAAGTCCCACACACTGCTAGAAGGCCAAATATTTTTTCAGAGCTAGATGCAGAAAAAAATATATTCAGTTTGCAACCTGATGGAGGTCTGTATAGATGGATTAATAGAACAAGTCCCACACACAGCTAGAAGCCCAATAATTTTTCAGAGGTAGATGCAGAAAAAAATATATTCAGTTTGCAACCTGATGGAGGTCAGTATAGATGGACTAATACAACAAGTCCCACACACAGCTAGAAGCCCAATATTTTTTCAGAGCTAGATGCAGAAAAAAATTATATTCAATTTGCAACCTGATGGAGGTCAGTATAGATGGAGTAATAGAACAAGTCCCACACACAGCTAGAAGCCCAATATTTTTTCAGAGGTAGATGCAGAAAAAAATGTATTCAGTTTGCAACCTGATGGAGGTCTGTATAGATGGATTAATAGAACAAGTCCCACACACAGCTAGAAGCCCAATATTTTTTCAGAGGTAGATGCAGAAAAAAATATATTCAGTTTGCAACCTGATGGAGGTCAGTATAGATGGACTAATACAAGAAGTCCCACACAAAGCTAGAAGCCCAATATTTTTCAGAGCTAGATGCAGAAAAAAATTATATTCAATTTGCAACCTGATGGAGGTCAGTATAGATGGAGTAATAGAACAAGTCCCACACACAGCGAGAAGCCCAAATATTTTTTCAGAGCTAGATGCAGATAAAAATTATTTTTAATTTGCAACCTGATGGAGGTCAGTATAGATGGACTAATAGAGAAAGTCCCACACACTGCTAGAAGGCCAAATATTTTTTCAGAGCTATATGCAGAAAAAAATTATATTCAGTTTGCAACCTGATGGAGGTCAGTATAGATGGACTAATAGAGAAAGTCCCACACACTGCTAGAAGGCCAAATACTTTTTCAGAGCTAGATGCAGAAAAAAATTATATTCAGTTTGCAACCTGATGGAGGTCAGTATAGATGGACTAAGAGAGAAAGTCCCACACACAGCTAGAAGCCCAAATATTTTTACAGAGCTAGATGCAGAAAAAAATTATATTCAGTTTGCAACCTGATGGAGGTCTGTATTGATTGATTAATAAAACAAGTCCCACACACAGCTAGAAGCCCAATATTTTTTCAGAGGTAGATGCAGAAAAAAATATATTCAGTTTGCAACCTGATGGAGGTCAGTATAGATGGACTAATACAACAAGTCCCACACACAGCTAGAAGCCCAATATTTTTTCAGAGCTAGATGCAGAAAAAAATTATATTCAATTTGCAACCTGATGGAGGTCAGTATAGATGGAGTAATAGAACAAGTCCCACACACAGCTAGAAGCCCAAATATTTTTTCAGAGGTAGATGCAGATAAAAATTATTTTTAATTTGCAACCTGATGGAGGTCAGTATAGATGGACTAATAGAGAAAGTCCCACACACTGCTAGAAGGCCAAATATTTTTTCAGAGCTAGATGCAGAAAAAAATTATATTCAGATTGCAACCTGATGGAGGTCAGTATAGATGGACTAATAGAACAAGTCCCACACACAGCTAGAAGCCCAATATTTTTTCAGAGGTAGATGCAGAAAAAAATATATTTAGTTTGCAACCTGATGGAGGTCTGTATAGATGGATTAATAGAACAAGTCCCACACACAGCTAGAAGCCCAATATTTTTTCAGAGGTAGATGCAGAAAAAAATATATTCAGTTTGCAACCTGATGGAGGTCAGTATAGATGGACTAATACAACAAGTCCCACACACAGCTAGAAGCCCAATATTTTTTCAGAGCTAGATGCAGAAAAAAATTATATTCAATTTGCAACCTGATGGAGGTCAGTATAGATGGAGTAATAGAACAAGTCCTACACACAGCTAGAAGCACAATATTTTTTCAGAGGTAGATGCAGAAAAAAATATATTCAGTTTGCAACCTGATGGAGGTCTGTATAGATGGATTAATAGAACAAGTCCCACACACAGCTAGAAGCCCAATATTTTTTCAGAGGTAGATGCAGAAAAAAATATATTCAGTTTGCAACCTGATGGAGGTCAGTATAGATGGACTAATACAACAAGTCCCACACACAGCTAGAAGCCCAATATTTTTTCAGAGCTAGATGCAGAAAAAAATTATATTCAATTTGCAACCTGATGGAGGTCAGTATAGATGGAGTAATAGAACAAGTCCCACACACAGCTAGAAGCCCAAATATTTTTTCAGAGCTAGATGCAGATAAAAATTATTTTTAATTTGCAACCTGATGGAGGTCAGTATAGATGGACTAATAGAGAAAGTCCCACACACTGCTAGAAGGCCAAATATTTTTTCAGAGCTAGATGCAGAAAAAAATTATATTCAGTTTGCAACCTGATGGAGGTCAGTATAGATGGACTAATAGAGAAAGTCCCACACACTGCTAGAAGGCCAAATATTTTTTCAGAGCTAGATGCAGAAAAAAATTATATTCAGTTTGCAACCTGATGGAGGTCAGTATAGATGGACTAATAGAGAAAGTCCCACACACTGCTAGAAGGCCAAATATTTTTTCAGAGCTAGATGCAGAAAAAAATATATTCAGTTTGCAACCTGATGGAGGTCTGTATAGATGGATTAATAGAACAAGTCCCACACACAGCTAGAAGCCCAATAATTTTTCAGAGGTAGATGCAGAAAAAAATATATTCAGTTTGCAACCTGATGGAGGTCAGTATAGATGGACTAATACAACAAGTCCCACACACAGCTAGAAGCCCAATATTTTTTCAGAGCTAGATGCAGAAAAAAATTATATTCAATTTGCAACCTGATGGAGGTCAGTATAGATGGAGTAATAGAACATGTCCCACACACAGCTAGAAGCCCAATATTTTTTCAGAGGTAGATGCAGAAAAAAATATATTCAGTTTGCAACCTGATGGAGGTCTGTATAGATGGATTAATAGAACAAGTCCCACACACAGCTAGAAGCCCAATATTTTTTCAGAGGTAGATGCAGAAAAAAATATATTCAGTTTGCAACCTGATGGAGGTCAGTATAGATGGAGTAATAGAACAAGTCCCACACACAGCGAGAAGCCCAAATATTTTTTCAGAGCTAGATGCAGATAAAAATTATTTTTAATTTGCAACCTGATGGAGGTCAGTATAGATGGACTAATAGAGAAAGTCCCACACACTGCTAGAAGGCCAAATATTTTTTCAGAGCTATATGCAGAAAAAAATTATATTCAGTTTGCAACCTGATGGAGGTCAGTATAGATGGACTAATAGAGAAAGTCCCACACACTGCTAGAAGGCCAAATACTTTTTCAGAGCTAGATGCAGAAAAAAATTATATTCAGTTTGCAACCTGATGGAGGTCAGTATAGATGGACTAAGAGAGAAAGTCCCACACACAGCTAGAAGCCCAAATATTTTTACAGAGCTAGATGCAGAAAAAAATTATATTCAGTTTGCAACCTGATGGAGGTCTGTATTGATTGATTAATAGAACAAGTCCCACACACAGCTAGAAGCCCAATATTTTTTCAGAGGTAGATGCAGAAAAAAATATATTCAGTTTGCAACCTGATGGAGGTCAGTATAGATGGACTAATACAACAAGTCCCACACACAGCTAGAAGCCTAATATTTTTTCAGAGCTAGATGCAGAAAAAAATATATTCAATTTGCAACCTGTTGGAGGTCAGTATAGATGGAGTAATAGAACAAGTCCCACACACAGCTAGAAGCCCAAATATTTTTTCAGAGCTAGATGCAGATAAAAATTATTTTTAATTTGCAACCTGATGGAGGTCAGTATAGATGGACTAATAGAGAAAGTCCCACACACTGCTAGAAGGCCAAATATTTTTTCAGAGCTAGATGCAGAAAAAAATTATATTCAGTTTGCAACCTGATGGAGGTCTGTATAGATGGATTAATAGAACAAGTCCCACACACAGCTAGAAGCCCAATATTTTTTCAGAGGTAGATGCAGAAAAAAATATATTCAGTTTGCAACCTGATGGAGGTCAGTATAGATGGACTAATACAACAAGTCCCACACACAGCTAGAATCCCAATATTTTTTCAGAGCTAGATGCAGAAAAAAATTATATTCAATTTGCAACCTGATGGAGGTCAGTATAGATGGAGTAATAGAACAAGTCCAACACACAGCTAGAAGCCCAAATATTTTTTCAGAGGTAGATGCAGATAAAAATTATTTTTAATTTGCAACCTGATGCAGGTCAGTATAGATGGACTAATAGAGAAAGTCCCACACACTGCTAGAAGGCCAAATAATTTTTCAGAGGTAGATGCAGAAAAAAATTATATTCAGTTTGCAACCTGATGGAGGTCAGTATAGATGGACTAATAGAACAAGTCCCACACACAGCTAGAAGCCCAATATTTTTTCAGAGGTAGATGCAGAAAAAAATATATTCAGTTTGCAACCTGATGGAGGTCTGTATAGATGGATTAATAGAACAAGTCCCACACACAGCTAGAAGCCCAATATTTTTTCAGAGGTAGATGCAGAAAAAAATATATTCAGTTTGCAACGTGATGGAGGTCAGTATAGATGGACTAATACAACAAGTCCCACACAAGCTAGAAGCCCAATATTTTTTCAGAGCTAGATGCAGAAAAAAATTATATTCAATTTGCAACCTGATGGAGGTCAGTATAGATGGAGTAATAGAACAAGTCCCACACACAGCTAGAAGCCCAATATTTTTCCAGAGGTAGATGCAGAAAAAAATATATTCAGTTTGCAACCTGATGGAGGTCTGTATAGATGGATTAATAGAACAAGTCCAACACACAGCTAGAAGCCCAATATTTTTTCAGAGGTAGATGCAGAAAAAAATATATTCAGTTTGCAACCTGATGGAGGTCAGTATAGATGGATTAATACAACAAGTCCCACACACAGCTAGAAGCCCAATATTTTTTCAGAGCTAGATGCAGAAAAAAATTGTATTCAATTTGCAACCTGATGGAGGTCAGTATAGATGGAGTAATAGAACAAGTCCCACACACAGCTAGAAGCCCAAATATTTTTTCAGAGCTAGATGCAGATAAAAATTATATTCAGTTTGCAACCTGATGGAGGTCAGTATAGATGGACTAATAGAGAAAGTCCCACACACTGCTAGAAGGCCAAATATTTTTTCAGAGCTAGATGCAGAAAAAAATTATATTCAGTTTGCAACCTGATGGAGGTCAGTATAGATGGACTAATAGAGAAAGTCCCACACACTGCTAGAAGGCCAAATATTTTTTCAGAGCTAGATGCAGAAAAAAATATATTCAGTTTGCAACCTGATGGAGGTCTGTATAGATGGATTAATAGAACAAGTCCCACACACAGCTAGAAGCCCAATAATTTTTCAGAGGTAGATGCAGAAAAAAATATATTCAGTTTGCAACCTGATGGAGGTCAGTATAGATGGACTAATACAACAAGTCCCACACACAGCTAGAAGCCCAATATTTTTTCAGAGCTAGATGCAGAAAAAAATTATATTCAATTTGCAACCTGATGGAGGTCAGTATAGATGGAGTAATAGAACAAGTCCCACACACAGCTAGAAGCCCAATATTTTTTCAGAGGTAGATGCAGAAAAAAATATATTCAGTTTGCAACCTGATGGAGGTCTGTATAGATGGATTAATAGAACAAGTCCCACACACAGCTAGAAGCCCAATATTTTTTCAGAGGTAGATGCAGAAAAAAATATATTCAGTTTGCAACCTGATGGAGGTCAGTATAGATGGACTAATACAAGAAGTCCCACACAAAGCTAGAAGCCCAATATTTTTCAGAGCTAGATGCAGAAAAAAATTATATTCAATTTGCAACCTGATGGAGGTCAGTATAGATGGAGTAATAGAACAAGTCCCACACACAGCGAGAAGCCCAAATATTTTTTCAGAGCTAGATGCAGATAAAAATTATTTTTAATTTGCAACCTGATGGAGGTCAGTATAGATGGACTAATAGAGAAAGTCCCACACACTGCTAGAAGGCCAAATATTTTTTCAGAGCTATATGCAGAAAAAAATTATATTCAGTTTGCAACCTGATGGAGGTCAGTATAGATGGACTAATAGAGAAAGTCCCACACACTGCTAGAAGGCCAAATACTTTTTCAGAGCTAGATGCAGAAAAAAATTATATTCAGTTTGCAACCTGATGGAGGTCAGTATAGATGGACTAAGAGAGAAAGTCCCACACACAGCTAGAAGCCCAAATATTTTTACAGAGCTAGATGCAGAAAAAAATTATATTCAGTTTGCAACCTGATGGAGGTCTGTATTGATTGATTAATAGAACAAGTCCCACACACAGCTAGAAGCCCAATATTTTTTCAGAGGTAGATGCAGAAAAAAATATATTCAGTTTGCAACCTGATGGAGGTCAGTATAGATGGACTAATACAACAAGTCCCACACACAGCTAGAAGCCCAATATTTTTTCAGAGCTAGATGCAGAAAAAAATTATATTCAATTTGCAACCTGATGGAGGTCAGTATAGATGGAGTAATAGAACAAGTCCCACACACAGCTAGAAGCCCAAATATTTTTTCAGAGGTAGATGCAGATAAAAATTATTTTTAATTTGCAACCTGATGGAGGTCAGTATAGATGGACTAATAGAGAAAGTCCCACACACTGCTAGAAGGCCAAATATTTTTTCAGAGCTAGATGCAGAAAAAAATTATATTCAGATTGCAACCTGATGGAGGTCAGTATAGATGGACTAATAGAACAAGTCCCACACACAGCTAGAAGCCCAATATTTTTTCAGAGGTAGATGCAGAAAAAAATATATTTAGTTTGCAACCTGATGGAGGTCTGTATAGATGGATTAATAGAACAAGTCCCACACACAGCTAGAAGCCCAATATTTTTTCAGAGGTAGATGCAGAAAAAAATATATTCAGTTTGCAACCTGATGGAGGTCAGTATAGATGGACTAATACAACAAGTCCCACACACAGCTAGAAGCCCAATATTTTTTCAGAGCTAGATGCAGAAAAAAATTATATTCAATTTGCAACCTGATGGAGGTCAGTATAGATGGAGTAATAGAACAAGTCCTACACACAGCTAGAAGCACAATATTTTTTCAGAGGTAGATGCAGAAAAAAATATATTCAGTTTGCAACCTGATGGAGGTCTGTATAGATGGATTAATAGAACAAGTCCCACACACAGCTAGAAGCCCAATATTTTTTCAGAGGTAGATGCAGAAAAAAATATATTCAGTTTGCAACCTGATGGAGGTCAGTATAGATGGACTAATACAACAAGTCCCACACACAGCTAGAAGCCCAATATTTTTTCAGAGCTAGATGCAGAAAAAAATTATATTCAATTTGCAACCTGATGGAGGTCAGTATAGATGGAGTAATAGAACAAGTCCCACACACAGCTAGAAGCCCAAATATTTTTTCAGAGCTAGATGCAGATAAAAATTATTTTTAATTTGCAACCTGATGGAGGTCAGTATAGATGGACTAATAGAGAAAGTCCCACACACTGCTAGAAGGCCAAATATTTTTTCAGAGCTAGATGCAGAAAAAAATTATATTCAGTTTGCAACCTGATGGAGGTCAGTATAGATGGACTAATAGAGAAAGTCCCACACACTGCTAGAAGGCCAAATATTTTTTCAGAGCTAGATGCAGAAAAAAATTATATTCAGTTTGCAACCTGATGGAGGTCAGTATAGATGGACTAATAGAGAAAGTCCCACACACTGCTAGAAGGCCAAATATTTTTTCAGAGCTAGATGCAGAAAAAAATATATTCAGTTTGCAACCTGATGGAGGTCTGTATAGATGGATTAATAGAACAAGTCCCACACACAGCTAGAAGCCCAATAATTTTTCAGAGGTAGATGCAGAAAAAAATATATTCAGTTTGCAACCTGATGGAGGTCAGTATAGATGGACTAATACAACAAGTCCCACACACAGCTAGAAGCCCAATATTTTTTCAGAGCTAGATGCAGAAAAAAATTATATTCAATTTGCAACCTGATGGAGGTCAGTATAGATGGAGTAATAGAACAAGTCCCACACACAGCTAGAAGCCCAATATTTTTTCAGAGGTAGATGCAGAAAAAAATATATTCAGTTTGCAACCTGATGGAGGTCTGTATAGATGGATTAATAGAACAAGTCCCACACACAGCTAGAAGCCCAATATTTTTTCAGAGGTAGATGCAGAAAAAAATATATTCAGTTTGCAACCTGATGGAGGTCAGTATAGATGGACTAATACAAGAAGTCCCACACAAAGCTAGAAGCCCAATATTTTTCAGAGCTAGATGCAGAAAAAAATTATATTCAATTTGCAACCTGATGGAGGTCAGTATAGATGGAGTAATAGAACAAGTCCCACACACAGCGAGAAGCCCAAATATTTTTTCAGAGCTAGATGCAGATAAAAATTATTTTTAATTTGCAACCTGATGGAGGTCAGTATAGATGGACTAATAGAGAAAGTCCCACACACTGCTAGAAGGCCAAATATTTTTTCAGAGCTATATGCAGAAAAAAATTATATTCAGTTTGCAACCTGATGGAGGTCAGTATAGATGGACTAATAGAGAAAGTCCCACACACTGCTAGAAGGCCAAATACTTTTTCAGAGCTAGATGCAGAAAAAAATTATATTCAGTTTGCAACCTGATGGAGGTCAGTATAGATGGACTAAGAGAGAAAGTCCCACACACAGCTAGAAGCCCAAATATTTTTACAGAGCTAGATGCAGAAAAAAATTATATTCAGTTTGCAACCTGATGGAGGTCTGTATTGATTGATTAATAGAACAAGTCCCACACACAGCTAGAAGCCCAATATTTTTTCAGAGGTAGATGCAGAAAAAAATATATTCAGTTTGCAACCTGATGGAGGTCAGTATAGATGGACTAATACAACAAGTCCCACACACAGCTAGAAGCCTAATATTTTTTCAGAGCTAGATGCAGAAAAAAATATATTCAATTTGCAACCTGTTGGAGGTCAGTATAGATGGAGTAATAGAACAAGTCCCACACACAGCTAGAAGCCCAAATATTTTTTCAGAGCTAGATGCAGATAAAAATTATTTTTAATTTGCAACCTGATGGAGGTCAGTATAGATGGACTAATAGAGAAAGTCCCACACACTGCTAGAAGGCCAAATATTTTTTCAGAGCTAGATGCAGAAAAAAATTATATTCAGTTTGCAACCTGATGGAGGTCTGTATAGATGGATTAATAGAACAAGTCCCACACACAGCTAGAAGCCCAATATTTTTTCAGAGGTAGATGCAGAAAAAAATATATTCAGTTTGCAACCTGATGGAGGTCAGTATAGATGGACTAATACAACAAGTCCCACACACAGCTAGAATCCCAATATTTTTTCAGAGCTAGATGCAGAAAAAAATTATATTCAATTTGCAACCTGATGGAGGTCAGTATAGATGGAGTAATAGAACAAGTCCAACACACAGCTAGAAGCCCAAATATTTTTTCAGAGGTAGATGCAGATAAAAATTATTTTTAATTTGCAACCTGATGCAGGTCAGTATAGATGGACTAATAGAGAAAGTCCCACACACTGCTAGAAGGCCAAATAATTTTTCAGAGGTAGATGCAGAAAAAAATTATATTCAGTTTGCAACCTGATGGAGGTCAGTATAGATGGACTAATAGAACAAGTCCCACACACAGCTAGAAGCCCAATATTTTTTCAGAGGTAGATGCAGAAAAAAATATATTCAGTTTGCAACCTGATGGAGGTCTGTATAGATGGATTAATAGAACAAGTCCCACACACAGCTAGAAGCCCAATATTTTTTCAGAGGTAGATGCAGAAAAAAATATATTCAGTTTGCAACGTGATGGAGGTCAGTATAGATGGACTAATACAACAAGTCCCACACAAGCTAGAAGCCCAATATTTTTTCAGAGCTAGATGCAGAAAAAAATTATATTCAATTTGCAACCTGATGGAGGTCAGTATAGATGGAGTAATAGAACAAGTCCCACACACAGCTAGAAGCCCAATATTTTTCCAGAGGTAGATGCAGAAAAAAATATATTCAGTTTGCAACCTGATGGAGGTCTGTATAGATGGATTAATAGAACAAGTCCAACACACAGCTAGAAGCCCAATATTTTTTCAGAGGTAGATGCAGAAAAAAATATATTCAGTTTGCAACCTGATGGAGGTCAGTATAGATGGATTAATACAACAAGTCCCACACACAGCTAGAAGCCCAATATTTTTTCAGAGCTAGATGCAGAAAAAAATTGTATTCAATTTGCAACCTGATGGAGGTCAGTATAGATGGAGTAATAGAACAAGTCCCACACACAGCTAGAAGCCCAAATATTTTTTCAGAGCTAGATGCAGATAAAAATTATTTTTAATTTGCAACCTGATGGAGGTCAGTATAGATGGACTAATAGAGAAAGTCCCACACACTGCTAGAAGGCCAAATATTTTTTCAGAGCTAGATGCAGAAAAAAATTATATTCAGTTTGCAACCTGATGGAGGTCAGTATAGATGGACTAATAGAGAAAGTCCCACACACTGCTAGAAGGCCAAATATTTTTTCAGAGCTAGATGCAGAAAAAAATTATATTCAGTTTGCAACCTGATGGAGGTCAGTATAGATGGACTAATAGAGAAAGTCCCACACACTGCTAGAAGGCCAAATATTTTTTCAGAGCTAGATGCAGAAAAAAATTATATTCAGTTTGCAACCTGATGGAGGTCAGTATAGATGGACTAATAGAGAAAGTCCCACACACAGCTAGAAGCCCAAATATTTTTACAGAGCTAAATGCAGAAAAAAATTATATTCAGTTTGCAACCTGATGGAGGTCAGTATAGATGGACTAATACAACAAGTCCCACACACAGCTAGAAGCCCAATATTTTTTCAGAGCTAGATGCAGAAAAAAATTATATTCAATTTGCAACCTGATGGAGGTCAGTATAGATGGAGTAATAGAACAAGTCCCACACACAGCTAAAAGCCCAAATATTTTTTCAGAGCTAGATGCAGATAAAAATTATTTTTAATTTGCAACCTGATGGAGGTCAGTATAGATGGACTAATAGAGAAAGTCCCACACACTGCTAGAAGGCCAAATATTTTTTCAGAGCTAGATGCAGAAAAAAATTATATTCAGTTTGCAACCTGATGGAGGTCAGTATAGATGGACTAATAGAGAAAGTCCCACACACTGCTAGAAGGCCAAATATTTTTTCAGAGCTAGATGCAGAAAAAAATTATATTCAGTTTGCAACCTGATGGAGGTCAGTATAGATGGACTAATAGAGAAAGTCCCACACACTGCTAGAAGGCCAAATATTTTTTCAGAGCTAGATGCAGAAAAAAATATATTCAGTTTGCAACCTGATGGAGGTCTGTATAGATGGATTAATAGAACAAGTCCCACACACAGCTAGAAGCCCAATAATTTTTCAGAGGTAGATGCAGAAAAAAATATATTCAGTTTGCAACCTGATGGATGTCAGTATAGATGGACTAATACAACAAGTCCCACACACAGGTAGAAGCCCAATATTTTTTCAGAGCTAGATGCAGAAAAAAATTATATTCAATTTGCAACCTGATGGAGGTCAGTATAGATGGAGTAATAGAACAAGTCCCACACACAGCTAGAAGCCCAATATTTTTTCAGAGGTAGATGCAGAAAAAAATATATTCAGTTTGCAACCTGATGGAGGTCTGTATAGATGGATTAATAGAACAAGTCCCACACACAGCTAGAAGCCCAATATTTTTTCAGAGGTAGATGCAGAAAAAAATATATTCAGTTTGCAACCTGATGGAGGTCAGTATAGATGGACTAATACAAGAAGTCCCACACAAAGCTAGAAGCCCAATATTTTTTCAGAGCTAGATGCAGAAAAAAATTATATTCAATTTGCAACCTGATGGAGGTCAGTATAGATGGAGTAATAGAACAAGTCCCACACACAGCTAGAAGCCCAAATATTTTTTCAGAGCTAGATGCAGATAAAAATTATTTTTAATTTGCAACCTGATGGAGGTCAGTATAGATGGACTAATAGAGAAAGTCCCACACACTGCTAGAAGGCCAAATATTTTTTCAGAGCTAGATGCAGAAAAAAATTATATTCAGTTTGCAACCTGATGGAGGTCTGTATAGATGGATTAATAGAACAAGTCCCACACACAGCTAGAAGCTCAATATTTTTTCAGAGGTAGATGCAGAAAAAAATATATTCAGTTTGCAACCTGATGGAGGTCAGTATAGATGGACTAATACAACAAGTCCCACACACAGCTAGAAGCCCAATATTTTTTCAGAGCTAGATGCAGAAAAAAATTATATTCAATTTGCAACCTGATGGAGGTCAGTATAGATGGAGTAATAGAACAAGTCCCACACACAGCTAGAAGCCCAAATATTTTTTCAGAGGTAGATGCAGATAAAAATTATTTTTAATTTGCAACCTGATGCAGGTCAGTATAGATGGACTAATAGAGAAAGTCCCACACACTGCTAGAAGGCCAAATAATTTTTCAGAGGTAGATGCAGAAAAAAATTATATTCAGTTTGCAACCTGATGGAGGTCAGTATAGATGGACTAATAGAACAAGTCCCACACACAGCTAGAAGCCCAATATTTTTTCAGAGGTAGATGCAGAAAAAAATATATTCAGTTTGCAACCTGATGGAGGTCTGTATAGATGGATTAATAGAACAAGTCCCACACACAGCTAGAAGCCCAATATTTTTTCAGAGGTAGATGCAGAAAAAAATATATTCAGTTTGCAACGTGATGGAGGTCAGTATAGATGGACTAATACAACAAGTCCCACACAAGCTAGAAGCCCAATATTTTTTCAGAGCTAGATGCAGAAAAAAATTATATTCAATTTGCAACCTGATGGAGGTCAGTATAGATGGAGTAATAGAACAAGTCCCACACACAGCTAGAAGCCCAATATTTTTCCAGAGGTAGATGCAGAAAAAAATATATTCAGTTTGCAACCTGATGGAGGTCTGTATAGATGGATTAATAGAACAAGTCCAACACACAGCTAGAAGCCCAATATTTTTTCAGAGGTAGATGCAGAAAAAAATATATTCAGTTTGCAACCTGATGGAGGTCAGTATAGATGGATTAATACAACAAGTCCCACACACAGCTAGAAGCCCAATATTTTTTCAGAGCTAGATGCAGAAAAAAATTGTATTCAATTTGCAACCTGATGGAGGTCAGTATAGATGGAGTAATAGAACAAGTCCCACACACAGCTAGAAGCCCAAATATTTTTTCAGAGCTAGATGCAGATAAAAATTATTTTTAATTTGCAACCTGATGGAGGTCAGTATAGATGGACTAATAGAGAAAGTCCCACACACTGCTAGAAGGCCAAATATTTTTTCAGAGCTAGATGCAGAAAAAAATTATATTCAGTTTGCAACCTGATGGAGGTCAGTATAGATGGACTAATAGAGAAAGTCCCACACACTGCTAGAAGGCCAAATATTTTTTCAGAGCTAGATGCAGAAAAAAATTATATTCAGTTTGCAACCTGATGGAGGTCAGTATAGATGGACTAATAGAGAAAGTCCCACACACTGCTAGAAGGCCAAATATTTTTTCAGAGCTAGATGCAGAAAAAAATTATATTCAGTTTGCAACCTGATGGAGGTCAGTATAGATGGACTAATAGAGAAAGTCCCACACACAGCTAGAAGCCCAAATATTTTTACAGAGCTAAATGCAGAAAAAAATTATATTCAGTTTGCAACCTGATGGAGGTCAGTATAGATGGACTAATACAACAAGTCCCACACACAGCTAGAAGCCCAATATTTTTTCAGAGCTAGATGCAGAAAAAAATTATATTCAATTTGCAACCTGATGGAGGTCAGTATAGATGGAGTAATAGAACAAGTCCCACACACAGCTAAAAGCCCAAATATTTTTTCAGAGCTAGATGCAGATAAAAATTATTTTTAATTTGCAACCTGATGGAGGTCAGTATAGATGGACTAATAGAGAAAGTCCCACACACTGCTAGAAGGCCAAATATTTTTTCAGAGCTAGATGCAGAAAAAAATTATATTCAGTTTGCAACCTGATGGAGGTCAGTATAGATGGACTAATAGAGAAAGTCCCACACACTGCTAGAAGGCCAAATATTTTTTCAGAGCTAGATGCAGAAAAAAATTATATTCAGTTTGCAACCTGATGGAGGTCAGTATAGATGGACTAATAGAGAAAGTCCCACACACTGCTAGAAGGCCAAATATTTTTTCAGAGCTAGATGCAGAAAAAAATATATTCAGTTTGCAACCTGATGGAGGTCTGTATAGATGGATTAATAGAACAAGTCCCACACACAGCTAGAAGCCCAATAATTTTTCAGAGGTAGATGCAGAAAAAAATATATTCAGTTTGCAACCTGATGGATGTCAGTATAGATGGACTAATACAACAAGTCCCACACACAGGTAGAAGCCCAATATTTTTTCAGAGCTAGATGCAGAAAAAAATTATATTCAATTTGCAACCTGATGGAGGTCAGTATAGATGGAGTAATAGAACAAGTCCCACACACAGCTAGAAGCCCAATATTTTTTCAGAGGTAGATGCAGAAAAAAATATATTCAGTTTGCAACCTGATGGAGGTCTGTATAGATGGATTAATAGAACAAGTCCCACACACAGCTAGAAGCCCAATATTTTTTCAGAGGTAGATGCAGAAAAAAATATATTCAGTTTGCAACCTGATGGAGGTCAGTATAGATGGACTAATACAAGAAGTCCCACACAAAGCTAGAAGCCCAATATTTTTTCAGAGCTAGATGCAGAAAAAAATTATATTCAATTTGCAACCTGATGGAGGTCAGTATAGATGGAGTAATAGAACAAGTCCCACACACAGCTAGAAGCCCAAATATTTTTTCAGAGCTAGATGCAGATAAAAATTATTTTTAATTTGCAACCTGATGGAGGTCAGTATAGATGGACTAATAGAGAAAGTCCCACACACTGCTAGAAGGCCAAATATTTTTTCAGAGCTAGATGCAGAAAAAAATTATATTCAGTTTGCAACCTGATGGAGGTCTGTATAGATGGATTAATAGAACAAGTCCCACACACAGCTAGAAGCTCAATATTTTTTCAGAGGTAGATGCAGAAAAAAATATATTCAGTTTGCAACCTGATGGAGGTCAGTATAGATGGACTAATACAACAAGTCCCACACACAGCTAGAAGCCCAATATTTTTTCAGAGCTAGATGCAGAAAAAAATTATATTCAATTTGCAACCTGATGGAGGTCAGTATAGATGGAGTAATAGAACAAGTCCCACACACAGCTAGAAGCCCAAATATTTTTTCAGAGGTAGATGCAGATAAAAATTATTTTTAATTTGCAACCTGATGCAGGTCAGTATAGATGGACTAATAGAGAAAGTCCCACACACTGCTAGAAGGCCAAATATTTTTTCAGAGCTAGATGCAGAAAAAAATTATATTCAGTTTGCAACCTGATGGAGGTCAGTATAGATGGACTAATAGAACAAGTCCCACACACAGCTAGAAGCCCAATATTTTTTCAGAGGTAGATGCAGAAAAAAATATATTCAGTTTGCAACCTGATGGAGGTCTGTATAGATGGATTAATAGAAAAAGTCCCACACACAGCTAGAAGCCCAATATTTTTTCAGAGGTAGATGCAGAAAAAAATATATTCAGTTTGCAACCTGATGGAGGTCAGTATAGATGGACTAATACAACAAGTCCCACACACAGATAGAAGCCCAATATTTTTTCAGAGCTAGATGCAGAAAAAAATTATATTCAATTTGCAACCTGATGGAGGTCAGTATAGATGGAGCAATAGAACAAGTCCCACACACAGCTAGAAGCCCAATATTTTTTCAGAGGTAGATGCAGAAAAAAATATATTCAGTTTGCAACCTGATGGAGGTCTGTATAGATGGATTAATAGAACAAGTCCCACACACAGCTAGAAGCCCAATATTTTTTCAGAGGTAGATGCAGAAAAAAATATATTCAGTTTGCAACCTGATGGAGGTCAGTATAGATGGACTAATATAACAAGTCCCACACACAGCTAGAAGCCCAATATTTTTTCAGAGCTAGATGCAGAAAAAAATTATATTTAATTTGCAACCTGATGGAGGTCAGTATAGATGGAGTAATAGAACAAGTCCCACACACAGCTAGAAGCCCAAATATTTTTTCAGAGCTAGATGCAGATAAAAATTATTTTTAATTTGCAACCTGATGGAGGTCAGTATAGATGGACTAATAGAGAAAGTCCCACACACTGCTAGAAGGCCAAATACTTTTTCAGAGCTAGATGCAGAAAAAAATTATATTCAGTTTGCAACCTGATGGAGGTCAGTATAGATGGACTAATAGAGAAAGTCCCACACACTGCTAGAAGGCCAAATATTTATTCAGAGCTAGATGCAGAAAAAAATTATATTCAGTTTGTAACCTGATGGAGGTCAGTATAGATGGACTAATAGAGAAAGTCCCACACACTGCTAGAAGGCCAAATATTTTTTCTGAGCTAGATGCAGAAAAAAATATATTCAGTTTGCAACCTGATGGAGGTCTGTATAGATGGATTAATAGAACAAGTCCCACACACAGCTAGAAGCCCAATATTTTTTCAGAGGTAGATGCAGAAAAAAATATATTCAGTTTGCAACCTGATGGAGGTCAGTATAGATGGACTAATACAACAAGTCCCACACACAGCTAGAAGCCCAATATTTTTTCAGAGGTAGATGCAGAAAAAAATATATTCAGTTTGCAACCTGATGGAGGTCAGTATAGATGGACTAATACAACAAGTCCCACACACAGCTAGAAGCCCAATATTTTTTCAGAGCTAGATGCAGAAAAAAATTATATTCAATTTGCAACCTGATGGAGGTCAGTATAGATGGAGTAATAGAACAAGTCCCACACACAGCTAGAAGCCCAAATATTTTTTCAGAGCTAGATGCAGATAAAAATTATTTTTAATTTGCAACCTGATGGAGGTCAGTATAGATGGACTAATAGAGAAAGTCCCACACACTGCTAGAAGGCCAAATATTTTTTCAGAGATAGATGCAGAAAAAAATTATATTCAGTTTGCAACCTGATGGAGGTCAGTATAGATGGACTAATAGAGAAAGTCCCACACACTGCTAGAAGGCCAAATATTTTTTCAGAGCTAGATGCAGAAAAAAATTATATTCAGTTTGCAACCTGATGGAGGTCAGTATAGATGGACTAATAGAGAAAGTCCCACACACTGCTAGAAGGCCAAATATTTTTTCAGAGCTAGATGCAGAAAAAAATTATATTCAGTTTGCAACCTGATGGAGGTCTGTATAGATGGATTAATAGAACAAGTCCCACACACAGCTAGAAGCCCAATATTTTTTCAGAGGTAGATGCAGAAAAAAATATATTCAGTTTGCAACCTGATGGAGGTCAGTATAGATGGACTAATACAACAAGTCCCACACACAGCTTGAAGCCCAATATTTTTTCAGAGCTAGATGCAGAAAAAAATTATATTCAATTTGCAACCTGATGGAGGTCAGTATAGATGGAGTAATAGAACGAGTCCCACACACAGCTAGAAGCCCAAATATTTTTTCAGAGGTAGATGCAGAAAAAAATTATATTCAGTTTGCAACCTGATGGAGGGTCTGTATAGATGGATTAATAGAACAAGTCCCACACACAGCTACAAGCCCAATATTTTTTCAGAGGTAGATGCAGAAAAAAATATATTCAGTTTGCAACCTGATGGAGGTCAGTATAGATGGACCAATAGAGAAAGTCCCACACACTTGTAGAAGGCCAAATATTTTTTCAGAGCTAGATGCAGAAAAAAATTATATTCAATTTGCAACCTGATGGAGGTCAGTATAGATGGACTAATAGAATGATGCTATGCCCAAAAGATTTTACTTCACTAGGTGCAGTAAAAAAATTGGTATTCTATACACAGGTGGTATATCTTGCAACACAGATAGGCTACTCCACTGACTAACACACTCTGCAATAGGCCAAAAAGGATTAGCTTTGCTAGATTCAGCCAAATGCTGTGAAAAAAACTTGCACAGCACTGGCACAGACCTGCCTGGCAAAAACTGATAGGAACTGATGTAACCTAGTCCTGAAAAGGACTCCAATTACAATTAGTCTTTACTCCCGCAACCTATCTATTTAAGAGCACAGACCTGCCTGAAAAAAGTCGTAGGAAATGCTGTAACCTAGTCCTTAAAAGGACTGCAATCACAACTATTCCCTACTCCCAAGCTATCTGTAGATTTGTGTGAAAATTGGCTTGAAATTAACAAGGTATAGCGCACACAGCAACAGCGGTGCCGTCTAACACGCAGCTGCAGCAGTGAGAAAATGGTGGCGACGGGGAAAATGGCTTGGTCTTATAGGGCAAGGACATGTGACATACACTGCCAATGACACATGCCCTTGCTTGTGTGAAAAAAAGCACTTCGCTCCGTGTGTGCGCTGCTGATAGGCTGACAGATTGTGTAGCACCCTGAGGATTCGGCTGCTACAGGGGTATTGCACCTCAACCCAGAGGTGTGATATTCCACTCCCGGGTAAGGATGGAGTGTGGGACTGAGCTCAGTCAGCTGCATGCACTACACACATCCCATTTCCGAGGAAAAGACCAACGGTACTCCCACTTAGAAATGTGCAGGTACGACAGAGTCTGTTCCTGGCTGGAGTGGGAGGGGGGTGGTACATCCCAGTAGTGTAGGGGCAGATAGGGGGAGCAGCCTGGGTAAAGTTAGGAGCTCATTGGGTGCTGGTCACCTGAGCTCACACATAGAGGGAGTATTTAAGGTGGGCACCATCTAAGATCAGGGTCAGTCTGTCAGAGTGTAACCTGAAGAGAGCAGAAGAGCAGAGCAGCCCCAGCCCAAGAGTGAGAGAGGAGAGCAAGAAAGACCCAGAGGGGAAGAAAGAAGGAACTCTGAGACCCCAAATACAATCACAGGGTGAAGAGTTGGCAACAGGGTACCGGATCCCAAACTGGTGGGGGGCTACAACATACCTCAGCCAGAGACCGGAGGCCGTGGGCAGAATCTGCCACGGCCACCCACCATATCCACCCGGAAGGCAGACCACGCATAGGGTCAGGGAACCCAGAGGCAAGGGTTCGCCAACAAGAGGCCCGAGGGAGCCGGACATAGGTGGATCCCTGGTGGGGAAGGCCAGAGACGAGGACAGGACAGAACGGGAGCTCAGAACCACGCTCCAGAACTACTTGGGGGTTGGCCGAGTCCAGGACCTGGTGGACGCAGCACGGCTCGGGTGGTCACTCAAGGCCGGAGTGACCGGAACATCTGCAGTAAGTAAAGAACCCTGAACTGCACAACCCGACTCTGACTCTCATTACCATCATCCCTGCACTTCCACAACCACCCTCCTCTGCACCTGACCCCCTGAGGCTATACCCCTCCCATTGGGGGTTATACTACCTAAGCTGCACCAACACCATCAGCCTCAGCGGACCCTGCTGCAGCGGCGGCCGTAGTGACCGCAATTCAACGGGTGGCGTAGTCGACATAAAGAACTTTAGTAACATCAGTAAGGACTGCCACACACTGAGCTTGGCACCCTGGGCACGGACCGGGTCACAGCCACTCGGAGACTACAACCACCATCTGATCTGGCTCCGGGTATTCCCCTAAAGAATATGGCCCAGGGGGCGCGTCAACTTTGGCGTAGTCGGCAGGATCTCGTGCCCGCAACACCCGGGTACTGCGTGCCTGAAGAAAAGTTCATCGTTACCTTAAAAAGAAGTCTCCTGCCGGTTCCGGAGGGTCCCCGCCATCGGACTCCATCACAGATCGATTCCCGCCGGTTGTCCGCCATTAACAGCTTTTTCCCGCCATCTGCAGAGTTTCCCGCCACTGGGAGACGATTCCCGCCATTTCCAAAGGTTTCCCGCCTTGTCAGAGCGGACGCCATTATGGGCGTACCAGAGGATGGCAAGAGGCCGCCTCCCATCGTGGGCCAGGACCGAAAATGGCGCCAAAAGTGGAAACCGCCCCCACCAACAGAGACTGTGATGCTAGAGGTGTCTGTCAGCGTGAAAGAACTGCCCCTGGAGCTGACAATCACCAAGTGGCCCCGGGACCGCCCTCGAAGTGGGAGGACTGAGAACAAGAGAGCAAAGATGGGTGTCGCCTGGAGCAGTCTGGAGAGAGTGCACCCGGAGACAAGAAGCCTGGAGCAGAGTCCAGAAAGAGCCTACCCGGAGATGGAGGGAGAGCCAGGCAGCACCGACCCAGTGGTCAGGAGCCTGATGCGGGCCGCCACTCCAGGCAGCACCGACCCAGTGGTCAGGAGCCTGTTGCCGGTCGCCATTCGAGAAGGCCTGCTGGAGACAGCGGGAGGAGAGCAGAGCAGCACCGACCCGTTGGTCAGGAGCCTGCTAGAAGCAACGACCCCACTAGGCTTAGTGGAGGTCTTGGCACAGCTCCCCCGAGATCGGGAGTGTGCACAGACCGCGCTGGAGGGCCTCGCACGGAGGATGGCCCGGGTGCAGCGAGAGACGTTGGCGGAGTGGAGCCGAGAGATGGCCCAGCAGACAAGAACCCATCCGCGGAGCACGCCACCCGAGACGAGGAGACAGACCGCCTCTGAGGATGGTGCAGGAGGACTGAAGGCCGGAGACGGCGCCGAGAAGGGAGCCGAACGAAAGGAGGCAGGTAAAGGGGACGTCTCTACCCCAAACCGGGAAACCGCGTACCTGCCCCAGCTCCCCGTCGCAGAGCCCGAAGTATCCCCTGCCGTGCCCGTCGCTGCAACGTCACCGCCGCAGACTAGGCCTCAAACGGGAGCCGCGACCCCTGTGACGTCACACGCCTCGACCCCGAGCGTGACCAAGCAGGAAGTACCATCGGCCTGGTCGCAAGGCCTAGTACCCCCGGGCGCCGCAATACCAACAGCGCCCCCTACCTCCGCGGAGCCACCGGCCTGGTCGCAGGGCCAAGTAGCCCAGGGCGCCGCCGTCCTTACGGTGCCCTTCACTTTCCAGGTGCCCCAGGCCTGGCCGCAAGGCCTGGGCAACCCGGGCGCTACCACCACCGCGCCCATAAAACCAAGAGCGCCGCATCTGGGAGAAGATCTGTTCGCCCAACACACATGGCCGGACGGGCAGCCCTTTGTCTGGCCCAGGGAGTACTACGAACAAGAGCTCCAAAAGAGGGCAAGGCCCATATGTGAGCCCCTGATCCCGGCTCCAAAGCCCGTAAAAAGGACCTCGCCCCCGCTAGAGGAGGCACAGTTTGAGTGGGACCCCACCGGAGAAGATCTCATGGGGTTCACTCAGGAGACCCGGGCAGCTGCAGCGGAGCGTGCAGAGTGCTGCCGCCAGCAGCTCGAGGTCTTTGAGAGGGAGCGGAGAGAGAGGCGGGTCCGGGAACAACAAGCCCAAATAAAGAGCGCGGAGCAGAAGAGCCGGGCCAGGAGGAGTCCCCGTGCAGCTTATGGTCCCCCTTCCACCGGGACTGTGATCAAGTTTAATATGCAGCACGGGTGGGGCTTCATCCGAGATCACCGCACCCCAGGCGACGTCTTCGTGACAAGAAGAGACGTTGAGTCCCACCTACCGGAGGGACACAGAGGTCGTGACCTTTATATAGGGGACGAGGTCACCTTCACCCGGCACAAGTGTGCCAAAGGACCCTACGCTCTCCATGTGCATCGCCTGACGGAGGAGGAGCTGCGGTGTGAGGAGGAGCAAGAGGACCCGGACGGGTCTGAAGCTAAAGTTAATCACAAAGAAAGAGCAGGAGGACGTCGTCGTTGAGTACAGCAGAGTAGAAGCTGTATATAGTTGCCCGTTGGGGCACAGTGAACTGTTGCTAATTTAGTCCCCGTTGGGACCAGAGAACTGAACTGTTAACCCGTGTGTCCCTATTCCCACTGACCGAGGACTGAGAGCGGTCATCCCTTTCCTAATACCTGGCCGAGGACTGAGAGCGGCCATATCCCTTTGTATATAGTTGCGCTTCCTAAAGCGCCCCCTACCGGTTTTATAGGAAACCGTGTTTCTTCAAGAGACTGTCGCACTTTACCCGGTCACAAGTTGCACAGTGACCGGAGGAGCTAGAAGCAAGAAACGACTACGAGAAAGTTTTATATGAAAAGTTTTATGATGCTGCTAATATATGTTGTTTTATATGTTTTATTATGTTGTTTATGCAAAAATTGTATGTTTTGGTGTTGTTTTATATCTTACAGCCCGAGGACGTGCTGTGATTTACCAGGGGGGAATGTAGCACCCTGAGGATTCGGCTGCTACAGGGGTATTGCACCTCAACCCAGAGGTGTGATATTCCACTCCCGGGTAAGGATGGAGTGTGGGACTGAGCTCAGTCAGCTGCATGCAGTACACACATCCCATTTCCGAGGAGCAGACCAACGGTACTCCCACTTAGAAATGTGCAGGTACGACAGAGTCTGTTCCTGGCTGGAGTGGGAGGGGGGTGGTACATCCCAGTAGTGTAGGGGCAGATAGGGGGAGCAGCCTGGGTAAAGTTAGGAGCTCATTGGGTGCTGGTCACCTGAGCTCACACATAGAGGGAGTATTTAAGGTGGGCACCATCTAAGATCAGGGTCAGTCTGTCAGAGTGTAACCTGAAGAGAGCAGAAGAGCAGAGCAGCCCCAGCCCAAGAGTGAGAGAGGAGAGCAAGAAAGACCCAGAGGGGAAGAAAGAAGGAACTCTGAGACCCCAAATACAATCACAGGGTGAAGAGTTGGCAACAGGGTACCGGATCCCAAACTGGTGGGGGGCTACAACATACCTCAGCCAGAGACCGGAGGCCGTGGGCAGAATCTGCCACGGCCACCCACCATATCCACCCGGAAGGCAGACCACGCATAGGGTCAGGGAACCCAGAGGCAAGGGTTCGCCAACAAGAGGCCCGAGGGAGCCGGACATAGGTGGATCCCTGGTGGGGAAGGCCAGAGACGAGGACAGGACAGAACGGGAGCTCAGAACCACACTCCAGAACTACTTGGGGGTTGGCCGAGTCCAGGACCTGGTGGACGCAGCACGGCTCGGGTGGTCACTCAAGGCCGGAGTGACCGGAACATCTGCAGTAAGTAAAGAACCCTGAACTGCACAACCCGACTCTGACTCTCATTACCATCATCCCTGCACTTCCACAACCACCCTCCTCTGCACCTGACCCCCTGAGGCTATACCCCTCCCGTTGGGGGTTATACTACCTAAGCTGCACCAACACCATCAGCCTCAGCGGACCCTGCTGCAGCGGCGGCCGTAGTGACCGCAATTCAACGGGTGGCGTAGTCGACATAAAGAACTTTAGTAACATCAGTAAGGACTGCCACACACTGAGCTTGACACCCTGGGCACGGACCGGGTCACAGCCACTCGGAGACTACAACCCCCATCTGATCCGGCTCCGGGTATTCCCCTAAAGAATATGGCCCAGGGGGCGCGTCAATTGCACCTCCCCACTGTAAATGCGGGAAAGAGAAAAAAAAATGGAGATCTTCATTATTCCTGCAGAGATCCATCCCCTGCCCCTCCCCACACCCCGCTGTACACGCAAACTGCGTATTAACATTAATTTTCATCATTACTGAGAAAAAATCCAGTTATGATTTTGGTGCACGAACAGTTATCGAACATAACCTCGAACAGCTGAATTTTTCTCAAATCGTTCGTGTTCGCCGAACGGCTCGAACACCGCCCAAAACAGCTCGAATTTGAGATTGGCGAACAGTTCGAGTAGAACAACGCTCATCTCTACTCAGCAATCCCTCAGATAATTCAGGAGCACTCAACAGGACCCCTTTCTGTATGCCTTTTTCAGTCGCCTTCCTGCGCTGGCTCTCACCCTCCAGCCCTGTGCTTCACAATCAGTGTCCCAAGCCGGTAGCCTCGGATCTTGGTGGGCGACCTGCAGTCCCCTGGACCCTCTGTGGCAATGTAATTATGACTGTGGCAACTGCACCCTGAAAGTACAGAAGCCTCCGGTTTCTATCTGAGCCTTGTAGTTCTCCACTAGTTTAATTTAGGCTCGATCCCTCCACCGCCTGGCAGATTTGGGCATACGGGTGGCATCCAGCATCTCCAGTACCCCTAGGATCCCCTCTTTCCTTCTGGAGCCTTCCTCCCACTCCTCTCTCTATCTTCAGACTTGGGCCTCAGTGGCTAGGCCCGCCTCTGGAGCAGAGCTCCTGCAGAGCCTCGGCTCCCCTCACTTTCCTCCTCTGACTGACTACTACTCTCTAAGATGCCTCCCCTTTTTATACAGCTACTGAAGTGCTCCCCTGATCTACATCCTCCACCACATCCACTACATGGTTTCCCCTCACTGGGTTCCCCTCACTCTAGCCAGGGACCAGGGACTGTGCTCTCCCGTAGGAGCAATCTCACCCTGCCCTCTGAAGTGTGGTGCAATGAATGCAGGTGTTAGGGTCCCGGGCAGCACTCTATCCTTACCTGAGAGTGGGATATCACACCTCTGAGTGAGATGCAGTACCTCTGTGGCGACTGAACCCTCAGGGGCGCCACACCAGTATCTGTAGTGCTTTTGGGTTCAGTGGAGACTTATGCCATGTCTCCTGAGCTATGTCCTTCAGAATCTGCTGTTCAAGAAGCAGGCGCTCATACCTCCAGCCCACAAGCTGCGGGTGCTCACACACAACAAACATCAACCACATCCACTTTTTTGTGCCAGCAAAGCGTCCAATTGTTCGTGCCTGAGAGCTTGGAAAGAAAGTGTAAATACCCAGCCACACACCCACAGGCACAAATACTGAACTCGCACATTGCCAAATTGCTAGCTGTGGAGATGTTGCCATTTAGGCTTGTGGGAGCACAGTCTTCCGTGATCTCTTGGCTGTGGCTGCCCCACGATACAGTGTTCCCACCTGCCACTATTTTGCTTGGTGTGCTGTCCCTGCATTACACAAGCACGTGTTAAACAATCTGAACCATGCTCTCACCAACGCTGTAACCCAGATAGTCCACCTAACAACAGACACCTGGACAAATTGTTGTGTACAGGAACGATACATTTCTGTCATGGCACACTGGGGGAACCTGGTGGAGGGTGGGACAAAGGCGCAAACTGGAACATCACACATCCCACCCCTAAGAATAGCGGGCCCAACTTCTGTCAGGGTTTCCACCTCTTCATATTCCACTTCCTCTCTCTCCTTCTCCTGCTCCTCATCCTCTGCTAAATTACCCTCCCCATCACTGCCAAGCTGGGACCTGTGCAACAGCACGTCGGCAAAGTAGCAAGACGCTCTACTGAAGCTGATCTGTTTAGGTCAGAGAGCACACACTGCAACAGAGCTGTGGCAAGCTTTAAAACAACAGACCAATCAATGGCTCTGCCTGCTGCACCTCCAACCCGGTCTGGTCATCTGCGATAATGGACGTAACCTGGTGACGGGTTTAAAGATTGGCAAGCTGGTACTTGTGCCATGCATGGCTCATGTGCTAAACCTAGTTGTTTAGAAATTTGTGAAAACTTTCCGTGACTTGCCTTACCTACTTGAGAAGGTGCACCGTATTAGTGCCCATTTCCACAATTCCTCTACTGCTTTTGCTGCTTTTACAGCACTGCAAAAGCAGTTGAATTTGCCAAGTCACCGACTCATTTGCGACCTGCCCACGAGGTGGAACTCCACCTATCATATGTTGGCGAGTATTAGTGAACAGCAGAGGGCAGTAGCTGAATACCAGCTTCAACATGCCCGTCAGACTGAGAGTCAGCCACCACACATAAAAACTGTCGAGTGGGCGTGGATCACTGACATTAGTGAGGTTCTTTAGAACTTTCAGAACTGCACCAACCTTGTGAGCAGTGATCAGGCTATTACAGCGTAACCATCCCGCTGCTGTGTCTCTTGAAACAATCACTGCATAATCTCAAAGAGGAAGCTTTGAGTGCCCAGCATGTTGGTATTGAGCCAGATTTCCTAATGGGTGATACTACCCAGCCTAGCCAATATTCTGAGGCAACATTAGGTGATGAGGAGGAAGATGAGGAGGTAGAGGACTTGTTTTTCTGTGCTACCGAGGGGACTCGTAATGCTACAGAGGGGACACCCAACCCAAGCTTCATGTCTGTCCAGCCTGGATGGGCTGGAGAGGAGGAGGTGGAGAAGGAGGAGGAGGCGAGTCAGCGTGAGGAGAGGATGGGTACTGTTTCTACTGTTCAGGACACAGAACTTTTGCCTTTTAGCAGCTTGGCCCACATGGAACCGTTCATGTGTAAGTGTCTGTGGCAAGACCCTTGCATGATACACATTTTATCCAACAGTAATAATAATAATAATTTTTATTTATATAGTACCAACATATTCCGCAGCACTTTACAATTAAACGGAGATATGTACATACAATAAATTCAGTTTAAACAGCTACATTAGGAGTGAGGTCCCTGCTCGCAATCTTACATTCAACAAGGAAATGGGTGGGCACAATAGGTGAAAAGTGCTTGTTGTTTCAGGTCAGGCAAGTATAATAAGTAGGGATTTTCATATAAGACAGCATGATCCGGTCATCAGCCAGTATGTTTAAGTGCAATAATCAAGTCTCGAGTGTAGCTATCGTGTGCATGGAGGGTGTGGAGACAGATGAATAGTAGGGTGCAGATTCAGAAAAACATTTAGAAGGAGGGAACAGGGGAAAGTTAGTTTGATGAGTAGTTGAGGAGGTAGGCTTGTTTAAAGAGATGGGTTTTTAAAGCGCGCTTGAAGACGTGGTGGCTAGGCATCAGTCGGATCATCTGGGGTAGAGAATTCCAGAGAAGTGGTGCAGCACGAGAGAAGTCTTGGAGATGGAGGTGCGAGGTTCAGATTATGGGGGATGTTAGTCTTAGGTCATTTGTAGAATGGAGGGCACGTGTAGGGCAATAGACAGAGATGAGAGAGGAGATTTAAGGCGGTGCAGAACTGTGGAGAGCGTTGTGGGTGAGAGTGAAGCGTTTATATTGGACCCTGTAGCAAATGGGCAAATAGTTTAATGACTGGCACAAGATGGAGGCATTGGTGAAGTGGCTGGACAGAAATAAAACCTTGGCTGCTGCCACATTCAGAACGGATTGAAAATAAGAAAGTTTGGTAAGAGGGAGACCGATCAGAAGAGAGTTGCAGCAGTCCAGACGAGAGTGAATAAGACCGACAGTTAAAGTTTTAGCAGTTTAAAAGGTGAGAAAAAGTCGGATTATGGAGATATTTTTAAGGTGCAGGTGACAAGAGCGACCTATACTGGTTGGCCACCTTTCAAGATCCACGGTACAAGGAGAAATTTCCTTCTCTTCTTTTGGAGTCAAACAGTTTTACAATTGAATCGATCAAGAGGGCCGTTGTAGATCAGTTGCTGAAAACATCACCCTCAGATAATGCTGGTGGCAGAGGTACCAGCTCTTTTCAATACCAAGGTATAATGGGGAGAGACAAGAACACCAGCTCCAACAGAGGTGGAGGAAAAATGTGCACAAATTGGGCAATTTTCAATAAACCAGCACAACAGTAAAGGCTATCTGTGCCTGTAAAATTGCCAAGGAGGGATAAGTTGCAGAACATGGTCAAGGGGTACTTAAGTGACCATACGTGCGTCCTTTCTGACGCTTCAGTTCCCTTTAATTATTGGGTGTCTAAGATAAACACTTGGCCTGACCTCTCCTTATATGCCTTGGAGGTGCTGGCCTGCCCGCTGCTAGTGTTGTGTCTGAGGGTGTTTTCAGTTCCGCTGGGGCAATCATCACTGATAGGCGCACACGCCTCTCCATGGAAAATGCACACAGACTTGCTCTGATTAAATTCAGGACTGGATATCTCCACAGTTTGTAATCCCTCCAGATGACAGCAAGTCAACCTAAATTCACCAAAAATGCAGATTCATGCTACTGCTGTCACCACCTTACCATAACAACCCGTTTCCTTCCTGCGTCAACCATGACTCAGTCCATAGGGCTAATTTTAAGAAACCTTATGCACATTGTGCAGTGGACAAACCAGGACAGTGTTCCTACTCCAGCCTAACTACTATTTGTGTTTGGAGGCCCTTGGGATGGTGGCTTCCTGCGTCAACCATGACTCAGCCCATAAGGCTAATTTTTACAAACGCTACGCAGATTGTGCAGTGGACAAACCAGGACAGTATTCCTACTCCAGCCTAACAACTATTTGTGATTGGAGGCCCTTGGGATGGTGGCTTCCTGCATCAACCATGACTCAGCCCATAAGGCTAATTTTTACAAACCTATGCAGATTGTGAAAGGGACAAACCAGGACTGTATTCCTACTCCAGCCTAACTACTATTTGCGTTTGGAGGCCCTTGGGATGGTGGCTTCCTGCGTCAACCATGACTCAGCCGATAGGGCTAATTTTTACAAACCTATGCAGATTGTGAAGGGGACAAACAAGGACTGTATTCCTACTCCAGGGTAACTACTATTTGTGATTGGTATCCCTTGGGATGGTGGCTTCCAAAATAGTGGTTAAAATGGCCTGGTGCTTGTTTGTAGCAGGCAGTAGGAGATGTTTGGACAACTGCTTTGTGCAGGGGAATCAAACATTTTTTATGTAGACTAATACGGACAGAAGGCAGGCTGACACCCCAAAATAGTGGTTAAAATGGCCTGGTGCTTGTTTGTACCAGGCAGTAGGAAATGTTTGGACTACTGCTTTGTGCAGGGCAATCAAAGATTTTTTACGTGCACTAATATGGACAGAAGGCAGGCTCTGACCCCTAAAACAGCGGGGAAAATAGACCAGTGTTAAAAAAAAAATGGCAGCACACAATGCTAATTCTGTGTGTGCAGGAAAAATATTGCTTTTCCTCTGACAAGAGCTGTTTTAAGATGGACACTGGAAGAATATTTTATCCTCTCCCTATCTAATACACAGGCTCTCCCCTGTACTCTGACTTTGATGTGATATTATGGAGCTAGTGAGAGGCTCCTTTAAACACAGAACTAGTACACACTGCAGGTAGCCCTTACAAGGGCTTTTGTTTGATCAAGAGGCCTAAACCCTCTCCCTAGCAGCTCAGCGATCTCTCCCTATGCTTATAGAACGCAGGCTCCAGACGCAATGTGCACAAAATGGCGGCGGCAGGGCTTAAATAGATCCTATGACGCTGGGCGGTCAGCCAATCACAGTAATGCCACAACCAAGATGTCTGTGGCATTACTGTGATTGGTTAAGAAGCCCACCATGTTTAGTGGCTGCAAAGGAGACGCCAAAACTGCAGGGTGGGACATCCGAATATAGCGAGGCGAGTACACAAATACTCGCCGAATAACAATAAACCCTAATACAGTACTATTTGTGCAAATAGCGAATAGTAACAAATACACTCGCTCATCACTAGTAACTAGTGCAATAACTGGCATAGGGTAGAGGCATCGGTGAAGCGGCCTGATAGAAATACGACCCTGACTACTGCATTCAGAATGGATTGGAGAGGAGAGAGTTTGTTTCCAAGGAGATCAATTAGAAAAGAGTTGCAGTAGTCCATATTAGAGTGAATAAGAGTGACAGTAAGAATTTTTGCAGTATCAAAGGTGAGAAAAGGTCAGATTCTGGAGTTTTTAAGGTGCTGGTGACATGAGCAAGTGAGTGATTGTCTATGGGGAATAAAGGAAAGTTGTGCGTCAATTATGACTCCAAGACAGCAAACATGCAGTTTGGGAGTTATTGTGGCACCACCTAAGGAAATTGCAAAGTCAGGTATAGGTAGGTTAGTAGAGGGAGGAAACATAAGGAGTTCAGTTTTGGAGAGATTCAGTTTCAGGCCCTTGTTGAAGAATTATTTAAAAAAATCCCATCTGACAACGCCGGCTGCAGAGGTCACAGTTTGTTGGACAACCAAGGAGTACAGGAGAGGTAGACACAAACCAGATGCTGCAGAGGAAGGGGAACACTGTCAAAAGTCTGGGACAGTTTTCTCTGACCCTCCCTGCGCCCAGGCCCTGATACACGGGGTACTCTGACTAGGAGGGAAAGGTTTTGAAAGCTGTTGAAGGACTGCCTTGGCGACTGTACCAGCATCCTCCGTGATGCCTCTGTGCCTTACAACTGTTGGGTATCCAAGCTGGACATGTAGCATGAACTGTCTCTCTACGCCTTGGAGATCCTGGCTGCTAGCATTTTGTCAGAGATGGTTGATAGTGCTGCCAGGTGTATTATAACTGGTAGGCGCATCCGCCTGTCAACTGAAAATGCTGACAGGCTGACTCTTATCAAAATGAACAAGGACTGGATTGGCCAGACTTCTCAAGACCACCGCAGTGGAACATAAAGTCAAATCCCGTGTTTATTTTTTTGGGGGTCTATTCCCATATACCCTTTCACACCCAGACATGGGTATACGCTTCAGGATTTCTTCTATTTTATGTCACCCTCCTCTTTCTCCTTCTCCTCATCCTTCACCATCATATCACCAGGGTGACCATCATGCAACGCCCACATTATATTTTTAAGGTGTTTACGATGTCCGTAGGAACTATTTTTAGAGGCCTACCTCTAACTATATATATAATATATATATACCCCCCAAGGTATGTATGCCCACTAAGTGCATGGGCATTACCAGTCTAGGAGACCAACTCCTTAATAGAAAATAAATTTTTAACTGAAGCACTCCACTAGGTTTTTTCAAATTGGTATTTGACTGCGTCCTAATTTTTGGCAGCGCTTGAACTTTCTGCATTCGCAATAACAGTATAGGAGACCCACTTCTTAATAATGGGAAGGCCAATTCAAATAGATTCTATATTCTACAATATTACCTTATCTGAAATTTGTTTACGGGTGAGCTATCACAGTATGGATAATGTAATACATCGATCCAGCCAGGTATTATTGCCTTAAACTGTGTGCTGTCGGTGCTGTAGAAAAATACTAAAAATGTATTATTTTCCCTATTGATGCCACTGTTAGCTGCATTTACAATAGGGACAGGTGCTAGGTGGTATCATCAGCTGGAGATGAGTGTTCATTCTGGTTGCATACATCTCTTCCACAGTCCATGGCTTGATTGTTTTTTTCCATGCATTCATTGACCGATTCATAATTTTTACGATGATCTGTACTAGAAATTAATCAAGTTTGACAGAAATTTATCATAGTTGACAGAAATGAATCAAAGTTTAAACAATTTACTGATTTAATGTGTCCATTCGCAGTTTCTCTGTAGCTTCTGAATGTAAGATTTAGTGGTGGGAGACTTGAAGCTACAGGGGCTGGAATTAAAACTACAGAACTCTCCGGTGTTTTATTTCCATCCATTTCCGTGTGCTACTTGAAGTTTGTTTGGGATCATTGTCCTGCTGGAAGACCCATGAACTAGGATGCAAACCCAGCTTTATGACACTGGGCACTACATTGCGACCCAAAATCCTTTGTGAATCTTCTCATTTTATGATGCCTTACACATAATCAAGGCACCTGTGCCAGAGGCAGCAGAACAACCCCTAAATATATTTGAACCTCCACCATATTTGACTGTAAGTACTGTGTTCTTTTATTTGTAGGCCTCATTCCAATTACAGTAAACAGTTGAATGATGTGCTGCTTTACAAAAAAGCTCAATCTTGGTCTCATCTGTCCCCAAGACGCCTGCTGGCCCTCTAAAAATAGCGACGGCCGCCTGCTGGCACTCTATAAAAGTTGTGAGGGCCACCTGCTAGATATCCATAAATTGTGACAGCCTGCTGGACATCCAAATTTCAAACTTTACAGAATATATATGAACAAGAAAATGTGACCACCTCATATGGATACATTATATTGCAGCAGCAAGATGCGGCTATGAAAAGCATAACTGGTTGAAGATCCTCTAACAATAGTAAGGGCTGGCTGATGTCCCTGTAAAAATAGGATTTGTGACTTTCAGAGTCCCTCCTTCATAAATGAAACAGGATGTGTCTGATCATATCTCACACGCCACATGGCTAGATAAGGTGGTGTAAGATGGCCACTGGACATGTCCTTGAGGGGAGATATGTATCACTGAGGTTGGTAGCTTCAGTGATGTAAAACCGGGAAAGCATGCTCCAGCACACATAGTGCTGAGAAAGTTAATTAGGCGTATCAGGGCCGGTTTTTACAAGCAGCCAATGACCCAATGAACTGCAGCACAGGACGGCGCTGTGCGTACTTTGCATATCCTGTCTGCAGTGCTGTTCCTCAACGAGGCGAGGGACCACAGGCATGCCTCGTGTTAGTGAATGGAGTGCAAGTGACTGCTCTGTTAGACTCGGAGTTTGGTAACCCTAGTGAGGGCCACAATTCCTCATCGTCTGGTTCCGGGGAAAAAGGTCGGTGTCCATTGTATCCATGGGGACGCTAAGGACTACACTGCGGCCCGAGTGGTCATTGACACAAACTGTGGCGCCAAGTCTCATGAGGTGGGCGTAGACAAGGACCCTGCACCCTGTTATAATAGGGCGGGACTTTGCCTTGCTATGGGACTTGTGAAAGAAAGGGAAGAAGCCAGGTTGACCAGACAACAACCAGATTGCTCATGAAGAAACGTCATCACAGGCCGCCGCCGGGTTTCCTTTTTGTGTACTTGTTGGGAATGAGGGTGAGGCAGCATCCCCGGAGGCCAACATCCCTGAGCAAGAGGTGTCCGGGGGAAACTTTGGAACCGCCCAGCTCAGAGACTTGACTCTAAAAGAGACGTTTGATAATGTCACTGTTCTGAATGGCGTTGCTCAAGAGCTGACACCTGATATCCATACTTTGCCGTAAATGAGGAGTTACTATATTGGGTCACCAAGCTCAGAGGGGACGTAATCGAGCAGTTACTAGCACCAGGGCCGTACAGACGCAGGGTGTTAGATATGGCCCATGCACATTTCTTAGGTTGTCATATAGGGGTAGAAAAAACCCATGGAAGGATCCTCCAGAGGTTCTACTGGCCCGGGTGTCACTGAGAGATATTGAATTATCTCTCAGTGTCTCCTGTCCCACCTGTCAGCTCATTTAGTGCTTCTGCCTATCATTGAGGTCCCGTTCTATCGCATTGCCATAGATTTAGTGGGACCCCTGGTCAAGTCGGCCAGAGGTCATCATCAATACATCCTGGTGGTACTGGACTATGCTACCCTGTATCTGGAGGCCCTACCACTACGAAACTCCTCTTGCAAGTGAATAGCCCCGGAGTTGGCCCATATCTTTTCCAGGACGAGGTTGCCTAAAAAATCCTAACGGATCAAGGGACTCCATTTATGGCAAGAGTAATGAGGGAGTTGCGATAGGTCCTGAAAATCACACAACTCAGAACCTCAGTCTACCACCCACAGACAGATGGCTTGGTGGAGAGGTTTAATAAAACTTTGAAGGCCATGTTGAAAAAGGTTGTAGAGAAAGACAGCCAGGACTGGGACTGTCTACTGCCATACCTTCTATTATCTATCAGAGAAGTCCCACAGGCCTCTACTGGATTCTCCCCTCTCCAGCTGTTGTATGACCGACACCCCTGTGGACTCCTGGACATGGAAAAAAAGACCTGTGAGGCGGAATCTACACCCTGCAGGAGTGTAATCGAACATGTGGCCCAGATGAAAGAGAGGATTGCAGAGGTGATGCCCATTGTGAAAGAAGACCTCCTCAAAGCACAAGAGGCAGAGTCAAGGGTGTATAATAGATCAGCAAGGGTGAGACACTTCAACACTGGGGATTGGGTACTAGTGCTTGTACCTACAGTGGAAAGCAAGCTCCTGGCCAAGTGGCAGGTCCCCTATGAAGCCCTTCCAAGTGTACCACGTCAACCTGATTAAGCCATGGCGAGACAAGGAGCCGGTGGAAGCTCCGTGTTTGGTGGCGAAGATTGAAACCAACATGGAGGAAGTCAAGGTGGCAGAGTCGCTGTCACATGCCCAAAAGCAACAATGCAGAGAGTGGCTGTAGTGGAACAGGGACCTGTTCTCGGATCTAGCGGGCTGTACTCAGGTCATAGAGCATGAGGTGCTTACGGAACCTCATGTCCGAGTGAATATGAAGCCATATCGGATTCCTGAAGCCCGCCGAGAGGTAATCTCGAAGGAGGTGAAGCACACGCTGAAACTAGGGGTCATCGAAGAGTCCAAGATTGGCTGGTCCAGTCCCATAGTCTTAGTGCTGAAACCAGATGGAGAATGGCAGTTCTGCAAAGACTATAGGAAACTGACTGAGGTCTCTAAGTTTAATTCATATCCAATGCCTAGGGTAGATGTACTAATTGAAAGGCTAGGGGCGGCCAGGTACATTACCACCCTGGACTGCACAAAAAGGTATTGGCAGATTCCTATGTTCCTATGTTCCAAGAGGCCAAGGAGAAAATGGCCTTTTCAACACCAGATGGGTGTTTCCATTAGATCAGGATGCCGTTTGGGTTGCAAGGGGTACCAGCTTCCTTCCAGAGAGCCATGGACCGGATCCTAGCTCCCAACAAGAAGTATGCAGCAGCCTACCTGGATGATATTGTGATCTACAGCCAGGATTGGGGTGGCTATCTGAGCAAAGTTCAGGCGATATTCGATGCTCTATGGAAGGTGGGGTTTTCCATTAACCTGAAGAAATGTGTCATGGGCATGGAGGAGGCCAGATATTTGGGCTATGTCATAGGTAGAGGCATGATGAAGACCCAAGTAAATAAAATTGACGCGAAGCAGGGTTGGCCACAACCTCTCTCAAAAAAGCAGATCAGAGAGTTCCTGGGCATCTAGGGCTACTACCGCCGGTTCATCCCTAACTTGGCCATGACAGCCGTCCCTTTGACAGACCTCCTTGAGGGGACAAAATCGGCTATGGCTAACAGGTCTCCAGAAACCGAGATGACATTCCAGGAACTCAAGCAAGCCCTTTGTAAACAGCCGGTGTTGGTGGCACTGGATTTCTCAAAGGAGTTTGTGGTCCTGACGGACGCGTCAGATTTCGGGCTGGTAGCTGTCCTATCACAAGAGGTGAACGGCGAAGAGCACCCCATAATGTATTTAAGCCAGAAACTAATGTCTTGTGAGAGAAAATACTCCATAGTGGAGAAGAAATGTTTGGCCATCAAACTGCATGGCAATGCTGACGCATTGTTGAGGATTCACTATTTGTTAGCGGAAGGTGGGCAGAGGGGGGGTATGTAAGATGGCCACCGGACATGTCCTTGAGGGGAGATATGTATCACTGAGGTTGGTAGCTTCAGTGATGTAAAATCAGGAAAGCATGCTCAAGCACACGTAGTACTGAGAGGGTTAATTGGGCTTATCAGGGCCGGTTTTTACAAGCAGACCGAGTGTCTCATTCAGTGTCTGTGGCTGGAGGTGTGGAGACCTCCAGCGTGTTTGTACTGAAGGACACTGCCAGTGAGATGGTGAACCCGCAGTACTGCATGGACTGTTTGTTTTGCTGTTTTGTTACTTTGTGCCAGACAAGGTTGTGTTTTTGTTTACTTTCCAAGTGCAGTTTATGAAGTCACAATAAACCAGCTGTGGACATTTTTTAAACAAACTGTATCCTGTGCCTACCTCAAGAAGCTGAGTGAGTACTAGTGTTGAGCGAGCACTAAAATGCTTGGGTGCTCGAAGCTCGGGCCGAGCACACCGTGATACTCGGGTGCTCGACCTGAGCAACGAGCCCAATGTTAGTCTATGGGAGACCCGAGCATTTTTGCGGCGGCACCCCCGGCAGTCTGTAGAAAGCCTAAAAAGTGCCCAAAACGAAAGTGACAGTGCTCAAATGACATGGGGACAGCATGGGGATTGCCACAGGAAGCATTTCTGACCCCCAGGTCATTGTTGTCAACAACGTGGTCAGAGGTATTAAGCCACTTTTACGGGCTCACAATAAAACATTCAAAAACAAAACTGAAACTGTTTTCCTGTGAAATATGTTAAGGAACTTCCTTTCCAGGGTAAAGACTTGTGTATAAGGTAAAATAAATAACCAAAAACAACAATACTCCTCCACACCTTGGGCTATGTTTTTAGCATTTTTTATGCGTTTTTGCACTTTTGTATTGCTTTCAACTGTGACAAATGCATTCACCGGGAAATGTCATTTTAACATTTTCAACCTTATCTGGCCATGTGCTGTGTGACACATGCATACAGTGCTGAAAAGACATGGGAACAGCATGGGGAAGACCCCTGGAAGCATCTCTGACACCCAGGTCACTGCTTAAAAGTGTGCCCATCAGAAGTGATCCTTGCCGCATCAGAAGATGCAGACTTGCAACTATCCCCATGCAAGTCCTTGTCCCAGGGCACTGTTCAATTGTACCTCCCCCATTCCTTGCAATGCAAGCGCAAATATGCAGCCAACCACCCACCCACCCGCAGGCGGCAATACTATACTGCTAGCTTGCACTTGAAATGGGGCCTTTTCGTTTGGAGGAGGCCGAAGCTGGCCACTACCTCATGGCTGCTTCAGCAGCGAGGTCTCCATACTCAGTCCCCAGCCACCACTCTTTGTCCCGGTAACCTTCCCCGCAATTTTCTTAGCCTAGCCTGCTTTAGGGTAGCATTGGACGAGCCCACCAGAGAACCAGACTCCTCTGGTGGGCCCTGGCTTCTCCATCAGGGGAGTTGAGAGTGCCAAGGTGAGGAGCATGATGATGATGATAGAAGTTAGCATTTGCTTTGTTTTCTTGGAATGCAAACATAAGTGTGCAGCCTGCCACCCACCGACCCCCAGGCTGCAATACCATACTGCTAGCTTGCTTGCACTTGAAATTAGATTTTTAGGCTTGTGGAGGCAGACGCCGGCCACCATGTCATGGCAGCGTTGGCGGCCTGGTATCCATACTCAGTCCCCAGCCGCCCGGCGGCCGGGTGTCCACACTCGGTCCCCAGCCGCTAGGGGGCGGCCGGGTGTCTGTACTCGGTCCTCAGCCGCCTCTATTTGTCCCGGTGCGCCTTATACACAAGCACGCATACAAAAACATTACCTGTGCCCTCCCCAGTGCATTTAATGGGAAGGACAGCCTATTCTGCTGTAGTGTATGCACACCAACCCCCTGTTCATAGCACATGCGAAGATGCCTCCCGCCCTGCACCTGTCGTTGCAAACTTGCAACTATCCCCATTCAAGTCCTTGTCCCAGGGCAGTGTTCAATTGTACCTCCCCCATTCCTTGCAATGCAAGCGCAAATATGCAGCCAACCACCCACCCACCCGCAGGCGGCAGTACTATACTGCTAGCTTGCACTTGAAATGGGGCCTTTTCGTTTGGAGGAGGCCGAAGCTGGCCACTACCTCATGGCTGCTTCAGCAGCGAGGTCTCCATACTCAGTCCCCAGCCACCACTCTTTGTCCCGGTAACCTTCCCCGCACTTTTCTTAGCCTAGCCTGCTTTAGGGCAGCATTGGACGAGCCCACCAGAGAACCAGACTCCTCCGGTGGGCCCTGGCTTCTCCATCAGGGGAGTTGAGAGTGCCAAGGTGAGGAGCATGATGATGATGATAGAAGTTAGCATCTGCTTTGTTTTCTTGGAATGCAAGCATAAGTGTGCAGCCTGCCACCCACCCACCCCCTGGCTGCAATACCATACTGCTAGCTTGCTTGCATTTGAAATGAGATTTTTAGGCTTATGGAGGCAGACGCCGGCCACCATGTCATGGCAGCGTTGGCGGCCTGGTATCCATACTCAGTCCCCAGCCGCCCGGCGGCCGGGTGTCCACACTCGGTCCCCAGCCCCTAGGGGGCGGCCGGGTGTCTGTACTCGGTCCTCAGCCGCCTCTATTTGTCCCGGTGCGCCTTATACACAAGCACGCATACAAAAAAATTACCTGTGCCCTCCCCAGTGCATTTAATGGGAAGGACACCCTATTCTGCTGTAATGTGTGCACACCAACCCCCTGTTCATAGCACATGCGAAGATGCCTCCCGCACTGCACCTGTCATTGAAAACTTGCAACTATTCCCGTTCAAGTCCTTGTCCCAGGGCAGTGTTCAATTGTACCTCCCCCATTCCTTGCAATGCAAGTGTGGCACCCTGCTACACACAGGTACCACAGGACCCAAAAGGGTGCATGGATGGACTTCTCCACAAGAGGTCCTCACTACACACAGACACCTCCACCCTTCCACCTCATACCACCAGAGGGAGTCCTGTTAGGGATATATATACTGGAGGGTGGAGTTAGGTAGTGAGAGTGTGCTGGCACTTGAGATCAGTGAAGAGGCAGCACCTGTTGTGCTGCCGTGCTGAGGGCAAGCCAGGGCCCAAAGCACGTGCTGAAGCCTGAGGGCCTAGAGCGTGGCCGGAGGCAAGGAGAGGAGAGAGGAGTTAAGGGGCAGAGGAGCATCTTAGGCTCACCCCAGAACACAAACCGGACACCTGGTCAGCGCCTACAGGATTCTATACGCCAAGTAGGAACAACCGGTATACCAGGAGGATTCCAGACCCCTGGTCAACCTGAAGCTATAAGCATTTACATAACTAGGAACCACGAAGGCCCCAGCGTCCAGGGATAGTGGTAACCAGAGAAAAGTTCTACTACCAAGCAGACAGGTGAGAGAGTGAAACAGTACAGAAGCTAGGCCTAGTTCCAGGCTGGTCAGGAGCTTCAGAGAGAGAGGAAGAAACGGATCAGGAGGCCTACTACCCGCTCACTGGGGAGAGTCCAGAAGTGCACCCTTCCTACTAAGTACCGTGGACCATACCTGCCATTTACACCAGTAAAAGGTACTGAAGCAAATCCCATGTTCCGTGTCAGTCATTCCCCCTGACCCGACTGGGCCACATCTCAGCTGCCATCCCATCACCCCTGGAGGTCAGCAGCAGCACTGGTACCCATGAAAAGGAGCTACAGGTGGCGTCACGAGACAAAACTGTTATTCATCCCTTCAAGTAACAAACCCTTTTAAAGAGTGACCCCAGGGTACGGGCCTGGGAGCCGACCGCCGTGACATCCCAAGAAGATAAAGGCCCAGGTACCGAGTCCCCTCATATCCCCATGGGCGAGTCAAAAGCGCAAGTATGCAGCCTGCCACCCACCCACCCCCAGGCTGCAATACCATACTGCTTGCTTGCACTTGAAATTGGGCCTTTTAGGCATGTGGAGGCGGAATCTGGCCACCACGTCATGGCTGCGTCGGCGGCCTGGTATCCATACTCTGTCCCCAGCCGCCCGGCGGCTGGGTGTCCACGCTTGGTCCCCAGCTGCCAGGGGGCGGCCAGGTGTCCATACTCGGTCCTCAGACGCCCCGCGGCCGGGTGCCCACACACGGTCCCCAGCAGCCTGGGGGCGGTCGGGTGTCCATAAACGGACCCCAGCCGCACCTATTTGTCCCAGCGTGCCTTATACACAAGTGCGCATACCAAAACATTACCTGTGCCCTCCCCAGTGCATTTAGCGGGAAGGACAGCCTAACCACAAACACGTGGACAAGTGAATGTGGCCAGGGATCATCCATCTCACTGACGCCTTTACACTAGGTTAATATTGTGGAAGCCGGGACACAGTTGGACACTGGGATGCAACACATCCTCCAGACATAGAGGATTGCGGGTCCTGGGTCAATCAGGCTTCAACACAAAGTTCAGAAGGTAGACAGCAGCAGTGGTCAGCCTCCTACACAACGAGTAAATTATTCATGATCATGAGGCCATCAATCTGCTTATCTTTCTGTTCCTTGGAATGCAAGCGCATGTATGTATTAGCGGCTAGGCCTGAGGTGGTCAGCATTTTGGCGCATATCCTACCTCCTCCAAGGATTGCTGGATGTTTTCCTGCTACTATCCCAGTTCTATGACTCCCGTTAAAACAAAGCTTCAGGTGATGAATGATGGATGAGGTGGTGGCAAAGGAGAAAGAGCAGGAGGAACAGGGACCATTCACATCAATATCAGGCCAGTCAACCACACATGTATTGTAGGATATGTTTCTGTACCAAAAAGAGCAGTTCGGCTACACAGTTATAGGGCAAACAGTGAGTGCAATGCCTACCAAAAATTTCGAGCCACTCCAATGCCGCTTAGAAGTGACATGGAGGTCAGAGGGCCTTAACTAAACTGTTTTTTCCATTTATAGTAACTGGGTTTCCTGTACACTGTTGGCCTAAGCAGTAAATGGAAGGCTTTCCAAAAATTATGAGGAACTGCAATGACCCCCTGAAACAGACGTGGATTACAGCATACGAAAAACCTTCTACCCATTATTGGTGAGTGGGTCTCCCTTAGTGTTCACCTATGCATTGAAAAGCAAAAGCTGACTAAAATTAGGAGGAAATGCAATGCCCATTGGAAGAGTCGTGGAGGTTAGAGGTAATTAAAAACAACATTTCAATGCCCCTTGGAAGAGCTGTGGAGTTTAGAGTGGTTTAACAAGATGGTTTTAATGCACCTTGGAAGAGATGTGGAGGTCACAGTAGCTTAACAAGACGGTTTTAATGCCCCTTGGAAGAGTGGTCGAGGTTACAGTGGAATAAAAAGACAATATCAATGCCCCTTGGAAGAGACGTGGAGGTCCCAGTGGAATAAAAAGACAATATTAATGACCCTTGGAAGAGACGTGGAGGTCACAGTAGCTTAACAAGATGATTTTAATGCCCCTTACAAGAGCCATGCAGTACAGCATATTAAAAACATTATTCCCATTATTGGGGAGTGAGTCTCCCATAATCTTTGCCTATGCCTTCCAAGCAAAATCTGCCAAAAATTAGGATGGAGGAACTTGCAACGGCCCTTACAAGAGCCATGCAGTACAGCATATTAAAAACATTATTCCCATTATGGTGGAGTGGGTCTCCCATAGTCTTTGCCTATGCCGTCCAAGCAAAAGCTGCCAAAAATTAGGACGGAGGAACTTGCAATGCTGGTAACACGGACCATGGTCACCCTAGTGGTATAGTGGTGGTGGAGGCTGAGGATAAGGAGAAGAGCAAAAAACAGCCGAAATAAGGAAGCGTATACCCATGTGTGGGTGTGAAGCGGTGCATGGGAATACACCTCCTGAAATAATACAGTGGATTTGACTTTATATTACTCTGCTGTCATTTGGTGGTGATGAGAAGTCTGGTCCAATCCAGCCCTTGTTCATTTTGATAAGGGTCAGCTTGTCAGTTGACAGGCGAGTGCGCTTATCAGCTATAATTCCCCCAGCGGCAGTAAAAACACGCTCCGATAACACGCTAGCGGCAGGCCAGGACCTCCAAGGCATACAGAGCGAGTTCATTCCAAGTGTCCAGCTTGGATACCCAATAATTAAAAGGCACAAAGGAATCACGGAGGATGCTGGTACAATCGGCAAGGTACTCCCTCACCATCTTTTGAAACTTTCCACTCCTTGTGAGAGTACCCCGCACCTCAGGGCCTGTAAGCTGGGCGGGTCTCAGAAAACTGTCCCAGAACATTGACAGTGTTCCCCTGCCTCTGCTGGATTGGAGTTGCGTCTCTCTCGCCTGTACGCATTGGTTGGGCAACGAACTGTGACCTCTGCCACTAGCGTGTTCAGATGGGAATTTTTTTAACAGTTCTGCAGCAAGGGCCTTCTGGTACTGCCCCATTTTTGAAGACCTCTCCACCTCAGGAATAAGAGAGTGAAAGTTCTCCTTGTAGCGGGGGTCTAAAAGTGTCACCAACCAGTAATGACTGTCACCCAACATTTTGACAATGCCAGGGTCACGGTTAAGGCAGCGTAACATAAAGTCAGCCATGCGTGCCAGACTGGTAAAGGGCAAGACTTCCGTGTCCTCACCAAAATGACGACTGACCATGCTCTCCTCCTCCTCCTCCCCTCTGTCCTCAGGACACCCATGCTGAACCGACGGTATGACAGTTGTACAGGTACTACTGTCTACAGCGCATGATACCAGCTCCTGTTCTTCCTCCTCCTCCCCTTTCTCTCCCTCACTGTCCCCCAATGTACGCTGGTATGAGGCTGGGCTGTGTGTAATCGCCCGCTACGGCTTCTTGATACATCTCATCATTCTCTGGCTGCAATGCCTCCTCTTTAATTCTCTGCAGAGAGCGTTGCAAAAGACAGACAAGTGGGATGCTGACACTAATGATGGCGTCATCACCACTCACCATCTTGGTGGACGCCTCAAAGTTTGTCAGGATGGTACATATGTCAGACATCCAGGTCCACTCCTGAGGTCTTATGTGTGGAGTCTGACCTGAATATCGACGGCCTTGTTGCAGCTGGTACTCCACAACTGCTCTCTTCTGCTCACAAATCCTTTGCAACATGTGGAGGGTAAAGTTCCAACGTGTGGGGACATTACACACCAGTCGGTGTGCCGGAAGCTGCAAACGCTGCTGCAACACAGCAAGGGCGGCGGAAGCTGTAGCCGACTTCCGAAAATGAATAGTATCTGACCCAGCACCACAATTATCAAAAAACACATGCTTGTGCCAAAGTCCCTGTATAAATATTAAGGAAACAAAAAAGGAAAAAGAGGGGTAATAATGGCACCAAGCGCGTTAAATGATTAAGTAAGAATACAATATCATGAGAAAAATATGGAAATTTTATTATTAATAGGACACCGAACACAACCATTTAAAAACATGATTAAAAAACATATAAGACAAAAAAGGGGACATCTTACAGTAATTGACATATAGATCCAATATAATATATAATTACAAACAATTAGTCCATGGAAAATATTTAGCAGATGTAATAAATAACCTAACACATCTGGTATTTGCACAGTAACATAATTAGGGTATACCGTCCATTATCCAATATATATGGTCCCCAGACAAATGGGATACCTAATAAATACATAAATAGTAAGTATTAGATAGTCCCAGAATAAGAAGGAATCAAAAAGTACAAACCATATGTATCCACAGAGAAATAGAGGAGATGTCAAAATACAAAACCTACGCATTACGCCATCCAATTATGGCTTCCTCATGGGTATAATGTCAGTGTCCCAAGCATTTTGTAATATATACTCCAGAAACCACATACACCCATTAGTCAAAGAGAGAGTCCATGAAAACCAGTGCTGGACCAAGATCATAAGGAAGGAAATAGCCCCTAAGACTCACTATAGGATATAGGAGTCCTCAAGTTGTATTCTGGTATCCACATTTGCACACTACCTGCCATAACCTAATTAAAGATAAGCTGCAGCATATCAGAAGAATCTGATTGTGTGCAAATACAGGGCGTGCGTTCCACATTGGAATGCACAGTCAGAGCAGAAAGCACATACCGGAAATAGAGATGTGTGCAGGAGGAATCTCCCCCTCCCATTGATGTGCGCGTCAGGGTGGAATGCATAGTGCAGGAGAAAACCAGAAATTACAAGCTACGGGGGCCGGGGCTAAACAGTCCCTGTAAATCCCCAGCAGGAGAATGAGATAAGGAGTGACACTAAAGGCAGGAACCCAAGATGTACACAGGGAGGGCCCAGATAACACACAGAGGCACAGTCATGCAGATCCAGGACAGCAAGAGGTGGGGGGAAAGGTCCACACCGCGCAGCAATTAACAGCACTAACTGTCAGAAGCAAATGGCACCTTACAAAAAAATGAATTAGTAGTTGTTATCAAATACACTAGTGACTCACATATCTCAAATAATTAATAGATAGCAAAAAATAAATATATCAAAATATGATAATAAATGGAGATAGTTAACCCCTTACTTACCGGGGACGTATTAGTACGCATATTTGCGTACCCCCCGTTCAGTGAGGGCTGCTGCGCTGAGCCCTCACTGAACGGAGCACATGTCAGCTGATTCTTACAGCTGACATGTGCCCGCAACAGCCGCGGGTGGAATCGCGATCCACCCGCGGCTGTTAACCAGTTAAATGCTGCTGTCAATCTCCGACAGCAGCATTTAACGCGCGCTTCCGGGTAGCGCGTCATAAGCCCCGCCCACCGGCGACCCCGTCACGTGATCGCGGGTCGCCGATGGGCGTGCATGACAACCCAGGGTCTGCAGCAGACGCCTGTGGTTGTCATGATCTTGTCGCTATGAGCGCCACCTAGTGGTCGGCGCTCATAGCACAGGACCATTTCTGCTGCATGCAGGGGACCTGCTCGTCCCCTGTATGTAGCAGAGGCGATCGGATAGTTGCTGCTTCTAGTCTCCTATGGAGACTATAGAAGCATGCAAAAAGTAAAAAAAAAAAAGTTTTTAAAAATATAAAAAAAAATAAAAAAATATAAAAGTTTAAATCACCCCCCTTTCGCCCCATTCAAAATAAAATATATATAAAAAAAACCCCACATACACATATTTGGTATCGCCGCGTTCAGAATCGCCCGATCTATCAATATAAAAAAAGAATTATTCCGATCGGTAAACGGCGTAGCGAGAAAAAAATTCTAAATGGCAGAATTACGTTTTTTGGTCGCCGCAAAATTGCAATAAAATGCAATAACGGGCGATCAAAACATCGGATCTACCCCAAATGTTATCAATAAAAACGTCAGCCTGGCACGCAAAAAATAAGCCATCAACCAGCCCCAGATCACGAAAAATGGAGACGCTTAGAAAATGGCGCTATTTTTTTATTATTTTTTTTACCAAATTTTGGAATTTTTTTTCACCACTTAAATATAAAAGAACCTATACATGTTTGGTGTCTATGAACTCGTAATGACCTGTAGAATAAGAAGGGCAGGTTTTAGCATTCAGTGAACATGGTAAAAAAAATAAATAAAAAACAACTGTGGTATTGCACTTTTTTTTTGCAATTTTACCGCACTTGGAATTTTTTTCCCGTTTTCCCGTACAGGATATGATAAAACTAGTAATGGCGTTGAAAAGTACAACTCGTCCCGCAAAAAATAAGCCCTCACATGGCCATATTGACCAAAAAATAAAAACGCTATGGCTCTGGGAACAAGGGGAGCAAAAACGAAAATGCAAAAATGAAAAATGCTCCGGGGTTACCATTTGGCTCAGACATCTGAAAAGAAGTCCCGGCCAAAATATAATCAGTAGTGATTTGATAAGAGTGCTCTATCTTCTGTAAAATCCAGTAAACAACAAATCCTCATTAATCCCTTTAGGGGACACTCAGTTCATCATGTAGATCCATCTAGATTCAAGGCGTAGTAGAGCTGGTGTTACATCACCACCCCGAATATTGGGGGAAAGTCGGTCCAAGCCATAGACCATGGTCCCGGCAGTTATGCAATGATGGTGCTGTAAATAATGCATGGCCACAGTAGAGATTTGGTTTTTTGCTTTGAGATGAATCTCTGCCAGAGCAATATTCTACAGATGTTGTTGTATACGTTTGCGTAATTATTGTGATGTCTGGCCAATATAAACAAGAGAGCAAGGACAAACTAAGGCATAAATAACATTTTTAGTCCGACAATTGATAAAGTTCCTCAAGTGAAATTCCCGTTTGTCAATTGGGTTCACAAAGATATAGGTAGATGACATAAATGAGATGACTGCCGAAAATGAGCTGACAGGCGGCATACTTTGACGAGCAAATCTGGCAACTCCGGGTACGATTTAAGAAACCGCTGAACCACGAGGTTAAGCACATGAGCCAGGCATGGTACGTGTGTGATCTCGCCTCGCCTCAGAGGCGCCACCAGGTTACGGCCATTGTCATACACGACCATGCCTGGATGTAGGTTCAGCGGTCTCAGCCACAGATCTGCCTGCTCTTTCACAGCTGTCCGCAACTCACAAGCAGTGTGATGTTTATCACCTAAACTTATGAGTTTCAGCACAGCCTGTTGCCGCTTGGCGGAGGCAGTACTGCAGTGCTTCCAGCTTGTAACTGATGTGGTGATATCTGAGATGGAGGCTGAACATGAGGAGGAGGAGGAGGATGATGCGCAGGAGCTGTACACTATGGGGGCAATTCTGACTGACATAGGGCCCGCAATCCTCGGTGTTGGGAGGATGTGTTCCGTCCCAAGGTCCCACTGGGTCCCGGCTTTCAATATGTTTACCCAGTGTGCCGTCAGGGAGATGTACCGTCCCTGGCCACAAGCACTTGTCCATGTGTCCGTTGTCAGGTGGACTCTCCCAGTAACTGCGTTGTTGAGGGCACGGCAGATGTTTTGGGACACGTGCTTGTGTAGTGCGGGGATGGCACATCGGGCAAAATAGTGTCGGCTGGGGGCCGAGTACCGAGGGACGGCCAACGCCATAAGGTTGCGGAAGGATTCCGTCTCCACCAGCCTAAAAGGCAGCATTTCCAACGCAAGCAGTCGTGAAATGTGCGAGTTTAGGACTGTGGCCTGTGGGGCGTTGGCTGCAAATTTGCGCTTTCTTTCAAAAGTCTTTGATATGGACAATTGAACGCTGCGGTGGGATGTGGACGTGAATGTTGATGCTGTTTCTTGAGAAACTGCCATAACAAGTGAAGAATGAGAGGAGGGGGCATCTTTGCATGCAGTATGGACAGGGGATTGCCTTGCACGCACAACAGGGGTTCTCTTACATGCACAAAAGTGGAAGAAGCAGTGGTGACACCCGCTGACAAAGTCGGGTGCTTTGCTGACATGTGCCTGATCTTGCTGGTGGTGGTCAGTAGTGTTGAGCCACCCCCGTAGTGTTCGAGTTCGGTTCGGTTCGTCGAACACCCGTGTGTTCGCCGAACTGTTCGTCGAACTGTTCGTCGAACACCTTCGAACACCGTTAAAACCAATGGCAGGCAAACAAAAACACATAGAAACACATAGAAAACACCTTCAAAGGTGTCCAAAAGCTGACAAACTGCTCAGAAGACACAACTAACACATGGAAAAGTGACAAGTACATATAGTCATGCGAAAAGAAAAGAGGTGGAGGAGTAAAAGGAGGGGGAGACACAGATATAGGCATGTCATGCCCTTCTAAAATCCAAAAAGTGAGAAGCCGACACGGCCAGTCCGCTCCTGCCCGTGCCACCTCCGTGTCGCCGGGTTTGTGCCAGAGCCGCGGTGAACCCTGATGGCCAGCCCCCCTCTCCCAATACTGGTGCCTGTCCGCTGGTGGGTCGAGCGAGCCCCCCTGTGGTGGAGGCAGCTCTAAGCTTTTTAATTTAAATTGTCCCTCTAATTTGAATGAATACACTTTAAATCCATTTACAAGGATCTATTGGAGGGCAAGTCTCATGCCAGCAGCCGCGTAATTCCAGCTCCAGTAGCGTCCACTAAAGCTGCTGCAGTTAAAAAGCTTTTATAAGGATCGAGCTCGGCTGTCCACCGCAAGGCATCCTACTGCCAGTCCCAGCCCCTATGCCTTGGGGTGCCTCCTGATGCTCTTCACTAAGTATCCCGTGGTCCCGAAGCATTTCCTTTGAAAAAATTAAGTGTCAAAACTACAGGTGGTGTAGCTTGCTTAACAGCCGGGATAATCCGCTGACTAGCAGACACTGCTACTAGGCACAAAGTATTTCCTGGGCTAGATGCAGTTAAAAATTTGTAAGTAGATACTCTCGTTGGATGCTGAGAAAGCATTCCATAGAGTCTCCTGGCACGCCATATATGATTCTCTTAAAAAGCTTGGGGTAGGGGTCTAGGGGACCCTTTTATAGCCAAAATCACGGCCCTGTATCACAATATGTCACCTAGGCTGAAGATAAATGGAACTGTAGCACCGAGGGCTCGGTTGCTACAGACGTATTGCACCTCACCCAGAGGTGTGATATCTCACTCTCAGATAAGGATGGAGTGTGGATCAGGACCCGACACCTGCATGCATTACACCACATTGCCGTGGGGCAGGGCGACCAATATGCCCCTGAGATGGGCACGACAGTCCCTGTCCCTGGCTGGAGTGGGGGGAGGGAACACTGAGGAAGGGGAACCCTGCAGTGCAGGAGCAGGGAGGAAGCAGTTCCTGGGTGCATTGAGAAGGGAGTATAAAAGGTGGGCACCATCTTAGTTCAGTGCAGAGAAGTCTGAGCAGAAGTGGCAGGGAGCAGGGGCTCTGCATGAGCTCTGCTCCGGAGGCGGGCCTAGTAACAGAGGCCCAGGCCTGCAAGAGGGAGAAGGAAGGAAGAGGAGCGGAGAAGGCTCCAGGAACGAGGAATGAAGGGATCCCAGGGGTGCGGACGGGCGAGTCGCCACCGCACGCCCGAATCCACCTGCGTGGAGGGGTCAGGCCAAAGGGGGAGACCGGTCCCCGAACTAGTGGAGGCAGGAAACGACCCTCAGCTAGAAACCGGAGGCTCTGACATTTTATGTGGCGCAGCCCCTTGCTCCACCCGCTAGGAAGGCACCACATAGGGTCAGGGAAACTGGCGCCAAGTTTACCAAGAGGAGGCCCGAGGCAGCCGGACAGAAGTGTTGGTAAGAAAGGCCAGACAAAGGACACACAAAGGGGGTCCTGTGAAGCGCTCCAAAGTTATCTGGGAGTTGTCTGAGCCCCTCACCTGGTGAGCACAGTACGACGTGGGCAGCCGTTACCTGCAGACGTGGTCTGGATAATAAGAACTGTGAGTAAAGGCCCTGAACTGCATCACTGTCTCCGTGTCGTTACTGCTGCTGCCCTGCACCATCACCCCCATCCTCCGCATACACTGCCCTGAGGCTATACTCCTCCCGTGGGGAGTTATGCTACGCTCTGCTGCACCCACAACACCAGCCTTAGCGGTCTGCCCTGTAGCGGCGGTTCACTCTGACCGCAATCCACGGGTGGCGTAGTCGGACATTTAAACATCAAAACCACATAAATAGTTCCGCCACTGGTTTGACCGCCCTGAGCCACGGAACCGGATCGCCGCCACGAAGACTACAACCACCAGCATCCACCAAAAAGGGTCCGGCTCCGGGTGTCCCAAGGCCCAGGGGGTGCGTCAGAACATTTTCATCACCTTTCACAATCACCAATGGGACAAGGCAGGGATGTCCTCTGTCCCCTCTCTTATACATCCTAGTGACGGAGCACCTGCTCTCATCAATTCGCCATAACCCCAATATTAGGTGGATTGAGGTGGGAGGCACCGAGTACAAGTGCTCTCTATTTGCTGATGATGTCCTAGTATATATCACTCAATCACATATATCCATCCCTGCTGTTATGGCTGAAATAGATCACTTTGTTACATGGTAAAATTTTAAAATCAATGCAGCGAAGTCTGAGGCCCTCGATGTCTCCCTCCCTAAATCCATATAGGATTCCATCCAGTCCAACTTTCCATTTGCCTGGCCCTCACAGGGTATCAAATACTTAGGAATTCCTATTCATAGAGACCTCTCCCATCTATGTTATCTTAATTTTGGGCCCTTTATTGAACAATTCCATACAGACCACGGTTGGCAAGTTAGAACTGTAAGATTCACTACGTGAACCACTGGTGTTTTGTGGAAAAGCACATGTACACCGCGTTCCAAATTATTATGCAAAAAGTGTTTAGGAGTGATAAGGGAAGAATTTGTTTGTTTGTCAGTTAAACTCATTGATGGTGATGTGTGTCAGGGCTCTTTATATCACTGTAAGCAATTGCAGACACCTGTGCTAATTAGTTTGGCAGGTGTGTCCAATGAAAGGCAAGACTACTTAAGAAGGCTCTCTCACATTATTAAGCAGCCTACATTTTCTGCCAAAATGGGAAAGAAAAAGGATGTGTCGGCTGCTGAGAAGCAACAAATTGTGGAGTGTTTAGGTCAAGGCATGACTACAATCAACATTGTGCGATGATCAGGATGAAGTGTCTTGGCAATCAAGAAGTATGTAGCTGATTCACAGTACACACGTGTGCGTGCTGATAAGGGCAAATTGAGGACTCTTTCCTACAGGCAATTACGTCAGGTTGAAAGAGCAGCGGCAAAAAAGCCTTGTCATAGCAGCAGACAAGTTTTTGAAGCTGCTTGTGCCTCCAACGTCCCCCGAACAATAAGATGCAGGGTCCTTCAGAGGTTTGCAGCTGTGCATACGCCATCCTGTCGACCTCCTCTATCCACTTCACACAAGCAGAAACGGCTCCAGTGGGCCAAACATTACATGAAGACTGATTTCAAAACTGTTTTGTTCACGGATGAGTGCCGTGCAGCGCTCGATGGTCCAGATGAATGGAGTGGAGGATGGCTGGTTGATGGACACCCCACGCAAACACGGCTACAGCGCCAACAAGGAGGAGGTGGAGTAATGTTTTGGGCTGGAATCATGGGGAGAGAGATTGTCGGCCCCTTTAGGATCCCTGAAGGCGCTAAAGATGAACTCCATAATGTATGTGGATTTTCTCAAACAGCACTTCCTGCCATGGTTCAAGAAGAAGAACCGTGTATTTCACAGCAAGATCATTTTTCTGCATGATAATGCACCATCTCATGCTGCACATAAAACATCTGCATCTCTGGCTGATATGGGCATAAAAGGGGACAAACTTATGGTGTGACCCCCATGCTCCCCTGACCTCTACCCCATTCAGAACCTTTGGAGCATCATTAAAAGGAGTGTCTATGATGGCGGGAGGCAGTTCACATCTAAGCAACAGCTCTGGGAGGGTATTCTGTCCTCATGCAAAACAATTGAAGCAGAAACCATCCAAAACCTGACAAATTCAATGGACGAGAGAGTTCAGAAGCTCCTTTCGAACAAGGGGTCCTATGTGAAAATGTAACATCACCTAGAATAAAGTTTTGAGTTGAAAACTGTTTGATTTCAGTTTCTAACAACCTGCTAATGCTTATAATTTCAAAAATGACCATTTTTTTGGTCTTTATTAAAATGAAAAGGTTGATCGAAAAGTTTGGGGGATCTAAGAGTTTGGCAACCCAGTAGTCATGATTACTTCGAATTCTGACAATATGAGGGTCATGCTGCAGGTAGTGCAGCAAGAAGGCACTTATGTGTCTTGCGCATCTCGGAGCCCCAAAATTATTTTCCGGGCTAGATGCAGCTAAAAATTATTTTTAATTTTAAATCTGGTGAAGCTTATTATAGATGGCCTAATAGGATCAGTGCTGCACACTGCTACAAAGCCCAAATTATTTTCCAGTCAAGATACAGATAAACATGATTAGTAATTTGAAAGCTTAAAACGGTTGGTAGGGTGATTTTAACCAATCATCAAGCTTTTACTCTCCCCAGGATGACACAGGGGTAGAAAAGTCGTTTCGGATCCATGATTTGTTCATCTTTATGAACGTGAGTCTGTCTACATTATCAGTGGAGAGCCGCGTGCGCTTATCTGTCAGCACACCACCAGCAGCGCTGAACACACGTTCAGACAGAACGCTGGCTGCGGGGCATGACAAGATCTCCAAGGCGTAAGTGGCTAGCTCCGGCCATTTATCCAGATTGGAAGCCCAAAAAGAGCAAGGGTCCAGTGACACAGTCGTGGCTTCAATGTTTACTTGGAGATACTCCTGTACCATCGTCTCTAGGCGTTGACTATGTGTCAGACTTCTTGTCTCCTGTGGCCTTGCAAAGGATGGGCTAAAAAAGTGGTGAAATGATTCCGCAAAATTGATGTTACCAGCAGATACTGTGGTTCTGTTACGGTTTGAGTGCTGAACACTTGACGGTCCCACGGTTGGCAAGTTGGAACTGTGAGATTCACTACGTGCACCACTGGTATTTTGTGGAAAAGCACATGTAAGATTCTGCAACAGTCTCTGCTGATACTCCTGCATGCGTGCATCCCTTTCTATGGCAGGAATAATTTCTGCAAATTTCCTTTTGTACCGGGGATCTAACAGTGTGGCAACCCAGTAGTCAGGATTATTTCTAATTCTCACAATTCGAGGGTCATGTTGCAGGTAGTGCAGCAAGAAGGCACTCATGTGTGTTGCGCATCCAGGAGCACCAAGTCCCTGTTGTGTTGGTGGCGAGGTAGCAATCATGCTTCCTTCCTCTGTCCTCTCCCCCCAACCTCGCACAACAGAAATGTGATCAAGGTCTCCCTCATCTGATGAGTCTTCCATCAGTTCGTCCTCCACTTCTTCCTGGGCTCCTGCACCTTCCTCACTAGTTTGGCTGCTACCATGCGCCCTGGTAAAATCATCTCCCCCACCCTCACATGCCTGCCGCCTTGGTGCTGCCGACTGTCTGGACCTTGCAGATGTTAGCCCTTCCGCATACAACGCCTCCTCCTCTACTTCCTCCACCTCCTCTTGTGCCACCACCTGACTCCGAATTCTGTTTAACATGTGCTCCAGCATGTAAATCACCGGAATAGTCATGCTGATAATGGCATCGTCAGCACTAAACATCTTCGTCGCCATTTCAAAACTGTGCAGAAGGGTGCATAGGTCCCTGATCTGAGACCACTCCTCCAGCGTGATTTGCCCCACCTCTGAATCTCGTTGGCCCAGGCTATACGTCAGAACGTATTGCACCAGGGCTTGTCGGTGCTGCCACAGTCGCTGCAACATGTGCAGAGTTGAATTCCACCGGGTAGGCACATCGCATTTTAGCCGGTGAAGTGGCAGGCCCAACGACTTCTGTAGAGATGTAAGTCGCTGAGCTGCGGGATGCGAACGGCGGAAGTGAGCACACAACGACCGTGCCCTCTGCAGAAGGCCATCTAGTCTGGGATAGTGGGCTAAAAATTGCTGGACAACCAGGTTCAACACGTGAGCCATACAAGGCACGTGTGTGACATTGCCCCGGCGAAGGGCCGCACCCAGGTTTGCAGCATTGTCGCACACGGCCTTCCCTGGTTTCAGGTCCAGTGGAGACAACCATTCATGAAATTGGTTCTCCAGAGCTGACCACAACTCCTCAGCTGTGTGACTCACATTTCCCAGACATTTCAATGTAAAAACCGCCTGATGACGTTGAGCCCTACTGCCAGCATAGTAAGGAGGTGTGCAGGATCCCTTCTGCGCAGTTAGAAAGCTTGTGGCATGACCAGACAGGCTTTGGGTGCAGGTGGAAGACCGAGAGGAGGTTGAGGAGGCAGAAGCAGTGGAGGAAAAATGACATAAAGAGGATTGACGCACAACTCGTGGGGACGGCAAGACTTGGACAGCAGCCCCTTGTCCTGCTGTCACCATAGTTACCCAGTGCCCAGTCAGCGACATGTAACGCCCCTGTCCATGCCTACTCGTCCAAGTGTCTGTGGTGAAATGCACCCTGTCACACACAGAGTTTCTCAAAGAAGCGGTGATGTTGTGTGCGACATGCTGGTGGAGCGCAGGCACACCTTTCTTTGAGAAGTAGTGCCGACTGGGCATCTGGTACTGGGGCACTGCGACGGACATAAGGTCTCGAAAATCCTCTGTGTCCACCAGGCGGAAAGGCAGCATTTCTGTAGCCAAGAGCTTGCAGATGGTGAAATTCAACCTCTTAGCTTTCTCATGGCTAGGAGGAAATGGTCTTTTACTTGTCCACATCTGAGGGACCGAGGGCTGGCTATTGTGCTTAGACGGGGTTGATAAGGGTGTCCCCGGCAAACTGCCGGGCTGTGAGGAAGATGCAGGCGGACATGTTAGGTTGCCTTGATCCAAAGGTGGTGCTATCGATGTCGGACAGCGCTCAAGACCAGCTGGTGTTACCACCTCCAAAGAAAATGATGACCTGCCAATCACGCTGGCTGTTGCGGGTAAAGAGGTGGCAGGTCTGCGCCCCAAAACAGGTGTGACTGCTGTCCCCCCAGTCACAGAGGATGAAGAGGCCGCGGATGCACAAGATATGGCAGACGGTGGTTGGCCCGGCCGGCTAGACCGCATTGTAGCACACTGAGCTTCCCACTGCAACTTATGCTTCATGTCCATGTGCCGGTTCATGCATGAAGTACTCAAACTATGTATTTTCTGGCCTCTACTTAGCTTTTGCTGACAAATGTTACAGATAACACGAGTTGGGTCATCTTTATCGATCTGAAAAAATGCCCAGGCTATGCAAGGCTTAGCACCCATGCGACCTGAAGAGCCACCACGACTTGTGGTGAGAGGCAGAGTTGTGTTTGAGGATGCAGTTGTTGACGTGCTTCCAGTACTACGTCTCTGTCCAGGAAGGCGCAACCTGGCCTCGTCGTCACTAGCATCTTCCTCCACCTCCTCTGCTGACCTCATCTCTTGGCTGACTGTGGGTTGACAGTAAGTGGGATCTCCGACCTCATCATCATCACCCTATGCGTTATCACACCCGTCGTCCTCAGAGCCAACCTGTTCCTGCCCTGACAAAAAACTAAAGTTGTCGCTCCAATCAGGTATTTGAGTCTTATCATCGTCTTCCTCATGGTCTCCACCAACAGGAGTTACAGTTTGGGAATGAGGGTCTACATTATGGTCAGAACCTTCTGCGTCTGGTCCTGGATCCGACTCATAAAGATTCTGGGCATCAGTGCAGATCATTTCCTCGTCTGGATTCACAGAAGCGCTGGAGTCGACCTCTGATTCCCAGGCTATAGTATGAGTAAACAGCTCTGCAGACTCAACCATCTGTTCTACCTCATACTCAGACGGGCAGCTGGAGATTTGGGAGCTGTGAGGAAGCAAGTGCGATTTGGGTGACACCTTTGAGGACTGGAGTATTTGTGATGTTGAAGTTGATGTGGAGGAGAGCCCACTTAAAGGAGCACTTGATATCCGTTGAAGCACCTGCTGTTTTTGTGCCTCATCTGGAATTTGTAGCGATTGGCGTGGCCGTAAGAAAGGGATCTTATCACATTGTCCGCTAAAAGAAGTAGACATTTTAGTTTGGCTGGAAGATGGTCTTTCTTCTGCACCTACCCCACGGACACAACCTTTTTTCCCCTTCCCAACACGCCTATTCCCCTTTCCACCAGCAGCAGGCCTTTTTCCACTCATTTTGGTGGTTAACTAATTCACAACTCTGGAGTTGTGTGCACAAAAAAACAATGGATGGCAACCGAGCAGAGCTGAGTGGCCAAACTGTGGTATTAGGCCAAAACTATTGGCTGGGTTAGATGCAGAAAAAAATTATTTTTAATTTGCAACCTGATGGAGGTCAGTATAGATGGACTAATAGACCAAGTCCCACACACCGCTAGAAGCCCAAATATTTTTTCAGAGCTAGATGCAGAAATTTTTTTTATTCAATTTGCAACCTGATGGAGGTCAGTATAGATGGACTAATAGACCAAGTCCCACACACTGCTAGAAGCCCAAATATTTTTTCAGAGCTAGATGCAGAAAAAAATTATTTTTAATTTGCAACCTGATGGAGGTCAGTATAGATGGACTAATAGACCAAGTCCCACACACCGCTAGAAGCCCAAATATTTTTTCAGAGCTAGATGCAGAAAAAAATTATTTTTAATTTGCAACCTGATGGAGGTCAGTATAGATGGACTAATAGACCAAGTCCCACACACCGCTAGAAGCCCAAATATTTTTTCAGAGCTAGATGCAGAAATTTTTTTTATTCAATTTGCAACCTGATGGAGGTCAGTATAGATGGACTAATAGACCAAGTCCCACACACTGCTTGAAGCCCAAATATTTTTTCAGAGCTAGATGCAGAAAAAAATTATTTTTAATTTGCAACCTGATGGAGGTCAGTATAGATGGACTAATAGACCAAGTCCCACACACCGCTAGAAGCCCAAATATTTTTTCAGAGCTAGATGCAGAAAAAAATTATTTTTAATTTGCAACCTGATGGAGGTCAGTATAGATGGACTAATAGACCAAGTCCCACACACCGCTAGAAGCCCAAATATTTTTTCAGAGCTAGATGCAGAAAAAAATTATATTCAATTTGCAACCTGCTGGAGGTCAGTATAGAAGGACTAATAGAACAAGTCCCACACACTGCTAGAAGCCCAAATATTTTTTCAGAGCTAAATGAAGAAAAAAATTATTTTTAATTTGCAACCTGATGGAGGTCAGTATAGATGGACTAATAGACCAAGTCCCACACACTGCTAGAAGCCCAAATATTTTTTCAGAGCTAGATGCAGAAAAAAATTATTTTTAATTTGCAACCTGATGGAGGTCAGTATAGATGGACTAATAGACCAAGTCCCACACACTGCTAGAAGCCCAAATATTTTTTCAGAGCTAGATGCAGAAAAAAATTATTTTTAATTTGCAACCTGATGGAGGTCAGTATAGATGGACTAATAGACCAAGTCCCACACACCGCTAGAAGCCCAAATATTTTTTCAGAGCTAGATGCAGAAAAAAATTATATTCAATTTGCAACCTGCAGGACGTCAGTATAGAAGGACTAATAGAACAAGTCCCACACACTGCTAGAAGCCCAAATATTTTTTCAGAGATAAATGAAGAAAAAAATTATTTTTAATTTGCAACCTGATGGAGGTCAGTATAGATGGACTAATAGACCAAGTCCCACACACTGCTAGAAGCCCAAATATTTTTTCTGAGCTAGATGCAGAAAAAAATTATTTTTAATTTGCAACCTGATGGAGGTCAGTATAGATGGACTAATAGACCAAGTCCCACACACCGCTAGAAGCCCAAATATTTTTTCAGAGCTAGATGCAGAAAATTTTTTTATTCAATTTGCAACCTGATGGAGGTCAGTATAGATGGACTAATAGACCAAGTCCCACACACTGCTAGAAGCCCAAATATTTTTTCAGAGCTAGATGCAGAAAAAAATTATTTTTAATTTGCAACCTGATGGAGGTCAGTATAGATGGACTAATAGACCAAGTCCCACACACTGCTAGAAGCCCAAATATTTTTTCAGAGCTAGATGCAGAAAAAAATTATTTTTCATTTGCAACCTGATGGAGGTCACTATAGATGGACTAATAGACCAAGTCCCACACACTGCTAGAAGCCCAAATATTTTTTCAGAGCTAGATGCAGAAAAAAATTATTTTTAATTTGCAACCTGATGGAGGTCAGTATAGATGGACTAATAGACCAAGTCCCACACACTGCTAGAAGCTCAAATATTTTTTCAGAGCTAGATGCAGAAAAAAATTATTTTTAATTTGCAACCTGATGGAGGTCAGTATAGATGGACTAATAGACCAAGTCCCACACACTGCTAGAAGCCCAAATATTTTTTCAGAGCTAGATGCAGAAAAAAATTATATTCAGTTTGCAACCTGATGGAGGTCAGTATAGATGGACTAATAGAATGATGCTATGCCCAAAAGATTTTACTTCACTAGGTGCAGTAAAAAAATTGGTATTCTATACACAGGTGGTATATCTTGCAACACAGATAGGCTACTCCACTGACTAACACACTCTGCAATAGGCCAAAAAGGATTAGCTTTGCTAGATTCAGCCAAATGCTGTGAAAAAAACTTGCACAGCACTGGCACAGACCTGCCTGACAAAAACTGATAGGAACTGATGTAACCTAGTCCTGAAAAGGACTCCAATTACAATTAGTCTTTACTCCCACAATCTATCTATTTAAGAGCACAGACCTGCCTGATAAAAGTCGTAGGAAATGCTGTAACCTAGTCCTTAAAAGGACTGCAATCACAACTATTCCCTACTCCCAAGCTATCTGTATATTTGTGCGAAAATTGGCTTGAAATTAACAAGGTATAGCGCACACAGCAACAGCGGTGCCGTCTAACACGCAGCTGCAGCAGTGAGAAAATGGTGGCGACGGGGAAAATGGCTTGGTCTTATAGGGCAAGGACATGTGACATACACTGCCAATCACACATGCCCTTTCTTGTGTGAAAAAAAGCACTTCGCTCCGTGTGTGCGCTGCTGATAGGCTGACAGATTGCACCTCCCCACTGCAAATGCGGGAAAGAGAAAAAAAAATGGAGATCTTCATTGTTCCTGCAGAGATCCATCCCCTGCCCCTCCCCCCGCCCCGCTGTACACTCAAACTGCGTATTAACATTAATTTTCATCATTACTGAGAAAAAGTTCAGTTATGATTTTGGTGCACGAACAGTTATCGAACATAACCTCGAACAGCCGAATTTTTCTCAAATTGTTCGTGTTCGCCGACCGGCTCGAACACCGCCCAAAACAGCTCGAATTTGAGATTGGCGAACAGTTCGAGTAGAACAACGCTCATCTCTAGTGGTCAGGCCGGTAGTTTTGTCACCCCTGCTGATGATGGCCTGGCAGGTGGTACAAATGGCCTTTTTGGGGTTATCAGCAGAGTCTTTAAAAAAATTCCATACTCTGGAAGACCTACCAGTTGTACTGGCAACCTCCCTCGTGTTGGTGTTACAGGGAATGGTTGCCCGCCTTCTGTCTGTGGCCACCACACTGCTTCTTCCTGCCTTTTGGGGTACTCTTCCTCCCTCCCGTGTGCTACTGGCCTCGCTCTGCGTGTCCTCCTGCCACGTTGGGTCAGTGACTAGATCATCTACCACCTCCTCCTCTTCCACTTCCGCACCACGGTCCTCCTCCTCACTTCGTGGCAATTGTGTCTCATCATTGTCCACCTCTTGTGACAAATTGCCAGCATCGCCTTCCTGTGGCCGTGGCTGTTCAAATATTTGGCCATCGTTACATGGGATCTCCTCTTCCAAAACTTCAAGCGGAGCAGGCGAGGGGCCCAAATAGGAAAATGGACGAGTGAACAGCTCTTCAGAGTGTCCAAGTGTGGGATCAGTTGCTGTCTGACAACATTTGGCATGGTGGGAGGAAGGAGCATCAGGGTGAGGAGGAGTATGCGGTCGAGACTCACGGCTACTAAGACTTGACCGTGTGGAAGACAGACCGGAGGTGCTGGTGCCCAGGGAGGTATTATCTGCTATCCAATTAATAACCTGTTCACACTGATCAGTGGTGTTGTTGTGTGCTTCCATAGTAATTTGGTCAAGAACTGGGAGCGAGAAGATGTGGCTGTTGGTTGAGGCACATTTTGACCTTGGCCACAGCCCCGTCCTCTGCACGTACCATCACCAGAACGTCCAGTTCCACGTCCCTTGCCATGTTACTTGCTCATTGTAAATGAAGTAAAATAGCTTACACTCGCACTATCAATGCCAAAAGGGTAATAAAAAGGAGATTAGAACCGTGGAAGAGGAAAACCACAGTTCTAGTTCTCTGGCCTACACCAGAATCTTTTAAACAGATATATTTGTGTCTGAACAGTCAGCGTGACACTAAAACTGTTTTTTTTATTGTAAAAAAGGCAAAAAGGTGGATTACACCCAAATTTGAACCGTGTAAGAGGAAAACCACAGTTCTAATTTCCTGGCGTCTACCAGACTATTTTAAATAGATATATTTGTGTCTGAACAGTCAGCGAGACACTCAAACTGTTTTTTTTTATGTTAAAAAGGCAAAAAGGTGGATAACACCCAGATTTGAACCGTGGAAGAGGAAAACCACAGTTCTATTTCTCTGGCCTACACCAGAATCTTTTATACAGATATATTTGTGTCTGAACAGTCAGCGAGACACTCAAATTGTTTTTTTTAATGGAAAAAAGGCAAAAAGGTGGATAACACCCAAATTTGAACCGTGGAAGAGGAAAACCACAGTTCTAGTTCTCTGGCCTACACCAGAATCTTTTAAACAGATATATTTGTGTCTGAACAGTCACCGAGACACATAAAAAAAACAGTTTATGTAAAAAGTGCAAAAAGGTGGATTACACCCAGATTTGAACCGTGGAAGAGGAAAACCACAGTTCTACTTTCCTGGCCTACACCAGAATCTTTTAAACAGATATATATGAGTCTGAACAGTCAGCTAGACACTCAAACTGTTTTTTTTATGTAAAAAAGCAAAAAGGTGGATTACACAGAGATTTGAACCGTGGAAGAGGAATACCACAGTTCCAGTTCTCTGGCCTACACCAGAATCTTTTAAACAGATATATTTGTGTCTGAACAGTCAGCGAGACACTAAAACTGTTTTTTTTATGTAAAAAAGGCAAGAAGGTGGATTACACCCAAATTTGAACGGTTCAAGTGGAAAACCACAGTTCTATTTCTTTGGCCTACACCAGAATCTTTTAAATAGATATATTTGTGTCTGAAAAGTCAGCAAGACCCTCAAACTGTTTTTTTTATGTAAAAAAGTCAAAAAGGTGGATTACACCCAGATTTGAACTGTGGAATTGGAAAACCACAGTTCTAGTTCTCTGGCCTACTCCAGAATTTTTAAAACAGATATATTTGTGTCCGAACATTCAGCGAGACACTCAAACTGTTTTTTTTATGTAAAAAAGTCAAAAAGGTGGATTACACCCAGATTTGAACCGTGGAAGAGGAAAACCACAGTTCTAATTTCCTGGCTTACACCAGAATATTTTAAACAGATATATTTGTGTCTGAACAGTCAGTGAGACACTAAAACTGTTTTTTTTATGTAAAAAAGGCAAAAAGGTGGATTACACCCAAATTTGAACGGTTGCAGTGGAAAACCACAGTTCTATTTCTCTGGCCTACACCAGAATCTTTAAAACAGATACATTTGTGTCCGAACATTCAGCGAGACACTCAAACTGTTTTTTTTATGGAAAAAAGGCAAAAAGGTGGATAACACACGGATTTGAACCATGCTAAATAGATATATTTGTGTCTGAACAGCCAGCGAGACACTCAAACTGTTTTTTTTATGTAAAAAAGGCAAAAAGGGGGATTACACCCAGATTTGAACCGTGGAAGAGGAAAACCATAGTTCTAATTTCCTGGCATATACCAGACTTTTTTAAATAGATATATTTGTGTCTGAACAGTCACCGAGACACTCAAACTGCTTTTTTTAATGGAAAAAAGGCAAAAAGGTGGATAAAACCCAGATTTGAACCGTGGAAGAGGAAAACCACAGTTCTAATTTCCTGGCATATACCAGACTTTTTTAAACAGATATATTTGTGTCTGAACAGTCAGCGAGACACTCAAACTGTTTTTTTTCATGTAAAAAAGGCAAGAGAGTGGATTACACCCAAATTTGAACGGTTCAAGTGGAAAACCACAGTTCTATTTCTCTGGCCCACACCAGAATTTTTTAAACAGATATATTTGTGTCTGAACAGTCAGCGAGACACACAAACTGTTTTTTTTATGGAAAAAGGGCAAAAAGGTGGATAACACCCAGATTTGAACCGTGGAAGAGTAAAACCACAGTTCTAATTTCCTGGCGTATACTAGACTATTTTAAATAGATATATTTGTGTCTGAACAGTCAGCGAGACCCTCAAACTGTTTTTTTTATGTTAAAAAGGCAAAAAGGTGGATAACACCCAGATTTGAACCGTGGAAGAGGAAAACCACAGTTCTATTTCTTTGGCCTACACCAGACTATTTTAAATAGATATACTGTATTTGTGTCTGAACAGTCAGCGAGACACTCAAACTGTTTTTTTTTAATGTAAAAAAGGCAAAAAGGTGGATTACACCCTGATTTGAACCGTGGAAGAGGAAAACCACAGTTCTAGTTCTTTGGACTACAACAGAATCTTTTAAACAGATATATTTGTGTCTGAACAGTCATCGAGACACTCAAATTGTTTTTTTATGTTAAAAAGGCAAAAAGGTGGATAACACCCAGATTTGAACCGTGGAAGAGGAACACCACAGTTCTAATTTCCTGGCGTATACCAGACTTTTTTAAATAGATATATTTGTGTGTGAACAGTCACCGAGACACTCAAACTGTTTTTTTTTTATGGAAAAAAGGCAAAAAGGTGATTAACACCCAGATTTGAGCCGTGGAAGAGGAAAACCACAGTTCTAATTTCCTGGAGTATACCAGACTTTTTAAAATAAATATATTTGTGTCTGAACAGTCAGCGAGACACTCAAATTGTTTTTTTATGTTAAAATGGCAAAAAGGTGGATAACTCCCAGATTTTAACCGTGGAAGAGGAAAACCACAGTTCTAATTTCCTGGCGTATACCAGACATTTTTAAATAGATATATTTGTGTCTGAACAGTCAGCGAGACACTCAAACTGTTTTTTTTTATGGAAAAAAACAAAAAGGTGGATTACACCCAGATTTGAACTGTGGAAGAGGAAAACCACAGTTCTATTTATCTGGCCTACACGAGAATCTTTAAAACAGATATATTTGTGTCTGAACAGTCAGCGAGACACTTAACCTGTTTTTTTTATGTAAAAAATGCAAAAAGGTGGATTACACCCAGATTTGAACCGTGGAAGAGAAAAAACACAGTTCTAATTTCCTGGCCTACACAAGAATCTTTTAAACAGATATATTTGTGTCTGAACAGTCAGCGAGACACTCAAACTGTTTTTTTTATGTAAAAAGGCAAAAAGGTCGATTACACCCAGATTTGAACCGTGGAAGAGGAAAACCACAGTTCTAGTTCTTTGGCCTACAACTGAATCTTTTAAGCAGATCTATTTGTGGCTGAACAGTCAGCGAGACACTCAAATTGTTTTTTTTATGTTAAAAAGGCAAAAAGGTGGATAACACCCAGATTTGAACCGTGGAAGCGGAAAACCACAGTTATATTTCTCTGGCCTACACCAGAATCTTTTAAACAGATATATTTGTGTCTGAACAGTCAGCGAGACACTCAAACTGTTTTTTTTTTATGGAAAAAAGCAAAAAGGTGGATTACACCCTGATTTGAACTGTGGAAGAGGAAAACCACAGTTCTATTTATCTGGCCTACACCAGAATCTTTAAAACAGATATATTTGTGTCTGAACAGTCAGCGAGACACTCAATCTGTTTTTTTTTTATGGAAAAATGGCAAAAAGGTGATTAACACCCAGATTTGAGCCGTGGAAGAGGAAAACCACAGTTCTAATTTCCTGGAGTATACCAGACTTTTTAAAATAAATATATTTGTTAATGAACAGTCAGCGAGACACTCAAACTGTTTTTTTTATGTAAAGATGCAAAAAGGTGGATTACACCCAGATTTGAACCGTGGAAGAGGAAAACCACAGCTCTATTTCTCTGGCCTACACCAGAATTTTTTAAACAGATATATTTGTGTCTGAACAGTCAGCGAGACACTCAAACTGTTTTTTTTATGTAAAAAAGGCAAGAAAGTGGATTACACCCAAATTTGAACGGTTCAAGTGGAAAACCACAGTTCTACTTCTCTGGCCTACACCAGAATTTTTTATACAGATATATTTGTGTCTGAACAGTCAGCGAGACACACAAACTGTTTTTTTTTATGGAAAAAAGGCAAAAAGGTGGATAACATCCAGATTTGAACCGTTGAAGAGGAAAACCACAGTTCTAATTTCCTGGCGTATACCAGACTTTTTTAAATAGATATATTTGTGTCTGAACAGTCAGCGAGACACTCAAACTGCTTTTTTTAATGGAAAAAAGGCAAAAAGGTGGATAAAACCCAGATTTGAACCATGGAATAGGGAAACCACAGTTCTAATTTCCTGGCATATACCAGACTTTTTTAAACAGATATATTTGTGTCTGAACAGTCAGCGAGACACTCAAACTGTTTTTTTTTATGTAAAAAAGGCAAGAAAGTGGATTACACCCAAATTTGAATGATTCAAGTGGAAAACCACAGTTCTATTTCTCTGGCCTACACCAGAATTTTTTAAACAGATATATTTGTGTCTGAACAGTCAGCGAGACACACAAACTGTTTTTTTTATGGAAAAAGGGCAAAAAGGTGGATAACACCCAGATTTGAACCGTGGAAGAGTAAAACCACAGTTCTAATTTCCTGGCGTATACCAGACTATTTTAAATAGATATATTTGTGTCTGAACAGTCAGCGAGACCCTCAAACTGTTTTTTTTTATGCTAAAAAGGCAAAAAGGTGGATAACACCCAGATTTGAACCGTGGAAGAGGAAAACCACAGTTCTATTTCTCTGGCCTACACCAGAATCTTTAAAACAGATATATTTGTGTCTGAACAGTCAGCGAGACACTCAAACTGCTTTTTTTTATGTAAAAAAGGCAAAAAGGTGGATTACACCCAGATTTGAACCGTGGAAGAGGAAAACCACAGTTCTATTTCTTTGGCCTACACCAGACTATTTTAAATAGATATACTGTATTTGTGTCTGAACAGTCAGCGAGACACTCAAACTGTTTTTTTTATGTAAAAAAGGCAAAAAGGTGGATTACACCCAGATTTGAACCGTGGAAGAGGAAAACCACAGTTCTAGTTCTTTGGCCTACAACAGAATCTTTTAAACAGATATATTTGTGTCTGAACAGTCACCGAGACACTCAAATTGTTTTTTTATGTTAAAAAGGCAAAAAGGTGGATAACACCCAGATTTGAACCGTGGAAGAGGTACACCACAGTTCTAATTTCCTGGCGTATACCAGACTTTTTTAAATAGATAAATTTGTGTGTGAACAGTCACCGAGACACTCAAACTGTTTTTTTTATGTAAAAAGGCAAAAAGGTCGATTACACCCAGATTTGAACCGTGGAAGAGGAAAACCACAGTTCTAGTTCTTTGGCCTACAACTGAATCTTTTAAGCAGATATATTTGTGGCTGAACAGTCAGCGAGACACTCAAATTGTTTTTTTTATGTTAAAAAGGCAAAAAAGTGGATAACACCCAGATTTGAACCGTGGAAGCGGAAAACCACAGTTATATTTCTCTGGCCTACACCAGAATCTTTTAAACAGATATATTTGTGTCTGAACAGTCAGCGAGACACTCAAACTGTTTTTTTTTTATGGAAAAAAGCAAAAAGGTGGATTACACCCAGATTAGAACTGTGGAAGAGGAAAACCACAGTTCTATTTATCTGGCCTACACGAGAATCTTTAAAACAGATATATTTGTGTCTGAACAGTCAGCGAGACACTCAAACTGTTTTTTTTATGTAAAAAATGCAAAAAGGTGGATTACACCCAGATTTGAACCGTGGAAGAGGAAAACCACAGTTCTAATTTCCTGGCCTACACAAGAATCTTTTAAACAGATATATTTGTGTCTGAACAGTCAGCTAGACACTCAAACTGTTTTTTTTATGTAAAAAGGCAAAAAGGTCGATTACACCCAGATTTGAACCGTGGAAGAGGAAAACCACAGTTCTAGTTCTTTGGCCTACAACTGAATCTTTTAAGCAGATCTATTTGTGGCTGAACAGTCAGCGAGACACTCAAATTGTTTTTTTTATGTTAAAAAGGCAAAAAGGTGGATAACACCCAGATTTGAACCGTGGAAGCGGAAAACCACAGTTATATTTCTCTGGCCTACACCAGAATCTTTTAAACAGATATATTTGTGTCTGAACAGTCAGCGAGACACTCAAACTGTTTTTTTTTTATGGAAAAAAGCAAAAAGGTGGATTACACCCAGATTTGAACTGTGGAAGAGGAAAACCACAGTTCTATTTATCTGGCCTACACCAGAATCTTTAAAACAGATATATTTGTGTCTGAACAGTCAGCGAGACACTCAATCTGTTTTTTTTTTATGGAAAAATGGCAAAAAGGTGATTAACACCCAGATTTGAGCCGTGGAAGAGGAAAACCACAGTTCTAATTTCCTGGAGTATACCAGACTTTTTAAAATAAATATATTTGTTAATGAACAGTCAGCGAGACACTCAAACTGTTTTTTTTATGTAAAGATGCAAAAAGGTGGATTACACCCAGATTTGAACCGTGGAAGAGGAAAACCACAGCTCTATTTCTATGGCCTACACCAGAATTTTTTAAACAGATATATTTGTGTCTGAACAGTCAGCGAGACACACAAACTGTTTTTTTTTTATGGAAAAAAGGCAAAAAGGTGGATAACATCCAGATTTGAACCATGGAAGAGGAAAACCACAGTTCTAATTTCCTGGCATATACCAGACTTTTTTAAATAGATATATTTGTGTCTGAACAGTCAGCGAGACACTCAAACTGCTTTTTTTAATGGAAAAAAGGCAAAAAGGTGGATAAAACCCAGATTTGAACCGTGGAAGAGGAAAACCACAGTTCTAATTTCCTGGCATATACCAGACTTTTTTAAACAGATTTATTTGTGTCTGAACAGTCAGCGAGACACTCAAACTGTTTTTTTTATGTAAAAAAGGCAAGAAAGTGGATTACACCCAAATTTGAACGGTTCAAGTGGAAAACCACAGTTCTACTTCTCTGGCCTACACCAGAATTTTTTATACAGATATATTTGTGTCTGAACAGTCAGCGAGACACACAAACTGTTTTTTTCTATGGAAAAAAGGCAAAAAGGTGGATAACATCCAGATTTGAACCGTGGAAGAGGAAAACCACAGTTCTAATTTCCTGGCGTATACCAGACTTTTTTAAATAGATATATTTGTGTCTGAACAGTCAGCGAGACACTCAAACTGCTTTTTTTAATGGAAAAAAGGCAAAAAGGTGGATAAAACCCAGATTTGAACCATGGAATAGGGAAACCACAGTTCTAATTTCCTGGCATATACCAGACTTTTTTAAACAGATATATTTGTGTCTGAACAGTCAGCGAGACACTCAAACTGTTTTTTTTTATGTAAAAAAGGCAAGAAAGTGGATTACACCCAAATTTGAACGATTCAAGTGGAAAACCACAGTTCTATTTCTCTGGCCTACACCAGAATTTTTTAAACAGATATATTTGTGTCTGAACAGTCAGCGAGACACACAAACTGTTTTTTTTATGGAAAAAGGGCAAAAAGGTGGATAACACCCAGATTTGAACCGTGGAAGAGTAAAACCACAGTTCTAATTTCCTGGCGTATACCAGACTATTTTAAATAGATATATTTGTGTCTGAACAGTCAGCGAGACCCTCAAACTGTTTTTTTTTATGCTAAAAAGGCAAAAAGGTGGATAACACCCAGATTTGAACCGTGGAAGAGGAAAACCACAGTTCTATTTCTCTGGCCTACACCAGAATCTTTAAAACAGATATATTTGTGTCTGAACAGTCAGCGAGACACTCAAACTGCTTTTTTTTATGTAAAAAAGGCAAAAAGGTGGATTACACCCAGATTTGAACCGTGGAAGAGGAAAACCACAGTTCTATTTCTTTGGCCTACACCAGACTATTTTAAATAGATATACTGTATTTGTGTCTGAACAGTCAGCGAGACACTCAAACTGTTTTTTTTATGTAAAAAAGGCAAAAAGGTGGATTACACCCAGATTTGAACCGTGGAAGAGGAAAACCACAGTTCTAGTTCTTTGGCCTACAACAGAATCTTTTAAACAGATATATTTGTGTCTGAACAGTCACCGAGACACTCAAATTGTTTTTTTATGTTAAAAAGGCAAAAAGGTGGATAACACCCAGATTTGAACCGTGGAAGAGGTACACCACAGTTCTAATTTCCTGGCGTATACCAGACTTTTTTAAATAGATAAATTTGTGTGTGAACAGTCACCGAGACACTCAAACTGTTTTTTTTATGTAAAAAGGCAAAAAGGTCGATTACACCCAGATTTGAACCGTGGAAGAGGAAAACCACAGTTCTAGTTCTTTGGCCTACAACTGAATCTTTTAAGCAGATATATTTGTGGCTGAACAGTCAGCAAGACACTCAAATTGTTTTTTTTATGTTAAAAAGGCAAAAAAGTGGATAACAGGCAGATTTGAACCGTGGAAGCGGAAAACCACAGTTATATTTCTCTGGCCTACACCAGAATCTTTTAAACAGATATATTTGTGTCTGAACAGTCAGCGAGACACTCAAACTGTTTTTTTTTTATGGAAAAAAGCAAAAAGGTGGATTACACCCAGATTTGAACTGTGGAAGAGGAAAACCACAGTTCTATTTATCTGGCCTACACGAGAATCTTTAAAACAGATATATTTGTGTCTGAACAGTCAGCGAGACACTCAAACTGCTTTTTTTATGTAAAAAATGCAAAAAGGTGGATTACACCCAGATTTGAACCGTGGAAGAGGAAAACCACAGTTCTAATTTCCTGGCCTACACAAGAATCTTTTAAACAGATATATTTGTGTCTGAACAGTCAGCTAGACACTCAAACTGTTTTTTTTATGTAAAAAGGCAAAAAGGTCGATTACACCCAGATTTGAACCGTGGAAGAGGAAAACCACAGTTCTAGTTCTTTGGCCTACAACTGAATCTTTTAAGCAGATATATTTGTGGCTGAACAGTCAGCGAGACACTCAAATTGTTTTTTTTATGTTAAAAAGGCAAAAAAGTGGATAACACCCAGATTTGAACCGTGGAAGCGGAAAACCACAGTTATATTTCTCTGGCCTATACCAGAATCTTTTAAACAGATATATTTGTGTCTGAACAGTCAGCGAGACACTCAAACTGTTTTTTTTTATGGAAAAAAGCAAAAAGGTGGATTACACCCAGATTTGAACTGTGGAAGAGGAAAACCACAGTTCTATTTATCTGGCCTACACCAGAATCTTTAAAACAGATATATTTGTGTCTGAACAGTGATCGAGACACTCAATTTGTTTTTTTTTATGGAAAAATGGCAAAAAGGTGATTAACACCCAGATTTGAGCCGTGGAAGAGGAAAACCACAGTTCTAATTTCATGGAGTATACCAGACTTTTTAAAATAAATCTATTTGTTAATGAACAGTCAGCGAGACACTCAAACTGTTTTTTTTATGTAAAGATGCAAAAAGGTGGATTACACCCAGATTTGAACCGTGGAAGAGGAAAACCACAGCTCTATTTCTCTGGCCTACACCAGAATTTTTTAAACAGATATATTTGTGTCTGAACAGTCAGCGAGACACACAAACTGTTTTTTTTTATGGAAAAAAGGCAAAAACGTGGATAACATCCAGATTTGAACCATGGAAGAGGAAAACCACAGTTCTAATTTCCTGGCGTATACCAGACTTTTTTAAATAGATATATTTGTGTCTGAACAGTCAGCGAGACGCTCAAACTGTTTTTTTAATGGAAAAAACGCAAAAAGGTGGATAACACCCAGATTTGAAGCGTTGAAGAGGAAAACCACAGTTCTAATTTCCTGGCATATACCAGACTTTTTTAAATAGATATGTTTGTGTCTGAACAGTCAGCGAGACACTCAAACTGTTTTTTTTTATGTAAAAAAGGCAAAAAGGTGGATTACACTCAAATTTGAACGGTTGCAGTGGAAAACCACAGTTCTATTTCTCTGGCCTACACCAGAATCTTTAAAACAGATACATTTGTGTCTGAACATTCAGCGAGACACTCAAACTGTTTTTTTTTATGGAAAAAAGGCAAAAAGGTGGATAACACACGGATTTGAACCATTTTAAATAGATATATTTGTGTCTGAACAGCCAGCGAGACACTCAAACTGTTTTTTCTATGTAAAAAAGGCAAAAAGGGGGATTACACCCAGATTTGAACCGTGGAAGAGGAAAACCATAGTTCTAATTTCCTGGCATATACCAGACTTTTTTAAATAGATATATTTGTGTCTAAACAGTCACCGAGACACTCAAACTGCTTTTTTTAATGGAAAAAAGGCAAAAAGGTGGATAAAACCCAGATTTGAACCGTGGAAGAGGAAAACCACAGTTCTAATTTCCTGGCATATACCAGACTTTATAAACAGATATATTTGTGTCTGAACAGTCAGCGAGACACTCAAACTGTTTTTTTTTATGTAAAAAAAGCAAGAAAGTGGATTACACCCAAATTTGAACGGTTCAAGTGGAAAACCACAGTTCTATTTCGCTGGCCTACACCAGAATTTTTTAAACAGATATATTTGTGTCTGAACAGTCAGCGAGACACACAAACTGTTTTTTTTTTATGGAAAAAGGGCAAAAAGGTGGATAACACCCAGATTTGAACCGTGGAAGAGGAAAACCACAGTTCTAATTTCCTGCCGTATACCGGACTATTTTAAATAGATATATTTGTGTCTGAACAGTCAGTGAGACACTCAAACTGTTTTTTTTTATGTTAAAAAGGCAAAAAGGTGGATAACACCCAGATTTGAACCGAGGAAGAGGAAAACCACAGTTCTATTTCTCTGGCCTACACCAGAATCTTTAAAACAGATATATTTGTGTCTGAACAGTCAGCGAGACACTCAAACTGTTTTTTTTATGTAAAAAAGGCAAAAAGGTGGATAACACCCAGATTTGAACCATGGAAGAGGAAAACCACAGTTCTAGTTCTCTGGCCAACACCAGAATTTTTTAAACAGATATATTTGTGTCTGAACAGTCAGCGAGACACACAAACTGTTTTTTTTTTATGGAAAAAGGGCAAAAAGGTGATTTGAACCGTGGAAGAGGAAAACCACAGTTCTAATTACCTTGCGTATACCAGAATATTTTAAATAGATATATTTGTGTCTGAACAGTCAGCGAGACACTCAAACTGTTTTTTTTTATGGAAAAAAGGTAAAAAGGGGGATAACACCCAGATTTGAACCATGGAAGAGGAAAACCACAGTTCTAGTTCTCTGGCCAACACCAGAATCTTTTAAACAGATATATTTGTGTCTGAACAGTCAGCGAGACACTCAAACTGTTTTTTTTATGTAAAAAAGGCAAAAAGGTGGATTACACCCAGATTTGAACCGTGGAAGAGGAAAACCACAGTTCTATTTCTCTGGCCTACACCAGAATCTTTTAAACAGATATATTTGTGTCTGAACTGTCAGCGAGACACTCAAACTGCTTTTTTTTATGTAAAAAAGGCAAAAAGGTGGATTACACCCAGATTTGAACCATGGAAGACGAAAACCACAGTTCTATTTCTCTGGCCTACACCAGAATTTTTTAAACAGATATATTTGTGTCTGAACAGTCAGCGAGACACACAAACTGTTTTTTTTATGGAAAAAGGGCAAAAAGGTGGATAACACCCAGATTTGAACCGTGGAAGAGGAAAACCACAGTTCTAATTTCCTGGCGCATACCAGACTATTTTAAATAGATATATTTGTGTCTGATCAGTAAGCGAGACACTCAAACTTTTTTTTATGTTAAAAAGGCAAAAAGATGGATAACACCCAGATTTGAACCGTGGAAGAGGACAACCACAGTTCTATTTCTCTGGCCTACACCAGAATCTTTTAAACAGATATATTTGTGTCTGAACTGTCAGCGAGACACTCAAACTGCTTTTTTTATGTAAAAAAGGCAAAAAGGTGGATTACACCCAGATTTGAACCATGGAAGACGAAAACCACAGTTCTATTTCTCTGGCCTACACCAGAATTTTTTAAACAGATATATTTGTGTCTGAACAGTCAGCGAGACACACAAACTGTTTTTTTTATGGAAAAAGGGCAAAAAGGTGGATAACACCCAGATTTGAACCGTGGAAGAGGAAAACCACAGTTCTAATTTCCTGGCGCATACCAGACTATTTTAAATAGATATATTTGTGTCTGATCAGTAAGCGAGACACTCAAACTTTTTTTTATGTTAAAAAGGCAAAAAGATGGATAACACCCAGATTTGAACCGTGGAAGAGGACAACCACAGTTCTATTTCTCTGGCCTACACCAGAATCTTTTATACAAATATATTTGTGTCTGAACAGTCAGCTAGACACTCAAACTGTTTTTTTTATGTAAAAAGGCAAAAAGGTGGATTACACCTAGATTTGAGCCGTGGAAGAGGAAAACCACAGTTCTAGTTCTCTAGCCTACACCAGAATCTTTTAAACAGATATATTTGCGTCTGAAAAGTCAGCAAGACACTCAAACTGTTTTTTTTATGTAAAAAAATCAAAAAGGTGGATTACACCCAGATTTGAACTGTGGAAGTGGAAAACTACAGTTCTAGTTCTCTGGCCTACACCAGAATTTTTAAAACAGATATGTTTGTGTCTGAACATTCAGCGAGACACTCAAACTGTTTTTTTTTATGGAAAAAAGGCAAAAAGGTGGATTACACCCAGATTTGAACTGTGGAAGAGGAAAACCACAGTTCTATTTCTCTGGCCTACACCAGAATCTTTTAAACAGATACAGTTATATGAAAAAGTTTGGGCACCCCTATTAATCTTATGCTTAATGTTTTATAAAAATTGGTGTTTTTGCAACAGCTATTTCAGTTTGATATATGTAATAACTTTTGGACACAGTAACGTTTCTGCCTTGAAATGAGGTTTATTGTACTAACAGAAAATGTGCAATCTGCATTCAAACAAAATTTGACAGGTGCATAAGTATGGGCACCTCACCAGAAAAGTGACGTTAATATTTAGTAGATCCTCCTTTTTAAAAAATAACAGCCTCTAGTTGCTTCCTGTAGCTTTTAATGAGTTCCTGGATCCTGGATGAAGGTATTTTTGACCATTCCTCTTTACAAAACAATTCCTGTTCAGTTAAGTTTGATGGTCGCCGAGCATGGCAGCCCTCTTCAAATGATCCCACAGATGTTCAATGATATTCAGGTCAGGGGACTGGGATGGCCATTCCAGAACATTGTAATTGTTCCTCTGCATGAATGCCTGAGTAGATTTGGAGTGGTGTTTTGGATCATTGTCTTGCTGAAAGATCCATCCCCTGCGTAACTTCAACTTTATCACTGATTATTTAACATTATTGTCAAGAATCTGCTGATACTGAGTGGAATCCATGCGTCCCTCAACTTTAACAAGATTCCCGGTGCCGGCATTGGCCACACAGCCCCAAAGCATGATGGAACCTCCACCAAATTTTACTGTGGGTAGCGAGTGTTTTTCTTGGAATGCTGTGTTTTTTTGCCGCCATGCATAACGCCTTTTTGTATGACCAAACAACTCAATCTTGGTTTCATCAGTCCACAGGACCTTCTTCCAAAAAGAAATTGGCTTCTCCAAATGTGCTTTTGCATACCTCAGTCGACTCTGTTTGTGGCGTGCTTGCAGAAAAGGCTTCTTTCGCATCACTCTCCCATACAGCTTCTCCTTGTGCAAAGTACGTTGTATAGTTGACCAATGCACAGTGACACCATCTGCAGCAAGTTGATGCTGCAGCTCTCTGGAGGTGGTCTGAGGATTGTCCTTGACTGATCTCACCATTCTTCTTCTCTGCCTTTCTGATGTTTTTCTTGGCCTGCCACTTCTGGCCTTAACAAGAACTGTCCCTGTGTTCTTCCATTTCCTTACTATGTTCCTCACAGTGGAAACTGACAGGTTAAATCTCTGAGACAGCTTTTTGTATCCTTCCCCTGAACAACTATGTTGAATAATCTTTGATTTCAGATCATTTCACAGTTGTTTTGAGGAGCCCATGATGCCACTCTTCAGAGGAGATTCAAACAGGAGAACAACTTGCAAGTGGCCACTTTAAGTAGCTTTTCTCATGATTGCATACACCTGGCTATCAAGTTCAAAGCTCAATGAGGTTACAAAACCAAAAAAAGTGCTTTAGTAAGTCAGTAAAAAGTAGGTAGGAGTATTTAAAACAAGAAAATGATAAGGGTGCCCATACTTATGCACCTGTCAAATTTTGTTTGAATGCAGATTGCACATTTTCTGTTAGTACAATAAACCTCATTTCAAGGCAGAAACATTACTGTGTCCAACAGTTATTACATATATCAAACTGAAATAGCTGTTGCAAAAACACCAATTTTTATAAAACATTAAGCTTAAGATTAAGAGGGGTGCCCAAACTTTTTCATATAACTGTATATTTGTGTCTGAACAGCCAGCGAGACACTCAAACTGTTTTTTTTATGTAAAAAAGTCAAAAAGGTGGATTACATCCAGATTTGAACCGTGGAAGAGGAAAACCACAGTTCTAATTTCCTGGCGTATACCAGACTTTTTTAGATAGATATATTTGTGTCTGAACAGTCACCAAGACACTCAAACTGCTTTTTTAATGGAAAAAAGGCAAAAAGGTGGCTAAAACCCAGATTTGAACCGTGGAAGAGGAAAACCACAGTTCTAATTTCCTGGCCTACACCAGAATCTTTAAAACAGACATATTTGTGTCCGAACCTTCAGCGAAACACTCAAACTGTTTTTTTTATGGAAAAAAGGCAAAAAGGTGGATAACACCCAGATTTGAACCGTGGAAGAGGAAAACCACAGTTCTAATTTCCTGGCATATACCAGACTTTTTTAAATAGATATATTTGTGTCTGAACAGTCACCGAGACACTCAAACGTTTTTTTTTTTTTTTATGGAATAAAGGCAAAAAGGTGGGTAACACCCAGGCTTGAACCGTGGAAGAGGAAAACCACAGTTCTAATTTCCTGGCCTACACCAGAATCTTTTAAAAAGATATATTTGTGTCTGAACAGTCAGCGAGACACTCAAACTGTTTTTTTTTATGGCAAAAAATTCAAAAAATGGATAATACAGAGATTTGACCAGTGGAACTGCAAAACCACAGTTCTAGTTATCCGGCCGAAACCAGACTCTTTTAAACAGATATATTTGTGTTTGAACACTCACAGACACACTCAATTTTTTTTTTGGGGGGGGAAATACCAAAAGGTTAATAAGACGGGTATTTGTAGAGTTTGACCTAAGGAAAAAAAAAAAAAATCAATTTGAGCAGCAGCAGCACACAGGACTGTAATGCATTGTTTGTTGGTATAACCACTGCGTCTCCTAGAAAGCCTGCCTGCCTGATATCTGGGATGGATATTAGTCCTCAGAAGGACTGTTTGTTTCATTTTGCAGGTTTTTGAGACTCTACACTACCTATTTCACAGTATAAATCTCTCTCTAGCTCAGAAGCAGTCTCCCTACACTGTCTGATCCGGAGCGACTATGTCCAAGATGGCAGCGTCCGGTTTTAAATACTCAAGGTGACGCTGTGCGGCCAGCCAATCACTGTAATGCCCACAACCAACATGGCTGCGGCATTACAATGACTGACTGGCAATCAGTCAGTCATTGTAGGAGACCCAAGCTCCCGCCCGAGTAATCCGAAAATGCTCAGTACTCGCCGAACATCCCGAGTAGTGAGATGCTCGGGCGAGTACCGAGCAGTGTCGAGTATGCTCGCTCAACACTAGTGAGTACCAAATCCTACAGTAGTTAAATGTTAAAATTACATTAACTGGTGAATTAAATTTTCACCGTTGAAAGCAATGCGAAAGTGCAAAAAAGCATCAAAAACACAAATTGTGAACATAGCCCAAGGTGTGGAGGAGCATATTTGTTTTTTGTTATTTATTTGGCCTTATATACAAGTAATGACCCTGGAAAGAATATTTCTTTACATTTCTTCCAGGAAAATCCATTTTAGCTTCGCTTTTGTATGTTTTTTTTGTCAGTCTGTAAAAGTGGCAGTTTCAAGGGTGCCAACACTTTCCGCCATGACATATAATATACATATATATATATATATATATATATATATATATATATATATATACTGCTCAAAAAAATACAGGGAACACTCAAATAACACATCCTAGATCTGAATGAATGAAATATTCTCATTGAATACTTTGTTCTGTACAAAGTTGAATGTGCTGACAACAAAATCACACAAAAATCATCAATGGAAATCAAATTTATTAACCAATGTATGCCTGGATTTGGAGTCACCCCCAAAATTAAAGAGGAAAAACACACTACAGGCTGATCCAACCATGATATAATGTCCTTAAAACAAGTCAAAATGAGGCTCAGTATTGTGTGTGGCCTCCACGTGCCTGTATGACCTACCTACAATGCCTGGGCATGCTCCTGATGAGGTTGCGGATGGTTTCCTGTGGGATCTCCTCCCAGATCTGGACTAAAGCATCCGCCAACCCCTGGACAGTCTGTGGTGCAGCATGACGTTGGTGGACGGAGCGAGATATGATGTCCCAGATGTGCTCAATCGGATTCAGGTCTGGGGAACGGGCGGGCCAGTCCATAGCTTCAATGCCTTAATCTTGCAGAAACTGCTGACACACTCCAGCCACATGAGGTCTGGCATTGTCCTGCATTAGGAGGAACCCAGGGCCAACCGCACCAGTATATGGTCTCACAAGGGGTCGGAGGATCTCATCTCTGTACCTAATGGCAGTCAGGCTACCTCTGGCGAGCCCATGGAGGGCTGTGCGGCCCTCCAAAGAAATGCCACCCCACACCATTACTGACCTACTGCCAAACTGGTCATGCTGAAGAATGTTGGAGACAGCAAATCGCTCTCCACGGCGTCTCCAGACTCTGTCACATCTGTCACATGTGCTCAGTGTGAACTTGCTTTCATTTATGAAGAGCACAGGGCACCCGTGGAGACTTTGCCAATCCTGGTGCTCTGTGGCAAATGCCAAGCGTCCTGCACAATGCTGGGCTGTGAGCACAACCCCCATCTGTGGACATCGGGCCTTCATACCACCCTCATGGAGTCGGTTTCTAACCGTTTGTGCAGACACATGCACATTTGTGGCCTGCTGGAAGTCATTTTGCAGGGCTCTGGCAGTGCTCCTTCTGTTCCTCCTTGCACAAAGGCGGAGCTAGCGGTCCTGCTGCTGGTTTGTTGCCCTCCTACAGCCCCCTCCACGTCTCCTGTTGTACTAGCCTGTCTCCTGGTAGCGCTTCCAGCCTCTGTACATGACGCTGACAGACACAGCAAACCTTCTTGCCACAGCTCGCAATGATGTGCCATCTGGATGAGCTGCACTACCTGAGCAAATTCTGTGGGTTGTAGAGTCCGTCTCATGCTACCACGAGTGTGAAAGTACAACCAACATTCAAAAGTGACCAAAACATCAGCCAGAAAGCATTGGTACTGAGATGTGGTCGGTGGTCCCCACCTGCAGAACCGCTCCTTTATTGAGTGTGCCTTGATAATTGCCAATCATTTCCATCTATTGTCTATTCCATTTGCACAACAGCATGTGAAATTGATTGACAATCAGTGTTGTTTCCTAAGTGGACAGTTTGATTTCACAGAAGTTTGATTTACTTGGAGTTATATTCTGTTGTTTAAGTGTTCCCTTTATTTTTTGAGCAGTATATATATATATACATATATATATATTATATATATATATATATATATATATATACAGTACAGACCAAAAGTTTGGACACACGTTCTCATTTAAAGATTTTTCTGTATTTTCATGACTATGAAAATTGTACATTCACACTGAAGGCATCAAAACTATGAATTAACACATGTGGAATTATATACTTAACGAAAAAGTGTGAAACAAGAGAAAATATGTCTTATATTCTAGGTTCTTCAAAGCAGCCACATTTTGCTTTGATGACTGCTTTGCACACTCTTGGCATTCTCTTGATGAGCTTCAAGAGGTAGTCACCGGAAATGGTCTTACAACAATCTTGAAGGAGTTCCCAGAGATGCTTAGCACTTGTTGGCCCTTTTGCCTTCACTCTGAGGTCCAGCTCACCCCAAACCATCTCGATTGGGATCAGGTCTGGTGACTGTGGAGCCCAGGTCATCTGGCGTAGCACCCCATCACTCTCCTTTTTGGTCAAATAGCCCATACACAGCCTGGAGGTGTGTTTGGGGTCATTGTCTTGTTGAAAAATAAATGATGGTTGACCAGAAGGTGAAGGCAGACAGGACAGGGCTCTGTTCACATGGAACAGACTGGAGAACACAAGAAGATAGCTGGAACACAGGGGTTAGATACTGAGGCAGGGAAACAGAACAAGCAGAACCAGATACACACAATGTACTTGCAATGAAGTAGCGAGTGGACACAAAACTCACAAACAGAAGTACAGAGACAACAAGTTGGAGTTAGGTGCAGGTTCAGATACTGCAGGAAAAGGGAAAGGAACAGACAGAGACAAACAGGTAACGGACTAGGACACTGTTCAGACAGGATCTGAACCAGGAACGAGATACAGGAACGAGCCTGGGAACTCAGCCCCCAGGGTGGCGGAAACTGACTAAAGTCACAAGTACAGGTAACAGGCCTGGGTATACAGCCCACAGGGTGGCAGAAACAGACTAGATACAGGACAGGACCTGGCAATTCAGTTGCAAAGACAAACTGAGTGAAGGTGTTGCTCAGGCCCCTCCTACTGGGTGGAGGGGGTTTAAGTACACAGTGACTCACAGCAATAGGCTGGGCACTCATTAGGACTGCGCACACAGTAGCTATAAGAAACAAGCAGAAAGCCGCGCCAATGCCCTAAGCAATCAGACAAGAGACATGGACAGAGCAGGTACTGGAGCAAAGAGTGCGGCATGGACTGACAGGTAAGATTGCGGTCTTGCATGATGGGAGGTGGTGCACCATGCAAGCACGCCGCCAGGGATGTTACAGTACCCCCCCCCCCTTTACCCCCTCTCTTTCTCCAGCCAGCATGGATTTTCTGCAGATAATTTGGAGGCCGATCCTTCTCCTCAAGAAGATTTCCTCTTCTGTCCACTAGATGGAGCAAAGCTGGTCTCATCATCTTGGTAACTAGGATGCTTCCTTCCATCGGGCCATCCTCAGCAACAGATGAAGTGGGCGAGGTACCAGGAACAGGACAGAGGAAAGTCTCTCTCCACTTATTAATATCGGGTAGCACCCCAAAGGATTCACAGGGCAACTGGAGATCCTCCACTGGGTTGGAGGGGTGCAGAGACTAGGGGGAAACCACCGCTTTAACGTACACTTTGCCAAGCTTACTGGATGAAGTGGGCGAAGTACCAGGTACAGGGTGCAGAAAAGTCTCTCTCCATTTGTTATCCGCTAGCACTCCGGAGGATTCAGGAGACAACTGGAAGTCCTTCGCCTGGTTGGAGGGGTGCAGACACTCGGGGGTAACCACAGCCTTGACAGACACTTTGCCGAGCTTACTGGATGAAGTGGGCGAAGTACCAGGTACAGGGTGCATAGAAGTCTCTCTCCATTTGTTATCAGGTAGCATCCTGGAGGATTCAAGAGACAACTGGAGGTCCTCCGCCAGGTTGGAGGGGTGCAGAGACTTGGAGGTAGCCACCGCCTTGATGGACTTATTGCCAAATTTGTTAGAGTTGGAGGATCCTTGCTTAGGGACCAACCTCAGTCTGGTCTTTGAGATGACACGTCTGCGAGGCTGGACGGTGCCTAAAGCCAGATCATTGGTACAATCGTCGAGACTGTGGGGACAATGCCTCCGCTTCACTTCCTTCGGAGACTTCAGCGCACAGCGAGTCAGCGACTAGCAGATCTGGTGAAGAAGAAGAAACTGCTGACTGTCCAGCAGATATGGGGACTGGATACCCCTTGCACCTCAGCAGTCCCCCAGGAAACACCATGCAGGATCTCCAGACCTGAGTGGACACTAGATCTCTCGGCTCTGGACGACCTGTGGGTAAACCAGACAGCAACTGGAATGTGAACTTCTTCATGTGTAATGCTCCAATCTGGAGCTTAATTTGTACAGACATATTTTGACTGTTTCTGAGTAGGGCTCGTCCTTCCGCAGACAATGCCCAAACCGGCTTCTGGGGTTGTCGGACGGGAATCAGACACTGACTCTTCAAGGCTTTATGCCCGAAACTTCCGGTTAATCCGAGGCCTTCACTTTCCACAGAGACCGTCATGGTCATCTGTGGATAGGAAACACTAACGCCAAGGGCAGCCTCTCCTACAGGCCTAATGTCTTGGCATTCTCCAACCTTCGCTGGACAAAGACCGTCAGGGGGTCCCAAACAACCGCAGCAGGACCGCAATCCGATTTTGTGACTGAATTCTGGCCTCTGCTTTGCCTGATGAACATAGTCATCCTTCATGGATTCTGTGCCTCTACAGGCTGGGGAACAGGAGGTCTTTGGGAGGACAGAACCTGGCGTAACGGTTTACCTCTACACCTTGAGTGTCTGGACTGCCTCTTGAGGTTGGGAAGGGAAGTATTCTGTGGAGCATTGTCATCCTGTGTGGATTCTGTGTGGGAAGCAGTCTCTTCAGGCTGGAGAACTGGTAGGCTACCTACACACATCACCCATCGGGGCTGCTCCAGGATATTGGGAAGGGAAGCTTTAGAAGAAACTTCAGGATTAGGGTCATCGAAGACCATTAGAAAGGCCACTAGGAAGGCCTACAGGTCAGAGACGATAGGATCCCATGCTTCCCATAGGGGGGGTAATCCATTTCAAGGCATCACCCGCTAGGTAGGACATCATGAATGCTACTTTAACCCGATCAGTAGGAAAATAGCGAGCATAGAATTTGAAATGCAGCATGCATTGCTCCACAAATGCACTGCTTCGTTTTGGATCCCCATAGTACCGTCGTGGATCTGCAGGAACAAGTGCTGATAGATACATTTGGGCTGGTGCGAAAATCGCCTGGGCCACAGCTTGAGAAAAAAAAAAAGTTTTTCTTGGTGCACGTATTCGCCAGACAAGGATTCAAAATGTCTCTGAGAGCGAAGGGCCGTGGGGCTCAACGGGAACCATGGCCTGAGCAAACTGTTACGCTCGCGCCCAGACTGACTGGCGTGAGCATGATTAGTGATCCCACTGTACCATGAACCGAGTAGTGCCTGGGGGGGCATAACTAAGTATCAACCCGATCCGACCAAGGTCACACGGCGGCTCAGTCGACTTCGTGAACCAGGGAGGAACTGAGCAGAGGGACCAGGTGCTACTCCAGGTCAGACCCCGGTCACAGCTGTTGACCCACACCGGGGAATGCAGGAACAGGCAGGTTAGCTGGTATGCAGACAGGTGGGCACTGGCAGGCACGGCTGGTATGACAACAGGTGGGTAATTAGCAGGCACGGCTGATATGAAGGCAGGTGGGTACTGGCAGGCACGGCTGGTATGCAGACAGGCGGGTGCTAACAGACACAGCTGGAATGCAGACAGGCAGATACTGGCAGGTATGAATGCAGGCTGGATAGGGACCAGTACAGACTGGGATACAGGAACAGAGCCGCAGGTGCGGCAGATCAGCAGAGCAAGACCGCAGGAGCGGCGAACAAGCAGAGCAGAGCAAAACCGCAGGAGAGGTGAACAAGCAGAGCGGATTAAAACTGCAGGCGTGGTAAACAGGTGGAGCAGAGCGGAACAGCCGGAGCGGTGAACAAGCAGAGCAGAATAGAACCGCAGGTGCGGTAAACAAGTGGAGCAGAGCGGAACCGCCGGAGGGGTGAACAAGCAGAGCAGAACAGAACAGCAGGTGCGGTAAACAAGCAGAGCAGAGCGGAACCGCCGGAGCGGTGAACAAGCAGAGCAGGACAGAGCAGAAGGTGAAGGCAGACAAGACAGGGCTCTGTTCACATAGAACAGACTGGACAACACAAGAAGATAGCTGGAACACAGGGGTTAGATACAGAGGCAGGGAAACAGAATGAGCAGAACCAGATACACACAAGGTCTCAGCTATCAAACTGGAGGTTGCAGAATTTCAGGCGCTGTAGCCACACTCCACACTTAATCGCCGAAAAGGTGGCCATAGATGACCAAGGGGACTCAGAGGACGTCGCCCGACAAGGCCCGCGGCCACGGGCTTGGGACACTGGGTGTGAGGCGCAGGGCAGGAGGGCGAGAGCCAGCGCAGAGAGACTACCTGGAGAGGTACACAGAAACGGGTCCCGTTCAAGTGCTTTCCAAGATACCTGAGAGTTGGCTGGATCACTTTCCCGAAAGACACAGGACGACGTGGGGGGTTATAACCTGGCCAATGTAACTTGGAGCAGCTTAACAACTGTAAGTAAAGCCTGAAGACTGCACCCCACTGTGTCTTTGACTAATTACTGCGTCACCAGCCCTGCATTACACTGTACCAACAACATCTACCTCCACAATTCATCATATACTGCCCTGGAGCTTAGCTCTGCCCGTGGAGAGCTGAACCAACTATGCTGCGTCACCATCAGCTCCAGCGGATCTGTACTGCAGCGGCGGCCCCATATAGCCACATACCACGGGTGGCGTCACGAACATTATCCAAAAAACTTTATTCCCTTTTTCTTTAATTATTTGACCGCCCGGGGCCACTGACCGGGTCACTGCCACCGTGACTACCCCAGAAAAGGACTGGCCCGGCTACCGAGTACTCCACGGCCCCAGGGGGCGCATCACATCACCTGCTCATTTAGCAAAGTTAAGCTGGCCAACAATCAGAACAAGCCTCAAGTTTTCCTCCTCCCTTTTCTCGCCCTGTCTGTCTTTCTGTTAGCCAAGCTGCACCCTTAAAGAAGCACTTGCATGAACGTTTTTATCCTCTTACTATATTGCAATCATCATATTATATAGCATTGTGTACTTACAATTGCTCATTCTGCCTTTCTACCCAGTAAATTCTTCTGTATATTCAATTATTATTATTATTCAGATAAAAAAAACATCACAGATACCTGAGATACTGTAGAACATTCTGAAAGAGTCTGTATGGTGATGTCCAAAAAATTGTCCTTGTATCGCTTTGTGGTGTTTCTGAATTATCTCTATATAACGTTTGTTGAAATTCTCCCTGAACCATGGTTTCCCACGTTTCTTTTCAAAATGTCCTGGAGGCACATGTCCCACAATGTATACCTGAAAAGTGTTCATTAGTTATAGTAAATATAAATGTCCAATAATCTAAATACACAAGTAAAATTATATTGTTAGGTATTATCAGGCAACCATTGCACTGCTAGTAAATAATGGTAGTAGAAGAAATAAGGCCCGGCGTTAGGGACAGGCAGACCAGGCAACTGACTATGGCCCCCACTATCCCAGGGGCCCCTAGCCAGTGGTGTGCCGCTACTACTGACACACCACATGCCGCTATGGGGCCAATGAGTTAGAGGCCCAGCACCGCCTCCTTCCCCGCATCGTGCATTCAACTGTATCAGCATCCAATACAGTTGAAAGCAATTAAGGAGGAGGGAGTGTCATGTGACACTTCCTCTCCCATCATTCCCCCTCTGCCTCTGACGCAGTGGACGCAATGACCTCGCCACGCAGTGCCAGCAGTGGAGCTGCTGAGACGTGCTGCAGAGACCGGAGCAGCAGGGAACGAGGAGAGGTAAGTATTGTATTTATTAATTTTGCACATATCAGTGAGTATATGGTGGCTGCCAGGGGCACACGTACCGCCGGTACAGGTGGTGCAACCTCACCGGGGCCCGGCAGTGCAGGGGGGCTCTTGCCGGGCGGCTAATGATGAGGGAAATCTGGCCTGCTTCTCAGAGCCTCAGGCTGCGGGGGCCAACGGCCAGATTGCCCTGATCATATGCGGCGGCAAGAAGCGATCCCTGCAGCTTCGCTGCTGACAGCAGGACAATGGTAGCGGAGTGGAGCTTCAGGGATCCGTCCTCACCTCTGCTTCCTGCCCGGCGCTTCCTCCCTGACACAGGCCCCCTCTGCTTGATGACGTCATCATGTAGCGTGGGTCTATGTCAGGGAGAAAGTTATCAGAGACGAGGAGGATGCTGAAGGGGAGCGGGCTGAGAGGTAAGTTGTGTGTGTTTTTTTTTTATACTGACACACTAGGAGAGGAACAGGAGAATGAGGTGAGGTGGGAGAGAGCAATGATGGGGCTAGGGAAAGCAATGATGGGGCTGGAGAGAGCAATGATCGGGCTGGAGAGAGCAATGATGAGGCTGAAAAGAGCAATGATGGGGATGGGGTGAGCAATGATGGGGATGGGGTGAGCAATGATGGGGATGGGGAGACAAATGATGGGGCTGGAGAGACAAATGATGGGGCTGAGGAGAGCAATGATGGGGCTGGGGAGAGCAATGATGGGGATGGGGAGAGCAATGATGGGGATGGGGAGAGCAATGATGGGGCTGCGGTGAGCAATGACGGGGCTGGGGTGAGAAATGATGGGGCTGGGGAGAGCAATGACGGGGCTGGGGTCAACAATGATGGGGCTGGGGTGAGCAATGATGGGGCTGGGGTGACCAATGACGGGGCTGGGGTGAGCAATGACGGGGCTGGGGAAAGCAATGACTGGGCTGGGAAGAGAAATGGTGGGGATGGGGAGATCAATAACGAGGATAGTGGGGATGGGGAGAGCAATGATAAGGATTGGAAAGCAATGATGGGGATGGGGAGAGCAATTATGGGGATGGGGAGAGCAATGATGCAGATGGTGGGGATGGGGAGAGCAATGATGGAGGTGCTGGGACAGAGCAATGATGGCGGTGCTGGGAGAGAGCAATGATGGGGGTGCTGGGAGAGAGTAATGATGGGGGTGCTGGGACAGAGCAATGATGGGGGTGCTGGGAGAGAGCATTGATGGGGGTGCTGGGAGAGAGCAATGATGGGGGTGCTTGTTACAGAGCAATGATGGGGGTGCTGGGACAAAGCAATGATGGGGGTGCTGGGACAGAGCAATGATGGGGGTGCTGGGACAGAGCAATGATGGTGGTTTCACTTTGCTTGTACTGTAAAGCCTTGTATATTTTCCGTGTGCACATAGCCTTACAGTTCATTGGGGAGAGTCACAGAGACTGAATAATTTACATTATTGGCTGGTGGAGATTATTGTTAATTGGGGGCACAGTGCTGCTGATCACTTTATATTTTGATTACTAAGAAGTGGCTAATAGTATATTAATGGGGGGTAAACATCTGTATTCAGGGGCACAGTGTGGAGGAGACACATATATATACATATATACAATACATGTGACCTTGTTATTTTCTAGAGGAGATGAAGGACAAGGCCACGGTCTATGGAGCGCCAAAGAATGGATGGTGAAGACGAAATAATAAAAAACACCTTTATTAGGTCAATAAAAAAACACGTGTTTCGGCAGTGGAATTCTGTCTTCTTCAGGTCTGGGGTGAAATTACAAGGATGGTATTATATAGCCAATCCACATCTGTTGGTGGGTAACAATCAGGACTAATAATTTTAACCCTATATGATGGTACAAAACAGATTAAGATCAGATAAAATAACAGAACAATGCATAGCAGGTGAATGGCACACTCTTAAATGGCAGAAACTAGTGTACCACATTATCCAATGTTAAATTTAATTCCTCAGGAGAAAGAGTCCCCAATTTATATATCCAATAGCTCTGCCTATTGATCAAACAATTCAATCTATCATTAATAGTATCCCCAATCTGATCAATAATGATCAGTTTTAAAAATTTTGGATCTTTATGATGTTCAATGGAGAAATGTTTAGAAACGCTGTGGAAAGCAAAACCATTATGAATGTTTTGCCTATTCTTGTTGAGCCTGGCATGCATGGTCTGTATAGTGTGGCCTACGTATTGCAAGCCGCACGTGCATTGAAGCAGATAGACAACATAAGAAGACTGACAGTTTACACTACACCTAATAGGAAAGCCCTTTGCAGTGGTACGGGAAACAAAGGACTTCACACTATTCACCAGAGTCGAACAACAGAGGCATTTAGATGTATTGCAACAATAACAACCAACCCTGGAGAGGTTCGATCATCACTTTGTGATGACCTGACCGTTGCTTCCTGTGTCAACAATAATTCTTGTACACAGGCTGGTGGTTGTACCGTCCACTCCACCTCATTCTGCTGTAGTCTTGCGGTCCATCTCTCTTGGAATTATAGTTGATAATGTCCCAGAGATTTCTGGTAGCCCAATTGTCGATTCTGATTTGGTGGTTCCTCTCCTACTACAGGAGAGTCCTCTCTTGAATGATTCCCTACTAACCATACATCCAATGTCCCAATCATCGGATGTCTTGGGAAGCCCTCCAAAAGTAATCCCCATTAGCCTAGAATTGGACCCTATGGCCGAGTCGACTTCATTGATACCTTTACCTCATTCTAGAAATAGCTCCCTCTTTCTTGATCCCAGGCCTCCAGCATTGGAAATTTCCAATCAAGCCATTGTTCCTGTCCCAGTCAACAGTATCGCATCCTGTAATAAGTCCAAAATTATTCTTTTCTTTCAGGTGGTTCTGGGACGCTACCCAAGAAGAAAAATAAATTTTGTGGCTGTAGAGGGAATGGTTGCTCAAAAAAATCCACGCCCCTTCCTGGACCCATCTCTAAAGAGGTTGAAACCCAATTAGTGAACCCTGATGATTCTCAGGAATTAGATATAAACATAGGAAAGGGCAATTTTAATATCTCCCGCTATCAATTCACTGAGGGTGAGCTCTCCCTTCTAAATCGGGGTCTATCCTTTTACCCCAGTACCTCTCTTAATATGTTTACGTTTTTTTTGGATCTCAATGAATTCTTTAGGAAATTAACTTGAAACGGCACTTTCTCCTAGAGACCAAAAGAGGATCAAATCTTGTTGTGGATAATCCACCCAGCTCTTACAGTACAGGAGAGTTGGATGTCTCTATCATTGAATTCTCCCATGTAGCGGTAGAAGGACGTTCAAATTTCTACCCCCTACACCACAAGGGTTCTCACCTAGAAACCTTCCAACAATTTATCTTTAAGGATCTCCATTCTTTTAAACAATTTAAAGGACAACCTCAGCCCGATTGAAAGACAATCCATCAAGACTCTGCATGAGAATAAGGAAATCATTATAAAAAGTGCTGTTGTCATTGTTGGGGGGTTGTCATTATGGACAGGAGCTGGTAAATTGGGGAAGGCTTATGAATTTTCGGTGACCTGGGTTACTATGAGTAACTATCTAGGGACCCCTCCATCTCTATCTTTTTTAGAATATAAGACCCTAGTTGTGAAAGCTAATAAAGCCGGTATTCTTAATAAAAAGGAAAAGAACTTTTTGGACATAAAAAAATTTCAGGTCCCTTATTTTTACTTTTTACCTAAAAAGTCCATAAAGACGTAAAAAATCATCCTGGATGCCCCATTATCTCTGGGGTTAATTCAATTACATCTAGTCTGTCCTATTACATTGATCTTTTTCTGCAAAAATACGTAATTACCCTTGAGTCCCATTTGAAAGATTCTAGTCATTTTATTCGCCTTTTGAAAGACCTGCCCCCCCTCACTGATTGCATTCTTTTGACTTTAGATGTCACTTCTTTGTATTCCAATATTGCCCATGATTTGGGGACAAAGGCGGTTGGTGAATTTCTATCTCATGATCCATCTATGCATGAAATGCAAAAATTTTTTATCCTGGAGGGTATAGCATTCATTTTAAATAACAATGTTTTTTCTTTTGAGGGAACCATGTTTCGCCAGAGGAGGGGCTGTACGATGGGAACTAGATTCCAAACTTATTTATTGGCTCTTTCGAGTTGGTCCACATCGCACAGTACCCCCTTGCCGCCAACCATGTTGTATTATACAAACATTTCATTGATGATTTATTTTTTATTTGGCGGGGTACTAAAAATGAAGCCCTTGATTTTGTAGCCGGTTTAAACCAAAATACATGGGGGGTTAACCTTCACCCCCTCTATCTCTGAATCTATAATACAGTTCCTTGATCTCTCCCCTCGATTTGAGGATAATGGAATGATTTACACGTCAACACATTTTAAAACTGTTGATGTCAATAGTTATTTAAATTTTGACAGTGGTCACCTTCCCAGTTGGATCACTAACATTCCATATGGGCAATATTGGAGGATCAGGAAGAATTGCACTATGGATCATGATTTATCACTGAATCTAGAATCCTTAAAAAGCGATTTGCATCGAAGGGTTATCCTAAAAAACTATTGAATGATGCCTTTAGTAGAACTAGATCCCTGACTCAGGATGTTTGTCTAAACCAAATGGAATCCACCTCCACCTTTGTCCGCAACGCTAGTACATCTAATCCAGCTAACTGTAATTTTATAACCACTTTTGGTCAGTCCCACGTGGCCTTACAAAAATTGGTAAAAAATACTGGTTCATTTTGCTTATGATCCCATCCTTTCTGATCAGCTGCCCAAACAACCCAGATTTATTTACAGATGTAGTCGTAATTTACAAAGTCATATTGCTCCCAGCAATGCCTTTATTTTGTCCAATCAGCATAACGGATCGACCCTCTCCAGGGTTGGTTGTTATTGTTGTAATACATCTAAATGCCTCTGTTGTTCGACTCTGGTGAACAGTGTGAAGTCCTTTGTTTCCCGTACCACTGGGAAGAGCTTCCCTATTAGGTGTAGTGTAAACTGTCAGTATTCTTATGTTGTCTATTTGCTTCAATGCAAGTGTGGCTTGCAATATGTAGACCGCACTATGCAGACCATGCATGCCAGGCTCAACAAGAATAGGCAAATGGTTTTGCTTTCCACAGCGTTTCTAAACATTTCTCAATTGAACATCATAAAGATCAAAAATTGTTAAAGCTGTTCATTATTGATCAGATTTGGGATACTGTCAATGATAGACTGAAGTGTTTGATCAATAGGGAGAGCTATTGGATATATAAATTGGGGACTCTTTCTCCTGAGGGATTAAATTTAACATTGGTTTCTGCCATTTATGAGTGTGCCATTCACCTGCTATGCATTGTTCTGTTATTTTATCTGATCTTAATCTGTTTTTTACCATCATATAGGGTTCAAATTATTAGTGCGTGATTGTTACCCACCAACAGATGTGGGTTGGCTATATAATACCATCCTTGTAATTTCACCCCATGACCTGAAGAAGGCAGAATTCCACTGCCGAAACACGAGTTGTTTTATTGACCTAATAAAGGTGGTTTTTATTATTTCGTCTTCACCATCCATTCTTTGGCGCTCCATAGACCGTGGCCTTGTCCTTCATCTGCCCAGCATTTGTCCCTCTCTGAGGGTCCGCAGCAGGAGCAATCTTTCCCTTGGGAGTTGATTTTGCTTGAGGACCTGCACCTCAGGAAGACCTGCCATGACATCATTGCCAGTCATGTGACTGCCCAAGCAGCAGCAGCACCACGGCACTGTGGACCTCCGCTATCCAGGCTATTGCCGGGGTTGTGCACAACCCGGTCAGATGAGTAGTTTTCACACCCCTTGTTTCTCTATCTCTCTTTTGTTATTTTTTAGGCTGGACATCATCGTGACAAGACGAGTCGTGGCTGGGAGATGTCGACATGAAGGTCTGACCAGATGGAGAAGAAGCATCAGAAACCGACTCTGATCAGATGAGACATCAGCGGTAAGTGCCTGGATGTAAATATTATTCTATGTCTGCACTGTGTGACTTGGAGTGATAATGTTATCTGTAAAATCCTTTAGGCCACATTCTCACATTTGTGTGAAATGTCCCTGTGCTGCCAGATTTTTTTATCGGATGGTCTACGGACTCGTAGAGTTTTATAGATCCTATCACACATTCCTGAAAATCACGGATCTGAGAATGAGATCTGTGAAGGTCAGAGAATGTCGTGTTCTAATCTTATTTTGAGAATTAGAATAGGACATGCTCAATGCGTCTGTAAAAGCTGGCAGCACACCGACACAGCACACAGATACAGGAATGTAGCTTTATTATGTATAGCAAAGTCCTTAAGTATATAGTGTACTCATTTGTTATGTATAGCGCCATCCTTAGTTATATAGCTTCCCCTTTTTTTTATGTATAACACCCTCCTTTATTACGTACCATCCTCTCTAGTTATATATGGTGCCATCTCTTCCTCTGCTGTTATGTACAGCGCTGTCCCTTACATAGCATATTCATGTTATTTTTGTCAGTCACAGTGCCCTCTCTTTATTACATAGTAGTCTCTTGTTAGATATAAAATGACTGCTGATGGAGCAGCCGGTAACCAGAAGACCAGTCCATCAGCTTCTCCATTAGAAAAGAAGCTTTCCCTTGCCCCATCAGCCATCATTGCATTATATATCTAACAAGTGAGGACGGTATGTAATAAAGAACAGGGCACTATACATAATCCAATATATAAGGGACGGTGCTGTAGATAACAAGAGAGGGCACTGTGTAATAAGGGATGGCAATAAACATAATAAAGGAGGCTATGTAAGAGGCATATATATGTGTGTGTGTGGCTATATATACATCTGTAGCTTTGATGCCATAAAAGGTGGGGGGCCCAGATACATTTCTTGCACAGGGGCCCCAAGCAGTCAGTGGCCACCCATAACATTGCAAAACTGTGAGGCTGCATTATACTCTGAGAGAGCATGCATTATACTTTGTGAAGGGGCTGCATTATACTTTATGAGGGGGCTGCACTATACTCTGAGGGAGCTGCATTATACTCTATGAGGGGGGTGCATTATACTCTATCGGGGATCATGGGGTGCATTATACTATATGTACTATAAGGGCGCTGCATTATCCTCATCAAGATACAAACAACACTGAATGTAGCAGTACAAGACACTGACCATATTCAGACCCACATATCAACAGGCCTATCAATAATCGTGTGCTTACTATATGGACCAATATAGAATGGCAGACCATTCGGTAAGACACATGAGAAAAGAGAACCACCGAATGATGGGTCCAATCAAACAAAGGGATTTGAATAAATACCTTTATTAGTGTTATGGTTAAAGTGGCACTACATGCACAAGGAGAGCCGCACTGCAGTGACCAAACAAAATTATGTACAGCATCATTGTATTAAGATTTATGCTAGACCACAAAATATGCTAGTGAATACCAGGGGTAGATAAATACAAGACTGATAATCAGCATTACCAATAATGGAAAAATGTAGTGAATAGACTTAAATCACCAAACAGTCTACTAAAGGCGGCAGATGAATGGCCAAATCATATATATATATACTCAATGTAATGGAGTAGAAAATTCCATGTGCTCCATATCAATGACCATTCATGTGCCCCATATATATTCATGTGGTAGTCATAATAATTCCAAGATACTGACTCCAATCATTGAAGAGTTTAAAGTTATATACCTGCACACTAGTCCAGCGTGTGTGAGTGGTACCAAGCGGCGTAGTCATTGAGCACCTGGGTTACATTGTGTGTCATTTTTTAGATTGGAAAAAAATAAAGCTTATCATGCTGAACTTTTTCCATTCTAAATACTGCCAAAAAATGAAATGCAGAAATCCCTTTAAAAGGAATCCGTCAGCAGGCTTTTACTATGTAAACTGAGCACAACATGAGATACTGTTAAAACACTGAAGTCATTGATGTGTCACATGTCCTGCTGTGTGGTGTTGTTTACTTAGACTGAAGCTGTAATCATATTGTGAGTATCATTGCTGTGACTAGCTGTTACTTGGGCAATCTTCTGACTCCGCCCTCTTCTGTGATAAGCATCTCACTGTCTATGAACATTGTATATACAGAGCTTGAGCCTTGGTGTGGGCAGGGGAAGATTTCTCAGTAGAAAAAAAGAGTGAAAATTCTAGCTTCAAGATTAGTGTTGAGCGAGCACTAAAATGCTCGGGTGCTCGAAGCTCGGGCCGAGCTCACCGTGATACTCAGGTGCTCGACCCATCAACGAGCCCAATGTTAGTCTATAGGAGACCTGAGCATTTTTGCGGCGGCACCCCCGACAGTCTGTAGAAAGCCTAAAAAGTGCCCAAAACGATAGTGACAGTGCTCAAAAGACATGGAGACAGCATGGGGATCGCCCCAGGAAGCATTTCTGACCCCCAGGTAACTGTTGTCAACAACGTGATCAGAGGTATTAAGCCACTTTTACGGGCTCACAATAAAACCTTCAAAAACGAAACAAACGGTTTTCCTGTGAAATATGTTAAGGAACTTCCTTTCCAGGGAAAAGACTTGTGTACAAGGTAAAATAAATAACCAAAAACAAAAATACTCCTCCACACCTTGGGCTATGTTCACAAGTAGCATTTTTTATGCGTTTTTACACTTTTGTATTGCTTTCAACCGTGACAAATGCATTCACCGGGAAATGTCATTTTAACATTTTACAACCTTATCTGGCCATGTGCTGTGTGACACATGCATACAGTGCTGAAAAGACATGGGAACAGCATGGGGAAGACCCCTGGAAGCATCTCTGACACCCAGTTTACTGCCTAAAAGTGTGCCCATCAGTAGTGATCCTTGCCACATCAGAAGATGCAGACTTGCAACTATCCCTGTCCTTGTCCCAGGGCAGTGTTCAATTGTTTCTCCCCAATTCCTTGCAATGCAAGCGCAAGTATGCAACCTGCCACCCACCCACCCCCAGGCTGCAATACCATACTGCTAGCTTGCACTTGAAATGGGGCCTTTTAGTTTGGAGGAGGAAGAAGCTGGCCACTACCTCATGGCTGCTTTGGCAGTGAGGTATCCATACTCAGTCCCCAGCCGCCGCCGGCCGAGTGTCCACGCTCGATCCCCAGCTGCCAGGGGGTGACCGGGTGTCCATACTCGGTCCCCTGCCGCCCCGATTTCTCCTTGGAAGTTCCTCCCACAATTTTCTGAGCCCGGCCTACTTTAGGGCAGCATTGGACGAGCCCACCAGACAACCAGACTCCTCCGGTGGGCCCTGGCTTTTCCATCAGGGGAGTTGAGAGTGCCAAGGTGAGGAGCATGATGATGATAGAAGTTAGCGTCTGCTTTGTTTTCTTGGAATGCTAGGCCTGAGGTGGTCAGCGTTTTGGCGCATATCCTTCCTCCTTCGAGGATTGCTGGATGTTTTCCTGCAACTATCCCAGTTCTATGACTCCCATTAAAACAAAGCTTCGGGTGATGAATGATGGATGAGGTGGTGGCAAAGGAGAAAGAGCAGGAGGAACAGAGACCATTCACATCAATATCAGGCCAGTCAACCACACATGTCTTTTAGGATATGTTTCTGTACCAAAAGGAGCGGTTCGGCTCCAATGCCCCTTGGAAGTGACATGGAGGTCAGAGGGCCTTAACTAAACCGTTTTTTTCCATGTATAGCAACTGGGTCTCCTGTGCACTGTTGGCCTAAGCAGTGAATGGAAGGCTTTCCAAAAATTATGAGGAACTGCAATGCCCCTTGAAACAGACGTGGATTACAGCATACTAAAAACCTTCTACCCATTATTGGGGAGTGGGTCTCCCTTAGTGTTCGCCTAAGCATTGAAAAGCAAAAGCTGACTAAAATTAGGAGGATATGCAATGCCCGTTGGAAGAATAGTGGAGGTCGCAGTGGAATAAAAAGACAATATCAATGCCCCTTGGAAAAGTGGTGGAGGTCGCAGTAGCTTAACAAGACGGTTTTAATGCCCCTTGGAAGAAAGGTGGAGGTCGCAGTGGAATAAAATGACAATATCAATGCCCCTTGAAAAAGTGGTGGAGGTCGCAGTAGCTTAACAAGACTGTTTTAATGCTCCTTGGAAGAATGGTGGAGGTCGCAGTAGCTTAACAAGACGGTTTTAATGCCCCTTGGAAGAATGTTGGAGGTCGCAGTAGCTTAACAAGATAGTTTTTATGCCCCTTACAAGAGCCATGCAGTATAGCATATTAAAAACATTATTCCCATTATTGGGGAGTGGGTCTCCCATAGTCTTTGCCTATGCCTTCCAAGCAAAAGCTGCTAAAAATTAGGACGGAGGAACTTGCAATGCTGGCAACCAAGAGCCATGCAGTACAGCATATTAAAAACATTATTCCCATTATTGGGGAGTGGTTCTCCCATAGTCTTTGCCTATGCCGTCCAAGCAAAAGCTGCCAAAAATTAGGACGGAGGAACTTGCAATGCTGGCAAACAAGAGCCATGCAGTACAGCATATTAAAAACATTATTCTCATTATTGGGGAGTGGGTCTCCCATAGTCTTTGCCTATGCCTTCCAAGCAAAAGCTGCCAAAAATTAGGACGGAGGAACTTGCAATAATGGCAACATGGACCACGGTCATCATGGTGGTATAGTGGTGGTGGAGGCTGAGGATAAGGAGAGGAGCAAAATACAACCGAAATGAGGAAGTGTATACCCATGTGTGGGTGTGAAGTGGTGCATGGGAATACACCTCCCGAAATAACACAGTGGATTTGACTTTGTTACTCTGCTGTCATTTGGTGGTGATGAGAAGTCTGGCCCTTCTTCATTTTGATAAGGGTCAGCTTGTCAGCATTGTCAGTTGACAGACGAGTGCGCTTATCAGTTATAATTCCCCCAGCGGCACTAAAAACACGCTCTGATAACACGCTAGCGGCAGGGCAGGCCAGGACCTCCATGGAGTACAGAACGAGTTCATTCCAAGGGTCCAGCTTGGATACCTAATAATTAAAAGGCACAGAGGAATCACGGAGGACGCTGGTACGGTCGGCAAGGTACTCCCTCACCATCTTTTGAAACTTTCCACTCCTTGTGAGAGTACCCCGCGCCTCAGGCCCTGTAAGCTGGGCGGGTATCAGAAAACTGTCCCAGAATGTTGACAGTGTTCCCCTGCCTCTGCTGGATTGGAGTTGCGTCTCTCTCGCATGTACGCTTTGGTTGGTCATGGAACTGTGACCTCTGCCGCTAGTGTGTTCAGATGGGAATTTTTTTAACAGTTATGCAGCAAGGGCCTTCTGGTACTGTCCCATTTTGGTAGACCTCTCCACCTCAGGAATAAAAGAGTGAAATTTCTCCTTGTAGCGGGGGTCTAAAAGTGTCACCAGCCAGTAATGACTGTCACCCAACATTTTGACAACGCGAGGGTCACAGTTAAGGCAGCGTAACATAAAGTCAGCCATGCATGCCAGACTGGTAACGGGCAAGACTTCCGTGTCCTCACCAAGATGATGACTGACCATGCTCTACTCCTCCTCCTCCTCCCCCCTGTCCTCAGGCCGCCCACGCTGAACCGACTGTATGACAGTTGTACAGGTACTACCGTCTACAGCCCATGATACCAGCTCCTGTTCTTCCTCCTCCTCCTCCTCCTCTCCCTCATTGTCCCCCAATGCACGTTGGGATGAGATGAGGCTGGGCTGTGTGTAATCGCCCACTACGGGTTCTTGATCAATCTCATCATACTCTGCTGCAAGGCTTCCTCTTTAATTCTCTGCAGAGAGCGTTGCAAAAGACAGACAAGTGGGATGCTGACGCTAATGATGGCATCATCGCCATTCACCATCTTGGTGGTCTCCTCAAAGTTTGTCAGGATGGTACATATGTCAGACATCCAGGTCCACTCCTGAGGTCTTATGTGTGGAGTCTGACCTGAATATTGATGGCCTTGTTGCAGCTGGTACTCCACAACTGCTCTCTTCTGCTCACAAATCCTTTGCAACATGTGGAGGGTAGAGTTCCAACGTGTGGGGACATCACACACCAGTCGGTGTGCCGGAAGCTGAAAACGCTGTTGCAACACAGCAAGGGTGGCGGAAGCTGTAGCCGACTTGTGAAAATGAGCTGACAGGTGGAGTACTTTGACGAGCAGATCTGACAACTCGGGGTACGATTTAAGAAACCGCTGACCACTAGGTTAAGCACATGAGCCAGGCATGGTATGTGTGTGATCTCGCCTCGCCTCAGAGCCGCCACCAGGTTACGGCCATTGTCACACATGACCATGCCTGGATGTAGGATCAGTGGTCTCAGCCACAGATCTGCCTGCTCTTTCACAGCTGTCCACAACTCACAAGCAGTGTGAGGTTTATCACCTAAGCTTATGAGTTTCAGCACAGCCTGTTGCCACTTGGCTGAGGCAGCACTGCTGTGCTTCCAGCTTGTAACTGGTGTGGTGATATCTTAGATGGAGGCTGAACATGAGGAGGAGTATGATGCGCAGGAGCTGTACACTGTGGGGGCAACTCTGACTGACATAGGGCCCGCAATCCTCGTTGTGGGGAGGATGTGTTCCGTCCCAAGGTCTGACTGGGTCCCGGCTTCCACTATGTTTACCCAGTGTGCCGTCAGGGAGATGTACCGTCCGTGGCCACTAACACTTGTCCATGTGTCCGTTGTCAGGTGGCAGATGTTTTGGGACACGTGCTTGTGTAGTGCGGGGATGGCACACTGGGCAAAATAGTGTCGGTTGGGGACCGAGTACCGAGGGAGGGCCACCGCCATAAGGTTGCGGAAGAATTCCGTCTCCACCAGCCTAAAGGCAACATTTCCAATGCAAGCAGTCGTGAAATGTGAGAATTTAGGACTGTGGCCTGTGGGGCGTTGGCTGCGAATTTGCGCTTTCGTTCAAAGCTCTGGGATATGGACAATTGAACGCTGCGGTGGGACATGGACGTGGAAGTTGATGCCGTTTCTTGAGAAACTGCCATAACAAGTGAAGACTGAGAGGAGGGGGCATCTTTGCATGCAGTATGGACAGGGGATTGCCTTGCACGCACAACAGGGGGTTCTATTACACGCACAACAGCGGAAGAAGCAGTGTTGACACCCGCTGACACTAGTCGTGGACCCTGGGTTTCGCCCCACAAAGTCGGGTGCTTTGTTGACATGTGCCTTATCATGCTGGTGGTGGTCAGGCTGGTAGTTTTGTCACCCCTGCTGATGCTGGCCTGGCAGGTGGTACAGATGGCCTTTTTGGGGTTATCAGCAGAGTCTTTAAGAAAAATTCCAGACTCTGGAAGACCTACCGGTTGTACTGGCTTGTCCCTCGTGTTGGTGTTACAGGGAACTGTAGCCTGCCTTCTGTGTGCGGCCACCACACTGCTTCTTTCTGCCTGTTGGGGTACTCTGCCTCCCTCCCCCTGTGTGCTGCTGGCCTCGCTCTGCGTGTCCTCCTGCCACATTGGGTCAGTTACTAGATCATCCACCACCTCCTCCTCTTCCACTTGCGCACCACGATCCTCCTCCTCACTTCGTGGCAATTGTGTCTCGTCATCATCCACCTCTTGTGACAAATTGTCAGCGTCGACTTCCTGTGGTCGTGGCTGTTCAAATATTTGGGCATCGCTACATGGGATCGCCTCTTCCACCACTTCAAGCGGAGCAGGCGAGGGGCACAAATATGGAAATGGACCAGTGAACAGCTCTTCAGAGTGTCCAAGTGTGGGATCAGTTGCTGTCTGACGACACTCGGCATGGTGGGAGGAAGGAGCATCAGGGTGAGGAGGAGTATGCGGTCGAGACTCACGGCTACTAAAACTTGACCGTGTGAAAGACAGACTGGAGGTGGTGGTGCCCAGGTAACTGGAAGTATTATCTTCTATCCAATTAATAACCTGTTCACACTGATCAGTTCGCAATACTGGTGTTGTAGTGTGCTTCCCTAGTAATTCGGTCAAGAAGTGGGAGCAAGAAGATGTGGCTGTTGGTTGTGGCACATTTTCACCTTGGCCACGGCGTCCTCTGCACGCACCATCACCAGAACGTCCAGTGCCACGTCCCTTGCCACGCGCCTTGCCCATTGTAAATGAAGTAAAATAGCTTACACTTGCACTATCAATGGAATAAGGGTAATAAAAAGGAGATTAGAACGGTGGAAGAGGAAAACCAAAGTTCTATTTGTCTGTCCTACACCAGACTCTTTTAAACAGATATATTGGTGTCTGACCAGTCAGGGAGACACTATTACAGTTTTTTTTACGGCAAAAAATGCCAAAAGCAGGATAATACAGAGATTTGACCAGTGGAACTGCAAAACCACAGTTCTATTTCTCTGGCTTACACCAGACTCTTTTAAACAGATATATTGGTGTCTGACCAGTCAGGGAGACACTATTACAGTTTTTTTTATAGCAATAAATGCCAAAAGCAGGATAATACAGAGATTTGACCCGTGGAATTGCAAAACCACAGTTCTATTTCTCTGGCCTACACCAGACTCTTTTAAACAGATATATTGGTGTCTGAACAGTCACAGACACACTCAATTTTTTTTTTTTGGGGGGGGGGATACCAAAAGGTTAATAAGACACGTATTTGTACAGTCTGACTGAGGAAAAAAAAATACAGGATTTAGATGAAAAAAAAAAGAGTTTATCCTGGCCCCTGACACTAGGGGATAAGTCTAGCAATTTGACCAACTAACTGGCTGGCAATCCCTGCATGTTCATTGGCTCTGTAAAAAGCGCCTAACATGCAGGGTGGAGACCTGAGCTCCCGTCCTAGTAACCCGAAAATGGTCGCCGAACATCCCGAGTAGTGAGATGCTCGGGCGAGTACCGAGCAGTGTCGAGCATGCTCGCTCAACACTATTCAAGATGTCTCAAAAAATTCCATTTCTTTATTGTTTCATATTAAAATCTGATGAGGTCACAAAGTACATCAGAATTCATATAGCAACACGTTTCCAATTCTCACCAGCATTCTTTGTCAGTTTGAAGCTCTGCTTCATGCTAAATCTAAAAGCTCTAATTGTGTCAGAACGGCTACACCCAGTAATCTATGTAATACATGGTTGGATTCAGCTTCTCTTTGTCTACATCATGCTGCTCTCAAATGAGGTAGCAAAAACCTGCTGACAGATTCCCTTTAATTGTCAGTAGGGGCACTTTTGCTTATTTTTATATCAGTTATGCAACTGATCTGTTTCGGATATGAATTAATTTTATCATTTCTAAAATGGATTAGATAAATGGAATTACTGGATGCCAGTGTAAACCTAGGGTAGATGGCGATCCAGTGCTGTGAATCCAAAATTACAGCCAACTTTGATGTAAAGTGTAAGGCCAGCTTCTAATAATCGTGGCTCATCTCCCTACGTTTTTTTTCCTATACTCAAAATCCTTTTCTCTTATTGTTCCTATTAAAATTCCTTCATTGTAAGATGGCATTAATAATAAAAAGTAATAGGAACTTGGGTAGCTAACATAATGCAAAAAAAACAAAAAGTAATACCTCTGGCCTGCTAATAGCCAGTACCAAGTGTACCTCACACATGGAATGATAATAAATGCCTCACGCATGTTATGAATGCAACTGTTAAAATCCTATTCACAGCCAAGTAAAATTCCAGACACATAGGTAATAATTATTGGGTTAAGCCAGATTCACACAGTATGTTTTTTATCCATGAGTTGTTGTTTTTTCATTTCATTCCATTAGGATTTGTAACTTATATCAAAATTTGCAGAAAGAAGCAATGTGATAACAATGATGTAATGGCAAAAAAAGGAGAAAAAATTATAATAAAGAGTGGTTTAACCCCTTACCAACAGGGCAATTTCCTCCCCTTCTTCCCAGAGCCATAACTTATTTATTTTTCTGCCCACTTAACCATATGAGGGCCATGGCAATTTATCATCACCCTGCGAACGCGTCACCAGGCTGTGTGTCTGATTGACAGCAGCATTTAAGGAGTTGAAAGTTGAAAAAGTTGACCCTGTTTTAGGCCTCTTTCACACGTCAGTGTGTCCAGTACATGTGGTGACAGTTTCCACACATACTGGAGACATTGACACACGTAGACCAATTCAAATGAATGGGTCTGTGCACATGTCGGCATGTTTCCATTGACCGTTTGTCCATGGGCAAAACACGCTGACATGTCCTTTTTTTACCCTCTGCACAGGCCGCATAACGTCCCACACTGATGACACATGAATGACATCTGGACCTCCACTGAGCTCAGTGAGTAACAGGACACCGCTTGCTGCAGGAGTAATTTTCCCCGGGTCCTTGGCATGAGTGGTCACATGGATTACAGCAGAGTATGCTTAGGGCAGGTGAATATAAGGATTTTTTATGTTATTTTTACAGTTGGAGACAGAGGGAGCAGAATACTATTCTCAACATTGTCCCCTGCTGGGGGACAGGGGACAATGATGAGGGCAGAGTTAAGCACCCGGCACTTTGGAACAGCACTAACTAACTGTATAGCTGATTCCAAGGCGCCGGTACATGTGCTCCTGATGCAGCACACAGGCGGCACAAGGTTGCCACATGTGTGCACATGGACATCTCCGGTACTGGATATATCCGGACCTGTGAAAGAGGCCTTAAAGACAGTGACCCAACATTTAAAGCAGGGCAAACAGAAGGTACACAATGGGGAAGGTGAAAAGAATAGGTGTGAAGGACCAGACAGTGAACTGCAGGACAGGTGAGAATTTTGTTTCCAACATCCTATGTATATTACCCTCAGAGCATAACATGAAACATTCAACTTGCATTGAATAACTTTGATGTAAATTACATTTCCCTTGTTAAATTTGCGTGATTTGCGGAATTCAAATCTTGACAGATTTCCTTATCTCTACCATACAGGTTTAATATTACCATAATCATACTGACCTGAAGAATCATGTTGCCAGGTCATTTTTACTGCACCATTAACACTGTAAAAATAAACCCCAAAAACAATGGCAGAATTTGTTTCTTTCACCATTTTACTGCACTTGGAATTTTCCCACTATTTTCCTGTACAGTACATGGTAAAAGGAATGGTCTCTTTCAAAATTACAACTTGTCCCGTAAAAAACAAACCCTCATATCTCTGTTAATGGAACACTAAAAGAAAAACAAAAAAAAACAACAGCTTATGCCTCTTTGACAAAAGGGGAGGAAAAATGTTAAAACACAAATAAAAATTAGCAGCATCCTTAAGGCCCCATCACATTCAGCGAGATCGCTAGCGAGATCGCTGCTGAGTCACAAGTTTTGTGACACAACAGCTACCTCAGTAGCGATCTCGCTACGTTTGACACTTAGCAGCGACCAGGCCCCTGCTGTGAGATCGCTGGTCGTGTCGGAATGGTCTGGACATTTCTTTGATCGTTGAGGCCCCGCTGGGTAGCATGCATCCCTGTGTTTGACACCTTACTAACTACCTTGTTGACGACTCAGACACAGAAACTCATAGGCGTGCATCGTTATACAGATCGTTACGGGTCGCCGCATCGCTGCTGCGTTGGGAAGATCTGACTGACATCTCACCAGCGACCACATAGCGACGCAGCAACGATCCGTGACAGGTCGTATCGTTGTCGGGATCGCTGTAGCGTCGTTTAGTGTGACGGGGCCTTTAAGGGGTTAAATGATAGGAGGCAAGAAAATTGCAGCACAAACTGTATTTTGAATGCTTTTTTTTTACAGGTATTTTTTGCAATATTACATTCAATTACTGTATGCGTAACTTTACCTTCTCTCCCTTTTGAGAAGCATCTGATATTTGATTGTCTAACCATACAAACTGGTCACCCGGATCCTCCATATTGGCTGTAATACTGTTCGAATCGTAATATAAATTAGTATTTAGAACAACTATGCGTCCCACATTTTCTAGATTCACCACCTGTTCACTGTAAAATGCTCCTAGAGAAAAAGGAGGAAAATGTTCCTTTTTTAAATGTTTGCATTTATTTGCTTTTATTTTTAATAGACAAGCAACAACTTACCTTTTAGAAATGTAGATATGGATTCCTGCTTGAGCCATGGACTCCAGAAATTCGAGACCCCATAATAAATAGAATTATTTTGTGTCGGCAGTTGGTTTTTAGGGTGAAAATCATGATTACCTAAGGCAGCATAAACTTTGGTTGCTGATGGAGGAAAAGCACAAAGTTAGGTTAAATACAATTTTTATTATTAATCTGATTGTCAGTATTAGGGTTTGTTAAAGTGAATGTATTTTACAACCATGTGCTATCCATATGCAAAACTGATGGCATATGCACTGTTCAATGCAAAACAATGGTGTACAGTGGCTTGAGAAAGCATTCATCCCCCCTACGCTTTTTGCCTTTTTACATTACAACCTGTGTTTAAAAATTTTTGTAATCCGATTTTTATGTCATGCATCAGAACTAAGTAGTCTAAGTTGGTGGAGTGAAATGAGAAAAATATAGGAAAAAAATAAATGTATGGCATCAAATACTGTAAATAAAAACTGGCATGGGCATATGTATTCATCCCTTTTGCTATTAAGCCCCCAAAAATTTCTAGTGCAAGCAATTACCTTTTTAAGTCACATACTTAGTGAAAGGAAATCCACCTGTGTGCAATCAAAATGTCACATTGTCTGTCAGTATATACACACATATTCTGAAAGGCCACAGAGGCTGGAACACCATTAAGCAAGAGGCACCAATAACTAGACAACACCATGAAGACTAAGGAAATCACCAAACAAGTCAGGGACAAAGTTGTTGAGAAGTACAAGTGTAGAGAGATGGACAAGAGAGACTAAGTAACTGTAAGAAAACATCTGCTGGAACAAAAATGAAAATGAAAGTAAACAAATAATTGTGCTTGCAGGAACTAAATGTTGCTGGCAGATGGGCAGGGGGAGAGACTTTGTGGCTAGACCTGATCATGTGACCCAGAGAGTTTCCTGGGTATAAAGGCACTGTGTGCCAGATTGCCGGGTATTTTTGGTGCCAAGAGAGCGCAGAGTGCGGATGTGCACCGCAGGAGACGCTGCACCCAGAAAGTTTTGGCACCAAGCTGCAGAGTGGAACAGACGTGCTCCAGAGGGACAGAAGAGCCCAGGGCAACAGGCCTCAGCCGGAGGGCTTCGCTGCACCAAGGTTGGACATTGCCTGATAGGCTCCGTACTCCTCACAGAAACATGCTGAGCCCTGCACATATTGGTCAGAGCCAGAACCTGCCCCTCACACTGAGTAAGTTCCCGGGATCCAACACCGCCTATCAAGAGCTGAGGTCAGGACTCCCTTCCCCCAAGCGTGAGAGACTACCATCGATGGTCAAGCCGTGAAGAGCTGAGAGAGGACCCCGACAGGAAAGACACGCCAGAAGCAGCGGAGGAACCACACAAGTAAACAGAGCGGTCACTTACAACTCTCACCTACAGTACAGGGGACATTTGGGATTAGGATTTCAGGTTGGGATGGGGCCGTTTGGTGTGTTGGAGTCTAAACAGGATCTGATAGACTTCATACAGAAGAGACTTGTGGCCTAGTGGAAATAACCTGTGATCCTAGCTAGGACCATATAAAGAGAAAGAGAACTCACGTGGTGTCTCCCATGACTGGGTGCCTCACACTGTTGCAAAGGACTGTACTGTGATTCACTGAAATATTTCTCATTGCTGTTTTAAGTTGCTGTTTATTACCCTTGCTACTAACCCCCTTTGTAGAATAGTTGTTATACATATAAAGTGGTTATATCAATTTCTGACTGTTCTCGTCTTGTGTCTCTGTGCATTGCATTCCGGCATCTGCATTACACAAGTAAGGATTGGATCACAAAAAATAAGCCAATCTCTCATGAGCCCCCGATGCACCATCAAATCCATCTTCATCAAATGGAAAGAAAATGGTATCACAATAATCCTGCCAAGAAAGGGGCGACCATCAAAACTCTCAAAGAATTTGTGATTGCAATCATTTTCAGGAAGAAACTGAATGTTTTCTGACAGAATTGCAGGGGAGCCAATACTTTTGGCCACCACTATATTACAGAGACAATCTATAATATAACCGGGGATGCATCCCTCTGTCTGAAGCCTTTATAGACTGCGCATGCGTGAAGCACAGTCTGGCTCCAGACAGAAGCAGGCATCCAGCAGTTACAGGTAAGAGGAGTGTATGGCGCCGGAGATCGCGGTATATGTAGAAAATGAACGCATACAGCGATCTCCGGTGCCATATTTGCATACTTACCTGACCGGGAGGAGCGCTGCCGTGGCGCCTCTCTTCTGGCCGGAGACCGGGGGCAGGAGTGAGGCGTCTGATCGGCGTGTGCGCATAGCGCTATCCTTCACCATTTTACTGAAGACACATTTACAGTGTGTCTTCAGCAAAATGGCGCCGGACAGCGCGGTGCTCCGGTGCCGCTCTCCTCCCCCGGCCTCCGGCAGAACAGGTCGCTGCAGCGCTGGAGTACAGAGAAGAAAGGTGAGTACAACTGTTTATTTTTTATGTATGTGTGTACAGTGTGAAAAGGATGAGGGGGCCACACATATCAGGATTGTGGGGTGAGGGGTCCATGCATATACCAGGATTGTGGGGTGAGGGGACCATGCATATACCAGGATTGTGAGGTGAGGGGTACCATGCATATGAGGATTGGGGGTGAGGGGTACCACGCATACCAGGATTGGAGATGAGGGGAGCCACGCATATCAGGATTGGGGATGAGGGGAGCCACGCATACCAGGATTGGGGATGAGAGAGCCACGCATACGGGGAATGGGGAAGAGGAGAGCCACACATACCGGGATTGGGGATGAGGGGAGCCACGCATACCGGGATTGGGGATGAGGGGAGCCACGCATACCGGGATTGGGGATGAGGGGAGCCATGCATACCGGGATTGGGGATGAGGGGAGCCACGCATACCGTGATTGGGGATGAGGGGAGCCACGCATACCGGGATTGGAGATGAGGGGAGCCACGCATACCGGGATTGGGGATGAGGGGAGCCACGCATACCAGGATTGGGGATGAGGGGAGCCACGCATACCGGGGTTGGGGGGTGAGGGGTACCCCGCATACCAGGGTTGGGGGGTGAGGGGTACCACGCATACCAGGATTGGTGGGTGAGGGAGCCATGCATACCGGGATTAGGGATGAGGGGTGCCATGCATACCGGGATTGGGGATGAGGGGTGCCATGCATACCGGGATTGAGGATGATGGGTGCCATGCATACCAGAATTGGGGATGAGGGGTGCCATGCATACTGGGATTGGGGATGAGGGGTGCCATGCATACCGGGATTGGGGATGAGGGGTGCCATGCATACCGGGATTCGGATGAGGGGCCATGAATACCAGGATAGGGATGAGGAGTGCCATGCATTCCAGGATTCGGAAGAGGGGCCATGCACACCAGTATGGGGATGGGGGATGAGGGAAGGGGTATGATACATACCAGGATAGGGATGAGGGATGGGGTACCATGCATACCAGGATAGGGATGAGGAGTGCCATGCATACCAGGATTGGGGGTGAGGGGTGCCACGCATACCTGGATAGGGGATGAGGGGTGCCATGCATACCGGGATAGGGGATGAGGGGTGCCATGCATACCGGGATTGGGGATGAGGGTGGCCATGCATACCGCGATTGGGGATGAGGGGTGCCATGCATACCAGAATAGGAATGAGGGGTGCCATGCATACCAGGATAGGATGGTGGGGACAGGATGGGGGCAGCACAAATACCAGGAGGGGGGCAGCACATACCACACATACCAGGATGGGAGACCATATACCAATAAAAATGCTCGCCACCCGGGCGTAGAACGGGTTCAATAGCTAGTGACAATATATTGGCGCATTCAGACAAGTGTACTTTATGTCCGAATATAGAGATTTTACATGGATTAATGCAAGTCAATAGGGTATTTTACATAAGTGTTTTTACACAGATGGTCTGCATGATGGGGAAAAAAATGCACAGCATGCACTATTCTGATCCATGTCCCCTAAATTGATGTATGACAGTTAATGGCCATTTCTTAGACGATGCAATGCGGCCCATAACAGATGTTTAAGATGTTTAATTCTGTAAAATAAATAAAAATATAGATTATGGTGTTACCTACAGGTGGCGGAGCTGTTATGACCAATATAGGCATGAAATTCAGAAGAGGTTTAAGAGTCGTTCGCAACAGCTCAATTTTTGTTAGCACTCATGGATTTTTTATTGTAAGTAGGAACTACCTGATATTTTGAATGTGATCTACGAATTCATGTGCGTTTGATATTCTAAATCAGATACTTCAAAGGCAGAACAAATTCCTTAAACTGATCCAGTTGTAACACCTGGCCGGCAAATTAAACGCTGCACTGAGGAACCCTGAATGTCAGGAAATTCGCACAGATTCTATCCATGGCCGAAGAGCACTGACCTGAACTGTGGACCAGGGTTGCGCGAAGCAATTTGCTCATCTTTAGCTATTACTCTTCCATAATGATTAGTGATGAGCGAGCACTAAAATGCTCGGGTACTCGTTGCTTGGGTCGAGCAAATTGGAATACTCGGGTGCTCAACCCGAGCAACAAGCCCAATGTAAGTCTATGGGAAACTCGAGCATTTTTGAGGCGGCTCCCTCCGGCGGTCTGCAGAGGGCCTAAAAATTGCCCAAATCGATGGGAACAGTGCTCAAATGACATGGGGACAGCATGGGGAAGACCCCTGGAAGCATTTCTGACTCCCAGGTCATTTCTGTCAACAATGTTGTCAGAGGTATTACGCCACTTTTACGGACTCACAATAAAATATACCAAAACGAAACCAAAATGGATTTTCCTGGGAAATATGTTAAGGAACATCCTTTCCAGGGTAATGACTTGCATATAAAGCAAAATAAATAACCAAAAATTCTCCTCCACACCTTGGGCTATGTTCACACGTAGTGTTTTGATGCGCTTTTTCACTTTTGCATTGCTTTCAACCGTGACAAATGCATTTACCAGGAAATGTCATTTTAACATTTTACAACCTTATCTGGCCATGTGGTGTGTGAGATATCATCAAACACATCATGTTTCATTTATGAAGGAGGGACTCTGAAAGTCACAAAGCCTATTTTTATAGGGCCATCAGGTGGCCTTTACTATTCTTAAACTGCCAGTAGTCAGTCCTCACTATTCTTAGAGAGTGTAGCATCGGCGTCTCTGCCCCGTACTAGGCAGAGACGCCGTCCCTCTCACCTCCCCGCTCCTGGCGCGGCGTCCTCCAGCGCTTCTCTCCCCGCTGCTTCCGGCACGCGCTCCTTCCCCGGCAGTGTGCTTAGGGCGCGCGCGCGCGCGCTCCCCCTCTCTTAAAGGGACCGCGCGCGCCGTCCTAAGGAGTCTCCGGCCAATTGCCGGAGGACCTCCCATATTTAAGGCACCTCCTCCAAAATGGAGGTGCCCGAGCAATGTTGTTGCAAAGCCTTCACTCTGCTTCAGCCCTCAGGTCCCGTTACCAGTTACCAGCCAGTCACCTGCCAGATTCCTGCTTGTTACCTGCCAGTCACCTGCCAGATTCCTGCTTGTTACCTGCCAGTCACCTGCCGGATTCCTGCCTGTTACTTGCCAGTTACCTGCCTGATTCCTGCTTGATACCTGCCTGATATCCGTTTACCTGCCTGCAAGCCTGCGGTCCGACGGTCTGCTTTCCTACACCTGTCAGTCTGTCTATGGACCAGCCTGCTCGCTCACCTGGGAGCGCTCATCGGCTACCTGCCTGCTAGCCTACCTGGAGGCTCCGCCGTCACTTGGCGTGACCACCTGCCTGTCCAGAGACTCTCGCCTGCTCACCTGGGAGCGCTCACCTGCTACCTGTCTGCTAGCCTACCTGGAGGCTCTGCCGTCACTTGCCGTGACCACCTGCCCGTCCAGAGACTCTCGCCCGCTCACCTGGGAGCGCTCACCAGCCACCTGCCTGCTGTCCTTCTACCCAGAGACTGTCCCTGTCACTTGCCGTGAGTACCCGTCCTTTTACCCAGAGACTGTCCCTGTCACTTGCCGTGACTACCTGCCCCTCTAGCCAGAGACTGTCCCTGTCACTTGCCGTGACTACCTGCCCGTCTTCCCTGGGAGCCACCCGCTTCCTTACATGGACTGCCCCCTTGTATAGTTGCACAGAGGTTCCACCTCCCAGACCCGTTACAGTTTGCTCGGGCCATGGAACCCGGTGGCCCCCAGATCTCCGATCTGCACCAGGAAGTCTTACGTCAGAAAACTCAGCAGGAGGTGGTACTGTCCTATCTACGGTCCATTAACTCTCGTCTAGGCGCATTGTGTGACTTGTCTATGTCTACCTCTGGTCCAGATGTGCCCATTCCTGCGGTACCGCAATCCAGTCCCTTCATGGTACCCGACTATGGACCTCGGCTTCTGGCACCTCCACGCTTTGCCGGCGAATCTACTTTAGCTCGGGGTTTCATAAACCAGTGCACCCTGCATTTTGAGCTATTGGCATACCAGTTCATCTCCGACCGAGCCAAGGTGGCCTTCATCATGTCCCATCTTACTGGGGAGGCACTGGCATGGCTAAATCCCCTGTGGGAGAGAGGGGATCCCCTGGTGTCCGACCTGCCGTCTTTCCCCGCTGCTTTCCGGAAAGTCTTCGATGAACCTGGACGGAAAACCTCTTCTGCCTCCTCACTGCTACGTCTCCGCCAAGGGAGTCTCACCGTGGGCCAATATGCCATACGGTTCCGCACTCTCGCTTCTGAGCTTGCCTGGGAGAATGAGGCTCTGGTGTCCGTCTTCTGGGAGGGTCTTTCCGGTCGAATTAAGGACGAGTTAGCTGGTCGGGACATTCCTACCACTCTGGATGACCTGGTGTCACTAGCTACCCGGATTGGCATTCGGTTCCAAGAACGTGCCAAAGAGACTACCTGGGAGAAAGACTTTTCTTGCTCTGCTTCTACTTCCCTGAGTCCTGCCTCTCAATCAGTCAATCCGCGGGCGCCCTCGCCTGAACCTATGCAGATCGACCAGACCAAGATGGTCAAATCTCGCCAAGAATCTCGCCGAGCCGAGGGAAGCTGTTTCTATTGTGGCAGTATGGAGCACTTCATCCGTTCCTGCCCGGAGAAGCCGGGAAACGCCAGTGTCTAGGACCGCTCGGAGAGGTCGTCCTAGACAAAAGTAAGCCCTCTCCGTCTCTGACTTTACCGGTCTCTATTGCTTGGGGAGAAAACCGTCACTTTGAACTTGCCCACCTGGATTCTGGAGCTGCTGGAAACCTCATCTCCCAGTCTCTGGTAGAGAGATACCGTATTACCACCAAGTCCCTGGCTGAACCATTATCAGTCGCCTCCGTGGATGGAAGACTTCTCTCGGAGACCATCCTGCTCGTCACTGAACCCATAACCCTGCAGGTGGGAATGCTGCACTCTGAGGAAATCTCATTCCATGTGTTGTCCGGACTTTCTCACTCCCTGTTGCTAGGTCTACCTTGGCTCCAGACACACGAACCCGTATTGAACTGGCGATCCGGTGAAGTACTCCGATGGGGTCCAGACTGCCATAGGACCTGCCTGGTTCCGGTCCGCCCAGTTCGCCCTCCGCCTACTCCAGCTAATTTACCAGGTCTCCCGGCTCCTTACTGGCCCTATGCGAACGTCTTCGGTAAGAAGGAAGCAGAGACGTTGCCACCCCATAGGCCATATGACTGCCCGATCGACCTGGTACCTGGCGCCACTCCTCCCCGTGGGCGTATCTACCCGTTGTCTGCAGCCGAGACCCGGGCCATGTCTGAGTACATTGAAGAGAATCTGGCTAGGGGATTTATCCGGAAATCTACCTCCCCGGCTGGAGCCGGATTCTTCTTTGTCAAAAAGAGAGACGGCTCGCTACGCCCCTGTATTGACTATAGAGGACTCAATCAGATCACGGTTAAAAATAAATACCCCCTTCCGCTCATCTCTGAGTTATTTGATCGTCTTAAAGGCGCCAGGATCTTCTCCAAGCTGGATCTACGTGGAGCTTATAACCTGGTCCGTATCCGTCAGGGAGACGAGTGGAAAACAGCATTTAATACCCGGGACGGACACTATGAGTACCGTGTGATGCCCTTCGGTCTCTGCAATGCTCCCGCCGTCTTCCAAGAACTGGTCAACGACATCTTCCGTGACCTTCTTTACTCCTGCGTGGTGGTATACCTGGACGACATCTTGGTCTTCTCTCCGGATCTTCCCACACACCGGAGGGATGTTCGTCAGGTCCTGCTTAGGCTCAGGCAGAACCACCTCTATGCTAAATACGAGAAGTGCCTTTTTGAGCAGACCTCTCTTCCTTTCTTGGGCTATGTTATCTCCCAGACAGGCTTGCGAATGGATCCCGAGAAGCTCTCTGCTGTCCTAAAGTGGCCCCGTCCGGAGGGCTTGAAGGCGATACAGCGATTCCTGGGCTTCGCTAATTACTATCGTCTCTTCATTCCTCACTTCTCGTCACGGACTGCGCCCATATCTGCGCTCACCCGTAAGGGAGCAAATCCCAAGGTATGGTCATCCGAAGCTGAGGAGGCCTTCCTTTCCCTGAAACAAGCCTTCTCCTCTGCCCCTGTGCTGCACCGTCCGGACTGCAACAAACAGTTCTACCTGGAGGTTGATGCCTCCTCCTCTGGAGCCGGAGCGGTGCTCACCCAGAAGTCTTCCTCCGGGAGAATGGTAACCTGCGGCTTTTTCTCTAAAATCTTCTCCTCCTCTGAGCGCAATTACTCCATAGGAGACCGAGAACTGCTTGCCGTTAAATTGGTGCTGGAGGAGTGGCGTTACCTGCTTGAAGGGGCTCTATACCCGGTGATCATCTATACGGATCACAAGAACCTGGCATATCTCCAAAATGCCCAGAGACTTAATCCACGTCAAGCCCGGTGGTCTTTGTTCTTTGCCCGCTTCGATTTCATCCTTCATTTCCGCCCGGCGGACAAAAATGTCAAAGCTGATGCCTTGTCCCGATCCTTCCTGTCCTCCGTCCAAGAGCAGGAGCCTATGCACATTATCGACCCCTCCAAGGTGATGAATGTGGCCCCCTTGGATTTGACTCGTCTTCCACCCGGCAAGACGTTCGTGGCACCTCCAGACCGTGAGAGGGTTCTTCGCTGGGGTCATTCTTCTAAACTAGCTGGCCATGCCGGCCAAAAGAAGACCTTCCTACTCATTTCCCGGCATTACTGGTGGTCTACCCTGCGTAAGGATGTGGTAGACTTCGTCTCTGCCTGTTCATCTTGTGGCCGCAACAAAATTCCCAGACACTTACCAGCTGGTCATCTCCTGCCGCTTCCCATACCTGTTGCCCCGTGGCAACACATCGCTATGGACTTCATTACCGATCTTCCTGTCTCTGCCGGGTGTACTGTCATTTGGGTGGTCGCAGACCGCTTCTCTAAAATGGCCCACTTCATTCCCCTGCCTGGTCTTCCGTCTGCACCTGAGCTGGCTAAGGACTTTATTCGCCATATCTTCCATCTCCATGGCCTACCCCTCCACATCGTGTCGGACCGAGGGGTTCAGTTTACCTCACGCTTCTGGAGAGCCACATGTAAACTGCTGGACGTCACCCTGGACTTCTCCTCCGCTTACCACCCTCAGTCCAATGGTCAAGTGGAGCGGATCAATCAGATCCTTACCAGCTATCTCCGGCACTTTGTTAATGCCCACCATTCTGATTGGGTGGACCTCCTTCCTTGGGCCGAGTTCTCTTATAATAACCACGAGAGCGAATCCTCTTCCAAGTCCCCGTTCTTTATTGTCTATGGCCAGCACCTCCGGATTCCGCTCCCTGTCTCCGTTTCTGTGGACAACCCTGCTGCGGAGTCTCTTGTCAGCGAATTTTCTACTATTTAGGAGAGTACCAGGTCCGCTCTTCTTCTGTCCTCTGAGCGGATGAAGAGATATGCTGATAAGAGACGTCTGGATCCGCCTCAATTCCGTCCGGGAGACAAGGTTTGGCTCTCGTCCAAACATGTGCGGCTCAAAGTACCCTCTTTCAAGCTGGGCCCTCGATTCATCGGTCCCTTCGAAGTCCTCAGGCAAATTAACCCTGTGGCCTACAAATTAAAATTCCCGGCCACCCTACGGATTCCCAACTCCTTCCACGTATCTCTCCTCAAACCCGTTGTCTTTAACTCTTTTTCCAATAATCCAGGTGCCCCTCCTGCTCCGGTTTCCGCTGATGACGTCTTTGAGGTAGAGAGTATTCTGGCCTCCAAGTGGGTAAGAGGAAAGACCTTTTTTCTGGTAGATTGGAAGGGGTTTGGTCCTGAGGAGAGAACTTGGGAACCCAGGGAGAACATCAACGCCCCGCTTCTCCTTGAAAAATTTCTTTCTGGCCAAAAAAAGAGGGGGCCTAAAGGGGGGGGTACTGTAGCATCGGCGTCTCTGCCCCGTACTAGGCAGAGACGCTGTCCCTCTCACCTCCCCGCTCCTGGCGCGGCGTCCTCCAGCGCTTCTCTCCCCGCTGCTTCCGGCACGCGCTCCTTCCCCGGCAGTGTGCTTAGGGCGCGCGCGCGCACGCTCCCCCTCTCTTAAAGGGACCGCGCGCGCCGTCCTAAGGAGTCCCCGGCCAATTGCCGGAGGACCTCCCATATTTAAGGCACCTCCTCCAAAATGGAGGTGCCCGAGCAATGTTGTTGCAAAGCCTTCACTCTGCTTCAGCCCTCAGGTCCCGTTACCAGTTACCAGCCAGTCACCTGCCAGATTCCTGCTTGTTACCTGCCAGTCACCTGCCAGATTCCTGCTTGTTACCTGCCAGTCACCTGCCGGATTCCTGCCTGTTACCTGCCAGTTACCTGCCTGATTCCTGCTTGATACCTGCCTGATATCCGTTTACCTGCCTGCAAGCCTGCGGTCCGACGGTCTGCTTTCCTACACCTGTCAGTCTGTCTATGGACCAGCCTGCTCGCTCACCTGGGAGCGCTCATCGGCTACCTGCCTGCTAGCCTACCTGGAGGCTCCGCCGTCACTTGGCGTGACCACCTGCCTGTCCAGAGACTCTCGCTTGCTCACCTGGGAGCGCTCACCTGCTACCTGTCTGCTAGCCTACCTGGAGGCTCTGCCGTCACTTGCCGTGACCACCTGCCCGTCCAGAGACTCTCGCCCGCTCACCTGGGAGCGCTCACCAGCCACCTGCCTGCTGTCCTTCTACCCAGAGACTGTCCCTGTCACTTGCCGTGAGTACCCGTTCTTTTACCCAGAGACTGTCCCTGTCACTTGCCGTGACTACCTGCCCCTCTACCCAGAGACTGTCCCTGTCACTTGCCGTGACTACCTGCCCGTCTTCCCTGGGAGCCACCCGCTTCCTTACATGGACTGCCCCCTTGTATAGTTGCACAGAGGTTCCACCTCCCAGACCCGTTACAGAGAGCCATCAGCCGGCTATGTTTTTTTGTTCCCATTACTAAAGAGTGGGTTTCCTATACTGTTATTGCGTATGCAGTGAGTGGCAGGGCTGCCCAAAATTTGGACGCACCCCAATACCACTTTGAAAATTTGGATGCACCCCAATACCCCTTTGAAGAGACTTAGAGGAGGGCCTACTGAAAACAATGTTCCCATTATTAGGAAGTGGGTCTCCCATTGTGTTTGCCTATGCAGTTAATGCAAGGGTTACCAAAAATTTGGAGGTACTCCAATGCCCCTTGGAAGAGACATAGAGGGACTCATGAAAAAATGTTCCCATTATTAGGAAGTGGGTCTCACATAGTACTGGCCTATGCAGTGAATACAAGGGTTGCCAAAAATTTGGAGGCAGTCCAATGCCCCTTAGAAGAGACGTGGAAGGGCCTCAAAAAAAAAATGTTCCCATTAGAAAGGAGCAGGCCTCCTATACTTGTAATGCCCATGAACTAAGTGTATGGGCTGACAAACATTTATATACTGTATAAAATAATTTATTTTATGGGCATCATAAACACTTTAAAAAAATGATGTGGGTGTTGCATCACAGACCACGGTTACCCTAGTGATATGGTGGTGGAGGATGAGGAGAAGGAGGAGGACAAGACCAAATAGGCAAAATCAGGAAGCGTATACCCATGTCTGGGTGTGAAGAGGTGCATGGGAATATACCTCCCAAGAAAAGACACTGGATTTGAGTTTGTTACGCTGCTATCATTCGGTGGTGTTGAGAAGTCTGGCCCAATCCAGCCCTTGTTCATTTTTATAAGAGTCAGCCTGTCAGCATTTTCAGTTGACAGGCGGATGCGCTTATCAGATATAATTCCACCAGCGGCACTAAAAACCTTCTTTGATAAAATGCTGGCGGCAGGGTAGGCCGGGACCTCCAAGGCATAGAGAGCCAGTTCACTCCACGTATCCAGCTTGGATACCCAATAATTATAAGGCACAGAGGAATCACGGAGGACGTTGGTACGGTCAGCAAGTTACTCCCTCAGCATGTTCCCAAACTTTGCACTCCTTGTGAGAGTACCCCGCACCTCAGGGCTTGTGTGATGGGAGGGGCTGAGAAAATTCTCCTAGAACTTTGACAATGTTCCCCTGCCTCTGCTGGATTGAAGTTGTGTCTCTCTCGCCTGTACTCCTTGGTTGTCCAACGAAGTGTGCCCTCTGCCGCCAGCATTTTCAGATGGGAATTTTTTTAATAGTACCTTCGGGTACAGCCCCATTTTTGCAGACCTGTCGCCTCAGGAATAAGAGATATAAAGTTCTCCTTGTAGCGTGGGTCTAGAAGTGTCACCAACCAGTAATGACCAAAATTTTGAGAACGCGAGGGTCATGGGAAAGGCAGCGTAACATAAATTCAGCCATGTGTGCCAGACTACTAACAGGCAAGACTTCCATATCCTCACCAAGAGGATGACTGACCATGCTCTCCTCCTCCTCTCTGTACTCTGGCCATCCATGCTGAACAAACGGTATGACAACTGTGGAGGTAGTACCATCTATAGCACATGTAACTAGCTCCTGTTTTTCCTCCTCCTCCTCCTCTTCCTCATTGTCACCCAATCAATGTTGGGATCAGATGAGGCTGGGCACCCAGTATGGTTCCTTGCTGCATCTCATCGTGCTCCGCCTGCAATGCATCCTCTTTGATTGTGAGCAGAGAGCGTTTCAGAAGAAAGAGAAGCGGGATGGTGACGCTAATTATGGCGTCATCGCCGTTCACCATCTTGGTGGAGTCCTCAAAGTTTTGGAGGATGGTACATATGTCTGACATCCATGTCCACTCCTGAGGTCTTATGTGTGGAGTCTGAACTGAATACCGATGGCCTTGTTGATGATGGTACTCAACAACTGCCCTCTTCTGCTCACAAATCCTTCCCAACATCTGCAGTGTAGAGTTCCAACGCGTAGGGACATCATACACCAGTCTGTGAGCCGAAAGCTGCAAACGCTGCTGAAAAACGGCGAGGGCAGTGGTAGCTATAGGTGACTTTCTAAAATGGGCACACAGGCAGAATACTTTAACAAGCAGATCCGACAGCTCCGGGTAGGATTTGAGAAACCGCTGAACCACAAGGTTAAGCAAATGGGCCAGGCGTGGTACGTGTGTGAGCTCGCCTCGCCTCAGAGCTGTCACCAGGTTCCGGCCATTGTCACACACGACTATGCCTGGCTGTAGGTTCAGCGGTGTGAGCCACAGATCTGCCTGCTCTTTCGGAGCTGTCCACAACTCTTCAGCATTGAGTGGTTTGTCACCTTAGCATATTAGCTTCAGCACAGCCTGTTGCCGCTTGGCTGAGGCAGTGCTGCAGTGCTTCCAGCTTGTGATTGATGTGGTCATTTTGGAGATGGAGGCTGAAGAGGATGAGGAGGCTGAAGAGGATGAGGTGCAGGAGCTGTAGACTGGGGGGACAACCCTGATTGACCTAGAGCCCCCAATCCTTGGCGTCGGGAAGATGTGTTCCGTCCCAAGGTCCGACTGGGTCCCAGCTTCCACTATGTTAACCCACTGTGCCATCAGCGAGATGTACCGTCCCTGGCCACAAGCACTTGTCCATGGTTAGGTGGACTTTTCCGGTAAGTGCGTTGTTGAGGGCATGGCTAATGTTTTGGGACACGAGCTTATGTAATGCGGGGACGGCACACCGGGAGAAATAGTGGCGGCTGGGGACCAAGTATCGAGGGACGGCCACCGCCATCAGGTTGCGGAATGTTTCCGTCTCCACGAGCCTATAAGGCAACATTTCGAGCGCAAGCAGTCGTAAAATGTGAGAATTTAGTAGTGTGGCCTGTGGGGCATTGGCTGCTTATTTGTGCTTGCGTTCTAAGAACTGGGGTATGGACAACTGAACGCTGCGCTGGGACAAGGACGTGGACGTGCTTCCTGATGCTGCTACTTGAGAGTGTGCAACGACAGGTGCAGGGCAGGAGGCATCTTCATATGCACCATGGACAGGGGATTGGCTTGCATGCACAACAGCGGAAGAAGCAATGGTGCCACCTGCAGACACTGTTCCGGGACCGTGGGGTTACATAGTTACATAGTTAGTAAAGCCGAATAAAGACTTGCGTCCATCAAGTTCGACCTGTTAGTTCTGTAATTGCTAAAGTTGATCCAGAGGAGGGCAAAAACCCCAAATGATTTAGCCAATCTTCACCTGAGGAAAAATTCCCTCCCGACTCTGAAACCTGCAGTCAGAATAAATCCCTGTATCAACTTACTATTTTATTCTATTTTTAAGTATTTGCAGAAATCTGCCTGGTATCTAGAAAAGCATCCAGTCCCCGCTTGAACTGGTTTAGTGAATCCGACATTACCGTCTCCTCACTCAGTGAATTCCATATTCTCACTGCTCTTACCGTAAAGAACCCCTTCCTATGCTGGTGCTGAAACCTTTTCTCTTCCAGTCTTAGTGAATGCCCTCTTGTTACCGTAATATCCCTCCTTTTGAACAAATCCCGGGCAAGGTCTCTATACTGTCCCCTAACATATTTGTACACATTTATTATGTCCCCCCTCAACCTTCTCTTTTCCAGGCTGAATAGTCCTAGTTTTGCAGTCCCTCCATTCCCCTTATTAATTTTGTTGCCCTCCTTTGTACCTTTTCAAGCTCATTTATATCCTTTCTATATATTGGGGCCCATAACTGAGCACAGTATTCCAAGTGTGGTCTGACCAGTGCTTTGTACAGTGGAAGAACAATGTTCTCATTAGTGTTGAGCCACCCCCGTAGTGTTCGAGTTCGGTTCGGTTCGTCGAACATCCGTGTGTTCGCCGAACTGTTCGTCGAACTGTTCGTCGAACACCTTCGAACACCGTTAAAACCAATGGCAGGCAAACAAAAACACATAGAAACACATAGAAAACACCTTCAAAGGTGTCCAAAAGCTGACAAACTGCTCAGAAGACACAACTAACACATGGAAAAGTGACAAGTACATATAGTCATGCGAAAAGAAAAGAGGTGGAGGAGTAAAAGGAGGGGCAGACACAAATATAGGCATGTCATGCCCTTCTAAAATCCAAAAAGTGAGAAGCCGACACGTTCAGTCCGCTCCTGCCCGTGCCACCTCCGTGTCGCCGGGTTTGTGCCAGAGCCGCGGTGAACCCTGACGGCCAGCCCCCCTCTCCCAATACTGGTGCCTGTCCGCTGGTGGGTCGAGCGAGCCCCCCTGTGGTGGAGGCAGCTCTAAGCTTTTTAATTTAAATTGTCTCTCTAATTTGAATGAATACACTTTAAATCCATTTACAAGGATCTATTGGAGGGCAAGTCTCATGCCAGCAGCCGCGTAATTCCAGCTCCAGTAGCGTCCACTAAAGCTGCTGCAGTTAAAAAGCTTTTATAAGGATCGAGCTCGGCTGTCCACCGCAAGGCATCCTACTGCCAGTCCCAGCCCCTATGCCTTGGGGAGCCTCCTGATGCTCTTCACTGAGTATCCCGTGGTCCCGAAGCATTTCCTTTGAAAAAATTAAGTGTCCAAACTACAGGTGGTGTAGCTTGCTTAACAGCCGGGATAATCCGCTGACTAGCAGACACTGCTACTAGGCACAAAGTATTTCCTGGGCTAGATGCAGTTAAAAATTTGTAATTAGATACTCTCGTTGGATGCTGAGAAAGCATTCCATAGAGTCTCCTGGCACGCCATATATGATTCTCTTAAAAAGCTTGGGGTAGGGGTCTAGGGGACCCTTTTATAGCCAAAATCACGGCCCTGTATCACAATATGTCACCTAGGCTGAAGATAAATGGAACTGTAGCACCCTGAGGGCTCGGTTGCTACAGAGGTATTGCACCTCACCCAGAGGTGTGATATCTCACTCTCAGGTAAGGATGGAGTGTGGATCAGGACCCGACACCTGCATGCATTACACCACATTGCCGTGGGGCAGGGCGACCAATATGCCTGTGAGATGGGCACGACAGTCCCTGTCCCTGGCTGGAGTGGGGGGAGGGAACACTGAGGAAGGGGAACCCTGTAGTGCAGGAGCAGGGAGGAAGCAGTTCCTGGGTGCGTTGAGAAGGGAGTATAAAAGGTGGGCACCATCTTAGTTCAGTGCAGAGAAGTCTGAGCAGAAGTGGCAGGGAGCAGGGGCTCTGCAAGAGCTCTGCTCCGGAGGCGGGCCTAGTAACAGAGGCCCAGGCCTGGAAGAGGGAGAAGGAAGGAAGAGGAGCGGAGAAGGCTCCAGGAACGAGGAATGAAGGGATCCCAGGGGTGCGGACGGGCGAGTCGCCACCGCACGCCCGAATCCACCTGCGTGGAGGGGTCAGGCCAAAGGGGGAGACCGGTCCCCGAAACTAGTGGAGGCAGGAAACGACCCTCAGCTAGAAACCCGAGGCTCTGACATTTTATGTGGCGCAGCCCCTCGCTACACCCGCTAGGAAGGCACCACATAGGGTCAGGGAAACTGGCGCCAAGTTTACCAAGAGGAGGCCCGAGGCAGCCGGACAGAAGGGTTGGTAAGAAAGGCCAGACAAAGGACACACAAAGGGGGTCCTGTGAAGCGCTCCAAAGTTATCTGGGAGTTGTCTGAGCCCCTCACCTGGTGAGCACAGTACGACGTGGGCAGCTGTTACCTGCAGACGTGGTCTGGATAATAAGAACTGTGAGTAAAGGCCCTGGAGTGCATCACTGACTCCGTGTCGTTACTGCTGCTGCCCTGCACCATCACCCCCATCCTCCGCATACACTGCCCTGAGGCTATACTCCTCCCATGGGAAGTTATGCTACGCTCTGCTGCACCCACAACACCAGCCTCAGCGGTCTGCCCTGCAGCGGCGGTTCACTCTGACCGCAATCCACGGGTGGCGTAGTCGGACATTTAAACATCAAAACCACATAAATAGTTCCGCCACTGGTTTGACCACCCTGAGCCACGGAACAGGGTCGCCGCCACGAAGACTACAACCACCAGCATCCACCAAAAAGGGTCCGGCTCTGGGTGTCCCAAGGCCCAGGGGGTGCATCAGAACATTTTCATCACCTTTCACAATCACCAATGGGACAAGGCAGGGATGTCCTCTGTCCCCTCTCTTATACATCCTAGTGACGGAGCACCTGCTCTCATCAATTCGCCATAACCCCAATATTAGGTGGATTGAGGTGGGAGGCACCGAGTACAAGTGCTCTCTATTTGCTGATGATGTCCTAGTATATATCACTCAATCACATATATCCATCCATGCTGTTATGGCTGAAATAGATCACTTTGTTACATGGTAAAATTTTAAAATCAATGCAGCGAAGTCTGAGGCCCTCGATGTCTCCCTCCCCAAATCCATATAGGATTCCATCCAGTCCAACTTTCCCTTTGCCTGGCCCTCACAGGGTATCAAATACTTAGGAATTCCTATTCATAGAGACCTCTCCCATCTATGTTATCTTAATTTTGGGCCCTTTATTGAACAACTCCATACAGACCACGGTTGGCAAGTTAGAACTGTAAGATTCACTACGTGAACCACTGGTGTTTTGTGGAAAAGCACATGTACACTGTGTTCCAAATTATTATGCAAAAAGTGTTTAGGAGTGATAAGGGAAGAATTTGTTTGTTTGTCATTTAAACTCATTGATGGTGATGTGTGTCAGGGCTCTTTATATCACTGTAAGCAATTGCAGACACCTGTGCTAATTAGTTTGGCAGGTGTGTCCAATGAAAGGCAAGACTACTTAAGAAGGCTGTCTCACATTATTAAGCAGCCTACATTTTCTGCCAAAATGGGAAAGAAAAAGGATGTGTCGGCTGCTGAGAAGCAACAAATTGTGGAGTGTTTAGGTCAAGGCATGACTACAATCAACATTGTGCGATGATCAGGATGAAGTGTCTTGGCAATCAAGAAGTATGTAGCTGTTTCACAGTACACACGTGTGCGTGCTGATAAGGGCAAATTGAGGACTCTTTCCTACAGGCAATTACGTCAGGTTAAAAGAGCAGCGGCAAAAAAGCCTTGTCATAGCAGCAGACAAGTTTTTGAAGCTGCTGGTGCCTCCAACGTCCCCCGAACAACAAGATGCAGGGTCCTTCAGAGGTTTGCAGCTGTGCATACGCCATCCTGTCGACCTCCTCTATCCACTTCACACAAGCAGAAACGGCTCCAGTGGGCTAAACATTACATGAAGACTGATTTCAAAACTGTTTTGTTCACGGATGAGTGCCGTGCAGCGCTCGATGGTCCAGATGGATGGAGTGGAGGATGGCTGGTTGATGGACACCCCACGCAAACACGGCTACAGCGCCAACAAGGAGGAGGTGGAGTAATGTTTTGGGCTGGAATCATGGGGAGAGAGATTGTTGGCCCCTTTAGGATCCCTGAAGGGGTAAAGATGAACTCCATAATGTATGTGGAGTTTCTCAAACAGCACTTCCTGCCATGGTTCAAGAAGAAGAACCGTGTATTCCACAGCAGCATCATTTTAATGCACCGTCTCATGCTGCACATAACACATCTGCATCTCTGGCTGATATGGGCATAAAAGGGGACAAACTTATGGTGCTACCACCATGCTCCCCTGACCTCTACCCCATTAAGAACCTCTGGAGCATCATCAAAAGGAGTGTCTATGATGGCGGGAGGCAGTTCACATCTAAGCAACAGCTCTGGGAGGGTATTCTGTCCTCATGCAAAACAATTGAAGCAGAAACCATCCAAAACCTGACAAATTCAATGGACGAGAGAGTTCAGAAGCTCCTTTCGGACAAGGGGTCCTATGTGCAAATGTAACATCACCTAGAATAAAGTTTTGAGTTGAAAACTGTTTGATTTCAGTTTCTAATAACCTGCTAATGCTTATAATTTCAAAAATGACCATTTTTTTGGTCTTTATTAAAATGAAAAGGTTGATCGAAGAGTTTGGGGGATCTAAGAGTGTGGCAACCCAGTAGTCAGGATTACTTCGAATTCTGACAATCTGAGGGTCATGTTGCAGGTAGTGCAGCAAGAAGGCACTTATGTGTCTTGGCCATCTCGGAGCCCCAAAATTATTTTCCGGGCTAGATGCAGCTAAAAATTGTTATTAATTTTAAATCTGGTGGAGCTTAGTATAGATGGCCTAATAGAATCAGTACTGCACACTGCTACAAAGCCCAAATTATTTTCCAGTCAAGATACAGATAAACATGATTAGTAATTTTAAATCTGGTGGAGTTTAGTATAGATGGCCTAATAGAATCAGTACTGCACACTGCTACAAAGCCCAAATTATTTTCCAGCCAAGATACAGATAAACATGATTAGTAATTTGAAAGCTTAAAACGGTTGGTGAGGTGATTTTCACCAATCATCAAACTTTTACTCTCCCCAGGATGACACAGGGGTAGAAAAGTCGTTTCGGATCCATGATTTGTTCATCTTTATGACTGTGAGTCTGTCTACATTATCAGTGGAGAGCCGCATGCGCTTATCTGTCAGCACACCACCAGCAGCTCTGAACACACGTTCAGACAGAACGCTGGCTGCGGGGCATGACAAGATCTCCAAGGCGTAAGTGACGAGCTCCGGCCATTTATCCAGATTGGAAGCCCAAAAAGAGCAAGGGTCCAGTGACACAGTCATGGCTTCAATGTTTACTTGGAGATACTCCTGTACCATCGTCTCTAGGCGTTGACTATGTGTCAGACTTCTTGTCTCCTGCGGCCTTGCAAAGGATGGGCTAAAAAACTGGTGAAATGATTCCGCAAAATTGATGTTACCAGCAGATACTGTGTTTCTGTTACAGTTTGAGTGCTGAACACTCGACGATCCCACGGTTGGAAAGTTGGAACTGTGAGATTCACTACGTGCACCACTGGTCTTTTGTGGAAAAGCACATGTAAGATTCTGCAACAGTCTCTGCTGATACTCCTGCATGCGTGCATCCCTTTCTATGGCAGGAATAATTTCGGCAAATTTACTTTTGTACCGGGGATCTAACAGTGTGGCAACCCAGTAGTCAGGATTATTTCTAATTCTCACAATTCCAGGGTCATGTTGCAGGTAGTGCAGAAAGAAGGCACTCATGTGTCTTGTGTATCCAGGAGTACCAAGTCCCTGTTGTGTTGGTGGCGAGGTAACAATCATGCTTCCTTCCTCTGTCCTCTCCCCCCAACCTCGTACAACAGAAATGTAATCAAGGTCTCCCTCATCTGATGAGTCTTCCATCAGTTCGTCCTCCACTTCTTCCTGGGCTCCTGCACCTTCCTCACTAGTTTGGCTGCTACCATGCGCCCTGGTAAAACCATCTCCCCCACCCTCAGATGCCTGCCGCCTTGGTGCTGCCGACCGTCTGGACCTCGCAGATGTTAACCCTTCCGCATACAACTCCTCCTCCTCTACTTCCTCCACCTCCTCTTGTGCCACCACCTGACTCCGAATTCTGTTTAACATGTGCTCCAGCATGTAAATCACCGGAATAGTCATGCTGATAATGGCATCGTCAGCACTAAACATCTTTGTCGCCATTTCAAAACTGTGCAGAAGGGTGCATAGGTCCCTGATCTGAGACCACTCCTCCAGCGTGATTGCCCCACCTTTGGATCTCGTTGGCCCAGGCTATACGTCAGAATGTATTGCACCAGGACTGGTCGGTGCTGCCACAGTCGCTGCAACATGTGCAGAGTTGAATTCCACCGGGTAGGCACATCGCATTTTAGCCGGTGAAGTGGCAGGCCCAACGACTTCTGTAGAGATGTAAGTCACTGAGCTGCGGGATGCGAACAGCGGAAGTGAGCACACAGCGACTATGCCCTCTGCAGAAGGCCATCTAGTCCGGGATAGTGGGCTAAAAATTGCTGGACAACCAGGTTCAACATGTGAGCCATACAAGGCACGTGTGTGACATTGCCCCGGCGAAGGGCCGTACCCAGGTTTGCAGCATTGTCGCACACAGCCTTCCCTGGTTTCAGGTCCAGTGGAGACAACCATTCATGAAATTGGTTCTCCAGAGCTGACCACAACTCCTCAGCTGTGTGACTCACATTTCCCAGACATTTCAAAGTAAAAACCGCCTGATGACGTTGAGCCCTACTGCCAGCATAGTAAGGAGATGTGCAGGATCCCTTCTGCGCAGTTAGAAAGCTTGTGGCATGACCAGACAGGCTTTGGGTGCAGGTGGAGGACCAAGAGGTGTTTGAGGAGGCAGAAGCAGTGGAGGAACTTTGAGATAAAGAGGATTGACGCACAACTCGTGGGGACGGCAAGACTTGGACAGCAGCCCCTTGTCCTGCTGTCACCATAGTTACCCAGTGCCCAGTCAGCGACATGTAACGCCCCTGTCCATGCCTACTCGTCCAATTGTCTGTGGTCAAATGCACCGTCACACACAGTGTTTCTCAAAGAAGCGGTGATGTTGTGTGCTGGTGGAGCGCAGGCACACCTTTCTTTGAGAAATAGTGCCAACTGGGCATCTGGTACTGGGGCACTGCGACGGACATAAGGTCTCGAAAATCCTCTGTGTCCACCAGGCGGAAAGGCAGCATTTCTGTAGCCAAGAGCTTGCAGATGGTGAAATTCAACCTCTTAGCTTTCTCATGGCTAGGAGGAAATGGTCTTTTACTTGTCCACATCTGAGGGACCGAGGGCTGGCTGTTGTGCTTAGACGGGGTTGATAAGGGTGTCCCCGGCAAACTGCCAGTCTTTGAGGAAAATGCAGGCGGACATGTTAGGTTGCCTTGATCCAAACGTGGTGCTATCGATGTCGGACAGCGCTCAACACCAGCTGGTGTTACCACCTCCAAAGAAAATAATGACCTGCTAATCACGCTGGCTGTTGCGGGTAAAGAGGTGGCAGGTCTGCGTCCCAAAACAGGTGTGACTGCTGTCCCCCGAGTCACAGAGGATACAGAGGCCGGAGATGCACAAGATGGGGCAGACGGTGGTTGGCCCTGCCGGCTAGGCCGCATTGTAGCACAGTGAGCTTCCCACTGCAACTTATGCTTCATGTCCATGTGCCGGTTCATGCATGAAGTACTCAAACTATGTATTTTTTGGCCTCTACTTAGCTTTTGTTGACAAATGTTACAGATAACTCGAGTTGGGTCATCTTTATCGATCTGAAAAAATGCCCAGGCTATGCAAGGCTTAACACCCATGCGACCTGAAGAGTCACCACGACTTGTGGTCAGAGGCAGAGTTGTGTTTGAGGATGCAGTTGTTGACGTGCTTCCAGTACTACGTCTCTGTCCAGGAAGGCGCAACCTGACCTCGTCGTCACTAGCATCCTCCTCCACCTCCTCTGCTGACCTCATCTCTTGGCTGACTGTGGGTTGACAGTAAGTGGGATCTCCAACCTCATCATCATCACCCTGTGTGTTATCACACCCGTCGTCCTCAGAGCCAACCTGTTCCTGCCCTGACAAAAAACTAAAGTTGTCGCTCCAATCAGGTATTTGAGTCTCATCATCGTCTTCGTCATTGTCTCCACCAACAGGAGTTACAGTTTGGGAATGAGGGTCTACATTATGGTCAGAACCTTCTGCGTCTGGTCCTGGATCCGACTCATAAAGATTCTGGGCATCAGTGCAGATCATTTCCTCATCTGGATTCACAGAAGCGCTGGAGCCGACCTCTGATTCCCAGGCTATAGTATGAGTAAACAGCTCTGCAGACTCAACCATTTGTTCTATCTCATACTCAGACGAGCAGCTGGAGACTTGGGAGCTGTGAGGAAGCAAGTGCGATTGGGGTGACACCTCTGAGGACTGGAGTATTTCTGATGTTGAAGTTGAGGTGGAGGAGAGCCCACTTAAAGGAGCACTTGATATCCGTTGAAGCACCTGCTGTTTTTGTGCCTCATCTGGAATTTGTAGCGATTGGCGTGGCCGTAAGAAAGGGATCTTATCACATTGTCCGCTAAAAGAAGTAGACATTTTAGTTTGGCTGGAAGATGGTCTTTCTTCTGCAGATGATACTGTTGCTTTAACACCTACCCCACGGACACAACCTTTTTTCCCCTTCCCAACACGCCTATTCCCCTTTCCACCAGCAGCAGGCCTTTTTCCACTCATTTTGGTGGTTAACTAATTCACAACTCTGGAGTTGTTTGCACAAAAAAACAATGGATGGGAACCGAGCAGAGCTGAGTGGCCAAACTGTGGTATTAGGCCAAAACTATGGTCTGGGTTAGATGCAGAAAAAAATTATATTCAATTTGCAACCTGATGGAGGTCAGTATAGATGGACTAATAGAACAAGTCCCACACACTGCTAGAAGGCCAAATATTTTTTCAGAGCTAGATGCAGAAAAAAATTATATTCAATTTGCAACCTGATGGAGGTCAGTATAGATGGACTAAATAGAACAAGTCCCACACACTGCTAGTAGGCAAAATATTTTTTCAGAGCTAGATGCAGATAAAAATTATTTTTAATTTGCAACCTGATGGAGGTCAGTATAGATGGACTAATAGAACAAGTCCCACACACTGCTAGAAGGCCAAATATTTTTTCAGAGCTAGATGCAGATAAAAATTATTTTTAATTTGCAACCTGATGGAGGTCAGTATAAATGGACTAATAGAACAAGTCCCACGCACTGCTAGAAGGCCAAATATTTTTTCAGAGCTAGATGCAGATAAAAATTATATTCAATTTGCAACCTGATGGAGGTCATTATAGATGGACTAATAGAACAAGTCCCACACACTGATAGAAGGCCAAATATTTTTTCATAGCTAGATGCAGATAAAAATTATTTTTAATTTGCAACCTGATGGAGGTCAGTATAGATGGACTAATAGAATGATGCTATGCTCAAAAGGTTTTACTTCACTAGGTGCAGTAAAAATATTGGTATTCTATACACAGGTGGTGTAGCTTGCAACACAGATAGGCTACTCAACTGACTAACACACTCTGCAATAGGCCAAAAAGGATTAGCTTTGCTAGATTTACCCAAATGCTGTGAAAAAATCTTGCACAGCACTGGCACAGACCTGCCTGGCAAAAACTTATAGGAACCGATCTAACTTAGTCCTGAAAAGGACTGCAATTACAATTAGTCTTTACTCCCAACCTATCTATTTAAGAGCACAGACCTGCCTGATAAAAGACGTAGGAAATGCTGTAACCTAGTCCTTAAAAGGACTGCAATCACAACTATTCCCTACTCCCAAGCTATCTGTAGATTTGTGCGAAAATTGGCTTTAAATTAACAAGGCATATTGCACACAGCAACAGCGGTGCCGTCTAACACGCAGCTGCAGCAGTGAGAAAATGGTGGCGACGGGGAAAATGGCTGGGTCTTATAGGGCAATGACATGTGACATACACTGCCAATGACACATGCCCTTGCTTGTGTGAAAAAAAGCACTTCGCTCCGTGTGTGTGCTGCTGATAGGCTGACAGATTGCACCTCCCCACTATAAATGCGGGAAAGAGAAAAAATAATGGAGATCTTCATTATTCCTGCAGAGATCCATCCCCTGCCCCTCTCCCCACCCCACTGTACACTCAAACTGCTTATTAACATTAATTTTCAGCATTACTGAGAAAAAATCCAGTTATGATTTTGGTTCACGAACAGTTATCGAACATAACCTCGAACAGCCGAATTTTTTTCAAATCGTTTGTGTTCGCCGAACGGCTCGAACACCGCCAAAACAGCTTGAATTTGAGATTGGCGAACAGTTCGAGTCGAACAACGCTCATCTCTAGTAGTAGCTCACTTGTAACATATGTCTACTTTTAAGCTGTGTATTTTCCTCGACTGACCATGTAAATAATTAATAATAATTAGTGTTGAGCATTCCAATACTGTAATATCGGGTATCGACCGATATTCGCGGTATCGGAGTTCCGATACTGAGTTCTGATACTTTTAGAATATCGGATACCGGAATCGGAAGTTACCATAATGCCTGCACTCTGCAGTGTCTCTGAAGGATGAAAAGCTGGATGGCAGCGCTCAGCTGCGATCCAGCCTGTCATCAGAATGCCATCCCAGCGTGAGAGAATTCTCCTGATTGTTTAAAAGCCGGCGGGCGGTAAAAAGCCGGCGGGCAGTAAAAAGCCGCCGGCTTTTAAACAATCACACAGCCCCATACTGCTTCCCCGCAGCCTCCCATCCCGATCCTCCGCTCCCCCCGCCACCTCCCATCCCGATCGTAAGTTAGGACCGGGCGGGGAGCGCAGCACCAGGGAGCAGGGAGTGAAGGGCCCGGGCGGGGAAGCCGGCAGTGACAAGACTTCACCGCGGACTTTCCCATTCTGTGCTGCGCTCCCCGCTCCCTAATGTATGCTCCCTGCTCCCTGATGTACGCTCCCCGCACCCTGGTGCTTCGCTCCCCACCCGGTCCTAACTTACGATCGGGATGGGAGGTGGCAGGGGAGCGGGGAGTGCAGCACAGAACTGGAAAGCAGGCCGGTTATTTCAAACGAACAGCTGAGGTATCAGCTGATGCTGATCAGCTGTTCATTTGAAGTAGCCGCGGTGCCCTCAGAGGGTTCATGTGAGTTCATGCTTGACTGCATGAACTCACATGAACTTTCCCACGGCCGCACAGGTCAGCCACACCTCCCAGACCATCCCATCAATCCAGGAAGACGAGAATCCCATACCATTCCCGTCTTCCTGGATCATGGCTGAGCACCTGGGGTGGTACAAGAGGATGGAGCTGAATGTCCTGGTCATGATTAGTGTGTGCGTGGTGTCTGTGGGTGTTTGCACGTGTCTGCGGGTGTCTGCGCGATGTCTGCGGGTGTTTGTGGGTGTCTGCTGGTGTTTGCGTGATGTCTGCGGGTGTCTGAGTGCAGGCAGACATAGGCCGATGTGACACTACTACTCCCATCGGCCTATGTCTGTCCCCCGTCCACTCATGCCAGCAGGATCAGCTCGATGGGAGCAGTAGTTCCCATCAGCCTGATCCTGCTATTTAAACTGCCCCATATGTTATATTTGCCCCTATGCATGTTTTATTTTTTTAGGCCCCCATATTTTTTTTTTTGTTTTTGGTCCCCAATACATTTTAAATACATTTCATTGGTGGCCAGTGGTTACCTAAAATAAATTAGTTTATACATTACCTGTCCCCGCCGATCGCCACCTAAATTAAAGTAAAAAATAAAAAAATACACCTATACTCACCTAGACACCTAATTCCCCGAAGCCATCGGAAGGGTGCCATGAATTTGTGCACCAAATCTGGTGCTTAGCCTTGCTCTTCCACGCTGCCCTGGTGCGGTGGCAGGGGGTAATAGTGGTGGGGATTATGTCAGCCTCAGCTGCCATGAAGCCCAGTTTAGTAATGATGGGCGTCTATAAGGCACCCCCATTGCTAACCTACAAAGTGTTAGAACGAAAAAACACACACTACACCCAGAAAAAAATAATTTATTTGAAATAAAACACACCATTTTATTTAATTTTTAGTTTACTAAAAAAAAAAAATAGTTACCTGTCCACATTCCTGCGCTGATCTCCCATGCACAGCTGTCACATCTGGAGATGTGACAGCTGTCATTGCTGCTGTTAGCTCACACTGCCGGGAACACGTCCGCTCCCGGCAGCGTGAGCTCCTGACTGAGGTCACCGGAGTGCATTCAGTCAGCGCAGCTCCGGAGACCTCCTTTACGGCCCTGCTGTACCGTGGGAATTTCTCACGGTCCAGCAGGGCCGTAAAGGAGCTAAACGGAGCAGCACTGCCTGAACTCCGGCGAACCCACTTATGCAATGACGGGGCTGCTTTACGGCCCCGTTATTCTGGCGGCGGCAGCGGTTTAGAGCGGTCACATTTTATGTGGCTGCTCTAAAGTGCAGATCTTCGTGGGACACTCGATTTGGACTACTACGGAGGGGGAAGGATAAGGTTGTGGTTTATTATTTTATATTTTATTACAGGAGATCGATGGCTTCGGGGAATTAGGTGTCTAGGTGAGTATAGGTGTATTTTTCTATTTTTTACTTTATTTTAGGTGGCAATCGGCGGGGAAAGGTAATGTGTAAACTAATTTATTTTAGGTAACCACTGGCCACCAATGAAATGCATTTAAAATTTATTGGGGACCAAAAACAAAAAAAAAATATGGGGGCCTAAAAAAATAAAACATGTATAGGGGCAAAAATAACATATGGGGCAGTTTAAATAGCAGGATCAGGCTGATGGGAACTACTGCTCCCATCGAGCTGATCCTGCTGGCACGAGTGGACGGGGGACAGACATAGGCCGATGGGAGTAGTAGTGTCACATCGGCCTATGTCTGCCTGCACGCAGACACCCGCAGACATCGCGCAGACATCCGCAGACACGTGCAAACACCCACAGACACCGCGCACACACTAATCATGACCGGGACATTCCGGTCCATCCTCTTGTACCACACCATGTGCTCAGCCATGATCCAGGAAGATGGGAATGGTATGGGATTCTCGTCTTCCTGGATTGATGGGATGGTCTGGGAGGTGTGGCTGATGGGAAAGTTCATATGAGTTCATGCAGTCAAGCATGAACTCACATGAACCCTCTGAGGGCACCGCGGCTACTTCAAATGAACAGCTGATCAGCATCAGCTGATACCTCAGCTGTTCGTTTGAAATAACCGGCCGGCTTTCCAGTTCTGTGCTGCGCTCCCCACTCCCCCGCCGACTCCCATCCCGATCGTAAGTTAGGACCGGGTGGGAAGCGAAGCACCAGGGTGCGGGGAGCGTACATCAGGGAGCGGGGAGACTACATCAGGGAGCGGGGAGCGTGCATCAGGGAGCGGGGAGCGCAGCACAGAGCAGTAAAGTCCGCGGTGAAGTCTTTTCACTGCCGGCTTCCCCACCCGGGTCCTTCGCTTCCTGCTCCCTGGTGCTGCGCTCCCCGCCCGATCCTAACTTACGATCGGGATGGGAGGTGGCGGGGGGAGCGGAGGATCGGGATGGGAGGCTGCGGGGAAGCAGTATGGGGCTGTGTGATTGTTTAAAAGCCGGCAGGCGGCAAAAAGCCAGCGGGCGGTAAAAAGCCGCCGGCTTTTAAACAATCACACAGCCCCATACTGCTTCAATCAGAAGAATTCTCTCACGCTAGGATTTCATTCCGATATTAGTGTCCCATTGACTTGCATTGGTTTCCGATATCGAAATCGGCGATATCCGATATTTTTTGGGTATCGGTCCGATCCAATCTGATCCGATATTTCCCGATATCGGAAGGTATCGCTCAACACTAATAATAATGCGACCTATAAAACTTGTCAGTGTGCATGAAGGCATTGAATGATTTTATCTAAACCTATCCATCTAAAACGTTATTAGATGTTTCAGGAGGTCCCTTTTCTGTTCAACGAATAGCTTTTGGCTTCATTATTTGGCATGTTCCAGTTATAAAAATGAGACCACATGTACTTTACACTGTAATCAGTATAGCAGCTAACCACGGTTTAATATTGATTAGTTCCTCTCCTGCATTTGGAGCTCACCATGTCATACAGACAAGACATATATTGTCGCACATAGATCACATGTACCCACAAAATTGTATACTGCTGCGGAACTTGTCATTGTCAAATAATGTTTTTTTCTGTGATTTATGGGTGTGAGTGAATTCACTCTACAGTCGGTTTCACGTCTGACACAGTGTCCAAACCAGTAACTCAACAACCTCATAGGCATACTGTATATGAAGCTGTTGAGTTCAGGTCAGGAGACCAGCGTCTGGTCCAGACACATGACTGCCGGTAAGTGTTGTAAGAGTGAAACCAGCCTAAGTGTAAGGCCACGGCCCCACTATCAGTAATCGGTCAGTATTTTTTCTCAAGAGTGGGGGTGAAAACCAGTTGAGGAACAATCAGAGAAAATATATAACAGAAACAAATGCACCAATTCTGCATTTATCACCCACTGCTGGTTTTGGCTTCCACGCCTGAGGAAAAATGCTGACTGAATACTGACCAAATACTGATAGTGGAGACGTGGCCTTAGGCTACCTGACGCGGTTGTTATACGGTCATGATGTGTTGGAAAACCTTATGCTGTTGAGTGGATGCAATTCTTGCCTAAACAAACAAGCTTTGACTACCTTACCAATAAATAAGCAGATTTCGATTTTAGGGCATATTCACATGTGGCAGTTTGTTGCAGAAACGAATGCCACTATTTTGTATGTCTGAATGTACTTTATAAAAATCAATACATATGCTTGATCAACACATGTACGGGACTTATTTTCAGTAGCAGAAGTTTCTACAATGCACCATTTGAGAAGTAATCTTACAGGCCTCATTGTCTGCAAACCACCTTTGAGCCAAATGAAATGTTCATTATATGTGTTAAAAACTGGAAACATTTCATAAATACAGTATTATTTCATCTGTACACAACGAGTATGAAGTAACAACAAGTCTGTGCTATATATAATTTTAATAACTTACTTGGAAAAATCTGTAAAATCAGAGTTGTCAGCCATTCCACAATATCCAACACAGCCTTCTCACTAAGTTTTTCATTAGGTACATGTGGGGTGTCATCGCTAAAATAAAAACATTGAACAAAATAAAGGTGAAATACCAGTTATGAATGTGTTCTGATTTTCTTCTGCTGTTACTGATTCATAATGAGTGTTGATAGAGTAACTGTCACGCATGCACATGGTGCACGTGAATTGTTGAAGCAATTGTGCCACGGGGCCGGGCTCACCTAGGAAAGGGATGGCTAGGCTGCTACCTGGTCTTCACTAGAGCCTCTGATGGTGGAGTTAGACTTGAGCTGATGATAGCCACCTGGTATCACTACTAGGCAGTCCCCGGAGCTGCAGCTAATGACCCTAAGGGTAAGGATAGCAGACACAGACTGAACAGGATTCGGACTCTGTGCAGTCTACACAGGTTTTGAGTCCTCGGGCAGAACGAATACTGACATGGAGTCACAGGCAGAGCTGGATTCAGATGCTGCCCCATGCTCCTATAGTACGGACTCTAGAACACTAGGACAGACACCGGTGCAGGTTCAAGTATCGACGGAACAATTTCAGGTTTAGGTACCGCAGTTGCGGCTTCAGGCTCAGGTACTAAAGGAAGCAGTGTCAGGGTTCACATACTGAAGGTGCAGCTTCAGGCACAGGTACCGCACGAAGCAGTGTCAGTCTTCAGGTACCGCGGGTGCAGCTTCAGGCTTAGGTACTGCAGAGAGTGTTGTCAGGCTTCAGGTACCACTGGTATGGTTTTAGGCTCAAGTACCGCCAAGCTATTGGCAGGATGTGCATATTCAGAGTGCAGTCTGCCCCTTTAAAAGACAGGGAGTGCATGCGCACACTAGGCGCACTGCGGGAAGACCTATATGCAGTGCGCAGGATCTGGGAGCTGGGAACCATGGCAGGACAGGGAGATGCCACCAAGCAACTGCGGCGGTATGTCCGGAGGAGGAAGGGGGAACATGCAGGAAAATTGGCATTATTGTTACAGCAACATTCACAGAAAGAGGAGGTAACTAGAACAGGATCTAATTAGAGCAGTGTATCTGTGGCACCCCAGGGGTCTGGTTACCACAGTAATATAGATATTAGGTCTGAGAGCAAGTGGGAGGTTTCTCTGGTCAGGAACCCTGAACATGCAACACGGCCCACCCAGACCTGGGAGGGGAGGAATCTGCCCTTATAAAACTGGGTCTGGGGCGGAATTAGAGTAGTCAGAGCCTGGAGAGGGAAAGTGAGAACAGGAGCTCTGTAGGAGCAGAGGCAGAAGGCCAGGGGCTGTGAGCCGAGATATAGCTCGCCCTGGCTGAAGTTACTAAAACCGGACACAGGAGTCCGAGGCTGTGGGGACTGATATATACCCAGCAGCAGAAACCAGCCGGCAGGGGATTCCAGGTCATCTGGCCATAGAAGCCCGGAGGCTCAGTCACAAAGAAGGGACCAGCGCAGCCATCCAGGAGCGGAGGCTAACAGAAGGCCCCAAGTCACCAGCCATACAGGTGAGCACCACACGGTATACTCAGGGACGTGGGCTACTTGTAACCGTTGACAGCAAGGTAGCCAGGAAGAGTGCAGATAAACAGGGAGGCCTACAACTCCACCTGGCCAGGGGAACTCCTGCTTGCTCGCAGACTGACCAGGCCCCTTATGCTAGCCAGTACTCCCGGGAGGGTCTGCCTTATACCATCAGTAAAGACCCTGAACTGTACCACACGTCTCTGTGATTCCTTGCCGCACCAGCACCATTAGCACTGGGACCCTCACACCATCACTCCCATCATCTCTCACCTTAGCTGCCCTGAGGCAATACTTCTCCCGTGGGGAGTTATCCCATACTCGGCTGCGCAAACAACATCAGCCTCAGCGGTCGGCAGCGCAGCGGCGGTCCCCACTGACCGCAATCCACGGGTGGCGTAGTCGGACAATTACAATACAACTAGACTGCCACTGGTTTGACCACCCTGGGCACGGACCGGGTCACCGCCACACGGAGACTACAACCCCCAGCATCCTACAACAGGCCCGGTTCCGGGTTCCCCTGCACAGCACAGGCCCAGGGGGCGCGTCATATCAGATGCCCAGCCATAGATAAAAATAGTGTAATTTTAACATTAGACAGCTCTAAAGTAGCAGGGTCAACGTGGGGGAGCATTCTGTAAAATAGTATTTCCACAATATTTCTATTGAACTGCTACATGATAAATTCTAATATCAATTTGCCTTCTCAACAAGGAGTTTTTTTGAGGCTGAATTATCAAACAAGTTTTCAAATGGAAACTACTTCAGGAAATACTCTTTTTGGAGAATTTTTTTCCCTGAAACTGGTTTTGAAGAGGTTTCAAAGAATTTCTCCCTAAAAAGATTTTTTTTGAAGATTTTTTGAGTGGACAGTGCCTAGTTTGGAGCTTGTTTAAAATAAATTGAGTGAAGGGGTCTCGAAGTTTCTTCTCTGCGCTGCCAACGATACCAGCATTTTGAAATAAGGGTGTTAAATATAGGATTCCAGGATCGAGGAGTTTTAAAAACTGTTTATTTGTCAGCACTTCTTCATCAGGACAAACCACATGTGATATACTTCGAAATGCAATGACAAATAAACCACTTTTAAAACTCCTAGATCCTGGAATCTTTTATTGTACACCCTTGATCCAAAATACCGGTATCGTTAGCAGCGCAAAGAAGAAACCCCGAGACCCTTTCGCTCATATTATGTTTTTTTATTGAGGGTCTGCAGCAGCTGATTTCCAAACTAATGCATTTACTGTTCTGGTCACACTACCATACCAGGTGAGCAATTCCCTGTTTTTCCAATGCTTTTTGTGTCATTGGATAAGACCCTATTTGCGCTAATTGTTTTTCCAGCATCCTCTACCTCGTTTCAAATAAATGACATGCACTTTTTCTTTATCACCAGGCATTTTTTTTTTTACAAAACCTCTTCAGGTAGAAAAAAACTTGTTATATGAACAGTTAGATAGAATGCAATAAGACTTTTCCAAGCATTTTTGAGGCTATTTTGGAGTGCGAGCTGTAAAAAAAAAAGGATCTTCAAAAAACTGTGTGAACAAAGAAAAAAATGGTTTTATAGCTTCTCTTAAGTCTTTGTTTACTAGTGTACAGTATGTGACTGCTCCATCAAATCCGTGACTGCAGTGATCACATGTAGGGATGAGCGAACGTCCTCGGTGATACTCAGATATCACTCAAGTATCCGGGTGCTCTGATGTGCTCGGTACTCGGCGAGCATTTGGCGATGCTCGATTTCAAACTAGAATCCGCCCCACATGTTTAGCACCTGTTACACAGCCAATAAGCATGCAGGGATTGCCTGCGAGTCACTGTAATGCCGTAGCAGGGCTGGGGACTGGGAGAAAAAAAGCAGCCTGGCCACACAAACCCCACCAGCCCACATACTATAATACTCATTACCCCCGATCAGTGAATTTTGCTTTACTTTGTCGTGCCTCTCACTCTCCTAAAAGGAGTTATTTGAAAAGCCACATATGAATGGCGCCACAATGCATATGATCAACCACAGCTGCATTTACACAGTGCTCTACAGAGCTCTGATTCTCGGGATCATGGGGGTCCCAACAGTCGGATCTCCAGCGATTGGACAGTTATCACCTATCCAGAGGAGAGGGGATTACTTGGGATAATCCATTTAAACAGGTTTTCCAATATTTATTCTTATTTGGCCATAGTAATATTGAAAATACTAAATCAATATTGATGCCTCTCCGACAACAGAACAGGAGGAGTGGCACTGTGCAGTGTATATATACAGGACAGGAGGAGTGGTACTGTGTAGTGTATATATACAGGACAGGAGGAGTGGTACTGTGTAGTGTATATATACAGGAGGAGTGGTACTGTGCAGTGTATATATACAGGACAGGAGGAGTGGTACTGTGCAGTGTATATATACAGGACAGGAGGAGTGGTACTGTGTAGTGTATATATACAGGACAGGAGGAGTGGTACTGTGCAGTGTATATATACAGGACAGGAGGAGTGGCACTGTGCAGTGTATATATACAGGACAGGAGGAGTGGTACTGTGTAGTGTATATATACAGGACAGGAGGAGTGGTACTGTGTAGTGTATATATACAGGAGGAGTGGTACTGTGCAGTGTATATATACAGGACAGGAGGAGTGGTACTGTGCAGTGTATATATACAGGACAGGAGGAGTGGTACTGTGTAGTGTATATATACAGGACAGGAGGAGTGGTACTGTGCAGTGTATATATACAGGACAGGAGGAGTGGCACTGTGCAGTGTATATATACAGGACAGGAGGAGTGGTACTGTGTAGTGTATATATACAGGACAGGAGGAGTGGTACTGTGTAGTGTATATATACAGGAGGAGTGGTACTGTGCAGTGTATATATACAGGACAGGAGGAGTGGTACTGTGCAGTGTATATATACAGGACAGGAGGAGTGGTACTGTGTAGTGTATATATACAGGACAGGAGGAGTGGTACTGTGCAGTGTATATATACAGGACAGGAGGAGTGGCACTGTGCAGTGTATATATACAGGACAGGAGGAGTGGTACTGTGTAGTGTATATATACAGGACAGGAGGAGTGGTGCTGTGCAGTGTATATATACAGGACAGGAGGAGTGATACTGTGCAGTGTATATATACAGGACAGGAGGAGTGGCACTGTGCAGTGTATATATACAGGACAGGAGGAGTGGTACTGTGCAGTGTATATATACAGGACAGGAGGAGTGGTACTGTGTAGTGTATATATACAGGACAGGAGGAGTGGTACTGTGTAGTGTATATATACAGGAGGAGTGGTACTGTGCAGTGTATATATACAGGACAGGAGGAGTGGTACTGTGCAGTGTATATATACAGGACAGGAGGAGTGGTACTGTGTAGTGTATATATACAGGACAGGAGGAGTGGTACTGTGCAGTGTATATATACAGGACAGGAGGAGTGATACTGTGTAGTGTATATATACAGGACAGGAGGAGTGATACTGTGCAGTGTATATATACAGGACAGGAGGAGTGGTGCTGTGTAGTGTATATATACAGGACAGGAGGAGTGATACTGTGCAGTGTATATATACAGGACAGGAGGAGTGGTACTGTGCAGTGTATATATACAGGACAGAAGTGGTACTGAGCAGTGTATATATACAGGACAGGAGGAGTGGTACTGTGTAGTGTATATATACAGGACAGGAGGAGTGATACTGTGTAGTGTATATATACAGGACAGGAGGAGTGATACTGTGCAGTGTATATATACAGGACAGGAGGAGTGGTGCTGTGTAGTGTATATATACAGGACAGGAGGAGTGATACTGTGCAGTGTATATATACAGGACAGGAGGAGTGGTGCTGTGTAGTGTATATATACAGGACAGGAGGAGTGATACTGTGCAGTGTATATATACAGGACAGGAGGAGTGGTACTGTGCAGTGTATATATACAGGACAGAAGTGGTACTGAGCAGTGTATATATACAGGACAGGAGGAGTGGTACTGTGTAGTGTATATATACAGGACAGGAGGAGTGGTACTGTGCAGTGTATATATACAGGACAGGAGGAGTGATACTGTGCAGTGTATATATACAGGACAGGAGGAGTGGTGCTGTGCAGTGTATATATACAGGACAGGAGGAGTGGTACTGTGTAGTATATATATACAGGACAGGAGGAGTGATACTGTGCAGTGTATATATACAGGACAGGAGGAGTGGTACTGTGCAGTGTATATATACAGGACAGGAGGAGTGATACTGTGCAGTGTATATATACAGGACAGGAGGAGTGGTACTGTGTAGTGTATATATACAGGACAGGAGGAGTGATACTGTGCAGTGTATATATACAGGACAGGAGGAGTGGTACTGTGCAGTGTATATATACAGGACAGGAGAAGTGGTACTGTGCAGTGTATATATATACAGAACAGGAGGAGTGGTACTGTGTAGTGTATATATACAGGACAGGAGGAGTGGTACTGTGTAGTGTATATATACAGGACAGGAGGAGTGATACTGTGCAGTGTATATATACAGGACAGGAGGAGTGGTACTGTGCAGTGTATATATACAGGACAGGAGGAGTGGTACTGTGCAGTGTATATATACAGGACAGGAGGAGTGGTACTGTGCAGTGTATATATACAGGACAGGAGGAGTGGTACTGTGTAGTGTATATATACAGGACAGGAGGAGTGATACTGTGCAGTGTATATATACAGGACAGGAGGAGTGGTACTGTGCAGTGTATATATACAGGACAGGAGGAGTGGTACTGTGCAGTGTATATATACAGGACAGGAGAAGTGGTACTGTGCAGTGTATATATATACAGGACAGGAGGAGTGGTACTGTGTAGTGTATATATACAGGACAGGAGGAGTGATACTGTGCAGTGTATATATACATGACAGGAGGAGTGGTACTGTGCAGTGTATATATACAGGACAGAAGTGGTACTGAGCAGTGTATATATACAGGACAGGAGGAGTGGTGCTGTGTAGTGTTTATATACAGGACAGGAGGAGTGATACTGTGCAGTGTATATATACAGGACAGGAGGAGTGGTACTGTGCAGTGTATATATACAGGACAGAAGTGGTACTGAGCAGTGTATATATACAGGACAGGAGGAGTGGTACTGTGTAGTGTATATATACAGGACAGGAGGAGTGGTACTGTGCAGTGTATATATACAGGACAGGAGGAGTGATACTGTGCAGTGTATATATACAGGACAGGAGGAGTGGTGCTGTGCAGTGTATATATACAGGACAGGAGGAGTGGTACTGTGTAGTGTATATATACAGGACAGGAGGAGTGATACTGTGCAGTGTATATATACAGGACAGGAGGAGTGGTACTGTGCAGTGTATATATACAGGACAGGAGGAGTGATACTGTGCAGTGTATATATACAGGACAGGAGGAGTGGTACTGTGTAGTGTATATATACAGGACAGGAGGAGTGATACTGTGCAGTGTATATATACAGGACAGGAGGAGTGGTACTGTGCAGTGTATATATACAGGACAGGAGAAGTGGTACTGTGCAGTGTATATATATACAGAACAGGAGGAGTGGTACTGTGTAGTGTATATATACAGGACAGGAGGAGTGGTACTGTGTAGTGTATATATACAGGACAGGAGGAGTGATACTGTGCAGTGTATATATACAGGACAGGAGGAGTGGTACTGTGCAGTGTATATATACAGGACAGGAGGAGTGGTACTGTGCAGTGTATATATACAGGACAGGAGGAGTGGTACTGTGCAGTGTATATATACAGGACAGGAGGAGTGGTACTGTGTAGTGTATATATACAGGACAGGAGGAGTGATACTGTGCAGTGTATATATACAGGACAGGAGGAGTGGTACTGTGCAGTGTATATATACAGGACAGGAGGAGTGGTACTGTGCAGTGTATATATACAGGACAGGAGAAGTGGTACTGTGCAGTGTATATATATACAGGACAGGAGGAGTGGTACTGTGTAGTGTATATATACAGGACAGGAGGAGTGGTACTGTGTAGTGTATATATACAGGACAGGAGGAGTGATACTGTGCAGTGTATATATACAGGACAGGAGGAGTGGTACTGTGCAGTGTATATATACAGGACAGGAGGAGTGGTACTGTGCAGTGTATATATACAGGACAGGAGGAGTGGTACTGTGCAGTGTATATATACAGGACAGGAGGAGTGGTACTGTGTAGTGTATATATACAGGACAGGAGGAGTGATACTGTGCAGTGTATATATACAGGATAGGAGGAGTGGTACTGTGCAGTGTATATATACAGGACAGGAGGAGTGGTACTGTGCAGTGTATATATACAGGACAGGAGGAGTGGTACTGTGTAGTGTATATATACAGGACAGGAGGAGTGATACTGTGCAGTGTATATATACAGGACAGGAGGAGTGGTACTGTGCAGTGTATATATACAGGACAGGAGGAGTGGTACTGTGCAGTGTATATATACAGGACAGGAGGAGTGGTACTGTGCAGTGTATATATACAGGACAGGAGGAGTGGTACTGTGCAGTGTATATATACAGGACAGGAGGAGTGGTACTGTGTAGTGTATATATACAGGACAGGAGGAGTGATACTGTGCAGTGTATATACAGGATAGAAGTGGTACTGTGTAGTGTATATATACAGGACAGAAGTGGTACAGTGCAGTGTATACATACAGGACAGAAGTGGTACTGTGCAGTGTATATATACAGGACAGGAGGAGTGATACTGTGCAGTGTATATATACAGGACAGAAGTGGTACAGTGCAGTGTACACATACAGGACAGAAGTGGTACTGTGCAGTGTATATATACAGGACAGGAGGAGTGATACTGTGCAGTGTATATATACAGGACAGGAGGAGTTTTACTGTGCAGTGTATATATACAGGACAGGAGGAGTGGTACTGTGTAGTGTATATATACAGGACAGGAGGAGTGATACTGTGCAGTGTATATATACAGGACAGAAGTGGTATTGTGCAGTGTATATATACAGGACAGAAGTGGTATTGTGCAGTGTGTATAAACAGAACAGAAGTGGTATTGTGCAGTGTATACATACAGGACAGAAGTGGTATTGTGCAGTGTATATATACAGGACAGGAGGAGTAGTACTGTGTGCAGTGTATATATACAGGACAGGTGGAGTAGTACTGTGTGCAGTGTGTGTATATACAGGACAGGAGAAGTAGTGCCGTGTAGTGTGTATATACAAGACAGAAGTGGTACTGTGCAGTGTAATTATACAGGACAGGAGGAGTGGTACTGTGCAATGTATATTTACAGGACAGGGGAAGTGGCACTGTGCAGTGTATAAATACAGGACAGGAGGAGTCATAGTGTGTAGTGTGTATTGCAGGGGTTTTTCTCACTTGGGTGCGACGGGAGGAAGACAGGGAGCTTGTTCCTTTAAGAGTCCATGTCGGTTTATTGCTTCATAAACCAATAAGCAAGAAAAAGTAAAACAAACAGTCTTTAGTAGTGTTGAGCCACCCCCGTAGCGTTCGGGTTCGGTTCGGTTCGTCGAACACCGGGATGTTCGAGGAACTGTTCGTCGAACTGTTCGTCGAACACCTTAGAACACCGTCGAACACCGTTAAAACCAATGGCAGGCAAACAAAAACACATAGAAACACATAGAAAACACCTGCAAAGGTGTCCAAAAGCTGACAAACTGCTCAGAAGACACTCTCTTTAAAAAAGCCGGCCGGCAAATTCAGCAGCGGCATACACCGGTACCCGACAATTTAGACAAGAAGGAATAGAGCATCACACATAGATTAGATAGATAGAAACATGTCAGTCACATATATATGAAGTACAGTGACAGTGTTGGTTACTGCACTTGTCATTTAGTGTAAAGGATTTATTTAAAAAAATATTAGTGTTTTCATGCACCGTCTCTTTAAAAAAGCCGGCCGGCAATTCAGCATCTGTACCCGACAATTTAGAACAGAAAGAATAGAGCTTCACACATAGATTAGATAGATAGAAACATGTCAGTCACATATATAATAAGTACAGTGACAGTGTTGCTTTCTGTACTTGTCATTTAGTGTAAAGGATTTATTTAAAAAAATAATAGTGTTTTCATGCACTGTCTCTTTAAAAAAGCCGGCTGGCAATTCAGCAGCGGTACCCGACAATTTAGAACAGAAAGATAGAGCATCACACATAGATTAGATAGATAGAAACATGTCAGTCACATTTATAATAAGTACAGTGACAGTGTTGGTTACTGTACTTGTCATTTAGTGTTAAAATAAAGGATTATTAAAATAAAAATTGGCGTGGGATCCCCCATAATTTTAGTCTCTAGCGGAGGTTAAGCAGACGGCTGGGGCAGATGTTTGAAGCCTCGGAAGGGGGTAATACCCACGGAGCTTCCCAGGCTACTAATATCAGCCCCCAGCTGAATACATAGCCTTTACTAGCTATTAAAATGGGGGACCCCCCCAAAAAAATGACGTGGGGTCCCCCCTATTTTACTAGCTAGCAAAGGCTAGGCAGACAGCTGGGGGCTGATATTAATAGCTCAGGAAGGGTGCCATGAATATTGGCCCCCTCCCAGGCTAGAAACACCAGCCGTCAGCCGCCCCAGAAATGGCGCATCCATAGGATGCGCCAATTCTGGCACTTAGCCTCGCTCTTCCCACTGCCCTGTAGCGGTGGCAGTGGGGTAATAGGGCTGGGGTTGATGTCAGCTTATAATGCCAGCTGACATCAAGCCCAGGTTAGTAATGGAGAGGCGTCTATAAGACACCCCCATTACTAACCCCATAGTCAAAGTTAAAAAAAACACAAACACCCAGAATAAAGTCCTTTAATTGAAATAAAGACACAATCCTTTATTGTTCTAAATTAAACCATACTTACCGTCACGCCCATTCCAGCTGAAGCCAACGATCTCCTGCAATAAAAGAAAAATAATAAAGCAACCTCATCCTTACCTTTCCATGGTTCCCACGACAGCTTCAGCTCTGCTACATCGAGATGACAGGCTGGACCGCAGCAGAACGCTGCCATCCAGCCTGTCATCCCGCAGACACTGAGAAGCGCAGGCTTGCTTGCGCTGCTCAGCGTCTCTCTGTGACGACATCCAGATGAGCCGAGTTCATGTCCAATGAACTCGGCTCACCTCATGCACATCACTGACAGCGTGGGAAAATTCTCACGCTGAAGCGCTGAGTGCAGGAGAATTTTCCCACGCTGTCAGTGACGTGCAGGAGGTGAGCTGAGTTCATTGGACATGAGCTCACCTCATGCACATCACTGACAGCGTGGGAGAATTCTCCTGCACTCAGCACTTCAGCGTGAGAATTTTCCCACGCTGTCAGTGACGTGCATGAGGTGAGCCGAGTTCATTGGACATGACCTCGGCTCATCTGGATGCCGTCACAGCGAGACAGTGAGGAGCGCAAGCATGCCTGCGCTTCTCAGTGTCTGCGGGATGACAGACTGGATGGCAGCGTTCTGCTGCGGTCCAGCCAGTCATCTCGATGTAGCAGAGCTGAAGCTGTCGTGGGAACCATGGAAAGGTAAGGATGAGGTTGGTTTATTATTTTTCTTTTATTGCAGGAGATCGTTGGCTTCAGCTGGAATGGGTGTGATGGTAAGTATGGTTTAATTTAGAACAATAAAGAATTGTGTCTTTATTTCAATTAAAGGACTTTATTCTGGGTGTTGTGTTTTTTTTAAATACTTTACAAGAAATTCATGGCGGTCATGTCTAATACTGGCGTGACCCCATGAATTTTGGGCTTGGGGCCAGCTGATAATACCAAGCTGGCCCTAACCCCTTTATTACCCAGTGAGCCACCGCACCAGGGCCCTGGATGAGTTGGGTACAGCGCCAGAAGATGGCGCTTCTATGAACGCGCCATTTTCTGGGGTGGCTGCGGACTGCAATTTGTAGCGGGGGGGGGCCCAGAAAGCTTGGGCCTCCCTGCGCTGCAGATTCCAGCCCCCAGCTGCCTAGTTGTACCTGGCTGGACACAAACATAGGGCGAAGCCCCACGTACTTTTTTTTTAATTATTTCATGAAATTCATGAAATAATTAAGAAAAAAAGGCCTTCCCTATATTGTTGTGTCCGGCCAGGTACAAATAGGCAGCTGGTGGTTGGGGGCAGCCCGTTCCTGCCTGCTGTACCTGGCTGGACACAAATATAGTGCGAAGCCCCACTTCAATTTTTTTTAATTATTTCATGAAATTCATGAAATAATTAAGAAAAAAAGGCCTTCTCTATATTGTTGTGTCCGGCCAGGTACAAATAGGCAGCTGGTGGTTGGGGGCAGCCCGTTCCTGCCTGCTGTACCTGGCTGGACACAAATATAGTGCGAAGCCCCACTTCAATTTTTTTAAATTATTTCAGGAAATTCATGAAATAATTAAAAAAAAATTGACGTGGGGCTTCGCACTATATTTGTGTCCAGCCAGGTACAGCAGGCAGGAACGGGCTGCCCCCAACCACCAGCTGCCTATTTGTACCTGGCCGGACACAACAATATAGGGAAGCCCTTTTTTTCTTAATTATTTCATGAAATAATTTAAAGAAAATTGACGTGGGGCTTCGCCCTGTTTTTGTGTCCAGCCAGGTACAACTAGGCAGCTGGGGGCTGGAATCCGCAGCGCAGGGAGGCCCAAGCTTTCTGGGCCACCCCCGCTGCAAATTGCAGTCCGCAGCCACCCCGGAAAATGGCGCGTTCATAGAAGCGCCATCTTCTGGCGCTGTACCCAACTCATCCAGGGCCCTGATGCGGTGGCTCACTGGGTAATAAAGGGGTTAGGGCCAGCTTGGCATTATCAGCTGGCCCTAAGCCCGAAATTCATGGGGTCACGCCAATATTAGACATGACCACCATGAATTTCTAGTAAAGTATTTAAAAAAAACACAACACCCAGAAAAAAGTCCTTTAATTGAAATAAACACACAATTCTTTATTGTTCTAAATTAAACCATACTTACCATCACGCCCATTCCAGCTGAAGCCAACGATCTCCTGAAATAAAAGAAAAATAATAAACCAACATCATCCTTACCTTTCCATGGATCCCACGACAGCTTCAGCTCGGCTACATCGAGATGACAGGCTGGACCGCAGCAGAAAGCTGCCATCCAGCCTGTCATCCCGCAGACACTGAGAAGCACAGGCATGCTTGCGCTCCACAGTGTCTCTTTGTGAGGGCATCCAGATGAGCCGAGTTAATGTCCAATGAACTCGGCTCACCTCATGCAAGTCACTGACAGCGTGGGAAAATTCTCCTGCACTCAGCGCTTCAGCGTGGGAGAATTCTCACACTGAAGCGCTGAGTGCAGGAGAATTCTCCCACGCTGTCAGTGACGTGCAGGAGGTGAGCTGAGTTCATTGGACATGAGCTCACCTTATGCACGTCACTGACAGCGTGGGAAAATTCTCCTGCACTCAGCGCTTCAGCGTGGGAGAATTCTCACGCTGAAGCGCTGAGTGCAGGAGAATTCTCCCACGCTGTCAGTGACGTGCAGGAGGTGAGCTGAGTTCATTGGACATGAGCTCACCTTATGCACGTCACTGACAGCGTGGGAGAATTCTCCTGCACTCACCGCTTCAGCGTGAGAATTTTCCCACGCTGTCAGTGACGTGCATGAGGTGAGCCGAGTTCATTGGACATGAACTCGGCTCATCTGGATGTCGTCACAGAGAGACGCTGAGCAGCGCAAGCAAGCCTGCGCTTCTCAGTGTCTGCGGGATGACAGGCTGGATGGCAGCGTTCTGCTGCGGTCCAGCCTGTCATCTCGATGTAGCAGAGCTGAAGCTGTCGTGGGAACCATGGAAAGGTAAGGATGAGGTTGCTTTATTATTTTTCTTTTATTGCAGGAGATCGTTGGCTTCAGCTGGAATGGGCGTGACGGTAAGTATGGTTTAATTTAGAACAATAAAGGATTGTGTCTTTATTTCAATTAAAGGACTTTATTCTGGGTGTTTGTGTTTTTTTTAACTTTGACTATGGGGTTAGTAATGGGGGTGTCTTATAGACGCCTCTCCATTACTAACCTGGGCTTGATGTCAGCTGGCATTATAAGCTGACATCAACCCCAACCCTATTACCCCCTGCCACCGCACCAGGGCAGCGTGGAAGAGCGAGGCTAAGTGCCAGAATTGGCGCATCCTATGAATGCGCCATTTCTGGGGCGGCTGACGGCTGGTGTTTCTAGCCTGGGAGGGGGCCAATATTCATGGCTCCCTTCCTGGGCTATTAATATCAGCCCCCAGCTGTCTGCCTAGCCTTTGCTAGCTATTAAATTAGGGGGGACCCCACGTCATTTTTTTTGGGGGGTCCCCCATTTTAATAGCTAGTAAAGGCTATGTATTCAGCTGGGGGCTGATATTAGTAGCCTGGGAAGCTCCGTGGGTATTACCCCCTTCCCAGGCTTCAAACATCTGCCCCAGCCGTCTGCTTAACCTCCGCTAGAGCCTAAAATTAAGGGGAACCCCACGCCAATTTTTTTAATAATAAATCCTTTATTTTAATACTAAATGACAAGTACAGTAACCAACACTATCACTGTACTTCATATATATGTGACTGACATGTTTCTATCTATCTAATCTATGTGTGATTCTCTATTCCTTCTATTCTAAATTGTCGGGTACCGCTGCTGAATTGCCTGCCGGCTTTTTTAAAGAGACGGTGCATGAAACACTATTATTTTTTTTGATAAATCCTTTACGCTAAATGACAAGTACAGTAAGCAGCACTTTCACTGTACTTCGTATATATGTGGCTGACATGTTTATATCTATCTAATCTATGTGTGAAGCTCTATTCTTTCGGTTCTAAATTGTCGGGTACAGGTGTATGCCGCTGCTGAATTGCCGGCTTTTCATGTTTCACTGTTGGCACTGTTCCCATCGATTTGGGCAATCACTGTAATGCCACAACCACCATGGCTGTGGCATTACAGTGAGTGGCAGACAATCCCTGCATGATTGGTGCTCTAAATAGCGCCAGACATGCAGGACACGCTTTTGGTGCACGAACAGTTATCGAACATAACCTCGAACAGCCGAATTTTTTGCAAATCGTTCGGGTTCGTCGAACAACTCGAACACCGCCCAAAACAGCTCGAATTTGAGATTGGCGAACAGTTCTAGTCGAACACCGCTCATCTCTAGTCTTTAGTTCAGGCAAACAAAGCAAAATGTCCTTAGCAGGTCTCTGCTTAATCAGTCATGTGGGCACACAGGCTGCGTAATGTCCAGTATCCTGGCTCGGTCTGGAGCCAACCACACACAGGAGGCCTTCTCCCTCCAAACACACAGACCATGTGGCAAACAGCAGCCTCCATTTTACAGGCTGTTAACCACACCCAGAGGTGAGGTATGTGGGTAGCTGGACCCACCCATTCTCTCCTTGCTACCCGTAACCCGGCTCCCAGGTCCCCCAAACGATCCTCTTAGTGCTTATGTGCACTAGAGAAACATTCCAGTTTCTATCAGAGACCAGTCATCTCTGTGCACATACCCCCCATCGACTATACGACCATTAGCCACCTTGCATACCTCCCCCTCTGCCTAAAGCCGTGGGGCTTGGCACATTTTACCACTGGAGAGGGGATTCTCGAGAGGGCATCAGCATTACCATGTAGCTTCCCTGCTCTATGTTCTACATGGAAGTTGAAATCCTGTAGGGCTAAAAACCAGCGGGCGACCCTGGCATTTTTCCCCTTTGTTTCCCTCATCCATATGAGTAGGGCATGGTCAGATACCAATCTAAATTTTCGACCTAATAAATAGTACCATAATGTGTCCACCTTCCACTTTATGGCCAAGCACTCCCTCTCTATGATGAAATAATTCTTCTTGCATGAGGATAGCTTCCTACTCAGCAGAGGACAGGGTGCTCCTCCCCGTTTATCTCATGGGAAAGGACTGCTCCTAAACCGGCATCTGAGGCATCTGTTTGGAGTAGAAAATCTTTGTTGAAGTCGGGGGCAACCAGAACCGATTGCCTACACAGAGCCACTTTCATCTCTTGAAAAGCCGTCTCCGACTCTGCAGTGCACTTGGCCATGGCTGATTTTGAGGAAGTCAGTCAGGGAGGAGGCCATTATGGCAAAGTTTAGGATGAACCTCCTGTAGTATCTCACGATTCCCAGGAAGGCTCTAACTTGCTTTTTCGACAGCGGTCTCGGCCAAGTTTGGATTGCTTCCACTTTAGTAATTTGGGGTTTGATCTTGCCGCTACCCACTACATATCCCAGGTACTTGGCTTCTTCTTTCCCCATTGCACATTTCTTAGGGTTTATTGAAAACCCAGCCTTCATTAGAGCATCAAACACCGCCTGGACCTTTTCCAAATGACTCTCTCAGTCCAGGCTGAAGATAACAATATCGTCCAGGTATGCCACGGCATATTTCTTATGGGGAGCAAGGATTCGATCCATAGCTCTCTGGAAGGTTGTAGGAGTTCCCTGCAGTCCAAACGGCATCCGGATATACTGGCAGCATCTGTTCAGCATAGAAAACGCAGTCTTCTCCTTGGCTCCCTGTGGCATAGGGATCTGCCAATATCCCTTTGACAAATCCAAGGTGGTTATGTACCTTGCTTACCCAAGTCTCTCTATCAGATCATCGACGCGTGGCATGGGATATGCATCGAATTTGGAGACCTCATTCAACTTCTGATAGGCGTTGCAGAATCTCCATTCACCATCGGGCTTTGAGACCAAGACAATCAGGCTCGACCAACTTCTTCAATAACTACGCGTTTCAGCATACGAGCAACCTCTTTGGAGATCACCTCTTGTCGGGCCTCAGGTCTCCGATAGGGCTTCAAATTCACCCACACATGTGGCTCCGTCAAAACCTTGTGTTCTATGACCCTTGTGTAGCCCGTCAATTCCGGGAACAGGTCCCTGTTCTTCTGCAGCAACTCCCGACTTTCTGTTTTTGCGCCTTCATTAGCGTTTCCACTATTATGACTCCTCTCACGTCACCTTCTGGCTTGCCCAGCAAGCATGGAGCTTCCACAGCCTTTCTGTCTTGCCACGGCTTGATGAGGTTGACATGGTATATCTGGTACGGCTTACGTCATGTATCCCAAAACAAACAAAAGTCCCGGTCTATAATAATAATAGGGTGCAACAAGTCCTAAACGACGCCGACCTCATGGGACTTAGTACTGTGGGCCATTTCAATGTCCACTCTGGCCATAGGGTAGTCCTTAGCATCACCATGAATGCACCAAACGCCAGCTTTTTTTCCTGTTATCATTTGGAGAGGAAGGATGAGTCTAGCAGTGCCGTTACCTCCCGTCCGTTCACCTTCCCAGGACATGCTTGTAGTCCCTCTCTGGACTGTTTACACTGCAGGCCGGATAAGCATAATATGAACAACGGGATCTTAGGCAGCAGTTCATCAGCTCAAGGGTCATGGGACAACGGGCAGCTATGTGGCCTGGGCCGTGGCACCTGCAGCAAACAACATCACCCGTAGGGACCTTGGGCATCATCTCCCCCACCCCTTTTAGACCTTGGATGCCCCACCTCATTTTGGGGCTCTGCCCCTTGTTGGGACTGCCAATATGGAGTAGGCTGCCTTCCCAAGGAACCTTCAACCCCCTGATATCTCTCAACCAATCCAATCAGTTCATCTGCATTCTGGGGATCACCCTGGGCAACCCAAGTCTGTATGGGCCTCGGCAGGGAGTGCACAAACCAGTCCATCACCACCCACTCTACCATCTGCGCAGGCATAGAGGACTCTGGCAGCAACCACTTCTGGACCAAGTGCAACAGGTCAAACATTTGGGAGTGAGTGAGGTGGTTTGTCCCCGTGATATGCCCAGCTGTGAACCCGCTGCACCCTGATAGTCATGGTCACCCCCAAGCATGCGAGAATCTCAGTTTTTAGCTTGTCATACTTTTTTGCTTCCTGCAAAGCTAAATCATAGTACGCCTTCTGGGGCACTCCCGTCAAAGTATGGCCTGTGCCTCTGCCCACTCCTCTGGTGGAAGTTTCTCCCTCTCGGCGACTCTTTCAAACACCGTCTGGAAGGCCTCAACGTCATCCCCAGCATTTTCTGCAAAGCCCGTCTTACCGCCTTCCAGATGTGGGTGTCATCAGCCGGACTTGGGGTTTGGACACTTGTCCTGCCCTGGATGGCGGTTGTCAGAAGCTGCATCTGCTGACGTTGTTCCTGCTGGATCTGCTGTAACAACAGCCTGTTGGTCTCCTGCTGCTGCTGCGACTGAACCAGGTGTTTCAGCAGGTCCTTCATTTTGTCTGGCAATGCTTGCTTTCTTGAAACAGACTTCAACCAGGACATGCAGTCCTTACTGTAGCAGTCACACATCTCTGCTGGGAAAGCTGCTCGCACATCTAACTCCAATTGTAGGGGTTTTACTCACTTGGGTGCGAAGGGAGGAAAACAAGGAGCATGTTCCTTTCAGAGTCCATGTCTGTTTATTGCTTCATAAACAAGCAAGCAAGAAAAAGAAAAACAAACAGCTTTTAGTTCATGTAAGCAAAGTAAAGTGTCCTTAGCAGGTCTCTGCTTAATCAGCCCTGTGGGCACACAGGCTACATAAAGTCCAGTATCCTGGCTCGGTCTGGAGCCAACCACACACAGTAGGCCTTGTCCCTCCAAACACAGCCCATGTGCCAAACAACAGCCTCCTTTTTATAGACTGTTAACCTCACCCAGAGGTGAGGTATGTGGGTAGCTGGACCCACCCATTCTCTCCTAGATACCCATAACCTGGCTCCCAGGTGCACCAAACAATCTTCTTAGTGCTTAAGTGCACTAGAGAAACATCCCGGGTTACATCACAGAGATCAGCCATCTCTGTGGCACATACCTCCTATCGACTATGCAACCATTAGCCACCTTACAGTATATACAGGACAGAAGTGGTACTTTGAAGTGTATATATACAGGACAGGAGGAGTGGTACTGTGCAGTGCATATATACAGGACAGAAGTGGTACTGTGCAGTGTATATATACAGGACAGGAGGTTTTTCCAGGGGATCTCCGCAGCACCGGCCTTATTCCTCTTTCAGATACATTGGTATGTTATTGTCCCTTTGTTGGATTTACGGCACTCATGCTGAGTATTGGTATCTGATTGTCTAAAAGATGGCTAAAGATTTTCTATTACACTATATTTGACAGCATGAGTATGTTTATTGTCCTGTATTTATTATTTTTGTAGTTTGTTTTTTTAACTATTATGATTAATAAAATATTTTTTTATACCAGCCATTAAGACTCCATGTGTTCTCCAGTTTTTAAGTATCGCTATATGAGTAGTTTTGGGAAAGGGCAGGAGGAGTGATACTGTGCAGTGTGTATATACAGGACAGAAGTGGTACTGTGCAGTGTATATATACAGGACAGGAGGATTGATACTGTGCAGTGCAGTAGGGTAGCTACCGAGGGGGGCAGAGGGGGTGGTGGCCCTGGGCCTTGAGCTCTGAGGGGGCCCACCCGGATCTACACTAGTGTAACTGTATTGGCGTGTGCAGCAGGGGGCAGAGCAGGGAGACTCTATTTCCGTGCACCGCCTGGCGGCCACTATGGGGTCATTAAGCAGGAGGGTGGCCCCCCACCCGTCACCTCAAGTTAAGTGGTGAGAGAGTGAAAGCAACGCTCCATCTCCCATCAGACCCCTCTGCGTCATTGCTTGCCGCCCGGCCCGCTGTTCTGAAGATGTGCGGGCTGGGTGCTCGGAGCAGCAGGGGAACGAGGAGGAGAGGTGAGTTTTGTTCATTTTTTGCCAGGGAGGAGGGGGAGCATTATACTATAGTCTCTGCCTATGGGGGGGCATTATACTACACACTCTGCCTATAGGGGGGCATGATGCTACAGACTCTGCCTATGGGGGGGGGGCATTATACTACAGACTCTGCCTATGAGGGAAGCATTATACTACAGACTCTGCCTATAGGGGTGCATCATACTACAGACTCAGCCAATGGAGGGGAGCATTATACTACAGACTCTACCTATGGGGGGGGCATTATACTATAGACTCTGCCTATGGGGGGAGTATTATACTACAGACTCTGCCTATGGGGGTGAGCATTATACTACAGACTCTGCCTATGGGGGGGGGTGGCGCCCCTGAGGGTTCAACCGCCACAGGGATGCTGCACTTCTCTAATGGAGTGTAGTGTTCCTCCTCTGAGGTAAGAACAGTGTGATAGTCGTGACCCAACCTTTGCATCAAACACCACATTTCTCCACCAGAGGGGGCTAGTATGCACTAGGTGCTGCCCTCCTGGTTACAGAGAGACTGGGGAACCAAGAGTTAGGGGAACCAGTTAGTGGGTGAGGGTGGAGGACTTACAAGTTAGTTACACTTCAAATTTCATATTTAATAGAGAGCCATCTTTTGTCAAGGTCTTTTGTCGGTTCTTTGATCGTTCTCTGACTGATAGTGGTAGTCAAGTCTGGCACTGTGACCTTCCTCTCGGAGCGCAGATCCTGTGTGGGCCCTCACCGGATGGAGACACAGCCCTCATACCCCGGCCTTGGGACGAGGGGTAGGTTGTAGTCCAGGAATGTCTCAACCCAGTCAAAAACCAGGACCAAGAAGGCCTGGAGCTTAAGAGTGTGGCTCCATAGCAAATGGATCCCAGGCAGGATGCAGACGGAGCGGTGTACGCCACCTGTCCTCGCCAACCTGAAATATTCAGAGGGAGTCCGGCTGCAAGAGGGGTACCGGCCCCCGACACCCGACCTTGCTACTCCATGTCCTGGTCGGGAAAGCCCGGTAGGCCCTGCGAATCCCATCGGGTATCAGACGGAGTGGAGCTGCTACCCGTACCCTTGTTCTGAGAGGAGCTCAGAGGGAGTCCTGGCCTATTTGCGCACACACGGACAGGAAAGGATTAGGCCCGTAGTTCAGGAACACTCTGGTGTAGGGTCCCGACTGAATGCTGGACTTACTCGGAGGTTGTCGGACCCCTGTCCATGGTGACCGCAGGACTCCTCGGGGAGCAGGGAGTCATCTTCCATATGCCATCTATGTGAGGAAAGCTTTGGAAGTTCACCCCTATGGCCTCCGGACTGTTCATTCTGCGCCACACCGCGAGACACGGAGCCCGTACTCCTTTACTACTACCCCCTCCATCCTGTCCCTCTGCCCTGAGGCCCTGCTCCGCCTGTGGGGAGTAGTAATAACTTTGGCCACTATAACACCATGCCTCAGTGGACTGCAGCGGCGCTGGTGGCCCCTTCACCAGGCACCACAGGTGGCGTAGTCGTTAATCAGCCACTCAACCCGGATAAGCCCACACCATCCTTTTAACTGTGACGGCGCTGAGCACGGGTCGGGTCCGGGCCACGGCTGCACCCCATCTCTCCATCACAGGACCCGACTCCGAGTACCCCCATCTCCCAGGGTAAACAAGGGCTTTTTCGAGTAAGAGGCGTCACAGACCTGGCGTCACGAACAGGATAGCGAGCCCGCTGCAACGACGAAGTGTTAAACCCGTTGCCACCGGGTACTGTGCGCCTTTATTCTGAACTGCGTGTTTTGACTGGGGTGCCGCCATTGTTGGGTCGCCGAGCGAGAAGAAGGGCGTAACCGCGGGAAAATTAGGGACGTACCTGCAAAAGAGCGCGAAGCCTCGGACACGCCACACGCTTCGACGTCAAACCAGGGCGCCAGAATGTCTGACGAACAGCAGAACGCCGACATGCTGGTCAACGTCCCTGAGGTTCAACCTGCGCCCGATGATGAGCAGGCCAAAGCAGCCGCTCCACTAGCAGCGCCTGTAACCCCTGTCATTCCCATGACTCTGCCGTACATCCCTGGAGCAACGGCGAGAGAAAGAAACCCTCCGCCAAGGAGCAGCAGATCAGGAAGAGGAGGCTTCGGAGGACGCCTGCGGTCTAGAGATGGATGAGTCAGAACCCCTTACCCCGGCCGCTGATGAAATTGTGCCCCTCCTGGACTTCTGGTCTGAGTACCTACCGCCCAGCACAGTGACCTGGGAGCAGGCTCTGGCCCCGGAGCTCCAGGCTGCTGCCGCCTCCGGAGACCTCCGTGGACTCCCACCTCCGTTACCAGAAGACCCCGGGCCTGCATGGGAATCTATGGGCCCCAACCAGGAAAGGCCCGCGGAATCAGGCCTGCTGCAGCGCCCACTAACGCTGTTTCCGGGCCCCACAGTTACCTGCCCGGCGGCGGAAGAGGGGGCCTGGAATTACCAGGGGGGCAACCTAGAAGGCTTCCCTCAGGAGCCCCAGGCTGAAGAGAGGAGAAGGGAGCAGTGCCTCCAACAAATCCTCCAACTAAACCGGGAGCAGCAAGAACGGGAGGCATGGTGTGAGCAGCTCCGAGTTCAGGCCAAAGCTGCAAAGTTCAGAGCCTGCCAAAGGGAGGTGTTCCACCAGAGCCCCCGTTTAGAAGGGCAGGTGGTCCGCTTCCACCAGAAGGAAGGATGGGGTTTCATCAAGAGTCCCGGGCTGAGGCAGGACGTCTTCTTCAACCGTCGTGACGTCGAGCCCCAGCTCAAAAAGGGACACCCTGGCCGGAACCTCACCCCGGGTGATGTAGTGTCCTTCAGCAGCCACACTGGGGTGCGGGGATGGTATGCCCTGGATGTTCATAGAGTCTCCAGGAGTGATGCCCCCGCGCACCCACCTGTGGGGGGCCGGTCAGCCTCTGTCGGGAGGAATGAGCCCTTTCCCCGGTTGGAATATATGGACTAAGCAGCACCCCGCTGCTGTTAAAGTTATAGTTAAGTTGTTCTATAATTTCCATTGATTTATTACCCATTACCAGAGACATTGGTCCCTGTGGACTGTGGCAGGCGGCAGACTTCACTTGTATATAGTTTGCATCTTTTCAGGTGCTCCATATTGGTTTTATGTAAAACCGTGTATACCTCTCTACCTCAACACCGCACAAGGAAAACCTGTCAGGGTGGCTCTCTGGGAGGTCCAACACGGGATCATTATGCCCTGCAGCCACCCCAGGGCCCACGTTGAGATTGTGGGACAGGTCCCTTGCACTTCTGAACTGACTCTGCGTCTTTGCACTTTAACCCACCTGTCTGCACAAAAATGTCTCTGGAAAATGTTAGCACTTTTATAATTTTATACTTTTGTATTTTTCTTCTCTATAACCTGTCATGCAACGTTTAAGAAGATGTGCCTCCCATAAAGGGAAGATAGTTCATGTTAATATAAAAAGAAAATTTCCTGAGTGTTACTTCTTTTGCAACCCGCGGACGTGCTGTGTTTTACCAGGGGGGAATGTGGCGCCCCTGAGGGTTCGACCGCCACAGGGATGCTGCACTTCTCTAATGGAGTGTAGTGTTCCTCCTCTGAGGTAAGAACAGTGTGATAGTCGTGACCCAACCTTTGCATCAAACACCACATTTCTCCACCAGAGGGGGCTAGTATGCACTAGGTGCTGCCCTCCTGGTTACAGGGAGACTGGGGAACCAAGAGTTAGGGGAACCAGTTAGTGGGTGAGGGTGGAGGACTTACAAGTTAGTTACACTTCAAATTTCATATTTAATAGAGAGCCATCTTTGGTCAAGGTCTTTTGTCGGTTCTTTGATCGTTCTCTGACTGATAGTGGTAGTCAAGTCTGGCACTGTGACCTCCCTCCCGGAGCGCAGATCCTGTGTAGGCCCGCACCGGATGGAGACACAGCCCTCGTACCCCGGCCTTGGGACGAGGGGTAGGTTATAGACCAGGAATGTCTCAACCCGGTCAAAAACCAGGACCAAGAAGGCCTGGAGCTTAAGAGTGTGGTTCCATAGCAAATGGATCCCAGGCAGGATGCAGACGGAGCGGTGTACGCCACCTGTCCTCGCCAACCTGATATATTCAGAGGGAGTCCGGCTGCAAGTGGGGTACCGGCCCCCGACACCCGACCTTGCTACTCCATGTCCTGGTCGGAAAAGCCCAGTAGGCCCTGCGGATCCCATCGGGTATCGGACGGAGCGGAGCTGCTACCCGTACCCTTGTGCTGAGAGGAGCTCAGAGGGAGTCCCGGCCTATTTGCACACACAGAGACAGGAAAGGATTAGGCCCGTAGTTCAGGAACACTCTGGTGTAGGCTCCCGACTGAATGCTAGACTTACTCGGAGGTTGTCGGACCCCCGTTCCTGGTGACCGCAGGACTCCACAGGGAGCAGGGAGTCACCTTGCACATGCCATCTATGTGAGTAAAGCCTTGGAAGTTCACCCCTATGGTCTCCGGACTGTTCATTCTGCGCCACACCGCGAGATGTGGAGCCCGTACTCCTCTACTACTACCTCCTCCATCCTGTCCCTCTGCCCTGAGGCCCTGCTCCGCCTGTGGGGAGTAGTAATAACTTTGGCCGCCATAACACCATGCTTCAGCGGACTGCAGCGGCACTGGTGGCCCCTTCACCAGGCACCACAGGTGGCGTAGTCGTTAATCAGCCACTCAACCCGGATAAGCCCACACCATCCTTTTAACTGTGACAGCCCTGAGCACGGGTCGGGTCCGGGCCATGGCTGCACCCCAGCTCTCCATCACAAGACCCGACTCCGAGTACCCCCATCTCCCAGGGTAAACAAGGGTTTTTTCAAGTAAGAGGCATCACAGGGGCATTATACTACAGACTATGCCTATGGGGGGGGATCATTATACTACAGACTCTGCCTATTGGGGGAGCATTATACTACAGACTTTGCCTATGGAGGGGAGAATTATACTACAGACTCAGCCTATGGGGGGAGCATTATATTACAGACTCTGCCTATGGGGGATAATTATACTACAGACTCTGCCTATGGGGGGATCATTATATTACAGACTCTGCCTATAGGGGGGAGCATTATACTACAGACTCTGCCTATGGGGGAAGGCATTGTACTACAGAGATTGCCTATGGGGGGAAGCATTATATTACAGACTGCCTATGGGGGGGAGCATTATACTACAGACTCTGCCTACGGGGGGATCATTATACTACAGACTCTGCCTATAGGGGGGTGCATTATACTATATGTAGGCTATGTATACAGTGTGGGGATTACAGTTAGGGTCATATAATGTGGAGCCTTTGCACAGTGTGGGGGTGATCATACAGTGTGGGAGATAATGTGGGGTCTTTGTATAGTGTGGGGGCCATCATACAGTGTGGGAGCCATCAGTTTGGAGGCTACTAAGGGGTCAGTATACTGTGTGGGGGGTACTATACAGTGAGGGGGAATTATACTGTGTATAACAGAGAATCATACTGTGTAGAGGGGAGCTGTACGTGGGGAGACTCAAGACATTATTAAATGTTAAGTGGGTACTTATTGTTATAGGGGAACTCAGGTTATTATGACTGTCAAAGGGGCACACAGAGGGCACTATTACTTTCTAGGGGGCAAAATATGGGCTCTGTTTTCTAGGGCACTAGCACACGGCATTACTATATTCTAGAGGTTTGTTTTACCATCTAGAGGGCATACAGTAGGTGCAGTAATAGGCATACATACAGCAACAGAGGAGCAGTATTGGATTATGAGTAGGATGAGGAGTTTTTGCAGGTTGGAAATAGATGGGGACGATGCGTGAAATGTAAGGAGTCAAATGTGTCTTTGTTGTGATCTCTGAAGACCTGAGACTCTGAGTTCTAGCTGGAGAAGTTGTCATGTTGGTCTGGGCCAGATGGAAAAGATGGGAAAAGTGAACAATTTAATCAGAAAGAATGTCAGCTGTAAGTTACCGTATATAACTGTGCTATGATCTCTTATATGTTCTGCAGGAGTGGCATCTATCAATATATGGTCACCATGTGGCGGTAATATCAGTGCTGGTCTTTGTATAAAGATTATTTCAGTAATAGTGCGGTCATCTGCTAAAGTTCTTCTACATCCACTATCTGGGTGCGCCACAATAATTGTAATCAGGGTTACCTGGTTAGGAGCCCACTCAGAAGTTTTGCCCCCCCTGAACCAAATCCCTAGCTACGCATCTGGTGCAGTGTGTATATACAGGACAGAAATGGTACAGTGCAGTGTATATATACAGGACAGGAGAAATGCTAAAGTGCAGTGCATATATAAAGGACAGATGTGGTACTGTGCAATGTATACAGTATACACAGGGCAGGAAAGTGGAGGAAAGGAGAAGTGGTACTGTGCAGTGTATATATACAGGACAAGAGGAGTAGTACTGTGCAGTGTATATATACAGGACAGGAGGAGTGGTACCGTGCATTGTATATATACAGGGCAGGAGAAGTTGTACTGTGCAGTGTATATATACAGGAAAGAAGTGGTACTGTGCAGTGTTTATACAGGACAGGAGAAGTGGCACTGTGCAGTTTATATATAGAGGACAGGAGGAGTGGTACTGTGCAGTGTATATATACAGGACAGAAGTGGTACTGTGCAGTGCATATATACAGGACAGGAAGAGTGGTACCATGCAGTGTATATATACAGGACAAGAGAAGTGGTACTGTGCAGTGTATATATACAGGACAAGAGAAGTGGTACTGTGCAGTGTATATATACAGGACAGGAGGAGTGGTACTGTGCAGTGTATATATACAGGACAGGAGAAGTGGCACTGTGCAGTTTATATATAGAGGACAGGAGGAGTGGTACTGTGCAGTGCATATATACAGGACAGGAGGAGTGGTACTGTGCAGTGTATATATACAGGACAGGAGGAGTGGTACTGTGCAGTTTATATATAGAGGACAGGAGGAGTGGTACTGTGCAGTGTATATATACAGGACAGAAGTGGTACTGTGCAGTGTATATATACAGGACAGGAGGAGTGGTACTGTGCAGTGTATATATACAGGACAGGAGGAGTGGTACTGTGCAGTGTATACAGGACAGGAGGAGTGGTACTGTGCAGTTTATATATAGAGGACAGGAGGAGTGGTACTGTGCAGTGTATATATACAGGACAGAAGTGGTACTGTGCAGTGCATATATACAGGACAGGAAGAGTGGTACCATGCAGTGTATATATACAGGACAGGAGAAGTGGTACTGTGCAGTGTATATATACAGGACTGGAGAAGTGGTACAGTGCAGTGTGTATATAAAGGACAGAAGAAGTGGTACTGTGGAGTGTGTATATACAGGACAGGGGAAGTGGTACTGTGCAGTGTATATATACAGGACAGGAGCAGTGGTACTGTGCAGTGTATATATACAGGACTGGAGAAGTGGTACAGTGCAGTGTGTATATAAAGGACAGAAGAAGTGGTACTGTGGAGTGTGTATATACAGGACAGGGGAAGTGGTACTGTGCAGTGTATATATACAGGACAGTAATGGTACTGTGCAGTGTGTGTATTTACAGATACTTAAATTTGCACCCCACAGTCAGTATATATCTCATAACTGAGAAGCACCAAATCAAGGGAATCTGTCACCCCCTGGGATATTTTTTAGCTATTAATACGGGCATACAGGTGATAGAATGGTTATAACAGTCCTACCTGTATGCCCATATCTGTGGTCTTTGTCATGCCTCTATAGAAATGCATATAATCAGTTTGCTAAGCTTTATAATAAGGTTGAATTGTAGTGTGAATAGCATTAAGTTCCTGTCTAGTGATAAGTTATCCAACATCGCCATCTGTTGACAATGTTATGTTACTAGAACTTGTTTATCTCTAGTTTCATTGGTTACTGTGCAATCTAATCTTCTTGCTCACCAAAGCTTCCATAGTTTCCCATTAGGCTTTGCACTAGCCTTGCCCCCTTCTTCTTCTGCAGCCATTATAGCCTCATGGATGCTGACATCCTGACATGCTGATTAGTGTTGAGCGAACATGCTCGACACAGCTCGGTACTCGCCCGAGCATCACGCTACTCGTGATGTTCGACGAGCACCAAGCATTTCCGGGTTACTCAGGCGGGAGCTCGGGTCTCCGCCCTGCATGTTTGGCGCTCTTTACAGAGCCAATGAACATGCAGGGATTGCCAGCCAGTCACTGTAATGCCGCAGCCATGTTGGTTGTGGGCATTACATTGATTGGCTAGCCACACAGCGTCACCTCGAGTATTTAAAACTGGGCGCCGACCTTGTTGGACACAGACGGCTGGGATCAGACAGTGTAGGGACAGCGCTGCTGAGCTAGGGATAGATTTATACTGCAAAATAGTTAGTGTAGAGTCTCTAAAGCCTGCCAAATCAAACAAACAGTCCTTCTGAGGACTAATATCCATCCCAGATATCAGGCAGGCAGGCAGGCTGTATAGGAGACTCAGTGGTTATACTAACAAACACTGCATTACAGTCATGTGTGCTCCTGTTGCTGAAATTTCTGGACTTACAGTTATATGAAAAAGTTTGGGCACCCCTATTAATCTTAAGCTCAATGTTTTATAAAAATTGGTGTTTTTGCAACAGCTATTTCATTTTGATATATCTAATAACTGTTGGACACAGTAATGTTTCTGCCTTAAAATGAGGTTTATTGTACTAACAGAAAATGTGCAATCTGCATTCAAACAAAATTTGACAGGTGCATAAGTATGGGCACCCTTATCATTTTCTTGTTTTAAATACTCCTACCTACTTTTTACTGATTTACTAAAGCACTTTTTTCGGTTTTGTAACCTCATTGAGCTTTGAACTTCATAGCCAGGTGTATGCAATCATGAGAAAAGCTACTTAAAGTGGCCACTTCCAAGTTGTTCTCCTGTTTGAATCTCCTTTGAAGAGTGGCATCATGGGCTCCTCAAAACAACTGTCAAATGATCTGAAAACAAAGATTATTCAACATAGTTGTTCAGGGGAAGGATACAAAAAGCTGTCTCAGAGATTTAACCTGTCAGTTTCCGCTGTGAGGAACATAGTAAGGAAATGGAAGAACACAGGGACAGTTCTTGTTAAGGCCAGAAGTGGCAGGCCAAGAAAAACATCAAAAAGGCAGAGAAGAAGAATGGTGAGATCAGTCAAGGACAATCCTCAGACCACCTCCAGAGAGCTGCAGCATCAACTTGCTGCAGATGGTGTCACTGTGCATCGGTCAACTATACAACGCACTTTGCACAAGGAGAAGCTGTATGGGAGAGTGATGAGAAAGAAGCCGTTTCTGCAAGCACGCCACAAACAGAGTCGGCTGAGGTATGCAAAAGCACATTTGGAGAAGCCAATTTCTTTTTGGAAGAAGGTCCTGTGGACTGATGAAACCAAGATTGAGTTGTTTGGTCATACAAAAAGGCATTATGCATTGCTGCAAAAAAACACAGCATTCCAAGAAAAACACTTGCTACCCACAGTAAAATTTGGTGGAGGTTCCATCATGCTTTGGGGCTGTGTGGCCAATGCCGGCACCAGGAATCTTGTTAAAGTTGAGGGACGCATGGATTCCACTCAGTATCAGCAGATTCTTGACAATAATGTTCAAGAATCAGTGACAAAGTTGAAGTTACGCAGGGGATGGATCTTTCAGCAATACAATGATCCAAAACACCGCTCCAAATCTACTCAGGCATTCATGCAGAGGAACAATTACAATGTTCTGGAATGGCCATCCCAGTACCCAGACCTGAATATCATTGAACATCTGTGGGATCATTTGAAGAGGGCTGTCCATGCTCGGCGACCATCAAACTTAACTGAACTGGAATTGTTTTGTTAAGAGGAATGGTCAAAATACCTTCATCCAGGATCCAGGAAATCATTAAAAGCTACAGGAAGCGACTAGAGGCTGTTATTTTTGCAAAAGGAGGATCTACTAAATATTAATGTCACTTTTCTGGTGAGGTGCCCATACTTATGCACCTGTCAAATTTTGTTTGAATGCAGATTGCACATTTTCTGTTAGTACAATAAACCTCATTTCAAGGCAGAAACATTACTGTGTCCAACAGTTATTACATATATCAAACTGAAATAGCTGTTGGAAAAACACCAATTTTCATAAAACATTAAGCTTAAGATTAATAGGGGTGCCCAAACTTTTTCATATAACTGTAGCTCCAGGTCCTGGGGGGCCAGGAAAAAATCCTTTTTTTTTCATCTAAATCCTCTTTTTTTTCCTCCTTCACACTGTACAAATACCCGTCTTATTAAACTTTTGGTGCCCCCCCCCAAAAAAAGTGTGTCTTTAACAGTTCAGACACGAATATATCTGTTTAAAATAGTCTGGTGTAGGACAGAGAAACAGAAGTGTGGTTTTGCAGTTCCACGGTTCAAACCTCTGTATTATCCACTTTTGGGCCATTTTTACCTAAAAAAAACTGTTTGAGTGTGTCGCTCACTGTTCAGCCGCAAATATATATATTGAAAAAAGTCTGGTATACACCAATAAATTATAACTGTGATTTTGCTGTTCCACGGTAAAAAATCTCTATTATCCGGCTTTTGGCATTTTTTGCCATAAAAAAAAAACTGTAATAGTGTCTCCCTGATTGTTCAGACACAAATATATCTGTTTAAAATATTCTGGTGTAGGCCAGAGAAACAGAAGTGTGGTTTTGCAGTTCCACGGTTCAAACCTCTGTATTATCCACTTTTGGGCCATTTTTACCTAAAAAAAACTGTTTGCGTGTGTCGCTCACTGTTCAGCCGCAAATATATATATTGAAAAAAGTCTGGTATACACCAATAAATTATAACTGTGATTTTGCTGTTCCACGGTAAAAAATCTCTGTATTATCCTGCTTTTGGCATTTTTAGCCATAAAGAAAAACAGTAATAGTGTTTCCTGATTGTTCAGACACAAATATATCTGTTGAAAATAGTCTGGTGTAGGCCCGAGAAATAGAAGTGTGGTTTTGCAGTTCCACGGGTCAAATCTCTGTATTATCCTGCTTTTGGCATTTTTTGCCATAAAGAAAAACAGTAATAGTGTCTCCTGATTGTTCAGACACAAATATATCTGTTGAAAATAGTCTGGTGTAGACCCGAGGAATAGAAGTGTGGTTTTGCAGTTCCACGGGTCAAATCTCTGTATTATCCTGCTTTTGGCATTTTTTACCATAAAGAAAAACAGTAATAGTGTCTCCTGATTGTTCAGACACCAATATATCTGTTTAAAAGAGTCTGGTATACACCAGTAAATTATAACTGTGGTTTTGCCGTCCCACAGTAAAAATCTCTATTATCCAGCTTTTGGTATTTTTTCCGTAAAGAAAAACAGTAGTAGTGTCTCCTAATTGTACAGACACCAATATATCTGTTTAAAAGAGTCTGGTATACACCAGTAAATTATAACTGTGGTTTTGCCGTCCCACAGTAAAAAATCTCTATTATCCAGCTTTTGGTATTTTTTCCGTAAAGAAAAACAGTAGTAGTGTCTCCTAATTGTGCAGACACCAATATATCTGTTTAAAAGAGTCTGGTATACACCACTAAATTTTAACTGTGGTTTTGACGTCCCACAGTAAAAAATCTCTATTATCCAGCTTTAGGCATTTTTTGCCGTAAAGAAAAACAGTAATAGTGTCTCCTGATTGTTCAGACACAAATATATCTGTTGAAAATAGTCTGGTGTAGGCCAGAGAAATAGAAGTGTGGTTTTGCAGTTCCACACGTCAAATCTCTGGATTATCCTGCTTTTGGCATTTTTTGCCATAAAGAAAAACAGTAATAGTTTCTCCTGATTGTTCAGACACCAATATATCTGTTGAAAATAGTCTGGTGTAGGCCCGAGAAATAGAAGTGTGGTTTTGCAGTACCACGGGTCAAATCTCTGTATTATCCTGCTTTTGGCATTTTTTGCCGTAAAGAAAAACAGTGATAGTGTCTCCTGATTGTTCAGACACAAATATATCTGTTGAAAATAGTCTGGTGTGGTTTTGCATTTCCACGGTTCAAACCTTTGTATTATCCACTTTTGGGCTATTTTTCACTGTTCAGCTGCAAATATATCTATTTAAAATTGTCTGGTATACCCCAGAAAAAATAACTGTGGTTTTGCCATTCCACGGTAAAAAATCTCTATTATTCAGCTTTTGTTATTTTTTCCGTAAAGAAAAACAGTAATAGTTTCTCCCTGATTGTTCAGATTGTTTAAAAGAGTCGGGTGTAGGCCAGAGAAATAGAACTGTGGTTTTCCTCTTCCACGGTTCTAATCTACTTTTTATTACCCTTTTGCCATTGATAGTGCGAGTGTAAGCTATTTTACTTCCTTTACAATGGGCAAGCCGCGTGGCAAGGGACGTGGAACTGAACGTTCTGGTGATGGTGCGTGCTGAGGACGGGGCCGTGGCCAAGCTGAAAATGTGCCACAACCAACAACCACATCTTCATGCTCCCACTTCTTGACTGTACTGATCAGTTTGAACAGGTTATTAATTGGATAGCAGATAATACTTCCAGTTACCTGGGCACAACCACCTCCGGTCTGTCTTCCACACGGTCAAATCTTAGTAGCCATGAGTCTCGACTGCATACTCCTCCTCAACCTGATTCTCCTTCCTCCCACCATGCCGAGTGTCGTCAGACAGCAACTGATCCCACACTTGGACACTCTGAAGAGCTGTTCACTGGTCCATTTCCAGATTTGTGCCCCTCGCCTGCTCCGCTTGAAGTGGTGGAAGAGGAGATCCCATGTAGCGATGCCCAAATATTTGAACAGCCACGGCCACAGGATGTCGACGCTGTCAATTTGTCACAAGAGGTGGACGATGACGAGACACAATTGCCAGTAAGTGAGGAGGAGGATAGTGGTGTGCAAGTGGAAGAGGAGGAGGTGGTGGATGATCTAGTTACTGACCCAGCGTGGCAGGAGGACATGCAGAGGGAGGCCAGCAGCACACAGGGTGAGGGAGGCAGAGTACCCCAACAGGCAGGAGGAAGCAGTGTGGTGGCCGCACACAGAAGGAAGGCAACAGCTCCCCGTAACACCAACACGAGGGACGTTGCCAGTACAACCAGTAGGTCTTCCAGAGTCTGGAGTTTTTTTAAAGACTCTGCTGATAACCCCAAAGAGGCCATTTGAACCACCTGCCATGCCAGCATCAGCAGGGGTGACAAAACTACCAGCCTGACCACCACCAGCATGATCAGGCACATGGCAGCAAAGCACCTGACTTTATGGAGCGAACCCCAGGGTCCACGACCAGTGTCAGCGGGTGTCACCACTGCTTCTTCCACTGTTGTGCGTGCAATAGAACCCCCTGTTGTGTGTGCAAGGCAATCCCCTGTCCATACTGCATGCAAAGATGCCCCCTCCTCTCAGTATTCACTTGTTATGTCAGTTTCTCAAGAAACAGCATCAACGTCCACGTCCACGTCCCACCGCAGCGTTCAGTTGTCCATATCCCAGACCTTTGAACGAAAGCGGAAATTCGCAGCTAACGCCCCTAAGGCCACAGTCCTAAATTCGCACATTTCACGACTGCTTGTGTAGGTAATGCTGCCTTTTAGGCTGGTGGAGACGGAATCCTTCCGCAACCTTATGGCGGTGGCCGTCTCTTGGTACTCGGTCCCCAACCAACACTGTTTTGGTGTGCAATCCCCGCACTACACAAGCACGTGTCCCAAAACATCTGCCGTGCCCTCAACAACGCAGTTACTGGGAGAGTCCACCTGACAACGGACATGTGGACAAGTGCTTGTGGCCAGGGACGATACATCTCCCTGATGGCACACTGGGTAAACATAGTGGAAGCCGGGACCCAGTGGGACCTTGGGACGGAACACATCCTCCCCACACCGAGGATTGCGGGCCCTATGTCAGTCAGAGTTGCCCCCACAGTGTACAGCTCCTGCGCATCATCCTCCTCCTCCTCCTCATGTTCAGCCTCCATCTCAGATATCACCACATCAGTTACAAGCTGGAAGCACTGAAGTACTGCCCCCACCAAGCGGCAACAGGCTGTGCTGAAACTCATAAGCTTAGGTGAGAAACCTCACACTGTTTGTGAGTTGTGGACAGCTGTGAAAGAGCAGGCAGATCTGTGGCTGACACCGCTGAACCTACATCCAGGCATGGTCGTGTGTGACAATGGCCGTAGCCTGGTGGCGGCTCTGATGCGAGGCGAGATCACACACGTACCATGCCTGGCTCATGTGCTTAACCTCGTGATTCAGCGGTTTCTTAAATTGTACCACGAGTTGCCAGATCTGCTCGTCAAAGTACGCCGCCTGTCAGCTAATTTTCGTAAGTCGGCTACAGCTTTCGCCGCCCTTGCTGTGTTGCAGCAGCGTTTGCAGCTTCTGTCACACCGACTGGTGTGTGATGTCCCCACACGTTGGATCTCTTCCCTCCATATGTTGCAAAGGATTTGTGAGTAGAAGAGAGCAGTTGTGGAGTACCAGCTGCCACAAAGCCGTCAATATTCAGGTCAGATTCCACACATAAGACCTCAGGAGTGGACCTGGATGTCTGACATATGTACCATCTTGACAAACTTTGAGGAGTCCACCAAGATGGTGAATGGCGATGACGCCATCATTAGCGTCAGCATTCCACTTGTCTGTCTTTTGCAACGCTCTCTGCAGAGAATTAAAGAGGAGGCATTGCAGCCAGAGTATGATGAGATGGATCAAGAAGCTGTTGCAGTCGATTACACACAGCCCAGCCTCATCTCATCCCAATGTGCTTTGGGGGACAATGAGGGAGAGGAGGAGGAAGAACAGGAGCTTGTATCATGTGCTATCGACGGTAGTACCTGTACAACTGTCATACCATCAGTTCAGCGTGGGTGGCCTGAGGACAGGGGGGAGGAGGAGGAGGAGAGCATGGTCAGTCGTCATCTTGGTGAGGACACGGAAGTCTTGCCTGTTACCAGTCTGGCACGCATGGCTGACTTTATGTTACGCTGCTTTAACCGTGACTCACGTGGTGTCAAAATGTTGGGTGACAGTCATTACTGGTTGGTGACACTTTTAGACCCCCGCTACAAGGAGAACTTTCACTCTCTAATTTCTGAGGTGGAGAGGTCTACAAAAATGGGTCAGTACCAGAAGGCCCTTGCTGCAGAACTGTTAAAAAATTCCCATCTGAACACGCTAGCGGCAGAGGTCACAGTTCGTTGCCCAACCAAGGCGTACATGCGAGAGAGACGCAACTCCAATCCAGCAGAGGCAGGGGAACACTGTCAATGTTCTGGGACAGTTTTCTCAGACCCTCCCTTCGGAAAGACCCTGAGGCGCGGGGTACTCTCACAAGGAGTGGAAAGTTTCAAAAGATGGTTAGGGAGTACGTTGCCGACCGTACCAGCGTCCTCCATGATTCCTCTGTGCCTTTTAATTATTGGGTATCCAAGCTGGACACTTGGAATGAACTCGCTCTGTACGCCTTGGAGGTCCTGGCCTGCCCTGCCGCTAGCGTGTTATCGGAGCGTGTTTTTAGTGCCGCTGGGGGAATTATAACTGATAAGTGCACTCGCCTGTCAACGGACATTGCTGACAAGCTGACCCTTATCAAAATGAACAAGGGCTGGATTGGGCCAGACTTCTCATCACCACCAAATGACAGCAGAGTCACATAAAGTCAAATCCACTGTGTTATTTCGGGAGGTGTATTCACATGCACCGCTTCACACCCACACATGGGTATACGCTTCCTCATTTCGGCTGTTTTATCTTCTTCTCCTTATCCTCAGGCTCCATCACCACTATACCACCAGGGTGACCGTGGTCTGTGTTGCCATTATTGAAAGTTCCTCCGTCCTTATTTTTGTCAGCTTTTGCTTGGAAGGCATAAGCAAAGACTGTGGGAAACCCACTCCCCAATAATGAGAATAATATTTTTAAGATGCTGTACTGTATGGCTCTTGTAAGGGGCATTAAAACCGTCTTGTTAAGCTACTGCGGCCTCCACCACTTTTCCAAGGGGCATTAAAACTGTCTTGTTAAGATACTGCTACCTCCACCACTTTTCCAAGGGACATTAAAACCGTCTTGTTAAGCTACTCGGACCTCCACGTCCCTTCCGAGGGGCATTAAAACCATCTTGTTAAGCTACTGCGACCTCCACCACTTTTCCAAGGGGCATTAAAACCGTCTTGTTAAGCTACTGCGACCTCCACCACTTTTCCAAGGGGCATTAAAACCGTCTTGTTTACCTCCATATCTCTTCCGAGGGGCATTAAAACCGTCTTGTTAACCTAGTGGGACCTCCACGTCTCTTCCAAGGGGCATTAAAACCGTCTTGTTAAGCTACTGCAACCTCCACGTCTCTTCCAAGGGGCATTAAAACCGTCTTGTTAAGCTACTGTGACCTCCACCACTTTTCCAAGGGGCATTAAAACCATCTTGTTAAGCTACTGCGACCTCCACGTCTCTTCCGAGGGGCATTAAAACCGTCTTGTTAAGCTACTGTGACCTCCACCACTTTTCCAAGGGGCATTAAAACCATCTTGTTAAGCTACTGCGACCTCCACGTCTCTTCCGAGGGGCATTAAAACCGTCTTGTTAAGCTACTGCGACCTCCACGTCTCTTCCAAGGGGCATTGAAACCATCTTGTTAAGCTACTGCGACCTCCACCACTATTCCAAGGGGCATTAAAACCGTCTTGTTAAGCTACTGCGACCTCCACCACTTTTCCAAGGGGCATTAAACCATCTTGTTAAGCTACTGTGACCTCCACCACTTTTCCAAGGGCATTAAAACCATCTTGTTAAGCTACTGCGACTTCCACGTCTCTTCCGAGGGGCATTAAAACCGTCTTGTTAAGCTACTGGGACCTCCACATCTCTTCCTAGGGGCATTAAAAGCGTCTTGTTAAACCATTCTGAACTCCACAGCTCTTCCAAGGGGCATTGAAATGTTGTTTTTAATTAACTCTAACCTCCACGACTCTTCGAACGGGCATTGCATTTCCTCCTAATTTTTGGCAGCTTTTGCTTAGAAGGCAGAGACAAAGAATATGGGAGATCCACTCCCCAATAATGGGAATAATGTTTGTAATATGCTGTACTGCATGGCTCTTGTAAGGGGCATTGCAAGTTCCTCTGTCCTAATTTTTGGCAGCTTTTGCTTGGAAGGCATAAGCAAAGACTATGGGAGACCCACTCCCCAATAATGGGAATATTGTTTTTAAGATGCTGTACTGTATGGCGCTTTTAAGGGGCATTAAAACCATCTTGTTAAGCTACTGCGACCTCCACCACTTTTCCAAGGGGCATTAAAACCGTCTTGTTAAGCTACTGCGACCTCCACGTCTCTTCCAAGGGGCATTAAAACCGTCTTGTTGAACTACTGCGACCTCCACGTCTCTTCCAAGGGGCATTAAAACCGTCTTGTTAAGCTACTGCAACCTCCACGTTCCTTCCAACGGGCATTGCATTTCCTCCTAATTTTAGTCAGCTTTTGCTTTTCAAAGCATAGGCGAACACTAAGGGAGACCCACTCCCCAATAATGGGTAGAAGGTTTTTAGTATGCTGTAATCCACGTCTGTTTCAAGGGGCATTGCAGTTCCTCATAATCTTTGGAAAGCCTTCCATTCACTGCTTAGGCCAACAGTGCACAGGAGAACCAGTTGCTATAAGTGGAAAAAATGGTTTAGTTAAGGCCCTCTCACCTCCATGTCACTTCCAAGGGGCATTGGAGTGCCTCAAAATTTTTGGTAGGCATTGCACTCACTGTATGCCCTATAACTATGTAGCCGAACTGCTCCTTTTGGTATAGAAACATATCCTACAAGACATGTGTGGTTGACTGGCCTGATATTGATATGAATGGTCCTTGTTCCTCCTGCTCTTTCTCCTTTGCCACCACCTCATCCATCATTTATCACCTGAAGCTTTGTTTTAACAGGAGTCCTAGAACTGGGCTAGTAGCAGGAAAACATCCAGCAATCCTCAGAGGAGGTAGGATATGGGCCAAAACGCTGACCACCTCAGGCCTAGCCGCTACTACATACATGCGCTTGCATTCCAAGAAAATAAAGCAGATGCTAACTTCTATCATCATCATGCTCCTCACCTTGGCACTCTCAACTCCCCTGATGGAGAAGCCAGGGCCCACTGGAGGAGTCTGATTCTCTGGTGGGCTCGTCCAATGCTGCCCTAAAGCAGGCCAGGCTAAGAAAAGTGTGTGGGAAGGTAACAGGAGAAATAGGGGCGGCTGGGGACTGTTTATGGACACCCAGGCGGCTGGGCAACGTGTGTGGACACCCGGCCGCGGGGTGGTTGGGGACCGAGCGTGGACACCCGGCTGCCGGGCGGCTGGGGACTGTGTATGGATACCTTGCTGCCGAAGCAGCCATGAGGTAGTAGCCAAACTAAAAGGCCCATTTCAAGTGAAAGCTAGCAGTATGGTATTGCAGCCTGTGGGTGGGTGGGTGGTTGTTTGGCTGCATGTTTGCGCTTGCATTGCAAGGAATGGGGGAGGTACAATTGAACACTGTCCTGGGACAAGGACTTCCATGGGGATAGTTGCAAGTCTGCATCTTCTGATGCGGCAAGGATCACTTCTGATGGGCACACTTTTAGGCAGTGACCTGGGTGTCAGAAATGCTTCCAGGGGTCTTCCCTATGCTGTTCCCATATCTTTTAAGCACCGTATGCATGTGTCACACAGCACATGGCCAGATAAGATTGTAAAATGTTAAAATGACATTTCCCGGTGAATGCATCTGTCACAGTTGAAATCAATACAAAAGTGCAAAAACGCATAAAAGTGCTACTTGTGAACATAGCCCAAGGTGTGGAGGAGTATTTTTTTTGGGTTATTTATTTTACCTTATACACAAGTTTTTACCCTGGGAAGGAACTTCCTTAACATATTTCACAGGAAAACCGTGTCAGTTTCGTTTTTGAACGTTTTATTGTGAGCCCTTAAAAGCTTAATACCTCTGACCATATTGTTGACAGCAGTGACCTGGGGGTCAGAAATGCTTCCTGGGGCGATCCCCATGCTGTCCCCATGTCATCTGAGCACTGTCACTTTCGTTTTGGGCACTTGATAGGCTTTTAAAAGACTGCTGGAGGTACCGTCGCAAAAATGCTCGGGTCTCCCATAGACTAACATTGGACTCGTTGCTCAGGTCGAGCACCCGAGAATCACGGTGAGCTCGGCCCGAACTTCGAGCACCCGTGCATTTTAGCGCTCGCTCAACACTAGTGTTGAGCCGCCCCCGTAGTGTTCGAGTTCGGTTCGGTTCGTCGAACACCCGTGTGTTCGCCGAACTGTTCGTCGAACTGTTCATCGAACACCTTCGAACATCGTTAAAACCAATGGCAGGCAAACAAAAACACATAGAAACACATAGAAAACACCTTCAAAGTTGTCCAAAAGCTGACAAACTGCTCAGAAGACATAACTAACACATGGAAAAGTGACAAGTACATATAGTCATGCGAAAAGAAAAGAGGTGGAGGAGTAAAAAGAGGGGGCGACACAGATATAGGCATGTCATGCCCTTCTAAAATCCAAAAAGTGAGAAGCCGACACAGCCAGTCCGTTCCTGCCCGTGCCACCTACGTGTCGCCGGGTGTGTGCCAGAGCCGTGGTGGACCCTGACGGCCAGCCCCCCTCTCCCAATACTGGTGCCTGTCCGCTGGTGGGTCGAGCGAGCCCCCCTGTGGTAGAGGCAGCTCTAAGCTTTTTAATATAAATTGTCTCTCTAATTTGAATGAATACACTTTAAATCCTTTTACAAGGATCTATTGGAGGGCAAGTCTCATGCCAGCAGCCGCATAATTCCAGCTCCAGTAGCGTGCCTCCTGATGCTCTTCACTGAGTATCACGTGGTCCCGAAGCATTTCCTTTGAAAAAATTAAGTGTCCAAACTACAGGTGGTGTAGCTTGCTTAACAGCCGGGATAATCCGCTAACTAGCAGACACTGCTACTAGGCACAAAGTATTTCCTGGGCTAGATGCAGTTAAAAATTTGTAATTATATACTTTCGTTGGATGCTGAGAAAGCATTCCATAGAGTCTCCTGGCACGCCATATATTATTCTCTTAAAAAGCTTGGGGTAGGGGTCTAGGGGACCCTTTTATAGCCAAAATCACGGCCTTGTATCGCAATACGTCACCTAGGCTGAAGATAAATGGAACTGTAGCAACCTGAGGGCTCGGTTGCTACAGAGGTATTGCACCTCACCCAGAGGTGTGATATCTCACTCTCAGGTAAGGATGGAGTGTGGATCAGGACCCGACACCTGCATGCATTACACCACATTGCCGTGGGGCAGGGCGACCAATATGCCCCTGAGATGGGCACGACAGTCACTGTCCCTGGCTGGAGTGGGGGGAGGGAACACTGAGGAAGGGGAACCCTGTAGTGCAGGAGCAGGGAGGAAGCAGTTCCTGGGTGCATTGAGAAGGGAGTATAAAAGGTGGGCACCATCTTAGTTCAGTGCAGAGAAGTCTGAGCAGAAGTGACAGGGAGCAGGGGCTCTGCATGAGCTCTGCTCCGGAGGCGGGCATAGTAACAGAGGCCCAGGCCTGGAAGAGGGAGAAGGAAGGAAGAGGAGCGGAGAAGGCTCCAGGAACGAGGAATGAAGGGATCCCAGGGGTGCGGACGGGCGAGTCGCCACCGCACGCCCGAATCCACCTGCGTGGAGGGGTCAGGCCAAAGGGGGAGACCGGTCCCCGAAACGAGTGGAGGCGGGAAACGACCCTCAGCTAGAAACCGGAGGCTGTGACATTTTATGTGGCGCAGCCCCTCGCTACACCCGTTAGGAAGGCACCACATAGGGTCAGGGAAACTGGCGCCAAGTTTACCAAGAGGAGGCCCGAGGCAGCCGGACAGAAGGGTTGGTAAGAAAGGCCAGACAAAGGACACACAAAGGGGGTCCTGTGAAGCGCTCCAAAGTTATCTGGGAGTTGTCTGAGCCCCTCACCTTGTGAGCACAGTACGACGTGGGCAGCCGTTAACTGCAGAAGTGGTCTGGATAATAAGAACTGTGAGTAAAGGCCCTGGACTGAATCACTGACTCCGTGTCGTTACTGCTGCTGCCCTGCACCATCACCCCCATCCTCCGCATACACAGCCCTGAGGCTATACTCCTCCCGTGGGGAGTTATGCTACGCTCTGCTGCACCCACAACACTAGCCTCAGCGATCTGCCCTGCAGCGGCGGTTCATTCTGACCGTAATCCACGGGTGGCGTAGTCGGAAATTTAAACATCAAAACCACATAAATAGTTCCTCCACTGGTTTGACCGCCCTGAGCCACGGAACCGGGTCGCCCCAAAAAGGGTCCGGCTCCGGGTGTCCCAAGGCCCAGAACATTTTCATCACCTTTCATAATCACCAATGGGACAAGGCAGGGATGTCCTCTGTCCCCTCTCTTATACATCCTAGTGACGGAGCACCTGCTCTCACCAATTCGCCATAACCCCAATATTAGGTGGATTGAGGTGGGAGGCACCGAGTACAAGTGCTCTCTATTTGCTGATGATGTCCTAGTATATATCACTCAATTACATATATCCATCCCTGCTGTTATGGCTGAAATAGATCACTTTGTTACATGGTCAAATTTTAAAATCAATGCAGCGAAGTCTGAGGCCCTCGATGTCTCCCTCCCCAAATCCATACAGGATTCCATCCAGTCCAACTTTCCCTTTGCCTGGCCCTCACAGGGTATCAAATACTTAGGAATTCCCATTCATAGAGACCTCTCCTGTCTATGTTATCTTAATTTTGGGCCCTTTATGGAACAACTCCATACAGACCACGATTGGAAGTTAGAACTGTAAGATTCACTACGTGAACCACTGGTGTTTTGTGGAAAAGCACATGTACACTGTGTTCCAAATTATTATGCAAAAAGTGTTTAGGAGTGATAAGGGAAGAATTTGTTTGTCAGTTAAACTCATTGATGGTGATGTGTGTCAGGGCTCTTTATAACACTGTAAGCAATTGCAGACACCTGTGCTAATTAGTTTGACAGGTGTGTTCAATGAAAGGCAAGGCTACTTAAGAAGGTTGTCCCACATTATTAAGCAGCCTACATTTTCTGCCAAAATGGGAAAGAAAAAGGATGTGTCGGCTGCTGAGAAGCAACAAATTGTGGAGTGTTTAGGTCAAGGCATGACTACAATCAACATTGCCAAGACACTTCATCCTGATCATCGCACAATCAAGAAGTATGTAGCTGATTCACAGTACACACGTGTGCGTGCTGATAAGGTAAAATTGAGGACTCTTTCCTACAGGCAATTAAGTCAGGTTAAAAGAGCAGCGGCAAAAAAGCCTTGTCATAGCAGCAGACAAGTTTTTGAAGCTGCTTGTGCCTCCAACGTCCCCCGAACAACAAGATGCAGGGTCCTTCAGAGGTTTGCAGCTGTGCGTACACCATCCTCTCGACCTCTTCTATCCACTGCACACAAGCAGAAACGGCTCCAGTGGGCCAAACAATACATGAAGACTGACTTCAAAACTATTTTGTTCACGGATGAGTGCCGTGCAACGCTTGATGGTCCAGATGGATGAAGTGGAGGATGGCTGGTTGATGGACACCCCACGCAAACACGGCTACAGCGCCAACAAGGAGGAGGTGGAGTAATGTTTTGGGCTGGAATCATGGGGAGAGAGATTGTCGGCCCCTTTAGGATCCCTGAAGAGGTAAAGATGAACTCCATAATGTATGTGGAGTTTCTCAAACAGCACTTCCTGCCATGGTTCAAGAAGAAGAACCGTGTATTCCACAGCAAGATCATTTTCATGCATGATAATGCACCGTCTCATGCTGCACATAACACATCTGCATCTCTGGCTGATATGGGCATAAAAGGGGACAAACTTATGGTGCTACCCCTATGCTCCCCTGACCTCTACCCCATTCAGAACCTCTGGAGCATCATCAAAAGGAGTGTCTATGATGGCGGGACGCAGTTTACATCTAAGCAACAGCTCTGTGAGGGTATTCTGTCCTCATGCACAACTTTTGAAGCAGAAACGATTCAAAACCTGACAAATTCAATGGACAAGAGAGTTCAGAAGCTTCTTTCGAACAAGGGGTCCTATGTGCAAATTTAACATCACCTAGAATAAAGTTTTGAGTTGAAAACTGTTTGATTTCAGTTTCTAATAACCTGCTAATGCTTATAATTTCAAAAATGACCATTTTTTTGGTCTTTATTAAAATTAAAAGGTTGATCGAAGAGTGTGGGAGATCTAAGAGTGTGGCAACCCAGTAGTCAGGATTACTTCGAATTCTGACAATCTGAGGGTCATGTTGCAGGTAGTGCAGCAAGAAGTCACTTATGTGTCTTGCGCATCTCGGAGCCCCAAAATTATTTTCCGGGCTAGATGCAGCTAAAAATTATTATTAATTTTAAATCTTGTGGAGCTTAGTATAGATGGCCTAATAGAATCAGTACTGAACACTGCTACAAAGCCCAAATTATTTTCCAGCCAAGATACAGATAAACATGATTAGTAATTTGAAAGCTTAAAACGGTTGGTAAGGTGATTTTAACCAATCATCAAGCTTTTACTCTCCCCAGGATGACACAGGGGTAGAAAAGTCATTTCGGATCCATGATTTGTTCATCTTTATTAACGTGAGTCTGTCTACATTATCAGTGGAGAGCCGCGTGCGCTTATCTGTCAGCACACCACCAGCAGCGCTGAACACTCGTTCAGACAGAACGCTGGCTGTGGGGCATGACAAGATCTCCAAGGCGTTAGTGGCGAGCTCCGGCCATTTATCCAGATTGGAAGCCCAAAAAGAGCAAGGGTCCAGTGACACAGTCATGGCTTCAATGTTTACTTGGAGATACTCCTGTACCATCGTCTCTAGGCGTTGACTATGTGTCAGACTTCTTGTCTCCTGTGGCCTTGCAAAGGATGGGCTAAAAAAGTGGTGAAATGATTCCGCAAAATTGATGTTACCAGCAGATACTGTGTTTCTGTTACGGTTTGAGTGCTGAACACTCGACGGTCCCACGGTTGGCAAGTTGGAACTGTGAGATTCACTACGTGCACCACTGGTGTTTTGTGGAAAAGCACATGTAAGATTCTTCAACAGTCTCTGCTGATACTCCTGCATGCGTGCGTCCCTTTCTATAGCAGGAATAATTTCTGCAAATTTACTTTTGTACCGGGGATCTAACAGTGTCGCAACCCAGTAGTCAGGATTATTTCCAATTCTCACAATTCGAGGGTCATGTTGCAGGTAGTGCAGCAAGAAGGCACTCATGTGTCTTGCGCATCCAGGAGCACCAAGTCCCTGTTGTGTTGGTGGCGAGGTAACAATCATGCTTCCTTCCTCTGTCCTCTTCCCCCAACCTCGCACAACAGAAATGTGATCAAGGTCTCCCTCATCTGATGAGTCAGTTCGTCCTCCACTTCTTCCTGGGCTCCTGCACCTTCCTCACTAGTTTGGCTGCTACCATGCGCCCTGGTAAAACCATCTCCCCCACCCTCACATGCCTGCCGCCTTGGTGCTGCCGACCGTCTGGACCTTGCAGATGTTAGCCCTTCCGCATACAACTCCTCCTCCTCTACTTCCTCCACCTCCTCTTGTGCCACCACCTGACTCCGAATTTTGTTTAACATGTGCTCCAGCATGTAAATCACCGGAATAGTCATGCTGATAATGGCATCATCAGCACTAAACATCTTCGTCGCCATTTCAAAACTGTGTAGAAGGGTGCATAGTTCCCTGATCTGAGACCACTCCTCCAGCGTGATTTGCCCCACTTCTGGATCTCGTTGGCCCCGACTATACGTCAGAACATATTGCACCAGGGCTTGTCGGTGCTGCCACAGTCGCTGCAACATGTGCAGAGTTGAATTCCACCAGATAGGCACATCGCATTTTAGCCGGTGAAGTGGCAGGCCCAACGACTTCTGTAGAGATGTAAGTCGCTAAGCTGCGGGATGCGAACGGCGGAAGTGAGCACACAGCGACCGTGCCCTCTGCAGAAGGCCATCTAGTCCGAGATAGTGGGTTAAAAATTGCTGGACAACCAGGTTCAACACGTGAGCCATACACGGCCCGTGTGTGACATTGCCCCGGCGAAGGGCCGCACCCAGGTTTGCAGCATTGTCGCACACGGCCTTCCCTGGTTTCAGGTCCAGTGGAGACAACCATTCATGAAATTGGTTCTCCAGAGCTGACCACAACTCCTCAGCTGTGTGACTCACATTTCCCAGACATTTCAAAGTAAAAACCGCCTGATGACCATGAGCCCTACTGCCAGCATAGTAACGAGGTGTGCAGGATCCCTTCTGCGCAGTTAGAAAGCTTGTGGCATGACCAGACAGGCTTTGGGTGCAGGTTGAGGAGGCAGAAGCAGTGGAGGAACTTTGACATAAAGAGGATTGACGCACAACTCGTGGGGACGGCAAGACTTGGACAGCAGCCCCTTGTCCTGCTGTCACCATAGTTACCCAGTGCCCAGTCAGCGACATGTAACGCCCCTGTCCATGCCTACTCGTCCAAGTGTCTGTGGTCAAATGCACCCTGTCACACACAGAGTTTCTCAAAGAAGCGGTGATGTTGTGTGCGACATGCTGGTGGAGAGCAGGCACACCTTTCTTTGAGAAGTAGTGCCTACTGGGCATGTGGTACTGGGGCACTGCGACGGACATAAGGTCTCGAAAATCCTCTGTGTCCACCAGGTGGAAAGGCAGCATTTCTGTAGCCAAGAGCTTGCAGATGGTGAAATTCAACCTCTTAGCTTTCTCATGGCTAGGAGGAAATGGTCTTTTACTTGTCCACATCTGAGGGACCGAGGGCTGGCTGTTGTGCTTAGACGGGGTTGATAAGGGTGTCCCCGGCAAACTGCCGGTCTGTGAGGAAGATGCAGGCAGACATGTTAGGTTGCATTGATCCCAACGTGGTGCTATCGATGTCGGACAGCGCTCAACACAAGCTGGTGTTACCACCTCCAAAGAAAATGATGACCTGCCAATCACGCTGGCTGTTGCGGGTAAAGAGGTGGCAGGTCTGCGTCCCAAAACAGGTGTGACTGCTGTCCCCCCAGTCACAGAGGATGAAGAGGCCGCAGATGCACAAGATGGGGCAGAAGGTGGTTGGCCCGGCCAGCTAGGCCGCAATGTAGCACAGTGAGCTTCCCACTGCAACTTATGCTTCATGTCCATGTGCCGGTTCATGCATGAAGTACTCAAACTATGTATTTTTTGGCCTCTACTTAGCTTTTGCTGACAAATGTTACAGATAACACAAGTTGGGTCATCTTTATCTATCTGAAAAAATGCCCAGGCTATGCAAGGCTTAGCACCCGTGCGACCTGAAGAGCCACCACGACTTGTGGTGAGAGGCAGAGTTGTGTTTGAGGATGCAGTTGTTGACATGCTTCCAGTACTACGTCTCTGTCCAGGAAGGAACAACCTGACCTTGTCATCACTAGCATCCTCCTCCACCTCCTCTGTTGACCTCATCTCTTGGCTGACTGTGGGTTAACAGTAAGTGGGATCTCCAACCTCATCATCATCACCCTGTGTGTTATCACACCCGTCGTCCTCAGAGCCAACCTGTTCCTGCCCTGACAAAAAACTAAAGTTGTCGCTCCAATCAGGTATTTGAGTCTCATCATCGTCTTCCTCATTGTCTCCACCAACAGGAGTTACAGTTTGGGAATGAGGGTCTACATTATGGTCAGAACCTTCTGCGTCTGGTCTTGGATCCGACTCATAAAGATTCTGGGCATCAGTGCAGATCATTTCCTCGTCTGGATTCACAGAAGCGCTGGAGTCGACCTCTGATTCCCAGGCTATAGTATGAGCAAACAGCTCTGCAGACTCAACCATCTGTTCTACCTCATACTCAGACGGGCAGCTGGAGATTTGGGAGCTGTGAGGAAGCAAGTGAGATTGGGGTGACACCTTTGAGGGCTGGAGTATTTGTGATGTTGAAGTTGATGTGGAGGAGAGCCCACTTAAAGGAGCACTTGATATCCGTTGAAACACCTGCTGTTTTTCTGCCTCATCTGGAATTTGTAGCGATTGGCGTGGCCGTAAGAAAGGGATCTTATCACATTGTCCGCTAAAAGAAGTAGACATTTTAGTTTGACTGGAAGATGGTCTTTCTTCTGCAGATGTTACTGTTGCTTTAACACCTACCCCACGGACACAACCTTTTTTCCCCGTCTCAACACGCCTATTCCCCTTTCCACCAGCAGCAGGCCTTTTTCCACTCATTTTGGTGGTTAACTAATTCACAACTCTGGAGTTGTTTGCACAAAAAAACAATGGAAGGGAACCGAGCAGAGCTGAGTGGCCAAACTGTGGTATTAGGCCAAAACTATTGGCTTGGTTAGATGAAGAAAAAAATTATATTCAATTTGCAACCTGATGGAGGTCAGTATAGATGGACTAATAGAACAAGTCCCACACAATGCTAGAAGCCGAAATATTTTTTCAGAGCTAGATGCAGAAAAAAATTATATTCAATTTGCAACCTGATGGAGGTCAGTATAGAAGGACTAATAGAACAAGTCCCACACACTGCTAGAAGCCGAAATATTTTTTCAGAGCTAGATGCAGAAAAAAATGATATTCAATTTGCAAGCTGATGGAGGTCAGTATAGATGGACTAAAAGACCAAGTCCCACACACTGCTAGAAGCCGAAATATTTTTTCAGAGCTAGATGCAGAAAAAAATTACATTCAATTTGCAACCTGATGGAGGTCAGTATAGATGGACTAATAGAACAAGTCCCACACAATGCTAGAAGCCGAAATATTTTTTCAGAGCTATATGCAGAAAAAAATTATATTCAATTTGCAACCTGATGGAGGTCAGTATAGAAGGACTAATAGAACAAGTCCCACACACTGCTAGAAGCCGAAATATTTTTTCAGAGCTAGATGCAGAAAAAAATTATATTCAATTTGCAACCTGATGGAGGTCAGTATAGATGGACTAATAGACCAAGTCCCACACACTGCAAGAAGTCGAAATATTTTTTCAGAGCTAGGTGCAGAAAAAAATTATATTCAATTTGCAACCTGATGGAGGTCAGTATAGATGGACTAATAGAACAAGTCCCACACACTGCTAGAAGCCGAAATATTTTTTCAGAGCTAGATGCAGAAAAAAATTATATTCAATTTGCAACCTGATGGAGGTCAGTATAGATGGACTAATAGACCAAGTCCCACACACTGCTAGAAGCCCAAATATTTTTTCAGATCTAGATGAAGAAAAAAATTATATTCAATTTGCAACCTGATGGAGGTCAGTATAGATGGACTAATAGAACAAGTCCCACACACTGCTAGAAGCGAAAATATTTTTTCAGAACTAGATGCAGAAAAAAATTATATTCAATTTGCAACCTGATGGAGGTCAGTATAGATGGACTAATAGAACAAGTCCCACACACTGCTAGAAGCCCAAATATTTTTTCAGAGCTAGATGCAGAAAAAAATTATATTCAATTTGCAACCTGATGGAGGTCAGTATAGATGGACTAATAGACCAAGTCCCACACACTGCTAGAAGCCGAAATATTTTTTCAGAGCTAGATGCAGAAAAAAATGATATTCAAGTTGCAAGCTGATGGAGGTCAGTATAGATGGACTAAAAGACCAAGTCCCACACACTGCTAGAAGCCGAAATATTTTTTCAGAGCTAGATGCAGAAAAAAATTACATTCAATTTGCAACCTGATGGAGGTCAGTATAGATGGACTAATAGAACAAGTCCCACACAATGCTAGAAGCCGAAATAATTTTTCAGAGCTAGATGCAGAAAAAAATTATATTCAATTTGCAACCTGATGGAGGTCAGTATAGAAGGACTAATAGAACAAGTCCCACACACTGCTAGAAGCCGAAATATTTTTTCAGAGCTAGATGCAGAAAAAAATTATATTCAATTTGCAACCTGATGGAGGTCAGTATAGATGGATTAATAGACCAAGTCCCACACACTGCAAGAAGTCGAAATATTTTTTCAGAGCTAGGTGCAGAAAAAAATTATATTCAATTTGCAACCTGATGGAGGTCAGTATAGATGGACTAATAGAACAAGTCCCACACACTGCTAGAAGCCGAAATATTTTTTCAGAGCTAGATGCAGAAAAAAATTATATTCAATTTGCAACCTGATGGAGGTCAGTATAGATGGACTAATAGAACAAGTCCCACACACTGCTAGAAGCGAAAATATTTTTTCAGAACTAGATGCAGAAAAAAATTATATTCAATTTGCAACCTGATGGAGGTCAGTATAGATGGACTAATAGAACAAGTCCCACACACTGCTAGAAGCCCAAATATTTTTTCAGAGCTAGATGCAGAAAAAAATTATATTCAATTTGCAACCTGATGGAGGTCAGTATAGATGGACTAATAGACCAAGTCCCACACACTGCTAGAAGCCCAAATATTTTTTCAGAGCTAGATGCAGAAAAAAATTATATTCAATTTGCAACCTGATGGAGGTCAGTATAGATGGACTAATAGACCAAGTCCCACACACTGCTAGAAGCCAAAATAATTTTTCAGAGCTAGATGCAGAAAAAAATTATATTCAATTTGCAACCTGATGGAGGTCAGTATAGATGGACTAATAGAACAAGTCTCACACATTGCTAGAAGCCCAAATATTGCTTCAGAGCTAGATGCAGAAAAAAATTATATTCAATTTGCAACCTGATGGAGGTCAGTATAGATGGACTAAAAGAACAAGACCCACACACTGCTAGAAGCCCAAATATTTTTTCAGAGCTAGTTGCAGAAAAAAATTATATTAAATTTGCAACCTGATGGAGGTCAGTATAGGTGGACTAAAAGAACAAGTCCCACACACTGCTAGAAGCCCAAATATTTTTTCAGAGCTAGATGCAGAAAAAAATTATATTCAATTTGCAACCTGATGGAGGTCAGTATAGATGGACTAATAGACCAAGTCCCACACACTGCTAGAAGCCCAAATATTTTTTCAGAGCTAGATGCAGAAAAAAATTATATTCAATTTGCAACCTGATGGAGGTCAGTATAGATGGACTAATAGACCAAGTCCCACACACTGCTAGAAGCCAAAATAATTTTTCAGAGCTAGATGCAGAAAAAAATTATATTCAATTTGCAACCTGATGGAGGTCAGTATAGATGGACTAATAGAACAAGTCTCACACATTGCTAGAAGCCCAAATATTGCATCAGAGCTAGATGCAGAAAAAAATTATATTCAATTTGCAACCTGATGGAGGTCAGTATAGATGGACTAATAGAACAAGTCCCACACACTGCTAGAAGCGAAAATATTTTTTCAGAACTAGATGCAGAAAAAAATTATATTCAATTTGCAACCTGATGGAGGTCAGTATAGATGGACTAATAGAACAAGTCCCACACACTGCTAGAAGCCCAAATATTTTTTCAGAGCTAGATGCAGAAAAAAATTATATTCAATTTGCAACCTGATGGAGGTCAGTATAGATGGACTAATAGACCAAGTCCCACACACTGCTAGAAGCCCAAATATTTTTTCAGAGCTAGATGCAGAAAAAAATTATATTCAATTTGCAACCTGATGGAGGTCAGTATAGATGGACTAATAGACCAAGTCCCACACACTGCTAGAAGCCAAAATAATTTTTCAGAGCTAGATGCAGAAAAAAATTATATTCAATTTGCAACCTGATGGAGGTCAGTATAGATGGACTAATAGAACAAGTCTCACACATTGCTAGAAGCCCAAATATTGCTTCAGAGCTAGATGCAGAAAAAAATTATATTCAATTTGCAACCTGATGGAGGTCAGTATAGATGGACTAAAAGAACAAGACCCACACACTGCTAGAAGCCCAAATATTTTTTCAGAGCTAGTTGCAGAAAAAAATTATATTAAATTTGCAACCTGATGGAGGTCAGTATAGGTGGACTAAAAGAACAAGTCCCACACACTGCTAGAAGCCCAAATATTTTTTCAGAGCTAGATGCAGAAAAAAATTATATTCAATTTGCAACCTGATGGAGGTCAGTATAGATGGACTAATAGACCAAGTCCCACACACTGCTAGAAGCCCAAATATTTTTTCAGAGCTAGATGCAGAAAAAAATTATATTCAATTTGCAACCTGATGGAGGTCAGTATAGATGGACTAATAGACCAAGTCCCACACACTGCTAGAAGCCAAAATAATTTTTCAGAGCTAGATGCAGAAAAAAATTATATTCAATTTGCAACCTGATGGAGGTCAGTATAGATGGACTAATAGAACAAGTCTCACACATTGCTAGAAGCCCAAATATTGCTTCAGAGCTAGATGCAGAAAAAAATTATATTCAATTTGCAACCTGATGGAGGTCAGTATAGATGGACTAATAGAACAAGTCCCACACACTGCTAGAAGCGAAAATATTTTTTCAGAACTAGATGCAGAAAAAAATTATATTCAATTTGCAACCTGATGGAGGTCAGTGTAGATGGACTAATAGAACAAGTCCCACACACTGCTAGAAGCCCAAATATTTTTTCAGAGCTAGATGCAGAAAAAAATTATATTCAATTTGCAACCTGATGGAGGTCAGTATAGATGGACTAATAGACCAAGTCCCACACACTGCTAGAAGCCCAAATATTTTTTCAGAGCTAGATGCAGAAAAAAATTATATTCAATTTGCAACCTGATGGAGGTCAGTATAGATGGACTAATAGACCAAGTCCCACACACTGCTAGAAGCCAAAATAATTTTTCAGAGCTAGATGCAGAAAAAAATTATATTCAATTTGCAACCTGATGGAGGTCAGTATAGATGGACTAATAGAACAAGTCTCACACATTGCTAGAAGCCCAAATATTGCTTCAGAGCTAGATGCAGAAAAAAATTATATTCAATTTGCAACCTGATGGAGGTCAGTATAGATGGACTAAAAGAACAAGACCCACACACTGCTAGAAGCCCAAATATTTTTTCAGAGCTAGTTGCAGAAAAAAATTATATTAAATTTGCAACCTGATGGAGGTCAGTATAGGTGGACTAAAAGAACAAGTCCCACACACTGCTAGAAGCCCAAATATTTTTTCAGAGCTAGATGCAGAAAAAAATTATATTCAATTTGCAACCTGATGGAGGTCAGTATAGATGGACTAATAGACCAAGTCCCACACACTGCTAGAAGCCAAAATATTTTTTCAGAGCTAGATGCAGAAAAAAATTATATTCAATTTGCAACCTGATGGAGGTCAGTATAGATGGACTAATAGAACAAGTCTCACACATTGCTAGAAGCCCAAATATTGCTTCAGAGCTAGATGCAGAAAAAAATTATATTCAATTTGCAACCTGATGGAGGTGAGTATAGATGGACTAATAGAACAAGCCCCACATAATGCTAGAAGCCGAAATATTTTTTCAGAGCTAGATGCAGAAAAAAATTATATTCAATTTGCAACCTGATGGAGGTGAGTATAGATGGACTAATAGAACAAGCCCCACACAATGCTAGAAGCCGAAATATTTTTTCAGAGCTAGATGCAGAAAAAAATTATATTCAATTTGCAACCTGATGGAGGTCAGTATAGAAGGACTAATAGAACAAGTACCACACACTGCTAGAAGCCGAAATATTTTTTCAGAGCTAGATGCAGAAAAAAATGATATTCAATTTGCAACCTGATGGAGGTCAGTATAGATGGACTAATAGACCAAGTCCCACACACTGCTAGAAGCCGAAATATTTTTTCAGAGCTAGATGCAGAAAAAAATTATATTCAATTTGCAAACTGATGGAGGTCAGTATAGATGGACTAACAGAACAAGTCCCACACACTGCTAGAAGCCGAAATATTTTTTCAGAGCTAGATGCAGAAAAAAATTATATTCAATTTGCAATCTGATGGAGGTCAGTATAGATGGACTAATAGAACAAGTCCCACACACTGCTAGAAGCCCAAATATTTTTTCAGAGCTAGATGCAGAAAAAAATTATATTCAATTTGCAACCTGATGGAGGTCAGTATAGATGGACTAATAGACCAAGTCCCACACACTGCTAGAAGCCCAAATATTTTTTCAGAGCTAGATGCAGAAAAAAATTATATTCAATTTGCAACCTGATGGAGGTCAGTATAGATGGACTAATAGACCAAGTCCCACACACTGCTAGAAGCCAAAATAATTTTTCAGAGCTAGATGCAGAAAAAAATTATATTCAATTTGCAACCTGATGGAGGTCAGTATAGATGGACTAATAGAACAAGTCTCACACATTGCTAGAAGCCCAAATATTGCTTCAGAGCTAGATGCAGAAAAAAATTATATTCAATTTGCAACCTGATGGAGGTCAGTATAGATGGACTAAAAGAACAAGACCCACACACTGCTAGAAGCCCAAATATTTTTTCAGAGCTAGTTGCAGAAAAAAATTATATTAAATTTGCAACCTGATGGAGGTCAGTATAGGTGGACTAAAAGAACAAGTCCCACACACTGCTAGAAGCCCAAATATTTTTTCAGAGCTAGATGCAGAAAAAAATTATATTCAATTTGCAACCTGATGGAGGTCAGTATAGATGGACTAATAGACCAAGTCCCACACACTGCTAGAAGCCAAAATATTTTTTCAGAGCTAGATGCAGAAAAAAATTATATTCAATTTGCAACCTGATGGAGGTCAGTATAGATGGACTAATAGAACAAGTCTCACACATTGCTAGAAGCCCAAATATTGCTTCAGAGCTAGATGCAGAAAAAAATTATATTCAATTTGCAACCTGATGGAGGTGAGTATAGATGGACTAATAGAACAAGCCACACATAATGCTAGAAGCCGAAATATTTTTTCAGAGCTAGATGCAGAAAAAAATTATATTCAATTTGCAACCTGATGGAGGTGAGTATAGATGGACTAATAGAACAAGCCCCACACAATGCTAGAAGCCGAAATATTTTTTCAGAGCTAGATGCAGAAAAAAATTATATTCAATTTGCAACCTGATGGAGGTCAGTATAGAAGGACTAATAGAACAAGTACCACACACTGCTAGAAGCCGAAATATTTTTTCAGAGCTAGATGCAGAAAAAAATGATATTCAATTTGCAACCTGATGGAGGTCAGTATAGGTGGACTAAAAGAACAAGTCCCACACACTGCTAGAAGCCCAAATATTTTTTCAGAGCTAGATGAAGAAAAAAATTATATTCAATTTGCAACCTGATGGAGGTCAGTATAGGTGGACTAAAAGAACAAGTCCCACACACTGCTAGAAGCCGAAATATTTTTTCAGAGCTAGATGCAGAAAAAAATAATATTCAATTTGCAACCTGATGGAGGTCAGTATAGATGGACTAATAGAACAAGTCCCACACACTGCTAGAAGCCGAAATATTTTTTCAGAGCTAGATGCAGAAAAAAATTATATTCAATTTGCAATCTGATGGAGGTCAGTATAGATGGACTAATAGAACAAGTCCCACACACTGCTAGAATCCCAAATATTTTTTCAAAGCTAGATGCAGAAAAAAAATATATTCAATTTTCAACCTGATGGAGGTCAGTATAGATGGACTAATAGACCAAGTCCCACACACTGCTAGAAGCCGAAATATTTTTTCAGAGCTAGATGCAGAAAAAAATTATATTCAATTTGCAACCTGATGGAGGTCAGTATAGATGGACTAATAGACCAAGTCCCAAACACTGCTAGAAGCCGAAATATTTTTTCAGAGCTAGATGCAGAAAAAAATTATATTCAATTTGCAACCTGATGGAAGTCAGTATAGATGGACTAATAGAACAAGTCCCACACACTACTAGAAGCCCAAATATTTTTTCAGAGCTAGATGCAGAAAAAAATTATATTCAATTTGCAACCAGATGGAGGTCAGTATAGATGGACTAATAGACCAAGTCCCACACACTGCTAGAAGCCCAAATATTTTTTCAGAGCTAGATGCAGAAAAAAATTATATTCAATTTGCAACCTGATGGAGGTCAGTATAGATGGACTAATAGAACAAGTCCCACACACTGCTAGAAGCCCAAATATTTTTTCAGAGCTAGATGCAGAAAAAAATTATATTCAATTTGCAACCTGATGGAGGTCAGTATAGATGGACTAATAGACCAAGTCCCACACACTGCTAGAAGCCGAAATATTTTTTCAGAGCTAGATGCAGAAAAAAATTATATTCAATTTGCAATCTGATGGAGGTCAGTATAGATGGACTAATAGACCAAGTCCCACAGACTGCTAGAAGCCGAAATATTTTTTCAGAGCTAGATGCAGAAAAAATTATATTCAATTTGCAACCTGATGGAGGTCAGTATAGATGGACTAATAGAACAAGTCCCACACACTGCTAGAAGCCCAAATATTTTTTCAGAGCTAAATGCAGAAAAAAATTATATTCAATTTGCAACTTGATGGAGGTCAGTATAGATGGACTAGTAGACCAAGTCCCACACACTGCTAGAAGCCGAAATATTTTTTCAGAGCTAGTTGCAGAAAAAAATTGTATTCAATTTATCAACCTGATGGAGGTCAGTATAGATGGACTAATAGAACAAGTCCCACACATTGCTAGAAGCCGAAATATTTTTTCAGAGCTAGATGCAGAAAAAATAATATTCAATTTGCAACCTGATGGAGGTCAGTATAGATGGACTAATAGAGCAAGTCTCACACACTGCTAGAAGCCGAAATATTTTTTCAGAGCTAGATGCAGAAAAAAATTATATTCAATTTGCAACCTGATGGAGGTCAGTATAGATGGACTAATAGACCAAGTCCCACACACTGCTAGAAGCCCAAATATTTTTTCAGATCTAGATGAAGAAAAAAATTATATTCAATTTGCAACCTGATGGAGGTCAGTATAGATGGACTAATCGACCAAGTCCCACACATTGCTAGAAGCCGAAATATTTTTTCAGAGCTAGGTGCAGAAAAAAATTATATTCAATTTGCAACCTGATGGAGGTCAGTATAGATGGACTAATAGACCAAGTACCACACATTGCTAGAAGCCGAAATATTTTTTCAGAGCTAGATGCAGAAAAAAATTATATTCAATTTGCAACCCGATGGAGGTCAGTATAGATGGACTAATAGAACAAGTCCCACACACTGCTAGAAGCCCAAATATTTTTTCAGAGCTAGATGCAGAAAAAAATTATATTCAATTTGCAACCTGATGGAGGTCAGTATAGATGGACTAATAGACCAAGTCCCACACACTGCTAGAAGCCGAAATATTTTTTCAGAGCTAGATGCAGAAAAAAATTATATTCAATTTGCAATCTGATGGAGGTCAGTATAGATGGACTAATAGACCAAGTCCCACAGACTGCTAGAAGCCGAAATATTTTTTCAGAGCTAGATGCAGAAAAAATTATATTCAATTTGCAACCTGATGGAGGTCAGTATAGATGGACTAATAGAACAAGTCCCACACACTGCTAGAAGCCCAAATATTTTTTCAGAGCTAAATGCAGAAAAAAATTATATTCAATTTGCAACTTGATGGAGGTCAGTATAGATGGACTAGTAGACCAAGTCCCACACACTGCTAGAAGCCGAAATATTTTTTCAGAGCTAGTTGCAGAAAAAAATTGTATTCAATTTATCAACCTGATGGAGGTCAGTATAGATGGACTAATAGAACAAGTCCCACACATTGCTAGAAGCCGAAATATTTTTTCAGAGCTAGATGCAGAAAAAATAATATTCAATTTGCAACCTGATGGAGGTCAGTATAGATGGACTAATAGAGCAAGTCTCACACACTGCTAGAAGCCGAAATATTTTTTCAGAGCTAGATGCAGAAAAAAATTATATTCAATTTGCAACCTGATGGAGGTCAGTATAGATGGACTAATAGACCAAGTCCCACACACTGCTAGAAGCCCAAATATTTTTTCAGATCTAGATGAAGAAAAAAATTATATTCAATTTGCAACCTGATGGAGGTCAGTATAGATGGACTAATAGACCAAGTCCCACACACTGCTAGAAGCCCAAATATTTTTTCAGAGCTAGATGCAGAAAAAAATTAGATTCAATTTGCAACTTGATGGAGGTCAGTATAGATGGACTAATAGAACAAGTCCCACACACTGTTAGAAGCCCAAATATTTTTTCATAGCTTGATGCAGAAAAAAAATATATTCAATTTGCAACCTGATGGAGGTCAGTATAGATGGACTAATAGACCAAGTCCCACACATTGCTAGAAGCCGAAATATTTTTTCAGAGCTAGATGCAGAAAAAAATTATATTCAATTTGCAACCTGATGGAGGTCAGTATAGATGGACTAATCGACCAAGTCCCACACGTTGCTAGAAGCCGAAATATTTTTTCAGAGCTAGGTGCAGAAAAAAATTATATTCAATTTGCAACCTGATGGAGGTCAGTATAGATGGACTAATAGACCAAGTACCACACATTGCTAGAAGCCGAAATATTTTTTCAGAGCTAGATGCAGAAAAAAATTATATTCAATTTGCAACCCGATGGAGGTCAGTATAGATGGACTAATAGAACAAGTCCCACACACTGCTACAAGCCCAAATATTTTTTCAGAGCTAGATGCAGAAAAAAATTATATTCAATTTGCAACCTGATGGAGGTCAGTATAGATGGACTAATAGAACAAGTCCCACACACTGCTAGAAGCCGAAATATTTTTTCAGAGCTAGATGCAGAAAAAAATTATATACAATTTGCAACCTGATGGAGGTCAGTATAGATGGACTAATAGACCAAGTCCCACACACTGCTAGAAGCCCAAATATTTTTTCAGAGCTAGACGCAGAAAAAAATTATATTCAATTTGCAACTTGATGGAGGTCAGTATAGATGGACTAACAGACCAAGTCCCACACACTGCTAGAAGCCGAAATATTTTTTCAGAGCTAGATGCAGAAAAAAATTATATTTAATTTGCAACCTGATGGAAGTCAGTATAGATAGTCTACTAGACCAAGTCCCACACACTGCTAGAAGCCCAAATATTTTTTCAGAGCTAGATGCAGAAAAAAATTATATTCAATTTGCAACCTGATGGAGGTCAGAATAGATGGACTAATAGAACAAGTCCCACACACTGCTAGAAGCCCAAATATTTTTTCAAAGCTAGATGCAGAAAAAATTATATTCAATTTGCAACCTGATGGAGGTCAGTATAGATGGACTAATAGAACAAGTCCCACACACTGCTAGAAGCCCAAATATTTTTTCAGAGCTAGATGCAGAAAAAAATTATATTCAATTTGCAACCTGATGGAGGTCAGTATAGATGGACAAATAGACCAAGTCCCACACACTGCTAGAAGCCCAAATATTTTTTCAGAGCTAGATGCAGAAAAAAATTATATTCAATTTGCAACCTGATGGAGGTCAGTATAGATGGACTAATAGACCAAGTCCTACACACTGCTAGAAGCCCAAATATTTTTTCAGAGCTAGATGCAGAAAGAAATTATATTCAATTTGCAACCTGATGGAGGTCAGTATAGATGGACTAATAGACCAAGTCCCACACACTGCTAGAAGCCAAAATATTTTTTCAGAGCTAGATGCAGAAAAAAATAATATTCAATTTGCAACCTAATGGAGGTCAGTATAGATGGACTAATAGAACAAGTCCCACACACTGCTAGAAGCCCAAATATTTTTTCAAAGCTAGATGCAGAAAAAAATTATATTCAATTTGCAACCTGATGGAGGTCAGTATAGATGGACTAATAGAAAAAGTCCCACACACTGCTAGAAGCCCAAATATTTTTTCAGAGCTAGATGCAGAAAAAAATTATATTCAATTTGCAACCTGATGGAGGTCAGTATAGATGGACTAATAGACCAAGTCCCACACACTGCTAGAAGCCGAAATATTTTTTCAGAGCTAGATGTAGAAAAAAATTATATTCAATTTGCAACTTGATGGAGGTCAGTATAGATGGACTAATAGAACAAGTCCCACACACTGCTAGAAGCCCAAATATTTTTTCAGAGCTAGATGCAGAAAAAAATTATATTCAATTTGCAACCTGATGGAGGTCAGTATAGATGGACGAATAGACCAAGTCCCACACATTGCTAGAGGCCGAAATATTTTTCAGAGCTAGATGCAGAAAAAAATTATATTCAATTTGCAACCTGATGGAGGTCAGTATAGATGGACTAATAGACTAAGTCCCACACACTGCTAGATGCCGAAATATTTTTTCGGAGCTAGGTGCAGAAAAAAATAATATTCAATTTGCAACCTGATGGAGGTCAGTATAGATGGACTAATAGAACAAGTCCCACACACTGCTAGAAGCCCAAATATTTTTTCAGAGCTAGATGCAGAAAAAAATTATATTCAATTTGCAACCTGATGGAGGTCAGTATAGATGGACTAATAGACCAAGTCCCACACATTGCTAGAAGCCGAAATATTTTTTCAGAGCTAGATGCAGAAAAAAATTATATTCAATTTGCAACCTGATGAAGGTCAGTATAGATGGACTAATAGACCAAGTCCCACACACTGCTAGAAGCCAAAATATTTTTTCAAAGCTAGATGCAGAAAATAATTATATTCAATTTGCAACCTGATGGAGGTCATTATAGATGGACTAATAGAACAAGTCCCACACACTGCTAGAAGCCCAAATATTTTTTCAGAGCTAGATGAAGAAAAAAATTATATTCAATTTGCAACCTGATGGAGGTCAGTATAGATGGACTAATAGAACAAGTCCCACACAGTGCTAGAAGCCCAAATATTTTTTCAGAGCTAGATGCAGAAAAAAATTATATTCAATTTGCAACCTGATGGAGGTCAGTATAGATGGACAAATAGACCAAGTCCCACACACTGCTAGAAGCCCAAATATTTTTTCAGAGCTAGATGCAGAAAAAAATTATATTCAATTTGCCACTTGATGGAGGTCAGTATAGATGGACTAACAGACCAAGTCCCACACACTGCTAGAAGCCGAAATATTTTTTCAGAGCTAGATGCAGAAAAAATGATATTCAATTTGCAACCTGATGGAAGTCAGTATAGATGGACTACTAGACCAAGTCCTACACACTGCTAGAAGCCGAAATATTTTTTCAGAGCTAGATGCAGAAAAAAATTATACTCAAATTTTGCAACCTGATGGAGGTCAGTATAGATGGACTAATAGAAAAAGTCCCACACACTGCTAGAAGCCGAAATATTTTTTCAAAGCTAGATGCAGAAAAAAATTATATTCAATTTGCAAGCTGATGGAGGTCAGTATAGGTGGACTAAAAGAACAAGTCCCACACACTGCTAGAAGCCCAAATATTTTTTCAGAGCTAGATGCAGAAAAAAATTATATTCAATTTGCAACCTGATGGAGGTCAGTATAGATGGACTAATAGACCAAGTCCCACACACTGCTAGAAGCCAAAATATTTTTTCAGAGCTAGATGCAGAAAAAAATTATATTCAATTTGCAACCTGATGGAGGTCAGTATAGATGGACTAATAGAACAAGTCTCACACATTGCTAGAAGCCCAAATATTGCTTCAGAGCTAGATGCAGAAAAAAATTATATTCAATTTGCAACCTGATGGAGGTGAGTATAGATGGACTAATAGAACAAGCCACACATAATGCTAGAAGCCGAAATATTTTTTCAGAGCTAGATGCAGAAAAAAATTATATTCAATTTGCAACCTGATGGAGGTGAGTATAGATGGACTAATAGAACAAGCCCCACACAATGCTAGAAGCCGAAATATTTTTTCAGAGCTAGATGCAGAAAAAAATTATATTCAATTTGCAACCTGATGGAGGTCAGTATAGAAGGACTAATAGAACAAGTACCACACACTGCTAGAAGCCGAAATATTTTTTCAGAGCTAGATGCAGAAAAAAATGATATTCAATTTGCAACCTGATGGAGGTCAGTATAGGTGGACTAAAAGAACAAGTCCCACACACTGCTAGAAGCCCAAATATTTTTTCAGAGCTAGATGAAGAAAAAAATTATATTCAATTTGCAACCTGATGGAGGTCAGTATAGGTGGACTAAAAGAACAAGTCCCACACACTGCTAGAAGCCGAAATATTTTTTCAGAGCTAGATGCAGAAAAAAATAATATTCAATTTGCAACCTGATGGAGGTCAGTATAGATGGACTAATAGAACAAGTCCCACACACTGCTAGAAGCCGAAATATTTTTTCAGAGCTAGATGCAGAAAAAAATTATATTCAATTTGCAATCTGATGGAGGTCAGTATAGATGGACTAATAGAACAAGTCCCACACACTGCTAGAATCCCAAATATTTTTTCAAAGCTAGATGCAGAAAAAAAATATATTCAATTTTCAACCTGATGGAGGTCAGTATAGATGGACTAATAGACCAAGTCCCACACACTGCTAGAAGCCGAAATATTTTTTCAGAGCTAGATGCAGAAAAAAATTATATTCAATTTGCAACCTGATGGAGGTCAGTATAGATGGACTAATAGACCAAGTCCCAAACACTGCTAGAAGCCGAAATATTTTTTCAGAGCTAGATGCAGAAAAAAATTATATTCAATTTGCAACCTGATGGAAGTCAGTATAGATGGACTAATAGAACAAGTCCCACACACTACTAGAAGCCCAAATATTTTTTCAGAGCTAGATGCAGAAAAAAATTATATTCAATTTGCAACCAGATGGAGGTCAGTATAGATGGACTAATAGACCAAGTCCCACACACTGCTAGAAGCCCAAATATTTTTTCAGAGCTAGATGCAGAAAAAAATTATATTCAATTTGCAACCTGATGGAGGTCAGTATAGATGGACTAATAGAACAAGTCCCACACACTGCTAGAAGCCCAAATATTTTTTCAGAGCTAGATGCAGAAAAAAATTATATTCAATTTGCAACCTGATGGAGGTCAGTATAGATGGACTAATAGACCAAGTCCCACACACTGCTAGAAGCCGAAATATTTTTTCAGAGCTAGATGCAGAAAAAAATTATATTCAATTTGCAATCTGATGGAGGTCAGTATAGATGGACTAATAGACCAAGTCCCACAGACTGCTAGAAGCCGAAATATTTTTTCAGAGCTAGATGCAGAAAAAATTATATTCAATTTGCAACCTGATGGAGGTCAGTATAGATGGACTAATAGAACAAGTCCCACACACTGCTAGAAGCCCAAATATTTTTTCAGAGCTAAATGCAGAAAAAAATTATATTCAATTTGCAACTTGATGGAGGTCAGTATAGATGGACTAGTAGACCAAGTCCCACACACTGCTAGAAGCCGAAATATTTTTTCAGAGCTAGTTGCAGAAAAAAATTGTATTCAATTTATCAACCTGATGGAGGTCAGTATAGATGGACTAATAGAACAAGTCCCACACATTGCTAGAAGCCGAAATATTTTTTCAGAGCTAGATGCAGAAAAAATAATATTCAATTTGCAACCTGATGGAGGTCAGTATAGATGGACTAATAGAGCAAGTCTCACACACTGCTAGAAGCCGAAATATTTTTTCAGAGCTAGATGCAGAAAAAAATTATATTCAATTTGCAACCTGATGGAGGTCAGTATAGATGGACTAATAGACCAAGTCCCACACACTGCTAGAAGCCCAAATATTTTTTCAGATCTAGATGAAGAAAAAAATTATATTCAATTTGCAACCTGATGGAGGTCAGTATAGATGGACTAATCGACCAAGTCCCACACATTGCTAGAAGCCGAAATATTTTTTCAGAGCTAGGTGCAGAAAAAAATTATATTCAATTTGCAACCTGATGGAGGTCAGTATAGATGGACTAATAGACCAAGTACCACACATTGCTAGAAGCCGAAATATTTTTTCAGAGCTAGATGCAGAAAAAAATTATATTCAATTTGCAACCCGATGGAGGTCAGTATAGATGGACTAATAGAACAAGTCCCACACACTGCTAGAAGCCCAAATATTTTTTCAGAGCTAGATGCAGAAAAAAATTATATTCAATTTGCAACCTGATGGAGGTCAGTATAGATGGACTAATAGACCAAGTCCCACACACTGCTAGAAGCCGAAATATTTTTTCAGAGCTAGATGCAGAAAAAAATTATATTCAATTTGCAATCTGATGGAGGTCAGTATAGATGGACTAATAGACCAAGTCCCACAGACTGCTAGAAGCCGAAATATTTTTTCAGAGCTAGATGCAGAAAAAATTATATTCAATTTGCAACCTGATGGAGGTCAGTATAGATGGACTAATAGAACAAGTCCCACACACTGCTAGAAGCCCAAATATTTTTTCAGAGCTAAATGCAGAAAAAAATTATATTCAATTTGCAACTTGATGGAGGTCAGTATAGATGGACTAGTAGACCAAGTCCCACACACTGCTAGAAGCCGAAATATTTTTTCAGAGCTAGTTGCAGAAAAAAATTGTATTCAATTTATCAACCTGATGGAGGTCAGTATAGATGGACTAATAGAACAAGTCCCACACATTGCTAGAAGCCGAAATATTTTTTCAGAGCTAGATGCAGAAAAAATAATATTCAATTTGCAACCTGATGGAGGTCAGTATAGATGGACTAATAGAGCAAGTCTCACACACTGCTAGAAGCCGAAATATTTTTTCAGAGCTAGATGCAGAAAAAAATTATATTCAATTTGCAACCTGATGGAGGTCAGTATAGATGGACTAATAGACCAAGTCCCACACACTGCTAGAAGCCCAAATATTTTTTCAGATCTAGATGAAGAAAAAAATTATATTCAATTTGCAACCTGATGGAGGTCAGTATAGATGGACTAATAGACCAAGTCCCACACACTGCTAGAAGCCCAAATATTTTTTCAGAGCTAGATGCAGAAAAAAATTAGATTCAATTTGCAACTTGATGGAGGTCAGTATAGATGGACTAATAGAACAAGTCCCACACACTGTTAGAAGCCCAAATATTTTTTCATAGCTTGATGCAGAAAAAAAATATATTCAATTTGCAACCTGATGGAGGTCAGTATAGATGGACTAATAGACCAAGTCCCACACATTGCTAGAAGCCGAAATATTTTTTCAGAGCTAGATGCAGAAAAAAATTATATTCAATTTGCAACCTGATGGAGGTCAGTATAGATGGACTAATCGACCAAGTCCCACACGTTGCTAGAAGCCGAAATATTTTTTCAGAGCTAGGTGCAGAAAAAAATTATATTCAATTTGCAACCTGATGGAGGTCAGTATAGATGGACTAATAGACCAAGTACCACACATTGCTAGAAGCCGAAATATTTTTTCAGAGCTAGATGCAGAAAAAAATTATATTCAATTTGCAACCCGATGGAGGTCAGTATAGATGGACTAATAGAACAAGTCCCACACACTGCTACAAGCCCAAATATTTTTTCAGAGCTAGATGCAGAAAAAAATTATATTCAATTTGCAACCTGATGGAGGTCAGTATAGATGGACTAATAGAACAAGTCCCACACACTGCTAGAAGCCGAAATATTTTTTCAGAGCTAGATGCAGAAAAAAATTATATACAATTTGCAACCTGATGGAGGTCAGTATAGATGGACTAATAGACCAAGTCCCACACACTGCTAGAAGCCCAAATATTTTTTCAGAGCTAGACGCAGAAAAAAATTATATTCAATTTGCAACTTGATGGAGGTCAGTATAGATGGACTAACAGACCAAGTCCCACACACTGCTAGAAGCCGAAATATTTTTTCAGAGCTAGATGCAGAAAAAAATTATATTTAATTTGCAACCTGATGGAAGTCAGTATAGATAGTCTACTAGACCAAGTCCCACACACTGCTAGAAGCCCAAATATTTTTTCAGAGCTAGATGCAGAAAAAAATTATATTCAATTTGCAACCTGATGGAGGTCAGAATAGATGGACTAATAGAACAAGTCCCACACACTGCTAGAAGCCCAAATATTTTTTCAAAGCTAGATGCAGAAAAAATTATATTCAATTTGCAACCTGATGGAGGTCAGTATAGATGGACTAATAGAACAAGTCCCACACACTGCTAGAAGCCCAAATATTTTTTCAGAGCTAGATGCAGAAAAAAATTATATTCAATTTGCAACCTGATGGAGGTCAGTATAGATGGACAAATAGACCAAGTCCCACACACTGCTAGAAGCCCAAATATTTTTTCAGAGCTAGATGCAGAAAAAAATTATATTCAATTTGCAACCTGATGGAGGTCAGTATAGATGGACTAATAGACCAAGTCCTACACACTGCTAGAAGCCCAAATATTTTTTCAGAGCTAGATGCAGAAAGAAATTATATTCAATTTGCAACCTGATGGAGGTCAGTATAGATGGACTAATAGACCAAGTCCCACACACTGCTAGAAGCCAAAATATTTTTTCAGAGCTAGATGCAGAAAAAAATAATATTCAATTTGCAACCTAATGGAGGTCAGTATAGATGGACTAATAGAACAAGTCCCACACACTGCTAGAAGCCCAAATATTTTTTCAAAGCTAGATGCAGAAAAAAATTATATTCAATTTGCAACCTGATGGAGGTCAGTATAGATGGACTAATAGAAAAAGTCCCACACACTGCTAGAAGCCCAAATATTTTTTCAGAGCTAGATGCAGAAAAAAATTATATTCAATTTGCAACCTGATGGAGGTCAGTATAGATGGACTAATAGACCAAGTCCCACACACTGCTAGAAGCCGAAATATTTTTTCAGAGCTAGATGTAGAAAAAAATTATATTCAATTTGCAACTTGATGGAGGTCAGTATAGATGGACTAATAGAACAAGTCCCACACACTGCTAGAAGCCCAAATATTTTTTCAGAGCTAGATGCAGAAAAAAATTATATTCAATTTGCAACCTGATGGAGGTCAGTATAGATGGACGAATAGACCAAGTCCCACACATTGCTAGAGGCCGAAATATTTTTCAGAGCTAGATGCAGAAAAAAATTATATTCAATTTGCAACCTGATGGAGGTCAGTATAGATGGACTAATAGACTAAGTCCCACACACTGCTAGATGCCGAAATATTTTTTCGGAGCTAGGTGCAGAAAAAAATAATATTCAATTTGCAACCTGATGGAGGTCAGTATAGATGGACTAATAGAACAAGTCCCACACACTGCTAGAAGCCCAAATATTTTTTCAGAGCTAGATGCAGAAAAAAATTATATTCAATTTGCAACCTGATGGAGGTCAGTATAGATGGACTAATAGACCAAGTCCCACACATTGCTAGAAGCCGAAATATTTTTTCAGAGCTAGATGCAGAAAAAAATTATATTCAATTTGCAACCTGATGAAGGTCAGTATAGATGGACTAATAGACCAAGTCCCACACACTGCTAGAAGCCAAAATATTTTTTCAAAGCTAGATGCAGAAAATAATTATATTCAATTTGCAACCTGATGGAGGTCATTATAGATGGACTAATAGAACAAGTCCCACACACTGCTAGAAGCCCAAATATTTTTTCAGAGCTAGATGAAGAAAAAAATTATATTCAATTTGCAACCTGATGGAGGTCAGTATAGATGGACTAATAGAACAAGTCCCACACAGTGCTAGAAGCCCAAATATTTTTTCAGAGCTAGATGCAGAAAAAAATTATATTCAATTTGCAACCTGATGGAGGTCAGTATAGATGGACAAATAGACCAAGTCCCACACACTGCTAGAAGCCCAAATATTTTTTCAGAGCTAGATGCAGAAAAAAATTATATTCAATTTGCCACTTGATGGAGGTCAGTATAGATGGACTAACAGACCAAGTCCCACACACTGCTAGAAGCCGAAATATTTTTTCAGAGCTAGATGCAGAAAAAATGATATTCAATTTGCAACCTGATGGAAGTCAGTATAGATGGACTACTAGACCAAGTCCTACACACTGCTAGAAGCCGAAATATTTTTTCAGAGCTAGATGCAGAAAAAAATTATACTCAAATTTTGCAACCTGATGGAGGTCAGTATAGATGGACTAATAGAAAAAGTCCCACACACTGCTAGAAGCCGAAATATTTTTTCAAAGCTAGATGCAGAAAAAAATTATATTCAATTTGCAAGCTGATGGAGGTCATGATAGATGGACTAATAGAACAAGTCCCACACACTGCTAGAAGCCTAAATATTTTTTCAGAGCTAGATGCAGAAAAAAATTATATTCAATTTGCAACCTGATGGAGGTCAGTATAGATGGACTAATAGAATAAGTCCCACACAATGCTAGAAGCCCAAATATTTTTTCAGAGCTAGATGCAGAAAAAAATTATATTCAATTTGCAACCTGATGGAGGTCAGTATAGATGGACAAATAGACCAAGTCCCACACACTGCTAGAAGCCCAAATATTTTTTCAGAGCTAGATGCAGAAAAAAATTATATTCAATTTGCAACCTGATGGAGGTCAGTATAGATGGACTAATAGAATAAGTCCCACACAGTGCTAGAAGCCCAAATATTTTTTCAGAGCTAGATGCAGAAAAAAATTATATTCAATTTGCAACCTGATGGAGGTCAGTATAGATGGACAAATAGACCAAGTCCCACACACTGCTAGAAGCCCAAATATTTTTTCAGAGCTAGATGCAAAAAAAAATTATATTCAATTTGCAACTTGATGGAGGTCAGTATAGATGGACTAACAGACCAAGTCCCACACACTGCTAGAAGCCGAAATATTTTTTCAGAGCTAGATGCAGAAAAACTGATATTCAATTTGCAACCTGATGGAAGTCAGTATAGATGGACTACTAGACCAAGTCCTACACACTGCTAGAAGCCGAATTATTTTTTCAGAGCTAGATGCAGAAAAAATGATATTCAATTTGCAACCTGATGGAAGTCAGTATAGATGGACTACTAGACCAAGTCCCACACACTGCTAGAAGCCAAAATATTTTTTCAGAGCTAGATGCAGAAAAAAATTATATTCAATTTTGCATCCTGATGGAGGTCAGTATAGATGGACTAATAGAACAAGTCCCACACACTGCTAGAAGCCAAAATATTTTTTCAAAGCTAGATGCAGAAAAAAATTATATTCAATTTGCAACCTGATGGAGGTCAGTATAGATGGACTAATAGAACAAGTCCCACACACTGCTAGAAGCCCAAATATTTTTTCAGAGCTAGATGCAGAAAAAAATTATATTCAATTTGCAACCTGATGGAGGTCAGTATAGATGGACAAATAGACCAAGTCCCACACACTGCTAGAAGCCCAAATATTTTTTCAGAGCTAGATGCAGAAAAAATAATATTCAATTTGCAACCTGATGGAGGTCAGTATAGATGGACTAATAGACCAAGTCCCACACACTGCTAGAAGCCCAAATATTTTTTCCGAGCTAGATGCAGAAAAAAATTATATTCAATTTGCAACCTGATGGAGGTCAGTATAGATGGACTAATAGACCAAGTCCCACACACTGCTAGGAGCCGAAATATTTTTTCAGAGCTAGATGCAGAAAAAAATTATATTCAATTTGCAACCTGATGGAGGTCAGTATAGATGGACTAATAGACCAAGTCCCACACACTGCTAGAAGCCCAATTTTTTTTTTCAGAGCTAGGTGCAGAAAAAAATTATATTCAATTTGCAACCTTATGGATGTCAGTATAAATGGACTAATAGAACAATTCCCACACACTGCTAGAAGCCGAAATATTTTTTCAGAGCTAGATGCAGAAAAAATTATATTCAATTTGCAACCTGATGGGGGTCAGTATAGATGGACTAATAGAACAAGTCCCACACACTGCTAGAAGCCGAAATATTTTTTCAGAGCTAGATGCAGAAAAAAATATTATTCAATTTGCAACCTGATGGAGGTCAGTATAGATGGACTAATAGAACAAGTCCCACACACTGCTAGAAGCCCAAACATTTTTTCAGAGCTAGATGCAGAAAAAATTATATTCAATTTGCAACCTGATGGAGGTCAGTATAGATGGACTAATAGAGCAAGTCCCACACACTGCTAGAAGCCCAAATATTTTTTCAGAGCTAGATGCAGAAAAAAATTATATTCAATTTGCAACCTGATGCAGGTCAGTATAGATGGACTAATAGACAAAGTCCCACACACTGCTAGAAGCCCAAATATTTTTTCAGAGCTAGATGCAGAAAAAAATTATATTCAATTTGCCACTTGATGGAGGTCAGTATAGATGGACTAATAGAACAAGTACCACACACTGCTAGAAGCCCAAATATTTTTTCAGAGCTAGATGCAGAAAAAAATTATATTCAATTTGCAACCTGATGGAGGTCAGTATAGATGGACTAATAGACCAAGTCCCACACATTGCTAGAAGCCGAAATATTTTTTCAGAGCTAGATGCAGAAAAAAAATATTTTCAATTTGCAACCTGATGGAGGTCAGTATAGATGGACTAATAGACCAAGTCCCACACACTGCTAGATGCCGAAATATTTTTTCAGAGCTAGATGCAGAAAAAAATAATATTCAATTTGCAACCTGATGGAGGTCAGTATAGATGGACTAATAGAACAAGTCCCACACACTGCTAGAAGCCCAAACATTTTTTCAGAGCTAGATGCAGAAAAAATTATATTCAATTTGCAACCTGATGGAGGTCAGTATAGATGGACTAATAGAGCAAGTCCCACACACTGCTAGAAGCCCAAATATTTTTTCAGAGCTAGATGCAGAAAAAAATTATATTCAATTTGCAACCTGATGCAGGTCACTATAGATGGACTAATAGACAAAGTCCCACACACTGCTAGAAGCCCAAATATTTTTTCAGAGCTAGATGCAGAAAAAAATTATATTCAATTTGCCACTTGATGGAGGTCAGTATAGATGGACTAATAGAACAAGTACCACACACTGCTAGAAGCCCAAATATTTTTTCAGAGCTAGATGCAGAAAAAAATTATATTCAATTTGCAACCTGATGGAGGTCAGTATAGATGGACTAATAGAAAAAGTCCCACACACTTCTAGAAGCCCAAATATTTTTTTCAGAGATAGATGCAGAAAAAAATTATATTCAATTTGCAACTTGATGGAGGTCAGTATAGATGGACTAACAGACCAAGTCCCACACACTGCTAGAAGCCAAAATATTTTTTCAGAGCTAGACGCAGAAAAAAATTATATTCAATTTGCAACCTGATGGAAGTCAGTATAGATGGACTACTAGACCAAGTCCCACACACTGCTAGAAGCCAAAATATTTTTTCAGAGCTAGATGCAGAAAAAAATTATATTAAATTTGCAACCTGATGGAGGTCAGTATAGATGGACTAATAGAACAAGTCCCACACACTGCTAGAAGCCCAAATATTTTTTCAAAGCTAGATGCAGAAAAAAATTATATTCAATTTGCAACCTGATGGAGGTCAGTATAGATGGACTAATAGAACAAGTCCCACACACTGCTAGAAGCCCAAATATTTTTTCAAAGCTAGATGCAGAAAAAAATTATATTTAATTTGGAACCTGATGGAGGTCAGTATAGATGGACTAATAGAACAAGTCCCACACACTGCTAGAAGCCCAAATATTTTTTCAGAGCTAGATGCAGAAAAAAATTATATTTAATTTGGAACCTGATGGAGGTCAGTATAGATGGACTAATAGAACAAGTCCCACACGCTGCTAGAAGCAAAAAATATTTTTTCAGAGCTAGATGCAGAAAAAAATTATATTCAATTTGCAACCTGATGGAGGTCAGTATAGATGGACTAATAGAAAAAGTCCCACACACTTCTAGAAGCCCAAATATTTTTTTCAGAGATAGATGCAGAAAAAAATTATATTCAATTTGCAACTTGATGGAGGTCAGTATAGATGGACTAATAGAACAAGTCCCACACACTGCTAGAAGCCCAAATATTTTTTCAGAGCTAGATGCAGAAAAAAATTATATTCAATTTGCCACTTGATGGAGGTCAGTATAGATGGACTAATAGAACAAGTCCCACACACTGCTAGAAGCCGAAATATTTTTTCAGAGCTAGATGCAGAAAAAAATTATATTCAATTTGCAACCTGATGGAGGTCAGTATAGATGGACTAATAGACCAAGTCCCACACATTGCTAGAAGCCGAAATATTTTTTCAGAGCTAGATGCAGAAAAAAATTATTTTCAATTTGCAACCTGATGGAGGTCAGTATAGATGGACTAATAGACCAAGTCCCACACACTGCTAGAAGCCAAAATATTTTTTCAGAGCTAGATGCAGAAAAAATTATATTCAATTTGCAACCTGATGGAAGTCAGTATAGATAGACTACTAGACCAAGTCCCACACACTGCTAGAAGCCGAGATATTTTTTCAGAGCTAGATGCAGAAAAAAATTATATTCAATTTTGCAACCTGATGGAGGTCAGTATAGATGGACTAATAGAAAAAGTCCCACACACTGCTAGAAGCCGAAATATTTTTTCAAAGCTAGATTCAGAAAAAAATTATATTAAATTTGCAACCTGATGGAGGTCATTATAGATGGACTAATAGAACAAGTCCCACACACTGCTAGAAGCCTAAATATTTTTTCAGAGCTAGATGCAGAAAAAAATTATATTCAATTTGCAACCTGATGGAGGTCAGTATAGATGGACTAATAGACCAAGTCCCACACGCTGCTAGAAGCCGAATTATTTTTTCAGAGCTAGATGCAGAAAAAATGATATTCAATTTGCAACCTGATGGAAGTCAGTATAGATGGACTACGAGACCAAGTCCCACACACTGCTAGAAGCCAAAATATTTTTTCAGAGCTAGATGCAGAAAAAATTTATATTCAATTTTGCAACCTGATGGAGGTCAGTATAGATGGACTAATAGAACAAGTCCCACAGACTGCTAGAAGCCGAAATATTTTTTCAAAGCTAGATGCAGAAAAAAATTATATTCAATTTGCAACCTGATGGAGGTCAGTATAGATGGACTAATAGAACAAGTCCCACACACTGCTAGAAGCCCAAATATTTTTTCAGAGCTAGATGCAGAAAAAAATTATATTCAATTTGCAACCTGATGGAGGTCAGTATAGATGGACAAATAGACCAAGTCCCACACACTGCTAGAAGCCCAAATATTTTTTCAGAGCTAGATGCAGAAAAAAATAATACTCAATTTGCAACCTGATGGAGGTCAGTATAGATGGACTAATAGAACAAGTCCCACACACTGCAAGAAGCCCAAATATTTTTTCAGAGCTAGATGCAGAAAAAAATTATATTCAATTTGCAACCTGAAGGAGGTCAGTATAGATGGACTAATAGACCAAGTCCCACACACTGCTAGAAGCCCAAATATTTTTTCAGAGCTAGATGCAGAAAAAAATTATATTCAATTTGCAACCTGATGGAGGTCAGTATAGATGGACTAATAGAGCAAGTCCCACACACTGCTAGGAGCCGAAATATTTTTTCAGAGCTAGATGCAGAAAAAAATTATATTCAATTTGCAACCTGATGGAGGTCAGTATAGATGGACTAATAGATCAAGCCCCACACACTGCTAGAAGCCCAAATATTTTTTCAAAGCTAGATGCAGAAAAAAATTATATTCAATTTGCAACCTGATGGAGGTCAGTATAGATGGACTAATAGAACAAGTGCCATGCACTGCTAGAAGCCCAAATATTTTTTCAGAGCTAGATGCAGAAAAAAATTATATTCAATTTGCAACCTGATGGAGGTCAGTATAGATAGACTAATAGACCAAGTCCCACACACTGCTAGAAGCCCAATTTTTTTTTTTCAGAGCTAGGTGCAGAAAAAAATTATATTCAATTTGCAACCTTATGGATGTCAGTATAAATGGACTAATAGAACAATTCCCACACACTGCTAGAAGCCGAAATATTTTTTCAGAGCTAGATGCAGAAAAAATTATATTCAATTTGCAACCTGATGGGGGTCAGTATAGATGGACTAATAGAACAAGTCCCACACACTGCTAGAAGCTGAAATATTTTTTCAGAGCTAGATGCAGAAAAAAATTATATTCAATTTGCAACCTGATGGAGGTCAGTATAGATGGACTAATAGACCAAGTCCCACACACTGCTAGAAGCCGAAATATTTTTTCAGAGCTAGATGCAGAAAAAAATATTATTCAATTTGCAACCTGATGGAGGTCAGTATAGATGGACTAATAGAACAAGTCCCACACACTGCTAGAAGCCCAAACATTTTTTCAGAGCTAGATGCAGAAAAAATTATATTCAATTTGCAACCTGATGGAGGTCAGTATAGATGGACTAATAGAGCAAGTCCCACACACTGCTAGAAGCCCAAATATTTTTTCAGAGCTAGATGCAGAAAAAAATTATATTCAATTTGCAACCTGATGCAGGTCAGTATAGATGGACTAATAGACCAAGTCCCACACACTGCTAGAAGCCCAAATATTTTTTCAGAGCTAGATGCAGAAAAAAATTATATTCAATTTGCCACTTGATGGAGGTCAGTATAGATGGACTAATAGAACAAGTCAAACACACTGCTAGAAGCCCAAATATTTTTTCAGAGCTAGATGCAGAAAAAAATTATATTCAATTTGCAACCTGATGGAGGTCAGTATAGATGGACTAATAGACCAAGTCCCACACATTGCTAGAAGCCGAAATATTTTTTCAGAGCTAGATGCAGAAAAAAATTATTTTCAATTTGCAACCTGATGGAGGTCAGTATAGATGGACTAATAGACCAAGTCCCACACACTGCTAGATGCCGAAATATTTTTTCAGAGCTAGATGCAGAAAAAAATAATATTCAATTTGCAACCTGATGGAGGTCAGTATAGATGGACTAATAGAACAAGTCCCACACACTGCTAGAAGCCCAAATATTTTTTCAGAGCTAGATGCAGAAAAAAATTATATTTAATTTGCAACCTGATGGAGGTCAGTATAGATGGACTAATAGAACAAGTCCCACACACTGCTACAAGCAAAAAATATTTTTTCAGAGCTAGATGCAGAAAAAAATTATATTCAATTTGCAACCTGATGGAGGTCAGTATAGATGGACTAATAGACCAAGTCCCACACACTTCTAGAAGCCCAAATATTTTTTTCAGAGATAGATGCAGAAAAAAATTATATTCAATTTGCAACTTGATGGAGGTCAGTATAGATGGACTAACAGACCAAGTCCCACACACTGCTAGAAGCCAAAATATTTTTTCAGAGCTAGACGCAAAAAAAAATTATATTCAATTTGCAACCTGATGGAAGTCAGTATAGATGGACTACTAGACCAAGTCCCACACACTGCTAGAAGCCAAAATATTTTTTCAGAGCTAGATGCAGAAAAAAATTATATTCAATTTGCAACCTGATGGAGGTCAGTATAGATGGACGAATAGAACAAGTCCCACACACTGCTAGAAGCCCAAATATTTTTTCAAAGCTAGATGCAGAAAAAAATTATATTCAATTTGCAACCTGATGGAGGTCAGTATAGATGGACTAATAGAACAAGTCCCACACACTGCTAGAAGCCCAAATATTTTTTCAGAGCTAGATGCAGAAAAAAATTATATTCAATTTGCAACCTGATGGAGGTCAGTATAGATGGACAAATAGAACAACTCCCACACACTGCTAGAAGCCCAAATATTTTTTCAGAGCTCGATGCAGAAAAAAATTATATTCAATTTGCAACCTGATGGAGGTCAGTATAGATGGACTAATAGACCAAGTCCCACACACTGCTAGAAGCCCAAATATTTTTTCAGAGCTAGATGCAGAAAAAAATTATATTCAATTTGCCACTTGATGGAGGTCAGTATAGATGGACTAATAGAACAAGTCCCACACACTGCTAGAAGCCCAAATATTTTTTTGAGAGCTAGATGCAGAAAAAAATTATATTCAATTTGCAACCTGATGGAGGTCAGTATAGATGGACTAATAGACCAAGTCCCACACATTGCTAGAAGCCGAAATATTTTTTCAGAGCTAGATGCAGAAAAAAATTATATTCAATTTGCAATCTGATGGAGGTCAGTATAGATGGACTAATAGACCAAGTCCCACACACTGCTAGATGCCGAAATATTTTTTCAGAGCTAGATGCAGAAAAAAATAATATTCAATTTGCAACCTGATGGAGGTCAGTATAGATGGACTAATAGAACAAGTCCCACACACTGCTAGAAGCCCAAATATTATTTCAGAGCTAGATGCAGAAAAAAATTATATTCAATTTGCAACCTGATGGAGGTCAGTATAGATGGACTAATAGAACAAGTCCCACACACTGCTAGAAGCCCAAATATTTTTTCAAAGCTAGATGCAGAAAAAAATTATATTCAATTTGCAACCTGATGGAGGTCAGTATAGATGGACTAATAGACCAAGTCCCACACACTTCTAGAAGCCCAAATATTTTTTCAGAGCTAGATGCAGAAAAAAATTATATTCAATTTGCAACCTGATGGAGGTCAGTATAGATGGACTAATAGACCAAGTCCCACACATTGCTAGAAGCCGAAATATTTTTTCAGAGCTAGATGCAGAAAAAAATTATTTTCAATTTGCAACCTGATGGAGGTCAGTATAGATGGACTAATAGACCAAGTCCCACACACTGCTAGAAGCCAAAATATTTTTTCAGAGCTAGATGCAGAAAAAATTATATTCAATTTGCAACCTGATGGAAGTCAGTATAGATGGACTACTAGACCAAGTCCCACACACTGCTAGAAGCCGAGATATTTTTTCAGAGCTAGATGCAGAAAAAAATTATATTCAATTTTGCAACCTGATGGAGGTCAGTATAGATGGACTAATAGAAAAAGTCCCACACACTGCTAGAAGCCGAAATATTTTTTCAAAGCTAGATGCAGAAAAAAATTATATTCAATTTGCAACCTGATGGAGGTCATTATAGATGGACTAATAGAACAAGTCCCACACACTGCTAGAAGCCTAAATATTTTTTCAGAGCTAGATGCAGAAAAAAATTATATTCAATTTGCAACCTGATGGAGGTCAGTATAGATGGACTAATAGACCAAGTCCCACACACTGCTAGAAGCCGAATTATTTTTTCAGAGCTAGATGCAGAAAAAATGATATTCAATTTGCAACCTGATGGAAGTCAGTATAGATGGACTACTAGACCAAGTCCCACACACTGCTAGAAGCCAAAATATTTTTTCAGAGCTAGATGCAGAAAAAATTTATATTCAATTTTGCAACCTGATGGAGGTCAGTATAGATGGACTAATAGAACAAGTCCCACACACTGCTAGAAGCCGAAATATTTTTTCAAAGCTAGATGCAGAAAAAAATTATATTCAATTTGCAACCTGATGGAGGTCAGTATAGATGGACTAATAGAACAAGTCCCACACACTGCTAGAAGCCCAAATATTTTTTCAGAGCTAGATGCAGAAAAAAATTATATTCAATTTGCAACCTGATGGAGGTCAGTATAGATGGACAAATAGACCAAGTCCCACACACTGCTAGAAGCCCAAATATTTTTTCAGAGCTAGATGCAGAAAAAAATAATACTCAATTTGCAACCTGATGGAGGTCAGTATAGATGGACTAATAGAACAAGTCCCACACACTGCAAGAAGCCCAAATATTTTTTCAGAGCTAGATGCAGAAAAAAATTATATTCAATTTGCAACCTGAAGGAGGTCAGTATAGATGGACTAATAGACCAAGTCCCACACACTGCTAGAAGCCCAAATATTTTTTCAGAGCTAGATGCAGAAAAAAATTATATTCAATTTGCAACCTGATGGAGGTCAGTATAGATGGACTAATAGAGCAAGTCCCACACACTGCTAGGAGCCGAAATATTTTTTCAGAGCTAGATGCAGAAAAAAATTATATTCAATTTGCAACCTGATGGAGGTCAGTATAGATGGACTAATAGATCAAGCCCCACACACTGCTAAAAGCCCAAATATTTTTTCAAAGCTAGATGCAGAAAAAAATTATATTCAATTTGCAACCTGATGGAGGTCAGTATAGATGGACTAATAGACCAAGTCCCACACACTGCTAGAAGCCCAAATATTTTTTCAGAGCTAGATGCAGAAAAAAATTATATACAATTTGCAACCTGATGGAGGTCAGTATAGATGGACTAATAGAGCAAGTCCCACACACTGCTAGGAGCCGAAATATTTTTTCAGAGCTAGATGCAGAAAAAAATTATATTCAATTTGCAACCTGATGGAGGTCAGTATAGATGGACTAATAGATCAAGCCCCACACACTGCTAGAAGCCCAAATATTTTTTCAAAGCTAGATGCAGAAAAAAATTATATTCAATTTGCAACCTGATGGAGGTCAGTATAGATGGACTAATAGACCAAGTCCCACACACTGCTAGAAGCCCAAATATTTTTTCAGAGCTAGATGCAGAAAAAAATTATATTCAATTTGCAACCTGATGGAGGTCAGTATAGATGGACTAATAGAGCAAGTCCCACACACTGCTAGGAGCCGAAATATTTTTTCAGAGCTAGATGCAGAAAAAAATTATATTCAATTTGCAACCTGATGGAGGTCAGTATAGATGGACTAATAGATCAAGCCCCACACACTGCTAGAAGCCCAAATATTTTTTCAAAGCTAGATGCAGAAAAAAATTATATTCAATTTGCAACCTGATGGAGGTCAGTATAGATGGACTAATAGAACAAGTGCCATGCACTGCTAGAAGCCCAAATATTTTTTCAGAGCTAGATGCAGAAAAAAATTATATTCAATTTGCAACCTGATGGAGGTCAGTATAGATAGACTAATAGACTAAGTCCCACACACTGCTAGAAGCCCAATTTTTTTTTTTCAGAGCTAGGTGCAGAAAAAAATTATATTCAATTTGCAACCTTATGGATGTCAGTATAAATGGACTAATAGAACAATTCCCACACACTGCTAGAAGCCGAAATATTTTTTCCGAGCTAGATGCAGAAAAAATTATATTCAATTTGCAACCTGATGGGGGTCAGTATAGATGGACTAATAGAACAAGTCCCACACACTGCTAGAAGCTGAAATATTTTTTCAGAGCTAGATGCAGAAAAAAATTATATTCAATTTGCAACCTGATGGAGGTCAGTATAGATGGACTAATAGACCAAGTCCCACACACTGCTAGAAGCCGAAATATTTTTTCAGAGCTAGATGCAGAAAAAAATATTATTCAATTTGCAACCTGATGGAGGTCAGTATAGATGGACTAATAGAACAAGTCCCACACACTGCTAGAAGCCCAAACATTTTTTCAGAGCTAGATGCAGAAAAAATTATATTCAATTTGCAACCTGATGGAGGTCAGTATAGATGGACTAATAGAGCAAGTCCCACACACTGCTAGAAGCCCAAATATTTTTTCAGAGCTAGATGCAGAAAAAAATTATATTCAATTTGCAACCTGATGCAGGTCAGTATAGATGGACTAATAGACCAAGTCCCACACACTGCTAGAAGCCCAAATATTTTTTCAGAGCTAGATGCAGAAAAAAATTATATTCAATTTGCCACTTGATGGAGGTCAGTATAGATGGACTAATAGAACAAGTCAAACACACTGCTAGAAGCCCAAATATTTTTTCAGAGCTAGATGCAGAAAAAAATTATATTCAATTTGCAACCTGATGGAGGTCAGTATAGATGGACTAATAGACCAAGTCCCACACATTGCTAGAAGCCGAAATATTTTTTCAGAGCTAGATGCAGAAAAAAATTATTTTCAATTTGCAACCTGATGGAGGTCAGTATAGATGGACTAATAGACCAAGTCCCACACACTGCTAGATGCCGAAATATTTTTTCAGAGCTAGATGCAGAAAAAAATAATATTCAATTTGCAACCTGATGGAGGTCAGTATAGATGGACTAATAGAACAAGTCCCACACACTGCTAGAAGCCCAAATATTTTTTCAGAGCTAGATGCAGAAAAAAATTATATTTAATTTGCAACCTGATGGAGGTCAGTATAGATGGACTAATAGAACAAGTCCCACACACTGCTAGAAGCAAAAAATATTTTTTCAGAGCTAGATGCAGAAAAGAATTATATTCAATTTGCAACCTGATGGAGGTCAGTATAGATGGACTAATAGACCAAGTCCCACACACTTCTAGAAGCCCAAATATTTTTTTCAGAGATAGATGCAGAAAAAAATTATATTCAATTTGCAACTTGATGGAGGTCAGTATAGATGGACTAACAGACCAAGTCCCACACACTGCTAGAAGCCAAAATATTTTTTCAGAGCTAGACGCAAAAAAAAATTATATTCAATTTGCAACCTGATGGAAGTCATTGTAGATGGACTACTAGACCAAGTCCCACACACTGCTAGAAGCCAAAATATTTTTTCAGAGCTAGATGCAGAAAAAAATTATATTCAATTTGCAACCTGATGGAGGTCAGTATAGATGGACTAATAGAACAAGTCCCACACACTGCTAGAAGCCCAAATATTTTTTCAAAGCTAGATGCAGAAAAAAATTTTATTCAATTTGCAACCTGATGGAGGTCAGTATAGATGGACTAATAGAACAAGTCCCACACACTGCTAGAAGCCCAAATATTTTTTCAGAGCTAGATACAGAAAAAAATTATATTCAATTTGCAACCTGATGGAGGTCAGTATAGATGGACAAATAGAACAACTCCCACACACTGCTAGAAGCCCAAATATTTTTTCAGAGCTCGATGCAGAAAAAAATTATATTCAATTTGCAACCTGATGGAGGTCAGTATAGATGGACTAATAGACCAAGTCCCACACACTGCTAGAAGCCCAAATATTTTTTCAGAGCTAGATGCAGAAAAAATTTATATTCAATTTGCCACTTGATGGAGGTCAGTATAGATGGACTAATAGAACAAGTCCCACACACTGCTAGAAGCCCAAATATTTTTTTGAGAGCTAGATGCAGAAAAAAATTATATTCAATTTGCAACCTGATGGAGGTCAGTATAGATGGACTAATAGACCAAGTCCCACACATTGCTAGAAGCCGAAATATTTTTTCAGAGCTAGATGCAGAAAAAAATTATATTCAATTTGCAATCTGATGGAGGTCAGTATAGATGGACTAATAGACCAAGTCCCACACACTGCTAGATGCCGAAATATTTTTTCAGAGCTAGATGCATAAAAAAATAATATTCAATTTGCAACCTGATGGAGGTCAGTATAGATGGACTAATAGAACAAGTCCCACACACTGCTAGAGGCCCAAATATTATTTCAGAGCTAGATGCAGAAAAAAATTATATTCAATTTGCAACCTGATGGAGGTCAGTATAGATGGACTAATAGAACAAGTCCCACACACTGCTAGAAGCCCAAATATTTTTTCAAAGCTAGATGCAGAAAAAAATTATATTCAGTTTGCAACCTGATGGAGGTCAGTATAGATGGACTAATAGACCAAGTCCCACACACTTCTAGAAGCCCAAATATTTTTTCAGAGCTAGATGCAGAAAAAAATTATATTCAATTTGCAACTTGATGGAGGTCAGTATAGATGGACTAACAGACCAAGTCCCACACACTGCTAGAAGCCAAAATATTTTTTCAGAGCTAGACGCAGAAAAAAATTATATTCAATTTGCAACCTGATGGAAGTCAGTATAGATGGACTACTAGACCAAGTCCCACACACTGCTAGAAGCCAAAATATTTTTTCAGAGCTAGATGCAGGAAAAAATTATATTCAATTTGCAACCTGATGGAGGTCAGTATAGATGGACTAATAGAACAAGTCCCACACACTGCTAGAAGCCCAAATATTTTTTCAAAGCTAGATGCAGAAAAAAAATATATTCAATTTTCAACCTGATGGAGGTCAGTATAGATGTACAAATAGACCAAGTCCCACACACTGCTAGAAGCCCAAATATTTTTTCAGAGCTAGATGCAGAAAAAAGTAATATTCAATTTGCAACCTGATGGAGGTCAGTATAGATGGACTATTAGAACAAGTCCCACACACTGCAAGAATCCCAAATATTTTTTCAGAGCTAGATGCAGAAAAAAATTATATTCAATTTGCAAACTGATGGAGGTCAGTATAGATGGACTAGTAGACCAAGTCCCACACACTGCTAGAAGCCGAAATATTTTTTCAGAGCTAGTTGCAGAAAAAAATTATATTCAGTTTGCAACCTGATGGAGGTCAGTATAGATGGACTAATAGAACAAGTCCCACACACTGCTAGAAGCCCAAATATTTTTTCAGAGCTACATGCAGAAAAAAATGATATTCAATTTGCAACCTGATGGAGGTCAGTATAGATGGACTAATAGACGAAGTCCCACACACTGCTAGAAGCCGAAATATTTTTTCAGAGCTAGATGCAGAAAAAAATTATATTCAATTTACAACCTGATGGAGGTCAGTATAGATGGACTAATAGACCAAGTCCCACACACTGCTAGAAGCCCAAATATTTTTTCAGAGCTAGATGCAGAAAAAAATTATATTCAATTTGCAACCTGATGGAGGTCAGTATAGATGGACTAATAGACCAAGTCCCACACACTTCTAGAAGCCCAAATATTTTTTCAGAGCTAGATGCAGAAAAAAATTATATTCAATTTGCAACTTGATGGAGGTCAGTATAGATCGACTAATAGACCAAGTCCCACACATTGCTAGAAGCCAAAATATTTTTTCAGAGCTAGACGCAGAAAAAAATTATATTCAATTTGCAACCTGATGGAAGTCAGTATATATGGACTAATAGACCAAGTCCAACACACTGCTAGAAGCCAAAATATTTTTTCAGAGCTAGATGCAGAAAAAAATGATATTCAATTTGAAACCTGATGGAGGTCAGTATAGATGGACTAATAGAACAAGTCCCACACACTGCTAGAAGCCCAAATATTTTTTCAGAGCAATATGCAGAAAATAATTATATTCAATTTGCAACCTGATGGAGGTCAGTATAGATGGGCAAATAGAACAAGTCCCACACACTGCAAGAATCCCAAATATTTTTTCAGAGCTAGATGCAGAAAAAAATTATATTCAGTTTGCAACCTGATGGAGGTCATTATAGATGGACTAATAGAACAAGTCCCACACACTGCTAGAAGCCCAAATATTTTTTCTGAGCTAGATGCAGAAAAAAATGATATTCAATTTGCAACCTGATGGAGGTCAGTATAGATAGACTAATAGACCAAGTCCCACACACTGCTAGAAGCCGAAATATTTTTTCAGAGCTAGATGCAGAAAAAAATGATATTCAATTTGCAACCTGATGGAGGTCAGTATAGATAGACTAATAGACCAAGTCCCACACACTGCTAGAAGCCCAATTTTTTTTTTCAGAGCTAGGTGCAGAAAAAAATTATATTCAATTTGCAACCTTATGGATGTCAGTATAAATGGACTAATAGAACAAGTCCCATACACTGCTAGAAGCCGAAATATTTTTTCAGAGCTAGATGCAGAAAAAATTATATTCAATTTGCAACCTGATGGGGGTCAGTATAGATGGACTAATAGAACAAGTCCCACACACTGCTAGAAGCCGAAATATTTTTTCAGAGCTAGATGCAGAAAAAAATTATATTCAATTTCCACCTGATGGAGGTCAGTATAGATGGACTAGTAGACCAAGTCCCACACACTGCTTGAAGCCGAAATATTTTTTCAGAGCTAGTTGCAGAAAAAAATTATATTCAATTTGGAACCTGATGGAGGTCAGCATAGATGGACTAATAGAACAAGTCCCACACACTGCTAGAAGCCGAAATATTTTTTCAGAGCTAGATGCAGAAAAAAATTATATTCAATTTGCAACCTGATGAAGGTCAGTATAGATGGACTAATAGACCAAGTCCCCCACACTGCTAGAAGCCCAAATATTTTTTCAGAGCTAGATGCAGAAAAAAATTATATTCAATTTGCAACCTGATGGAGGTCAGTATAGATGGACTAGTAGACCAAGTCCCACACACTGCTAGAAGCCCAAATATTTTTTCAGAGCTAGTTGCAGAAAAAAATTATTTTCAATTTGCAATCTGATGGAGGTCAGTATAGATGGACTAATAGAACAAGTCCCACACACTGCTAGAAGCCCAAATATTTTTTCAGAGCTAGATGCAGAAAAAAATGATATTCAATTTGCAACCTGATGGAGGTCGTATGGATGGACTAATAGACCAAGTCCCATACACTGCTAGAAGCCGAAATATTTTTTCAGAGCTAGATGCAGAAAAAAATTATATTCAATTTGCAACCTGATGTAGGTCAGTATAGATGGACTAATAGACCAAGTCCCACACACTGCTAGAAGCCAAAATATTTTTTCAGAGCTAGATGCAGAAAAAAATGATATTCAATTTGCAACCTGATGGAGGTCAGTATAGATGGACTAATAGAACAAGTCCCACACACTGCTAGAAGCCCAAATATTTTTTCAAAGCTAGATGCAGAAAAATATTATATTCAATTTGCAGCCTGATGGAGGTCAGTATAGATGTACAAATAGACCAAGTCCCACACACTGCTAGAAGCCCAAATATTTTTTCAGAGCTAGATGCAGAAAAAAGTAATATTCAATTTGCAACCTGATGGAGGTCAGTATAGATGGACTATTAAAACAAGTCCCACACACTGCAAGCATCCCAAATATTTTTTCAGAGCTAGATGCAGAAAAAAATTATATTCAGTTTGCAACCTGATGGAGGTCAGTATAGATGGACTAATAGAACAAGTCCCACACACTGCTAGAAGCCCAAATATTTTTTCAGAGCTAGATGCAGAAAAAAATGATATTCAATTTGCAACCTGATGGAGGTCAGTATAGATGGACTAATAGACCAAGTCCCACACACTGCTAGAAGCCGAAATATTTTTTCAGAGCTAGATGCAGAAAAAAATTATATTCAATTTGCAACCTGATGGAGGTCAGTATAGATGGACTAATAGACCAAGTCCCACACACTGCTAGAAGCCCAAATATTTTTTCAGAGCTAGATGCAGAAAAAAATTATATTCAATTTGCAACCTGTTGTAGGTCAGTATAGATGGACTAATAGACCAAGTCCCACACACTTCTAGAAGCCCAAATATTTTTTCAGAGCTAGATGCAGAAAAAAATTATATTCAATTTGCAACTTGATGGAGGTCAGTATAGATCGACTAAAAGACCAAGTCCCACACACTGCTAGAAGCCCAAATATTTTTTCAGAGCTAGACGCAGAAAAAAATTATATTCAATTTGCAAACTGATGGAAGTCAGTATATATGGACTAATAGACCAAGTCCCACACACTGCTAGAAGCCAAAATATTTTTTCAGAGCTAGATGGAGAAAAAAATTATATTCAAGTTGCATCCTGATGGAGGTCAGTATAGATGGACTAATAGAACAAGTCCCACACACTGCTAGAAGCCCAAATATTTTTTAAAAGCTAGATGCAGAAAAAAATTATATTCAATTTGCAACCTGATGGAGGTCAGTATAAATGGACTAATAGAACAAGTCCCACACACTGCTAGAAGCCCAAATATTTTTTCAGAGCTAGATGCAGAAAAAAATTATATTCAATTTGCAACCTGATGGAGGTCAGTATAGATGGACTAATAGACCAAGTCCCACACACTGCTAGAAGCCCAAATATTTTTTCAGAGCTAGATGCAGAAAAAAGTAATATTCAATTTGCAACCTGATGGAGGTCAGTATAGATGGACTAATAGAACAAGTCCCACACACTGCAAGAATCCCAAATATTTTTTCAAAGCTAGATGCAGAAAAAAATTATATTCAATTTGCAACCTGATGGAGGTCAGTATAGATGGACTAGTAGACCAAGTCCCACACACTGCTAGAAGCCGAAATATTTTTTCAGAGCTAGTTGCAGAAAAAAATTATATTCAGTTTGCAACCTGATGGAGGTCATTATAGATGGACTAATAGAACAAGTCCCACACACTACTAGAAGCCCAAATATTTTTTCTGAGCTAGATGCAGAAAAAAATTATATTCAATTTGCAACCTGATGGAGGTCAGTATAGATGGACTAATAGACCAAGTCCCACACACTGCTAGAAGCCCAAATATTTTTTCAGAGCTAGATGCAGAAAAAAATTATATTCAATTTGCAACCTGATGGACGTCAGTATAGATGGACTAGTAGACCAAGTCCCACACACTGCTAGAAGCCGAAATATTTTTTCAGAGCTAGTTGCAGAAAAAAATTATATTCAATTTGCAATCTGATGGAGGTCAGTATAGATGGACTAATAGAACAAGTCCCACACACTGCTAGAAGCCCAAATATTTTTTCAGAGCTAGATGCAGAAAAAAATGATATTCAATTTGCAACCTGATGGAGGTCGTATGGATGGACTAATAGACCAAGTCCCTTACACTGCTAGAAGCCGAAATAGTTTTTCAGAGCTAGATGCAGAAAAAAATCATATTCAATTTGCAACCTGATGTAGGTCAGTATAGATGGACTAATAGACCAAGTCCCACACACTGCTAGAAGCCGAAATATTTTTTCAGAGCTAGATGCAGAAAAAAATGATATTCAATTTGCAACCTGATGGAGGTCAGTATAGATGGACTAATAGACCAAGTCTCACATACTGCTAGAAGCCGAAATTTTTTTTCAGAGCTAGATGCAGAAAAAAATTATATTCAATTTGCAACCTGATGGAGGTCAGTATAGATGGACTAATAGACCAAGTCCCACACACTGCTAGAAGCCGAAATATTTTTTCAAAGCTAGATGCAGAAAAAAATTATATTCAATTTGCAACCTGATGGAGGTCAGTATAGATGGACTAGTAGACCAAGTCCCACACACTGCTAGAAGCCCAAATATTTTTTCAGAGCTAGTTGCAGAAAAAAATTATATTCAATTTGCAATCTGATGGAGGTCAGTATAGATGGACTAATAGAACAAGTCCCACACACTGCTAGAAGCCCAAATATTTTTTCAGAGCTAAATGCAGAAAAAAATGATATTCAATTTGCAACCTGATGGAGGTCGTATGGATGGACTAATAGACCAAGTCCCATACACTGCTAGAAGCCGAAATATATTTTCAGAGCTAGATGCAGAAAAAAATTATATTCAATTTGCAACCTGATGTAGGTCAGTATAGATGGACTAATAGACCAAGTCCCACACACTGCTAGAAGCCAAAATATTTTTTCAGAGCTAGATGGAGAAAAAAATGATATTCAATTTGCAACCTGATGGAGGTCAGTATAGATGGACTAATAGAACAAGTCCCACACACTGCTAGAAGCCCAAATATTTTTTCAAAGCTAGATGCAGAAAAAAAATATATTCAATTTGCAACCTGATGGAGGTCAGTATAGATGGACTAATAGAACAAGTTCCACACACTGCTAGAAGCCCAAATATTTTTTTAGAGCTAGATGCAGAAAAAAATTATATTCAATTTGCAACCTGATGGAGGTCAGTATAGATGTACAAATAGACCAAGTCCCACACACTGCTAGAAGCCGAAATATTTTTTCAAAGCTAGATGCAGAAAAAAATAATATTCAATTGGAAACCTGATGGAGGTCATTATAGATGGACTAATAGAACAAGTCCCACACACTGTTAGAAGCCCAAATATTTTTTCAGAGCTAGATGCAGAAAAAAATGATATTCAATTTGCAACCTGATGGAGGTCAGTATAGATGGACTAATAGACCAAGTCTCACATACTGCTAGAAGCCGAAATATTTTTTCAGAGCTAGATGCAGAAAAAAATTATATTCAATTTGCAACCTGATGGAGGTCAGTATAGATGGACTAATAGACCAAGTCCCACACACTGCTAGAAGCCGAAATATTTTTTCAAAGCTAGATGCAGAAAAAAATTATATTCAATTTGCAACCTGATGGAGGTCAGTATAGATGGACTAGTAGACCAAGTCCCACACACTGCTAGAAGCCCAAATATTTTTTCAGAGCTAGTTGCAGAAAAAAATTATATTCAATTTGCAATCTGATGGAGGTCAGTATAGATGGACTAATAGAACAAGTCCCACACACTGCTAGAAGCCCAAATATTTTTTCAGAGCTAAATGCAGAAAAAAATTATATTCAATTTGCAACCTGATGGAGGTCGTATGGATGGACTAATAGACCAAGTCCCATACACTGCTAGAAGCCGAAATATATTTTCAGAGCTAGATGCAGAAAAAAATTATATTCAATTTGCAACCTGATGTAGGTCAGTATAGATGGACTAATAGACCAAGTCCCACACACTGCTAGAAGCCAAAATATTTTTTCAGAGCTAGATGGAGAAAAAAATGATATTCAATTTGCAACCTGATGGAGGTCAGTATAGATGGACTAATAGAACAAGTCCCACACACTGCTAGAAACCCAAATATTTTTTCAAAGCTAGATGCAGAAAAAAAATATATTCAATTTGCAACCTGATGGAGGTCAGTATAGATGGACTAATAGAACAAGTTCCACACACTGCTAGAAGCCCAAATATTTTTTTAGAGCTAGATGCAGAAAAAAATTATATTCAATTTGCAACCTGATGGAGGTCAGTATAGATGTACAAATAGACCAAGTCCCACACACTGCTAGAAGCCGAAATATTTTTTCAAAGCTAGATGCAGAAAAAAATAATATTCAATTGGAAACCTGATGGAGGTCATTATAGATGGACTAATAGAACAAGTCCCAGACACTGCTAGAAGCCCAAATATTTTTTCAGAGCTAGATGCAGAAAAAAATTATATTCAATTTGCAACCTGATGGAGGTCAGTATAGATGGACTAATAGAACAAGTCCCACACAGTGCTAGAAGCCCAAATATTTTTTCAGAGCTAGATGTAGAAAAAAATTATATTCAATTTGCAACTTGATGGAGGTCAGTATAGATGGACTAACAGACCAAGTCCCACACACTGCTGGAAGCCGAAATATTTTTTCAGAGCTAGATGCAGAAAAAAATGATATTCAATTTGCAACCTGATGGAAGTCAGTATAGATGGACTACTAGACCAAGTCCCACACACTGCTAGAAGTCGAAATATTTTTTCAGAGTTAGATGCAGAAAAAAATTATATTCAATTTTGCAACATGATGGAGGTCAGTATAGATGGACTAATAGAACAAGTCCCACACACTGCTAGAAGCCCAAATATTTTTTCAGAGCTAGATGCAGAAAAAAATTATATTCAATTTGCAACCTGATGGAGGTCAGTATAGATGGACTAATAGACCAAGTCCCACACATTGCTAGAAGCCAAAATATTTTTTCAGAGCTAGATGCAGAAAAAAATTATATTCAATTTGCAACCTGATGGAGGTCAGTATAGATGGACTAATAGACCAAGTCCCACACACTGCTAGATGCCAAAATATTTTTTCACAGCTAGATGCAGAAAAAAATAATATTCAATTTGCAACCTGATGGAGGTCAGTATAGATGGACTAATAGAACAAGTCCCACACACTGCTAGAAGCCCAAATATTTTTTCAGAGCTAGATGCAGAAAAAAATTATATTCAATTTGCAACCTGATGGAGGTCAGTTTAGATGGACTAATAGAACAAGTCCCACACACTGCTAGAAGCCCAAATATTTTTTCAGAGCTAGATGCAGAAAAAAATTATATTCAATTTGCAACCTGATGGAAGTCAGTATAGATGGACTAATAGACCAAGTCCCACAGACTTCTAGAAGCCCAAATATTTTTTCAGAGCTAGATGCAGAAAAAAATGATATTCAATTTGCAACTTGATGGAGGTCAGTATAGATGGACTAACAGACCAAGTCCCACACACTGCTAGAAGCCAAAAAATTTTTTCAGAGCTAGACGCAGAAAAAAATTATATTCAATTTGCAACCTGATGGAAGTCAGTATAGATGGACTACTAGACCAAGTCCCACACACTGCTAGAAGCCAAAATATTTTTTCAGAGCTAGATGCAGAAAAAAATTATATTCAATTTGCAACCTGATGGAGGTCAGTATAGATGGACTAATAGAACAAGTCCCACACACTGCTAGAAGCCCAAATATTTTTTCAAAGCTAGATGCAGAAAAAAATTATTTTCAATTTGCAACCTGATGGAGGTCAGTATAGATGGACTAATAGAACAAGTTCCACGCACTGCTAGAAGCCCAAATATTTTTTCAGAGCTAGATGCAGAAAAAAATTATATTCAATTTGCAACCTGATGGAGGTCAGTATAGATGTACAAATAGACCAAGTCCCACACACTGCTAGAAGCCCAAATATTTTTTCAGAGCTAGATGCAGAAAAAAATGATATTCAATTTGCAACCTGATGGAGGTCAGTATAGATGGACTAATAGACCAAGTCCCACACACTGCTAGAAGCCGAAATATTTTTTCAGAGCTAGATGCAGAAAAAAATTATATTCAATTTGCAACCTGATGGAGGTCAGTATAGATGGACTAATAGACCAAGTCCCACACACTGCTAGAAGCCCAAATATTTTTTCAGAGCTAGATGCAGAAAAAAATTATATTCAATTTGCAACCTGATGGAGGTCAGTATAGATGGACTAATAGACCAAGTCCCACACACTTCTAGAAGCCCAAATATTTTTTCAGAGCTAGATGCAGAAAAAAATTAAATTCAATTTGCAACTTGATGGAGGTCAGTATAGATCGACAAACAGATCAAGTCCGACACACTGCTAGAAGCCCAAATATTTTTTCAAAGCTAGATGCAGAAAAAAATTATATTCAATTTGCAACCTGATGGAGGTCAGTATAGATGGACTAATACAACAAGTCCCACACACTGCTAGAAGCCCAAATATTTTTTCAGAGCTAGATGCAGAAAAAAATTATATTCAATTTGCAACCTGATGGAGGTCAGTATAGATGGACAAATAGACCAAGTCCCACACACTGCTAGAAGCCCAAATATTTTTTCAGAGCTAGATGCAGAAAAAAGTAATATTCAATTTGCAACCTGATGGAGGTCAGTATAGATGGACTAATAGAACAAGTCCCACACACTGCAAGAATCCCAAATATTTTTTCAGAGCTAGATGCAGAAAAAAATTATATTCAATTTGCAACCTGATGGAGGTCAGTATATATGGACTAGTAGACCAAGTCCCATACACTGCTAGAAGCCGAAATATTTTTTCAGAGCTAGTTGCAGAAAAAAATTATATTCAGTTTGCAACCTGATGGAGGTCATTATAGATGGACTAATAGAACAAGTCCCACACACTGCTAGAAGCCCAAATATTTTTTCTGAGCTAGATGCAGAAAAAAATGATATTCAATTTGCAACCTGATGGAGGTCAGTATAGATGGACTAATAGACCAAGTCCCACACACTGCTAGAAGCCCAAATATTTTTTCAGAGCTAGATGCAGAAAAAAATTATATTCAATTTGCAACCTGATGGACGTCAGTATAGATGGACTAGTAGACCAAGTCCCACACACTGCTAGAAGCCGAAATATTTTTTCAGAGCTAGTTGCAGAAAAAAATTATATTCAATTTGCAATCTGATGGAGGTCAGTATAGATGGACTAATAGAACAAGTCCCACACACTGCTAGAAGCCAAAATATTTTTTCAGAGCTAGATGCCGAAAAAAATGATATTCAATTTGCAACCTGATGGAGGTCGTATGGATGGACTAATAGACCAAGTCCCATACACTGCTAGAAGCCGAAATATTTTTTCAGAGCTAGATGCAGAAAAAAATCATATTCAATTTGCAACCTGATGTAGGTCAGTATAGATGGACTAATAGACCAAGTCCCACACACTGCTAGAAGCTGAAATATTTTTTCAGAGCTAGATGCAGAAAAAAATTATATTCAATTTGCAACCTGATGGAGGTCAGTATAGATGGACTAATAGACCAAGTCCCACACACTGCTAGAAGCCGAAATATTTTTTCAAAGCTAGATGCAGAAAAAAATTATATTCAATTTGCAACCTGATGGAGGTCAGTATAGATGGACTAGTAGACCAAGTCCCACACACTGCTAGAAGCCCAAATATTTTTTCAGAGCTAGTTGCAGAAAAAAATTATATTCAATTTGCAATCTGATGGAGGTCAGTATAGATGGACTAATAGAACAAGTCCCACACACTGCTAGAAGCCCAAATATTTTTTCAGAGCTAGATGCAGAAAAAAATTATATTCAATTTGCAACCTGATGGAGGTCGTATGGATGGACTAATAGAACAAGTCCCATACACTGCTAGAAGCCGAAATATTTTTTCAGAGCTAGATGCAGAAAAAAATTATATTCAATTTGCAACCTGATGTAGGTCAGTATAGATGGACTAATAGACCAAGTCCCACACACTGCTAGAAGCCAAAATATTTTTTCAGAGCTAGATGCAGAAAAAAATGATATTCAATTTGCAACCTGATGGAGGTCAGTATAGATGGACTAATAGAACAAGTTCCACACACTGCTAGAAGACCAAATATTTTTTCAGAGCTAGATGCAGAAAAAAATTATATTCAATTTGCAACCTGATGGAGGTCAGTATAGATGTACAAATAGACCAAGTCCCACACAGTGCTAGAAGCCCAAATATTTTTTCAGAGCTAGATGCAGAAAAAAATGATATTCAATTTGCAACCTGATGGAGGTCAGTATAGATGGACTAATAGACCAAGTCCCACATACTGCTAGAAGCCGAAATATTTTTTCAGAGCTAGATGCAGAAAAAAATTATATTCAATTTGCAACCTGATGGAGGTCAGTATAGATGGACTAATAGACCAAGTCCCACACACTGCTAGAAGCCGAAATATTTTTTCAGAGCTAGATGCAGAAAAAAATTATATTCAATTTGCAACCTGATGTAGGTCAGTATAGATGGACTAATAGACCAAGTCCCACACACTGCTAGAAGCCAAAATATTTTTTCAGAGCTAGATGCAGAAAAAAATGATATTCAATTTGCAACCTGATGGAGGTCAGTATAGATGGACTAATAGAACAAGTTCCACACACTGCTAGAAGACCAAATATTTTTTCAGAGCTAGATGCAGAAAAAAATTATATTCAATTTGCAACCTGATGGAGGTCAGTATAGATGTACAAATAGACCAAGTCCCACACAGTGCTAGAAGCCCAAATATTTTTTCAGAGCTAGATGCAGAAAAAAATGATATTCAATTTGCAACCTGATGGAGGTCAGTATAGATGGACTAATAGACCAAGTCCCACATACTGCTAGAAGCCGAAATATTTTTTCAGAGCTAGATGCAGAAAAAAATTATATTCAATTTGCAACCTGATGGAGGTCAGTATAGATGGACTAATAGACCAAGTCCCACACACTGCTAGAAGCCCAAATATTTTTTCAGAGCTAGATGCAGAAAAAAATTATATTCAATTTGCAACCTGATGGAGGTCAGTATAGATGGACTAATAGACCAAGTCCCACACACTTCTAGAAGCCCAAATATTTTTTCAGAGCTAGATGCAGAAAAAAATTATATTCAATTTGCAACTTGATGGAGGTCAGTATAGATCCACTAACAGACCAAGTCCCACACACTGCTAGAAGCCAAAATATTTTTTCAGAGCTAGACGCAGAAAAAAATTATATTCAATTTGCAAACTGATGGAAGTCAGTATATATGGACTAATAGACCAAGTCCCACACACTGCTAGAAGCCCAAATATTTTTTCAGAGCTAGATGCAGAAAAAAATTATATTCAATTTGCAACCTGATGGAGGTCAGTATAGATGGACTAATAGAACAAGTCCCACACACTGCTAGAAGCCCAAATATTTTTTCAAAGCTAGATGCAGAAAAAAATTATATTCAATTTGCAACCTGATGGAGGTCAGTATAGATGGACTAATAGAACAAGTCCCACACACTGCTAGAAGCCCAAATATTTTTTCAGAGCTAGATGCAGAAAAAAATTATATTCAATTTGCAACCTGATGGAGGTCAGTATAGATGGAAAAATAGACCAAGTCCCACACACTGCTAGAAGCCCAAATATTTTTTCAGTGTTAGATGCAGAAAAAAGTAATATTCAATTTGCAACCTGATGGAGGTCAGTATAGATGGACTAATAGAACAAGTCCCACACACTGCAAGAATCCCAAATATTTTTTCAGAGCTAGATGCAGAAAAAAATTATATTCAATTTGCAACCTGATGGAGGTCAGTATAGATGGACTAGTAGACCAAGTCCCACACACTGCTAGAAGCCGAAATATTTTTTCAGAGCTAGTTGCAGAAAAAAATTATATTCAGTTTGCAACCTGATGGAGGTCATTATAGATGGACTAATAGAACAAGTCCCACACACTGCTAGAAGCCCAAATATTTTTTCAGAGCTAGATGCAGAAAAAAATGATATTCAATTTGCAACCTGATGGAGGTCAGTATAGATGGACTAATAGACCAAGTCCCACACATTGCTAGAAGCCCAAATATTTTTTCAGAGCTAGATGCAGAAAAAAATTATATTCAATTTGCAACCTGATGGACGTCAGTATAGATGGACTAGTAGACCAAGTCCCACACACTGCTAGAAGCCGAAATATTTTTTCAGAGCTAGTTGCAGAAAAAAATTATATTCAATTTGCAATCTGATGGAGGTCAGTATAGATGGACTAATAGAACAAGTCCCACACACTGCTAGAAGCCCAAATATTTTTTCAGAGCTAGATGCAGAAAAAAATGATATTCAATTTGCAACCTGATGGAGGTCGTATGGATGGACTAATAGACCAAGTCCCATACACTGCTAGAAGCCGAAATATTTTTTCAGAGCTAGATGCAGAAAAAATCATATTCAATTTGCAACCTGATGTAGGTCAGTATAGATGGACTAATAGACCAAGTCCCACACACTGCTAGAAGCCGAAATATTTTTTCAGAGCTAGATGCAGAAAAAAATTATATTCAATTTGCAACCTGATGGAGGTCAGTATAGATGGACTAATAGACCAAGTCCCACACACTGCTAGAAGCCGAAATATTTTTTCAAAGCTAGATGCAGAAAAAAATTATATTCAATTTGCAACCTGATGGAGGTCAGTATAGATGGACTAGTAGACCAAGTCCCACACACTGCTAGAAGCCCAAATATTTTTTCAGAGCTAGTTGCAGAAAAAAATTATATTCAATTTGCAATCTGATGGAGGTCAGTATAGATGGACTAATAGAACAAGTCCCACACACTGCTAGAAGCTCAAATATTTTTTCAGAGCTAGATGCAGAAAAAAATGATATTCAATTTGCAACCTGATGGAGGTCGTATGGATGGACTAATAGACCAAGTCCCATACACTGCTAGAAGCCGAAATATTTTTTCAGAGCTAGATGCAGAAAAAAATTATATTCAATTTGCAACCTGATGTAGGTCAGTATAGATGGACTAATAGAACAAGTCCCACACACTGCTAGAAGCCCAAATATTTTTTCAAAGCTAGATGCAGAAAAAAAATATATTCAATTTGCAACCTGATGGAGGTCAGTATAGATGGACTAATAGAACAAGTTCCACACACTGCTAGAAGCCCAAATATTTTTTCAGAGCTAGATGCAGAAAAAAATTATATTCAATTTGCAACCTGATGGAGGTCAGTATAGATGTACAAATAGACCAAGTCCCACACACTGCTAGAAGCCCAAATATTTTTTCAGAGCTAGATGCAGAAAAAAGTAATATTCAATTTGCAACCTGATGGAGGTCAGTATAGATGGACTATTATAACAAGTCCCACACACTGCAAAAATCCCAAATATTTTTTCAGAGCTAGATGCAGAAAAAAATTATATTCAGTTTGCAACCTGATGGAGGTCAGTATAGATGGACTAATAGAACAAGTCCCACACACTGCTAGAAGCCCAAATATTTTTTCAGAGCTAGATGCAGAAAAAAATGATATTCAATTTGCAACCTGATGGAGGTCAGTATAGATGGACTAATAGACCAAGTCCCACACACTGCTAGAAGCCGAAATATTTTTTCAGAGCTAGATGCAGAAAAAAATTATATTCAATTTGCAACCTGATGGAGGTCAGTATAGATGGACTAATAGACCAAGTCCCACACACTGCTAGAAGCCCAAATATTTTTTCAGAGCTAGATGCAGAAAAAAATTATATTCAATTTGCAACCTGATGGAGGTCAGTATAGATGGACTAATAGACCAAGTCCCACACACTGCTAGAAGCCCAAATATTATTTCAGAGCTAGATGCAGAAAAAAATGATATTCAATTTGCAACCTGATGGAGGTCGTATCGATGGACTAATAGACCAAGTCCCATACACTGCTAGAAGCCGAAATATTTTTTCAGAGCTAGATGCAGAAAAAAATTATATTCAATTTGCAACCTGATGTAGGTCAGTATAGATGGACTAATAGACCAAGTCCCACACACTGCTAGAAGCCGAAATATTTTTTCAGAGCTAGATGCAGAAAAAAATGATATTCAATTTGCAACCTGATGGAGGTCAGTATAGATGGACTAATAGACCAAGTCTCACACACTGCTAGAAGCCGAAATATTTTTTCAGAGCTAGATGCAGAAAAAAATTATATTCAATTTGCAACCTGATGGAGGTCAGTATAGATGGACTAATAGACCAAGTCCCACACACTGCTAGAAGCCGAAATATTTTTTCAAAGCTAGATGCAGAAAAAAATAATATTCAATTTGAAACCTGATGGAGGTCATTATAGATGGACTAATAGAACAAGTCCCACACACTGCTAGAAGCCCAAATATTTTTTCAGAGCTAGATGCAGAAAAAAATTTCATTCAATTTGCAACCTGATGGAGGTCAGTATAGATGGACAAATAGACCAAGTCCAACACACTGCTAGAAGCCCAAATATTTTTTCAGAGCTAGATGCAGAAAAAAGTAATATTCAATTTGCAACCTGATGGAGGTCAGTATAGATGGACTAATAGAACAAGTCCCACACACTGCAAGAATCCCAAATATTTTTTCAGAGCTAGATGCAGAAAAAAATTATATTCAATTTGCAACCTGATGGAGGTCAGTATAGATGGACTAGTAGACCAAGTCCCACACACTGATAGAAGCCGAAATATTTTTTCAGAGCTAGTTGCAGAAAAAAATTATATTCAGTTTGCAACCTGATGCAGGTCATTATAGATGGACTAATAGAACAAGTCCCACACACTGCTAGAAGCCCAAATTTTTTTTCTGAGCTAGATGCAGAAAAAAATGATATTCAATTTGCAACCTGATGGAGGTCAGTATAGATGGACTAATAGACCAAGTCCCACACACTGCTAGAAGCCCAAATATTTTTTCAGAGCTAGATGCAGAAAAAAATTATATTCAATTTGCAACCTGATGGACGTCAGTATAAATGGACTAGTAGACCAAGTCCCACACACTGCTAGAAGCCGAAATATTTTTTCAGAGCTAGTTGCAGAAAATTTTTTTATTCAATTTGCAATCTGATGGAGGTCAGTATAGATGGACTAATAGAACAAGTCCCACACACTGCTAGAAGCCCAAATATTTTTTCAGAGCTAGATGCAGAAAAAAATCATATTCAATTTGCAACCTGATGTAGGTCAGTATAGATGGACTAATAGACCAAGTCCCACACACTGCTAGAAGCCGAAATATTTTTTCAGAGCTAGATGCAGAAAAAAATTATATTCAATTTGCAACCTGATGGAGGTCAGTGTAGATGGACTAATAGACCAAGTCCCACACACTGCTAGAAGCCGAAATATTTTTTCAAAGCTAGATGCAGAAAAAAATTATATTCAATTTGCAACCTGATGGAGGTCAGTATAGATGGACTAGTAGACCAAGTCCCACACACTGCTAGAAGCCCAAATATTTTTTCAGAGCTAGTTGCAGAAAAAAATTATATTCAATTTGCAATCTGATGGAGGTCAGTATAGATGGACTAATAGAACAAGTCCCACACACTGCTAGAAGCCCAAATATTTTTTCAGAGCTAGATGCAGAAAAAAATGATATTCAATTTGCAACCTGATGGAGGTCGTATGGATGGACTAATAGACCAAGTCCCATACACTGCTAGAAGCCGAAAAATTTTTTCAGAGCTAGATGCAGAAAAAAATTATATTCAATTTGCAACCTGATGTAGGTCAGTATAGATGGACTAATAGAACAAGTCCCACACACTGCTAGAAGCCAAAATATTTTTTCAGAGCTAGATGCAGAAAAAAATGATATTCAATTTGCAACCTGATGGAGGTCAGTATAGATGGACTAATAGAACAAGTCCCACACACTGCTAGAAGCCCAAATATTTTTTCAAAGCTAGATGCAGAAAAAAAATATATTCAATTTGCAACCTGATGGAGGTCAGTATAGATGGACTAATTGAACAAGTTCCACACACTGCTAGAAGCCCAAATATTTCTTCAGAGCTAGATGCAGAAAAAAATTATATTCAATTTGCAACCTGATGGAGGTCAGTATAGATGGACTAGTAGACCAAGTCCCACACACTGCTAGAAGCCGAAATATTTTTTCAGAGCTAGTTGCAGAAAAAAATTATATCCAGTTTGCAACCTGATGGAGGTCATTATAGATGGACTAATAGAACAAGTCCCACACACTGCTAGAAGCCCAAATATTTTTTCTGAGCTAGATGCAGAAAAAAATGATATTCAATTTGCAACCTGATGGAGGTCAGTATAGATGGACAAATAGACCAAGTCCCACACACTGCTAGAAGCCCAAATATTTTTTCAGAGCTAGATGCAGAAAAAAATTATATTCAATTTGCAACCTGATGGACGTCAGTATAGATGGACTAGTAGACCAAGTCCCACACACTGCTAGAAGCCGAAATATTTTTTCAGAGCTAGTTGCAGAAAAAAATTATTCAATTTGCAATCTGATGGAGGTCAGTATAGATGGACTAATAGAACAAGTCCCACACACTGCTAGAAGCCCAAATATTTTTTCAGAGCTAGATGCAGAAAAAAATGATATTCAATTTGCAACCTGATGGAGGTCGTATGGATGGACTAATAGACCAAGTCCCATACACTGCTAGAAGCCGAAATATTTTTTCAGAGCTAGATGCAGAAAAAAATTATATTCAATTTGCAACCTGATGTAGGTCAGTATAGATGGACTAATAGACCAAGTCCCACACACTGCTAGAAGCCGAAATATTTTTTCAGAGCTAGATGCAGAAAAAAATGATATTCAATTTGCAACCTGATGGAGGTCAGTATAGATGGACTAATAGACCAAGTCTCACACACTGCTAGAAGCCGAAATATTTTTTCAGAGCTAGATGAAGAAAAAAATTATATTCAATTTGCAACCTCATGGAGGTCAGTATAGATGGACTAATAGATCAAGTCCCACACACTGCTAGAAGCCGAAATATTTTTTCAAAGCTAGATGCAGAAAAAAATAATATTCAATTTGAAACCTGATGGAGGTCATTATAGATGGACTAATAGAACAAGTCCCACACACTGCTAGAAGCCCAAATATTTTTTCAGAGCTAGATGCAGAAAAAAATTATATTCAATTTGCAACCTGATGGAGGTCAGTATAGATGGACTAATAGACCAAGTCCCACACACTGCTAGAAGCCGAAATATTTTTTCAGAGCTAGATGCAGAAAAAAATTATATTCAATTTGCAACCTGATGGAGGTCAGTATAGATGGACTAATAGACCAAGTCCCACACACTGCTAGAAGCCGAAATATTTTTTCAGAGCTAGATGCAGAAAAAAATTATATTCAATTTGCAACCTGATGGAGGTCAGTATAGATGGACTAATAGACCAAGTCCCACACACTGCTAGAAGCCCAAATATTATTTCAGAGCTAGATGCAGAAAAAAATGATATTCAATTTGCAACCTGATGGAGGTCGTATCGATGGACTAATAGACCAAGTCCCATACACTGCTAGAAGCCGAAATATTTTTTCAGAGCTAGATGCAGAAAAAAATTATATTCAATTTGCAACCTGATGTAGGTCAGTATAGATGGACTAATAGACCAAGTCCCACACACTGCTAGAAGCCGAAATATTTTTTCAGAGCTAGATGCAGAAAAAAATGATATTCAATTTGCAACCTGATGGAGGTCAGTATAGATGGACTAATAGACCAAGTCTCACACACTGCTAGAAGCCGAAATATTTTTTCAGAGCTAGATGCAGAAAAAAATTATATTCAATTTGCAACCTGATGGAGGTCAGTATAGATGGACTAATAGACCAAGTCCCACACACTGCTAGAAGCCGAAATATTTTTTCAAAGCTAGATGCAGAAAAAAATAATATTCAATTTGAAACCTGATGGAGGTCATTATAGATGGACTAATAGAACAAGTCCCACACACTGCTAGAAGCCCAAATATTTTTTCAGAGCTAGATGCAGAAAAAAATTATATTCAATTTGCAACCTGATGGAGGTCAGTATAGATGGACAAATAGACCAAGTCCCACACACTGCTAGAAGCCCAAATATTTTTTCAGAGCTAGATGCAGAAAAAAGTAATATTCAATTTGCAACCTGATGGAGGTCAGTATAGATGGACTAATAGAACAAGTCCCACACACTGCAAGAATCCCAAATATTTTTTCAGAGCTAGATGCAGAAAAAAATGATATTCAATTTGCAACCTGATGGAGGTCAGTATAGATGGACTAATAGACCAAGTCCCACACACTGCTAGAAGCCCAAATATTTTTTCAGAGCTAGTTGCAGAAAAAAATTATATTCAATTTGCAACCTGATGGACGTCAGTATAGATGGACTAGTAGACCAAGTCCCACACACTGCTAGAAGCCGAAATATTTTTTCAGAGCTAGTTGCAGAAAATAATTATATTCAATTTGCAATCTGATGGAGGTCAGTATAGATGGACTAATAGAACAAGTCCCACACACTGCTAGAAGCCCAAATATTTTTTCAGAGCTAGATGCAGAAAAAAATTATATTCAATTTGCAACTTGATGGAGGTCAGTATAGATCCACTAACAGACCAAGTCCCACACACTGCTAGAAGCCAAAATATTTTTTCAGAGCTAGACGCAGAAAAAAATTATATTCAATTTGCAAACTGATGGAAGTCAGTATATATGGACTAATAGACCAAGTCCCACACACTGCTAGAAGCCCAAATATTTTTTCAGAGCTAGATGCAGAAAAAAATTATATTCAATTTGCAACCTGATGGAGGTCAGTATAGATGGACTAATAGAACAAGTCCCACACACTGCTAGAAGCCCAAATATTTTTTCAAAGCTAGATGCAGAAAAAAATTATATTCAATTTGCAACCTGATGGAGGTCAGTATAGATGGACTAATAGAACAAGTCCCACACACTGCTAGAAGCCCAAATATTTTTTCAGAGCTAGATGCAGAAAAAAATTATATTCAATTTGCAACCTGATGGAGGTCAGTATAGATGGAAAAATAGACCAAGTCCCACACACTGCTAGAAGCCCAAATATTTTTTCAGTGTTAGATGCAGAAAAAAGTAATATTCAATTTGCAACCTGATGGAGGTCAGTATAGATGGACTAATAGAACAAGTCCCACACACTGCAAGAATCCCAAATATTTTTTCAGAGCTAGATGCAGAAAAAAATTATATTCAATTTGCAACCTGATGGAGGTCAGTATAGATGGACTAGTAGACCAAGTCCCACACACTGCTAGAAGCCGAAATATTTTTTCAGAGCTAGTTGCAGAAAAAAATTATATTCAGTTTGCAACCTGATGGAGGTCATTATAGATGGACTAATAGAACAAGTCCCACACACTGCTAGAAGCCCAAATATTTTTTCAGAGCTAGATGCAGAAAAAAATGATATTCAATTTGCAACCTGATGGAGGTCAGTATAGATGGACTAATAGACCAAGTCCCACACATTGCTAGAAGCCCAAATATTTTTTCAGAGCTAGATGCAGAAAAAAATTATATTCAATTTGCAACCTGATGGACGTCAGTATAGATGGACTAGTAGACCAAGTCCCACACACTGCTAGAAGCCGAAATATTTTTTCAGAGCTAGTTGCAGAAAAAAATTATATTCAATTTGCAATCTGATGGAGGTCAGTATAGATGGACTAATAGAACAAGTCCCACACACTGCTAGAAGCCCAAATATTTTTTCAGAGCTAGATGCAGAAAAAAATGATATTCAATTTGCAACCTGATGGAGGTCGTATGGATGGACTAATAGACCAAGTCCCATACACTGCTAGAAGCCGAAATATTTTTTCAGAGCTAGATGCAGAAAAAATCATATTCAATTTGCAACCTGATGTAGGTCAGTATAGATGGACTAATAGACCAAGTCCCACACACTGCTAGAAGCCGAAATATTTTTTCAGAGCTAGATGCAGAAAAAAATTATATTCAATTTGCAACCTGATGGAGGTCAGTATAGATGGACTAATAGACCAAGTCCCACACACTGCTAGAAGCCGAAATATTTTTTCAAAGCTAGATGCAGAAAAAAATTATATTCAATTTGCAACCTGATGGAGGTCAGTATAGATGGACTAGTAGACCAAGTCCCACACACTGCTAGAAGCCCAAATATTTTTTCAGAGCTAGTTGCAGAAAAAAATTATATTCAATTTGCAATCTGATGGAGGTCAGTATAGATGGACTAATAGAACAAGTCCCACACACTGCTAGAAGCTCAAATATTTTTTCAGAGCTAGATGCAGAAAAAAATGATATTCAATTTGCAACCTGATGGAGGTCGTATGGATGGACTAATAGACCAAGTCCCATACACTGCTAGAAGCCGAAATATTTTTTCAGAGCTAGATGCAGAAAAAAATTATATTCAATTTGCAACCTGATGTAGGTCAGTATAGATGGACTAATAGAACAAGTCCCACACACTGCTAGAAGCCCAAATATTTTTTCAAAGCTAGATGCAGAAAAAAAATATATTCAATTTGCAACCTGATGGAGGTCAGTATAGATGGACTAATAGAACAAGTTCCACACACTGCTAGAAGCCCAAATATTTTTTCAGAGCTAGATGCAGAAAAAAATTATATTCAATTTGCAACCTGATGGAGGTCAGTATAGATGTACAAATAGACCAAGTCCCACACACTGCTAGAAGCCCAAATATTTTTTCAGAGCTAGATGCAGAAAAAAGTAATATTCAATTTGCAACCTGATGGAGGTCAGTATAGATGGACTATTATAACAAGTCCCACACACTGCAAAAATCCCAAATATTTTTTCAGAGCTAGATGCAGAAAAAAATTATATTCAGTTTGCAACCTGATGGAGGTCAGTATAGATGGACTAATAGAACAAGTCCCACACACTGCTAGAAGCCCAAATATTTTTTCAGAGCTAGATGCAGAAAAAAATGATATTCAATTTGCAATCTGATGGAGGTCAGTATAGATGGACTAATAGACCAAGTCCCACACACTGCTAGAAGCCGAAATATTTTTTCAGAGCTAGATGCAGAAAAAAATTATATTCAATTTGCAACCTGATGGAGGTCAGTATAGATGGACTAATAGACCAAGTCCCACACACTGCTAGAAGCCCAAATATTTTTTCAGAGCTAGATGCAGAAAAAAATTATATTCAATTTGCAACCTGATGGAGGTCAGTATAGATGGACTAATAGACCAAGTCCCACACACTGCTAGAAGCCCAAATATTATTTCAGAGCTAGATGCAGAAAAAAATGATATTCAATTTGCAACCTGATGGAGGTCGTATCGATGGACTAATAGACCAAGTCCCATACACTGCTAGAAGCCGAAATATTTTTTCAGAGCTAGATGCAGAAAAAAATTATATTCAATTTGCAACCTGATGTAGGTCAGTATAGATGGACTAATAGACCAAGTCCCACACACTGCTAGAAGCCGAAATATTTTTTCAGAGCTAGATGCAGAAAAAAATGATATTCAATTTGCAACCTGATGGAGGTCAGTATAGATGGACTAATAGACCAAGTCTCACACACTGCTAGAAGCCGAAATATTTTTTCAGAGCTAGATGCAGAAAAAAATTATATTCAATTTGCAACCTGATGGAGGTCAGTATAGATGGACTAATAGACCAAGTCCCACACACTGCTAGAAGCCGAAATATTTTTTCAAAGCTAGATGCAGAAAAAAATAATATTCAATTTGAAACCTGATGGAGGTCATTATAGATGGACTAATAGAACAAGTCCCACACACTGCTAGAAGCCCAAATATTTTTTCAGAGCTAGATGCAGAAAAAAATTTCATTCAATTTGCAACCTGATGGAGGTCAGTATAGATGGACAAATAGACCAAGTCCAACACACTGCTAGAAGCCCAAATATTTTTTCAGAGCTAGATGCAGAAAAAAGTAATATTCAATTTGCAACCTGATGGAGGTCAGTATAGATGGACTAATAGAACAAGTCCCACACACTGCAAGAATCCCAAATATTTTTTCAGAGCTAGATGCAGAAAAAAATTATATTCAATTTGCAACCTGATGGAGGTCAGTATAGATGGACTAGTAGACCAAGTCCCACACACTGATAGAAGCCGAAATATTTTTTCAGAGCTAGTTGCAGAAAAAAATTATATTCAGTTTGCAACCTGATGCAGGTCATTATAGATGGACTAATAGAACAAGTCCCACACACTGCTAGAAGCCCAAATTTTTTTTCTGAGCTAGATGCAGAAAAAAATGATATTCAATTTGCAACCTGATGGAGGTCAGTATAGATGGACTAATAGACCAAGTCCCACACACTGCTAGAAGCCCAAATATTTTTTCAGAGCTAGATGCAGAAAAAAATTATATTCAATTTGCAACCTGATGGACGTCAGTATAAATGGACTAGTAGACCAAGTCCCACACACTGCTAGAAGCCGAAATATTTTTTCAGAGCTAGTTGCAGAAAATTTTTTTATTCAATTTGCAATCTGATGGAGGTCAGTATAGATGGACTAATAGAACAAGTCCCACACACTGCTAGAAGCCCAAATATTTTTTCAGAGCTAGATGCAGAAAAAAATCATATTCAATTTGCAACCTGATGTAGGTCAGTATAGATGGACTAATAGACCAAGTCCCACACACTGCTAGAAGCCGAAATATTTTTTCAGAGCTAGATGCAGAAAAAAATTATATTCAATTTGCAACCTGATGGAGGTCAGTGTAGATGGACTAATAGACCAAGTCCCACACACTGCTAGAAGCCGAAATATTTTTTCAAAGCTAGATGCAGAAAAAAATTATATTCAATTTGCAACCTGATGGAGGTCAGTATAGATGGACTAGTAGACCAAGTCCCACACACTGCTAGAAGCCCAAATATTTTTTCAGAGCTAGTTGCAGAAAAAAATTATATTCAATTTGCAATCTGATGGAGGTCAGTATAGATGGACTAATAGAACAAGTCCCACACACTGCTAGAAGCCCAAATATTTTTTCAGAGCTAGATGCAGAAAAAAATGATATTCAATTTGCAACCTGATGGAGGTCGTATGGATGGACTAATAGACCAAGTCCCATACACTGCTAGAAGCCGAAAAATTTTTTCAGAGCTAGATGCAGAAAAAAATTATATTCAATTTGCAACCTGATGTAGGTCAGTATAGATGGACTAATAGAACAAGTCCCACACACTGCTAGAAGCCAAAATATTTTTTCAGAGCTAGATGCAGAAAAAAATGATATTCAATTTGCAACCTGATGGAGGTCAGTATAGATGGACTAATAGAACAAGTCCCACACACTGCTAGAAGCCCAAATATTTTTTCAAAGCTAGATGCAGAAAAAAAATATATTCAATTTGCAACCTGATGGAGGTCAGTATAGATGGACTAATTGAACAAGTTCCACACACTGCTAGAAGCCCAAATATTTCTTCAGAGCTAGATGCAGAAAAAAATTATATTCAATTTGCAACCTGATGGAGGTCAGTATAGATGGACTAGTAGACCAAGTCCCACACACTGCTAGAAGCCGAAATATTTTTTCAGAGCTAGTTGCAGAAAAAAATTATATCCAGTTTGCAACCTGATGGAGGTCATTATAGATGGACTAATAGAACAAGTCCCACACACTGCTAGAAGCCCAAATATTTTTTCTGAGCTAGATGCAGAAAAAAATGATATTCAATTTGCAACCTGATGGAGGTCAGTATAGATGGACAAATAGACCAAGTCCCACACACTGCTAGAAGCCCAAATATTTTTTCAGAGCTAGATGCAGAAAAAAATTATATTCAATTTGCAACCTGATGGACGTCAGTATAGATGGACTAGTAGACCAAGTCCCACACACTGCTAGAAGCCGAAATATTTTTTCAGAGCTAGTTGCAGAAAAAAATTATTCAATTTGCAATCTGATGGAGGTCAGTATAGATGGACTAATAGAACAAGTCCCACACACTGCTAGAAGCCCAAATATTTTTTCAGAGCTAGATGCAGAAAAAAATGATATTCAATTTGCAACCTGATGGAGGTCGTATGGATGGACTAATAGACCAAGTCCCATACACTGCTAGAAGCCGAAATATTTTTTCAGAGCTAGATGCAGAAAAAAATTATATTCAATTTGCAACCTGATGTAGGTCAGTATAGATGGACTAATAGACCAAGTCCCACACACTGCTAGAAGCCGAAATATTTTTTCAGAGCTAGATGCAGAAAAAAATGATATTCAATTTGCAACCTGATGGAGGTCAGTATAGATGGACTAATAGACCAAGTCTCACACACTGCTAGAAGCCGAAATATTTTTTCAGAGCTAGATGAAGAAAAAAATTATATTCAATTTGCAACCTCATGGAGGTCAGTATAGATGGACTAATAGATCAAGTCCCACACACTGCTAGAAGCCGAAATATTTTTTCAAAGCTAGATGCAGAAAAAAATAATATTCAATTTGAAACCTGATGGAGGTCATTATAGATGGACTAATAGAACAAGTCCCACACACTGCTAGAAGCCCAAATATTTTTTCAGAGCTAGATGCAGAAAAAAATTATATTCAATTTGCAACCTGATGGAGGTCAGTATAGATGGACTAATAGACCAAGTCCCACACACTGCTAGAAGCCGAAATATTTTTTCAGAGCTAGATGCAGAAAAAAATTATATTCAATTTGCAACCTGATGGAGGTCAGTATAGATGGACTAATAGACCAAGTCCCACACACTGCTAGAAGCCGAAATATTTTTTCAGAGCTAGATGCAGAAAAAAATTATATTCAATTTGCAACCTGATGGAGGTCAGTATAGATGGACTAATAGACCAAGTCCCACACACTGCTAGAAGCCCAAATATTATTTCAGAGCTAGATGCAGAAAAAAATGATATTCAATTTGCAACCTGATGGAGGTCGTATCGATGGACTAATAGACCAAGTCCCATACACTGCTAGAAGCCGAAATATTTTTTCAGAGCTAGATGCAGAAAAAAATTATATTCAATTTGCAACCTGATGTAGGTCAGTACAGATGGACTAATAGACCAAGTCCCACACACTGCTAGAAGCCGAAATATTTTTTCAGAGCTAGATGCAGAAAAAAATGATATTCAATTTGCAACCTGATGGAGGTCAGTATAGATGGACTAATAGACCAAGTCTCACACACTGCTAGAAGCCGAAATATTTTTTCAGAGCTAGATGCAGAAAAAAATTATATTCAATTTGCAACCTGATGGAGGTCAGTATAGATGGACTAATAGACCAAGTCCCACACACTGCTAGAAGCCGAAATATTTTTTCAAAGCTAGATGCAGAAAAAAATAATATTCAATTTGAAACCTGATGGAGGTCATTATAGATGGACTAATAGAACAAGTCCCACACACTGCTAGAAGCCCAAATATTTTTTCAGAGCTAGATGCAGAAAAAAATTATATTCAATTTGCAACCTGATGGAGGTCAGTATAGATGGACAAATAGACCAAGTCCCACACACTGCTAGAAGCCCAAATATTTTTTCAGAGCTAGATGCAGAAAAAAGTAATATTCAATTTGCAACCTGATGGAGGTCAGTATAGATGGACTAATAGAACAAGTCCCACACACTGCAAGAATCCCAAATATTTTTTCAGAGCTAGATGCAGAAAAAAATGATATTCAATTTGCAACCTGATGGAGGTCAGTATAGATGGACTAATAGACCAAGTCCCACACACTGCTAGAAGCCCAAATATTTTTTCAGAGCTAGTTGCAGAAAAAAATTATATTCAATTTGCAACCTGATGGACGTCAGTATAGATGGACTAGTAGACCAAGTCCCACACACTGCTAGAAGCCGAAATATTTTTTCAGAGCTAGTTGCAGAAAAAAATTATATTCAATTTGCAATCTGATGGAGGTCAGTATAGATGGACTAATAGAACAAGTCCCACACACTGCTAGAAGCCCAAATATTTTTTCAGAGCTAGATGCAGAAAAAAATGATATTCAATTTGCAACCTGATGGAGGTCGTATGGATGGACTAATAGACCAAGTCCCATACACTGCTAGAAGCCGAAATATTTTTTCAGAGCTAGATGCAGAAAAAAATCATATTCAATTTGCAACCTGATGTAGGTCAGTATAGATGGACTAATAGACCAAGTCCCACACACTGCTAGAAGCCGAAATATTTTTTCAGAGCTAGATGCAGAAAAAAATTATATTCAATTTGCAACCTGATGGAGGTCAGTGTAGATGGACTAATAGACCAAGTCCCACACACTGCTAGAAGCTGAAATATTTTTTCAAAGCTAGATGCAGAAAAAAATTATATTCAATTTGCAACCTGATGGAGGTCAGTATAGATGGACTAGTAGACCAAGTCCCACACACTGCTAGAAGCCCAAATATTTTTTCAGAGCTAGTTGCAGAAAAAAATTATATTCAATTTGCAATCTGATGGAGGTCAGTATAGATGGACTAATAGAACAAGTCCCACACACTGCTAGAAGCCCAAATATTTTTTCAGAGCTAGATGCAGAAAAAAATGATATTCAATTTGCAACCTGATGGAGGTCGTATGGATGGACTAATAGACCAAGTCCCATACACTGCTAGAAGCCGAAAAAATTTTTCAGAGCTAGATGCAGAAAAAAATTATATTCAATTTGCAACCTGATGTAGGTCAGTATAGATGGACTAATAGACCAAGTCCCACACACTGCTAGAAGCCAAAATATTTTTTCAGAGCTAGATGCAGAAAAAAATGATATTCAATTTGCAACCTGATGGAGGTCAGTATAGATGGACTAATAGAACAAGTCCCACACACTGCTAGAAGCCCAAATATTTTTTCAAAGCTAGATGCAGAAAAAAAATATATTCAATTTGCAACCTGATGGAGGTCAGTATAGATGGACTAATTGAACAAGTTCCACACACTGCTAGAAGCCCAAATATTTTTTCAGAGCTAGATGCAGAAAAAAATTATATTCAATTTGCAACCTGATGGAGGTCAGTATAGATGTACAAATAGACCAAGTCCCACACACTGCTAGAAGCCCAAATATTTTTTCAGAGCTAGATGCAGAAAAAAGTAATATTCAATTTGCAACCTGATGGAGGTCAGTATAGATGGACTATTAGAACAAGTCCCACACACTGCAAGAATCCCAAATATTTTTTCAGAGCTAGATGCAGAAAAAAATTATATTCAGTTTGCAACCTGATGGAGGTCAGTATAGATGGACTAATAGAACAAGTCCCACACACTGCTAGAAGCCCAAATATTTTTTCAGAGCTAGATGCAGAAAAAAATGATATTCAATTTGCAACCTGATGGAGGTCAGTATAGATGGACTAGTAGACCAAGTCCCACACACTGCTAGAAGCCGAAATATTTTTTCAGAGCTAGTTGCAGAAAAAAATTATATCCAGTTTGCAACCTGATGGAGGTCATTATAGATGGACTAATAGAACAAGTCCCACACACTGCTAGAAGCCCAAATATTTTTTCTCAGCTAGATGCAGAAAAAAATGATATTCAATTTGCAACCTGATGGAGGTCAGTATAGATGGACAAATAGACCAAGTCCCACACATTGGTAGAAGCCCAAATATTTTTTCAGAGCTAGATGCAGAAAAAAATTATATTCAATTTGCAACCTGATGGACGTCAGTATAGATGGACTAGTAGACCAAGTCCCACACACTGCTAGAAGCCGAAATATTTTTTCAGAGCTAGTTGCAGAAAAAAATTATTCAATTTGCAATCTGATGGAGGTCAGTATAGATGGACTAATAGAACAAGTCCCACACACTGCTAGAAGCCCAAATATTTTTTCAGAGCTAGATGCAGAAAAAAATGATATTCAATTTGCAACCTGATGGAGGTCGTATGGATGGACTAATAGACCAAGTCCCATGCACTGCTAGAAGCCGAAATATTTTTTCAGAGCTAGATGCAGAAAAAAATGATATTCAATTTGCAACCTGATGGAGGTCAGTATAGATGGACTAATAGACCAAGTCTCACACACTGCTAGAAGCCGAAATATTTTTTCAGAGCTAGATGCAGAAAAAAATTATATTCAATTTGCAACCTGATGGAGGTCAGTATAGATGGACTAATAGACCAAGTCCCACACACTGCTAGAAGCCGAAATATTTTTTCAAAGCTAGATGCAGAAAAAAATAATATTCAATTTGAAACCTGATGGAGGTCATTATAGATGGACTAATAGAACAAGTCCCACACACTGCTAGAAGCCCAAATATTTTTTCAGAGCTAGATGCAAAAAAAAATTATATTCAATTTGCAACCTGATGGAGGTCAGTATAGATGGACTAATAGACCAAGTCCCACACACTGCTAGAAGCCGAAATATTTTTTCAAAGCTAGATGCAGAAAAAAATAATATTCAATTTGAAAGCTGATGGAGGTCATTATAGATGGACTAATAGAACAAGTCCCACACACTGCTAGAAGCCCAAATATTTTTTCAGAGCTAGATGCAGAAAAAAATGATATTCAATTTGCAACCTGATGGAAGTCAGTATAGATGGACTACTAGACCAAGTCCCACACACTGCTAGAAGCCGAAATATTTTTTCAGAGTTAGATGCAGAAAAAAATTATATTCAATTTTGCAACATGATGGAGGTCAGTATAGATGGACTAATAGAACAAGTCCCACACACTGCTAGAAGCCCAAATATTTTTTCAGAGCTAGATGCAGAAAAAAATTATATTCAATTTGCAACCTGATGGAGGTCAGTATAGATGGACTAATAGACCAAGTCCCACACATTGCTAGAAGCCGAAATATTTTTTCAGAACTAGATGCAGAAAAAAATTATATTCAATTTGCAACCTGATGGAGGTCAGTATAGATGGACTTATAGACCAAGTCCCACACACTGCTAGATGCCGAAATATTTTTTCACAGCTAGATGCAGAAAAAAATAATATTCAATTTGCAACCTGATGGAGGTCAGTATAGATGGACTAATAGAACAAGTCCCACACACTGCTAGAAGCCCAAATATTTTTTCAGAGCTAGATGCAGAAAAAAATTATATTCAATTTTCAACCTGATGGAGGTCAGTATAGATGTACAAATAGACCAAGTCCCACACACTGCTAGAAGCCCAAATATTTTTTCAGAGCTAGATGCAGAAAAAAGTAATATTCAATTTGCAACCTGATGGAGGTCAGTATAGATGGACTATTAGAACAAGTCCCACACACTGCAAGAATCCCAAATATTTTTTCAGAGCTAGATGCAGAAAAAAATTATATTCAATTTGCAACCTGATGGAGGTCAGTATAGATGGACTAGTAGACCAAGTCCCACACACTGCTAGAAGCCGAAATATTTTTTCAGAGCTAGTTGCAGAAAAAAATTATATTCAGTTTGCAACCTGATGGAGGTCAGTATAGATGGACTAATAGAACAAGTCCCACACGCTGCTAGAAGCCCAAATATTTTTTCAGAGCTAGATGCAGAAAAAAATAATATTGAATTTGCAACCTGATGGAGGTCAGTATAGATGGACTAATAGACCATATCCCACACACTGCAAGAAGCTGAAATATTTTTTTAGAGCTAGATGCAGAAAAAAATTATATTCAATTTGCAACCTGATGGAGGTCAGTATAGATGGACTAATAGACCAAGTCCCACACACTTCTAGAAGCCCAAATATTTTTTCAGAGCTAGATGCAGAAAAAAATTATATTCAATTTGCAACTTGATGGAGGTCAGTATAGATCGACTAACCGACCAAGTCCCACACACTGCTAGAAGCCAAAATATTTTTTCAGAGCTAGACGCAGAAAAAAATTATATTCAATTTGCAAACTGATGGAAGTCAGTATATATGGACTAATAGACCAAGTCCCACACACTGCTAGAAGCCAAAATATTTTTTCAGAGCTAGATGCAGAAAAAAATTATATTCAATTTGCAACCTGATGGAGGTCAGTATAGATGGACTAATAGAACAAGTCCCACACACTGCTAGAAGCCCAAATATTTTTTCAAAGCTAGATGCAGAAAAAAATTATATTCAATTTGCAACCTGATGGAGGTCAGTATAGATGGACTAATAGAACAAGTCCCACACACTGCTAGAAGCCCAAATATTTTTTCAGAGCTAGATGCAGAAAAAAATTATATTCAATTTGCAACCTGATGGAGGTCAGTATAGATGGACAAATAGACCAAGTCCCACACACTGCTAGAAGCCCAAATATTTTTTCAGAGCTAGATGCAGAAAAAAGTAATATTCAATTTGCAACCTGATGGAGGTCAGTATAGATGGACTAATAGAACAAGTCCCACACGCTGCAAGAATCCCAAATATTTTTTCAGAGCTAGATGCAGAAAAAAATTATATTCAATTTGCAACCTGATGGAGGTCAGTATAGATGGACTAGTAGACCAAGTCCCACACACTGCTAGAAGCCGAAATATTTTTTCAGAGCTAGTTGCAGAAAAAAATTATATTCAGTTTGCAACCTGATGGAGGTCATTATAGATGGACTAATAGAACAAGTCCCACACACTGCTAGAAGCCCAAATATTTTTTCTGAGCTAGATGCAGAAAAAAATGATATTCAATTTGCAACCTGATGGAGGTCAGTATAGATGGACAAATAGACGAAGTCCCACACACTGCTAGAAGCCCAAATATTTTTTCAGAGCTAGATGCAGAAAAAAATTATATTCAATTTGCAACCTGATGGACGTCAGTATATATGGACTAGTAGACCAAGTCCCACACACTGCTAGAAGCCGAAATATTTTTTCAGAGCTAGTTGCAGAAAAAAATTATATTCAATTTGCAATCTGATGGAGGTCAGTATAGATGGACTAATAGAACAAGTCCCACACACTGCTAGAAGCCGAAATATTTTTTCAGAGCTAGATGCAGAAAAAAATGATATTCAATTTGCAACCTGATGGAGGTCGTATGGATGGAATAATAGACGAAGTCCCATACACTGCTAGAAGCCGAAATATTTTTTCAGAGCTAGATGCAGAAAAAAATTATATTCAATTTGCAACCTGATGTAGGTCAGTATAGATGGACTAATAGACCAAGTCCCACACACTGCTAGAAGCTGAAATATTTTTTCAGAGCTAGATGCAGAAAAAAATGATATTCAATTTGCAACCTGATGGAGGTCAGTATAGATGGACTAATAGACCAAGTCTCACACACTGCTAGAAGCCGAAATATTTTTTCTGAGCTAGATGCAGAAAAAAATTATATTCAATTTGCAACCTGATGGAGGTCAGTATAGATGGACTAATAGACCAAGTCCCACACACTGCTAGAAGCCGAAATATTTTTTCAAAGCTAGATGCAGAAAAAAATAATATTCAATTTGAAACCTGATGGAGGTCATTATAGATGGACTAATAGAACAAGTCCCACACACTGCTAGAAGCCCAAATATTTTTTCAGAGCTAGATGCAGAAAAAAATTATATTCAATTTGCAACCTGATGGAGGTCAGTATAGATGGACTAATAGACCAAGTCCCACACACTTCTAGAAGCCCAAATATTTTTTCAGAGCTAGATGCAGAAAAAAATTATATTCAATTTGCAACTTGATGGAGGTCAGTATAGATCGACTAACAGACCAAGTCCCACACACTGCTAGAAGCCAAAATATTTTTTCAGAGCTAGACGCAGAAAAAAATTATATTCAATTTGCAAACTGATGGAAGTCAGTATATATGGACTAATAGACCAAGTCCCACACACTGCTAGAAGCCAAAATATTTTTTCAGAGCTAGATGCAGAAAAAAATTATATTCAATTTGCAACCTGATGGAGGTCAGTATAGATGGACTAATAGAACAAGTCCCACACACTGCTAGAAGCCCAAATATTTTTTCAAAGCTAGATGCAGAAAAAAATTATATTCAATTTGCAACCTGATGGAGGTCAGTATAGATGGACTAATAGAACAAGTCCCACACACTGCTAGAAGCCCAAATATTTTTTCAGAGCTAGATGCAGAAAAAAATTATATTCAATTTGCAACCTGATGGAGGTCAGTATAGATGGACAAATAGACCAAGTCCCACACACTGCTAGAAGCCCAAATATTTTTTCAGAGCTAGATGCAGAAAAAAAGTAATATTCAATTTGCAACCTGATGGAGGTCAGTATAGATGGACTAATAGAACAAGTCCCACACACTGCAAGAATCCCAAATATTTTTTCAGAGCTAGATGCAGAAAAAAATTATATTCAATTTGCAACCTGATGGAGGTCGTATGGATGGACTAATAGACCAAGTCCCATACACTGCTAGAAGCCGAAATATTTTTTCAGAGCTAGATGCAGAAAAAAATTATATTCAATTTGCAACCTGATGTAGGTCAGTATAGATGGACTAATAGACCAAGTCCCACACACTGCTAGAAGCCGAAATATTTTTTCAGAGCTAGATGCAGAAAAAAATGATATTAAATTTGCAATCTGATGGAGGTCAGTATAGATGGACTAATAGACCAAGTCTCACACACTGCTAGAAGCCGAAATATTTTTTCAGAGCTAGATGCAGAAAAAAATTATATTCAATTTGCAACCTGATGGAGGTCAGTATAGATGGACTAATAGACCAAGTCCCACACACTGCTAGAAGCCGAAATATTTTTTCAAAGCTAGATGCAGAAAAAAATAATATTCAATTTGAAACCTGATGGAGGTCATTATAGATGGACTCATAGAACAAGTCCCACACACTGCTAGAAGCCCAAATATTTTTTCAGAGCTAGATGCAGAAAAAAATTATATTCAATTTGCAACCTGATGGAGGTCAGTATAGATGGACTAATAGACCAAGTCCCACACACTGCTAGAAGCCGAAATATTTTTTCAAAGCTAGATGCAGAAAAAAATAATATTCAATTTGAAACCTGATGGAGGTCATTATAGATGGACTAATAGAACAAGTCCCACACACTGCTAGAAGCCCAAATATTTTTTCAGAGCTAGATGCAGAAAAAAATGATATTCAATTTGCAACCTGATGGAAGTCAGTATAGATGGACTACTAGACCAAGTCCCACACACTGCTAGAAGCCGAAATATTTTTTCAGAGTTAGATGCAGAAAAAAATTATATTCAATTTTGCAACATGATGGAGGTCAGTATAGATGGACTAATAGAACAAGTCCCACACACTGCTAGAAGCCCAAATATTTTTTCAGAGCTAGATGCAGAAAAAAATTATATTCAATTTGCTACCTGATGGAGGTCAGTATAGATGGACTAATAGACCAAGTCCCACACATTGCTAGAAGCCGAAATATTTTTTCAGAACTAGATGCAGAAAAAAATTATATTCAATTTGCAACCTGATGGAGGTCAGTATAGATGGATTTATAGACCAAGTCCCACACACTGCTAGATGCCGAAATATTTTTTCACAGCTAGATGCAGAAAAAAATAATATTCAATTTGCAACCTGATGGAGGTCAGTATAGATGGACTAATAGAACAAGTCCCACACACTGCTAGAAGCCCAAATATTTTTTCAGAGCTAGATGCAGAAAAAAATTATATTCAATTTGCAACCTGATGGAGGTCAGTATAGATGTACAAATAGACCAAGTCCCACACACTGCTAGAAGCCCAAATATTTTTTCAGAGCTAGATGCAGAAAAAAGTAATATTCAATTTGCAACCTGATGGAGGTCAGTATAGATGGACTATTAGAACAAGTCCCACACACTGCAAGAATCCCAAATATTTTTTCAGAGCTAGATGCAGAAAAAAATTATATTCAATTTGCAAACTGATGGAGGTCAGTATAGATGGACTAGTAGACCAAGTCCCACACACTGCTAGAAGCCGAAATATTTTTTCAGAGCTAGTTGCAGAAAAAAATTATATTCAGTTTGCAACCTGATGGAGGTCAGTATAGATGGACTAATAGAACAAGTCCCACACGCTGCTAGAAGCCCAAATATTTTTTCAGAGCTAGATGCAGAAAAAAATGATATTCAATTTGCAACCTGATGGAGGTCAGTATAGATGGACTAATAGACCATATCCCACACACTGCTAGAAGCTGAAATATTTTTTTAGAGCTAGATGCAGAAAAAAATTATATTCAATTTGCAACCTGATGGAGGTCAGTATAGATGGACTAATAGACCAAGTCCCACACACTGCTAGAAGCCCAAATATTTTTTCAGAGCTAGATGCAGAAAAAAATTATATTCAATTTGCAACCTGATGGAGGTCAGTATAGATGGACTAATAGACCAAGTCCCACACACTTTTAGAAGCCCAAATATTTTTTCAGAGCTAGATGCAGATAAAAATTATATTCAATTTGCAACTTGATGGAGGTCAGTATAGATCGACTAACCGACCAAGTCCCACACACTGCTAGAAGCCAAAATATTTTTTCAGAGCTAGACGCGGAAAAAAATTATATTCAGTTTGCAAACTGATGGAAGTCAGTATATATGGACTAATAGACCAAGTCCCACACACTGCTAGAAGCCAAAATATTTTTTCAGAGCTAGATGCAGAAAAAAATTATATTCAATTTGCAACCTGATGGAGGTCAGTATAGATGGACTAATAGAACAAGTCCCACACACTGCTAGAAGCCCAAATATTTTTTCAAAGCTAGATGCAGAAAAAAATTATATTCAATTTGCAACCTGATGGAGGTCAGTATAGATGGACTAATAGAACAAGTCCCACACACTGCTAGAAGCCCAAATATTTTTTCAGAGCTAGATGCAGAAAAAAATTATATTCAATTTGCAACCTGATGGAGGTCAGTATAGATGGACAAATAGACCAAGTCCCACACACTGCTGGAAGCCCAAATATTTTTTCAGAGCTAGATGCAGAAAAAAGTAATATTCAATTTGCAACCTGATGGAGGTCAGTATAGATGGACTAATAGAACAAGTCCCACACACTGCAAGAATCCCAAATATTTTTTCAGAGCTAGATGCAGAAAAAAATTATATTCAATTTGCAACCTGATGGAGGTCAGTATAGATGGACTAGTAGACCAAGTCCCACACACTGCTAGAAGCCGAAATATTTTTTCAGAGCTAGTTGCAGAAAAAAATTATATTCAGTTTGCAACCTGATGGAGGTCATTATAGATGGACTAATAGAACAAGTCCCACACACTGCTAGAATCCCAAATATTTTTTCTGAGCTAGATGCAGAAAAAAATGATATTCAATTTGCAACCTGATGGAGGTCAGTATAGATGGACAAATAGACGAAGTCCCACACACTGCTAGAAGCCCAAATATTTTTTCAGAGCTAGATGCAGAAAAAAATTATATTCAATTTGCAACCTGATGGACATCAGTATAGATGGACTAGTAGACCAAGTCCCACACACTGCTAGAAGCCGAAATATTTTTTCAGAGCTAGTTGCAGAAAAAAATTATATTCAATTTGCAATCTGATGGAGGTCAGTATAGATGGACTAATAGAACAAGTCCCACACACTGCTAGAAGCCCAAATATTTTTTCAGAGCTAGATGCAGAAAAAAATGATATTCAATTTGCAACCTGATGGAGGTCGTATGGATGGACTAATAGACCAAGTCCCACACACTGCTAGAAGCCGAAATATTTTTTCAGAGCTAGATGCAGAAAAAAATGATATTCAATTTGCAACCTGATGGAGGTCAGTATAGATGGACTAATAGACCAAGTCTCACACACTGCTAGAAGCCGAAATATTTTTTCAGAGCTAGATGCAGAAAAAAATTATATTCAATTTGCAACCTGATGGAGGTCAGTATAGATGGACTTATAGACCAAGTCCCACACACTGCTAGAAGCCGAAATATTTTTTCAAAGCTAGATGCAGAAAAAAATAATATTCAATTTGAAACCTGATGGAGGTCATTATAGATGGACTAATAGAACAAGTCCCACACACTGCTAGAAGCCCAAATATTTTTTCAGAGCTAGATGCAGAAAAAAATTATATTCAATTTGCAACCTGATGGAGGTCAGTATAGATGGACTAATAGAGCAAGTCCCACACACTTCTAGAAGCCCAAATATTTTTTCAGAGCTAGATGCAGAAAAAAATTATATTCAATTTGCAACTTGATGGAGGTCAGTATAGATCGACTAACAGACCAAGTCCCACACACTGCTAGAAGCCAAAATATTTTTTCAGAGCTAGACGCAGAAAAAAATTATATTCAATTTGCAAACTGATGGAAGTCAGTATATATGGACTAATAGACCAAGTCCCACACACTGCTAGAAGCCAAAATATTTTTTCAGAGCTAGATGCAGAAAAAAAGTATATTCAATTTGCAACCTGATGGAGGTCAGTATAGATGGACTAATAGAACAAGTCCCACACACTGCTAGAAGCCCAAATATTTTTTCAAAGCTAGATGCAGAAAAAAATTATATTCAATTTGCAACCTGATGGAGGTCAGTATAGATGGACTAATAGAACAAGTCCCACACACTGCTAGAAGCCCAAATATTTTTTTCAGAGCTAGATGCAGAAAAAAATTATATTCAATTTGCAACCTGATGGAGGTCAGTATAGATGGACAAATAGACCAAGTCCCACACACTGCTAGAAGCCCAAATATTTTTTCAGAGCTAGATGCAGAAAAAAGTAATATTCAATTTGCAACCTGATGGAGGTCAGTATAGATGGACTAATAGAACAAGTCCCACACACTGCAAGAATCCCAAATATTTTTTCAGAGCTAGATGCAGAAAAAAATTATATTCAATTTGCAACCTGATGGAGGTCAGTATAGATGGACTAGTAGACCAAGTCCCACACACTGCTAGAAGCCGAAATATTTTTTCAGAGCTAGTTGCAGAAAAAAATTATATTCAGTTTGCAACCTGATGGAGGTCATTATAGATGGACTAATAGAACAAGTCCCACACACTGCTAGAAGCCCAAATATTTTTTATGAGCTAGATGCAGAAAAAAATGATATTCAGTTTGCAACCTGATGGAGGTCAGTATAGATGGACAAATAGACCAAGTCCCACACACTGCTAGAAGCCCAAATATTTTTTCAGAGCTAGATGCAGAAAAAAATTATATTCAATTTGCAACCTGATGGACGTCAGTATATATGGACTAGTAGACCAAGTCCCACACACTGCTAGAAGCCGAAATATTTTTTCAGAGCTAGTTGCAGAAAAAAATTATATTCAATTTGCAATCTGATGGAGGTCAGTATAGATGGACTAATAGAACAAGTCCCACACACTGCTAGAAGCCCAAATATTTTTTCAGAGCTAGATGCAGAAAAAAATGATATTCAATTTGCAACCTGATGGAGGTCGTATGGATGGACTAATAGACCAAGTCCCATACACTGCAAGAAGCCGAAATATTTTTTCAGAGCTAGATGCAGAAAAAAATTATATTCAATTTGCAACCTGATGGAGGTCAGTATAGATGGACTAATAGACCAAGTCCCACACACTGCTAGAAGCCGAAATATTTTTTCAAAGCTAGATGCAGAAAAAAATAATATTCAATTTGAAACCTGATGGAGGTCATTATAGATGGACTAATAGAACAAGTCCCACACACTTCTAGAAGCCGAAATATTTTTTCAGAGCTAGATGCAGAAAAAAATTATATTCAATTTGCAACCTGATGGAGGTCAGTATAGATGGACTAATAGACCACGTCCCACACATTGCTAGAAGCCGAAATATTTTTTCAGAGCTAGTTGCAGAAAAAAATTATATTCAATTTGCAATCTGATGGAGGTCAGTATAGATGGACTAATAGAACAAGTCCCACACACTGCTAGAAGCCCAAATATTTTTTCAGAGCTAGATGCAGAAAAAAATGATATTCAATTTGCAACCTGATGGAGGTCGTATGGATGGACTAATAGACCAAGTCCCACACACTGCTAGAAGCCGAAATATTTTTTCAGAGCTAGATGCAGAAAAAAATGATATTCAATTTGCAACCTGATGGAGGTCAGTATAGATGGACTAATAGACCAAGTCTCACACACTGCTAGAAGCCGAAATATTTTTTCAGAGCTAGATGCAGAAAAAAATTATATTCAATTTGCAACCTGATGGAGGTCAGTATAGATGGACTTATAGACCAAGTCCCACACACTGCTAGAAGCCGAAATATTTTTTCAAAGCTAGATGCAGAAAAAAATAATATTCAATTTGAAACCTGATGGAGGTCATTATAGATGGACTAATAGAACAAGTCCCACACATTGCTAGAAGCCCAAATATTTTTTCAGAGCTAGATGCAGAAAAAAATTATATTCAATTTGCAACCTGATGGAGGTCAGTATAGATGGACTAATAGAGCAAGTCCCACACACTTCTAGAAGCCCAAATATTTTTTCAGAGCTAGATGCAGAAAAAAATTATATTCAATTTGCAACTTGATGGAGGTCAGTATAGATCGACTAACAGACCAAGTCCCACACACTGCTAGAAGCCCAAATATTTTTTCAGAGCTAGACGCAGAAAAAAATTATATTCAATTTGCAAACTGATGGAAGTCAGTATATATGGACTAATAGACCAAGTCCCACACACTGCTAGAAGCCAAAATATTTTTTCAGAGCTAGATGCAGAAAAAAAGTATATTCAATTTGCAACCTGATGGAGGTCAGTATAGATGGACTAATAGAACAAGTCCCACACACTGCTAGAAGCCCAAATATTTTTTCAAAGCTAGATGCAGAAAAAAATTATATTCAATTTGCAACCTGATGGAGGTCAGTATAGATGGACTAATAGAACAAGTCCCACACACTGCTAGAAGCCCAAATATTTTTTTCAGAGCTAGATGCAGAAAAAAATTATATTCAATTTGCAACCTGATGGAGGTCAGTATAGATGGACAAATAGACCAAGTCCCACACACTGCTAGAAGCCCAAATATTTTTTCAGAGCTAGATGCAGAAAAAAGTAATATTCAATTTGCAACCTGATGGAGGTCAGTATAGATGGACTAATAGAACAAGTCCCACACACTGCAAGAATCCCAAATATTTTTTCAGAGCTAGATGCAGAAAAAAATTATATTCAATTTGCAACCTGATGGAGGTCAGTATAGATGGACTAGTAGACCAAGTCCCACACACTGCTAGAAGCCGAAATATTTTTTCAGAGCTAGTTGCAGAAAAAAATTATATTCAGTTTGCAACCTGATGGAGGTCATTATAGATGGACTAATAGAACAAGTCCCACACACTGCTAGAAGCCCAAATATTTTTTATGAGCTAGATGCAGAAAAAAATGATATTCAGTTTGCAACCTGATGGAGGTCAGTATAGATGGACAAATAGACCAAGTCCCACACACTGCTAGAAGCCCAAATATTTTTTCAGAGCTAGATGCAGAAAAAAATTATATTCAATTTGCAACCTGATGGACGTCAGTATATATGGACTAGTAGACCAAGTCCCACACACTGCTAGAAGCCGAAATATTTTTTCAGAGCTAGTTGCAGAAAAAAATTATATTCAATTTGCAATCTGATGGAGGTCAGTATAGATGGACTAATAGAACAAGTCCCACACACTGCTAGAAGCCCAAATATTTTTTCAGAGCTAGATGCTGAAAAAAATGATATTCAATTTGCAACCTGATGGAGGTCGTATGGATGGACTAATAGACCAAGTCCCATACACTGCAAGAAGCCGAAATATTTTTTCAGAGCTAGATGCAGAAAAAAATTATATTCAATTTGCAACCTGATGGAGGTCAGTATAGATGGACTAATAGACCAAGTCCCACACACTGCTAGAAGCCGAAATATTTTTTCAAAGCTAGATGCAGAAAAAAATAATATTCAATTTGAAACCTGATGGAGGTCATTATAGATGGACTAATAGAACAAGTCCCACACACTTCTAGAAGCCGAAATATTTTTTCAGAGCTAGATGCAGAAAAAAATTATATTCAATTTGCAACCTGATGGAGGTCAGTATAGATGGACTAATAGACCACGTCCCACACATTGCTAGAAGCCGAAATATTTTTTCAGAGCTAGATGCAGAAAAAAATTATATTCAATTTGCAACCTGATGGAGGTCAGTATAGATGGACTAATAGACCAAGTCCCACACACTGCTAGATGCCGAAATATTTTTTCACAGCTAGATGCAGAAAAAAATAATATTCAATTTGCAACCTGATGGAGGTCAGTATAGATGGACTAATAGAACAAGTCCCACACACTGCTAGAAGCCCAAATATTTTTTCAGAGCTAGATGCAGAAAAAAATGATATTCAATTTGCAACCTGATGGAGGTCAGTATAGATGGACTAATAGACCAAGTCCCACACACTTCTAGAAGCCCAAATATTTTTTCAGAGCTAGATGCAGAAAAAAATTATATTCAATTTGCAACTTGATGGAGGTCAGTATAGATGGACTAACAGACCAAGTCCCACACACTGCTAGAAGTCAAAATATTTTTTCAGAGCTAGACGCAGAAAAAAATTATATTCAATTTGCAACCTGATGGAAGTCAGTATAGATGGACTACTAGACCAAGTCCCACACACTGCTAGAAGACAAAATATTTTTTCAGAGCTAGATGCAGAAAAAAATTATATTCAATTTGCAACCTGATGGAGGTCAGTATAGATGGACTAATAGAACAAGTCCCACACACTGCTAGAAGCCCAAATATTTTTTCAAAGCTAGATGCAGAAAAAAATTATATTCAATTTGCAACCTGATGGAGGTCAGTATAGATGGACTAATAGAACAAGTTCCACACACTGCTAGAAGCCCAAATATTTTTTCAGAGCTAGATGCAGAAAAAAATTATATTCAATTTGCAACCTGATGGAGGTCAGTATAGATAGACTAATAGACCAAGTCCCACACACTGCTAGAAGCCCAATTTTTTTTTTCAGAGCTAGGTGCAGAAAAAAATTATATTCAATTTGCAACCTTATGGATGTCAGTATAAATGGATTAATAGAACAAGTCCCACACACTGCTAGAAGCCGAAATATTTTTTCAGAGCTAGATGCAGAAAAAATTATATTCAATTTTCAACCTGATGGGGGTCAGTATAGATGGACTAATAGAACAAGTCCCACACACTGCTAGAAGCCGAAATATTTTTTCAGAGTTAGATGCAGAAAAAAATTATATTCAATTTGCAACCTGATGGAGGTCAGTATAGATGGACTAGCAGACCAAGTCCCACACACTGCTTGAAGCCGAAATATTTTTTCAGAGCTAGTTGCAGAAAAAAATTATATTCAATTTGCAACCTGATGGAGGTCAGTATAGATGGACTAATAGAACAAGTCCCACACACTGCTAGAAGCCGAAATATTTTTTCAGAGCTAGATCCAGTAAAAAATTATATTCAATTTGCAACCTGATGGAGGTCAGTATAGATGGACTAGGAGACCAAGTCCCACACACTGCTAGAAGCCCAAATATTTTTTCAGAGCTAGTTGCAGAAGAAAATTATATTCAATTTGCAATCTGATGGAGGTCAGTATAGATGGACTAATAGAACAAGTCCCACACACTGCTAGAAGCCCAAATATTTTTTCAGAGCTAGATGCAGAAAAAAATTATATTCAATTTGCAACCTGATGGAGGTCGTATGGATGGACTAATAGACCAAGTCCCATACACTGCTAGAAGCCGAAATATTTTTTCAGAGCTAGATGCAGAAAAAAATTATATTCAATTTGCAACCTGATGTAGGTCAGTATAGATGGACTAATAGACCAAGTCCCACACACTGCTAGAAGCCAAAATATTTTTTCAGAGCTAGATGCAGAAAAAAATGATATTCAATTTGCAACCTGATGGAGGTCAGTATAGATGGACTAATAGACCAAGTCTCACACACTGCTAGAAGCCGAAATATTTTTTCAGAGCTAGATGCAGAAAAAAATTATATTCAATTTGCAACCTGATGGAGGTCAGTATAGATGGACTAATAGACCAAGTCCCACACACTGCTAGAAGCCGAAATATTTTTTCAAAGCTAGATGCAGAAAAAAATAATATTCAATCTGAAACTTGATGGAGGTCATTATAGATGGACTAATAGAACAAGTCCCACACACTGCTAGAAGCCCAAATATTTTTTCAGAGCTAGATGCAGAAAAAAATTATATTCAATTTGCAACCTGATGGAGGTCAGTATAGATGGACTAATAGACCAAGTCCCACACAGTGCTAGAAGCCCAAATATTTTTTCAGAGCTAGATGCAGAAAAAAATTATATTCAATTTGCAACTTGATGGAGGTCAGTATAGATGGACTAACAGACCAAGTCCCACACACTGCTAGAAGCCGAAATATTTTTTCAGAGCTAGATGCAGAAAAAAATGATATTCAATTTGCAACCTGATGGAAGTCAGTATAGATGGACTACTAGACCAAGTCCCACACACTGCTAGAAGCCGAAATATTTTTTCAGAGCTAGATGCAGAAAAAAATTATATTCAATTTGCAACCTGATGGAGGTCAGTATAGATGGACTAATAGAACAAGTCCCACACACTGCTAGAAGCCCAAATATTTTTTCAGAGCTAGATGCAGAAAAAAATGATATTCAATTTGCAACCTGATGGAGGTCAGTATAGATGGACTAATAGACCAAGTCCCACACATTGCTAGAAGCCGAAATATTTTTTCAGAGCTAGATGCAGAAAAAAATTATATTCAATTTGCAACCTGATGGAGGTCAGTATAGATGGACTAATAGACCAAGTCTCACACACTGCTAGAAGCCGAAATATTTTTTCAGAGCTAGATGCAGAAAAAAATTATATTCAATTTGCAACCTGATGGAGGTCAGTATAGATGGACTAATAGACCAAGTCCCACACACTGCTAGAAGCCGAAATATTTTTTCAAAGCTAGATGCAGAAAAAAATAATATTCATTCTGAAACCTGATGGAGGTCATTATAGATGGACTAATAGAACAAGTCCCACACACTGCTAGAAGCCCAAATATTTTTTCAGAGCTAGATGCAGAAAAAAATTATATTCAATTTGCAACCTGATGGAGGTCAGTATAGATGGACTAATAGAACAAGTCCCACACAGTGCTAGAAGCCCAAATATTTTTTCAGAGCTAGATGCAGAAAAAAATTATATTCAATTTGCAACTTGATGGAGGTCAGTATAGATGGACTAACAGACCAAGTCCCACACAGTGCTAGAAGCCGAAATATTTTTTCAGAGCTAGATGCAGAAAAAAATTATATTCAATTTGCAACCTGATGGAAGTCAGTATAGATGGACTACTAGACCAAGTCCCACACACTGCTAGAAGCCGAAATATTTTTTCAGAGCTAGATGCAGAAAAAAATTATATTCAATTTGCAACCTGATGGAGGTCAGTATAGATGGACTAATAGAACAAGTCCCACACACTGCTAGAAGCCCAAATATTTTTTCAGAGCTAGATGCAGAAAAAAATGATATTCAATTTGCAACCTGATGGAGGTCAGTATAGATGGACTAATAGACCAGGTCCCACACATTGCTAGAAGCCGAAATATTTTTTCAGAGCTAGATGCAGAAAAAAATTATATTCAATTTGCAACCTGATGGAGGTCAGTATAGATGGACTAATAGACCAAGTCCCACACACTGCTAGATGCCGAAATATTTTTTCAGAGCTAGATGCAGAAAAAAATAATATTCAATTTGCAACCTGATGGAGGTCAGTATAGATGGACTAATAGACCAAGTCCCACACACTGCTAGATGCCGAAATATTTTTTCAGAGCTAGATGCAGAAAAAAATAATATTCAATTTGCAACCTGATGGAGGTCAGTATAGATGGACTAATAGAACAAGTCCCACACACTGCTAGAAGCCCAAATATTTTTTCAGAGCTAGATGCAGAAAAAAATTATATTCAATTTGCAACCTGATGGAGGTCAGTATAGATGGACTAATAGCCCAAGTCCCACACACTGCTAGAAGCCGAAATATTTTTTCAAAGCTAGATGCAGAAAAAAATAATATTCAATCTGAAACCTTTTGGAGGTCATTATAGATGGACTAATAGAACAAGTCCCACACACTGCTAGAAGCCCAAATATTTTTTCAGAGCTAGATGCAGAAAAAAATTATATTCAATTTGCAACCTGATGGAGGTCAGTATAGATGGACTAATAGACCAAGTCCCACACACTGCTAGAAGCCCAAATATTTTTTCAGAGCTAGATGCAGAAAAAAATTATATTCAATTTGCAACTTGATGGAGGTCAGTATAGATGGACTAACAGACCAAGTCTCACACACTGCTAGAAGACGAAATATTTTTTCAGAGCTAGATGCAGAAAAAAATGATATTCAATTTGCAACCTGATGGAAGTCAGTATAGATGGACTACTAGACCAAGTCCCACACACTGCTAGAAGCCGAAATATTTTTTCAGAGCTAGATGCAGAAAAAAATTATATTCAATTTGCAACCTGATGGAGGTCAGTATAGATGGACTAATAGAACAAGTCCCACACACTGCTAGAAGCCCAAATATTTTTTCAGAGCTAGATGCAGAAAAAAATGATATTCAATTTGCAACCTGATGGAGGTCAGTATAGATGGACTAATAGACCAAGTCCCACACATTGCTAGAAGCCGAAATATTTTTTCAGAGCTAGATGCAGAAAAAAATTATATTCAATTTGCAACCTGATGGAGGTCAGTATAGATGGACTAATAGACCAAGTCTCACACACTGCTAGAAGCCGAAATATTTTTTCAGAGCTAGATGCAGAAAAAAATTATATTCAATTTGCAACCTGATGGAGGTCAGTATAGATGGACTAATAGACCAAGTCCCACACACTGCTAGAAGCCGAAATATTTTTTCAAAGTTAGATGCAGAAAAAAATAATATTCATTCTGAAACCTGATGGAGGTCATTATAGATGGACTAATAGAACAAGTCCCACACACTGCTAGAAGCCCAAATATTTTTTCAGAGCTAGATGCAGAAAAAAATTATATTCAATTTGCAACCTGATGGAGGTCAGTATAGATGGACTAATAGAACAAGTCCCACACACTGCTAGAAGCCGAAATATTTTTTCAGAGCTAGATGCAGAAAAAAATGATATTCAATTTGCAACCTGATGGAAGTCAGTATAGATGGACTACTAGACCAAGTCCCACACACTGCTAGAAGCCGAAATATTTTTTCAGAGCTAGATGCAGAAAAAAATTATATTCAGTTTGCAACCTGATGGAGGTCAGTATAGATGGACTAATAGAACAAGTCCCACACACTGCTAGAAGCCCAAATATTTTTTCAGAGCTAGATGCAGAAAAAAATGATATTCAATTTGCAACCTGATGGAGGTCAGTATAGATGGACTAATAGACCAAGTCCCACACACTGCTAGAAGCCGAAATATTTTTTCAGAGCTAGATGCAGAAAAAAATTATATTCAATTTGCAACCTGATGGAGGTCAGTATAGATGGACTAATAGACCAAGTCCCACACACTGCTAGAAGCCCAAATATTTTTTCAGAGCTAGATGCAGAAAAAAATTATATTCAATTTGCAACCTGATGGAGGTCAGTATAGATGGACTAATAGACCAAGTCCCACACACTTCTAGAAGCCCAAATATTTTTTCAGAGCTAGATGCAGAAAAAAATGATATTCAATTTGCAACCTGATGGAGGTCAGTATAGATGGACTAGTAGACCAAGTCAAACACACTGCTAGAAGCCCAAATATTTTTTCAAAGCTAGTTGCAGAAAAAAATTATATTCAATTTGCAATCTGATGGAGGTCAGTATAGATGGACTAATAGAACAAGTCCCACACACTGCTAGAAGCCCAAATATTTTTTCAGAGCTAGATGCAGAAAAAAATGATATTCAATTTGCAACCTGATGGAGGTCGTATGGATGGACTAATAGACCAAGTCCCATACACTGCTAGAAGCCGAAATATTTTTTCAGAGCTAGATGCAGAAAAAAATTATATTCAATTTGCAACCTGATGTAGGTCAGTATAGATGGACTAATAGACCAAGTCCCACACACTGCTAGAAGCCAAAATATTTTTTCAGAGCTAGATGCAGAAAAAAATTATATTCAATTTGCAACCTGATGGAGGTCAGTATAGATGGACTAATAGACCAAGTCTCACACACTGCTAGAAGCCAAAATATTTTTTCAGAGCTAGATGCAGAAAAAAATTATATTCAATTTGCAACCTGATGGAAGTCAGTATAGATGGACTAATAGAACAAGTCCCACACACTGCTAGAAGCCCAAATATTTTTTCAGAGCTAGATGCAGAAAAAAATTATATTCAGTTTGCAACCTGATGGAGGTCAGTATAGATGGACTAATAGAACAAGTCCCACACACTGCTAGAAGCCGAAATATTTTTTCAGAGCTAGATGCAGAAAAAAATTATATTCAATTTGCAACCTGATGGAGGTCAGTATAGATGGACTAACAGACCAAGTCCCACACACTGCTAGAAGCCGAAATATTTTTTCAGAGCTATATGCAGAAAGAAATAATATTCAATTTGCAACCTGATGGAGGTCAGTATAGATGGACTAATAGACCAAGTCCCACACACTGCTAGAAGCCCAAATATTTTTTCAGAGCTAGATGCAGAAAAAAATTATATTCAATTTGCAACCTGATGGAGGTCAGTATAGATGGACTAATAGAATAAGTCCCACACACTGCTAGAGGCCGAAATATTTTTTCAGAGCTAGATGCAGAAAAAAATTATATTCAATTTGCAACCTGATGGAGGTCAGTATAGATGGACTAACAGACCAAGTCCCACACACTGCTAGAAGCCGAAATATTTTTTCAGAGCTATATGCAGAAAGAAATAATATTCAATTTGCAACCTGATGGAGGTCAGTATAGATCGACTAATAGACCAAGTCCCACACACTGCTAGAAGCCCAAATATTTTTTCAGAGCTAGATGCAGAAAAAAATTATATTCAATTTGCAACCTGGTGGAGGTTAGTATAGATGGACTAATAGAATGATGCTATTCCCAAAAGGTTTTACTTCACTAGGTGCAGTAAAAAAATTGGTATTCTATACACAGGTGGTGCAGCTCGCAACACAGATACTCTACTCCACTGACTAACACACTCTGCAATAGGCCAAAAAGGATTAGCTTTGCTAGATTTAGGCAAATGGTGTGAAAAAAACTTGCACAGCACTGGCACAGACCTGCCTGGCAAAAACTGATAGGAAGTGATGTAACTTAGTCCTGAAAAGGACTGCAATTACAATTAGTCTTTACTCCCAACCTTTCTATTTAAGAGCACAGACCTGCCTTATAAAAGTCATAGGAAATGCTGTAACCTAGTCCTTAAAAGGACTTCAATTACAACTATTCCCTACTCCCAAGCTATCTGTAGATTTGTGCGAAAATTGGCTTGAAATTAACAAGGTATAGCGCACACAGCAACAGCGGTGCCGTCTAACACGCAGCTGCAGCAGTGAGAAAATGGTGGCGACGGGGAAAATGGCTGAGTCTTATAGGGCAAGGACATGTGACATACACTGCCAATGACACATGCCCTTGATTGTGTGAAAAAAAGCAGTTCGCTCCGTGTGTGCGCTGCTGATAGGCTGACAGATTGCACCTCCCCACTGTAAATGTGGGAAAGAGAAAAAAAATGGAGATCTTCATTATTCCTGCAGAGATCCATCCCCTGCCCCTCCCCCCACCCCGCTGTACACTCAAACTGCGTATTAACATTAATTTTCATCATTACTGAGAAAAAATCCAGTTATGATTTTGCTGCACGAACAGTTATCGAACATAACCTCGAACAGCCGAATTTTTTTCAAATCATTCGTGTTCGCCGAACGGCTCGAACACCGCCCAAAACAGCTCGAATTTGAGATTGGCGAACAGTTCGAGTCGAACAACGCTCATCTCTACTCAACACTAATGCTGATCTCTCTCTCTCTTGATGTCAGCCCATCTGGTTGTTTACCTATACATAGCACAGTCGGTGAGTTATTATGTTTCACTTGTTAGAGCTCACCATATTGTATAATGCTGTTTCTCTGTTCTACATGTTTTTTTATCAAGTAGTCTTCTGCCATTATAGTTATTTATGTATTCACCATGTTGTGCAATTACATTGTGTGTCCTGTACCAAATGTAATGCTATGTATCTCAGATATGCTGTATGTTGTACTGAGTACTTTTATTTGTTTTTTGTAGTTTTACACTGATCCTATCAATAAAAGTTTTAAAGGACCCCCTGCATCCACCTCAGTGCATCCATAGGAAAGAGTTTAGCTGTCTCTCAACTCGTTCTTCTTAAGCACAGAGTGAGGGTGCCAGAACATGTCGTGTGGACAAATTTTCTTTTATTTCTTTATGGTAATGCATTCTTCCAGGCTCTGGGGTATACAGTGCCTGGAAGAAAACTCTGCCTCTGGTCTTCATTTGCGTACCACGTCCCCCCCATCAGCATCACAGGACCCTTTTGCATTTTGGTCTTCAAAAATGGAAGAGTGGCCTGAGCTCGTCTATCATGCCTTGAAGATTTTGTCATTCCTGGCAGCCAACGTTCTCTCAGAATATGTCTTCAGCGCTGCTGGTGGTGTTCTGACAGATAAGCGCATCTGGCTGTCCCCTGAAAGTGTAGACCGCTCAACTTTCATCAAGATGAATAAGTCATGGATCTGCAATTACTTTTCTATCCCAGTCACATACTGGGCTCACTAGGCAATGGTGTCGTTTTTAGTGTGCTGCATTGATCTCGCGTTATTGCAGTCTGTGACACCTTTAACATGGCTTCTGTACCTGCTGTTGCTACTGCTGCTGATGTTGTTACTAGCAATTTTTTTGAAATGTGGAGACTCCAAGTTGCGTTTCCATCTGGTGGGGTGCCTGTAGTGGAAGGGGTGCCAGAACCCCATTATACTAATTCTACTCTGGGAAAATGAATGCCACTTTAGTTGTGTATGCCCCTAATTTTTGGAAATGTTTGGTCTACAAGTTGGGTCTCCTTCAAGTGTGTTGCCTGAATTTGGCAAGATTCTCAGAGCACCAGGCTTACACCTGTCACTCATCCACCTGTTACTGATCAATGTTTAAGCTAGGAATGCTGGTCCAAGCCTTGTCCCAGAACCTGTCACATGCATCCATTATGCGCAATTATACTATTTGTACTCTGAGTCAGTTGGGCAGTTGGAGAGTTGTGATGCGGAGGAAACAAAGGTAATTGGGGTGCCACCTCTGAGGACTGTACTGTGTGTGATGTTAAAATGGAGGAAGAGGAGGAGAGGCCACTTGATGCAGCTCTTGGATCCTTTGGAGCACATGCACTTTCTAGCCCTCATCTATAAGCTGTCCCGCTGTGCGGCTGCCAAAGAAAAGAAGTCGAGTAGCCCATCCAGTAACAGAAGTTGTCAGTTGTCTTTGGATAGAACGAGATGGTGTTTGTTTAGTAGTGCTTTCAGCAACATTACCACCTACCCCACGTGCACCTTGAACACCAAGCCTATTTGCCCTTCCACCACGACCTTGTTTTTTCCCCACTCATGTTGAATGTACCCTTCCCCTCTTTTAACCAGTTGTTTCACAACCCTAGGCCCAGACCTGTCAGTAACCTGTCACTAAATTAACAATCAGTACTTATTTGCTGAGATATGTGGCTGGACCACACAATTAGCACAATGGATTTAGATGCTGAAATGTGGACCGGTGTCTGGAACACACTATTAGCACAAAGGATTTCGATTCTGAAATGTGGACTGGTGTCTGGACCACACTATTAGCACAAAGGATTTAGATTCTGATATGTGGACTGATGTCTGGACCACACTATTAGCACAAAGGATTTAGATTCTGAAATATGGACTGGTGTCTGGACCACACTATTAGCACAAAGGATTTAGATTCTGATGTGTGGACTGGAGTCTGGACCACACTATTAGCAAAAAGGATTAATATGCTGGAAGGACGATTTCACACAGGATCCTATCTATGTAAACTAGCTGACAATAAACCACCTAGATAACTATCTGAGTACTTGCAGGAGCAGCCTCTCTGTGCTGTTACACTGACATAATGGCATCAAAACAACATGTCAGCTTTTTATATGGAGAGGGACATGTGTCTTTGGCAGCCAATGACACAAGTCCTTGTCAGACAGAATCTCCACACATTAAGTAAAAAAAACTAGTGGAAACTAGATCATTTACCGAACTTTGGCCAAATTTTGCTAATTTTGAGGAAAATGCTCAGGAATCTGAACACTAATCCGAAAGTGCAATATTTGTGCCAACTTTGAGATTGGCGAACGTTTTCCAAACAAGTTTGCTCATCTCTACTTGGCACATATGGCAGACTTTATGTACCTTTCGTGCACTACTTTTCTATACATTTTAAAAAAGAAATTGAAAAACTGGAGCAAGTTCAGAGAAAAGCTGCCATAAAGGTGACCGGTCTGCAATCAAGGTCCTATGAGGAACGGTTAGAGGATTTGGGAATGTTTAGCTTTCAAAAGAGAAGACTGAGAGGAGAATTAATGTCTTAGGTCTCCTTTTTTTCCCTATATTCCAGTCACTTGCTTCCCTTTTTTTTATGAGCATTTAGTGTCTCTAGTGTATTTATACTCCTCAGGTTTCTTTTCCCTTATACAGTTAGGTCCATATATATTTGGACAGAGACAACATTTTTCTAATTTTGGTTCTAGACATTACCACAATGAATTTTAAATCAAACAATTCAGATGCTGTTGAAGTTCAGACTTTCAGCTTTCATTTGAGGGTATCCATATTAAAACTGGATGAAGGGTTTAGGAGTTTCAGCTCCTTAACATGTGCCACCCTGTTTTTAAAGGGACCAAAAGTAATTGGACAATTGACTCCAAGGCTATTTCATGGACAGGTGTGGGCAATCCCTTCGTTATGTCATTCTCAATTAAGCAGATAGAAGGCCTGGAGTTGATTTGAGGTGTGGTGCTTGCATTTGGAAGGTTTTGCTGTGAAGTAAACATGCGGTCAAAGGAGCTCTCCATGCAGGTGAAACAAGCCATTCTTAAGCTGCAAAAACAGAAAAAACCCATCCGAGAAATTGCTACAATATTAGGAGTGGCAAAATCTACAGTTTGGTACATCCTGAGAAAGAAAGAAAGCACTGGTGAACTCATCAATGCAAAAAGACCTGGGCGCCCACGGAAGACAACAGTGGTGGATGATCGCAGAATAATCTCCATGGTGAAGAGAAACCCCTTCACAACAGCCAACCAAGTGAACAACACTCTCCAGGAGGTAGGCGTATCAATATCCAAATCTACCATAAAGAGAATACTGCATGAAAGTAAGTACAGAGGGTTCACTGCATGGTGCAAGCCACTCATAAGCATCAAGAATAAAAAGGCTAGACTGGACTTTGCTAAAAAACATCTAAAAAAGCCAGCACAGTTCTGGAAGAACATTCTTTGGACAGATGAAACCAAGATCAACCTCTACCAGAATGATGGAAAGAGAAAAGTATGGCAAAGGCGTGGTACAGCTCATGATCCAAAGCATACCACATCATCTGTAAAACACAGCGGAGGCAGTGTGATGGCTTGGGCATGCATGACTGCCAGTGGCACTGGATCACTAGTGTTAATTGATGTTGTGACACAGGACAGAAGCAGCCGAATGAATTCTGATGTCTTCAGAGCCATACTGTGTGCTTAGATCCAGCCAATTGCAGCCAAACTGATTGGTCGTCATTTCATACTACAGATGGACAATGACCCAAAACATAAAGCCAAAGCAACCCAGGAGTTTATTAAAGCAAAGAAGTGGAATATTCTTGAATGGCCAAGTCAGTCACCTGATCTCAACCCAATTGAGAAGGCATTTCACTTGTTAAAGACTAAACTTCAGACAGAAAGGCTCACAAACAAACAGCAACTGAAAACCACCTCAGTGAAGGCCTGGCAGAGCATCAAAAAGGAGGAAACACAGCGTCTGGTGATGTCCATGAGTTCAAGACTTCAGGTAGTCATGGCCAACAAAGGGTTTTCAACCAAGTACTAGAAATGAACATTTTATTTACAATTATTTAATCTGTCCAATTACTTTTGGTCCCTTTAAAAACAGGGTGGCACATGTTAAGGAGCTGAAACTCCTAAACCCTTCATCCAATTTTAATGTGGATATCCTAAAATGAAAGCTGAAAGTCTGAACTTCAACTGCATCTGAATTGTTTTGTTTAAAATTCATTGTGGTAATGTCTAGAACCAAAATTAGAAAAATGTTGTATCTGTCCAAATATATATGGACCTAACAGTAGTTCTCCACTTGGCCCCTTCATATATATTTCTTCATATGTTCATCTCTATATTTTTTATATTTGTGTAACAACATTTTTTAGTCTACTCTCCCCTGATAGTTTTAAACCTGGCCCCTTTATATGTTGTCATCTATTTATTTCTATATATTTATCTGATAATTTTGTGCCTTACCGTTCTCAGGGACTCACGCTATTATTCCCGCGCATGTTTCCTGTAACTCCGCAGTTTGTTGTAGCAACCGCGGTCAATGGCCTAGAGGATCTGTGCGCACGCACGCGTGACATCGCCCACTGACTTCCTGGGACGCACATCATGTGGTTTGCATGCGTTCCACTGAACGCCATCCCGGAAGTCCCTTTTGCTTACGGGGGACTGTGCATGCATACGATGCGCTGTCAAAGTGTCTTCACGGCTGGTGAATAATTAATATGACATTGTGAAGAATATTCAAGACAAAACCATATCAATCACTGTGACCTGTTTGGCGGGTTTTAGAGAGATCTTCATGCACAGTGTAATCCGACTCGTTTGAATACACTGCAGATTGCAAAGGAGGTAGCCGACAGACCGTGAGTTACAAAACTCTCGCCAGCAGCTGGGAAGCTGCTACAGCCCAGCCATGCAGTCCTTTGTGTGAGAAACTATGATTTAACAGTGAGTTATGGGAAAACGATACATCCGAGTGATAAACCAACCAGATTTTTGGAAACCTAAAGGAATGGGAATCTCACCATTCCTTTCTTCACCGCCCAGCAAGCGAGGATAGTGAGATACCCAGCACAGCCTTGCTGGGGCCCCTAGGATACGTGTTTGGTATCCACACATAGCAGGGGCCCGGCTGGATCTGATGACCCCAGAAACAGCTCCCTAAGATTGTCCAGTAAGGAGGTATAGCCCATTTTAGTTTTTAGAGTTGTAGCTGAGAGAGACCAGGGGGAGGAGAGTTGAGTACTGCAAAGAGGCAGGAGTGGGTGGGATCCAGATCAGTTCCCTGCTGGTCGTGCCCAGGGTCTTTTTTCCTGGGGAGGTCATGACATCAAGATGTGTGGGAAAAGTCCATCAACCAAGTGAGGGCCCAGAGCCTCCCATGTGGCAGCCCTCCCCCACCAGCCAGGCATTTCCATCTAAACCGGTAACTGACTTGTATAACTGCTTTATATCTTCTGCACCCATGCTTTTGTACTTGTAACTCTGACCACTGTGTATGTATAACCTTATGTATATAGTGTTTGTCTAGTGCACCCTTACATATAATTTAACTTTGGGCTGTTCTTTTATCTCGATCCACGAACCTCATGTCTGTTGTTTGGTCCAACGAACACACTACCGGGTTGGTTTCTAGCCCAATATAAGTCCGTTATATCAAATAGAAACTGGTGGCAGCACTCCCAGGCCGACCAGGCTCTGCTTCACTGGAGCTAGTGGGCGGAGCCTCTCAGCCTGTCAGGGTTGTGGGTGAGTGTGGTGCCATGTCAGTGACTGAGTGGACCTCCTCTTTTCCCTCCCTGGTGTCTTCCTGTACCCGTGCGAACAGGGGGTGTCTGTGCCTAACGTACCAACCTGACCTTATGCGTTCCTCAGGGGGTGCAGAATGTCACATAGGTGCAGAGGGCAGGTCCATACCACGTGTACCATCTGACGTAACTGTGACGTCAGGCGGGAGGCTGGGTGTGGATCCATCACAAGTGGTATAGCGAGATTCTGAGGGGTCTCCCTGTTGCCGTTTCTTCACAGACATCATGCTGTAGACTGCCCCCTTGACATTACAGCTATCACAAGGCACCTTTCTTCATTTCCCCCTTCTCTCCACTCCTCCTCCCATGCATTAAACAACGTAATTGCCTACAAAATACCAATAAATGGGCCAACTCTATAATAACCTATTAATTAATCAAGAAAACCAATAAACACAAACAAAGGTTTCTTAAAAATGTAACAACTCTTTATTGCATATACAATTAAAAACAACAAAAAACTAAAAAAAAGGCATGAAAATATTGCAGTAATGGACATCTATTGGCAAGAAGAAGCTCGTGTGAAACGCGCGTTAAGGGGGACATTTTCGCGTGGCTGACCATCCTTTATTTGGTAATTATGTCTTGAAAAGAATCTATGAGGATTTGTTCAAAGTGATGGTGCTCCCTGGACATTGATATATTATGTCATGATGTGTTTGGACTATGTTTAGTGTCTAGTGCCCATGCAGCACCATTAGCATGATAGGTAAACAGGATGATAATAGTACTTAGCAAGTTGTGGTGAAAAATTGATTCTAAATTATTAAAACAAATATTTGTTGCCTATTTTTTATAAGATATCTTTATTAGATGGCGACATTATAATATTTTCCTAGCACTATGCACTTTAAAAAGTTGTATACTATGTATCCTGTTTATGAAGAAAGATTTAATTAATTTTTTGGTCATGCCACTAGATGTCCATTACTGCAATATTTTCATGCCTTTTTTTTAGTTTTTTGTTGTTTTTAATTGTATATGCAATAAAGAGTTGTTAAATTTTTAAGAAACCTCTGTTTGTGTTTATTGGTAGTTGGCTACAACATTATATATATACATAAGCCACCTAGTTGAAGAACACCCCCCCGGAAGAAGTGTGATTGCAAAATGGCGTAGGGGTTCTGAGAGGTGAAGCTTTATCCAGTGGTCAGTCTCTATCTATTCCACCAACAGGTAATCAATTATTATATGTTACCTCTTGTGTCAGTAAACAGTAATGTGATTTCAGCTTAACTATCTGTAGTATGGCAGCCTAGTGTTATGTTCTGCAACTTAGAACTAAGGAATAGGAGGGAAAAGCTGTCCCTGCACTGAGACTCAGCTTAAACCCTATGCTGGGGTGGGTGCCCTATTCCTTGTGAATAGCCCCACCGACACTCCTGCACTGAACTCAAATGAAGACCTGAAGGAAGGGGAAAGGGTGTCCCTAAAAGATCTAAGGACTGGGAGCAAAAACAGGAGCCCTCCTAAAAGAAATGTAAGTTGCAGAAACGAAGATAAAAGGAAACAAAACTGGTGGAACAAGAAGTCCCAGGATATCAATTGTCCTAAGCACAAAGAACTAACAAGGCAACTTAGCCAGAGCACAAGCGAAACAACACTGATGTCCAGCGGGGAATGGGAGACAGGTGCTGAGTAATAAAGAGTGAAGAGATCACGTGACACGCAGCACCAGAGGAAAAGACTAGAAGCCAGCAAACCACAACAAGTTGGCGGATAGTAAAACAACATAGATTCTAACAGTACCTCCCCTTTTACGAGGATCCTCCGGATCCTCTAGGTCGGGCATTACCAGGAAATCTCCTGTGAAAATTAATTAGCCTTGAGGCCGAGACATCCTCGGCCTTCACCCAGGAATTATCCTTGGGGCCGAAACCTCTCCAGGACACAAGATACTGTAATCTCCCTCTATGCCACCTGGAATCCAAAATGCGAGAAATCTCAAATTCACCGTCCTCATCAACAGGAGGAACAGTAGGCTTCGCCTGCTTATCAGGCGTGTCCGCCTTATTTAGTAACGACACATGAAACACAGAATTAATCCTCCAGGATGAGGGAATGCCCAACCTCACCGCTGCCGAGTTGACAATCTGAACCACTTTGAAAGGACCCACAAATTTAGGCCCCAGTTTTTTAGAAAGAATTTTCAAACGAAGATTCCTAGAGGACAACCAAACCATGTCCCCAACAGAAAACAAGGATTCCTTTCTTTTTTTGTCAAAATACCTTTTTGATCTCCTGTTAGCCTCTTTAAGATTCAGGCGTACACTGGTCCAAACCCTCTCCAAATCACCAGAAAAATTGTCCTCCTCCAGTACAGCAGCCCCAACTTTGGAAAATGGACCAAAAGATGGATACCTACCAGTACAACAAAAAAAAGGAGAACACCCAGCCGAGGAAAAAGTATGCTTATTAAGGGCAAACTCCCCAAGAGGTAGAAATTCCGACTACATTTCCTGATTGTCTGCTGATTGTCTCCTGATTGACCTCCTGGTTCTTCCTTTCAGTCTGTCCATTGGACTTTGTATGATACCCTGACGAGAATGGCAAATGAATTTTCAATCTGTCACAAAAAGCGCGCCAAAAGCGAACCACAAACTGTGGTCCTCTATCGGAAACAATGTCCGTGGTAACACGATGGAGCCTGACAATATCCTTCACAAAAGCCTTAGCAAGAGTCTTGGCGCAAGGTAACTTGTTGAACGGAACCAGATGACACATTTTACTAAACCGATCCACAACAACCCATGACAGAAAAACCCTCCGATACAGTCAGATCGGTGATAAAATCCAAGGCAGGGTGCATCCATGGAGAACTAGGAACTTCCAAGGGGCACAGCAGCCCCGCAGCATGAGAGGCCTTTGACCTACCGCACACAGAACACTGACGCACCCACTTGATGACTTCCCTTGGCCACCAAAAACTCCGAAAGATAGACTTCCTAGTTTCCGAAATCCCTGGGTGACCCGCCCACCGAGACTCATGACATTTCACAAACAACGCTCTCCTCAAGGCTCTAGGCACAAACAATTTACCACATGGAGTGTTAGTTGATGCCGCACTGTGAGCTCCTAGGATGCTATTCTCCAACTCAGAATCCAATGCGGCCACCACAACCCCTCTCTGCAAAATACACTCCTCCCTCTCAGCATTCACCGCTGGAAAGAAACTACGAGACAAAGCGTCAGCCTTAACATTCTTCGTCCCAGGGACAAAGGTTAAGGAAAAATTGAACCGGGCAAAAAACAGTGCCCACCTAGACTGACGGGCATTCAAAAGTTTAGCTGCTTCCAGATAAATCAAATTCTTATGATCAGTGAAAACCTGTATAGGATGTCGAGCCCCCTCCAAAAAATGTTGCCAATGCTCGAACGTGAGTTTAATAGCCAACGACTCACAATTTCCAACATCATAGTTGAGCTCTGTCTCAGAAATTTTTTTTGAAAAGAAAGCACAGGGATGCACCTCATCCTCTCCCTCCTGGGACAGAACTGCCCCTACGCCTATAGATGAGGCATCCACCTCAACCAAAAATGGCTTGGTCTGATCCGTCTGGATAAGAACAGGAGCAGAGCTGAACCTCTCCTTGAGATACTCAAAAGCTTCAATAGCCTCAGTGGACCATAGGACTGTATTAGCACCCTACTTGGTAAAATCAGTAATGGGTTTAGCGATGACAGAGAAATTCTTTATGAATTTCCTGTAATAATTGGCAAACCCCAAAAACCTCTGTACAGACCTCAAACCCTCAGGCCATCGGCCACTCCAGCACAGCCTGAACTTTCACCGGGTCTATCTCAAAACCATCACAAGAGACAAAGTAACCCAAAAAAATGAATTTTCTGGACAGCAAACAGACACTTCTCCAATTTAGTAAAGAGTGTGTTATCTCTCAGTATCTGAGGAACTTTACGGACTCTCTGCCAATGAGACTCAAGATCCGATGAATAAATCAAAATGTCATCCAGATAAACAATAGCACTCCTACCGATCAAGGGTCTCAGAATATCATTGATGAAATTTTGAAAAAATTCAGGTGCATTAGAAAGCCCAAAAGGCATCACCAAACACTCAAATGACCTTCCGGGTGTTAAAAGCTGTCTTCCATTCATCTCCGTCTTTCACCCACAGCAAATTATATGCCCCATGAAGGTAAAACTTAGAAAACCATTTAGCTCCGGTAAATTGGTTAAACAAATCCGGAATAAGTGGTAACTAGTGACCCGAGCAACGAGCCCAATGTAAGTCTATGGGAAACTCGAGCATTTTTCAGGTGGCTCCCCCCGGCGGTCTGCAGAGGACCTAAAAATTGCCCAAATCGATGGGAACAGTGCTCAAATGACATGGGGACAGCATGAGGAAGACCCCTGGAAGCATTTCTGACTCCCAGGTCACTACTGTCAACAATGTTGTCAGAGGTATTACGCCACTTTTACAGACTCACAATAAAATATACCAAAACGAAACCAAAATGGATTTTCCTGGGAAATATGTTAAGGAACATCCTTTCCATGACATGTACAATGTATATAAAGCAAAATAAATAACCAAAAACAAAAAAACTCCTCCACACCTTGGGCTATGTTCACGCGTAGTGTTTTTGATGTGTTTTTGCACTTTTGCAGTGCTTTCAACAAAGACAAATGCATTCACTGGGAAATGTCATTTTAACATTTTACAAGTGGTGTGTGAGATATCATCAGACACATGCATACAGTGCTGAAAAGACATGGGAACAGCATGGGGAAGACCTCTGGAAGCATTTCTGACTCCCAGGTCACTGTCTAAAAGAATGCCCATCATATGTGATTCTTGGCACATGCGAAGATGCCTCCCGCCATGCAACTATCATTGCAGACTTGCAACAATCACCGTCCACGTCCTTGTCCCAGTGCAGCGTTCAGTTGTCTCTACCCCATTCCTTGGAATGCAAGAGCAAGTATGCAGCCAGCCACTCACCCACAGGCTGCAATACTATACTGCCAAATTTTTGACAGTTGCTTGCACTTGAAATGTGGCCTTTTAGGCTCGTGGAGATGGAAGTTTTTCATAACCTCATGCCGGCGGCAGCCAGGTGTCCATATTCGGTCCCCAGCCGCCACTGTTTCTCCCGGTGTCGCCTCCGAACATCAACTTGCACTTGTCGGTGGTGCTTTGACACACACACATCTTTCTTTGCGCATTTAATTTATTGAATACAGAGTTGGATACTGGCCTGATCTGTAATGCGGTTTAAGAAATAACATGCATAAGCATGGCCGATCCAGATTAAAAAAGCAGCCATAGAGTGTCCGGGAACCTTCCGCCACACTTTTCTTAGCCAGGGCTTCTTCTCAGCAGGATTGGATGGGCCCACCAGAGAACCGGAGACTCCTCCGGCGGGCCCTGGCTTCTCCTTCAGGAGAGTTAATAGTGCCGAGGTGAGGCCATGATGATGATAGAGGCCACCATCTGCTTAGTTTTCTGTTACTTGGAATGCAAGTGCAAGTATGCAGCCAGCCACTCACCCACCCACAGGCCACAACACTAAATTGCTAGATTTCTGGGCAGCTGCTTGCACTTGAAATATGGCCTTTTAAGCTCGTGGAAGCAGAAGCTTTTCACAACCTCATGCCGGCGGCGGCCGGGTGTCCATACTCGGTCCCCAGCCGCCACTATTTCTCCCGGTATCGTCCAGCAGCACTAAAAACCCGCTCTGATAAAACACTGGCGGCGGGGCAGGCCAGGACCTCCAAGGCATTCCACATATCCGGCATTGCAGCCAGCGTTTTCAGATGGGACTTTTTTTTAATAGTTCCGCAACAAGGGCCTTCTGGTACAGCCCCATTTTTGTAGACATGTCCGCCTCAGGAATAAGAGATATAAAGTTCTCCTTGTAGCGTGGGTCTAGAAGTGTCACCAACCAGGAATGACTGTCACCCAAAATTTTGGGCAGATGCGCTTATCAGTTATAATTCTATCAGCGGCACTTAATGCTCGCTCTGATATAACACTGGCGGCAGGGCAGGCCAGGACCTCCAAGGCATAGAGAGCCAGTTCATTCCACGTATCCCGCTTGGATACCCAATAATTATAAGGCACAGCGAATCACGGAGGAAATTGGTACGGTCAGCAAGGTACTCCCTCAGCATCTTCCTAAACTTTGCACTCCTTGTCAGAGTACCCTGTGCGATGGGAGGGTCTGAGAAAGCTCTCCCAGAACTTTGACAGTGTTCCCCTGCCTCTGCTGGATTGAAGTTGTATCTCCCTCGCCTGTACTCCTTGGTTGTCCAACGAAGTGTGCCTTCTGCAGACAGTGTTTTCAGATGGGACTTTTTTTTAATAGTTCCGCAACAAGGGCCTTCTGGTACAGCTCCACTTTTGAGAACTCGAGGGTCATGGGAAAGGCAGCGTAACATAAACTCAGCCATGCGTGCCAGACTACTAACAGGCAAGACTTCCGTGTCCTCACCAAGAGGATGACTAACCATGCTCTCCTCCTCCTCCTCCTCTCTGTCCTCTGGCCATCCATGCTGAACAGACAGTACGACAGCTGTGCAGGTAGTACCATCTATAGTGCATGAAACTAGCTCCTGTCCTTCTTCCTCCTCCTCCACTTCCTCATTGTCACCCAATCCACGTTGGGATGAGATGAGGCTTGGCTATGTGTAATCACTCTGTATGGTTCCTTGCTCCATCTCATTGTGCTCCACCTGCAATGCATCCTCTTTGATTGTGAGCAGAGAACTTTTCAGGAGACATTGTAGCGGGATGGTAATGCTAATAATGGCATCATCGCTGCTCACTATCTTGGTGGAGTCCTCAAAGTTTTGGAGGATGGTACATATGTCTGACATCCATTTCCACTCTTGAGGTCTTATGTGTGGAGTCTGAATTGAATAACGACGGCCTTGTTGATGCTGGTACTAAACAACTGCCCTCTTCTGCTCACAAATCCTTCCCAACATCTGCAGTGTAGAGTTCCAACGCGTGGGGACATCACACACCAGTCTGTAAGCCGGAAGCTGCAAATGCTACTGAAACACTGCAAGGGCGGCGGAAGCTGTAGCTGACTTTCTAAAATGGTCACACAGGTGGCGTACTTTAACAAGCAGATCCGGAAGCTCTGGGTAGGATTTGAGAAACCCCTGAACCACGAGGTTAAGCACATGGGCCAGGCATGGTACGTGTGTGAGCTCGCCTCGCCTCAGAGCCGCCACCAGGTTCCGGCCATTGTCACACACGACCATGCCTGGCTGTAGGTTCAGCGGTGTGAGCCACAGATCTGCCTGCTCTTTCAGAGCTGTCCATAACTTTTTAGCATTGTGCGGTTTGTCACCTTAGCATATTAGCTTCAGCACAGCCTGTTGCCGTTTGGCTGAGGCAGTGCTGCAGTGCTTCCAGCTTGTGACTGATGTAGTCATTTCGGAGGCTGAAGAAGAGGAGGAGGCTGAGGAGGATGAGGTGCAGGAGCTGTAGACCATGGGGGCAACTCTGATTAACCTAGGGCTTGCAATCCTTGGCGTCGGGAGGACGTGTTCCATTCCAAGGTCTGACTGGGTCCTGGCTTCCAATATGTTTACCCAGTGTGCCATCAGCAAGATATACTATCCCTGCGCACAAGCACTTGTCCACGTGTCCGTGGTTAGGTTGAATTTTCCGGGAACTGTGTTGTTGAGGGCACGGCTAATGTTTTGGGACACGTGCTTGTGTAATGTGGGCACACCGGGAGAAATAGTGGCGGCTGAGGACCGAGTACCAAGGAACGGCTGCCGCCATCAGGTTGCGGAATGCTTCTGTCTCCACGCGCCTAAAATGCAACATTTCGATTGCAAGCAGTCGTGAAATGTGAGAATTTAGTAGTGTGGCCTGTGGGGCATTGGCTACATATTTGTGCTTGCGTTCCAAGGACTGGGGTATGGACAACTGAATGCTGCGCTGGAACAAGGACATGGACGTGCTTCCTGATGCTGCTACTTGAGAGTGTGCAATGACAGGTGCAGGGCAGGAGGCATTTTCGCATGCACCATGGACAGATGATTGGCTTGCATGCACAACAGTGGAAGAAGCAATGGTGCCACCCGCAGACACTGTTCCTGGAACCTGGGGTTCGGCCCACAAAGTCGGGTGCTTTGCTGCCATGTGCCTGATCATGTTGGTGGTGGTCAGGCTAGTCGTTTTGCCACCCCTGCTGATGCTGGCCTGGCAGGTGGTGCAAATGGCCTTTTTGGGGTTATCGATAGACTCTGGAAGACCTAACAGTTGTACTGGCAACTTCCTTTGTGTCGGTGTTACTGGGAACGGTTGCATGCCTTCTGTCGGTGGCCACCACACTGCTTCTTCCTGCCTGTTGAGGTGCTCTGCCTCCCTCCCCCTGTGTGCTGCTGTCCTCGCTCTGCATGTCCTCCTGCCAGGTTGGGTCAGTTACTATATCATCCACCACCTCGTCTTCCACTTCCGCACCCTGGTCCTCCTCCTGACTTTCTGGCAATTGTGTCTCATCATCGTCCACTTCTTGTGACACTTTCCCACCGTCGCCTACATGTGACCGTGGCTGCTCAAATATTTGGGCATCGCTACAAGCCTCTTGCCCCACTTCAAGTGGACTGGGCGAGAGGCCCAAATCTATAAATGGAAAAGTGAACAGCTCTTCAGAGTGTCCAAGTGTGGGATCAGTTGTCTCTGGGTACTCGGCATGATGGGAGAAAGGAGGATTAGGGTGAGGAATATGCGGTCCAGACTCACGGCTACTGAGACTTGACCGTGTGGAAGACTGGGTGTTGGGGGTGGTGGTGCAAAGTGACTGAAAGCATTATCCGCTATCCAACCAACAACCTTTTGACACTGCTCTGGGTTCAATAGTGGTGTGCTGTGGTCCCCTAGAAATTGGGACAGGAATTTAAAGCGAGAAGATGTGGATGTTTGTTGTGGCACAATTTTGGCTTACCCACGGTCTTGTCCTCGGCCTCTGCATGCACCGTTACCATCACGTTCAGTTCCCTGTGCCTTGCCACGTGCCTTGCCCATTTTAAATGGCGGACAATATCTTTCACACTCACTATAAATGACTGAGTTTGGAGCGAACTAATCTCTGATTTGTGTGACGGAGAAAACAGAGTTTTAAATACCTGGCCTGTAGGTAAGTAGTTTGAACAGCAAACTGCTGTGAATTGCTTCACTGACTCACTGAAAGAAATTTTTAATGGAGGCCAGAAATGGCAGTATTTTCTGACAACGTATATGTGATCCGTTTGACGGAGAAAATACAGTTTTAAATAGCTGGATTTCTAGCGCTGTAACATGGAAAGGACATGGCTGTATTCTGCAGTGCCAACAAGCAAATGGCGCAGAAAAAAAGGTGTTCTCTGGATTGCTTTTTAATCAAATAATGAGGATTAAGATCCAAAGAAAAGTATTCCTGGCCCCTGAGACCTGGGCCTTTGTATAGAAATATCTAACTACAGCAGAAGGCAGAATTGGAATGGAGCCTCTTGTGCTATATGCACTGCAGTCTGCTACAGTGCTGGCCAAAAGTATTGGCACCCCTGCAATTCTGTCAGATAATACTCAGTTTCTTCCTGAAAATGATTGCAATCACAAATTCTTTGGTATTATTCTCTTCATTTAATTTGCTTGCAAGGAAAAAACACAAAAGAGAATGAAGCAAAAATCAAATCATTGATCATTTCACAAAACTCCAAAAAAGGGCCGGACAAAAGTATTGGCACCCTCAGCCTAATACTTGGTTGCACAACCTTTAGCCAAAATAACTGTGAAAAAACTCTTCCGGTAACCATCAATGAGTTTCTTACAATGCTCTGCTGGAATTGTAGACCATTCTTCTTTGGCAAACTGCTCCAGGTCCCTGATATTTGAAGGGTACCTTCTCCAAACTGCCATTTTGAGATCTCTCCACAGGTGTTGTATGGGATTTAGGTCTGGACTCATTGCTGGCCACCTTAGAAGTCTCCAGTGCTTTCTCTAAAACCATTTTATAGTGCTTTTGGAAGTGTGTTTTGGGTCATTGTCCTGCTGGAAGACCCATGACCTCTGAGGGAGACCCAGCTTTCTCACACTGGGCCCTACATTTTGCTGCAAAATTTGTTGGTAGTCTTCAGATTTCATAATGCCATGCACACGGTCAAGCAGTCCAGTGCCAGAGTCAGCAAAGCAACCCCAAAACATCAGGGAACCTCCGCCATGTTTGACTGTAGGGACCGTGTTCTTTTCTTTGAATGCCTCTTTTTTTTCCTGTACACTCTATGTTGATGCTTTTTCCCAAAAAGCACTACTTTTGTCTCATCTGACCAGAGAACATTCTTCCAAAATGTTTTAGGCTTTCTCAGGTAAGTTTTGGCAAACTCCAGCCTGGCTTTTTTATGTCTCGGGGTAAGAAGTGGGGTCTTCCTGGGTATCCTACCATACAGTCCCTTTTCATTCAGACGTTGACGGATAGTACGGGTTGACACTGTTGTACCCTCGGACTGTATGGCAGCTTGAACTTGTTTGGATGTTAGTCGAGGTTCTTTATCCACCATCCGCACAATCTTGCGTTGAAATCTCTCGTCAATTTTTCTTTTCCATCCACATCTAGGGAGGTTAGCCACAGTGCCATGGGCTTTAAACTTCTTGATGACACTGCGCACGGAAGACACAGGAACATTCAGGTCTTTGGAGATGGACTTGTAGCCTTGAGATTGCTCATGCTTCCTCACAATTTGGTTTCTCAAGTCCTCAGACAGTTCTCTTGTCTTCTTTCTTTTCTCCATGCTCAATGTGGTACACACAAGGACACAGAAAAGAGGTTGAGTCAACTTTAATCCATGTTAACTGGCTGCAAGTGTGATTTAGTTATTGCCAACACCTGTTAGGTGCCACAGGTAAGTTACAGGTGCTGTTAATTACACAAATTAGAGAAGCATCACATGATTTTTCAAAGGGTGCCAATACTTTTGTCCACCCCCTTTTTTAGGTTTGGTGTGGAATTATTTCCAATTTGGCTTTAGGACAATTCTTTTTGTGTTTTTTTCATTGAAGACAAATTAAATGAAGAGAATAATACCAAAGAATTTGTGATTGCAATCATTTTCAGGAAGAAGCTGAGTATTATCTGACAGAATTGCAGGGGTGCCAATACTTTTGTCCAGCACTGTATATACCCTACCTGCCGGCCTATATGCACTGCCTGCATGATATCTCTGAAGATGGATTAGTTAGTCCTCAAAAGGACTGATTGTCCTTTTGAGGATATGTGTAATGTACGGTTTTTCTCCCCACACTATCTAATACACAAGCAAATCTCTCCCTGACGCAGCAGCACCTCTCCCTACACAAGCAAATGGCTCAGAAAAACGGTGTTCTCTGGATTGCTTTTTAAGCAAATAATGAGGATTAAGATCCAAAGAAAAGTATTCCTGGCCCCTGAGACCTGGGCCTTTGTATAGAAATATCTAACTACAGCAGAAGGCAGAATTGGAATGGAGCCTCTTGTGCTATATGCACTGCAGTCTGCTACAGTGCTGGCCAAAAGTATTGGCACCCCTGCAATTCTGTCAGATAATACTCAGTTTCTTCCTGAAAATGATTGCAATCACAAATTCTTTGGTATTATTCTCTTCATTTAATTTGCTTGCAAGGAAAAAACACAAAAGAGAATGAAGCAAAAATCAAATCATAGATCATTTCACAAAACTCCAAAAAAGGGCCGGACAAAAGTATTGGCACCCTCAGCCTAATACTTGGTTGCACAACCTTTAGCCAAAATAACTGTGAAAAAACTCTTCCGGTAACCATCAATGAGTTTCTTACAATGCTCTGCTGGAATTGTAGACCATTCTTCTTTGGCAAACTGCTCCAGGTCCCTGATATTTGAAGGGTGCCTTCTCCAAACTGCCATTTTGAGATCTCTCCACAGGTGTTCTATGGGATTTAGGTCTGGACTCATTGCTGGCCACCTTAGAAGTCTCCAGTGCTTTCTCTAAAACCATTTTATAGTGCTTTTGGAAGTGTGTTTTGGGTTATTGTCCTGCTGGAAGACCCATGACCTCTGAGGGAGACCCAGCTTTCTCACACTGGGCCCTACATTATGCTGCAAAATTTGTTGGTAGTCTTCAGATTTCATAATGCCATGCACACGGTCAAGCAGTCCAGTGCCAGAGGCAGCAAAGCAACCCCAAAACATCAGGGAACCTCCGCCATGTTTGACTGTAGGGACCGTGTTCTTTTCTTTGAATACCTCTTTTTTTTCCTGTACACTCTATGTTGATGCTTTTTCCCAAAAAGCACTACTTTTGTCTCATCTGACCAGAGAACATTCTTCCAAAATGTTTTAGGCTTTCTCAGGTAAGTTTTGGCAAACTCCAGCCTGGCTTTTTTATGTCTCGGGGTAAGAAGTGTGGTCTTCCTGGGTATCCTACCGTACAGTCCCTTTTCATTCAGACGTTGACGGATAGTACGGGTTGACACTGTTGTACCCTCAGACTGTATGGCAGCTTGAACTTGTTTGGATGTTAGTCGAGGTTCTTTATCCACCATCCGCACAATCTTGCGTTGAAATCTCTCGTCAATTTTTCTTTTCCATCCACATCTAGGGAGGTTAGCCACAGTGCCATGGGCTTTAAACTTCTTGATGACACTGCGCACGGAAGACACAGGAACATTCAGGTCTTTGGAGATGGACTTGTAGCCTTGAGATTGCTCATGCTTCCTCACAATTTGGTTTCTCAAGTCCTCAGACAGTTCTTTTGTCTTCTTTCTTTTCTCCATGCTCAATGTGGTACACACAAGGACACAGAAAAGAGGTTGAGTCAACTTTAATCCATGTTAACTGGCTGCAAGTGTGATTTAGTTATTGCCAACACCTGTTAGGTGCCACAGGTAAGTTACAGGTGCTGTTAATTACACAAATTAGAGAAGCATCACATGATTTTTCAAAGGGTGCCAATACTTTTGTCCACCCCCTTTTTTAGGTTTGGTGTGGAATTATTTCCAATTTGGCTTTAGGACAATTCTTTTTGTGTTTTTTTCATTGAAGACAAATTAAATGAAGAGAATAATACCAAAGAATTTGTGATTGCAATCATTTTCAGGAAGAAGCTGAGTATTATCTGACAGAATTGCAGGGGTGCCAATACTTTTGTCCAGCACTGTATATACCCTACCTGCCGGCCTATATGCACTGCCTGCATGATATCTCTGAAGATGGATTAGTTAGTCCTCAAAAGGACTGATTGTCCTTTTGAGGATATGTGTAATGTACGGTTTTTCTCCCCACACTATCTAATACACAAGCAAATCTCTCCCTGACGCAGCAGCACCTCTCCCTACACAAGCAAATGGCTCAGAAAAACGGTGTTCTCTGGATTGCTTTTTAAGCAAATAATGAGGATTAAGATCCAAAGAAATGTATTCCTGGCCCCTGACACCTGGGCCTATGTGTAGAAATATCTAACAGCAGCAGAAGGCAGAATTTGAATGGAGCATCTTGTGCTCTATGCACTGCAGTCTGCTATATACACTGCCTGCCTATACACCTTGCCTGCCTGATATCTCTGCAGATAGAGTAGTCCTCAGAAGGACTGTTTGTTAAGATGGATATGTGTAATGTACGGTTTTTCCCCCTACACTACCTAACACACAAGCAAATCTCTCCCTGACGCAGCAGCACCTCTCCCTACACTGTCTGATTCCAGAGTGACTGTTACGAGCATGGCGGCGCCAGGTCTGATATAGACCTGATGATGCTTTTCGGCCAGCCAATCACTGTAATACCAACAACCAATATGGCTACAGCATTACAGTGCATGGCAGGCAATCCCTGCAAGTTCATTGGCTCTCTAAAGAGCGCCAAACATACAGGGAGGCGAGCACCGAACAGTAGTGAGCATGCTCGCTCATCACTAGTGGTAACGGGTAAGGATTGCGCACATTGATCTTATTAATCTCTCAAAAATCCAGACATGGCCTAAGACCCCGATCCTTCTTTTTGACACCCAACAGCCACAGGAGACTTAGAGGGTGTTATGTGACCTGCAACTAAACTAGTCTGAAGGTATTCTTTCAAAGCCTCCCTTATTGTCACATTAAATAACCGACTCTTAGGGAGCTTAGCATCAGGGACGAACTCAATAGCGCAATCGTAATCTCTATGAGGTGGTAAAGCTTTCGACTCCACCTCCGAAAAAACCCTCCAAAAATCCTGAATGGGTTCAGGTAACTTCCACTTCACAACAGCTGCAATGTGAACATTACAACACTTACCATAACACCCCTGACCCCAGGATCTTATGGAACCAGACGACCAGTCCAGCAAAGGATTTTGCACTTTTAACCAGGGCAACCCCAGGATGACCAGGGAAAGCAATTTAGCAAGTACAAATAAGTCAATCTGCTCCTGATGTTCCATATTCATAGTAAGCAGAAACCCAGTGACCTTTCGAAGAACACTCCCATGCTCCAGGGGAGTATTATCAATCGCCACCACAGGAAAAGGAGACGACAAAGGTTCAGAACCGAACTTATTCTTTTCAAGAAATTGTTGATCAATCAAATTAAGTGCAGAACCACAATCCACCATTACCTGAAACTGAACCTAACAGGTGGAAATACCAGGAAAAAACACCCCAGAAGAACGTAAAAACGCAATGCGAACGGGCGTGTTATTTCTACTGACCATTTTTTTTCTTTCCTTAAGCCAACCTCACATTGCTTTAAAAAATGATCAGCCTTACCGCAATACAAGCAAAGTCCCTCAGAGAACCTCCTGGCCCTCTCCTTGGAACGGGATGACATTGCCTCCACCTGCATAGGTTTCCCAGTGTCGACAGGAATATCGTGAGAAACAGAATCCAGCAATATAGGAAACTTCTCAGTCTGACTGGCCCTCAACCTTCTATCCACATTGATTGCTAACTGCATGACAACTTGCAAAGTATCAGGTGCAGGGAATGCAATGAGCAAATCTTTAACCCTTTCACTCAAGCCTGCCAGAAACTGAAACTTGAGTGCAGGGTTGTTCCACCTGACCTCTGCAGACCATCGTCTGAACAGGGTGCAATAACTCTCAGCATCAAGAGAATCCTGTTTGAGACGACTGAGCTCTGCCTCAGCTGATGTAACCCATGGCATCAAAAAATGCCTCCACAGTCCTCAAACAATGATCATCAGGAGACAAGGAAAATGCCCAGATATGAGGTTCTTTACGCAATAGAGACATAATAATCTCTACACGCTGTAGTTCACTCCCAGAAGATCTAGGCCTGAGCCGAAAATACTGTTATGTTCTGCAACTTAGAACTAAGTAATAGGAGGGAAAAGCTGTCCCTGCACTGAGACTTAAACCCTACGCTGGAGTGGGTGCCCTATTCCTTGTGAATAGCCCTACCGACACTCCTGCACTGAACTCAAACGAAGACCTGAAGGAAGGGGAAAGGGTGTCCCTAAAAGATCTAAGGAATGGGAGAAAAAACAGGAGCCCTCCTTAAAGAAAAGTAAGTTGCAGAAACGAAGATAAAAGGAAACAAAACTGGTGGAACAAGAAGTCCCAGAATATCAATTGTCCCCAGGACAAAGAACTAACAAGGCAACTTAGCCAGAGCACAAGCGAAAGAACACTGATGTCCAGCGGGGAATGAGACACGGGTGCTGAGTAAGAGTGAAGAGATCACGTGACCAAGACACCCAGCACCAGAGGAAAAGACTAGAAGCAAGCAAACCACAATAAGATGGCCGATAGTAAAACAACATAAATTCTAACACCTAGGTATTTTCTTCAAACCATATTAGCAATTAGCACTTTATATTTATTTTGATTTAATACCTGCTCCCATTAATCTGAACTGATTATCTTTCTTTGCACTATTGGCACTTTTTTCATTGAGGTATTTTTATTTGGTTATTGGAATATCATATGAATTGAGGGGGCATTTATGCATATAGCATTTATGCATACTTTATCGAAGTGCCATAGTTTATCAAAATGTCCTGGCAATTAGTTATGGGATTGCTAATATTCATCTTTCTTCTCTTCTTACAGGTATATCTTTGTCATTCATCTACTATGTGTTATCTATTCTGAAAATTGAATTGTACCTCCATGCTTCTTGCAATGCTCTGCAGCCTATCATTGGTATATCTTTGTCATTCATCTACTACGTGTTATATATTCTGAAAACTGAATTGTACCTCCATGCTTCTTGCAATGCTCTGCAGCCTATCAATGGTATATCTTTGTCATTCATCTACGTTGTTTAACCCATGAAATTTAAGGTCATCACAGTTACTTTCACAGTTTATGATCCATGCAGACTTGCCAGTCTGTTTTATTTTCTGCAGTTTATGGTCTCCTGTTGTCTTAAACTAGCTGATTGATTGCTAACGAGTAGTGTTGAGCATTCCGATACTGAAATATCGGGTATCGGCTGATATTCGCGGTATCGGAATTCCGATACTTAATTCCGATACTTTTACAATATCGAATACCGGAATCGGAAGTTCCCATAATGCCTGCGCTCTGCAGTGTCTCTGAAGGATGACAAGCTGGATGGCAGCGCTCAGCTGCGATCCAGCCTGTCATCAGAATGCCATCCCAGCGTGGGAGAATTCTCCTGATTGTTTAAAAGCCGGCGGGCGGTAAAAAGCCGCCGGCTTTTAAACAATCACACAGCCCCATACTGCTTTCCCGCAGCCTTCCACCCCGATCCTCCGCTCCCCTTGCCACCTCCCATCCCGATCGTAAGTTAGGACCGGGCAGGGAGCACAGCACCAAGGAGCGGGGAGCGAAGGACCCGGGCGGGGAAGCCGGCAGTGAAAAGACTTCACCGCCGGCTTTCCCGTTCTGTGCTGCACTTTCCCGCCGGTTATTTCAAATGAACAGCTGAGGTATCAGCTGATGCTGATCAGCTGTTCATTTGAAGTCGCCGCGGTGCCCTCAGAGGGTTCATGTGAGTTCATGCTTGACTGCATGAACTCACATGAACTTTCCCACGGTCGCACAGGTCAGCCTCACCTCCCAGACCCGTCATGATTGGTGTCTGTGGGTGTCTGTGCGATGTGTGCGGGTGTGCGCGGTGTCTGTGCGATGTCTGCGGGTGTGTGCGGTGTCTGTACGATGTCTACGGGTGTGTGCGGTGTCTGTGCGATGTCTGCGGGTGTGCGCGGTGTCTGTGCGATGTCTGCGTGTGTGTGTGCGCGGTGCCTGTGCGATGTGTGCGGGTGTGTGCATGCAGGCAGACATAGGCCGATGTGACACTACTACTCCCATCGGCCTATGTCTGTCCCCCGTCCACTCGTGCCAGCAGGATCAGCTTGATGGGAGCAGTAGTTCCCATCAGCCTGATCCTGCTATTTAAATTGCCCTACTGTGTCCCCAATAAATTTTAAATACATGTCATTGGTGGCCAGTGGTTACCTACAATAAATTAGTTTATACATTACCTGTCCCCGCCGATCGCCACCTAAAATAAAGTAAAAAATAAAAAACTACACCTATACTCACCTAGACACCTAATTCCCCGAAGCCATCGATCTCCTGTAATAAAATATAAAATAATAAACCACAACCTTATCCTTACCCCTCCGTAGTAGTCCACGAGTGTCCCACGAAGATCTCCAGTTCAGAGCAGCCACATAGAATGTGACCGCTCTGAACCGCCGCCGCTAGAATGATGGGGCCGTAAAGCAGCCCGGTCATTGCATAAGCGGGTTCACCGGAGTTCAGGCAACGCTGCTCCGGTCAACTCCTTTACGGCCCTGCTGTATCGTGAGAAATTCCCACGGTACAGCAGTGCCGTAAAGGCGGTCTCCGGAGCTGCGCTGCCTGAATGCACTCCGGTGACCTCAGTCAGGGGCTCCCGCTGCCGGGAGCGGACGTGTTCCCGGCAGTGTGAGCTTACAGCAGCCATGCACAGCTGTCACCATCTCCAGATGTGACAGCTGTGCATGGGAGATCAGCGCAGGAATGTGGACAGGTAACTATTTTTTTTTAGTAAACTAAGAATTAAATTAAATGGTGTGTTTTATTTCAAATAAATTATTTTTTTCTGGGTGTAGTGTGTTTTTTCTTTTTAACACTTTGTAGGTTAGTAATGGGGGTGTCTTATAGATGCCCATCATTACTAACCTGGGCTTCATGGCAGCTGGCGCTGACATGAACCCCAGCCCTATTACCCCCTGCCACCGCACCAGAGCAGCGTGGAAGAGCGAGGCTAAGTGCCAGAATTGGCGCATCCTATGGATGCGCCATTTCTGGGGCGGCTGACGGCTGGTGTTTCTAGCCTGGGAGGGGGCCAATATTCATGGCACCCTTCCTGGGCTATTAATATCAGCCCCCAGCTGACTGCCTAGCCTTTGCTAGCTATTAAAATAGGGGGGACCCCACGTCATTTTTTTTGGGTGGTCCCCCATTTTAATAGCTAGTAAAGGCTAGGTATTCAGCTGGGGGCTGATATTAGTAGTCTGGGAAGATCCGTGGGTATTACCCCCTTCCCAGGCTTCAAACATCTTCCCCAGCCGTCTGCTTAACCTCCGCTACAGACTAAAATTATGGGGGATCCCACGCCAATTTTTTTTTTAAATAAATCCTTTATTTAACACTAAATGACATTTGAGGAGTTAATAAAGATGCAGTCCCTAAATTATTATTTATTTTTTAATTAATTTTTCCCAAAAATTTTGACGTGGGCTTTGCCATAGTTTTGTATGCCAGCCAGGTCCAGCATCCAGCTTCTATGAACGCGCCATTTTCCGGGGCGGCTGCGGACTGCAATTTGCAGCGGGTGGGGCTCAGAAAGCTTGGGCCTCCCTGCGTTGCGGATTCCAGCCCCCAGCTGCCTAATTGTACCTGGCTGGACACAAAAATAGGGCGAAGCTCCACGTATTTTTTTTTTAAATTATTTCATGAAATTCATGAAATAATTAAAAAAAAATTGATGTGGGGCTTCGTCCTATATTTGTGTCCAGCCAGGTACAGCAGGCAGGAACGGGCTGCCCCCAACCACCAGCTGCCTATTTGTACCTGGCCGGACACAACAATATAGGGAAGCCCTTTTTTTTAAAAATTATTTCATGAAATAATTTAAAAAAAATTGACGTGGAGCTTCGCACTATATTTGGGTCCAGCCAGGTACAGCAGGCAGGAACGGGCTGCCCCCAACCACCAGCTGCCTATTTGTACCTGGCCGGACACAACAATATAGGGAAGCCCTTTTTTTAAAAAAATATTTCATGAAATAATTAAAAAAAAATTGATGTGGAGCTTCGCACTATATTTGGGTCCAGCCAGGTACAGCAGGCAGGAATGGGCTGCCCCCAACCACCAGCTGCCTATTTGTACCTGGCCGGACACAACAATATAGGGAAGCCCTTTTTTTCTTAATTATTTCATGAATTTCATGAAATAATTAAAAAAAAAAATACGTGGGGCTTCGCCCTATTTTTGTGTCCAGACAGGTACAACAAGGCAGCTGGGGGCTGGAATCCGCAGCGCAGGGAGGCCCAAGCTTTCTGGGCCCCACCCGCTGCAAATTGCAGTCCGCAGCCGTCCCAGAAAATGGCGCGTTCATAGAAGCGCCATCTTCTGGCGCTGTACCCAACTCATCCAGGGCCCTGGTGTGGTGGCTCACTGGGTAATAAAGGGGTTAAGGCCAGCTTGGCATTATCAGCTGGCCCTAAGCCCGAAATTCATGGGGTCACGCCAATATTAGACATGACCACCATGAATTTCTAGTAAAGTATTTAAAAAAAACACAACACCCAGAATAAAGTCCTTTAATTGAAATAAAGACACAATTCTTTATTGTTCTAAATTAAACTATACTTACCATCACGCCCATTCCAGCTGAAGCCAACGATCTCCTGCAATAAAAGAAAAATAATAAACCAACCTCATCCTTATCTTCCCATGGATCCCACGACAGCTTCAGCTCTGCTACATCGAGATGACAGGTTGGACCGCAGCAGAACGCTGCCATCCAGCCTGTCATCCCGCAGACACTGAGACGCGCAGGCATGCTTGCGCTCCTCAGTGTCTCTCTGTGACGGCATAAAGATGAGCCGAGTTCATGTCCAATGAACTCAGCTCACCTCATGCACGTCACTGACAGCGTGGGAAAATTCTCCTGCACTCAGCGCTTCAGAGTGACAATTCTCCCACGCTGTCAGTGACGTACATGAAGTGAGCTGAGTTCATTGGACATGAGCTCACCTCATGCACGTCACTGACAGCGTGGGGAAATTCTCACGCTGAAGCGCTGAGTGCAGGAGAATTTTCCCACGCTGTCAGTGACGTGCATGAGGTGAGGTCATGTCCAATGAACTCGGCTCACCTCATGCACGTCACTTACAGCGTGGGAAAATTCTCCTGCACTTAGCGCTTCAGCGTGAGAATTCTCCCACTCTGTCAGTGACATGCATGAGGTGAGCCGAGTTCATTGTCGGCTCATCTGGATGCCGTCACAGAGAGACACTGAGGAGCGCAAGCATGCCTGCGCTTCTCAGTGTCTGCGGGATGACAGGCTGGATGGCAGCGTTCTGCTGCGGTCCAGCCTGTCATCTCAATGTAGCAGAGCTGGAGCCGTCGTGGGAACCATGGAAAGGTAAGGATGAGGTTGCTTTATTATTTTTATTTATTGCAGGAGATCGTTGGCTTCAGCTGGAATGGGTGTGACGGTAAGTATGGTTTAATTTAGAACAATAAAGAATTGTGTGTTTATTTCAATTAAATGACTTTATTCTGGGTGTTTGTGTTTTTTTTTTAACTTTCACTATGGGGTTAGTAATGGGGGTGTCTTATAGACGCCTCTCCATTACTAACCTGGGCTTGATGTCAGCTGGCATTATAAGCTGACATCAACCCCAGCCCTAATACCCCACTGCCACCGCTACAGGGCAGTGGGAAGAGCGAGGCTAAGTGCCAGAATTGGCGCATCCTATTGATACGCCATTTCTGGGGCGGCTGACGGCTGGTGTTTCTAGCCTGGGAGGGGGCCAATATTCATGGCTCCCTTCCTGGGCTATTAATATCAGCCCCCAGCTGTCTGCCTAGCCTTTGCTAGCTATTAAAATAGTGGGGACCCCACGTCATTTTTTGGGAGGGTCCCCCATTTTAATAGCTAGTAAGGGCTAGGTATTCAGATGGGGGCTGATATTAGTAGCCTGGGAAGATCCGTGGGTATTACCCCCTTCCCAGGCTTCAAACATCTGCCCCAGCTGTCTGCTTAACCTCCGCTAGAGACTAAAATTAAGGGGAACCCCACGCCAATTTTTTTTTAAATAAATCCTTTATTTTAACACTAAATGACAAGTACAGTAATCAACACTATCACTGTACTTCATATATATGTGACTGACATGTTTCTTTCTATCTAATCTATGTATGATTCTCTATTCCTTCTATTCTAAATTGTCGGGTACAGATGCTGAATTGCCGGCCGGCTTTCTTAAAGAGACGGTGCATGAAAACACTAATATTTTTTTAAATAAATCCTTTACACTAAATGACAAGTACAGTAACCAACACTGTCACTGTGCTTCTTATATGTGTGACTGACATGTTTCTATCTATCTAATCTATGTGTGAAGCTCTATTCTTTCTGTTATAAATTGTCGGGTACCGCTGCTGAATTGCCGGCTTTTTTAAAGAGACGGTGCATGAAAACACTATTATTTTTTTAAATAAATCCTTTACACTAAATGACAAGTACAGTAAGCAACACTGTCCCTGTACTTCATATATATGTGACTGACATGTTTCTATCTATCTAATCTATGTGTGAAGCTCTATTCTTTCTGTTGTAAATTGTCAGGTACCGGTGTATGCGCTGATGAATTGCCGGCTTTTCGCATAACACATTCTACATTATTCTTAGTTGTTTTATTTCATGTAAAATTAACCTACAAGGAAAGAAAGGGTTTATTTTCATTCTGATATTAGTGTCCCATTGACTTGCATTGGTTTCCGGTATCGGAATCGGCGATATCCGATACTTTTTGAGTATCGGTCCGATCCAATCCGATACGATATTTCCTGATATCGGAAGTTATCGCTCAACACTGCTAACGAGTTAAATCTGTGTCGATCTAAGCAGATACTTCCCTATATATTGAGACATAGTCAAGGGGCAGCATTTATGTGGGGGCATTTATGCATATAGCATTTATGCATACTTTATTGAAGTGCCATAATTTATCAAAGTGCCGCGGCAGTTAGAAAATGGCAGTTGGACAGGGCAGGAGACAGTTAAGACATGCAAGACAATTAAACAAACTTGCTTCCAGGTCATATTTTTGGCAAACATTATTCACCATTTGTATCTGTGCCATTTATATTCTGACTGCTACAATCATCCACATTCACCGTTCTCCCACAAATTCGGCACACTTCATCCATATTAACCCCTCACTCCTCTCTTCTCCTATGTACAGCTGTCATGCTCTCTTCACAATGTTATACCACACAGATCCATTCATTCCCACCATACAACACAGGAAACACTCTCACAAATCACTCAACTATCTGCTCACTCTCTGTTTCTTTCTTCTCTTAGTCGCAGGTGATATTTCTCCTAATCCAGGACCCTCCAGTAATAATAACACTAACTCTTTCCCTGTTACATTCAGAAACCCTGCTAATCTCATTAATATTCCCTGCATATCTTCTGTCTCATTCAACTGTGCCCTTTGGAATGCGCGCTCAGCTTGTAATAAACTCTCTTATATCCATGACTTTTTCCTCTCTAATTCCCTCAACCTTCTGGCTCTCACTGAAACCTGGATCCAGCAGTCGAACACCACCGCCGCTGCAGCTCTCTCCTATGGTGGCCTACATTTCTCTCATACCCCGCGACCTGATAACAGATCAGGGGGAGGTGTTGGTCTGCTATTGTCAACAAAATGTACTTTTCAGGTTATCCCCTCTGTACCCTCCCTTATCTTCCCGTCTTTTGAGGCCCACACAGTCAGACTCTACCGGCGGTTGGCGGTGGCGGTTGTCTAACGCCCTCCAGGTCCGCCCATCAATTCCTGGATCACTTTGCTGCCTGGCTTCCAAATTTTCTATCCTGCGACATCCCCACGATAATCATGGGTGATTTTAACATCCCAATTGGCGATCCTCTTTCCCCATCTGCCGCTCACCTTTTATCACTAACCTCCTCCTTCGGCCTTTCACAGCTTGCTAATTCTCCTACACATGTGGACGGGAACACATTGGACCTGATCTTCTCCCGGCTTTGCTCAGTACATGATTTTACTAACTCTTCCCTTCCACTCTCTGACCATAATCTTCTTTCATTCTCTGTCAAGAACTGTGACTCTACTCTAGACCCCCCCACTTTCCACACTTTCCACACTTATAGAAATTTACGCGCCATTAACACCCAGAAATTGATGAAAAAGTTGCAATCATCATTGGCCCCAATCTCCTCCCTCTCGTGTACCGACTCTGCATTGAAGCATTATAATGAAATAATGCTATGCGCCCTGGATGAAGCCGCACCTCCTACACAAAGAACAATTCGGCATAGACGGCGACAACCCTGGCACACACCTCAAACATGTCTTCTCCTGCGGTGCTCCAGGTGTGCTGAAAGGCTGTGGAGAAAATCTAATCTGCCCGAAGATTTCCTCCATTATAAATTTATGCTGAAAACATATAACTCTGCGCTTCACCTCTCCAAACAAACCTACTTTAACAACCTCATCATCTCACTTTCCAATAATCCTAATTGACTCTTTGACACGTTTCATTCTCTCCTCAATCAAACAACACAGGCCCCGACCACTGACCTCAGTGCAGACTATCTGGCCAATTATTTCAAAGAAAAAATTGACCATATACGACAGGAAATTTTCTCCCAATCCCCAAACGTTATGCATGCTCTCCCCCACCATATTGTATCTTGCTCACTTTCTGACTTTGAACCAGTCACCGAAGATGAAGTGATCAGGCTCCTTGCATCTTCTCGCCCTACCACCTGCACCAGTGACCCTATTCCCTCACATCTACTTCAGTCCCTTGCTCCAGCTGTCACCACTCACCTAACTAAAATTTTCAACCTCTCCTGCTCATCTGGTATCTTTCCCTCTTCTTTTAAACATGCCAGCATGCATCCATTACTTACAAAAAACATCCCTTGACCAGAACTGCACAGCCAACTACAGACCTGTTTCCAATCTTCCCTTTATCTCTAAACTCCTGGAACGCCTGGTCCATTCCCGTCTAATCCGCTATCTTTCAGACAACTTTCTTCTTGACCCTTTACAATCTGGTTTCCGCTCTTTACATTCTACTGAAACTGCCCTCACTAAAGTCTCTAATGATCTACTAACAGCTAAATCTAATGGTCACTATTCCCTGCTGATTCTCCTGGATCTCTCTGCAGCATTCGACACTGTGGATCACCAGCTCCTCCTCACTATGCTCAGCTCTATCGGCCTCAAGGACACTGTTCTCTCCTGGTTCTCCTCCTATCACTCTGACCGCTCCTTCTCTGTGTCTTTCGCCGGCTCCTCCTCCTCTCTCCTTCCCCTTACTGTCGGGGTTCCTCAAGGATCAGTCCTAGGCCCCCTTCTTTTCTCCTTATACACCGCTCCCATTGGACAAACAATCAGCAGATTCGGTTTCCAGTACCATCTCTATGCTGATGACACCCAATTATACACCCCTGCATTACTACAAAAGACCAGTGATTGTCTTTCTGCTGTCTCTAACATTATGTCCTCCCTCTGCCTGAAACTGAATCTGTCAAAAACTGAACTACTCGTATGTCCTCCCTCCACTAACCTACCTGTGCCCGATATTACCATTTCCGTTTGTGGCTCAACCATTACTCCCCAGCAACAAGCCCGCTGTCTTGGGGTCATTTTTGACTCAGATCTTTCCTTCACTCCTCACATCAAATCACTCGCTCGTTCATGTCATCTACACCTCAAAAACATCTCAAGAATCAGGACTTTTCTCACCTTTGACTCGGCAAAAACTCTTACCGTAGCTCTTATTCATTCCCGTCTGGACTACTGCAACTCTCTACTTATCGGGCTTCCTCTTACTAAACTCTCCCCTCTCCAATCCGTCCTTAATGCAGCAGCCAGGATCATATTCCTCGCCAACGGCTACACCGATGCCTCTTCCCTGTGCCAGTCATTGCATTGGTTACCCATCCAATATAGAATTCAATTTAAACTTATCACGCTTACCCACAAAGCGCTCCATGCTTCAGTACCCCCCTACATCTCCTCCCTTGTCTCAGTCTACCACCCTACATGTGCCCTCCGTTCTGCCAGTGACTTAAAACTAATATCCTCCATAATCCGAACTTCCCACTCCCGTTTCCAAGATTTCTCACGTGCTGCGCCAATTCTTTGGAATGCACTACCCAGGACAATTCGATTAATTCCCAATACCCACAGTTTCAAGCGGACCCTAAAAACCCATTTCTTTAGACTGGCGTATCGCATCCACACACTACCTGTCCTTCTCAGTTGTCCGTCCCAGTTTTCCCCCATATTAAAATCTTCTTCAATTTCAGGTTCATACCAACCATGTACTTAATAGCCTCGGTCAGGAGTGTACACATACTGGCCGGCGACCAGTCCATGTATTATTTATCCTATTTAGTATATTAAGGCTGCATTATACAATATATGTGCATTCTACCTTTTGTGTCTCCCCCATTTCCTCATAGACTGTAAGCTTGCGAGCAGGGCCCTCACTGCTTTCGATATGAGATATGCTTATTCTGTATTGTCTGTATATGTCCCCCCTAAAATTTGTAAAGTGCTGCGGAATATGTTGGCGCTATAAAAATAAACATTATTATTATTATTAATTGAGATATGATTTAGCTTGGTACCGCATCTCTCTGCATTGGAGGCTTCCGGTTCCCACCTTGTCTCTGTTTTTATAAACTATTTGTCTTAAATAAAATTAGGTTTTTAATAAAGCTAGAGTCTCTGTCATCCTGCTGGTTTGAAATAATAACTATGTTGGATTAAGTAGATATTGATATAGCTAGAGTGTCTAGTGTCTTTTGGAATTTTCCTTTGTACATTGATGAATAATTTAAAAAAACACATTGAAAAACTGGAGAAAGTTCGGAGAAAAGCTACCAGAATGGTGACCCATCTGCAATCAATGTCCTATGAGGAATGTTTAGAGGATTTGAGAATGTTTAGCTTTCAAAAGAGAAGACTGAGAGGAGACTTAATAGCTGTCTACAAACAAGGGCTGACACACTGTAGAGGGATCAGCTTTATTCTCGTTTGCACAAAGAAAGACTATAAGCAATGGGTTGAAATTGAATGGGAGAAGATACAGATTAGCTATTAGAAAAAACTTTTTGACAGTGAAGCTGATCAATGAGGGGAACAGGCTGCCACGAGAGGTGGTGAGTTTTCCTTCAATGGAAGTCTTCAAACAGAGGCCGGACAGTATTCTGTCTGAGATGGTTTAGTGAATTCTGCATTGAGCAGGGGGATGGACATGATGACCTTGGATGTCCCTTTCAACTCTACCTTTTTATGTTTCTATACCTCTGCCTTTCCCGTGACCCTCGCATTACATTCATCTTAGCCAAAAAAAAGAGTACTGGTTGTTCACCCAACTAGACCCATGCTATAAGTAGAACGCTACTTTGAAGAACCTAGAATATAAGGCATATTTTCAGTTGTTTCACACTTTTTTGTTAAGTATATAATTCCACATGTGTTAATTCATAGTTTTGATGCCTTCAGTGTGAATGTACAATTTTCATAGTCTTGAAAATACAGAAAAATCTTTAAATGAGAAGGTGTGTCCAAATTTTTGGTCTGTATTGTAAATCCTAACCTATATCTTATCCTATGCTTACCCTGCACTAGGTATGAAGCATTAGTTCATACATTTTACATTAACCCTTTACCTTACCCATAAACTGTACATTACCATTACAGAATGCAAGGCAATTCTCAACATATCACATCTTACAGTATACATTACTAAAAATCGCATGACAGCTCACATGGCACAATAAAACCGCACAACACTATTCTTATAATACAACACTGTCTTCAGGGGCAGGGACAGGGCAGTCTGCAGCCTTACAGTTGGATTACTACTTTTATCATTGCAGGATAAAATTATGCTGTTTGTTTCACTTCCTTGCCATTATAACAGTTTCTGCTTACTTTTGAAAAATAAACACGTTCTTGTTTACATGTACAGATTGAAAACCCAAACTAATGTAACACTTCTTTATGTTGTCTACAATTGTGTCTATTCCAGGCAATACTAAATAGCTTATTGCAACTATGTAAAAGAGGAACGTAGTGGGTCCCGGACCTCTGCTGAGCTCAGTGAGTGCCAGGACGCCACACGCTGCAGCGTGTCATTTTCCCTGCCGTGAGTGGTCACATGGATTACAGCGGGGGACATCTTTGGACAGGTGAGTATAAGGATTTTTTTATTTTATTCTTATTTTTACAGTTGGACACTGCAGGAGCAGACACTACTTCTCTCAACATTGTCCCCTGCTGGTACTGATCGCAGCACAAGCAGGGGACAATGATGAGGTCAGCATTCAGCACCCGGCGCTTGAGAACAGCATTAACTGTACACTGATTTCCAAGCACCGGTATGTGTCACACAGATGACACACTTATGTCATCCGTGTGTCATCAGTGTGGGACATTTTGCAGCCCGTGCAGTGAGTAAAAAATGGACAGGTCAGTGTGTTTTGCCCACGGACACACGGTCTGTGGAAACACACTGACATGTGCCCAGACCCATTGAAATTGGGTCTCCGTGTGTCAGTGCCTCAGGTACATGTGGAAACTGGCACCACACGTACCCGACACACTGAAGTGTGAAAGAGCCCTAAGAATGAGAACTCACAGGAACAGGAGGATGGACCCTCCTTTGTCATAATATGTCTCTATCAAAGAAATGAAAAATGAGGAGCAATTGGAAAGGACCATAGTGAGACAGGTCGTTAAAACATGTTGGCATAATTAGGCATATTATATCAAATTGCGGAAAAAAAGGTATTTCACTGTTTGCATAATGACGGCTATGAAAGAAAACAAAAGGTCTCATAATTGTGAGTCTACTGTATTCGTTAGCCTGGCACTACCCCCACCTTCATCACTAATGATTGACAATCATTGATGTGTTCAGGCATATAAATTAGTGGTTATATCAGGTGTCATCTACGTAGAAGAAAGCACTGAAAGAAAGAGAACACTGATTAATGAAAGTCTTATGTCTCAGACAGTATGCACTTTGTACTCACCCAGTCCACAGTATGAAGTCCGGATCAGGCAAGATATCCTTCATTGCATGTATAGAGGAGTTAATAAGGGAACCTGGAGAGTCGCATAGATAATTCCCCCATTTCCCTGCATTTGTAACTGACTGGTCACCTGCAGATGGACAGACTTTTCCTGGGTCTGTGGTCACAGTGTAGTTGGGGTCTAGATGCAAGTCTGTCAGGTGCCAGAAGTAACCTAAGAAAAAGACATATCAATCAGATTTCTGTTTGCTTCAGGAGGTCAATGTCAAATACATCCAGTTTATTACTGTGAGCAATTTGTTTTACAGTCCTGTCCCCTACTTACCTCTTTCTGATGAGGTGAAAACCACATAGACCACCAGAAGCTGGAAGATGTCAGTTCTCATGGCAGAAGAGCACGTGTAGGTACACTTGAATCTGAACCACCTCCTTCTCCTGCTTTTCACTTTGACCTAACTGTGTTTTCAGGAAGTGGTAAAGAAATATTATCTGTGTTATGTCATTTACAATTTAAAAGGTCTATTCCAAAGGGAGATGCACATTTCAAGACAATGAAGATGTGTTATCTAGTTTACTACTTGAAGGGAACCAGTTATAAAATGACTGCAAAACGGAAAAAAAACATTTTCCTGCAGCCATTGCTGATCTGCAGACAAATACCATTATAAGGCTATGTACACACAAGGTATTTTTTCAGCGTTTTTTACTGCAGCAAAACCTGATCTCTTTTCAGAAAGGTTTGTATCTCCAAAATGTAGGTTTTTGATTGTTTTTTTTCACTGTACATTTGTCTCTTTATGCATATAGATAAAGATGAGTGAAAAAAAAAACCTCATTCTATTTAGTGATGAGCGAACACTAAAATGCTCGGGCGCTCGATGCTCGGGTCGTGCACATTGGAATACTTGGGTGCTTGACCCGACCAATGAGCCCAATGTAAGTCTATGGGAAATTTGACCATTTTTCAGGAGGCTCCCCCCGGCGGTCTGCAGAGGGCCTAAAAATTGCTCAAATCGATGGGAGCAGTGCTCAAATAACATGGGGACAGCATAGGGAAGACCCCTGGAAGTATTTCTGACTCCCAGGTCACTTGGGTCAACAACGTTGTCAGACGTATTATGCCACTTTTACGGACTCACAATAAAATATACCAAAGCTAAACCGAAATGGATTTTCCTGGGAAATATGTTAAGGAACATTCTTTCCACGGTAATGACTTGTATATAAAGCAAAATAAATAACCAAAAGCAAAAATTGTCCTCCACACCTTGGGCTATGTTCACATGTAGCGTTTTTGATGCCTTTTTTCACTTTTGCATTGCTTTCAACTGTGACAAATGCATTCACCAGGAAATTTCATTTTAACATTTTACAACCTTATCTGGCCATGTGGTTGGTGTGTGAGATATCATCAGACACATCGTGTTTCATTTATGAAGGAGGGACTCTGAAAGCCACAAAGCCTATTTTTATAGGGCCATCTGGCGGCCTTTACTATGCTTAAAGGGCCAGCAGTCGGCCCTCACTATTCTTAGAGAGCCATCAGCCGGATATGTTTTATTGTTCCCATTACTAAAGAGTCGGTCTCCTATACTGTTATTGCGTATGCAGTGAGTGCCAGGGCTGCCCAAAGTTTGGACGCACCCCAATACTGCTTTGAAAATTTGGATGCACCCCAATACCCCTTTGAAGAGACTAAGAGGAGGGTCTCCTGAAAACAATGTTCCCATCATTAGGAAGTAGGTCTCCCATTGTGTTTGCCTATGCAGTGAATGCAAGGGTTGCCTAAAATTTGGAGGCACTCCAATGCCCCTTGGAAGAGACATACAGGTCAGAGGCCTCCTCAAAACATTGATCCCATTATTAGGAAGTGGGTCTCCCATAGTGCTGACCTATGCAGTGAATGCAAGGGTTGCCAAAAAATTGGAGGCACTTCAATGCCCCTTGGAAGTGGCATGGAGGTCGGAGGGCCTCCTCAAAACAATGTTCCAATCATTAGGAAGTGGGTCTCCCATAGTGTTGAACTATGCAGTGAATGCAAGGGTTGCCAAAAATTTGGAGGCACTTCAATGCCCCTTGGAAGAGACATGGAGGTCAGAGGGCCTCCTCAAAACAATGTTCCCATTATTAGGAAGTGAGTCTCCCATAGTGTTGACCTATGCAGTGAATGCAAGGGTTTCCAAAAATTTGGAGCCACTATGTAACATACCTGGCGGCGTCTTTGCATAGTGGTCCATCTCCCACTGTGCAAGAGCGCGCACTTGATCTCCAATCCAGAATGTCTCTCTGGCTTCCCTCCATGCTGTCTGTTTGCTTCTCTTTCTGCTGCTTAAGGGTGGCGCCCGATCACTTCCTGCTTTTTGTACCTGCTGCAGGCACACCCCTTGTGTGTCCTCAGCCTATTGCTGTCTGTCACCTGGTATTTAACCCAGCTGCTCCAATTAACCCATGCCTGAGCATTGTGTTTCATTCAGTGTGCTCTTTCACTCTGAATGTGCCAGGTCCCTTACTGTGTTTGCTTGCTTGCCTTTCTTGTAGGCTGTATTTCCAGTCCTGTCTGAACACGTTCCTAGCCTGTTCCTCCCGCCTTCTAGGGGACGCATACCTAGACCCGCTCCCGTATCTTGTCTGTCCTGTCTGAACACGCTCCTAGCCTGTTCCTCTCGCCTTCTAGGGGCTGCATACCTAGACCCGCTCCTGTATCTTGCTACTGTGTCTGTTCTTGTCTGTATACTCTTCTAGCCTGTTTCCTGAGTTTCTCTATGTCCGTTCCTTTCCTTTTTCTGCAGAGTCTGAACTCGTACCTAACTCCTGCTCGTTGTCACTGTACTCCCGTCTGTGAGTTTGTGGTCCACTCGCTACTTCACAGCAAGTACCCTGTGGGTATCTGGTTCTGCCTTTCCCTTCCTGTCTGTTCCGTGTGAACAGAGCCCTGTCCCCCCTGATCTGCCTTTGCTCACCGCTCCGGCGGTTCTAGCCTGCTCTGCCTTTGCTCACCGCTCTGGCAGTTCTAGCCTGCTCTGCCTTTGCTCACCGCTCCGGCGGTTCTAGCCTGCTCTGCCTTTGCTCACCGCTCCGGCGGTTCTAGCCTGCTCTGCCTTTGCTCACCGCTCCGGCGGTTCTAGCCTGCTCTGCCTTTGATCACTGCTCCGGCGGTTCTAGCCTGCTCTGCCTTTGCTCACCGCTCCTGCGGTTCTAGCCTGCTCTGCCTTTGCTCACCGCTCTGGCGGCTCTAGCCTGCTCTGCCTTTGCTCATCGCTCCAGGCGGTTCTAGCCTGCTCTGCCTTTGCTCACCGCTCTGGTGGTTCTAGCCTGCTCTGCCTTTGCTCACCGCTCCGGCGGTTCTAGCCTGTTCTGCCTTTGCTCACCACTCCGGCGGTTGTAGCCTGCTCTGCCTTTGCTCACCGCTCCAGCGGTTCTAGCCTGCTCTGCCTTTGCTCACCGCTCCGGCGGTTCTAGCTTGCTCTGCCTTTGCTCACTGCTCTGGCAGTCTCGCTCAGCTCTGATCCTTTGCTCACCGCTCCAGGCGGCCTTGTCCTGCTCTACTCTTGCTCACCGCTCCGGCGGTTCTAGCCTGCTCTGCCTTTGCTCACCGCTCCAGGCGGCCTCGTCCTGCTCTGCTCTCGCTCACCACTCTGGGCGGCCTTACTCTGCTGTGCTTGTCCGCCACATCTGTGGTTCTGTTCCTGAGTCCCAGAGTGTACTGGGTCCTATCCTGCCTGTGTTCCTACCTGCTAGTGCCTCACTGTCTGCACTCTAGCCGTGCATGCCTGTACCCCCCTGCCTGCATACCCGCCTGCCTGCATACCAGTCGTGCCTGTCTATACCCACCAGTCTGTGTGCCAGCCTAACCAGTCTGTTCCTGTATTCCCCTGTGTGGGTCAACAGCCGTGTCCAGGGTCTGTCCTGGAGTAGCACCTGGTCCCTCTGCTCGGTTCCTCCTTGGTGCACTGGTGTCGTATGCCGTCGTGCGACCCTGGTGGGATCGGGTGAATACCTAGTTACGCCCCTCCAGGCATTCACTCTCCGGCACGGTCCAGTGGAATCAGGTCAGAGGGCCTCCTCAAAACAATGTTCCACTCATTAGGAAGTGGGTCTCCCATAGTGTTGAACTATCCAGTGAATGCAAGGGTTTCCAAAAATTTGGAGGCACTTCAATGCCCCTTGTAAGAGACATGGAGGTCATAGGGCCTCCTCAAAACAATGTTCCCATTATTAGGAAGTGGGTCTCCCATAGTGTTGAGCTATGCAGTGAATGCAATGGTTGCCAAAAATTTGGAGGCACTTCAATGCCCCTTGTAAGACACATGGAGGTCACAGGGCCTCCTCAAAACAATGTTCCCATTATGAGGAAGTGGATCTCCCATAATGCTGGCCTATGCAGTGGATGCAAGGGTTGCCAAAAATTTGGAGGCACTCCAATGCCCCTTGGAAGAGACATTGAGGTCAGAGGGACTCCTCAAAACAATGATCCCATTATTAGGAAGTGGGTCTCCCATAGTGTTGACATATGCAGTGAATTCAAAGGTTGCCAAACATTTGGAGGCACGTCAATGCCCAATGGAAGAGACATGGAGGTCAGAGGGCCTCCTCAAAACAATGTTCCCATTATTAGGAAGTGAGTCTCCCATAGTGCTGGCCTATGAAGTGAATGCAAGGGTTGCCAAAAATTTGAAGGCACTTCAATGCCCTTTGGAAGAGACATGGAGATCAGAGGGCCTCCTTTAAACAATGTTCCCATTATTAAGAAGTGGGTCTCCCATAGTGTTGACCTATGCAGTGAATGAAATGGTTGCCAAAAATTTGGAGGCACTTTAATGCCCATTGGAAGAGACATGGAGGTCAGAGGGCCTCCTCAAAACAATGCTCCCATTATTAGGAAGTGGGTCTCCCATAGTGTTGACCTATGCAGTGAATGCAAGGGTTTCCTAAAATTTGGAGCCACTACAATGCCCCTTGGGAGAGACGGGGAGGTCAGAGGGCCTTCTGAAAACAATGTTCCCATTATGAGGAAGTAGGTCTCCCATAATGCTGGCCTATGCAGTGAATGCAATGGTTGCAAAAATTTAGAGGAACTCCAATGCCCCTTGGAAGAGACATGGAGGTCAGAGGGACTCCTCAAAACAATGATCCCATTATTAGGAAGTGGGTCTCCCATAATGTTGACCTATGCAGTGAATGCAATGGTTGCCAAAAATATGAAGGCACTTCAATGCCCCTTGGAATAGACATGGAGGTCAGAGGGCCTCCTCAAAACAATGTTCCCATTATTAGGAAGTGGGTCTCCCATAATGCTGGCCTATGCACTGAATGCAAGGGTTGCCAAAAATTTGGAGGAACTCCAATGCCCCTTGGAAGAGACATGGAGGTCAGAGGGACTCCTCAAAACAATGATCCCATTATTAGGAAGTGGGTCTCCCATAGTGTTGATCTATGCAGTGAATGCAATGGTTGCCAAAAATTTGAAGGCACTTCAATGCCCCTTGGAAGAGACATGAAGGTCAGAGGGCGTCCTCAAAACAATGTTTCCATTATAAGGAAATGGGTCTCCCATAGTGTTGACCTATGCAGTGAATGCAATGGTTGCCGAAAATTTAGAGGCACTTCAATGCCCCTTGGAAGAGACATGGAGGTGACAGGGCCTCCTCAAAACAATGTTCCCATTATTATGAAGAGGGTCTCCCATAGTGTTGACCTATGTAGTGAATACAAAGGTTGCCAAAAAACTGGAGGCACTTCGATGCCCCTTGGAAGAGACATGGTGGTCAGAGGGCCTCTTCAAAACAATGTTCCCATTACTAGGAAGTAGGTCTCCCATAGTGTTGGCCTATGCAGTGAATGATAGGGATGCCAAAAATTTGAAGACACTCCAATGCCCTTAGGAAGAGACATGCATGTCAGAGGGCCTCCTTAAAACAATGTTCCCATTGTTAAGAAGTGGGTCTCCCATAGTGCTGGCCTATGCAGTGAATGCAAGGGTTGCCAAAAAATTTGGAGGCACTTCAATGCCCCTTGGAAGAGACTTGGAGGTCAGATGGCCTCCTTAAAACAGTGTTCCCATTATTAAGAAATGGGTCTCCCATAGTGTTGACCTATGCAGTGAATGCAAGGGTTGCCAAAAATTTGAAGGCACTTCAATGCCCCTTGGAAGAGACATGGAGGTCAGAGGGCATCCTCAAAACAATGTTTCCATTATTAGGAAGTGGGTCTCCCATAGTGTTGACCTATGCAGTGAATGCAATGGTTGCCAAAAATTTGGAGGCACTTTAATGCCCCTTGTAAGAGACATGGAGGTCACAGGGCCTCCTCAAAACAATGTTCCAATTATTCGGAAGTGGGTCTCCCATAGTGTTGACCTATGCAGTGAATGCAATGGATGCCAAAAATTTGGAGGCACTTCAATGCCCCTTGTAAGAGACATGGAGGTCACAGGGCCTCCTCAAAACAATGTTCCCATTATTATGAAGTGGGTCTCCCATAGTGTTGAACTATGCAGTGAATGCAATGGTTGCCAAAAAATTGGAGGCACTTAAATGCCCCTTGGAAGAGACATGGAGGTCAGAGGGCCTCCTCAAAACAATGTTCCCATTACTAGGAAGTAGGTCTCCCATAGTGTTGACCTACGCAGTGAATGCAAGTGTTGCCGAAAATTTGGAGGCACTTCGATGCCCCTTGGAAGAGACATGGAGGTCAGAGGGCCTCCTCAAATCAATGTTCCCATTACTAGGAAGTAGGTCTACCATAGTGCTGGCCTATGCAGTGAATGATAGGGATGCCAAAAATTAGAAGGCACTCCAATGCCCTTTGGAAGAGACATGCATGTCTGAGGGCCTCCTTAAAACAATGTTCCCATTGTTAAGAAGTGGATCTCCCATAGTGCTGGCCTATGCAGTGAATGCAAGTGTAGCTAAAAATTTGGAAGCACTTCCATGCCCTTTGGAAGAGACATGGAGGTCAGAGGGCCTCCTCCAAACAATGTTCCCATTATTAGGAAGTAGGTCTCCCATAGTGTTGACGTTTGCAGTGAATGCAAGGGTTGCCAAAAATTTGGAGGCACTCCAATGCCCCTTGGAAGAGACATGGAGGTCAGAGGGCCTTCTGAAATCAATGTTCCCATTATGAGGAAGTGGATCTCCCATAATGCTGGCCTCTGCAGTGAATGCAAGGGTTGCCAAAAATTTGGAGGAACTCCAATGCCCCTTGGAAGAGACATGGAGGTCAGAGGGACTCCTCAAAACAATGATCCCATTATTAGGAAGTGGGTCTCCCATAGTTTTGACCTATGCAGTGAATGCAATGGTTGCCAAAAATTTGAAGGCACTTCAATGCCCCTTGGAAGAGACATGGAGGTCAGAGGGCGTCCTCAAAACAATGTTTCCATTATTAGGAAGTGGGTCTCCCATAGTGTTGACCTATGCAGTGAATGCAATGGTTGCCAAAAATTTGGAGGCACTTCAATGCCCCTTGTAAGAGACATGGAGGTCACAGGGCCTCTTCAAAACAATGTTTCCATTATTATGAAGTGGGTCTCCCATAGTGTTGACCTATGCAGTGAATGCAATGGTTGCCAAAAAATTGAAGGCACTTAAATGCCCCTTGGAAGAGACATGGAGGTCAGAGGGCCTCCTCAAAACAATGTTCCCATTATTAGGAAGTGGGTCTCCCATAATGCTGGACTATGCACTGAATGCAAGGGTTGCCAAAAATTTGGAGGAACTCCAATGCCCCTTGGAAGAGACATGGAGGTCAGAGGGACTCCTCAAAAAAATGTTTCCAATATTAGGAAGTGGGTCTCCCATAGTGTTGACCTATGCAGTGAATGCAATTGTTGCCAAAAAATTGGAGGCACTTAAATGCCCCTTGGAAGAGACATGGAGGTCAGAGGGCCTCCTCAAAACAATGTTCCCATTATTAGGAAGTGGGTCTCCCATAATGCTGGACTATGCACTGAATGCAAGGGTTGCCAAAAATTTGGAGGAACTCCAATGCCCCTTGGAAGAGACATGGAGGTCAGAGGGACTCCTCAAAACAATGATCCCATTATTAGGAAGTGGGTCTCCCATAGTGTTGACCTATGCAGTGAATGCAATGGTTGCCAAAAATTTGAAGGCACTTCAATGCCCCTTGGAAGAGACTTGGAGGTCAGGCGGCGTCCTCAAAACAATGTTTCCATTATTAGGAAGAGGGTCTCCCATAGTGTTGACTAGTGTTGAGCCACCCCCGTAGTGTTCGAGTTCGGTTCGGTCCGTCGAACACCCGTGTGTTCGCCGAACTGTTCGTCGAACTGTTCGTCGAACACCTTCGAACACCGTTAAAACCAATGGCAGGCAAACAAAAACACATATAAACACATAGAAAACACCTTCAAAGGTGTCCAAAAGCTGACAAACTGCTCTGAAGACACAACTAACACATGGAAAAGTGACAAGTACATATAGTCATGCGAAAAGAAAAGAGGTGGAGGAGTAAAAGGAGGGGGAGACACAGATATAGGCATGTCATGCCCTTCTAAAATCCAAAAAGTGAGAAGCCGACACGTTCAGTCCGCTCCTGCCCGTGCCACCTCCGTGTCGCCGGGTTTGTGCCAGAGCCGCGGTGAACCCTGACGGCCAGCCCCCCTCTCCCAATACTGGTGCCTGTCCGCTGGTGGGTCGAACGAGCCCCCCTGTGGTGGAGGCAGCTCTAAGCTTTTTAATTTAAATTGTCTCTCTAATTTGAATGAATACACTTTAAATCCATTTACAAGGATCTATTGGAGGGCAAGTCTCATGCCAGCAGCCGCGTAATTCCAGCTACAGTAGCGTCCACTAAAGCTGCTGCAGTTAAAAAGCTTTTATACGGATCGAGCCCTGCTGTCCACCGCAAGGCATCCTACTGCCAGTCCCAGCCCCTATGCCTTGGGGTGCCTCCTGATGCTCTTCACTGAGTATCCCGTGGTCCCGAAGCATTTCCTTTGAAAAAATTAAGTGTCAAAACTACAGGTGGTGTAGCTTGCTTAACAGCCGGGATAATCCGCTGACTAGCAGACACTGCTACTAGGCACAAAGTATTTCCTGGGCTAGATGCAGATAAAAATTTGTAATTAGATACTCTCGTTGGATGCTGAGAAAGCATTCCATAGAGTCTCCTGGCACGCCATATATGATTCTCTTAAAAAGCTTGGGTTAGGGGTCTAGGGGACCCTTTTATAGCCAAAATCACGGCCCTGTATCGCAATACGTCACCTAGGCTGAAGATAAATGGAACTGTATTACCCTGAGGGCTCGGTTGCTACAGAGGTATTGCACCTCACCCAGAGGTGTGATATCTCACTCTCAGGTAAGGATGGAGTGTGGATCAGGACCCGACACCTGCATGTATTACACCACATTGCCGTGGGGCAGGGCGACCAATATGCCCCTGAGATGGGCACGACAGTCCCTGTCCCTGGCTGGAGTGGGGGGAGGGAACACTGAGGAAGGGGAACCCTGTAGTGCAGGAGCAGGGAGGAAGCAGTTCCTGGGTGCATTGAGAAGGGAGTATAAAAGGTGGGCACCATCTTAGTTCAGTGCAGAGAAGTCTGAGCAGAAGTGGCAGGGAGCAGGGGCTCTGCATGAGCTCTGCTCCGGAGGCGGGCCTAGTAACAGAGGCCCAGGCCTGGAAGAGGGAGAAGGAAGGAAGAGGAGCGGAGAAGGCTCCAGGAACGAGGAACGAAGGGATCCCAGGGGTGCGGACGGGCGAGTCGCCACCGCACGCCCGAATCCACCTGCGTGGAGGGGTCAGGCCAAAGGAGGAGACCGGTCCCCGAAACTAGTGGAGGCAGGAAACGACCCTCAGCTAGAAACCGGAGGCTGTGACATTTTATGTGGCGCAGCCCCTCGCTACACCCGCTAGGAAGGCACCACATAGGGTCAGGGAAACTGGCGCCAAGTTTACCAAGAGGAGGCCCGAGGCAGCCGGACAGAAGGGTTGGTAAGAAAGGCCAGACAAAGGACACACAAAGGGGGTCCTGTGAAGCGCTCCAAAGTTATCTGGGAGTTGTCTGAGCCCCTCACCTGGTGAGCACAGTACGACGTGGGCAGCCGTTACCTGCAGACGTGGTCTGGATAATAAGAACTGTGAGTAAAGGCCCTGGACTGCATCACTGACTCCGTGTCGTTACTGCTGCTGCCCTGCACCATCACCCCCATCCTCCGCATACACTGCCCTGAGGCTATACTCCTCCTGTGGGGAGTTATGCTACGCTTTGCTGCACCCATAACACCAGCCTCATCGGTCTGCCCTGGAGCGGCGGTTCACTCTGACCGCAATCCACGGGTGGCGTAGTCGGACATTTAAACATCAAAACCACATAAATAGTTCCGCCACTGGTTTGACCGCCCTGAGCCACGGAACCGGGTCGCCGCCACGGAGACTACAACCACCAGCATCCACCAAAAAGGGTCCGGCTCCGGGTGTCCCAAGGCCCAGGGGGCGCGTCAGAACATTTTCATCACCTTTCACAATCACCAATGGGACAAGGCAGGGATGTTCTCTGTCCCCTCTCTTATACATCCTAGTGATGGAGCACCTGCTCTCATCAATTCGCCATAACCCCAATAATAGGTGGATTGAGGTGGGAGGCACCGAGTACAAGTGCTCTCTATTTGCTGATGATGTCCTAGTATATATCACTCAATCACATATATCCATCCATGCTGTTATGGCTGAAATAGATCACTTTGTTACATGGCCAAATTTTAAAATCAATGCAGCGAAGTCTGAGGCCCTCGATGTCTCCCTCCCCAAATCCATATAGGATTCCATCCAGTCCAACTTTCCCTTTGCCTGGCCCTCACAGGGTATCAAATACTTAGGAATTCCTATTCATAGAGACCTCTCCCATCTATGTTATCTTAATTTTGGGCCCTTTATTGAACAACTCCATACAGACCACGGTTGGCAAGTTAGAACTGTAAGATTCACTACGTGAACCACTGGTGTTTTGTGGAAAAGCACATGTACACTGTGTTCCAAATTATTATGCAAAAAGTGTTTAGGAGTGATAAGGGAAGAATTTGTTTGTTTGTCAGTTAAACTCATTGATGGTGATGTGTGTCAGGGCTCTTTATATCACTGTAAGCAATTGCAGACACCTGTGCTAATTAGTTTGGCAGGTGTGTCCAATGAAAGGCAAGACTACTTAAGAAGGCTGTCTCACATTATTAAGCAGCCTACATTTTCTGCCAAAATGGGAAAGAGAAAGGATGTGTCGGCTGCTGAGAAGCAACAAATTGTGGAGTGTTTAGGTCAAGGCATGACTACAATCAACATTGTGCGATGATCAGGATGAAGTGTCTTGGCAAGAAGTATGTAGCTGATTCACAGTACACACGTGTGCGTGCTGATAAGGGCAAATTGAGGACTCTTTCCTACAAGCAATTACGTCAGGTTAAAAGAGCAGCGGCAAAAAAGCCTTGTCATAGCAGCAGACAAGATTTTGAAGCTGCTGGTGCCTCCAACGTCCCCCGAACAACAAGATGCAGGGTCCTTCAGAGGTTTGCAGCTGTGCATACGCCATCCTGTCGACCTCCTCTATCCACTTCACACAAGCAGAAACGGCTCCAGTGGGCCAAACATTACATGAAGACTGATTTCAAAACTGTTTTGTTCACGGATGAGTGCCGTGCAGCGCTCGATGGTCCAGATGGATGGAGTGGAGGATGGCTGGTTGATGAACACCCCACGCAAACACGGCTACAGCGCCAAAAAGGAGGAGGTGGAGTAATGTTTTGGGCTGGAATCATGGGGAGATAGATTGTCGGCCCCTTTAGGATCCCTGAAGGCGCTAAAGATGAACTCCATAATGTATGTGGATTTTCTCAAACAGCACTTCCTGCCATGGTTCAAGAAGAAGAACCGTGTATTTCACAGCAAGATCATTTTTTTGCATGATAATGCACCATCTCATGCTGCACATAAAACATCTGCATCTCTGGCTGATATGGGCATAAAAGGGGACAAACTTATGGTGTGACCCCCATGCTCCCCTGACCTCTACCCCATTCAAAACCTCTGGAGCATTATCAAAAGGAGTGTCTATGATCGCGGGAGGCAGTTCACATCTAAGCAACAGCTCTGTGAGGGTATTCTGTCATTGTCTGAATTGGGAATTCTCCCAATTCGAGGGTCATGTTGCAGGTAGTGCAGCAAGAAGGCACTCATGTGTGTTGCGCATCCAGGAGCACCAAGTCCCTGTTGTGTTGGTGGCGAGGTAACAATCATGCTTCCTTCCTCTGTCCTCTCCCCCCAACCTCGCACAACAGAAATGTGATCAAGGTCTCCCTCATCTGATGAGTCTTCCATCAGTTCGTCCTCCACTTCTTCCTGGGCTCCTGCACCTTCCTCACTAGTTTGGCTGCTACCATGCGCCCTGGTAAAACCATCTCCCCCACCCTCACATGCCTGCCGCCTTGGTGCTGCCGAACGTCTGGACCTTGCAGATGTTAGCCCTTCCGCATACAACTCCTCCTCCTCTACTTCCTCCACCTCCTCTTGTGCCACCACCTGACTCCGAATTCTGTTTAACATGTGCTTCAGCATGTAAATCACCGGAATAGTCATGCTGATAATGGCATCGTCAGCACTAAACATCTTCGTCGCCATTTCAAAACTGTGCAGAAGGGTGCATAGGTCCCTGATCTGAGACCACTCCTCCAGCGTGATTTGCCCCACGTCTGGATCTCGTTGGCCCAGGCTATACGTCAGAACGTATTGCACCAGGGCTTGTCGGTGCTGCCACAGTCGCTGCAACATGTGCAGAGTTGAATTCCACCGGGTAGGCACATCGCATTTTAGCCGGTGAAGTGGCAGGCCCAACGACTTCTGTAGAGATGTAAGTCGCTGAGCTGCGGGATGCGAACGGCGGATGTGAGCACACAGCGACCGTGCCCTCTGCAGAAGGCCATCTAGTCTGGGATAGTGGGCTAAAAATTGCTGGACAACCAGGTTCAACACGTGAGCCATACAAGGCACGTGTGTGACATTGCCCCGGCGAAGGGCCGCACCCAGGTTTGCAGCATTGTCGCACACGGCCTTCCCTGGTTTCAGGTGGAGTGGAGACAACTAGTGTTGAGCCACCCCCGTAGTGTTCGAGTTCGGTTCGGTTCGTCGAACACCCGTGTGTTCGCCGAACACCTTCTAACATCGTTAAAACCAATGGCAGGCAAACAAAAACACATAGAAACACATAGAAGACACCTTCAAAGGTGTCCAAAAGCTGACAAACTGCTCAGAAGACACAACTAACACATGGAAAAGTGACAAGTACATATAGTCATGCGAAAAGAAAAGAGGTGGAGGAGTAAAAGTATGGGGAGACACAGATATAGGCATGTCATGCCCTTCTAAAATCCAAAAAGTGAGAAGCCGACACGTTCAGTCCGCTCCTGCCCGTGCCACCTCCGCGTCGCTGGGTTTGTGCCAGAGCCGCGGTGAAGCTTGACGGCCAGCCCCCCTCTCCCAATACTGGTGCCTGTCCACTGGTGGGTCGAGCGAGCCCCCCTGTGGTGGAGGCAGCTCTAAGCTTTTTAATTTAAATTGTCTCTCTAATTTGAATGAATACACTTTAAATCCATTTACAAGGATCTATTGGAGGGCAAGTCTAATGCCAGCAGCCGCGTAATTCCAGCTCCAGTAGCGTCCACTAAAGCTGCTGCAGTTAAAAAGCTTTTATAAGGATCGAGCTCGGCTGTCCACCGCAAGGCATCCTACTGCCAGTCCCAGCCCCTATGCCTTGGGGTGCCTCCTGATGCTCTTCACTGAGTATCCCGTGGTCCCGAAGCATTTCCTTTGAAAAAATTAAGTGTCCAAACTACAGGAGGTGTAGCTTGCTTAACAGCCGGGATAATCCGCTGACTAGCAGACACTGCTACTAGGCACAAAGTATTTCCTGGGCTAGATGCAGTTAAAAATTTGTAATTAGATACTCTCGTTGGATGCTGAGAAAGCATTCCATAGAGTCTCCTGGCACGCCATATATGATTCTCTTAAAAAGCTTGGGGTAGGGGTCTAGGGGACCCTTTTATAGCCAAAATCACGGCCCTGTACCGCAATACGTCACCTAGGCTGAAGATAAATGGAACTATAGCACCCTGAGGGCTCGGTTGCTACAGAGGTATTGCACCTCACCCAGAGGTGTGATATATCACTCTCAGGTAAGGATGTAGTGTGGATCAGGACCCGACACCTGCATGCATTACACCACATTGCCATGGGGCAGGGCGACCAATATGCCCCTGAGATGGGCACGACAGTCCCTGTCCCTGGCTGGAGTGGGGGGAGGGAACACTGAGGAAGGGGAACCCTGTAGTGCAGGAGCAGGGAGGAAGCAGTTCCTGGGTGCATTGAGAAGGGAGTATAAAAGGTGGGCACCATCTTAGTTCAGTGCAGAGAAGTCTGAGCAGAAGTGGCAGGGAGCAGGGGCTCTGCATGAGCTCTGCTCCGGAGGCGGGCCTAGTAACAGAGGCCCAGGCCTGGAAGAGGGAGAAGGAAGGAAGAGGAGCGGAGAAGGCTCCAGGAAGGAGGAACGAAGGGATCCTAGGGGTGCGGACGGGCGAGTCGCCACCGCACGCCCGAATCCACCTGCGTGGAGGGGTCAGGGCAAAGGGGGAGACCGGTCCCCGAAACTAGTGGAGGCAGGAAACGACCCTCAGCTAGAAACAGGAGGCTGTGACATTTTATGTGGCGCAGCCCCTCGCTACACCCGCTAGGAAGGCACCATATAGGGTCAGGGAAACTGGCGCCAAGTTTACCAAGAGGAGGCCCGAGGCAGCCGGACAGAAGGGTTGGTAAGAAAGGCCAGACAAAGGACACACAAAGGGGGTCCTGTGAAGCGCTCCAAAGTTATCTGGGAGTTGTCTGAGCCCCTCACCTGGTGAGCACAGTACGACGTGGGCAGCCGTTACCTGCAGACGTGGTCTGGATAATAAGAACTGTGAGTAAAGGCCCTGGACTGCATCACTGACTCCGTGTCGTTACTGCTGCTGCCCTGCACCATCACCCCCATCCTCCGCATACACTGCCCTGAGGCTATACTCCTCCCGTGGGGAGTTATGCTACGCTCTGCTGCACCCACAACACCAGCCTCAGCGGTCTGCCCTGGAGCGGCGGTTCACTCTGACCGCAATCCACGGGTGGCCTAGTCGGACATTTAAACATCAAAACCACATAAATAGTTCCGCCACTGGTTTGACCGCCCTGAGCCACGGAACCGGGTCGCCGCCACGGAGACTACAACCACCAGCATCCACCAAAAAGGGTCCGGCTCCGGGTGTCCCAAGGCCCAGGGGGCGCGTCAGAACATTTTCATCACCTTTCACAATCACCAATGGGACAAGGCAGGGATGTTCTCTGTCCCCTCTCTTATACGTCCTAGTGACGGAGCACCTGCTCTCATCAATTCGCCATAACCCCAATATTAGGTGGATTGAGGTGGGAGGCACCGAGTACAAGTGCTCTCTATTTGCTGATGATGTCCTAGTATATATCACTCAATCACATATATCCATCCATGCTGTTATGGCTGAAATAGATCACTTTGTTACATGGTCAAATTTTAAAATCAATGCAGCGAAGTCTGAGGCCCTCGATGTCTCCCTCCCCAAATCCATATAGGATTCCATCCAGTCCAACTTTCCCTTTGCCTGGCCCTCACAGGGTATCAAATACTTAGGAATTCCTATTCATAGAGACCTCTCCCATCTATGTTATCTTAATTTTGGGCCCTTTATTGAACAACTCCATACAGACCACGGTTGGCAAGTTAGAACTGTAAGATTCACTACGTGAACCACTGGTGTTTTGTGGAAAAGCACATGTACACTGTGTTCCAAATTATTATGCAAAAAGTGTTTAGGAGTGATAAGGGAAGAATTTGTTTGTTTGTCAGTTAAACTCATTGATGGTGATGTGTGTCAGGGCTCTTTATATCACTGTAAGCAATTGCAGACACCTGTGCTAATTAGTTTGGCAGGTGTGTCCAATGAAAGGCAAGACTACTTAAGAAGGTTGTCTCACATTATTAAGCAGCCTACCTTTTCTGCCAAAATGGGAAAGAAAAAGGATGTGTCGGCTGCTGAGAAGCAACAAATTGTGGAGTGTTTAGGTCAAGGCATGACTACAATCAACATTGTGCGATGATCAGGATGAAGTGTCTTGGCAATCAAGAAGTATGTAGCTGTTTCACAGTACACACGTGTGCGTGCTGATAAGGGCAAATTGAGGACTCTTTCTTACAGGCAATTACGTCAGGTTGAAAGAGCAGCGGCAAAAAAGCCTTGTCATAGCAGCAGACAAGTTTTTGAAGCTGCTGGTGCCTCCAACGTCCCCCGAACAACAAGATGCAGGGTCCTTCAGAGGTTTGCAGCTGTGCATACGCCATCCTGTCGACCTCCTCTATCCACTTCACACAAGCAGAAACGGCTCCAGTGGGCCAAACATTACATGAAGACTGATTTCAAAACTGTTTTGTTCACGGATGAGTGCCGTGCAGCACTCGATGGTCCAGATGGATGGAGTGGAGGATGGCTGGTTGATGGACACCCCACGCAAACACGGCTACAGCGCCAACAAGGAGGAGGTGGAGTAATGTTTTGGGCTGGAATCATGGGGAGAGAGATTGTCGGCCCCTTTAGGATCCCTGAAGACGCTAAAGATGAACTCCATAATGTATGTGGATTTTCTCAAACAGCACTTCCTGCCATGGTTCAAGAAGAAGAACCGTGTATTTCACAGCAAGATCATTTTTTTGCATGATAATGCACCATCTCATGCTGCACATAAAACATCTGCATCTCTGGCTGATATGGGCATAAAAGGGGACAAACTTATGGTGTGACCCCCATGCTCCCCTGACCTCTACCCCATTCAGAACCTTTGGAGCATCATTAAAAGGAGTGTCTATGATGGCGGGAGGCAGTTCACATCTAAGCAACAGCTCTGGGAGGGTATTCTGTCCTCATGCAAAACAATTGAAGCAGAAACCATCCAAAACCTGACAAATTCAATGGACGAGAGAGTTCAGAAGCTCCTTTCGAACAAGGGGTCCTGCTAATGCTTATAATTTCAAAAATGACCATTTTTTGGTCTTTATTAAAATGAAAAGGTTGATCGAAAAGTTTGGGGGATCTAAGAGTGTGGTAACCCAGTAGTCATGATGACTTCGAATTATGCCAATATGAGGGTCATGCTGCAGGTAGTGCAGCAAGAAGGCACTTATATGTCTTGCGCATCTCGGAGCCCCAAAATTATTTTCCGGGCTAGATGCAGCTAAAAATTATTATTAATTTTAAATCTGGTGAAGCTTTAGTATAGATGGCCTAATAGGATCAGTGCTGCACACTGCTACAAAGCCCAAATTATTTTCCAGTCAAGATACAGATAAACATGATTAGTAATTTTAAATCTGGTGGAGCTTATTATAGATGGCCTAATAGAATCAGTGCTGCACACTGCTACAAAGCCCAAATTATTTTCCAGCCAAGATACAGATAAACATGATTAGTAATTTGAAAGCTTAAAACGGTTGGTAGGGTGATTTTAACCAATCATCAAGCTTTTACTCTCCCCAGGATGACACAGGGGTAGAAAAGTCGTTTCGGATCCCTGATTTGTTCATCTTTATGAACGTGAGTCTGTCTACATTATCAGTGGAGAGCCGCGTGCGCTTATCTGTCAGCACACCACCAGCAGCGCTGAACACACGTTCAGACAGAACGCTGGCTGCGGGGCATGACAAGATCTCCAAGGCGTAAGTGGCTAGCTCCGGCCATTTATCCAGATTGGAAGCCGAAAAAGAGCAAGGGTCCAGTGACACAGTCATGGCTTGAATGTTTACTTGGAGATACTCCTGTACCATCGTCTCTAGGCGTTGACTATGTGTCAGACTTCTTGTCTCCTGTGGCCTTGCAAAGGATGGGCTAAAAAAGTGGTGAAATGATTCCGCAAAATTGATGTTACCAGCAGATACTGTGTTTCTGTTACGGTTTGAGTGCTGAACACTTGAATGTCCCACGGTTGGCAAGTTGGAACTGTGAGATTCACTACATGCACCACTGGTATTTTGTGGAAAAGCACATGTAAGATTCTGCAACAGTCTCTGCTGATACTCCTGCATGCGTGCATCCCTTTCTATGGCAGGAATAATTTCTGCAAATTTACTTTTGTACCGGGGATCTAACAGTGTGGCAACCCAGTAGTCAGGATTATTTCTAATTCTCCCAATTCGAGGGTCATGTTGCAGGTAGTGCAGCAAGAAGGCACTCATGTGTGTTGCGCATCCAGGAGCACCAAGTCCCTGTTGTGTTGGTGGCGAGGTAACAATCATGCTTCCTTCCTCTGTCCTCTCCCCCCAACCTCGCACAACAGAAATGTGATCAAGGTCTCCCTCATCTGATGAGTCTTCCATCAGTTCGTCCTCCACTTCTTCCTGGGCTCCTGCACCTTCCTCACTAGTTTGGCTGCTACCATGCGCCCTGGTAAAACCATCTCCCCCACCCTCACATGCCTGCCGCCTTGGTGCTGCCGAACGTCTGGACCTTGCAGATGTTAGCCCTTCCGCATACAACTCCTCCTCCTCTACTTCCTCCACCTCCTCTTGTGCCACCACCTGACTCCGAATTCTGTTTAACATGTGCTCCAGCATGTAAATCACCGGAATAGTCATGCTGATAATGGCATCGTCAGCACTAAACATCTTCGTCGCCATTTCAAAACTGTGCAGAAGGGTGCATAGGTCCCTGATCTGAGAGCACTCCTCCAGCGTGATTTGCCCCACCTCTGGATCTCGTTGGCCCAGGCTATACGTCAGAACGTATTGCACCAGGGCTTGTCGGTGCTGCCACAGTCGCTGCAACATGTGCAGAGTTGAATTCCACCGGGTAGGCACATCGCATTTTAGCCGGTGAAGTGGCAGGCCCAACGACTTCTGTAGAGATGTAAGTCGCTGAGCTGCGGGATGCGAATGGCGGAAGTGAGCACACAGCGACCGTGCCCTCTGCAGAAGGCCATCTAGTCTGGGATAGTGGGCTAAAAATTGCTGGACAACCAGGTTCAACACATGAGCCATACAAGGCACGTGTGTGACATTGCTCCGGCGAAGGGCCGCACCCAGGTTTGCAGCATTGTCGCACACGGCCTTCCCTGGTTTCAGGTCCAGTGGAGACAACCATTCATGAAATTGGTTCTCCAGAGCTGACCACAACTCCTCAGCTGTGTGACTCACATTTCCCAGACATTTCAATGTAAAAACTGCCTGATGACATTGAGCCCTACTGCCAGCATAGTAAGGAGGTGTGCAGGATCCCTTCTGCACAGTTAGAAAGCTTGTGGCATGACCAGACAGGCTTTGGGTGCAGGTGGAAGACCGAGAGGAGGTTGAGGAGGCAGAAGCTGTGGAGGAACTTTGACATAAAGAGGATTGACGCACAACTCGTGGGGACGGCAAGACTTGGACAGCAGCCCCTTGTCCTGCTGTCACCATAGTTACCCAGTGCCCAGTCAGCGACATGTAATGACCCTGTCCATGCCAACTCATCCAAGTGTCTGTGGTGAAATGCACCCTGTCACACACAGAGTTTCTCAAAGAAGCGGTGATGTTGTGTGCGACATGCTGGTGGAGCGCAGGCACACCTTTCTTTGAGAAGTAGTACCGACTGGGCATCTGGTACTGGGGCACTGCGACGGACATAAGGTCTCGAAAATCCTCTGTGTCCACCAGGCGGAAAGGCAGCATTTCTGTAGCCAAGAGCTTGCAGATGGTGAAATTCAACCTCTTAGCTTTCTCATGGCTAGGAGGAAATGGTCTTTTACTTGTCCACATCTGAGGGACCGAGGGCTGGCTATTGTGCTTAGACGGGGTTGATAAGGGTGTCCCCGGCAAACTGCCGGTCTGTGAGGAAGATGCAGGCGGACATGTTAGGTTGCCTTGATCCAAAGGTGGTGCTATCGATGTCGGACAGCGCTCAACACCAGCTGGTGTTACCACCTCCAAAGAAAATGATGACCTGCCAATCACGCTGGCTGTTGCGGGTAAAGAGGTGGCAGGTCTGCGCCCCAAAACAGGTTTGACTGCTGTCCCCCCAGTCACAGAGGATGAAGAGGCCGCGGATGCACAAGATATGGCAGACGGTGGTTGGCCCGGCCGGCTAGGCCGCATTGTAGCACACTGAGCTTCCCACTGCAACTTATGCTTCATGTCCATGTGCCGGTTCATGCATGAAGTACTCAAACTATGTATTTTTTGGCCTCTACTTAGCTTTTGCTGACAAATGTTACAGATAACACGAGTTGGGTCATCTTTATCGATCTGAAAAAATGCCCAGGCTATGCAAGGCTTAGCACCCATGCGACCTGAAGAGCCACCACGACTTGTGGTGAGAGGCAGAGTTGTGTTTGAGGATGCAGTTGTTGACGTGCTTCCAGTACTACGTCTCTGTCCAGGAAGGCGCAACCTGATCTCGTCGTCACTAGCATCTTCCTCCACCTCCTCTGCTGACCTCATCTCTTGGCTGAATGTGGGTTAACAGTAAGTGGGATCTCCAACCTCATCATCATCACCCTGTGCGTTATCACACCCGTCGTCCTCAGAGCCAACCTGTTCCTGCCCTGACAAAAAACTAAAGTTGTCGCTCCAATCAGGTATTTGAGTCTTATCATCGTCTTCCTCATTGTCTCAACCAACAGGAGTTACAGTTTGGGAATGAGGGTCTACATTATGGTCAGAACCTTCTGCGTCTGGTCCTGGATCCGACTCATAAAGATTCTGGGCATCAGTGCAGATCATTTCCTCGTCTGGATTCACAGAAGCACTGGAGTCGACCTCTGATTCCCAGGCTATAGTATGAGTAAACAGCTCTGCAGACTCAACCATCTGTTCTACCTCATACTCAGACGGGCAGCTGGAGATTTGGGAGCTGTGAGGAAGCAAGTGCGATTGGGGTGACACCTTTGAGGACTGGAGTATTTGTGATGTCGAAGTTGATGTGGAGGAGAGCCCACTTAAAGGAGCACTTGATATCCGTTGAAGCACCTGCTGTTTTTGTGCCTCATCTGGAATTTGTAGCGATTGGCGTGGCCGTAAGAAAGGGATCTTATCACATTGTCCGCTAAAAGAAGTAGACATTTTAGTTTGGCTGGAAGATGGTCTTTCTTCTGCAGATGTTACTGTTGCTTTAACACCTACCCCACGGACACAACCTTTTTTCCCCTTCCCAACACGCCTATTCCCCTTTCCACCAGCAGCAGGCCTTTTTCCACTCATTTTGGTGGTTAACTAATTCACAACTCTGGAGTTGCTTGCACAAAAAAACAATGGATGGGAACCGAGCAGAGCTGAGTGGCCAAACTGTGGTATTAGGCCAAAACTATTGGCTTGGTTAGATGCAGAAAAAAATTATATTCAATTTGCAACCTGATGGAGGTCAGTATAGATGGACTAATAGAACAAGTCCCACACACAGCTAGAAGCCCAAATATTTTTTCAGAGGTAGATGCAGAAAATTTTTTTATTCAGTTTGCAACCTGATGGAGGTCTGTATAGATGGATTAATAGAACAAGTCCCACACACAGCTACAAGCCCAATATTTTTTCAGAGGTAGATGCAGAAAAAAAATATATTAAGTTTGCAACCTGATGGAGGTCAGTATAGATGGACTAATAGAGAAAGTCCCACACACTGCTAGAAGGCCAAATATTTTTTCAGAGATAGATGCAGACAAAAAATTATTTTGAATTTGCAACCTGATGGAGTTCAGTATAGGTGGACTAATAGAACAAGTCCCACACACTGCTAGAAGGCCAAATATTTTTTCAGAGCTAGATGCAGATAAAAATTATTTTTAATTTGCAACCTGATGGAGGTCAGTATAGATGGACTAATAGAGAAAGTCCCACACACTGCTAGAAGGCCAAATATTTTTTCAGAGCTAGATGCAGATAAAAATTATATTCAATTTGCAACCTGATGGAGGTCAGTATAGATGGACTAATAGAACAAGTCCAACACACAGCTAGAAGCCCAAATATTTTTTCAGAGGTACTGTAGATGCAGATAAAAATTATTTTTAATTTGCAACCTGATGGAGGTCAGTATAGATGGACTAATAGAGAAAGTCCCACACACTGCTAGAAGGCCAAATATTTTTTCAGGGCTAGATGCAGATAAAAATTATATTCAATTTGCAACCTGATGGAGGTCAGTATAGATGGACTAATAGAGAAAGTCCCACACACAGCTAGAAGCCCAATATTTTTTCAGAGCTAGATGCATAAAAAAATATATTCAGTTTGCAACCTGATGGAGGTCAGTATAAATGGAGTAATAGAACAAGTCCCACAAACAGCTAGAAGCCCAAATATTTTTTCAGAGCTAGATGCAGATAAAAATTATTTTTAATTTGCAACCTGATGGAGGTCAGTATAGATGGACTAATAGAGAAAGTCCCACACACTGCTAGAAGGCCAAATATTTTTTCAGAGCTAGATGCAGAAAAAAATTATATTCAGTTTGCAACCTGATGGAGGTCAGTATAGATGGACTAATAGAGAAAGTCCCATACACTGCTAGAAGGCCAAATATTTTTTCAGAGCTAGATGCAGAAAAAAATAATATTCAGTTTGCAACCTGATGGAGGTCAGTATAGATGGACTAATAGAGAAAGTCCCACACACTGCTAGAAGGCCAAATATTTTTTCAGAGGTAGATGCAGAAAAAAATTATATTCAGTTTGCAACCTTATGGAGGTCTGTATAAATGGATTAATAGAACAAGTCCCACACACAGCTACAAGCCCAATATTTTTTCAGAGGTAGATGCAGAAAAAAATATATTCAGTTTGCAACCTGATGGAGGTCAGTATAGATGGACTAATAGAGAAAGTCCCACACACTGCTAGAAGGCCAAATATTTTTTCAGAGCTAGATGCAGAAAAAAATTATATTCAGTTTGCAACCTGATGGAGGTCTGTATAGATGGATTAATAGAACAAGTCCCACACACAGCTACAAGCCCAAATATTTTTTCAGAGGTAGATGCAGAAAAAAATTATATTCAATTTGCAACCTGATGGAGGTAAGTATAGATGGACTAATAGAATGATGCTATGCCCAAAAGATTTTACTTCACTAGGTGCAGTAAAAAAATTGGTATTCTATACACAGGTGGTATATCTTGCAACACAGATAGGCTACTCCACTGACTAACACACTCTGCAATAGGCCAAAAAGGATTAGCTTTGCTAGATTCAGCCAAATGCTGTGAAAAAAACTTGCACAGCACTGGCACAGACCTGCCTGGCAAAAACTGATAGAAACTGATGTAACCTAGTCCTGAAAAGGACTCCAATTACAATTAGTCTTTACTCCCACAACCTATCTATTTAAGAGCACAGACCTGCCTGATAAAAGTCATAGGAAATGCTGTAACCTAGTCCTTAAAAGGACTGCAATCACAACTATTCCCTACTCCCAAGCTATCTGTAGATTTGTGCAAAAATTGGCTTGAAATTAACAAGGTATAGCGCACACAGCAACAGCGGTGCCGTCTGACACGCAGCTGCAGCAGTGAGAAAATGGTGGCGACGGGGAAAATGGCTTGGTCTTATAGGGCAAGGACATGTGACATACACTGCCAATGACACATGCCCTTGCTTGTGTGAAAAAAAGCACTTCGCTCCGTGTGTGCGCTGCTGATAGGCTGACAGATTGCACCTCCCCACTGTAAATGCGGGAAAGAGAAAAAAAAATGGAGATCTTCATTATTCCTGCAGAGATCCATCCCCTGTCCCTCCCCCCACCCCGCTGTACATTCAAACTGCGTATTAACATTAATTTTCATCATTACTGAGAAAAATTCCAGTTATGATTTTGGTGCACGAACAGTTATCGAACATAACCTCGAACAGCCGAATTTTTCTCAAATCGTTCGTGTTCGCCGAACGGCTCGAACACCGCCCAAAACAGCTCGAATTTGAGATTGGCGAACAGTTCGAGTAGAACAATGCTCATCTCTAGTGTTGACCTTTGCAGTGAATGCAATGGTTGCCAAAAATTTGGAGGCACTACAATGCCCCTTGTAAGAGACATGGAGGTCACAGGGCCTCCTCAAAACAATGTTCACATTATTATGAAGTGGGTCTCCCATAGTGTTGACCTATGCAGTGAATGCAATGGTTGCCAAAAATTTGAAGGCACTTCAATGCCCCTTGGAAGAGACATGGAGGTCAGAGGGCGTCCTCAAAACAATGTTCCCATTATTAGGAAGTGGATCTCCCATAATGCTGACCTATGCAGTGGATGCAAGGGTTGCCAAAAATTGGGAGTCACTTCCATGGCCTTTGGAATAGACATGGAGGTCAGAGGGCGTCCTTAAAACAGTGTTCAAATTATTGAGAAGTGGGTCTCCCATAGTGTTGACCTATGCAGTGAATGCAAGGGTTGCCAAAAATTTGGAGGCACTTCAATGCCCAATGGAAGAGACATGGAGGTCAGAGGGCCTCCTCAAAGCAATGTTCCTATTATTAGGAAGTGGGTCTCCCATAGTACTGGCATATGCAGTGAATGCAATGGTTGCCAAAAATTTGGAGGCACTTCCATGCTCATTGGAAGAGACATGGAGGTCAGAGGGCCTCATTAAAACAATGTTCCCATTTTTAAGAAGTGGGTCTCCCATAGTGTTGACCTATGCAGTGAATTCAAGTGTTGGCAAAAATTTGGAGGCACTTCAATGCCCGTTGGAAGAGACATGGTGGTCAGAGGGCCTCCTCAAAACAAGTTTCCCATTATTTAAGAATTGGATCTCCCATAATGCAGGCCTATGCAGTGAATGCAAGGGTTGCCAAAAATTTGGAGGCACTCCAATGATCAATGGAAGAGACATGGAGGTCAGAGGGCCTCCTCAAAGCAATGATCCCATTATTAGGAAGTGGGTCTCCCATAGTGCTGGCATATGCAGTGAATGCAATGGTTGCCAAAAATTTTGAGGCACTTCCATGCTCTTTGGAAGAGACATGGAGGTCAGAGGGCCTCATTAAAACAATGTTCCCATTATTAAGAAGTGGGTCTCCCATAGTGTTGACCTATGCAGTAAATTCAAGGGTTGGCAAAAATTTGGAGGCACTTCAATGCCCTTTGGAAGAGGCATGGAGGTCAGAGGGCTTCCTCAAAACAATTTTCCCATTATTAGGAAGTGGATCTCCCATAATGCTGGAATATGCAGTGAATGCAATGGTTGCCAAAAATTTGGAGGCACTCCAATGCCCCTTGAAAGAGACATGGAGGTCAGAGGGACTCCTCAAAACAATGATCCCATTATTAGGAAGTGGGTCTCCCATCATGTCGATCTATGCAGTGAATGCAATGGTTGCCAAAAATTTGGAGGCACTTCAATGCCCCTTGGAAGAGACATGGAGGTCAGAGTGCCTCCTGTAATCAATGTTCCATTATTAGAAAGTGGGTCTGCCATAGTGCTGGACTATGCAGTGAATGCAAGTGTTGCCGAAAATTTGGAGGCACTTCGATGCCCCTTGGAAGAGACATGGAGGTCAGAGGGCCTCCTCAAATCAGTGTTCCCATTACTAGGAAGTAGGTCTACCATAGTGCTGGCCTATGCAGTGAATGATAGGGTTGCCAAAAATTTGAAGGCACTCCAATGCCCTTTGGAAGAGACATGCATGTCAGAGGGCCTCCTTAAAACAATGTTCCCATTATTAAGAAGTGGGTCTCCCATAGTGCTGGCCTATGCAGTGTATGCAAGGGTTGCCAAAAATTTGGAGGCACTTCAATGCCCCTTGGAATAGACATGGAGGTCAGAGGGCCTCCTAAAAATAATATTCCCATTATTAGGAAATCGGTCTCCCATAGTGTTGACCTATGCAGTGAATGCAAGGGTTGCCAAAAATTTGGAGTCACTTCAATGCCCCTTGGAAGAGACATGGAGGTCAGATGGCCTCCGTAAAACATTGTTCCCATTATTAAGAAGTGGGTCTCCCATAGTGTTGACCTATGCAGTGAATGCAAGGGTTGCCAAAAATTTGGAGGCACTTCAATGCCCCTTGAAGAGACATGGAGGGCAGAGGGCCTCCTCCAAACAATGTTCCCATTATTAGGAAGTAGGTCTCCCATAGTGTTGACGTATGCAGTGAATGCAAGGGTTGCCAAAAAATTGGTGCCACTCCAATGCCCCTTGGAAGAGACATGGAGGTCAGAGGGCCTTCTGAAAACAATGTTCCCATTATGAGGAAGTGGATCTCCCATATTGCTGGCCTATGCAGTGAATGCAAGGGTTGCCAAAAATTTGGAGGAACTCCAATGCCCCCTGGAAGAGACATGGAGGTCAGAGGGACTCCTCAAAACAATGATCCCATTATTAGTAAGTGGGTCTCCCATAGTGTTGACCTATGCAGTGAATGCAATGGTTGCCAAAAATTTGAAGGCACTTCAGTGCCCCTTGGAAGAGACATGGAGGTCAGAGGGCGTCCTCAAAACAATGTTTCCATTATTAGGAAGTGGGTCTCCCATAGTGTTGACCTATGCAGTGAATGCAATGCTTGCCAAAAATTTGGAGGCACTTCAATGCCCCTTGTAAGAGACATGGAGGTCACAGGGCCTCCTCAAAACAATGTTCCCATTATTCGGAAGTGGGTCTCCCATAGTGTTGACCTATGCAGTGAATGCAATGGATGCCAAAAAATTGGAGGCACTTAAATGCCCCTTGGAAGAGACATGGAGGTCAGAGGGCCTCCTCAAAACAATGATCCCATTACTAGGAAGTGGGTCTCCCATATTGTTGACCTATGCAGTGAAATCAAAGGTTGCCAAAAATTTGGAGGCACCTTAATGCCCAATGGAAGAGACATGGAGGTCAGAGGGCCTCCTCAAAACAATGTTCCCATTATTATGAAGTCGTTCTCCCATAGTGCTGTCCTATGATGTGAATGCAAGGGTTACCAAAAATTTGAAGGCACTTCCATGCCCTATGGAAGAGATATGGAGATCAAAGGGCCTCCTTAAAACAATGTTCCCATTATTAAGTAGTGGGTCTCCCATAGTGTTGACCTATGCAGTGAATGCAAGGGTTGCCAAAAATTTGGAGGCACTTCCATGCTCTTTGCAATAGACATGGAGGTCAGATGACCTCATTAAAACAATGTTACCATTATTAAGAAGTGGGTCTCCCATAGTCTTGACCTATGCAGTGAATGCAAGTGTTGCCAACAATTTGGAGGCACTTCAATGCCCCTTGGAAGAAACATGGAGGTCAGAGGGCCTCCTTAAAACAATGCTCCCATTATTAAGAAGTGGGTCTCCCATAGTGTTGACCTATGCAATGAATGCAAGGGTTGCCAAAAATTTGGAGGCACTTCAATACCCCGTGGAAGAGAAGTGGAGGTCAGAGGGCCTACTGAAACAATGTTCCCACCATTAGGAAGAATGTCTCCCATAGTGCTGGCCAATGCAGTGAATGCAAGTGTTGCCAAATATTTGGATGCACTTTAATGCCCCTTGGAAGAGACATGGAGGTCAGAGAGCCTCCTCAAAACAATGTTCCCATTATTAAGAAGTGGGTCTCCCATAGTGTTGACCCATGCTGTGAATTCAAGGGTTGCCAAAAATGTGGAGGCACTTCCATGCCCCTTGGAAGAGACATGGAGGTCACAGGGCCTCCTCAAAACAATGTTCCCATTATTAGGAAGTGGGTCTCCCATAGTGTTGACCTATGCAGTGAATGCAATGGTTGCCAAAAATTTGGAGGCACTTCAATGCCCCTTGTAAGAGACATGGAGGTCACAGGGCCTCCTCAAACAATGTTCCCATTATCAGGAAGTGGGTCTCCCATAGAGTTGACCTATGCAGTGAATGAAATGGTTGCCAAAAATTTGGAGGCACTTCAATGCCCCTTGGAAAGAAATATGGATGTCAGACGGCCTCCTTAAAACAATGTTCCCATAATTAAGAAGTGGGTCTCCCATAGTGCTGGCCTATGCAGTGAATGCAAGGTTTGCCAAAAATTTGAAGGCACTCCAATGCCCTTTGGAAGAGACATGGAGGTCAGCGGGCCTCATCAAAACAATGTTCCCATTATTAGGAAGTGGGTCTCCCATAGTGTTGACCTATGCAGTGAATGCAAGGGTTGCCAAAAATTTGAAGGTACTTCAATTCCCAATGAAAGAGACATGAAGGTCAGAGGGACTCCTTAAAACAATGTTCCCATTATTAGGAAGTATGTCTCCCATAATGCTGGCCAATGCAGTGAATGCAATGGTTGCCAAAAATTTGGAGCCACTTGCATGCCCTTTGGAAGAGACATGGAGGTCAGAAGGCCTCCTTATAACAATGTTTCCATTATTAAGAAGTGGGTCTCCCATAGTGTTGACCTATGCAGGAAATTCAAGGGTTGCCAAAAGTTTGGAGGCACTTCAGTACCCCTTGGAAAAGACATGGAGGTCAGAGGGTCTCCTCAAAACAATGTTCCCATTATTAGGAAGTGGATCTCCCATAGTGCTGGCCTATGCAGTGAATGCAAGGGTTGCCAAAACTTTGAAGGCACTCCAATGCCCCTTGAAAGTGACATGGAGGTCAGAGGGCCTCCTTAAAACAATGTTCCCATTATTAAGAAGTGGGTCTCCCATAGTGTTGATCTATACAGTGAATGCAATGGTTGCCAAAAATTTGGAGGCACTTCAATGCCCCTTGGAATAGACATGGAGGTCAGAGGGCCTCCTAAAAACAATATTCCCAATATTAGGAAATCGGTCTCCCATAGTGTTGACCTATGCAGTGAATGCAAGGGTTGCCAAAAATTTGGAGGCACTTCAATGCCCTTTGAAAGAGACATGGAGTTCAGAGGGCCTCCTTAAAACAATGTTCCCAATATTAAGAAGTGGGTCTCCCATAGTGTTGACCTATGCAGTGAATGCAAGGGTTGCCAAAAATTTGGAGGCACTTCAATACCCCTTGGAAGAGACATGGAGGTCAGAGGGCCTCCTCAAAACAATGTTCCCATTATTAGGAAAGGGGTCTCTCTTTTGTTGATCTATGCAGTGAATGCAAGGGTTGCCAAAATTTGGAGCCACTCTAATGCCCCTTGGAAGAGATATGGAGGTCAGAGGGTCTCCTCAAAACAATGTTCCCATTATTAGGAAGTGGATCTCCCATAATGCTGGCCTATGCAGTGAATGCAAGGGTTGCCAAAAATTTGGAGGCACTCCGATGCCCCTTGCAAGAGACACGGAGGTCAGAGGCCTCCTCAAAACAATGTTCCCATTATTAGGAAGTGGGTCTCCCTTAGTGTTGAACTATTTAGTGAATGCAATGGTTGCCAAAAATTTGGAGGCACTTCAATGCCCCTTGGAAGAGACATGGAGGTCAGAGGGCCTCCTCAAAACAAATTTCCCATTATGAGGAAGTGGGTCTCCCATAGTGCTGGCCTATGCAGTGAATGCAAGGGTTGCCAAAAATTTGAAGGCACTCCAATGCCCATTGGAAGAGACATGGAGGTCAGAGGGCCTCCTTAAAACAATGTTCACATTATTAAGAAGTGGGTCTCCCATAGTGTTAATCTATACATTGAATGCAATGGTTTTCCAAAAATTTGGAGGCACTTCAATGCCCCTTGGAATAGACATGGAGGTCAGAGGGCCTCCTAAAAACAATATTCCCATTATTAGGAAATCGGTCTCCCATAGTGTTGACCTATGCAGTGAATGCAAGGGTTGCCAAAAATTTGGAGGCACTTCAATGCCCTTTGAAAGAGACATGGAGTTCAGAGGGTCTCCTTAAAACAATGTTCCCATTATTAAGAAGTGGGTCTCCCATAGTGTTGACCTATGCAGTGAATGCAAGGGTTGCCAAAAATTTGGAGGCACTTCAATACCCCTTGGAAGAGACATGGAGGTCAGAGGGCCTCCTCAAAACAATGTTCCCAATATTAGGAAAGGGGTCTCACTTTTGTTGATCTATGCAGTGAATGCAAGGGTTGCCAAAATTTGGAGCCACTCCAATGCCCCTTGGAAGAGATATGGAGGTCAGACGGCCTCCTCAAAACAATGTTCCCATAATTAGGAAGTGGGTCTCCCTTAGTGCTGGCCTATGCAGTGAATGCAAGGTTTGCCAAAAATTTGAAGGCACTCCAATGCCCTTTGGAAGAGACATGGAGGTCAGAGGGCCTCCTCAAAACAATGTTCCCATTATTAGGAAGTGGGTCTCCCATAGTGTTGACCTATGCAGTTAATGCAAGGGTTGCCAAAAATTTGAAGGCACTTCAATGCCCAATGAAAGAGACATGGAGGTCAGAGGGACTCCTTAAAACAATGTTCCCATTATTAGGAAGTATGTCTTCCATAATGCTGGCCTATGCATTGAATGCAATGGTTGCCAAAAATTTGGAGGCACTTCCATGCCCTTTGGAAGAGACATGGAGGTCAGAAGGCCTCCTTATAACAATGTTCCCATTATTAAGAAGTGGGTCTCCCATAGTGTTGATCTATGCAGTGAATTCAAGGGTTGCCAAAAGTTTGGAGGCACTTCAATACCCGTTGGAAAAGACATGGAGGTCAGAGGGTCTCCTCAAAACAATGTTCCCATTATTAGGAAGTGGATCTCCCATAATGCTGGCCTATGCAGTGAATGCAAGGGTTGCCAAAAATTTGGAGGCACTCCAATGCCCCTTGCAAGAGACACGGAGGTCAGAGGGCCTCCTCAAAGCAATGTTCCCATTATTAGGAAGTGGGTCTCCCTTAGCGTTGAACTATTTAGTGAATGCAATTGTTGCCAAAAATTTGGAGGCACTTCAATGCCCCTTGGAAGAGACATGGAGGTCAGAGGGCCTCCTCAAAACAAATTTCCCATTATGAGGAAGTGGGTCTCCCATAGTGCTGGCCTATGCAGTGAATGCAAGGTTTGCAAAAAATTTGAAGGCACTCCAATGCCCCTTGGAAGAGACATGGAGGTCAGAGGGCCTCCTTAAAACAATGTTCCCATTATTAAGAAGTGTGTCTCCCATAGTGTTGATCTATGCAGTGAATGCAATGGTTGCCAAAAATTTGGAGGCACTTCAATGCCCCTTGGAATAGACATGGAGGTCAGAGGGCCTCCTAAAAATAATATTCCCATTATTAGGAAATCGGTCTCCCATAGTGTTGACCTATGCAGTGAATGCAAGGGTTGCCAAAAATGTGGAGGCACTTCAATGCCCTTTGAAAGAGACATGGAGGTCAGAGGGCCTCCTCAAAACAATGTTTCCATTATTAGGAAAGGGGTCTCACTTTTGTTGATCTATGCAGTGAATGCAAGGGTTGCCAAAATTTGGAGCCACTCCAATACCCCTTGGAAGAGACATGGAGTTCAGACGGCCTACTGAAAACAATGTTCCCATCATTAGGAAGTGGGTCCCCCATAGTGTTGACCTATCCAGTGAATGCAATGGTTGCCAAAAATTTGGAGGCACTTCAATGCCCCTTGGAAGAGACGTGGAGGTCAGAGGGCCTCCTGTAAACAATGTTCCCATTATTGGGAAGTGGATCTGCCATAATGCTGGACTATGCAGTGAATGCAAGTTTTGCCGAAAATTTGGAGGCATTTCAATGCCCCTTGGAAGAGACATTGAGGTCAGTGGGCCTCCTCAAAACAATATTCCCATTATTAGGAAGTGGGTCTCCCATAGTGCTGGCCTATGCAGTGAATGCAAGGGTTGCCAAAAATTTGAAGGCACTCCAATGCCCTTTGGAAGAGACTTGGAGGTCAGAGGGCCTCCTCAAAACAATGTTCCCATTAATAGGAAGTAGGTCTCCCATTGTGTTGACCTATGCAGTGAATGGAAGGGTTGCCAAAAATTTGAAGGCTCTTCAATGCCCAATGAAAGTGACATGGATGTCAGAGGGCCTCCTCATTTCAATGTTCCCATTTTTAGGAAGTATGTCTCCCATAATGCTGGCCTATGCAGTGAATGCAATGGTTGCCAAAAATTTGGAGGCACTTCCATGGCCTTTGGAAGAGACATGGAGGTCAGAAGGCCTCCTTATAACAATGTTCCCATTATTAAGAAGTGAGTCTCCCATAGTGTTGACCTATGCAGTGAAAGCAAGGGTTGCAAAAAATTTGGAGGCACTTCAATACCCCTTGGAAAAGTCATGGAGGTCAGAGGGCCTCCTCAAAACAATGTTCCCATTATTAGGAAAGGGGTCTCACTTTTGTTGATCTATGCAGTGAATGTAAGGTTTGCCAAAAATTTGAAGGCACTCCAATGCCCTTTGGAAGAGACATGGAGGTCAGAGGGCCTCCTCAAAACAATGTTCCCATTATTAGGAAGTGGGTCTCCCATAGTGTTGACCTATGCAGTGAATGCAAGGGTTGCCAAAAATTTGAAGGCACTTCAATGCCCAATGAAAGAGACATGGAGGTCAGAGGGACTCCTTAAAACAATGTTCCCATTATTATTAAGTATGTCTCGCATAATGCTGGCCTATGCAGTGAATGCAATGGTTGCCAAAAATTTGGAGGCACTTGCATGCCCTTTGGAAGAGACATGGAGGTCAGAAGGCCTCCTTATAACAATGTTCCCATTATTAAGAAGTGGGTCTCCCATAGTGTTGACCTATGCAGTGAATTCAAGGGTTGCCAAAAATTTGGAGGCACTTCAATGCCCCTTGGAAGAGACATGGAGGTCAGAGGGCCTCCTCAAAACAAATTTCCCATTATGAGGAAGTGGGTCTCCCATAGTGCTGGCCTATGCAGTGAATGCAAGGTTTGCAAAAAATTTGAAGGCACTCCAATGCCCCTTGGAAGAGACATGGAGGTCAGAGGGCCTCCTTAAAACAATGTTCCCATTATTAAGAAGTGTGTCTCCCATAGTGTTGATCTATGCAGTGAATGCAATGGTTGCCAAAAATTTGGAGGCACTTCAATGCCCCTTGGAATAGACATGGAGGTCAGAGGGCCTCCTAAAAATAATGTTCCCATTATTAGGAAATCGGTCTCCCATAGTGTTAACCTATGCAGTGAATGCAAGGGTTGCCAAAAGTTTGGAGGCACTTCAATACCACTTGGAAAAGACATGGAGGTCAGAGGTTCTCCTCAAAACAATGTTCCCATTATTAGGAAGTGGATCTCCCATAGTGCTGGGCTATGCAGTGAATGCAAGGGTTGCCAAAAATTTGAAGGCACTCCAATGCCCCTTGAAAATGACATGGAGTTCAGAGGGAATCCTAAAAACAATGTTCCCATTATTAAGAAGTGGGTCTCCCATAGTGTTGATCTATACAGTGAATGCAATGGTTGCCAAAAATTTGGAGGCACTTCAATGCCCCTTGGAATAGACATGGAGGTCAGAGGGCCTCCTAAAAACAATATTCCCATTATTAGGAAATCGGTCTCCCATAATGTTGACCTATGCAGTGAATGCAAGGGTTGCCAAAAATTTGGAGGCACTTCAATGCCCTTTGAAAGAGACATGGAGGTCAGAGGGCCTCCTCAAAACAATGTTCCCATTATTAGGAAGTGGGTCTCCCATAGTGTTGACCTATGCAGTTAATGCAAGGGTTGCCAAAAATTTGAAGGCACTTCAATGCCCAATGAAAGAGACATGGAGGTCAGAGGGACTCCTTAAAACAATGTTCCCATTATTAGGAAGTATGTCTTCCATAATGCTGGCCTATGCATTGAATGCAATGGTTGCCAAAAATTTGGAGGCACTTCCATGCCCTTTGGAAGAGACATGGAGGTCAGAAGGCCTCCTTATAACAATGTTCCCATTATTAAGAAGTGGGTCTCCCATAGTGTTGATCTATGCAGTGAATTCAAGGGTTGCCAAAAGTTTGGAGGCACTTCAATACCCGTTGGAAAAGACATGGAGGTCAGAGGGTCTCCTCAAAACAATGTTCCCATTATTAGGAAGTGGATCTCCCATAATGCTGGCCTATGCAGTGAATGCAAGGGTTGCCAAAAATTTGGAGGCACTCCAATGCCCCTTGCAAGAGACACGGAGGTCAGAGGGCCTCCTCAAAGCAATGTTCCCATTATTAGGAAGTGGGTCTCCCTTAGCGTTGAACTATTTAGTGAATGCAATTGTTGCCAAAAATTTGGAGGCACTTCAATGCCCCTTGGAAGAGACATGGAGGTCAGAGGGCCTCCTCAAAACAAATTTCCCATTATGAGGAAGTGGGTCTCCCATAGTGCTGGCCTATGCAGTGAATGCAAGGTTTGCAAAAAATTTGAAGGCACTCCAATGCCCCTTGGAAGAGACATGGAGGTCAGAGGGCCTCCTTAAAACAATGTTCCCATTATTAAGAAGTGTGTCTCCCATAGTGTTGATCTATGCAGTGAATGCAATGGTTGCCAAAAATTTGGAGGCACTTCAATGCCCCTTGGAATAGACATGGAGGTCAGAGGGCCTCCTAAAAATAATATTCCCATTATTAGGAAATCGGTCTCCCATAGTGTTGACCTATGCAGTGAATGCAAGGGTTGCCAAAAATGTGGAGGCACTTCAATGCCCTTTGAAAGAGACATGGAGGTCAGAGGGCCTCCTCAAAACAATGTTTCCATTATTAGGAAAGGGGTCTCACTTTTGTTGATCTATGCAGTGAATGCAAGGGTTGCCAAAATTTGGAGCCACTCCAATACCCCTTGGAAGAGACATGGAGTTCAGACGGCCTACTGAAAACAATGTTCCCATCATTAGGAAGTGGGTCCCCCATAGTGTTGACCTATCCAGTGAATGCAATGGTTGCCAAAAATTTGGAGGCACTTCAATGCCCCTTGGAAGAGACGTGGAGGTCAGAGGGCCTCCTGTAAACAATGTTCCCATTATTGGGAAGTGGATCTGCCATAATGCTGGACTATGCAGTGAATGCAAGTTTTGCCGAAAATTTGGAGGCATTTCAATGCCCCTTGGAAGAGACATTGAGGTCAGTGGGCCTCCTCAAAACAATATTCCCATTATTAGGAAGTGGGTCTCCCATAGTGCTGGCCTATGCAGTGAATGCAAGGGTTGCCAAAAATTTGAAGGCACTCCAATGCCCTTTGGAAGAGACTTGGAGGTCAGAGGGCCTCCTCAAAACAATGTTCCCATTAATAGGAAGTAGGTCTCCCATTGTGTTGACCTATGCAGTGAATGGAAGGGTTGCCAAAAATTTGAAGGCTCTTCAATGCCCAATGAAAGTGACATGGATGTCAGAGGGCCTCCTCATTTCAATGTTCCCATTTTTAGGAAGTATGTCTCCCATAATGCTGGCCTATGCAGTGAATGCAATGGTTGCCAAAAATTTGGAGGCACTTCCATGGCCTTTGGAAGAGACATGGAGGTCAGAAGGCCTCCTTATAACAATGTTCCCATTATTAAGAAGTGAGTCTCCCATAGTGTTGACCTATGCAGTGAAAGCAAGGGTTGCAAAAAATTTGGAGGCACTTCAATACCCCTTGGAAAAGTCATGGAGGTCAGAGGGCCTCCTCAAAACAATGTTCCCATTATTAGGAAAGGGGTCTCACTTTTGTTGATCTATGCAGTGAATGTAAGGTTTGCCAAAAATTTGAAGGCACTCCAATGCCCTTTGGAAGAGACATGGAGGTCAGAGGGCCTCCTCAAAACAATGTTCCCATTATTAGGAAGTGGGTCTCCCATAGTGTTGACCTATGCAGTGAATGCAAGGGTTGCCAAAAATTTGAAGGCACTTCAATGCCCAATGAAAGAGACATGGAGGTCAGAGGGACTCCTTAAAACAATGTTCCCATTATTATTAAGTATGTCTCGCATAATGCTGGCCTATGCAGTGAATGCAATGGTTGCCAAAAATTTGGAGGCACTTGCATGCCCTTTGGAAGAGACATGGAGGTCAGAAGGCCTCCTTATAACAATGTTCCCATTATTAAGAAGTGGGTCTCCCATAGTGTTGACCTATGCAGTGAATTCAAGGGTTGCCAAAAATTTGGAGGCACTTCAATGCCCCTTGGAAGAGACATGGAGGTCAGAGGGCCTCCTCAAAACAAATTTCCCATTATGAGGAAGTGGGTCTCCCATAGTGCTGGCCTATGCAGTGAATGCAAGGTTTGCAAAAAATTTGAAGGCACTCCAATGCCCCTTGGAAGAGACATGGAGGTCAGAGGGCCTCCTTAAAACAATGTTCCCATTATTAAGAAGTGTGTCTCCCATAGTGTTGATCTATGCAGTGAATGCAATGGTTGCCAAAAATTTGGAGGCACTTCAATGCCCCTTGGAATAGACATGGAGGTCAGAGGGCCTCCTAAAAATAATGTTCCCATTATTAGGAAATCGGTCTCCCATAGTGTTAACCTATGCAGTGAATGCAAGGGTTGCCAAAAGTTTGGAGGCACTTCAATACCACTTGGAAAAGACATGGAGGTCAGAGGTTCTCCTCAAAACAATGTTCCCATTATTAGGAAGTGGATCTCCCATAGTGCTGGGCTATGCAGTGAATGCAAGGGTTGCCAAAAATTTGAAGGCACTCCAATGCCCCTTGAAAATGACATGGAGTTCAGAGGGAATCCTAAAAACAATGTTCCCATTATTAAGAAGTGGGTCTCCCATAGTGTTGATCTATACAGTGAATGCAATGGTTGCCAAAAATTTGGAGGCACTTCAATGCCCCTTGGAATAGACATGGAGGTCAGAGGGCCTCCTAAAAACAATATTCCCATTATTAGGAAATCGGTCTCCCATAATGTTGACCTATGCAGTGAATGCAAGGGTTGCCAAAAATTTGGAGGCACTTCAATGCCCTTTGAAAGAGACATGGAGTTCAGAGTGCCTCCTTAAAACAATTTCCCATTATTAAGAAGTGGGTCTCCCATAGTGTTGACCTATGCAGTGAATGCAAGGGTTGCCAAAAATTTGGAGGCACTTCAATACCCCTTGGAAGAGACATGGAGGTCAGAGGGCCTCCTCAAAACAATGGTCTCATTATTAGGAAATGGGTCTCTCTTTTGTTGATCTATGCAGTGAATGCAAGGGTTGCCAAAATTTGGAGCCACTCCAATGCCCCTTGGAAGAGATATGGAGGTCAGAGGGTCTCCTCAAAACAATGTTCCCATTATTAGGAAGTGGATCTCCCATAATGCTGGCCTATGCAGTGAATGCAAGGGTTGCCAAAAATTTGGAGGCACTCCAATGCCCCTTGCAAGAGACACGGAGGTCAGAGGCCTCCTCAAAACAATGTTCCCATTATTAGGAAGTGGGTCTCCCTTAGTGTTGAACTATTTAGTGAATGCAATGGTTGCCAAAAATTTGGAGGCACTTCAATGCCCCTTGGAAGAGACATGGAGGTCAGAGAGCCTCCTCAAAACAATATTCCCATTATGAGGAAGTGGGTCTCCCATAGTGCTGGCCTATGCAGTGAATGCAAGGGTTGCCAAAAATTTGAAGGCACTTCAATGCCCCTTGGAAGAGACATGGAGGTCAAAGGGCCTCCTTAAAACAATGTTCCCATTATTAAGAAGTGGGTCTCCCATAGTGTTGACCTATGCAGTGAATGCAAGGGTTGCCAAAAATTTGGAGGCACTTCAATACCCCTTGGAAGAGACATGGAGGTCAGAGGGCCTCCTCAAAACAATGTTCCCATTATTAGGAAAGGGGTCTCACTTTTGTTGATCTATGCAGTGAATGCAAGGGTTGTCAAAATTTGGAGCCACTCCAATGCCCCTTGGAAGAGATATGGAGGTCAGACGGCCTCCTCAAAACAATGTTCCCATAATTAGGAAGTGGGTCTCCCATCGTGCTGGCCTATGCAGTGAATGCAAGGTTTGCCAAAAATTTGAAGGCACTCCAATGCCCTTTGGAAGAGACATGGAGGTCAGAGGGCCTCCTCAAAACAATGTTCCCATTATTAGGAAGTTGGTCTCCCATAGTGTTGACCTATGCAGTGAATGCAAGGGTTGCCAAAAAATTGAAGACACTTCAATGCCCAATGAAAGAGACATGGAGGTCAGAGGGACTCCTTAAAACAATGTTCCCATTATTAGGAAGTATGTCTCCCATAATGCTGGCCTATGCATTGAATGCAATGGTTGCCAAAAATTTGGAGGCACTTCCATGCCCTTTGGAAGAGACATGGAGGTCAGAAGGCATCCTTATAACAATGTTCCCATTATTAAGAAGTGGGTCTCCCATAGTGTTGATCTATGCAGTGAATTCAAGGGTTGCCAAAAGTTTGGAGGCACTTCAATACCCGTTGGAAAAGACATGGAGGTCAGAGGGTCTCCGCAAAACAATGTTCCCATTATTAGGAAGTGGATCTCCCATAATGCTGGCCTATGCAGTGAATGCAAGGGTTGCCAAAAATTTGGAGGCACTCCAATGCCCCTTGCAAGAGACACGGAGGTCAGAGGGCCTCCTCAAAGCAATGTTCCCATTATTAGGAAGTTGGTCTCCCTTAGTGTTGAACTATTTAGTGAATGCAATGGTTGTCAAAAATTTGGAGGCACTTCAATGCCCCTTGGAAGAGACATGGAGGTCAGAGGGCCTCCTCAAAACAAATTTCCCATTATGAGGAAGTGGGTCTCCCATAGTGCTGGCCTATGCAGTGAATGCAAGGTTTGCCAAAAATTTGAAGGCACTCCAATGCCCCTTGGAAGAGACATGGAGGTCAGAGGGCCTCCTTAAAACAATGTTCCCATTATTAAGAAGTGTGTCTCCAATAGTGTTGATCTATGCAGTGAATGCAATGGTTGCCAATAATTTGGAGGCACTTCAATGCCCCTTGGAATAGACATGGAGGTCAGAGGGCCTCCTAAAAATAATATTCCCATTATTAGGAAATCGGTCTCCCATAGTGTTGACCTATGCAGTGAATGCAAGGGTTGCCAAAAATGTGGAGGCACTTCAATGCCCTTTGAAAGAGACATGGAGTTCAGAGGGCCTCCTTAAAACAATGTTCCCATTTTTAAGAAGTGGGTCTCCCATACTGTTGACCTATGCAGTGAATGCAAGGGTTGCCAAAAATGTGGAGGCACTTCAATACCCCTTGTAAGAGACATGGAGGCCAGAGGGCCTCCTCAAAACAATGTTCCCATTATTAGGAAAGGGGTCTCACTTTTGTTGATCTATGCAGTGAATGCAAGGGTTGCCAAAATTTGGAGCCACTCCAATGCCCCTTGGAAGAGACATGTAGTTCAGACGGCCTACTGAAAACAATGTTCCCATCATTAGGAAGTGGGTCTCCCATAGTGTTGACCTATGCAGTGAATGCAATGGTTGCCAAAAATTTGGAGGCACTTCAATGCCCCTTGGAAGAGACGTGGAGGTCAGAGGGCCTCCTGTAAACAATGTTCCCATTATTGGGAAGTGGATCTGCCATAGTGCTGGACTATGCAGTGAATGCAAGTTTTGCCGAAAGTTTGGAGGCATTTCAATGCCCCTTGGAAGAGACATTGAGGTCAGAGGGCCTCCTCAAAACAATATTCCCATTATTAGGAAGTGGGTCTACCATAGTGCTGGCCTATGCAGTGAATGCAAGGGTTGCCAAAAATTTGAAGGCACTCCAATGCCCTTTGGAAGAGACTTAGAGGTCAGAGGGCCTCCTCAAAAGAATGTTCCCATTAATAGGAAGTAGGTCTTCCATAGTGTTGACCTATGCAGTGAATGGAAGGGTTGCCAAAAATTTGAAGGCTCTTCAATGCCCAATGAAAGTGACATGGATGTCAGAGGGCCTCCTCATTTCAATGTTCCCATTTTTAGGAAGTATGTCTCCCATAATGCTGGCCTATGCAGTGAATGCAATGGTTGCCAAAAATTTGGAGGCACTTCCATGCTCTTTGGAAGAGACATTGAGGTCAGAAGGCCTCCTTATAACAATGTTCCCATTATTAAGAAGTGGGTCTCCCATAGTGTTGAGCTATGCAGTGAATTCAAGGGTTGCCAAAAGTTTGGAGGCACTTCAATACCCCTTGGAAGAGACATGGAGGTCAGAGGGCCTCCTCAAAACAATGTTCCCATTATTAGGAAAAGGGTCTCACTTTTGTTGATCTATGCAGTGAATGTAAGGTTTGCCAAAAATTTGAAGGCACTCCAATGCCCTTTGGAAGAGACATGGAGGTCAGAGGGCCTCCTCAAAAAAATGTTCCCATTATTAGGAAGTGGGTCTCCCATAGTGTTGACCTATGCAGTGAATGCAAGGGTTGCCAAAAATTTGAAGGCACTTCAATGCCCAATGAAAGAGACATGGAGGTCAGAGGGACTCCTTAAAACAATATTCCCATTATTAGGAAGTATGTCTCGCATAATGCTGGCCTATGCAGTGAATGCAATGGTTGCCAAAATTTTGGAGGCACTTCCATGCCCTTTGGAAGAGACATTGAGGTCAGAAGGCCTCCTTATAACAATGTTCCCATTATTAAGAAGTGGGTCTCCCATAGTGTTGACCTATGCAGTGAATTCAAGTGTTGCCAAAAGTTTGGAGCTACTTCAATACCCCTTGGAAAAGACATGGAGGTCAGAGGGTCTCCTCAAAACAATGTTCCCATTATTAGGAAGTGGATCTCCCATAATGCTGGCCTATGCAGTGAATGCAAGGGTTGCCAAAAATTTGGAGGCACTCCAATGCCCCTTGCTAGAGACATGGAGGTCAGAGGGCCTCCTCAAAACCATGTTCCCATTATTAGGAAGTGGGTCTCCCTTAGTGTTGAACTATTTAGTGAATGCAATGGTTGCCAAAAATTTGGAGGCACTTCAATGCCCCTTGGAAGAGACATGGAGGTCAGAGGGCCTCCTCAAAACAAATTTCCCATTATGAGGAAGTGGGTCTCCCATAGTGCTGGCCTATGCAGTGAATGCAAGGGTTGCCAAAAATTTGAAGGCACTCCAATGCCCCTTGGACGAGACATGGTGGTCAGAGGGCCTCCTTAAAACAATGTTACCATTATTAAGAAGTGGGTCTCCCATAGTGTTGATCTATACAGTGAATGCAATGGTTGCCAAAAATTTGGAGGCACTTCAATGCCCCTTGGAATAGACATGGATGTCAGAGGGCCTCCTAAAAACAATATTCCCATTATTAGGAAATCTGTCTCCCATAGTGTTGACCTATGCAGTGAATGCAAGGGTTGCCAAAAATTTGGAGGCACTTCAATGCCCTTTCAAAGAGACATGGAGTTCAGAGGGCCTCCTTAAAACAATGTTCCCATTATAAAGAAGTGGGTCTCGCATAGTGTTGACCTATGCAGTGAATGCAAGGGTTGCCAAAATTTGGAGCCACTCCAGTGCCCCTTCGAAAAGACGTGGAGGTCAGAGGGCCTACTAAAAACAAAGTTCCCATCATTAGGAAGTGGGTCTCCCATAGTGCTGGCCTATGCAGTAAATACAAGTGTTGTCAAAAATTTGGAGGCACTTCAATGCCCCTTGGAAGAGACATGGAGGTCAGAGGGCCTCCTCAAAACAATGTTCCCAATATTAGGAAAGGGGTCTCCCATAGTGCTGGCCTATGCAGTGAATGCAAGGGTTGCCAAAAATTTGAAGGCACTCCAATGCCCTTTGGAAGAGACTTGGAGGTCACAGGGCCTCTTCAAAACAATGTTCCAATTAATAGGAAGTAGGTCAACCATAGTGTTGACCTATGCAGTGAATGCAAGGGTTGCCAAAAATTTGCAGGCTCTTCAATGCCCAATGAAAGAGACATGGATGTCAGAGGGCCTACTCATTTCAATGTTCCCATTATTAGGAAGTATGTCCCCCATAATGCTGGCCTATGCAGTGAATGCAATGGTTGCCAAAAATTTGGAGGCACTTCCATGCCCTTTGGAAGAGACATGGAGGTCAGAAGTCCTCCTTATAACAATGTTCCCATTATTAAGAAGTGGGTCTCCCATAATGTTGACCTATGCAGTGAATGCAAGGGTTGCCAAAAATTTGGAGGCACTTCAATGCCCTTTGTAAGAGACATGGAGGTCACAGGGCCTCCTCAAAACAATGTTCCCATTATTAGGAAGTGGATCACCCATAGTGTTGACCTATGCAGTGAATGCAATGGTTGCCAAAAATTTGGAGGCACTTCAATGCCCCTTGGAAGAGACATGGAGGTCAGGGGGCCTCCTCAAAACAATGTTCCCATTATTAGGAAATGGGTCTCCCATAGTGTTGATCTATGTAGTGAATGCAAGGGTTGCCAAAAATTGGAGGCACTTCAATGCCCCTTGGAAGAGACATGGTAGTCAGAGAGCCTCCTCAAAACAATGTTCCCATTATTAGGAAGTGGGTCTCCTATAGTGTTGACCTATGCAGTGAATGCAAGGGTTGCCAAAATTTGGAGCCACTCCAGTGCCACATGGAAAAGACGTGGAGGTCAGAGGGCATACTAAAAACAATGTTATCATTATTAAGAAGTGGGTCTCCCATAGTGCTGGCCTATGCAGTGAATCCAATGGTTGCCAAAGATTTGGAGGCACATCCATTCCCTTTGGAAGAGACATGGACCTCAGAGCGCCTCCTTAAAATAATGTTCCCATTATTAAGAAGTGTGTCTCCCATAGTGTTGACCTATGCAGTGAATGCAAGGGTTGCCAAAAATTTGGAGGCACTTCAATGCCCCTTGGAAGAGACATGGAGGTCAGAGGGCCTCCTTAAAACAATGTTCCCATTATTAAGAAGTGGGTCTCCCATAGTGTTGACCTATGCAGTGAATGCAAGGGTTGCCAAAAATTTGGAGGCACTTCAATTCCCAATGGAAGAGACATGGAGGTTAGAGGGCCTCCTCAAAACAATGTTCCCATTATTTGGAAGTATGTCTCCCATAATACTGGCCTATGCTGTGAATGCAATGGTTGCCAAAAATTTGGAGGCACTACAATGCCCTTTGAAAGAGACATTTAGTTCAGAGGGCCTCCCTAAAACAATGTTCCCATTATTAAGAAGTGGGTTTCCCATAGTGTTGACCTATGCAGTGAATGCGATAGTTGACAAGAATTTGGAGGCACTACAATGCCCAATGAAAGAGACAAGGAGGTCAGAAGGCCTCCTCAAAACAATGTTCCCATTATTAGGAAGTGGGTCTCCCATAGTGCTGGCCTATGCAGTGAATGCAAGGGTTGCTAAAAATTTGAAGACACTCCAATGCCCTTTGGAAGAGAATTTGAGGTCAGAGGGCATCCTTAAAACAATGTTCCCATTATTAAGAAGTGTGCCTCCCATAGTGTTGACCTATGAAGTGAATGCAAGGGCTTCCAAAATTTTGGAGGCACTTCAATGCCCAATGGAAGAGACATGGAGGTCAGATGGACTCCACAAAACAATGTTCCCATAATTAAGAAGTGGGTCTCCCATCGTGTTGACCTATGCAGTGAATGCAAGGGTTGCTAAAAATTTGGAGGCACTTCAATGCCCCTTGAAAGAGATATGGAGGTAAGAGGGCCTCCTCAAAACAATGTTCCCATTATTCGGAAGTGGATCTCCCATAATGCTGGCCTATGCTGTGAATGCAAGGGTTGTCAAAAATTTGGAGGCTCTACGATGCCCCGTGGAAGGGACATGGAGGTCAGAGAGAATCTTCAAAACAATGATCCCATCATTAGGAAGTGGGTCTCGCATAGTGCTGGCCCATGCAGTGAATGCAAGGGTTGCCAAAAATTTGAAGGCACTCCAATGCCCTTTGGAAGAGACAAGGAGGTTATAGGGCCTCCTATAAACAATGTTCCCATTATTAGGAAGTGGGTCTAGCATAGTATTCACCTATGCAGTGAATGCAAGGGTTGCCAAAAATTTGGAGGCACTTCAATACCCCTTGGAAGACACATGGAGGTCAGAGGGCCTCCTCAAATCAATGATCCCATTGTTAGGAAGTGGGTCTCCCATAGTGCTGGCCTATGCAGTGAATGCAAGGGTTGCCAAAAATTTGAAGTCACTCCAATGCCCTTTGGAAGAGACATGGAGGTAAGAGGGTCTCCTTAAAACAATGTTACCATCATAAAGAAGTGGGACTCCCATAGTGTTGACTTATGCAGTGAATGCAAGGGTTACCAAAAATTTGGAGGCACTTCAATGCCCAATGGAAGAGACATGGAGGTCAGAGGGCCTCCTCAAAACAATGTTCCCATTATTAGGAAGTATGTCTCCCATAATGCTGGCCTATGCAGTGAATGCAATGGTTGCCAAAAATTTGGAGGCACTTCCATGATCTTTGGAAGAGACATGGAGGTCAGAAGGCCTCCTTATAACAATGTTCCCATTATTAAGAAGTGGGTCTCCCATAGCGTTGACCTATGCAGTGAATGCAAGGGTTGCCAAAAATTTGGAGGCACTTCAATGCCAATTGGAAGAGACAGGGAGGTCAAAGAGACTCCTCAAAACAATGATCCCATTATAAGGAGGTGGGTCTCCCATAGTGTTGATCTACGCAGTGATTGCAATGGTTGCCAAAAATTTGGAGGCACTTAAATGCCCCTTGTCAGAGACATGGAGGTCACAGGGCCTCCTCCAAACAATGTTATCATTATTAGGAAGTGGGTCTCCCATAGTGTTGAACTAGGCAGTGAATGCAATGGTTGCCAAAAATTTGGAGGCACTTCAATGCCCCTTGGAAGAGACATGCAGGTCAGAGGGCCTCCTCAAAACAATGTTCCCATTATTAGTTAGTGGGCCTCCCATAGTGCTGGAATATGCAGTGAATGGAAGGGTTGCCAAAAATGTGAGGGCACTCAAATGCCCTTTGGAAGAGACATGGAGGTCAGAGGGCCTCCTTAAAACAATATTCCCATTATGAGAAAGTGACTCTCCCATAACGTTGACCTATGCAGTGAATGCAAGGGTTGCCAAAATTTGGAGCCACTCCAATGCACCTTGGGAGAGACGTGGAGGTCAGAGGGCCTACTAAAAACAATGTTCCCATCATTAGGAAGTGGGTCTCCCACAGTGCTGGCCTATGAAGTGACTACAAGTGTTGCCAAAAATTTGTAGTCACTTCAATGCCCCTTGGAAGAGACATGGAGGTCAGAGGGCCTCCTCAAAACAAAGTTCCCATTATTAGGAAGTGGGTCTCCCATAGTGTTGACCTATGCAGTGAATGCAATGTTGCCAAAAATTTGGAGGCACTTCAATGCCCCTTGGAAGAGACATGGAGGTCAGAGGGCCTCCTCAAAACAATGTTCCCATAATTAGGAAGTGGGTCTTCGATAGTGCTCGCCTATGCAGTGAATGCAAGGTTTGCCAAAAATTTGAAGGCACTCCAATGACTTTTGGAAAAGACATGGAGGTCAGAAGGCCTCCTTATAACAATGTTCCCATTATTAAAAAGTGGGTCTCCCAAAGTGTTGACCTATGCAGTGAATTCAAGGGTTGCCAAAAATTTGGAGGCACTTCAATGCCCCTTGGAAGAGACATGGAGGTCAGAGGGCCTCCTCAAAACAATGTTCCCATTATTAGGAAGTGGATCTCCCATAATGCTGGCCTATGCAGTGAATGCAAGGGTTGTCAAAAATTTGGAGGCACTCCAATGCCCCTTACAAGAGATACGGAGGTCAGAGGGCCTCCTCAAAACAATGTTCCCATTATTTGGAAGTGTGTCTCCCATAGTGTTGACCTAAGCAGTGTATGCAAGGGTTGCCAAAAATTTGGAGGCACTTCAATGCCCCTTGTAAGAGACATGGAGGTCACAGGGCCTCCTCAAAACAATGTTCACGTTATTAGGAAGTGGGTCTCCCTTAGTGTTCAACTATTCAGTGAATGCAATGGTTGCCAAAAATTTGTAGGCACTTTAATGCCCCTTAGAAGAGATATGGAGGTCAGACGGCCTCCTCAAAACAATGTTCCCATAATTAGGAAGTGGGTCTCCCATAGTGCTGGCCTATGCAGTGAATGCAAGGTTTGCCAAAAATTTGAAGGCACTCCAATGCCCTTTGGAAGAGATATGGAGGTCAGACGGCCTCCTCAAAACAATGTTCCCATTATTAGGAAGTGGGTCTCCCATAGTGTTGACCTATGCAGTGAATGCAAGGGATGCCAAAAAATTTAAGTCACTTCATTGCCCAATGAAAGAGACATGGAGGTCAGAGGGACTCCTCAAAACAATGTTCCCATTATTAGGAAGTATGTCTCCCATAATGCTAGCCTATGCAGTGAATGCAATGGTTGCCAAAAATTTGGAGGCACCACCATACCCTTTGGAAGAGATATGGAGGTCAGAAGGCCTCCTTATAACAATATTCCCATTATTAGGAAGTGGATCTCCCATAATGCTGGCCTATGCAGTGAATGCAAGGGTTGCCAAAAATTTGGAGGCACTCCAATGCCCCTTGCAAGAGACACGGAGGTCAGAGGGCCTCCTCAAAACAATGTTCCCATTATTAGGAAGTGGGTCTCCCTTAGTGTTGAACTATTTAGCGAATGCAATGGTTGCCAAAAATTTGGAGGCACTTCAATGCCCCTTGGAAGAGACATGGAGGTCAGAGGGCCTCCTCAAACCAATTTTCCCATTATGAGGAAGTGGGTCTCCCATAGTGCTGGCCTATGCAGTGAATGCAAGGGTTGCCAAAAATTAGAAGGCACTCCATTGCCCCTTGGAAGAGACAAGGAGGTCAGAGGGCCTCCTTAAAACAATGTTCCCATTATTAAGAAGTGGGTCTCCCATAGTGTTGATCTATGCAGTGAATGCAATGGTTGCCAAAAATTTGGAGGCATTTCAATGCCCCTTGGAATAGACATGGAGGTCAGAGGGCCTCCTAAAAAAAATATTCCCATTATTAGGAAATGGGTTTCCCATAGTGGTGACCTATGCAGTGAATGCAAGGGTTGCCAAAAATTTGGAGGCACTTCAATGCCCTTTGAAAGAGACATGGAGTTCAGAGGGCCTCCTTAAACAATGTTCCCATTATTAAAAAGTGGGTTTCCCATAGTGTTGACCTATGCAGTGAATGCAAGGGTTGCCAAAAATTTAGAGGCACTACAATGCCCAATGAAAGAGACAAAGAGGTCAGATGGCCTCCTCAAAACAATGTTCCCATTATAAGAAAGTGGGTCACCCATAGTGCTGGCCTATGCAGTGAATGCAAGGGTTGCCAAAAATTTGAAGGCACTCCAATGCACTTTGGAAGAGACATGGAGGACATAGGGCCTCTTTAAAACAATGTTCCCATTATTAAGAAGTGGGTCTCCCATAGTGTTGACCTATGCAGTGAATGCAAGGGTTGCCAAAATTTTGGAGGCACTTCAATGCCCAAATGGAAGAGACATGGAGGTCAGAGGGCTTCCTCAAAACAATGTTCCCATTATTAAGAAGTGGGTTTCCCATAGTGTTGACCTATGCAGTGAATGCTAGGGTTGCCAAAAAGTTGTAGGCGCTTCAATGCCCCTTCGAAGAGATATGGAGGTCAGAGGGCCTCCTCAAAACAATGTTCCCATTATTAGGAAGTGGATCTCCCATAATGCTGGCCTATGCTGTGAATGCAAGGGTTGCCAAAAATTTGGAGGCACTACAATGCCCCTTGGAAGAGACATGGAGGTCAGAGAGACTCTTCAAAACAATGATCCCATCTTTAGGAAGTGGGTCTCCCATAGTGCTGGCCTTTGCAGTAAATGCAAGGGTTACCAAAAATTTGAAGGCACTCCAGTGCCCTTTGGAAGAGACAAGGAGGTCAGAGGGCCTCCTGTAAACAATGTTCCCATTATTAGGAAGTGGGTTTAGCGTAGTATCCACCTATGCAGTGAATGCAAGGGTTGCCAAAAATTTGGAGGCACTTCAATACCCATTGGAAGACACATGTAGTTCAGAGGGCCTCTTCAAATCAATGTTCCCATTATTAGGAAGTTGGTCTCCCATAGTGCTGGCCTATGCAGTGAATGCAAGGGTTGCCAAAATTTTGAAGGCACTCCAATGCCCTTTTGAAGAGACATGGAGGTAAGAGGGCCTCCTTAAAACAATGTTACCATTATTAAGAAGTGGGTCTCCCATAGTGCTGGCCTATGCAGTGATTGCAATGGTTGCCAAAGATTTGGAGGCACTTCCAAGCCCTTTGGAAGAGACATGGAGGTCAGAGGGCCTCCTAAATACAATATTCCCATTATTATGAAATGGGTTTCCCATAGTGTTGACCTATGCAGTGAATGCAATGGTTGCCAAAAATTTGGAGGCACTTCAATGCCCCTTGGAATAGACATGGAGGTCAGAGGGCCTCCTAAAAACAATATTCCCATTATTATGAAATGGGTCTCCCATAATGCAGGCCTATGCAGTGAATGCAATGGTTGCCAAAAATTTGGAGGCACTTCCATGATCTTTGGAAGAGACATGGAAGGCCTCCTTATAACAATGTTCCCATTATTAAGATGTGGGTTTCCCATAGTGTTGACCTATGCAGTGAATGCGATAGTTTACAAGAATTTGGAGGCACTACAATGCCCAATGAAAGAGACAAGGAGGTCAGAAGGCCTCCTCAAAACAATGTTCCCATTATTAGGAAGTGGGTCTCCCATAGTGCTGGCCTATGCAGTGAATGCAAGGGTTGCCAAAAATTTGAAGGCACTTCAATGCCCCTTGAAAGAGACATGGAGGTCAGAGGGACTCCTCAATATATTGTTACCATTTTTAGGAAGTAGGTCTCCCATAGTGTTGACCTATGCAGTGAATGCAAGAGTTGCCAAAAATTTGGAGCCACTCCAATGCCCCTTAGAAGAGACGTGGAGGTCAGAAGGCCTACTGAAAACAATGTTCCCGACATTAGGAAGTGGGTCTCCCATAGTGCTGGAAATGCAGTGAATACAAGTGTTGCCAAGAATTTGGAGGCACTACAATGCCCATTGAAAGAGACAAAGAGGTCAGAGGGCCTCCTCAAAACAATGTTCCCATTATTAGGAAGTGGGTCTCCCATATTGCTGGCCTATGCAGTGAATGCAAGGGTTGCCAAAAATTTGAAGGCACTCCAATGCCCTTTGGAAGAGACATGAAGGTCATAGGGCCTCCTTAAAACAATGTTCCCATTATTAAGAAGTGGGTCTCCCATAGTGTTGACCTGTGCAGTGAATGCAAGGATTGCCAAAATTTTGGAGGCACTTCAATGCCCAATGGAAGAGACATGGAGGTCAGAGGGCCTCCACAAAACAATGTTCCCATTATTAAGAAGTGTGTTTCCCATAGTGTTGACCTATGCAGTGAATGCAAGGGTTGCCAAGAATTTGGAGGCACTTCAATGCCCCTTCGAAGAGATATGGAGGTCAGATGGCCTCCTCAAAACAATGTTCCCATTATTAGGAAGTGGATCTCCCATAATGCTGGCCTATGCTGTGAATGCAAGGGTTGCCAAAAATTTGGAGGCACTACAATTCCCCTTGGAAGAGACATGGAGGTCAGAGAGACTCTTCAAAACAATGATCGCATCATTAGGATGTGGGTCTCCCATAGTGCTGGCCTCTGCAGTGAATGCAAGGGTATCCAAAATTTGAAGGCACTCCAATGCCCTTTGGAAGAGACAAGGAGGTTAGAGGGCCTCCTGTAAACAATGTTCCCATTATTAGGAAGTGGGTCTAGCATAGTATTCACCTATGCAGTGGATGCAAGTGTTGCCAAAAATTTGGAGGCACTTCAATACCCCTTGGAATACACATGGAGTTCAGAGGGCCTCCTCAAAACAATGTTCCCATTATTAGGATGTGTGTCTCCCATAGTGTTGATCTATGCAGTGAATGCAATGTTGCCAAAAATTTGGAGGCACTTCAATGCCCCTTGTAAGAGACATGGAGGTCACAGGGTCTCCTGAAAACAATGTTCCCATTATTAGGAAGTGGGTCTCCCATAGTGTTGCACTATGCAGTGAATGCAATGGTTGCCAAAAATTTGGAGGCACATCAATGCTCCTTGGAAGAGACATAGAGGTCAGAGGTCCTCATCAAAACAGTGTTCCCATTATTAGGAAGTGGGTCTCCCATAGTGCTGGCCTATGCAGTGAATGCAAGGGTTGACAAAAATTTGAAGGCACTTCAATGCCCCTTGGAAGAGACATGGAGGTCAGAGGGACTCATCAATATAATGTTACCATTCTTAGGAAGTGGTTCTCCCATAGTATTGACCTATGCAGTGAATGCAAGAGTTGCCAAAAATTTGGAGCCACTCCAATGCCCCTTGGAAGAGACGTGGAGGTCAGAGGGCCTCCTGAAAACAATGTTCCCAACATTAGGAAGTGGTCTCCCATAGTGCTGGCCTATGCAGTGAATACAAGTGTTGCCAAAAATTTGGAGGTAATTCAATGCCCCTTGGAAGAGACATGGAGGTCAGAGTGCCACCTCAAAACAATGTTCCCATTATTAGGAAGTGGGTCTCCCATAGTGTTGACCTATGCAGTGAATGCAATGGTTGCAAAAAATTTGGAGGCACCTCAATGCCCTTTGGAAGAGACATGGACGTCAGAGGGCCTCCTCAAAACAATGTTCCCATTATTAGGAAGTGTGTCTCCCATAGTGTTGATCTATGCAGTGAATGCAATGTTGCCAAAAATTTGGGGCACTTCAATGCCCCTTGGAAGAGACATGGAGGTCAGAGGGCCTCCTAAAAAAAATATTCCCATTATTAGGAAATGGGTTTCCCATAGTGTTGACCTATGCAGTGAATGCAATGGTTGCAAAAAATTTGGAGGCACCTCAATGCCCTTTGGAAGAGACATGGACGTCAGAGGGCCTCCTTAAAACAATGTTCCCATTATTAAGAAGTGGGTCTCCCATAGTGTTGATCTATGCAGTGAATGCAATGGTTGCCAAAAATTTGGAGGCATTTCAATGCCCCTTTAAATAGACATGGAGGTCAGAGGGCCTCCTAAAAAAAATATTCCCATTATTAGGAAATGGGTTTCCCATAGTGGTGACCTATGCAGTGAATGCAAGGGTTGCCAAAAATTTGGAGGCACTTCAATGCCCTTTGAAAGAGACATGGAGTTCAGAGGGCCTCCTTAAAACAATGTTCCCATTATTAAAAAGTGGGTTTCCCATAGTGTTGACCTATGCAGTGAATGCAAGGGTTGCCAAAAATTTAGAGGCACTACAATGCCCAATGAAAGAGACAAAGAGGTCAGATGGCCTCCTCAAAACAATGTTCCCATTATAAGAAAGTGGGTCTCCCATAGTGCTGGCCTATGCAGTGAATGCAAGGGTTGCCAAAAATTTGAAGGCACTCCAATGCACTTTGGAAGAGACATGGAGGACATAGGGCCTCTTTAAAACAATGTTCCCATTATTAAGAAGTGGGTCTCCCATAGTGTTGACCTATGCAGTGAATGCAAGGGTTGCCAAAATTTTGGAGGCACTTCAATGCCCAAATGGAAGAGACATGGAGGTCAGAGGGCTTCCTCAAAACAATGTTCCCATTATTAAGAAGTGGGTTTCCCATAGTGTTGACCTATGCAGTGAATGCTAGGGTTGCCAAAAATTTGGAGGCGCTTCAATGCCCCTTCCAAGAGATATGGAGGTCAGAGGGCCTCCTCAAAACAATGTTCCCATTATTAGGAAGTGGATCTCCCATAATGCTGGCCCCTGCTGTGAATGCAAGGGTTGCCAAAAATTTGGAGGCACTACAATGCCCCTTGGAAGAGACATGGAGGTCAGAGAGACTCTTCAAAACAATGATCCCATCTTTAGGAAGTGGGTCTCCCATAGTGCTGGCCTTTGCAGTAAATGCAAGGGTTACCAAAAATTTGAAGGCACTCCAATGCCCTTTGGAAGAGACAAGGAGGTCAGAGGGCCTCCTGTAAACAATGTTCCCATTATTAGGAAGTGGGTTTAGCGTAGTATCCACCTATGCAGTGAATGCAAGGGTTGCCAAAAATTTGGAGGCACTTCAATGCCCCTTGTAAGCACATGGAGATCACAGGGATTCCTCAAAACAATGTTCCCATTATTAGGAAGTGCGTCTCCCATAGTGTTGAACTATGCAGTGAATGCAATGGTTGCCAAAAATTTGGAGGCACTTCATTGCCCCTTGGAAGAGACATAGAGGTCAGAGGGCCTCCTCAAAACAATGTTCCCATTATTAGGAAGTGGGTCTCCCATAGTGCTGGCCTATGCTGTGAATGCAAGTTTTGCCCAAAATTTGAAGGCACTTCAATGCCCCTTGGAAGAGACATGAAGGTCAGAGGGACTCCTCAATATATTGCTACCATTTTTAAGAAGTAGGTCGCCCATAATATTGACCTATGCAGTGAATGCAAGAGTTGCCAAAAATTTGGAGCCACTCCAATGCCCCTTAGAAGAGACGTGGAGGTCAGAGGGCCTACTGAAAACAATGTTCCCGACATTAGGAAGTGGGTCTCCCATAGTGCTGGGCTATGCAGTGAATACAAGTGTTGCCAAAAATTTGGAGACACTTCAATGCCCCTTGGAAGAGACATGGAGGTCAGAGGGCCTCCTCAAAACAATTTTTCCATTATGAGGAAGTGGGTCTCCCATAGTGCTGACCTATGCTGTGAATGCAAGGGTTGCCAAAAATTTGAAGGCACTTCAATGCCCCTTGGAATAGACATGGAGGTCAGAGGGCCTCCTAAAAACAATATTCCCATTATTATGAAATGGGTTTCCCATAGTGTTGACCTATGCAGTGAATGCAATGGTTGCCAAAAATTTGGAGGCACTTCAATGCCCCTTGGAATAGACATGGAGGTCAGAGGGCCTCCTAAAAACAATATTCCCATTATTATGAAATGGGTCTCCCATAATGCAGGCCTATGCAGTGAATGCAATGGTTGCCAAAAATTTGGAGGCACTTCCATGATCTTTGGAAGAGACATGGAGGTCAGAAGGCCTCCTTATAACAATGTTCCCATTATTAAGATGTGGGTTTCCCATAGTGTTGACCTATGCAGTGAATGCGATAGTTTACAAGAATTTGGAGGCACTACAATGCCCAATGAAAGAGACAAGGAGGTCAGAAGGCCTCCTCAAAACAATGTTCCCATTATTAGGAAGTGGGTCTCCCATAGTGCTGGCCTATGCAGTGAATGCAAGGGTTGCCAAAAATTTGAAGGCACTTCAATGCCCCTTGAAAGAGACATGGAGGTCAGAGGGACTCCTCAAAATATTGTTACCATTTTTAGGAAGTAGGTCTCCCATAGTGTTGACCTATGCAGTGAATGCAAGAGTTGCCAAAAATTTGGAGCCACTCCAATGCCCCTTAGAAGAGACGTGGAGGTCAGAAGGCCTACTGAAAACAATGTTCCCGACATTAGGAAGTGGGTCTCCCATAGTGCTGGAAATGCAGGGAATACATGTGTTGCCAAGAATTTGGAGGCACTACAATGCCCATTGAAAGAGACAAAGAGGTCAGAGGGCCTCCTCAAAACAATGTTCCCATTATTAGGAAGTGGGTCTCCCATATTGCTGGCCTATGCAGTGAATGCAAGGGTTGCCAAAAATTTGAAGGCACTCCAATGCCCTTTGGAAGAGACATGAAGGTCATAGGGCCTCCTTAAAACAATGTTCCCATTATTAAGAAGTGGGTCTCCCATAGTGTTGACCTGTGCAGTGAATGCAAGGATTGCCAAAATTTTGGAGGCACTTCAATGCCCAATGGAAGAGACATGGAGGTCAGAGGGAATCCACAAAACAATGTTCCCATTATTAAGAAGTGTGTTTCCCATAGTGTTGACCTATGCAGTGAATGCAAGGGTTGCCAAGAATTTGGAGGCACTTCAATGCCCCTTCGAAGAGATATGGAGGTCAGATGGCCTCCTTAAAACAATGTTCCCATTATTAGGAAGTGGATCTCCCATAATGCTGGCCTATGCTGTGAATGCAAGGGTTGCCAAAAATTTGGAGGCACTACAATTCCCCTTGGAAGAGACATGGAGGTCAGAGAGACTCTTCAAAACAATGATCGCATCATTAGGATGTGGGTCTCCCATAGTGCTGGCCTCTGCAGTGAATGCAAGGGTATCCAAAATTTGAAGGCACTCCAATGCCCTTTGGAAGAGACAAGGAGGTTAGAGGGCCTCCTGTAAACAATGTTCCCATTATTAGGAAGTGGGTCTAGCATAGTATTCACCTATGCAGTGGATGCAAGTGTTGCCAAAAATTTGGAGGCACTTCAATACCCCTTGGAAGACACATGGAGTTCAGAGGGCCTCCTCAAAACAATGTTCCCATTATTAGGATGTGTGTCTCCCATAGTGTTGATCTATCCAGTGAATGCAATGTTGCCAAAAATTTGGAGGCACTACAATGCCCCTTGTAAGAGACATGGAGGTCACAGGGCCTCCTCAAAACAATGTTCCCATTATTAGGAAGTGGGTCTCCCATAGTGTTGCACTATGCAGTGAATGCAATGGTTGCCAAAAATTTGGAGGCACATCAATGCTCCTTGGAAGAGACATAGAGGTCAGAGGTCCTCATCAAAACAGTGTTCCCATTATTAGGAAGTGGGTCTCCCATAGTGCTGGCCTATGCAGTGAATGCAAGGGTTGCCAAAAATTTGAAATCACTTCAATGCCCCTTGGAAGAGACATGGAGGTCAGAGTGACTCATCAATATAATGTTTCCATTCTTAGGAAGTGGTTCTCCCATAGTATTGACCTATGCAGTGAATGCAAGAGTTGCCAAAAATTTGGAGCCACTCCAATGCCCCTTGGAAGAGACGTGGAGGTCAGAGGGCCTCCTGAAAACAATGTTCCCAACATTAGGAAGTGGTCTCCCATAGTGCTGGCCTATGCAGTGAATACAAGTGTTGCTAAAAATTTGGAGGTAATTCAATGCCCCTTGGAAGAGACATGGAGGTCAGAGTGCCACCTCAAAACAATGTTCCCATTATTAGGAAGTGGGTCTCCCATAGTGTTGACCTATGCAGTGAATGCAATGGTTGCAAAAAATTTGGAGGCACCTCAATGCCCTTTGGAAGAGACATGGACGTCAGAGGGCCTCCTCAAAACAATGTTCCCATTATTAGGAAGAGTGTCTCCCATAGTGTTGATCTATGCAGTGAATGCAATGTTGCCAAAAATTTGGGGCACTTCAATGCCCCTTGGAAGAGACATGGAGGTCACATGGCCTCCTCAAAACAATGTTCCCATAATTAGGAAGTGGGTCTCCCATAGTGTTGACCTATGCAGTGAATGCAAGGGTTGCCAAAAATTTGAAGGCACTTCAATGCCCAATGAAAGAGACATGGAGGTCAGAGGGCCTCCTCAAAACAATGTTCTTATTATTAGGAAGTGGGTCTCCCATAGTGTTGACCTATGCAGTGAATGCAAGAGTTGCCAAAAATTTGGAGCCACTCCAATGCCCCTTGGAAGAAACGTGGAGGTCAGAGGGCCTCCTGAAAACAATGTTCCCAACATTAGGAAGAGGGGCTCCCATAGTGCTGGCCTATGCAGTGAATACTAGTGTTGCCAAAAATTTGGAGGTACTTCAATGCCCCTTGGAAGAGACATGGAGGTCAGAGAGCCTCCTCAAAACAATTTTCCCATTATGAGGAAGTTTGTCTCCCATAGTGCTGGACTATGCAGTGAATGCAAGAGTTGTCAAAAATTTGAAGGCACTCCAATGCCAATTGGAAGAGACATGGAGGTCAGAGGGCCTCCTTAAAACAATGTTCCAATCATTAAGAATTGGGTCTCCCATAGTGTTGACCTATGCAGTGAATGCAAGGGTTGCCAAAAAATTTGAGGCACTTCAATGCCCCTTGGAAGAGACATGGAGGTCAGAGAGCCTCCTCAAAACTATGTTCCCATTATTAGGAAGTGGGTCTCCCATAGTCTTGACCTATGCAGTGAATGCAAGGGTTGCCAAAATTTGGAGCCACTCCAATGCCCCTTGGAAGAGACGTGGAGGTCAGAGTTCCTACTGAAAACAATGTTCCCATTATTAGGAAGTGGGTCTCCCATAGTGCTTGCCTATGCAGTGAATACAAGTGTTGCCAAAAATTTTGAGGCACTTCAATGCCCCTTGCAAGAGACGTGGAGGTCAGAGGGCCTCCTTAAAACAATGTTCCCATTGCTAAGAAGTGAGTCTCCCATAGAGTTGACCTATGCAGTGAATGCAAGGGTTGCCAAAAATTTGGAGGCACTTCAATGCCCAATGAAACAGATATGGAGTTCAGAGGGCCTCCTCAAAACAATGTTCCCATTATTAGGAAGCATGTCTCCCATAATGCTGGCCTATACAGTGAATGCAAAGGTTGCCAAAAATTTGAAGGCACTTCCATGCCCTTTGGAAGAGACATGGAGGTCAGAAGGCCTCCTTAAAACAATGTTCCCATTATTAAGAAGTGGCTATCCCATAGTGTTGACCTATGCAGTGAATGCAAGGGTTGCCAAAAATTTGGAGGCACTTCAATGCCACTTGGAAGAGACATGGAGGTCAGAGGGACTCTTCAAAACAATGTTCCCATTTTTAGGAAGTGGGTCTCCCATTCTGTTGACCCATGCAGTGATTGCAAGGGTTGCCAAAATTTTAAAGCCACTCCAATGCCCCTTGGAAGAGACGTGTAGGTCAGAGGGCATACTGAAAACAATGTTCCCATCATTAGGAAGTGGGTGTCCCATAGTGCTGGCCTATGCAGTGAATACAAGTGTTGCCAAAAATTTGGAGGCACTACAAAGCCTCTTGGAAGAGACATTGAGGTCAGAGGGCCTCCTCAAAACAATGTTCCCATTATTAGGAAGTGGGTCTCCCATAATGCTGGCCTATGCAGTGAATGCAAGGGTTGCCAAAAATTTGAAGGCACTCCAATGCCCTTTGGAAGAGACATGGTGGTAAGAGGGCCTCCTTAAAACAATGTTACCCTTATTAGGAAGTGGGTCTCCCATAGTGCTGGCCTATGCAGTGAATGCAAGTGTTGCCAAAAATTTGAAGGCACTCTAATGCCCTTTGGAAGAGACAAGGAGGTTAGAGGGCCTCCTGTAAACAATGTTCCCATTATTAGGAAGTGGGTCTAGCATAGTATTCACCTATGCAGTGAATGCAAGGGTTGCCAAAAATTTGGAGGCACTTCAATACCCCTTGGAAGACACATGGAGTTCAGTGTGCCTCCTCAAATCAATGTTCCCATTATTAGGAAGTGGGTCTCCCATAGTGCTGGCCTATGCAGTGAATGCAAGGGTTGCCAAAAATTTGGAGGCACTCCAATGCCTTTGGAAGAGACATGGAGGTAATAGGGCCTCCTTAAACAATGTTACCATTACTAGGAATTGGTCTCCCATAGTAATGGCCTATGCAGTGAATGCAATGGTTGCCAAAGACTTGGAGGCACTTCCAAGCCTTTGGAAGAGACATGGATGTCAGAGGGCCTCCTCAAAACAATGTTCCCATTATTAGGAAGTGGGTCTCCGATAGTGTTGAACTATGCAGTGAATGCAATTGTTGCCAAAAATTTGGAGGCACTTCAATGCCCCTTGGAAGAGACATAGAGGTCAGAGGGCCTCCTCAAAACAATGTTCCCATTATTAGTAAGTGGGTCTCCCATAGTGCTGGCCTATGCAGTGAATTCAAGGGTTGCCAAAAATTTGGAGGCACTTCAATGCCCCTTGGAAGAGATGTGGAGGTCAGAGGGCCTACTGAAAACAATGTTCCCATTATTAGGAAGTGTGTCTCCCATAGTGTTGATCTATGCAGTGAATGCAATGTTGCCAAAAATTTGGGGCACTTCAGTGCCCCTTGGAAGAGACATGGAGATCACACGGCCTCCTCAAAACAATGTTCCCATAATTAGGAAGTGGGTCTCCCATAGTGTTGACCTATGCAGTGAATGCAAGGGTTGCCAAAAATTTGAAGGCACTTCAATGCCCAATGAAAGAGACATGGAGGTCAGAGGGCCTCCTCAAAACAATGTTCCCATTATTAGGAAGTATGTCTCCCATAATTCTGGCCTATGCAGTGAATGCAATGGTTGCCAAAAATTTGGAGGCACTTGCATGCCCTTTGGAAGAGACATGGAGGTCAGAGGGCCTCCTCTAAACAATGTTCCCATTATTAGGAAGTGGATCTCCCAAAATGCTGGCCTATGCAGTGATTGCATGGGTTGGCAAAAATTTGAAGGCACTTCAATGCCCCTTGTAAGTGACACGGAGGTCAGAGGGACTCCTCCAAACAATGTTTCCAATATTAGGAAGTGGGTCTCCCATAGTATTAAACTATGCAATGAATGCAATGGTTGCCAAAAATTTGGAGGCACTTCATTGCCCCTTGGTAGAGACATGGAGGTCAGAGGGCCTCCTCAAAACAATGTTCCCATTATTAGGAAGTGGGTCTCCCATAGTGCTGGCCTATTCAGTGAATGCAAGGGTTGCCAAAAATTTGAAGGCACTCCAATGCCCTTTGGAGGAAACATGGAGGTCAGAGGGCCTCCTTAAAACAATGTTCCCATTATTAAGAAGTGGGTCTCCCATAGTGTTGACCTATGCAGAGAATGCAATGGTTGCCAAAAATTTGGAGGCACTTCAATGCCCCTTGGAAGAAACATAGAGGTCAGAGGGACTCCTCCAAACAATGTTCCCATTATTAGGAAGTGGGTCTCCCATTGTGTTGAACTATGCAGTGAATGCAATATTTGCCAAAAATTTGGAGGCACTTCAATGCCCCTTGGAAGAGACATAGAGGTCAGAGGGCCTCCTCAAAACAATGTTCCCATTATTAGAAAGTGGGTCTCCCATAGTGCTGCACTATGCAGTGAATGCAAGGGTTGCCAAAAATTTGGAGGCACTTCAATTCCCCTTGGAAGAGACGTGGAGGTCAGAGGGCCTACTGAAAACAATGTTCCCATCATTAGGAAGTGGGACTCCCACAGTGCTGGCCTATGCAGTGAATACAAGGTTTGCCAAAAATTTGAAGGAACTACAATGCCCTTTGGAAGAGACATGGAGGTCAGAGGGCCTCCTCAAAACAATGTTCCCATTATTAGGAAGTGGGTCTCCCATAGTGTTGACCTATGCAGTGAATGCAAGGGTTGCCAAAAATTTGAAGGCACTTCAATGCCCAATGAAAGAGACATGGAGGTCAGAGGCCTCCTCAAAACAATGTTCCCATTATTAGGAAGTATGTCTTCCATAATGCTGGCCTATGCAGTGAATGCAATGGTTGCCCAAAATTTGGAGGCACTTCCATGCCCTTTGGAAGAGACATGGAGGTCAGAAGGCCTCCTTATAACAATGTTCCCATTATTAAGAAGTGGGTCTCCCATAGTCTTGACCTATGCAGTGAATTCAATGATTGCCAAAACTTTGGAGATACTTCAATGCCCTTTGGAAGAGACATGGAGGTCAGAGGGCCTCCTCAAAACAATGTTCCCATTATTAGGAAGTGGATCTCCCATAATACTGGCCTATGCAGTGAATGCATGGGTTGCCAAAAATTTGGAGGCACTCCAATGCCCCTTGCAAGAGACACGGAGGTCAGAGGGCCTCCTCAAAACAATGTTCCCATTATTAGGAAGTGGGTCTCCCATATTGCTGGCCTATGCAGTGAATGCAAGGGTTGCCAAAAATTTGAAGGCACTCCAATGTACCTTGGAAGAGACATGGAGGTCAGAAGGCCTCCTTAAAACAATGTTCCCATTATTAAGAATTGAGTCTCCCATAGTGTTGACCTATGCAGTGAATGCAAGGGTAGCCAAAAAATTGGAGGCACTTCAATGCCCCTTGGAAGAGACATGGAGGTCAGAGAGCCTCCTCAAAACAATGTTCCCATTATTAGGAAGTGGGTCTCCCATAGTGTTGACCTATGCAGTGAATGCAAGGGTTGCCAAAAATTTGGAGGCACTTCAATGCCCCTTGGAAGAGACATGGAGGTCAGTGGGCCGCCTCAAAACAATGTTCCCATTATTAGGAAGTGGGTCTCCCATAGTATTGAACTATGCAGTGAATGCAATGGTTGACAAAAATTTGGAGGCACTTCAATGCCCCTTGGAAGAGACATGGAGGTCAGTGGGCCTCCTCAAAACAATGTTCCCATTATTAGCAAGTGGGTCTCCCATAGTGCTGGCCTATGCAGTGAATGCAAGGGTTACCAAAAATTTGAAGGCACTCCAATGCCCTTTGGAAGAGACATGGAGGTCAGAGGGCCTCCTTAAAACAATGTTCCCATTATTAAGAAATGGGTCTCCCATAGTGTTGAACTGTGCAGTGAATGCAAGGGTTGCCAAAAATTTGGAGGCACTTCAATGCCCCTTGGAAGACACATGGAGGTCAGAGGGACTCCTCAATATAATGTTCCCATTTTTAGGAAGTGGGTCTCCCATAGTATTGACCTATGCAGTGAAAGCAAGGGTTGCCAAAAATTTGGAGCCACTCCAATGCCCCTTGGAAGAGACGTGGGGGTCAGAGGGCCTACTGAAAGCAATGTTCCCATCATTAGGAAGTGGGTCTCCCATAGTATTGACCTATGCAGTGAATGCAAGTGTTGCCAAAAATTTGGAGGCACTTCAATTCCACTTGGAAGAGACATGGAGGTCAGAGGGCCTCCTTAAAACCATGTTCCCATTGCTAATAAGTGGGTCTCCCATGGTGTTGACCTAAGCAGTGAATGCAAGGGTTGCCAAAATTTGGAGGCACTTCAATGCCCAATGAAACAGACATGGATGTCAGAAGGCCTCCTCAAAACAATGTTCCCATTATTGGGAAGTATGTCTCCCATAGTGTTGACCTATGCAGTGAATTCAATGGTTGCCAAAAATTTGGAGGCAGTTCAATGCCCCTTGGAAGAGACATGTAGGTCAGAGGGCCTCCCCAAAACAATGTTCCCATTTTTAGTAAATGGGTCTCCCATAGTGTTGACCTATGCAGTGAATGCAATGGTTGCCAAAAATTTGGAGGCACCTAAAAGCCCCTTAGAAGAGACATAGAGGTCAGAGGGCCTCCTCAAAACAATATTCCGATTATTAGGAAATGGGTCTCCCATAGTGTTGACCTATGCAGTGAATGCAAGGGTTGCCAAAATTTGGAGCCACTCCAATGCCCCTTAGAAGAGACATGGAAGTCAGAGGGCCCACTGAAAACAATGTTCCCATCATTTGGAAGTGGGTCTCCCACAGTGCTGGCCTATGCAGTGAATACAAGTGTTGCCAAAAATTTGGAGGCACTTCAATGCCCCTTGGAAGAGACATGGAGGTCAGAGGGCCTCCTCAAAACAATGTTCCCATTATTAGGAAGTGGGTCTCCCATAGGGTTGACCTATGCAGTGAATGCAATGGTTGCCAAAAATTTGGAGGCACTTCAATGCCCTTTGGAAGAGACATGGAGGTCAGAGTGCCTCCTCTAAACAATGTTCCCATTATTAGGAAGTGGGTCTCCCATAGTGTTGATCTATGCAGTGAATGCAATGTTGCCACAAATTTGGAGGCACTTCAATGCCCCTTGGAAGAGACATGGAGGTCAGAGGGCCTCCTCAAAACAATATTCCCATTATTAGGAAGTGGGTCTCCCATAGTGTTGACCTATGCAGTGAATGCAAGTGTTGCCGAAAATTTGGAGGCACTTCAATGCCCCTTGGAAGAGACATGGGGGTCAAACGGCCTCCTCAAAACAATGTTCCCATTATTAGGAAGTGGGTCTCCCATAGTGCTGGACTAATCAGTGAAAGCAAGCTTTGCCAAAAATTTTAAGGCACTCCAATGTCCTTTGGAAGACACATAGAGGTCAGAGGGCCTGCTCAAAACTATGTTCTCATTATTAGGAAGTGGGTCTCCCATAGTCTTGACCTATGCAGTGATTGCAAGGGTTGCCAAAAATTTGAAGGCACTTCAATGCCCAATGAAAAAGACATGTAGGTCAGAAGGCCTCCTTATAACAATGTTCCCATTATTAAGAAGTGGGTCTCCCATAGTGTTGACCTATGCAGTGAATGCAAGGGTTGCCAAAAATTTGGAGGCACTTCAATGCCCTTTGGAAGAGACATGGAGGTCAGAGTGACTCCTCAAAACAATGTTCCCATTATTAGGAAGTGGGTCTACCATATTCTTGACCTATGCTGTGAATGCAAGGGTTGCCAAAAATTTGGAGCCACTCCAATGCCCCTTGGAAGAGACGTGGATGTCAGAGTTCCTACTGAAAACAATTTTCCCATCATTAGGAAGTGGGTCTCCAGTAGTGCTGGCCTATGCAGTGAATACAAGTCTTGCCAAAAATTTGAAGGAACTACAATGCCCTTTGGAAGAGACATGGAGGTCAGAGGGACTCCTCAAAACAATGTTCCCATTATTAGGAAGTGGGTCTCCCATAGTGTTGACCTATGCAGTGAATGCAAGGGTTGCCAAAAATTTGAAGGCACTTCAATGCCCAATGAAAGAGACATGGAGGTCAGAGGCCTCCTCAAAACAATGTTCCCATTATTAGGAAGTATGTCTCCCATAATGCTGGCCTATGCAGTGAATGCAATGGTTGCCCAAAATTTGGAGGCACTTCCATTCCCTTTGGAAGAGACATGGAGGTCAGAAGGCCTCCTTATAACAATGTTCCCATTATTAGAAGTTGGTCTCCCATAGTGTTGACCTATGCAGTGAATTCAATGATTGCCAAAAATTTGGAGATACTTCAATGCCCTTTGGAAGAGACATGGAGGTCAGAGGGCCTCCTCAAAACAATGTTCCCATTATTAGGAAGTGGATCTCCCATAATACTGGCCTATGCAGTGAATGCATGGGTTGCCAAAAATTTGGAGGCACTCCAATGCCCCTTGCAAGAGACACGGAGGTCAGAGGGCCTCCTCAAAACAATGTTCCCATTATTAGGAAGTGGGTCTCCCATAGTGCTGGCCTATGCAGTGAATGCAAGGGTTGCCAAAAATTTGAAGGCACTCCAATGTACCTTGGAAGAGACATGGAGGTCAGAAGGCCTCCTTAAAACAATGTTCCCATTATTAAGAATTGAGTCTCCCATAGTGTTGAACTATGCAGTGAATGCAAGGGTAGCCAAAAAATTGGAGGCACTTCAATGCCCCTTGGAAGAGACATGGAGGTCAGAGAACCTCCTCAAAACAATGTTCCCATTATTAGGAAGTGGGTCTCCCATAGTGTTGACCTATGCAGTGAATGCAAGGGTTGCCAAAAATTTGGAGGCACTTCAATGCCCCTTGGAAGAGACATGGAGGTCAGTGGGCCGCCTCAAAACAATGTTCCCATTATTAGGAAGTGGGTCTCCCATAGTATTGAACTATGCAGTGAATGCAATGGTTGACAAAAATTTGGAGGCACTTCAATGCCCCTTGGAAGAGACATGGAGGTCAGAGGGCCTCCTCAAAACAATTTTCCCATTATTAGCAAGTGGGTCTCCCATAGTGCTGGCCTATGCAGTGAATGCAAGGGTTACCAAAAATTTGAAGGCACTCCAATGCCCTTTGGAAGAGACATGGAGGTCAGAGGGCCTCCTTAAAACAATGTTCCCATTATTAAGAAATGGGTCTCCCATAGTGTTGAACTGTGCAGTGAATGCAAGGGTTGCCAAAAATTTGGAGGCACTTCAATGCCCCTTGGAAGAAACATGGAGGTCAGAGGGACTCCTCAATATAATGTTCCCATTTTTAGGAAGTGGGTCTCCCATAGTATTGACCTATGCAGTGAAAGCAAGGGTTGCCAAAAATTTGGAGCCACTCCAATGCCCCTTGGAAGAGACGTGGGGGTCAGAGGGCCTACTGAAAGCAATGTTCCCATCATTAGGAAGTGGGTCTCCCATAGTGTTGACCTATGTAGTGAATGCAAGTGTTGCCAAAAATTTGGAGGCACTTCAATTCCACTTGGAAGAGACATGGAGGTCAGAGGGCCTCCTTAAAACCATGTTCCCATTGCTAATAAGTGGGTCTCCCATAGTGTTGACCTAAGCAGTGAATGCAAGGGTTGCCAAATTTGGAGGCACTTCAATGCCCAATGAAACAGACATGGATGTCAGAAGGCCTCCTCAAAACAATGTTCCCATTATTGGGAAGTATGTCTCCCATAGTGTTGACCTATGCAGTGAATTCAATGGTTGCCAAAAATTTGGAGGCAGTTCAATGCCCCTTGGAAGAGACATGTAGGTCAGAGGGCCTCCCCAAAACAATGTTCCCATTTTTAGTAAATGGGTCTCCCATAGTGTTGACCTATGCAGTGAATGCAAGGGTTGCCAAAATTTGGAGCCACTCCAATGCCCCTTAGAAGAGACATGGAGGTCAGAGGGCCTACTGAAAACAATGTTCCCATCATTTGGAAGTGGGTCTCCCACAGTGCTGGCCTATGCAGTGAATACAAGTGTTGCCAAAAAATTGGAGGCACTTCAATGCCCCTTGGAAGAGACATGGAAGTCAGAGGGCCTCCTCAAAACAATGTTCCCATTATTAGGAAGTGGGTCTCCCATAGTGTTGACCTATGCAGTGAATGCAATGGTTGTCAAAAATTTGGAGGCACTTCAATGCCCTTTGGAAGAGACATGGAGGTCAGAGTGCCTATTCTAAACAATGTTCCCATTATTAGGAAGTGGGTCTCCCATAGTGTTGATCTATGCAGTGAATGCAATGTTGCCACAAATTTGGAGGCACTTCAATGCCCCTTGGAAGAGACATGGAGGTCAGAGGGCCTCCTCAAAACAATATTCCCATTATTAGGAAGTGGGTCTCCCATAGTGTTGACCTATGCAGTGAATGCAAGTGTTGCCGAAAATTTGGAGGCACTTCCATGCCCCTTGGAAGAGACACGGGGGTCAGACGGCCTCCTCAAAACAATGTTCCCATTATTAGGAAGTGGGTCTCCCATAGTGCTGGACAAATCAGTGAAAGCAAGCTTTGCCAAAAATTTTAAGGCACTGCAATGTCCTTTGGAAGACACATAGAGGTCAGAGGGCCTGCTCAAAACTATGTTCTCATTATTAGGAAGTGGGTCTCCCATAGTGTTGACCTATGCAGTGAATGCAAGGGTTGCCAAAAATTTGAAGGCACTTCAATGCCCAATGAAAAAGACATGTAGGTCAGAAGGCCTCCTTATAACAATGTTCCCATTATTAAGAAGTGGGTCTCCCATAGTGTTGACCTATGCAGTAAATGCAAGGGTTGCCAAAAATTTGGAGGCACTTCAATGCCCTTTGGAAGAGACATGGAGGTCAGAGTGACTCCTCAAAACAATGTTCCCATTATTAGGAAGTGGGTCTACCATAGTGTTGACCTATTCAGTGAATGCAAGGGTTGCCAAAAATTTGGAGGCACTTCAATGCCCCTTGGAAGAGACATGGAGGTCACAGGGCCTCCTCAAAACAATCTTCCCATTATTAGGAAGTGGGTCTCCCTTAGTGTTGAACTATTCAATGAATGCAATGGTTGCCAAAAATTTGGAGGCACCTCAATGCCCCATGGAAGAGACATGGAGGTCAGAGGGCATCCTCAAAACAATTTTCCCATTTTTAGGAAGTGGGTCTCCCATATTCTTGACCTATGCTGTGAATGCAAGGGTTGCCAAAAATTTGGAGCCACTCCAATGCCCCTTGGAAGAGACGTGGAGGTCAGAGTTCCTACTGAAAACAATTTTCCCATCATTAGGAAGTGGGTCTCCAGTAGTGCTGGCCTATGCAGTGAATACAAGTGTTGACAAAAATTTGGAGGCACTTCAATGTCCCTTGGAAGAGACATGGAGGTCAGAGTGCCTCCTCAAAACAATGTTACCATTATTAGGAAGTGGGTCTCCCGTAGTGTTGACCTATGAAGTGAATGCAAAGGTTGCCAAAATTTGGAGCCACTCCAATGCACCTTGGAAAAGACGTAGAGGTCAGAGGGCCTACTTAAAACAATGTTCCCATTATTAGGAAGTGGGTCTCCCATAGTGTTTGCCTATGCAGTGAATACAAGTGTTGCCAAAAATTTGGAGGCACTTCAATGCCCCTTGCAAGAGACATGGAGGTCAGAGGGCCTCCTTAAAACAATGTTCCCATTATTAAAAAGTGGGTCTCCAATAGTGTTGATATATGCAGTGAATGCAAGCGTTGCCAAAAATTTGGAGGCAGTTCAATGCCCAATGGAAGAGACATGGAGGTCAGAGGGCCTCCACAAAACAATGTTCCCATTATTAGGAAGTGTGTCTCCCATAGTGCTGGCCTATGCAGTGAATGCAACGGATTCCGAAAATTTGAAGGCACTCCAATGCCCTTTTGAAGAGACATGGAGGTCAGAGGGCCTCCTGTAAACAATGTTCCCATTATTAGGAAGTGGGTCTGCCATAGTGCTGGACTATGCAGTGAATGCAAGGGTTGCCAAAAATTTGAAGGCTCTCCAATCCCCTTTGGAAGAGATATGCAGGTCAGAAGGCCTCCTTAAAACAATATTCCCATTATTAAGAAGAGAGTCTCCCATAGTTTTGACCTATGTAGTGAATGCAAGGGTTGCCAAAAATTTGGAGGCACTTCCATTCCACTTGGAAGAGACATGGAGGTCAGAGGGCCTCCTTAAAACAATGTTTCCATTGCTAAGAAGTGGGTCTCCCATAGTGTTGACCTATCTAGTGAATGCAAGGGTTGCCAAAAATTTGGAGGCACTTCAATGCCCAATGAAACAGATAAGGGGGTCAGAGGGCCTCCTCAAAAAAATGTTCCCATTATTATGAAGTATGTCTCCCATAATGCTGGCCTATGCAGTGAATGCAAAGTTTGCCAAAAATTTGGAGTCACTTCCATGCCCTTTGGAAGAGACATGGAGGTAAGAAGGCCTCCTTAAAACAATGTTCCCATTATTAAGAAGTGGGTCTCCCATAGTGTTGACCTATGCAGTGAATGCAAGCGTTGCCAAAAATTTGGAGGCACTTCAATGCCCCTTGGAAGAGACATGGAGGTCAGAGGGCCTCCTTAAAACAATGTTCCCATTCTTAAGAAGTGGGTCTCCAATAGTGTTGACCTGTGCAGTGAATGCAAGGGTTGCCAAAAATTTGGAGGCACTTCAATGCCCAATGAAAGAGACATGGAGGTCAGCGGGCCTCCTCAAAACAATGTTCCCATTACTAGGAAGTAGGTCTCCCATAATGCTGGACTATGCAGTGAATGCAATGGTTGCCAAAACTTTGGAGGCACTTTCATGCCCTTTGGAAGAGACATGGAGGTCAGAAGGCCTCCTTATAACAATGTTCCCATTATTAAGAAGTTGGTCTCCCATGGTGTTGACCTATGCAGTGAATGCAAGTGTTGCCAAAAATTTGGAGGCACTTCAATGCCCGTTGGAAGAGACATGGAGGTCAGAGGGCCTCCTCAAAACAATGTACCCATTATTAGGAAGTGGATCTCCCAAAATGCTGACCTATGCAGTGAATGCAATGGTTGCCAAAAATTTGGAGGAACTCCAATGCACCTTGTAAGAGACACGGAGGACAGAGGGACTCCTCAAAACATCGATCCCATTATTAGGAAGTGGGTCTCCCATAGTGTTGATCTATGCAGTGAATGCAATGGTTGCCAAAAATTTGGAGGCAGTTCAATGCCCCTTGTAAGAGACATGGAGGTCACAGGGCCTCCTCAAAACAATGTTCCCATTATTAGGAAGTGGGTCTCCCATAGTGTTGAACTATGCAGTGAATGCAATGGTTGCCAAAAATTTGGAGGCACTTCAATGCCCATTGGAAGAGACATGGAGGTCAGAATGCCTCCTCAAAACAATGTTCCCATTATTAGGAATTGGGTTTCCAATAGTGTTGACCTATGCAGTGAATGCAATGTTTGCCAAAAATTTGGAGGCACTTCAATGCCCCTTGTAAGAGACATGGAGGTCACAGGGCCTCCTCAAAACAATGTTCCCATTATTAAAAAGTGGGTCTCCCAAAGTGTTGAACTATGCAGTGAATGCAAGGGTTGCCAAAAATTTGGAGGCACTTCAATGCCCCTTGGAAGAGACATAGAGGTCAGAGGGCCTCCTCAAAACAATGTTCCCATTATTAGGAAGTGGGTCTCCCATAGAGCTGGACTATGCAGTGAATGCAATGTTGGCCTAACTACTCGCCAACTGAAAGTTAGGATTAGAGAACATATGCTGGGCATTCTTGCGGCCATCGACTGCACGGACACCTCCACGCTCAGGACAATACCCCGGCACTTTAAGTTAGTGCACGGTTGTGACACTTCTGGATTTAGAGTGAGGGGTATAGACTCACTGGCAATTGGGATCTGTGGTGGCAAGCTGAGCCAACGTTTGGCTCAGCTTGAGACCCGATGGATTTGGAGGTTGAATACTGTACAACCTAATGGACTAAATGAAAATTTGAGCTTTGCTCCCTTTCTTTGATCGCTCTCTGTCTGGCACATACAGGTGCATTGTTTTTATTTTTTTTATTTATGATTTTAACATTCACAGCTCACATTAACATTCACATATATATTTGTTTTGGTGGATCTTCATGGAAATGTGGAACTTATATGGAATGGACATGGGTGCATTATTGGGATATTGGACTTTCTATCAGCATATGAAGGACCGTGGCATTTGGCGTGACAGAAGTGCATGGAATTCGGATCCTGTGAACTCTGTTGATAACAGTATATGATTGTGACTATTAGTGTATTTCTTTTTTCTGATGTAATTATGGGTTTACATAATCTGTGATTCTATGTGCTTTCTTTTGATATATTTTAATTTGATATGCGGTGGCTATGAGGCACGTTTTGGGTATGCATGTTTTCTTAATATGATGTGCTCTGTGGTCTCCCTGGGCCCTTTTCTGTACCATGGTCTGCCACCCTCAGGGCTCACCATGGGGGTTGTAGCGTGAGACGGGTGGTGGGCTATGGAGCTTATGTGGGTTGGCATCGCCCGCCCTCTTGCGGATGTACATTCATGGGATCCTTGATTGTGTACAATGCATCTTTAGACTATGTTTACATATGTTTGTGTGACATATGGACGATCTGTGCATTCCATACAATCAGTGAAAGATCCCTGATGATATATGCACCCTATGATATAAGAGTTAAATTTAGTAAGGCCTCTCATGATATACGTGCTCTATGAGATAAGCCTCAAATTAAATAGAAAAATTGAGTGTGGCTTTGTGCTATAGCACTATATAATCTGATGCTTCGGGCCAATATGTGATTGATGGCTATTTATATTATCATATGTTGAATAATATGACTGACAATTATTGACAGTTTATGCATAAGATTGATTCTCTATAGCCATGGGTTGGTAAACATCCAATTTGGGTAACAAATGGTTTTAAGCTCTCTATGCCACCGTATGTATCTATCTGTGTATGTATTTATATATATATGGAATGAAAAATATGTCCAAGGATAAAATATATGTGCTAATAATCCAAATGTACCTCTCTGTGCAGCATATTACAATCACAACTAAAAGGACCTGAACGCATGCGCTGTACGGCTCCAGTACGCGATCTCTGGCTCTCTGCGTCTTCCTGCAAGGACCTGCGTGGTCACATGGGCCCATGTGACCATCACGTGATCCTTGTTTGACGCCGACGTCACTGATCGTCCTGGTAACCGTGACGCGACATGCGTCGATTAGCCCTCCCCTGCACAGTGATTGGCCAGAACCATGTTTAAAGACACACACCTCCTAGTTTGGTCCACGCCCCCTGAGGAAGGCAGCGGTGAAACGCGCGTTGGGGTGGGAGCAGGACCCACGTTGGAAGCCTAACATAGCAGCGGTTTGGTGTCTAGGTATGAATTTTGACACATGTTGATATAAATACCAAGTGATATTGTTATCATATACGGAACCACTATGTAAAATACCAATGTATTGTAGGTTTACATACCGTTATCACATATATATACTGTTACTATATGCATAGAAATACACACATGGTGGTTTGATATAGGTATAACATGATCCTGTGACGTGTACCAACATGATTTATTTCTCTGGGACCTTATAATGTTTCATGATATGAGCCTTTTTCTTAATAATGAGAGCATCTAGTATATGAACCGTCTGTATTAGTCAGATTATATTGGCTTATGTACAAACACCATGCTATTTGGATGATTATTTAATTACTATTAGGCAGTACAACCTGGGTCCTGCGTGTCCCATATTGCGGTGGAATTTTTTGCACACTGTGTGTTGTTTTGCACCATTTTTTGTACCCATTATCTGTATATGACAAAATAATTTTTTAAGAAATAGAATATTTAATAAATTAATTTTAATGATGTATATTGGCTTTTTGATCGTGGTTGCTTTGGTTTTATCTATCTTACGATTTTGCCACTATATGGTCTATAGTTGCCACTCACCATATTATAATATATGTATGAGTATACTATGAAGTGGCACTGTTTGGAAATTATATTATATGTTGGTAATGTGTTATGCGCATTGTTTTTGTTCCCAACAGATATGGACTATAGAGCCAAAGAACAAACTTGGCTTGGTCAGATGGACCAGGTATTTGGTGCATGTGGTGCCGAACAGCAGACTGAGAGCTATCATAATTGGGACAGCCAAGTCCAATCCATTCAAGACTTACTAATTAAACGGACAAAAATCTGGTGGAATAGGGCGTTCCTACGAAGATATATGGCGAATAAATTGATTCCAAGGGGCCTGCGGGTGCGAGTGATCCCAACATTTATGGTGGAGGATACTGAGTTTATTTCTAATTGGGAGGAAACTTGTAACAAATATTCCTTTGGACTTATACAGTTGTTGATAGACCTCAACAGTAAAAATATATTAGCCCTTGATAGTCTTATTGATGAAGCACAGGCTAAACTTAAAATCGGATGCCCTAGTGACAAGATTACAACTTTTGAAGCCCAAATTGATAAAAATCTAGATGTGTGTGTCAAGAAAATTCATGAGATGCAAACATCAAAAATAATAAGAGACCAGAAAGATTTTTCAACTAATATGATATACCATTGGAGGAAGCCAACTGCCCAACCACCACGTACACAACGTACGCCTTCAATGACGTCCATTTCAGATGTAAGTGAATCATCTAGTATGTCATCTTCTTCTATTATTACAAGATCTGGTCTAAAACTAAAAAGAAACCGTGAGACCAACTTTCATCCATACAGACGGAGACCTTATAAACAACCTTACAAAAATAATGGAGATAATAAGGTAATCAATTTGAGTAAACATGAATTGACTAATACTGACCTTGCTTTATTGGGTAAAGGCCTTTCGTTTTCACCTAAAAATGAATTTAATCTGTTCACGGCCATTAAAGACCTACATTTATTTGCAAGGTCATTGTTATTCAAGAAATACTACTTTGATGACCAACTCCATACTTTATTCCCCACAGAACAAGAACAAGTAGCTATACGGACATTAGAGGAACTCGCAATAGAACATAACACGGAGGAGGGAGGTAAGATTCCGGCAACAATTAAAACTAAATCTAAAAAGTTCCCCCCACTATCAACATGTACCACTATTGATCTTTTCGTCCAGGTGGTGACCAAGGAATTTAAGCGTATCCCACGTTTTATAGTGAATGACAATCTCACTCGCAGTGAACGTGAACGCCTGGCAATACTTGGGAATCTTCCCGATGTGGTAGTAATCCAGCCGATAAAGGTGGCAACATCGTAGTGTGGCCCAAAGATATGTACGAGAAGGAGGCCTTTGGACAATTGAATAATAAGACATGTTATAAGCGTTTGACGTTTAATCCACTGTCCTCCTTCTCTGTGCAACTATCTAAGATTATCAAGAGAGATGTAATGAATGGGGTCATCACTGAAGATCTGGCTTTGGCACTCCATGTCAATGAACCCACTATCTCGACCCTATATCTACCCCCAAACTCCATAAGAATATGTGTACACAACCTGGACGTCCTATTATTTCAGGGACAGGAAACTTTTTGGAAAATATTAATCGTTGGATTGACCGCAAACTACAACCGTTAGTTGAGAGCCTTCCCTCCTTCCTCCGTGATACAGGTGAACTGTTGAAAAGAGTAGATGGCTTATATCTAAGGGAGGACATGCTTTTGGTGACAGGTGATGTGGAATCCCTGTACACCAGTATTAAACACGAGGATGGACTACGGGCAGTTGGCTTCTACCTTAGGTCTTCTAATATGCTGAGTGTTGTGGCGGAATTGGTGATGGAGCTCCTTGAATTTTCATTGACAAACAACTTTTTTACCTTTAAAGGGTCCTTCTACCTACAGCTCCAGGGCACAGCGATGGGTGCAGCATTTGCCCCGGCATATGCTAATCTTTTCCTGGGGCTATGGGAGAGGGACCTTACCCTGTCGGATCGGTGGGCATCAATGGACTGCGTCCCCTTTTGGACGCGGTACATTGATGACATCCTGCTGATCTGGCAGGGTTCTATTGAGGCTTTATTGGATTTCATGGAATCGCTGAATAATAATAACATAATATCCATATCACCTATACTTGGCATAAAGATGCTATTAATTTCTTAGATGTGTCCCTGAGTAGAGATAAAAATAATTCTATTCAGACTAGTATATATAAGAAGGATGCTTCTACAAATACGTTGTTACATGCAACATCCTCACATCCTTCATACATGATTGAGTCTGTGCCTACTGGTCAGTTCCTACGCCTACAGAGAATTTGCTCCGATGATAAAGATTTTGAGAAACAGGCTGATGACCTTAAATCAAGATTCTACAATAGAGGATACAGTAAACGTATGGTGAAGAGAGCTTACCATCGGGCAAAACACTCCATTCGTCATGATCTTGTATATAAAAATAAAAAACCTAAGATGGACAATAAAACTAGGTTTATTACAGGGTATCACGGACAATTTGGACGGATGAGGGAGTGCTTAAGTAGGGCATGGCCAATATTGCTAACGGACCCTACCTTGGCTAAAATTCTCTCTGATCGACCTTGTATCACCATACGTCGGTCAAATAATTTACGGGATCACCTCGTGCGAAGCCACTACCAGGGAGAATCAAAAAAACACGTTTTTGGATAGGAGCGGTCCTGAGCCTGGCAGTGTACCATGTGGTCGTTGTGTCGCATGCCCCAATATGGAGCGAACAAACACATTTTTAAATGCATCAGGCTCTAAAATATATAAGATCAAAAATCGGATTACATGTACTTCAAGGTATGTGATTTACTATGCCACATACCCGTGTGGACTAATATATGTTGGCCTAACTACTCGCCAACTGAAAGTTAGGATTAGAGAACATGTGCTGGGCATTCTTGCTGCCATCAACTGCACGGACACCTCCACGCTCAGGACAATACCCCGGCACTTTAAGTTAGTGCACGGTTGTGACACTTCTGGATTTAGAGTGAGGGGTATAGACTCACTGGCAATTGGGATCCGTGGTGGCAAGCTGAGCCAATGTTTGGCTCAGCTTGAGACCCGATGGATTTGGAGGTTGAATACCGTACAACCTAATGGACTAAATGAAAATTTGAGCTTTGCTCCCTTTCTTTGATCGCTCTCTGTCTGGCACATACAGGTGCATTGTTTTTATTTTTTTTATTTATGATTTTAACATTCACAGCTCATCGCATATATATTTGTTTTGGTGGATCTTCATGGAAATGTGGAACTTATATGGAATGGACATGGGTGCATTTAGAGACTATCGAGGGATATTGGACTTTCTATCAGCATATGAAGGACCGTGGCATTTGGCGTGACAGAAGTGCATGGAATTCGGATCCTGTGAACTCTGTTGATAACAGTATATGATTGTGACTATTAGTGTCTTTCTTTTTTCTGATGTAATTATGGGTTTACATAATCTGTGATTCTATGTGCTTTCTTTTGATATATTTTAATTTGATATGCGTTGGCTATGAGGCACGTTTTGGGTATGCATGTTTTCTTAATATGATGTGCTCTGTGGTCTCCCTGGGCCCTTTTCCGTACCATGGTCTGCCACCCTCAGGGCTCACCATGGGGGTTGTAGCGTGAGTCGGGTGGTGGGCTATGGAGCTTATGGGGGTTGGCATCGCCCGCCCTCTTGCGGATGTACATTCATGGAATCCTTGATTGTGTACAATGCATCTTTAGACTATGTTTACATATGTTTGTGTGACATATGGACGATCTGTGCATTCCATACAATCAGTGAAAGATCCCTGATGATATATGCACCCTATGATATAAGAGTTAAATTTAGTAAGGCCTCTCATGATATACGTGCTCTATGAGATAAGACTCAAATTAAATAGAAAAATTGAGTGTGGCTTTGTGCTATAGCACTATATAATCTGATGCTTCGGGCCAATATGTGATTGATGGCTATTTATATTATCATATGTTGAATAATATGACTGACAATTATTGACAGTTTATGCATAAGATTGATTCTCTATAGCCATGGGTTGATAAACATCCAATGTGGGTAACAAATGGTTTTAAGCTCTCTATGCCAACGTATGTATCTATCTGTGTATGTATTTATATATATATGGAATGAAAAATATGTCCAAGGATAAAATATATGTGCTAATAATCCAAATGTACCTCTCTGTGCAGCATATTACAATCACAACTAATAGGACCTGAACGCATGCGCTGTACGGCTCCAGTACGCGATCTCTGGCTCTCTGCGTCTTCCTGCAAGGACCTGTGTGGTCACATGGGCCCATGTGACTATCACGTGATCCTTGTTTGACGCCGACGTCACTGATTGTCCTGGTAACCGTGACGCGACATGCGTCGATTAGCCCTCCCTTGCACAGTGATTGGCCAGAACCATGTTGAAAGACACACACCTCCAAGTTTGGTCCACGCCCCCTGAGTAAGGCAGCGCCGAAATGCGCGTTGGGGTGGGAGCAGGACCCACGTTGGAAGCCTAACATAGCAGCGGTTTGGTGTCTAGGTATGAATTTTGACACATGTTGATATAAATACCAAGTGATATTGTTATCATATACGGAACCACTATGTAAAATACCAATGTATTGTAGGTTTACATACTGTTATCACATATATATACTGTTACTATATGCATAGAGATACACACATGGTGGTTTGATATAGGTATAACATGATCCTGTGACGTGTACCAACATTATTTATTTCTCTGGGACCTTATAATGTTTCAGGATATGAGCCTTTTTCTTAATAATGAGAGCATCTAGTATATGAACCGTCTGTATTAGTCAGATTATATTGGCTTATGTACAAACACCATGCTATTTGGATGATTATTTAATTACTATTAGGCAGTACAACCTGGGTCCTGCGTGTCCCATATTGCGGTGGAATTTTTTGCACACTGTGTGTTGTTTTGCACCATTTTTTGTACCGACTATCTGTATATGACAAAATAATTTTTATGAAATAGAATATTTAATAAATTAATTTTAATGATGTATATTGGCTTTTTGATCGTGGTTGCTTTGGTTGTGTTTATCTATCTTACGATTTTGCCACTATATGGTCTATAGTTGCCAATCACCATATGATAATATATGTATGAGTATACTATGAAGTGGCACTGTTTGGAAATTATACTATATAGTGTTGACCTATGCAGTGAATTCAATGGTTGCCCAAAATTTGGAGGCACTTCAATGCCCCTTGGAAGAGACATGGAGGTCAGAGGGCCTCCTCAAAACAATGTTCCCATCATTAGGAAGTGGGTCTCCCATAGTGCTGGCCTATGCAGTGAATACAAGTGTTGCCAAAAATTTGGAGGCACTTCAATGCCCCTTGGAAGAGACGTGGAGGTCAGAGGGCCTCCTCAAAACAATGTTCCCATTATTAGAAAGTGGGTCTCCCATAATGTTGACCTATGTAGTGAATGCAAGGGTTGCCAAAAATTTGAAGGCACTTCAATGCCACTTGGAAGAGACATGGAGGTCAGAGGGCCTCCTTAAGACAATGTTCCCATTACTAAGAAGTGGGTCTCCCATAGTGTTGACCTATGCAGTGAATGCAAGGGATGAAAAAATTTGGAGGCACTTCAATGACTTCAATGAAAGAGACATGGAGGTCAGGGGGCCTCATCAATACAATGTTCCCATTATTAAGAAGTATGGCTCCCATAATGCTGGCCTATGCAGTGAATGCAATGGTTGCCAAAAATTTGGAGACACTTCCTTGCCCTTTGGAAGAGACAGGGAGGTCAGAAGTCCTCCTTATAACAATGTTCCCATTATTAAGAGGTGGGTCTCCCATAGTGTTGACCTATGCAGTGAATGCAAGGGTTGCCAAAAATTTGGAGGCACTTCATTGCCCCTTGGAAGAGACGTGGAGGTCAGAGGGCCTACTGAAAAGAATGTTCCCATTATTGGTAAGTGGGTCTGCAATAGTGCTTGACTATGCAGTGAATTCAAGCGTTGCCGAAAATTTGGATGCACTTCAATGCCCAATGAAAGAGACATGGAGGTCAGAGGGCCTCCTCAAAACAATGTTCCCATTATTAGGAAGTATGTATCCCATAATGCTGGCCTATGCAGTGAATGCAAGGGTTGCCAAAAATTTGGAGGCACTTCAATGCACCTTGTAAGAGATTCGGAGGTCAGAGGGATTCCTCAAAACAATGATTCCATTATTAGGAAGTGGGTCTCCCATAGTGTTCATCTATGCAGTGAAAGCAATGGTTGCCAAAAATCTGGAGGCACTTCAATGCCCAATGAAAGAGATTTAAAGGTTGCAAAGCCTCCTCAAAACAATGTTGCCATTATTAGGAAGTGGGTCTCCCATAGTATTGACCTATGCAGTGAATGTAATGGTTGCCAAAAATTTGGAGGCACTTCAATGCCCCTTAGAAGAGACATGGAGGTCAGAGGGCCTCCTCAAAACAATGTTCCCATTATTAGGAAGTGGGTCTCCCATAGTGCTGGCCTATGCAGTGAATGCAAGGGTTGCCAAAAATTTGAAGGCACTCTAATGCCCTTTGGAAAAGACATGGAGGTCAGAGGGCCTCATTAAAACAATGTTCCCATTATTAAGAAGTGGGTCTCGCATAGTGTTGACCTATGCAGTGAATGCAAGGGTTGCCAAAATTTGAAGCCACTCCAATGCCCCTTGGGTGAGACGTGGAGGTCAGAGGACCTACTGAAAACAATGTTTCCATTTTTGGGAGGTGGGTCTGCACTAGTGCTTGACTATGCAGTGAACGCAAGCGTTGCCAAAAATTTGGATGCACTTCAATGCCAAATGAAAGAGACATGGAGGTCAGAGGGCCTCCTCAAAACAATGTTCCCATTATTAAGAAGTGAATCTCCCACAGTGTTGACCTATGCAGTGAATGCAAGGGTTGCCAAAAATTTTGAGGCACTTCAATGCCCCTTGGAAGACACATGGAGGTCAGAGGGACTCCTCAAAACAATGTTCCCATTTTTAGGAAGTGGGTCACCCATAGTGTTGACCTATGCAGTGAATGCAATGGTTGCCAAAAATTTGGAGCCACTCCAATGCCCCTTGGAAGAGATGTGGAGGTCAGAGGGCATGCTGAAAACAATGTTCCCATCATTAGGAAGTGGGTCTCCCATAGTGCTGGTCTATACAGTGAATACAAGTGTTGTCAAAAATTTGGAGGCACTTCAAAGCCACTTGGAAGAGTCATGGAGGTCAGAGAGCCTCCTCAAAACAATGTTCCCATTATTAGGAAGTGGGTCTCCCATAGAGCTGGACTATGCAGTGAATGCAATGGTTGCCAAAAATTTGGAGGCACTTTAATGCCCCTTGTAAGATACATGGAGGTCACAGGGCCTCCACAAAACAATGTTCCCATTATTAGGAAGTGGGTCTCCCATAGTGTTGACCTATGCAGTGAATTCAATGGTTGGCCAAAATTTGGAGGCACTTCAATGCCCCTTGGAAGAGACATGGAGGTCAGAAGGCCTCCTCAAAGCAATGTTCACATTATTAGGAAATGGGTCTCCCATAGTTTTGAAATATGCAGTGAATGCAAGGGTTGCCAAAAATTATAGGCACTTCAATGCCCCTTGGAAGAGACATGGTGGTCAGAGGGCCTCTTTAAAACAATGTTCCAATTATTAAGAAGTGGGTCTCCCATAGTATTGACCTATGCAGTGAATGCTAGGGTTGCCAAAAATTTGGAGGCACTTCAATGCCCAATGAAAGAGACAGGGAGGTCAGAGGGCCTCCTCAAAACAATGTTCCCATTATTAGGAAGTATGTCTCCCATAATGCTGGCCTATACAGTGAATGCAATGGTTGCCAAAACTTTGGAGGCACTTCCATGCCATTTGGAAGAGACATGGAGATCAGAAGGCCACCTTATAACAATGTTACCATTATTAAGAAGTGGGTCTCCCATAGTGTTGACCTATGCAGTGAATGCAAGGGTTGCCAAAAATTTGGAGGTACTTCAATGCCCCTTGGAAGAGACATGGAGGTCAGAGGGCCTCCTCAAAACAATGTTCCCATTATTAGGAAGTGAGTCTCCCATAGTGTTGACCTATGCAGTGAAAGCAATGGTTGCCCAAAATTTGGAGGCACTTCAATGCCCCTTGTAAGAGACTTCAAGGTCGCAAAGCCTCCTCAAAACAATGTTGCCATTATTAGGAAGTGGGTCTCCCATAGTGTAGACCTATGCAGTGAATTCAATGGTTGCCAAAAATTTGGAGGCACTTCAATGCCCTTAGAAGAGACATGTAGGTCAGAGGGCCTCCTCAAAACAATGTTCCCATTATTAGGAAGTGGGTCTCCCATAGTTCTGGCCTATGCAGTGAATGCAAGGGTTGCCAAAAATTTGAAAGCACTTCAATGCCCTTTGGAAAAGACATGGAGATCAGAGGGCCTCATTAAAACAATGTTCCCATTATTAAGAAGTCGGTCTCTCAAAGTGTTGACCTATGCAGTGAATGCAAGGGTTGCCAAAAATTTAGATCCACTCCAATGCCCCTTGGAAGAGACGTGGATGTCAGAGGGCCTACTGAATACAATGTTCACATCATTAGGAAAGTGGGACTCCCATAGTGCTGGCCTATGCAGTGAATACAAGTGTTGCCAAAAATTTGGAGGCACTTCAATGCCCCTTGGAAGAGACATGGGGGTCAGAGGGCCTCCTCAAAGCAATGTTCCCATTATTAGGAAGTGTGTCTCCCATAGTGTTGACCCATGCAGTGAATTCATGGGTTGCCAAAAATTTGAAGGCACTTCAATGGCCCTTGGAAGAGACATGGAGGTTAGAGAGCCTCTTCAAAACAATGTTCCCATTATTATGATGTGGGTCTTCCATATTCTTGACCTATGCAGTGAATGCAAGGGTTGCCAAAATTTGTAGCCACTCCAATGCACCTTGGAAGAGACGTGGAGGTCAGAGGGCCTACTGAAAACAATGTTCCCATTATTGGGAAGTGGGTCTGCCATAGTGCTTGACTATGCAGTGAATGCAAGGGTTGCCAAAAATTTGGAGGCACTTCAATGCCCCTTGGAAGAGACATGGAGGTCATAGGGCCTCCTCAAAACAATGTTCCCATTATTAGGAAGTGGGTCTCCCATAGTGCTGGCCTATGCAGTGAATGCAAGGGTTGCCAAAAATTTGGAGGCATTTCAATGCCCCTTGGAAGAGACATGAAGGTCAGAGGGCCTTCTTAAAACAATGTTCCCATTACTAAGAAGTGGGTCTCCCATGGTGTTGACCTATGCAGTGAATGCAAGGGTTGCCAAAAATTTGGAGGCACTTCAATGCCCAAAGAAAGAGAGATGGAGGTTAGAGTGCCTCCTCAAAACAATGTTCCCATTATTACGAAGTATGTCTTCCATAATGCTGGCCTATGCAGTGAATGCAATGGTTGCCAAAAATTTGGAGGCACTTCCATGCCCTTTGGAAGAGACATGGAGGTCAGAAGGCCTCCTTAAAACAATGTTCCCATTATTAAGAAGTGGGTCTCCCATAGTGTTGACCTATGCAGTGAATGCAAGGGTTGCCAAAAATTTGGAAGCACTTCAATGCCCCTTGGAAGAGACATGGAGGTCAGACAGCCTCCTCAAAACAATGTTTCCATTATTAGGACGTGGATCTCCCATAATGCTGGCCTATGCAGTGAATGCAAGGGTTGCCAAAAATTTGGATTCACTCCAATGCCCCTTGGGAGAGACACATAGGTCAGAGGAACTCTTCAAAACAATTTTCCCATTATTAGGAAGTGGGTCTCCAATAGTGCTGGCCTATGCAGTGAATGGAAGGGTGCCCCAAATTTGAAGGCACTCCAATGCACTTTGGAAGAGACATGGAGGTCAGAGGGCCTCCTTAAAAAAATGTTCCCATTATTAAGAAGTGGGTCTCCCATATTGCTGGCCTATGCCGTGAATGCAATTGTTGCCAAAAATTTGGAGGCACTTCAATGCCCCTTGGAAGACACATGGAGGTCAGAGGGCCTCCTCAAAACAATGTTCCCATTATTTGGAAGTGGGTCTCCCATAATGTGGACCTGTGCAGTAAATGCAGTGGTTGCCAAAAATTTGGAGGCACCTCAATGCCCCTTGTAAGAGACATGGAGGTCACAGGGCCTCCTTAAAACAATGTTCCCATTATTAAGAAATGGGTCACCCATAGTGTTGACCTATGCAGTGAATGCAAGGGTTGCTAATATTTGGAGGCACTTCAATGCCCCTTGGAAGAGACATGGAGATCAGAGTGCCTCCTCAAAGCAATGTTCCCATTATTAGGAAATGGGTCTCCCATAGTGTTGAACTATTTAGTGAATGTAAGGGTTGCCAAAAATTTGGAGGCGCTTCAATGCACCTTGGATAAGACATGGAAGTCAGAGAGCCTCCTCAAAACAATGTTCCCATTATTATGAAGTGGGTCTCCCATAGTGTTGAGTTATGCAGTGAATGCAAGGGTTGCCAAAATTTGGAGCCACTCCAATGCCCCTTGGAAATGACGTGGAGGTCAGAGGGCCTATTGAAAACAGTATTCCCATTATTAGGAAGTGGGTCTCCCATATTGCTGGCCTATGCAGTGAATACAAGTGTTGCCAAAAATTTGGAGGCACTTCAATGTCCCTTGGAAGAGACATGGAGGTCAGAGGTCCTCCTAACAACAATGTTCCCATTATGAGGAAGTGGGTCTCCCATAGTGTTGACCTATGCAGTGAATGCAATGGTTGCAAAAAATTTGGGGGCACTTCAATGCCCCTTGGAAGAGACGTGGAGGTCAGAGGGCGTCCTCAAAACAATGTTCCCATTATTAGGAAGTGGGTTTACCATAGTGTTGATCTATGCAGTGAATGCAATGGTTGCCAAATATTTGGAGGCACTTCAATGCCCCTTGGAAGAGACATGGAGGTCAGAGAGCCTCCTCAAAACAATGTTCCCATTATTTGGAATTGGGTCTCCCATAGTGTTGACCTGTGCAGTGAATGCATGGGTTGCCAAAATTTGGAGCCACTTCAATGCCCTTTGGAAGAGACATGGAGGTCAGAGGGCCTCCTTAAAACAATGTTCCCATTATTAAGAAGTAGGTCTCCCATAGTGTTGACCTATGCAGTGAATGCAAGGGTTGCCAAAAATTTGGTGACACTTCAATGCCCCTTGGATAAGACATGGATGTCAGAGAGCCTCCTCAAAACAATGTTCCCATTATTAGGAAGTGGGTCTCCCATAGTGTTGAGTTATGCAGTGAATGCAAGGGTTGCCAAAATTTGGAGCCACTCCAATGCCACTTGGAAAAGACGTGGAGTTCCTAGGGCCTACTGAAAACAGTATTCCCATTATTAGAAAGTGGGTGTCCCATAGTGCTGGCCTATGCAGTGAATACAAGTGTTGCCAAAAATTTGGAGGCACTTCAATGCCCCTTGGAAGAGACATGGAGGTCAGAGGTCCTCCTAAAAACAATCTTCCCATTATTATGAAGTTCGTCTCCGATAGTGTTGACCTCTGCAGTGAATGCAATGGTTGCCAAAAATTTGGAGGCACTAAAATGCCCCTTGGAAGAGACATGGAGGTCAGAGGGCCTCCTCAAAACAATGTTCCCATTATTAGGAAATGGGTCTCCCATAGTGTTGACCTATGCAGTGAATGCAAGGGTTGCCGAAACTTAGGAGGCACTTCTATGCCCCTTCGAAGAGACGTGGAGGTCAGAGGGCCTCCTCAAAACAATGTTCCCATTATTAGGAAATGGGTCTACCATAGTGCTGGACTATGCAGTGAATGCAAGGGTTGCCAAAAATTTGAAGGCACTCCAATGCCATTTGGAAGAGACATGGAGGTTAGAGGGCCTCCTTCAAACAATGTTCCCATTGTTAAGAAGTGGGTCTACCATAGTGTTGACCTATGCAGTGAATGCAAGGGTTACCAAAAATTTGGAGGCACTTCAATGCCCCTTGGAACAGACATGGAAGTCAGAGGTCCTCCTAAAAACAATGTTCCCATTATTAGGAAGTGGGTTTCCCATAGTGTTGACCTATGCAGTGAATGCAATGGTTGCAAAAAATTTGGGGGCACTTCAATGCCCCTTGGAAGAGACATGGAGGTCAGAGGGCATCCTCAAAACAATGTTCCCATTATTAGGAAGTGGGTCTCCCATAGTGTTGATCTATGCAGTGAATGCAATGGTTGCCAAAAATGTGGAGGCACTTCAATGCCCCTTGGAAGAGACATGGAGGTCAGAGAGCCTCCTCAAAACAATGTTCCCATTATTAGGAATTGGGTCTCCCATAGTGTTGACCTGTGCAGTGAATGCAAGGGTTGCCAAAATTTGGAGCCACTCCAATGCCCCTTGGAAAAGACGTGGAGGTCAGAGTGCCTACTGAAAACAATGTTCCCATTATTAGGAAGTGGGTCTCCCATAGTGCTGGCCTATGCAGTGAATACAAGTGTTGCCAAAAATTTGGAGGCACTTCAGTGCCCCTTGAAAGAGACATGGAGGTCAGAGGGCCTCCTCAAAACAATGTTCCCATTTTTAGGAAATAGGTCTCCTATAGTGTTAACCTATGCAGTGAATGCAAGGGTTGCCAAAAATATGGAGACACTTCAATGCCCTTTGGAAGAGACATGGAGGTCAGAGGGCCTCCTTAAAACAATATTCCCATTATTAAGAAGTGGGTCTCCCATAGTGTTGAGATATGCAGTGAATGCAATGGTTGCCAAAAATTTGGAGGCACTCCAATGCCCTTTGGAAGAGGCATGGAGGTCAGAGGGCCTCCTTCAAACAATGTTCCCATTATTAAGAAATGGGTCTACCATAGTGTTGACCTATGCAGTGAATGCAAGAGTTGCCAAAAATTTGGAGGCACATCAATGCCCCTTGGAAGAGACATGGAAGTCAGAGGTCCTCCTAAAAACAATGTTCCCATTATTAGGAAGTGTGTCTCCCATAGTGTTGACCTATGCAGTGAATGCAATGGTTGCAAAAAATTTGGGGGCACTTCAATGCCCCTTGGAAGAGACATGAAGGTCAGAGGGCATCCTCAAAACAATGTTCCCATTATTAGGAAGTGGGTCTCCCATAGTGTTGATATATGCAGTGAATGCAATGGTTGCCAAAAATTTGGAGGCACTTCAATGCCCCTTAGAAGAGACATGGAGGTCAGAGAGCCTCCTCAAAACAATGTTCCCATTATTAGGAATTGGGTCTCCCATAGTGTTGACCTGTGCAGTGAATGCTAGGGTTGCCAAAATTTGGAGCCACTCCAATGCCCCTTGGAAAAGACGTGTAGGTCAGAGGGCCTACTGAAAACAATGTTCCCATTATTAGGAAGTGGGTCTCCCATAGTGCTGGCCTATGCAGTGAATACAAGTGTTGCCAAAAATTTGGAGGCACTTCAGTGCCCCTTGGAAGAGACATGGAGGTCAGAGGGCCTCCTCAAAACAATGTTCTCATTTTTAGGAAATGGGTGTCCTATAGTGTTAACCTATGCAGTGAATGCAATGGTTGCCAAAAATTTGGAGGCACTTCAATGCCCCTTTGAAGAGACATGGAGGTCAGAGGGCCTCCTGTAAACAATGTTCCCATTAGTAGTTAGTGGGTCTGCCATAGTGCTGGACTATGCAGTGAATGCCAGTGTTGCCAAAAATTTGGAGGCACTTCAATGCCCCTTGGAAGAGACATGGAGGTCAGAGGGCCTCCTCAAAACAATGTTCCCATTATTAGGAAGTGGGTGTCACGCTGTCTCTGTGTACTGGAGGTAGGGGGCCTAAGCTGACCCTAAGCTGAGGCCCTGACCAATCATTCTACCTGGAGGTAATGTTAAAGGTACAGAGGTCCAGGCCGCCAGCGTAACCCCTACCTCCTGAGGATCCCTGCACCTAAGTAATCTAGTCCTGAGAAGGACCCCGATCACAACAAAAGGGGACAGGTAATAATATGCCAACACTCAGTACTTAGACGAACGAGACAGTACAAGGGTAAAACCAAAACCACCTTGCATACAAAAACTACACAACAACAACAGAGGGAACACCAACGGGAAAGGAGATAAATGATAAAGCGAGGAAGGGAAAAACCACTCCAAATACACTTAGCTCTGAAACTCCAAATACCACGATCCGCTCTGTAAGTCTGCATGAAATGCTTTCACCGACAACTTCCCTAACAGATCAGCAGACATATGAAGGAATCTGACTACTGCAGAATTGATTGCAGCTGAGTGAGGCTGGACCTTGTCTAGCACAGAGAGAGAGAGTTAACTCCCTCACTGCCGAAAAGCACAAAACACCAAAAACTCAGCTGCGAGAAGTCAGGCTGTGCAATCGTGACGATCTTCGTGGCGACACAACCATGACAGTGGGACTCCCATAGTGTTGACCTATGCAGTGAATGCAATTGTTGCCAAAAATTTGGAGGCACTTCAATGCCCCTTGGAAGAGACATGGAGGTCAGAGGGCATCCTCAAAACAATGTTCCCATTATTAGGAAGTGGGTCTCCCATAGTGTTGATCTATGCAGTGAATGCAATGGTTGCAAAAAATTTGGGGGCACTTCAATGCCCCTTGGAAGAGACATGAAGGTCAGAGGGCATCCTCAAAACAATGTTCCCATTATTAGGAAGTGGGTCTCCCATAGTGTTGATCTATGCAGTGAATGCAATGGTTGCCAAAAATTTAGAGGCACTTCAATGCCCCTTAGAAGAGACATGGAGGTCAGAGAGCCTCCTCAAAAGAATGTTCCCATTATTAGGAATTGGGTCTCCCATAGTGTTGACCTGTGCAGTGAATGCTAGGGTTGCCAAAATTTGGAGCCACTCCAATGCCCCTTGGAAAAGACGTGTAGGTCAGAGGGCCTACTGAAAACAATGTTCCCATTATTAGGAAGTGGGTCTCCCATAGTGCTGGCCTATGCAGTGAATACAAGTGTTGCCAAAAATTTGGAGGCACTTCAGTGCCCCTTGGAAGAGACATGGAGGTCAGAGGGCCTCCTCAAAACAATGTTCCCATTTTTAGGAAATGGGTGTCCTATAGTGTTAACCTATGCAGTGAATGCAATGGTTGCCAAAAATTTGGAGGCACTTCAATGCCCCTTTGAAGAGACATGGAGGTCAGAGGGCCTCCTGTAAACAATTTTCCCATTAGTAGTTAGTGGGTCTGCCATAGTGCTGGACTATGCAGTGAATGCCAGTGTTGCCAAAAATTTGGAGGCACTTCAATGCCCCTTGGAAGAGACATGGAGGTCAGAGGGCCTCCTCAAAACAATGTTCCCATTATTAGGAAGTGGGTGTCACGCTGTCTCTGTGTACTGGAGGTAGGGGGCCTAAGCTGACCCTAAGCTGAGGCCCTGACCAATCATTCTACCTGGAGGTAATGTTAAAGGTACAGAGGTCCAGGCCGCCAGCATAACCCCTACCTCCTGAGGATCCCTGCACCTAAGTAATCTAGTCCTGAGAAGGACCCCGATCACAACAAAAGGGGACAGGTAATAATATGCCAACACTCAGTACTTAGACGAACGAGACAGTACAAGGGTAAAACCAAAACCACCTTGCATACAAAAACTACACAACAACAACAGAGGGAACACCAACGGGAAAGGAGATAAATGATAAAGCGAGGAAGGGAAAAACCACTCCAAATACACTTAGCTCTGAAACTCCAAATACCACGATCCGCTCTGTAAGTCTGCATGAAATGCTTTCACCGACAACTTCCCTAACAGATCAGCAGACATATGAAGGAATCTGACTACTGCAGAATTGATTGCAGCTGGGCGAGGCTGGACCTTGTCTAGCACAGAGAGAGAGAGTTAACTCCCTCACTGCCGAAAAGCACAAAACACCAAAAACTCAGCTGCGAGAAGTCAGGCTGTGCAATCGTGACGATCTTCGTGGCGACACAACCATGACAGTGGGTCTCCCATAGTGTTGACCTATGCAGTGAATGCAATTGTTGCCAAAAATTTGGAGGCACTTCAATGCCCCTTGGAAGAGACATGGAGGTCAGAGGGCCTCCTCAAAACAATGTTCCCATTATTAGGAAATGGGTCTCCCATAGTGTTGACCTATGCAGTGAATGCAATGGTTGCAAAAAATTTGGGGGCACTTCAATGCCCCTTGGAAGAGACATGAAGGTCAGAGGGCATACTCAAAACAATGTTCCCATTATTAGGAAGTGGTCTCCCATAGTGTTGATCTATGCAGTGAATGCAATGGTTGCCAAAAATTTGGAGGCACTTCAATGCCCCTTAGAAGAGACATGGAGGTCAGAGAGCCTCTTCAAAACAATGTTCCCATTATTAGGAATTGGGTCTCCATAGTGTTGACCTGTGCAGTGAATGCTAGGGTTGCCAAAATTTGGAGCCACTCCAATGCCCCTTGGAAAATACGTGTAGGTCAGAGGGCCTACTGAAAACAATGTTCCCATTATTAGGAAGTGGGTCTCCCATATTGCTGGCCTATGCAGTGAATACAAGTGTTGCCAAAAATTTGGAGGCACTTCAGTGCCCCTTGGAAGAGACATGGAGGTCAGAGGGCCTCCTCAAAACAATGTTCCCATTTTTAGGAAATGGGTGTCCTATAGTGTTAACCTATGCAGTGAATGCAATGGTTGCCAAAAATTTGGAGGCACTTCAATGCCCCTTTGAAGAGACATGGAGGTCAGAGGGCCTCCTGTAAACAATGTTCCCATTAGTTGTTAGTGGGTCTGCCATAGTGCTGGACTATGCAGTGAATGCCAGTGTTGCCAAAAATTTGGAGGCACTTCAATGCCCCTTGTAAGAGACATGGAGGTCACAGGGCCTCCTTAAAACAATGTTCCCATTATTAGGAAATGGGTCTCCCATAGTGTTGACCTATGTAGTGAATGCAAGGGTTGCCAAATATTTGGAGGCACTTCAATGTCCCTTGGAAGAAACATGGAGGTCAGAGTGCCTCCTCTAAACAATGTTCCCATTATTAGGAAGTGGGTCTCCCATAGTGTTGACCTATGCAGTGAATGCAAGTGTTGCCAAAATTTGGAGCCACTCCTATGCCCCTTGGAAGAGACGTGGAAGTCAGAGGGTCTACTGAAAACAATGTTCCCATTATTGGGAAGTGGGTGTCCCATAGTGCTGGACTATGCAGTGAAAGCAAGTGTTGCCGAAAATTTAGAGGCACTTCAATGCCCCTTGGAAGAGACATGGAGGTCAGAGGGACTCCTCAAAACAATGTTCCCATTATTAGTAAGTGGGTCTCCCATAGTGCTGGCCTATGCAGTGAATGCAAGGGTTTCCAAAAATGTGAGAGCACTCCAATGCCCTTTGGAAGAGACATGAAGATCAGAGGGCCTCCTCAAAACAATGTTCCCATTATTAGGAAGTGGTTCTCCTATAGTGTTGAACTATGCAGTGAATGCAAGGGTTGCCAAAAATTTTGAGGCACTTCAATGCCCAATGATAGAGACATGGAGGTCAGAGGGCCTCCTCAAAACAATGTTCCCATTATTAGGAAGTATGTCTCCCATAATGCTGGCCTATGCAGTGAATGCAAAGGTTGCCAAAAATTTGGAGGCACTTCCATGCCTTTTTGAAGAGACATGGAGGTCAGAAGGCCTGCATATAACAATGTTCCCATTATTAAGAAGTGGGTCTCACATAATGTTGAACTATTCAGTGAATGCAAGGGTTGTCAAAAACTTGGAGACACTTCAATGCCCCAGGGAAGAGACTTGGAGGTCAGAGGGCCTCCTCAAAACCATGTTCCCATTATTAGGAAGTGGATCTCCCATAATGCTGCCCTATGCAGTGAATTCAAAGGTTGCCAAAAATTTGGAGGCACTTCCATGCCTTTTTGAAGAGACATGAAGGTCAGAGGGCCTCCTTAAAACAATGTTCCCATTATTAGGAAGTGGGTCTCCCATAGTGTTGACCTATGCAGTGAATGCAATGGAGGCCAAAAATTTGGAGGCACTTCAATGCACCCTTGTAAGAGACATGGAGGTCACAGGGCCTCCTCAAAACAATGTTCCCATTATTAGGAAGTGGTTCTCCCATAGTGTTGAACTATGCAGTGAATGCAATGGTTGCCAAAAATTTGGAGGCACTTCAATGTCCCTTGGAAGAGACATGGAGGTCAGAGGGCCTCCTCCATACATATTTCCCATTATTAGGAAGTGGGTCTCCAATAGTGCTGGCCTATGCAGTGAATGCAAGGGTGCCCCAAATTTGAAGGCACTCCAATGCCCTTTGGAAGAGACATGGAGGTCAGAGGGCCTCCTCAAAACAATGTTTCCATTATTAGGAAGTGGGTCTCCCATAGTGTTGACCTATGCAGTGAATGCAATGGTTGCCAAAAATATGGAGGCACTTCAATGCCCCTTGTAAGAGACATGGAGGTCACAGGGCCTCCTCAAAACAATGTTCCCATTATTATTAAGTGGTTTTCCCATAGTGTTGACCTATGCAGTGAATGCAATGGTTGCCAAAAATTTGGAGTCACTTCAATACCCCTTGGAGGAGACATGGAGGTCAGAGGGCCTCCTTAAAACAATGTTCCTATTATTAGGAAATGGGTCTCCCATAGTGATGACCTATGCAGTGAATGCAAGGGTTGCCAAAAATTTGGAGGCACTTCAATGCCCAATGAAAGAGACATGGAGGTCAGACGGCCTCCTCAAAACAATGTTCCCATTATTAGGAAGAATGTCTCCCATAATGCTGCCCTATGCAGTGAATGCAAAGGTTGCCAAAAATTTGGAGGCACTTCCATGCCTTTTTGAAGAGACATGGAGGTCAGAGGGCCTCCTTAAAACAATGTTCCCATTATTAGGAAGTGGGTCTCCAATAGTGCTGGCCTATGCAGTGAATGCAAGGGTGCCCCAAATTTGAAGACACTCCAATGCCCTTTGAAAGAGACATGGAGGTCAGAGGGCCTCCTCAAAACAATGTTCCTATTATTAGGAAGTGGTTCTCCCATAGTGTTGACCTATGCAGTGAATGCAATGGTTGCCAAAAATTTGGAGTCACTTCAATGCCCCTTGGAGGAGACATGGAGGTCAGAGAGCCTCCTCAAAACAATGTTCCCATTATTAGGAAATGGGGCTCCCATAGTGTTGACCTATGCAGTGAATGCAAGGGTTGCCAAAAATTTGGAGGCACTTCAATACCCAATGAAAGAGACATGGAGGTCAGACGGCCTCCTCAAAACAATGTTCCCATTATTAGGAAGAATGTCTCCCATAATGCTGGCCTATGCAGTGAATGCAAAGGTTGCCAAAAATTTGGAGGCACTTCCATGCCTTTTTGAAGAGACATGGAGGTCAGAAGGCCTCCTTATAACAATCTTCCCATTATTAAGAAGTGGGTCTCCCATAGTGTTGACCTATTCAGTAAATGTAAGGGTTGTCAAAAATTTGTAGACACTTCAATGCCCCTTGGAAGAGACATGGAGGTCAGAGGGCCTCCTCAAAACAATGTTCCCATTATTAGGAAATGGGTCTCCCATAGTGTTGACCTATGCAGTGAATGCAATGGAGGCCAAAGATTTGGAGGCACTTCAATGCCCCTTGTTAGAGACATGGAGGTCACAGGGCCTCCTCAAAACAATGTTCCCATTATTAGGAAGTGGTTTTCCCATGGTGTTGAACTATGCAGTGAATGCAATGGTTGCCAAAAATTTGGAGGTACTTCAATTCCCCTTGGAAGAGACATGGAGGTCAGAGGGCCTCCTCCATACAATTTCCCCATTATTAGGAAGAGGGTCTCCAATAGTGCTGGCCTATGCAGTGAATGCAAGGGTGCCCTAAAATTTGAAGGCACTCCAATGCCATTTGGAAGAGACATGGAGGTCAGAGGGCCTCCTTAAAACAATGTTCCCATTATTAAGAAGTTGGTCTCCCATTGTGCTGGCCTATGCAGTGAATACAAGTGTTGCTAAAAATTTGGAGGCACTTCAATGCCCCTTGGAAGAGACATGGAGGTCAGACGGCCTCCTCAAAACAATGTTTCCATTATTAGGATGTGGGTCTCCCATATTGTTGACCTATGCAGTGAATGCATTGATTGCCAAAAATATGGAGGCACTTCAATGCCCCATGTAAGAGACATGGAGGTCACAGGGCCTCCTCAAAACAATGTTCCCATTATTAGGAAGTGGTTCCCCCATAGCGTTGACCTATGCAGTGAATGCAATGATTGCCAAAAATTTGGAGGCAGTTCAATGCCCCTTGGAAGAGACATGGAGGTCAGAGGGCCTCCTCAAAACAATGTTCCCATTATTAGGAAATGGGTCTCCCATAGTGTTGAGCTATGCAGTGAATGCAAGGGTTGCCAAAATTTGGAGCCACTCCAATGCCCCTTGGAAGTGACGTGGAAGTCAGAGGGCCTACTGAAAACAATGTTCCCATTATTGGGAAGTGGGTCTCCCATAGTGCTGGACTATGCAGTGAATGCAAGTGTTGCCGAAAATTTGGAGGCACTTCAATGCCCCTTGGAAGAGACATGGAGGTCAGAGGGCCTCCTCAAAACAATGTTCCCATTATTAGGAAGTGAGTCTCCCATAGTGCTGGCCTGTGCAGTGAATGCAAGGGTTGGCAAAAATTTGAGGGCACTCCAATGCCCTTTGGAAGAGACATGGAGTTCAGAGGGCCTCCTAAAAACAATGTTCCCATTATTAGGAAGTGGGTCTCCTATAGTGTTGAACTATGCAGTGAATGCAAGGGTTGCCAAAAATTTGGAGGCACTTCAATGCCCAATGAAAGAGACATGGAGGTCAGAGGGCCTCCTCAAAACAATGTTCCCATTATTAGGAAGTATGTCTCCCATAATGCTGGCTTATGCAGTGAATGCAAAGGTTGCCAAAAATTTGGAGGCACTTCAATGCCCCTTGGAAGAGACATGGAGGTCAGAGGGCCTCCTCAAAACAATATTCCCATTATTAGGAAATGGATCTCCTATAATGCTGGCCTATGCAGTGAATGCAATGGTTGCCAAAAATTTGGAGGCACTCCAGGCCCCTTGTAAGAGACATGGAGGTCAGAGGGACTCCTCAAAACAATGATCCCATTATTAGGAAGTGGGTCTCCCATAGTGTTGACCTATGCAGTGAATGCAATGGAGGCCAAAAATTTGGAGGCACTTCAATGCCCCTTGTAAAAGACATGGAGGTCACAGGGCCTCCTAAGAACAAAGTTCCCATTATTAGGAAGTGGTTCTCCCATGGTGTTGAACTATGCATTGAATGCAATGGTTGCCAAAAATTTGGAGGCAATTCAATGCCCCTTGGAAGAGACATGGAGGTCATAGGACCTCCTACATACATTTTTCCCATTATTAGGAAGTGGGTCTCCAATAGTGCTGGCTATTGCAGTGAATGCAAGTGTGCCCTAAAATTTGAAGGCACTCCAATGCCATTTGGAAGAGACATGGAGGTCAGAGGGCCCCCTAAAAACAATGCTCCCATTATTAGGAAGTGGGTCTCCCATAGTGTTGACCTATGCAGTGAATGCAATGGTTGCCAAAAATTTGGAGGCACATCAATGCCCCATGTAAGAGACATGGAGATCACAGGGCCTCCTCAAAACAATGTTCCCATTATTAGGAAGTGGTTCTTCCATAGTGTTGACCTATGCAGTGAATGCAATGGTTGCCAAAAACTTGGAGGCACTTCAATGCCCCTTGGAAGAGACCTGGAGGTCAGAGGGTCTCCTCAAAACAATGTTCCCATTATTAGGAAATGGGTCTCCCATAGTGTTGACCTATGCAGTGAATGCAAGGGTTGCCAAAAATTTGGAGGCACTTCAATGCCCCTTGTATAAGACATAGAAATCAGAGAGCCTCCTCAAAACAATGTTCCCATTATTTGGAAGTGGGTCTCCTATAGTGTTGAGCTATGCAGTGAATGCAAGGGTTGCCAAAATTTTGAGCCACTCCAATGCCCCTTGGAAAAGACGTGGAGGTCAGAGGGCCTACTGAAAACAGTATTCCCATTATTAGGAAGTTGGTCTCCCATAGTGCTGGCCTATGCAGTGAATACAAGGGTTGCCAAAAATTTGGAGGCACTTCAATGCCCCTTGGAAGAGACAAGGAGGTCAGAGGGCCTCCTCAAAACAATGCTCCCATTATTAGGAAGTGGGTCTGCCATAGTGCTGGACTTTGCAGTGAATGCAAGTGTTGCCGAAAATTTGGAGGCACTTCAATGCCCCTTGGAAGAGACACAGAGGTCAGAGGGACTCCTTAAAATAGTGATCCCATTATTAGGAAATGGGTCTCCCATATTGTTGACTTATGCAGTGAATGCAATGGTTGCCAAAAATTTGGAGGCACTTCAATGCCCCTTGTAAGAGACATGGAGGTCACAGGGCCTCCTCAAAACAATGTTCCCATTATTAGGAAGTGGGTCTGCCATAGTGCTGGACTATGCAGTGAATGCAAGTGTTGCCGAAAATTTGGAGGCACTTCAATGCCCCTTGGAAGAGACATGTAGGTCAGAGGGCCTCCTCAAAACAATATTCTCATTATTAGGAAGTGGGTCTCCCATAGTGCTGGCCTATGCGGTTGCCAAAAATTTGAAGGCACTCCAAAGCCCTTTGGAATAGACATGGAGGTCCGAGGGTCTGCTTAAAACAATGTTCCCATTATTAAAAAGTGGGTCTCCCATAGTGTTGACCTATGCAGTGAATTCTAGGGTTGCCAAAAATTTGGAGGCACTTCAATGCCCAATGAAAGAGACATGGAGGTCAGAGGGCCTCTTCAAGACAATGTTCCCATTATTAGGAAATGGGTCTCCCATAGTGCTGGCCTATGCAGTGAATGCAATGGTTGCTAAAAATTTGGAGGCACTTTCATGCCCTTTGGAAGAGACATGGAGGTCAGAGGGCCTCCTTAAAACAATGTTCTCATTATTAAGAAGTGGGTCTCCCATAGTGTTGACCTATGCTGTGAATGCAAGGGTTGCCAAAAATTTGGAGTCACTTCAATGCCCATTGGAAGAGATATGAAAGTCAGAGGGCCTCCTCAAAACAATGTTCCCATTTTTAGGAGGTGGGTCTCACATAGTGTTGACCTATGCAGTGAATGCAAGGGTTGCCAAAATTTGGAGCCACTCCAATGCCTCTTGGAAGAGATGTGGAGGTCACAGGGCCTACTGAAAACAATGTTCCCATCATTAGGAAGTGGGTCTCCCATAGTGCTGGCCTATGCAGTGAATACAAGTGTTGCCAAAAATTTGGAGGCTCTTCAATGCCCCTTGGAAGAGACATGGAGATCAGAGGACCTCCTCAAAACAATATTCCCATTATTAGGAAGTGGGTCTCCAATAGTGTTGACCTATGCAGTGAATGCAAGGGTTGTCAAAAATTTGGAGGCACTTCAAAGCCCCTTGTAAAAGACATGTAGGTCAGAGGGCCTCCTCAAAACAATATTCCCATTATTAGGAAGTGGGTCACCCATAGTGTTGACCTATGAAGTGAATGCAATGGTTGATACAAATTTGGAGGCACTTCAATGCCCATTGGAAGAGACTTGGAGGTCAGAGGGCCTCCTCAAAACAATGTTCCCATTAGTAGGAAATGGGTCTCCCATAGTGTTGACTTATGAAGTGAATGCAATGGTTACCAAAAATTTGGAGGCACTTCAATGCCCCTTGGAAGAGAAGTGGAGGTCAGAGGGCCTCCTGTAAACAATGTTCCCATTATTAGGAAGTGGGTCTGCCATAGCGCTGGACTATGCAGTGAATGCAAGTGGTGCCGAAAATTTTGAGCCACTCCAATGCCCCTTGGAAGAGACATGGAGGTCACAGGGCCTTCTCAAAACAATGTTCCCGTTATTAGGAAGTGGGACTCCCATATTGCTGGCCTATGCAGTGAATGCAAGGGTTTCCAAATTTTGAAGGCACTCCAATGCCCTTTGGAAGAGACATGGAGGTCAGAGGGCCTCCTTAAAACAATGTTCCCATAATTAAGAAGTGGGTCTTCCATAGTGTTGAGCTTTGCAGTGAATGCAAGGGTTGCCAAAAATTTGGGGGCACTTCAATGCCCCTTGGAAGAGACATGGAGGTCAGAGGGCCTCCACAAAACAATGTTCCCATTATTAGGAAGTGGGTCTCCATTATTGTTGACCTATGCAGTGAATGCAATGGTTGCAAAAAATTTGGGGGCACTTCAATGCCCCTTGGAAGAGACACGGAGGTCAGAGGGCCTCCTCAAAACAATGTTCCCATTATTAGGAAGTGGGCCTCCCATAGTGTTGACCTATGCAGTGAATGCAAGGGTTGCCAAAAGTTTGGAGGCACTTCAATGCCCCTTGAAAGAGACATGGAGGTCAGAGAGCCTCCTCAAAACAATGTTCCCATTATTAGGAAGTGGGTTTCCCATTGTGTTGACCTATGCAGTGAATGCAAGGGATGCCAAAATTTGGAGCCACTCCAATGCCCCTTGGAAAAGACGTGGAGGTCAGAGGGCCTACTGAAAACAATGTTCCCATTATTAGGAAGTGGGTCTCCCATAGTGCTGGCCTATGCAGTGAATACAAGTGTTGCCAAAAATTTGGAGGCACTTCAGTGCCCCTTGGGAGAGACATGGAGGTCAGAGGGCCTCCTCAAAACAATGTTCCCATTATTAAGAAGTGGGTCTCCAATAGTGTTAACCTATGCAGTGAATGCAAGGGTTGCCAAAAATTTTTAGACACTTCAATGCCCTTTGGAAGAGACATGGAGGTCAGAGGGCCTCCTTAAAACAATGTTCCCATTATTAAGAAGTGGGTCTCCAATAGTGTTGACCTATGCAGTGAATGCAAGGGTTGTCAAAAATTTAGAGGCACTTCAATGACCAATGGAAGAGACATGGAGGTCAGAGAGCCTCCACAAATCAGTGTTCCCAATATTAGGAAGAGGGTTTCCCATAGTGCTGATCTATGCAGTGAATGCAATGTTTGCTAACAATTTGGAGGCATTTCCCTGCCCTTTGGAAGAGACATGGAGGTCAGAAGGCCTCCTTAAAACAATGTTCCCATTATTAAGAAGTGGGTCTCCCATAGTGTGGACCTATGCAGTGAATGCAAGGGTTGCCAAAAATTTGGAGGCACTTCAATGCCCCTTGGAAGAGACATGAAGGTCAGAGGGCCTCCTCAAAACAATGTTCCCATTATTAGGAAGTGGATCTCCCATAATGCTGGCCTATGCAGTGAATGCAAGGGTTGCCCAAAATTTGGAGGCACTACAGTGCCCCTTGCAAGAGACTTGGAGGTCACAGGTCCTCCTCAAAACAATGTTCCCATTACTAGGAAGTGGGTCAACCATAGTGTTGAACTATGCAGTGAATGCAATAGTTGCCAAAAATTTGGAGGCACTTCAATGCCCCTTTGAAGAGACATGGAGGTCAGAGGGCCTCCTGTAAACAATTTTCCCATTATTAGTTAGTGGGTCTGCCATAGTGCTGGACTATGTAGTGAATACAAGTGTTGCCAAAAATTTGGAGGCACTTCAATGCCCCTTCGAAGAGACATGGAGGTCAGAGGACCTCCTCAAAACAATGTTCCCATTATTAGGAAATGGGTCTCCCATAGTGCTGGCCTATGCAGTGAATGCAATGGTTGCTAAAAATTTGGAGGCACTTTCATGCCCTTTGGAAGAGACATGGAGGTCAGAGGGCCTCCTTAAAACAATGTTCTCATTATTAAGAAGTGGGTCTCCCATAGTGTTGACCTATGCTGTGAATGCAAGGGTTGCCAAAAATTTGGAGTCACTTCAATGCCCATTGGAAGAGATATGAAAGTCAGAGGGCCTCCTCAAAACAATGTTCCCATTTTTAGGAGGTGGGTCTCACATAGTGTTGACCTATGCAGTGAATGCAAGGGTTGCCAAAATTTGGAGCCACTCCAATGCCTCTTGGAAGAGATGTGGAGGTCACAGGGCCTACTGAAAACAATGTTCCCATCATTAGGAAGTGGGTCTCCCATAGTGCTGGCCTATGCAGTGAATACAAGTGTTGCCAAAAATTTGGAGGCTCTTCAATGCCCCTTGGAAGAGACATGGAGATCAGAGGACCTCCTCAAAACAATATTCCCATTATTAGGAAGTGGGTCTCCAATAGTGTTGACCTATGCAGTGAATGCAAGGGTTGTCAAAAATTTGGAGGTACTTCAAAGCCCCTTGTAAAAGACATGTAGGTCAGAGGGCCTCCTCAAAACAATATTCCCATTATTAGGAAGTGGGTCACCCATAGTGTTGACCTATGAAGTGAATGCAATGGTTGATACAAATTTGGAGGCACTTCAATGCCCATTGGAAGAGACTTGGAGGTCAGAGGGCCTCCTCAAAACAATGTTCCCATTAGTAGGAAATGGGTCTCCCATAGTGTTGACTTATGAAGTGAATGCAATGGTTACCAAAAATTTGGAGGCACTTCAATGCCCCTTGGAAGAGAAGTGGAGGTCAGAGGGCCTCCTGTAAACAATGTTCCCATTATTAGGAAGTGGGTCTGCCATAGCGCTGGACTATGCAGTGAATGCAAGTGGTGCCGAAAATTTGGAGCCACTCCAATGCCCCTTGGAAGAGACATGGAGGTCACAGGGCCTTCTCAAAACAATGTTCCCGTTATTAGGAAGTGGGACTCCCATATTGCTGGCCTATGCAGTGAATGCAAGGGTTGCCAAATTTTGAAGGCACTCCAATGCCCTTTGGAAGAGACATGGAGGTCAGAGGGCCTCCTTAAAACAATGTTCCCATAATTAAGAAGTGTGTCTTCCATAGTGTTGAGCTATGCAGTGAATGCAAGGGTTGCCAAAAATTTGGGGGCACTTCAATGCCCCTTGGAAGAGACATGGAGGTCAGAGGGCCTCCACAAAACAATGTTCCCATTATTAGGAAGTGGGTCTCCATTAATGTTGACCTATGCAGTGAATGCAATGGTTGCAAAAAATTTGGGGGCACTTCAATGCCCCTTGGAAGAGACATGGAGGTCAGAGGGCCTCCTCAAAACAATGTTCCCATTATTAGGAAGTGGGCCTCCCATAGTGTTGACCTATGCAGTGAATGCAATGGTTGCCAAAAATTTGGAGGCACTTCAATGCCCCTTGGAAGAGACATGGAGGTCAGAGGGCCTCCTCAAAACAATGTTCCCATTATTAGGAAATGGGTCTCCCATAGTGTTGACCTATGCAGTGAATGCAATGGTTGCAAAAAATTTGGGGGCACTTCAATGCCCCTTGGAAGAGACATGAAGGTCAGAGGGCATCCTCAAAACAATGTTCCCATTATTAGGAAGTGGGTCTCCCATAGTGTTGATCTATGCAGTGAATGCATTGGTTGCCAAAAATTTAGAGGCACTTCAATGCCCCTTAGAAGAGACATGGAGGTCAGAGAGCCTCCTCAAAACAATGTTCCCATTATTAGGAATTGGGTCTCCCATAGTGTTGACCTGTGCAGTGAATGCTAGGGTTGCCAAAATTTGGAGCCACTCCAATGCCCCTTGGAAAAGACGTGTAGGTCAGAGGGCCTACTGAAAACAATGTTCCCATTATTAGGAAGTGGGTCTCCCATAGTGCTGGCCTATGCAGTGAATACAAGTGTTGCCAAAAATTTGGAGGCACTTCAGTGCCCCTTGGAAGAGACATGGAGGTCAGAGGGCCTCCTCAAAACAATGTTCCCATTTTTAGGAAATGGGTGTCCTATAGTGTTAACCTATGCAGTGAATGCAATGGTTGCCAAAAATTTGGAGGCACTTCAATGCCCCTTTGAAGAGACATGGAGGTCAGAGGGCCTCCTGTAAACAATTTTCCCATTAGTAGTTAGTGGGTCTGCCATAGTGCTGGACTATGCAGTGAATGCCAGTGTTGCCAAAAATTTGGAGGCACTTCAATGCCCCTTGGAAGAGACATGGAGGTCAGAGGGCCTCCTCAAAACAATGTTCCCATTATTAGGAAGTGGGTGTCACGCTGTCTCTGTGTACTGGAGGTAGGGGGCCTAAGCTGACCCTAAGCTGAGGCCCTGACCAATCTTTCTACCTGGAGGTAATGTTAAAGGTACAGAGGTCCAGGCCGCCAGCATAACCCCTACCTCCTGAGGATCCCTGCACCAAAGTAATCTAGTCCTGAGAAGGACCCCGATCACAACAAAAGGGGACAGGTAATAATATGCCAACACTCAGTAAATAGACGAACGAGACAGTACAAGGGTAAAACCAAAACCACCTTGCATACAAAAACTACACAACAACAACAGAGGGAACACCAACGGGAAAGGAGATAAATGATAAAGCGAGGAAGGGAAAAACCACTCCAAATACACTTAGCTCTGAAACTCCAAATACCACGATCCGCTCTGTAAGTCTGCATGAAATGCTTTCACCGACAACTTCCCTAACAGATCAGCAGACATATGAAGGAATCTGACTACTGCAGAATTGATTGCAGCTGGGCGAGGCTGGACCTTGTTTAGCACAGAGAGAGAGAGTTAACTCCCTCACTGCCGAAAAGCACAAAACACCAAAAACTCAGCTGCGAGAAGTCAGGCTGTGCAATCGTGACGATCTTCGTGGCGACACAACCATGACAGTGGGTCTCCCATAGTGTTGACCTATGCAGTGAATGCAATTGTTGCCAAAAATTTGGAGGCACTTCAATGCCCCTTGGAAGAGACATGGAGGTCAGAGGGCCTCCTCAAAACAATGTTCCCATTATTAGGAAATGGGTCTCCCATAGTGTTGACTTATGCAGTGAATGCAATGGTTGCAAAAAATTTGGGGGCACTTCAATGCCCCTTGGAAGAGACATGAAGGTCAGAGGGCATCCTCAAAACAATGTTCCCATTATTAGGAAGTGGTCTCCCATAGTGTTGATCTATGCAGTGAATGCAATGGTTGCCAAAAATTTGGAGGCACTTCAATGCCCCTTAGAAGAGACATGGAGGTCAGAGAGCCTCCTCAAAACAATGTTCCCATTATTAGGAATTGGGTCTCCCATAGTGTTGAATTGTGCAGTGAATGCTAGGGTTGCCAAAATTTGGAGCCACTCCAATGCCCCTTGGAAAAGACGTGTAGGTCAGAGGGCCTACTGAAAACAATGTTCCCATTATTAGGAAGTGGGTCTCCCATAGTGCTGGCCTATGCAGTGAATACAAGTGTTGCCAAAAATTTGGAGGCACTTCAGTGCCCCTTGGAAGAGACATGGAGGTCAGAGGGCCTCCTCAAAACAATGTTCCCATTTTTAGGAAATGGGTGTCCTATAGTGTTAACCTATGCAGTGAATGCAATGGTTGCCAAAAATTTGGAGGCACTTCAATGCCCCTTTGAAGAGACATGGAGGTCAGAGGGCCTCCTGTAAACAATGTTCCCATTAGTAGTTAGTGGGTCTGCCATAGTGCTGGACTATGCAGTGAATGCCAGTGTTGCCAAAAATTTGGAGGCACTTCAATGCCCCTTGTAAGAGACATGGAGGTCACAGGGCCTCCTTAAAACAATGTTCCCATTATTAGGAAATGGGTCTCCCATAGTGTTGACCTATGTAGTGAATGCAAGGGTTGCCAAATATTTGGAGGCACTTCAATGTCCCTTGGAAGAAACATGGAGGTCAGAGTGCCTCCTCTAAACAATGTTCCCATTATTAGGAAGTGGTTCTCCCATAGTGTTGAACTATGCAGTGAATGCAATGGTTGCCAAAAATTTGGAGGCACTTCAATGTCCCTTGGAAGAGACATGGAGGTCAGAGGGCCTCCTCCATACATATTTCCCATTATTAGGAAGTGGGTCTCCAATAGTGCTGACCTATGCAGTGAATGCAAGGGTGCCCCAAATTTGAAGGCACTCCAATGCCCTTTGGAAGAGACATGGAGGTCAGAGGGCCTCCTTAAAACAATGTTCCCATTATTAAGAAGTGGGTCTCCCATAGTGCTGGCCTATGCAGTGAATACAAGTGTTGCCAAAAATTTGGAGGCACTTCAATGCCCCTTGGAAGAGACATGGAGGTCAGAGGGCCTCCTCAAAACAATGTTTCCATTATTAGGAAGTGGGTCTCCCATAGTGTTGACCTATGCAGTGAATGCAATGGTTGCCAAAAATATGGAGGCACTTCAATGCCCCTTGTAAGAGACATGGAGGTCACAGGGCCTCCTCAAAACAATGTTCCCATTATTAGGAAGTGGTTTTCCCATAGTGTTGACCTATGCAGTGAATGCAATGGTTGCCAAAAATTTGGAGTCACTTCAATACCCCTTGGAGGAGACATGGAGGTCAGAGGGCCTCCTTAAAACAATGTTCCTATTATTAGGAAATGGGTCTCCCATAGTGATGACCTATGCAGTGAATGCAAGGGTTGCCAAAAATTTGGAGGCACTTCAATGCCCAATGAAAGAGACATGGAGGTCAGACGGCCTCCTCAAAACAATGTTCCCATTATTAGGAAGAATGTCTCCCATAATGCTGCCCTATGCAGTGAATGCAAAGGTTGCCAAAAATTTGGAGGCACTTCCATGCCTTTTTGAAGAGACATGGAGGTCAGAGGGCCTCCTTAAAACAATGTTCCCATTATTAGGAAGTGGGTCTCCAATAGTGCTGGCCTATGCAGTGAATGCAAGGGTGCCCCAAATTTGAAGACACTCCAATGCCCTTTGGAAGAGACATGGAGGTCAGAGGGCCTCCTCAAAACAATGTTCCTATTATTAGGAAGTGGTTCTCCCATAGTGTTGACCTATGCAGTGAATGCAATGGTTGCCAAAAATTTGGAGTCACTTCAATGCCCCTTGGAGGAGACATGGAGGTCAGAGAGCCTCCTCAAAACAATGTTCCCATTATTAGGAAATGGGGCTCCCATAGTGTTGACCTATGCAGTGAATGCAAGGGTTGCCAAAAATTTGGAGGCACTTCAATACCCAATGAAAGAGACATGGAGGTCAGACGGCCTCCTCAAAACAATGTTCCCATTATTAGGAAGAATGTCTCCCATAATGCTGGCCTATGCAGTGAATGCAAAGGTTGCCAAAAATTTGGAGGCACTTCCATGCCTTTTTGAAGAGACAGGGAGGTCAGAAGGCCTCCTTATAACAATCTTCCCATTATTAAGAAGTGGGTCTCCCATAGTGTTGACCTATTCAGTAAATGTAAGGGTTGTCAAAAATTTGTAGACACTTCAATGCCCCTTGGAAGAGACATGGAGGTCAGAGGGACTCCTCAAAACAATGTTCCCATTATTAGGAAATGGGTCTCCCATAGTGTTGACCTATGCAGTGAATGCAATGGAGGCCAAAGATTTGGAGGCACATCAATGCCCCTTGTAAGAGACATGGAGGTCACAGGGCCTCCTCAAAACAATGTTCCCATTATTAGGAAGTGGTTTTCCCATGGTGTTGAACTATGCAGTGAATGCAATGGTTGCCAAAAATTTGGAGGTACTTCAATTCCCCTTGGAAGAGACATGGAGGTCAGAGGGCCTCCTCCATACAATTTCCCCATTATTAGGAAGAGGGTCTCCAATAGTGCTGGCCTATGCAGTGAATGCAAGGGTGCCCTAAAATTTGAAGGCACTCCAATGCCATTTGGAAGTGACATGGAGGTCAGAGGGCCTCCTTAAAACAATGTTCCCATTATTAAGAAGTTGGTCTCCCATAGTGCTGGCCTATGCAGTGAATACAAGTGTTGCTAAAAATTTGGAGGCACTTCAATGCCCCTTGGAAGAGACATGGAGGTCAGACGGCCTCCTCAAAACAATGTTTCCATTATTAGGAAGTGGGTCTCCCATATTGTTGACCTATGCAGTGAATGCAATGATTGCCAAAAATATGGAGGCACTTCAATGCCCCATGTAAGAGACATGGAGGTCACAGGGCCTCCTCAAAACAATGTTCCCATTATTAGGAAGTGGTTCCCCCATAGCGTTGACCTATGCAGTGAATGCAATGATTGCCAAAAATTTGGAGGCAGTTCAATGCCCCTTGGAAGAGACATGGAGGTCAGAGGGCCTCCTCAAAACAATGTTCCCATTATTAGGAAATGGGTCTCCCATAGTGTTGAGCTATGCAGTGAATGCAAGGGTTGCCAAAATTTGGAGCCACTCCAATGCCCCTTGGAAGTGACGTGGAAGTCAGAGGGCCTACTGAAAACAATGTTCCCATTATTGGGAAGTGGGTCTCCCATAGTGCTGGACTATGCAGTGAATGCAAGTGTTGCCGAAAATTTGGAGGCACTTCAATGCCCCTTGGAAGAGACATGGAGGTCAGAGGGCCTCCTCAAAACAATGTTCCCATTATTAGGAAGTGAGTCTCCCATAGTGCTGGCCTGTGCAGTGAATGCAAGGGTTGGCAAAAATTTGAGGGCACTCCAATGCCCTTTGGAAGAGACATGGAGGTCAGAGGGCCTCCTAAAAACAATGTTCCCATTATTAGGAAGTGGGTCTCCTATAGTGTTGAACTATGCAGTGAATGCAAGGGTTGCCAAAAATTTGGAGGCACTTCAATGCCCAATGAAAGAGACATGGAGGTCAGAGGGCCTCCTCAAAACAATGTTCCCATTATTAGGAAGTATGTCTCCCATAATGCTGGCTTATGCAGTGAATGCAAAGGTTGCCAAAAATTTGGAGGCACTTCAATGCCCCTTGGAAGAGACATGGAGGTCAGAGGGCCTCCTCAAAACAATATTCCCATTATTAGGAAATGGATCTCCTATAATGCTGGCCTATGCAGTGAATGCAATGGTTGCCAAAAATTTGGAGGCACTCCAGGCCCCTTGTAAGAGACATGGAGGTCAGAGGGACTCCTCAAAACAATGATCCCATTATTAGGAAGTGGGTCTCCCATAGTGTTGACCTATGCAGTGAATGCAATGGAGGCCAAAAATTTGGAGGCACTTCAATGCCCCTTGTAAAAGACATGGAGGTCACAGGGCCTCCTCAGAACAAAGTTCCCATTATTAGGAAGTGGTTCTCCCATGGTGTTGAACTATGCATTGAATGCAATGGTTGCCAAAAATTTGGAGGCAATTCAATGCCCCTTGGAAGAGACATGGAGGTCATAGGGCCTCCTCCATACATTTTTCCCATTATTAGGAAGTGGGTCTCCAATAGTGCTGGCTATTGCAATGAATGCAAGTGTGCCCTAAAATTTGAAGGCACTCCAATGCCATTTGGAAGAGACATGGAGGTCAGAGGGCCCCCTAAAAACAATGCTCCCATTATTAGGAAGTGGGTCTCCCATAGTGTTGACCTATGCAGTGAATGCAATGGTTGCCAAAAATATGGAGGCACATCAATGCCCCATGTAAGAGACATGGAGATCACAGGGCCTCCTCAAAACAATGTTCCCATTATTAGGAAGTGGTTCTCCCATAGTGTTGACCTATGCAGTGAATGCAATGGTTGCCAAAAACTTGGAGGCACTTCAATGCCCCTTGGAAGAGACCTGGAGGTCAGAGGGTCTCCTCAAAACAATGTTCCCATTATTAGGAAATGGGTCTCCCATAGTGTTGACCTATGCAGTGAATGCAAGGGTTGCCAAAAATTTGGAGGCACTTCAATGCCCCTTGTATAAGACATAGAAATCAGAGAGCCTCCTCAAAACAATGTTCCCATTATTTGGAAGTGGGTCTCCTATAGTGTTGAGCTATGCAGTGAATGCAAGGGTTGCCAAAATTTTGAGCCACTCCAATGCCCCTTGGAAAAGACGTGGAGGTCAGAGGGCCTACTGAAAACAGTATTCCCATTATTAGGAAGTTGGTCTCCCATAGTGCTGGCCTATGCAGTGAATACAAGGGTTGCCAAAAATTTGGAGGCACTTCAATGCCCCTTGGAAGAGACAAGGAGGTCAGAGGGCCTCCTCATAACAATGCTCCCATTATTAGGAAGTGGGTCTGCCATAGTGCTGGACTATGCAGTGAATGCAAGTGTTGCCGAAAATTTGGAGGCACTTCAATGCCCCTTGGAAGAGACACAGAGGTCAGAGGGACTCCTTAAAATAGTGATCCCATTATTAGGAAATGGGTCTCCCATATTGTTGACTTATGCAGTGAATGCAATGGTTGCCAAAAATTTGGAGGCACTTCAATGCCCCTTGTAAGAGACATGGAGGTCACAGGGCCTCCTCAAAGCAATGTTCCCATTATTAGGAAGTGGGTCTGCCATAGTGCTGGACTATGCAGTGAATGCAAGTGTTGCCGAAAATTTGGAGGCACTTCAATGCCCCTTGGAAGAGACATGTAGGTCAGAGGGCCTCCTCAAAACAATATTCTCATTATTAGGAAGTGGGTCTCCCATAGTGCTGGCCTATGCAGTTGCCAAAAATTTGAAGGCACTCCAAAGCCCTTTGGAATAGACATGGAGGTCCGAGGGTCTGCTTAAAACAATGTTCCCATTATTAAAAAGTGGGTCTCCCATAGTGTTGACCTATGCAGTGAATTCTAGGGTTGCCAAAAATTTGGAGGCACTTCAATGCCCAATGAAAGAGACATGGAGGTCAGAGGGCCTCCTCAAGACAATGTTCCCATTATTAGGAAATGGGTCTCCCATAGTGCTGGCCTATGCAGTGAATGCAATGGTTGCTAAAAATTTGGAGGCACTTTCATGCCCTTTGGAAGAGACATGGAGGTCAGAGGGCCTCCTTAAAACAATGTTCTCATTATTAAGAAGTGGGTCTCCCATAGTGTTGACCTATGCTGTGAATGCAAGGGTTGCCAAAAATTTGGAGTCACTTCAATGCCCATTGGAAGAGATATGAAAGTCAGAGGGCCTCCTCAAAACAATGTTCCCATTTTTAGGAGGTGGGTCTCACATAGTGTTGACCTATGCAGTGAATGCAAGGGTTGCCAAAATTTGGAGCCACTCCAATGCCTCTTGGAAGAGATGTGGAGGTCACAGGGCCTACTGAAAACAATGTTCCCATCATTAGGAAGTGGGTCTCCCATAGTGCTGGCCTATGCAGTGAATACAAGTGTTGCCAAAAATTTGGAGGCTCTTCAATGCCCCTTGGAAGAGACATGGAGATCAGAGGACCTCCTCAAAACAATATTCCCATTATTAGGAAGTGGGTCTCCAATAGTGTTGACCTATGCAGTGAATGCAAGGGTTGTCAAAAATTTGGAGGCACTTCAAAGCCCCTTGTAAAAGACATGTAGGTCAGAGGGCCTCCTCAAAACAATATTCCCATTATTAGGAAGTGGGTCACCCATAGTGTTGACCTATGAAGTGAATGCAATGGTTGATACAAATTTGGAGGCACTTCAATGCCCATTGGAAGAGACTTGGAGGTCAGAGGGCCTCCTCAAAACAATGTTCCCATTAGTAGGAAATGGGTCTCCCATAGTGTTGACTTATGAAGTGAATGCAATGGTTACCAAAAATTTGGAGGCACTTCAATGCCCCTTGGAAGAGAAGTGGAGGTCAGAGGGCCTCCTGTAAACAATGTTCCCATTATTAGGAAGTGGGTCTGCCATAGCGCTGGACTATGCAGTGAATGCAAGTGGTGCCGAAAATTTTGAGCCACTCCAATGCCCCTTGGAAGAGACATGGAGGTCACAGGGCCTTCTCAAAACAATGTTCCCGTTATTAGGAAGTGGGACTCCCATATTGCTGGCCTATGCAGTGAATGCAAGGGTTGCCAAATTTTGAAGGCACTCCAATGCCCTTTGGAAGAGACATGGAGGTCAGAGGGCCTCCTTAAAACAATGTTCCCATAATTAAGAAGTGGGTCTTCCATAGTGTTGAGCTTTGCAGTGAATGCAAGGGTTGCCAAAAATTTGGGGGCACTTCAATGCCCCTTGGAAGAGACATGGAGGTCAGAGGGCCTCCACAAAACAATGTTCCCATTATTAGGAAGTGGGTCTCCATTATTGTTGACCTATGCAGTGAATGCAATGGTTGCAAAAAATTTGGGGGCACTTCAATGCCCCTTGGAAGAGACACGGAGGTCAGAGGGCCTCCTCAAAACAATGTTCCCATTATTAGGAAGTGGGCCTCCCATAGTGTTGACCTATGCAGTGAATGCAAGGGTTGCCAAAAGTTTGGAGGCACTTCAATGCCCCTTGAAAGAGACATGGAGGTCAGAGAGCCTCCTCAAAACAATGTTCCCATTATTAGGAAGTGGTTTTCCCATTGTGTTGACCTATGCAGTGAATGCAAGGGATGCCAAAATTTGGAGCCACTCCAATGCCCCTTGGAAAAGACGTGGAGGTCAGAGGGCCTACTGAAAACAATGTTCCCATTATTAGGAAGTGGGTCTCCCATAGTGCTGGCCTATGCAGTGAATACAAGTGTTGCCAAAAATTTGGAGGCACTTCAGTGCCCCTTGGGAGAGACATGGAGGTCAGAGGGCCTCCTCAAAACAATGTTCCCATTATTAAGAAGTGGGTCTCCAATAGTGTTAACCTATGCAGTGAATGCAAGGGTTGCCAAAAATTTTTAGACACTTCAATGCCCTTTGGAAGAGACATGGAGGTCAGAGGGCCTCCTTAAAACAATGTTCCCATTATTAAGAAGTGGGTCTCCAATAGTGTTGACCTATGCAGTGAATGCAAGGGTTGTCAAAAATTTAGAGGCACTTCAATGACCAATGGAAGAGACATGGAGGTCAGAGAGCCTCCACAAATCAGTGTTCCCAATATTAGGAAGAGGGTTTCCCATAGTGCTGATCTATGCAGTGAATGCAATGTTTGCTAACAATTTGGAGGCATTTCCCTGCCCTTTGGAAGAGACATGGAGGTCAGAAGGCCTCCTTAAAACAATGTTCCCATTATTAAGAAGTGGGTCTCCCATAGTGTGGACCTATGCAGTGAATGCAAGGGTTGCCAAAAATTTGGAGGCACTTCAATGCCCCTTGGAAGAGACATGAAGGTCAGAGGGCCTCCTCAAAACAATGTTCCCATTATTAGGAAGTGGATCTCCCATAATGCTGGCCTATGCAGTGAATGCAAGGGTTGCCCAAAATTTGGAGGCACTACAGTGCCCCTTGCAAGAGACTTGGAGGTCACAGGTCCTCCTCAAAACAATGTTCCCATTACTAGGAAGTGGGTCAACCATAGTGTTGAACTATGCAGTGAATGCAATGGTTGCCAAAAATTTGGAGGCACTTCAATGCCCCTTTGAAGAGACATGGAGGTCAGAGGGCCTCCTGTAAACAATTTTCCCATTATTAGTTAGTGGGTCTGCCATAGTGCTGGACTATGTAGTGAATACAAGTGTTGCCAAAAATTTGGAGGCACTTCAATGCCCCTTGGAAGAGACATGGAGGTCAGAGGACCTCCTCAAAACAATGTTCCCATTATTAGGAAATGGGTCTCCCATAGTGCTGGCCTATGCAGTGAATGCAATGGTTGCTAAAAATTTGGAGGCACTTTCATGCCCTTTGGAAGAGACATGGAGGTCAGAGGGCCTCCTTAAAACAATGTTCTCATTATTAAGAAGTGGGTCTCCCATAGTGTTGACCTATGCTGTGAATGCAAGGGTTGCCAAAAATTTGGAGTCACTTCAATGCCCATTGGAAGAGATATGAAAGTCAGAGGGCCTCCTCAAAACAATGTTCCCATTTTTAGGAGGTGGGTCTCACATAGTGTTGACCTATGCAGTGAATGCAAGGGTTGCCAAAATTTGGAGCCACTCCAATGCCTCTTGGAAGAGATGTGGAGGTCACAGGGCCTACTGAAAACAATGTTCCCATCATTAGGAAGTGGGTCTCCCATAGTGCTGGCCTATGCAGTGAATACAAGTGTTGCCAAAAATTTGGAGGCTCTTCAATGCCCCTTGGAAGAGACATGGAGATCAGAGGACCTCCTCAAAACAATATTCCCATTATTAGGAAGTGGGTCTCCAATAGTGTTGACCTATGCAGTGAATGCAAGGGTTGTCAAAAATTTGGAGGTACTTCAAAGCCCCTTGTAAAAGACATGTAGGTCAGAGGGCCTCCTCAAAACAATATTCCCATTATTAGGAAGTGGGTCACCCATAGTGTTGACCTATGAAGTGAATGCAATGGTTGATACAAATTTGGAGGCACTTCAATGCCCATTGGAAGAGACTTGGAGGTCAGAGGGCCTCCTCAAAACAATGTTCCCATTAGTAGGAAATGGGTCTCCCATAGTGTTGACTTATGAAGTGAATGCAATGGTTACCAAAAATTTGGAGGCACTTCAATGCCCCTTGGAAGAGAAGTGGAGGTCAGAGGGCCTCCTGTAAACAATGTTCCCATTATTAGGAAGTGGGTCTGCCATAGCGCTGGACTATGCAGTGAATGCAAGTGGTGCCGAAAATTTGGAGCCACTCCAATGCCCCTTGGAAGAGACATGGAGGTCACAGGGCCTTCTCAAAACAATGTTCCCGTTATTAGGAAGTGGGACTCCCATATTGCTGGCCTATGCAGTGAATGCAAGGGTTGCCAAATTTTGAAGGCACTCCAATGCCCTTTGGAAGAGACATGGAGGTCAGAGGGCCTCCTTAAAACAATGTTCCCATAATTAAGAAGTGTGTCTTCCATAGTGTTGAGCTATGCAGTGAATGCAAGGGTTGCCAAAAATTTGGGGGCACTTCAATGCCCCTTGGAAGAGACATGGAGGTCAGAGGGCCTCCACAAAACAATGTTCCCATTATTAGGAAGTGGGTCTCCATTAATGTTGACCTATGCAGTGAATGCAATGGTTGCAAAAAATTTGGGGGCACTTCAATGCCCCTTGGAAGAGACATGGAGGTCAGAGGGCCTCCTCAAAACAATGTTCCCATTATTAGGAAGTGGGCCTCCCATAGTGTTGACCTATGCAGTGAATGCAATGGTTGCCAAAAATTTGGAGGCACTTCAATGCCCCTTGGAAGAGACATGGAGGTCAGAGGGCCTCCTCAAAACAATGTTCCCATTATTAGGAAATGGGTCTACCATAGTGTTGACCTATGCAGTGAATGCAATGGTTGCAAAAAATTTGGGGGCACTTCAATGCCCCTTGGAAGAGACATGAAGGTCAGAGGGCATCCTCAAAACAATGTTCCCATTATTAGGAAGTGGGTCTCCCATAGTGTTGATCTATGCAGTGAATGCAATGGTTGCCAAAAATTTAGAGGCACTTCAATGCCCCTTAGAAGAGACATGGAGGTCAGAGAGCCTCCTCAAAACAATGTTCCCATTATTAGGAATTGGGTCTCCCATAGTGTTGACCTGTGCAGTGAATGCTAGGGTTGCCAAAATTTGGAGCCACTCCAATGCCCCTTGGAAAAGACGTGTAGGTCAGAGGGCCTACTGAAAACAATGTTCCCATTATTAGGAAGTGGGTCTCCCATAGTGCTGGCCTATGCAGTGAATACAAGTGTTGCCAAAAATTTGGAGGCACTTCAGTGCCCCTTGGAAGAGACATGGAGGTCAGAGGGCCTCCTCAAAACAATGTTCCCATTTTTAGGAAATGGGTGTCCTATAGTGTTAACCTATGCAGTGAATGCAATGGTTGCCAAAAATTTGGAGGCACTTCAATGCCCCTTTGAAGAGACATGGAGGTCAGAGGGCCTCCTGTAAACAATTTTCCCATTAGTAGTTAGTGGGTCTGCCATAGTGCTGGACTATGCAGTGAATGCCAGTGTTGCCAAAAATTTGGAGGCACTTCAATGCCCCTTGGAAGAGACATGGAGGTCAGAGGGCCTCCTCAAAACAATGTTCCCATTATTAGGAAGTGGGTGTCACGCTGTCTCTGTGTACTGGAGGTAGGGGGCCTAAGCTGACCCTAAGCTGAGGCCCTGACCAATCATTCTACCTGGAGGTAATGTTAAAGGTACAGAGGTCCAGGCCGCCAGCATAACCCCTACCTCCTGAGGATCCCTGCACCTAAGTAATCTAGTCCTGAGAAGGACCCCGATCACAACAAAAGGGGACAGGTAATAATATGCCAACACTCAGTACTTGTACAAACGAGACAGTACAAGGGTAAAACCAAAACCACCTTGCATACAAAAACTACACAACAACAACAGAGGGAACACCAACGGGAAAGGAGATAAATGATAAAGCGAGGAAGGGAAAAACCACTCCAAATACACTTAGCTCTGAAACTCCAAATACCACGATCCGCTCTGTAAGTCTGCATGAAATGCTTTCACCGACAACTTCCCTAACAGATCAGCAGACATATGAAGGAATCTGACTACTGCAGAATTGATTGCAGCTGGGCGAGGCTGGACCTTGTCTAGCACAGAGAGAGAGAGTTAACTCCCTCACTGCCGAAAAGCACAAAACACCAAAAACTCAGCTGCGAGAAGTCAGGCTGTGCAATCGTGACGATCTTCGTGGCGACACAACCATGACAGTGGGTCTCCCATAGTGTTGACCTATGCAGTGAATGCAATTGTTGCCAAAAATTTGGAGGCACTTCAATGCCCCTTGGAAGAGACATGGAGGTCAGAGGGCCTCCTCAAAACAATGTTCCCATTATTAGGAAATGGGTCTCCCATAGTGTTGACCTATGCAGTGAATGCAATGGTTGCAAAAAATTTGGGGGCACTTCAATGCCCCTTGGAAGAGACATGAAGGTCAGAGGGCATCCTCAAAACAATGTTCCCATTATTAGGAAGTGGTCTCCCATAGTGTTGATCTATGCAGTGAATGCAATGGTTGCCAAAAATTTGGAGGCACTTCAATGCCCCTTAGAAGAGACATGGAGGTCAGAGAGCCTCCTCAAAACAATGTTCCCATTATTAGGAATTGGGTCTCCCATAGTGTTGACCTGTGCAGTGAATGCTAGGGTTGCCAAAATTTGGAGCCACTCCAATGCCCCTTGGAAAAGACGTGTAGGTCAGAGGGCCTACTGAAAACAATGTTCCCATTATTAGGAAGTGGGTCTCCCATAGTGCTGGCCTATGCAGTGAATACAAGTGTTGCCAAAAATTTGGAGGCACTTCAGTGCCCCTTGGAAGAGACATGGAGGTCAGAGGGCCTCCTCAAAACAATGTTCCCATTTTTAGGAAATGGGTGTCCTATAGTGTTAACCTATGCAGTGAATGCAATGGTTGCCAAAAATTTGGAGGCACTTCAATGCCCCTTTGAAGAGACATGGAGGTCAGAGGGCCTCCTGTAAACAATGTTCCCATTAGTAGTTAGTGGGTCTGCCATAGTGCTGGACTATGCAGTGAATGCCAGTGTTGCCAAAAATTTGGAGGCACTTCAATGCCCCTTGTAAGAGACATGGAGGTCACAGGGCCTCCTTAAAACAATGTTCCCATTATTAGGAAATGGGTCTCCCATAGTGTTGACCTATGTAGTGAATGCAAGGGTTGCCAAATATTTGGAGGCACTTCAATGTCCCTTGGAAGAAACATGGAGGTCAGAGTGCCTCCTCTAAACAATGTTCCCATTATTAGGAAGTGGTTCTCCCATAGTGTTGAACTATGCAGTGAATGCAATGGTTGCCAAAAATTTGGAGGCACTTCAATGTCCCTTGGAAGAGACATGGAGGTCAGAGGGCCTCCTCCATACATATTTCCCATTATTAGGAAGTGGGTCTCCAATAGTGCTGACCTATGCAGTGAATGCAAGGGTGCCCCAAATTTGAAGGCACTGCAATGCCCTTTGGAAGAGACATGGAGGTCAGAGGGCCTCCTTAAAACAATGTTCCCATTATTAAGAAGTGGGTCTCCCATAGTGCTGGCCTATGCAGTGAATACAAGTGTTGCCAAAAATTTGGAGGCACTTCAATGCCCCTTGGAAGAGACATGGAGGTCAGAGGGCCTCCTCAAAACAATGTTTCCATTATTAGGAAGTGGGTCTCCCATAGTGTTGACCTATGCAGTGAATGCAATGGTTGCCAAAAATATGGAGGCACTTCAATGCCCCTTGTAAGAGACATGGAGGTCACAGGGCCTCCTCAAAACAATGTTCCCATTATTAGGAAGTGGTTTTCCCATAGTGTTGACCTATGCAGTGAATGCAATGGTTGCCAAAAATTTGGAGTCACTTCAATACCCCTTGGAGGAGACATGGAGGTCAGAGGGCCTCCTTAAAACAATGTTCCTATTATTAGGAAATGGGTCTCCCATAGTGATGACCTATGCAGTGAATGCAAGGGTTGCCAAAAATTTGGAGGCACTTCAATGCCCAATGAAAGAGACATGGAGGTCAGACGGCCTCCTCAAAACAATGTTCCCATTATTAGGAAGAATGTCTCCCATAATGCTGCCCTATGCAGTGAATGCAAAGGTTGCCAAAAATTTGGAGGCACTTCCATGCCTTTTTGAAGAGACATGGAGGTCAGAGGGCCTCCTTAAAACAATGTTCCCATTATTAGGAAGTGGGTCTCCAATAGTGCTGGCCTATGCAGTGAATGCAAGGGTGCCCCAAATTTGAAGACACTCCAATGCCCTTTGGAAGAGACATGGAGGTCAGAGGGCCTCCTCAAAACAATGTTCCTATTATTAGGAAGTGGTTCTCCCATAGTGTTGACCTATGCAGTGAATGCAATGGTTGCCAAAAATTTGGAGTCACTTCAATGCCCCTTGGAGGAGACATGGAGGTCAGAGAGCCTCCTCAAAACAATGTTCCCATTATTAGGAAATGGGGCTCCCATAGTGTTGACCTATGCAGTGAATGCAAGGGTTGCCAAAAATTTGGAGGCACTTCAATACCCAATGAAAGAGACATGGAGGTCAGACGGCCTCCTCAAAACAATGTTCCCATTATTAGGAAAAATGTCTCCCATAATGCTGGCCTATGCAGTGAATGCAAAGGTTGCCAAAAATTTGGAGGCACTTCCATGCCTTTTTGAAGAGACAGGGAGGTCAGAAGGCCTCCTTATAACAATCTTCCCATTATTAAGAAGTGGGTCTCCCATAGTGTTGACCTATTCAGTAAATGTAAGGGTTGTCAAAAATTTGTAGACACTTCAATGCCCCTTGGAAGAGACATGGAGGTCAGAGGGCCTCCTCAAAACAATGTTCCCATTATTAGGAAATGGGTCTCCCATAGTGTTGACCTATGCAGTGAATGCAATGGAGGCCAAAGATTTGGAGGCACTTCAATGCCCCTTGTAAGAGACATGGAGGTCACAGGGCCTCCTCAAAACAATGTTCCCATTATTAGGAAGTGGTTTTCCCATGGTGTTGAACTATGCAGTGAATGCAATGGTTGCCAAAAATTTGGAGGTACTTCAATTCCCCTTGGAAGAGACATGGAGGTCAGAGGGCCTCCTCCATACAATTTCCCCATTATTAGGAAGAGGGTCTCCAATAGTGCTGGCCTATGCAGTGAATGCAAGGGTGCCCTAAAATTTGAAGGCACTCCAATGCCATTTGGAAGTGACATGGAGGTCAGAGGGCCTCCTTAAAACAATGTTCCCATTATTAAGAAGTTGGTCTCCCATAGTGCTGGCCTATGCAGTGAATACAAGTGTTGCTAAAAATTTGGAGGCACTTCAATGCCCCTTGGAAGAGACATGGAGATCAGACGGCCTCCTCAAAACAATGTTTCCATTATTAGGAAGTGGGTCTCCCATATTGTTGACCTATGCAGTGAATGCAATGATTGCCAAAAATATGGAGGCACTTCAATGCCCCATGTAAGAGACATGGAGGTCACAGGGCCTCCTCAAAACAATGTTCCCATTATTAGGAAGTGGTTCCCCCATAGCGTTGACCTATGCAGTGAATGCAATGATTGCCAAAAATTTGGAGGCAGTTCAATGCCCCTTGGAAGAGACATGGAGGTCAGAGGGCCTCCTCAAAACAATGTTCCCATTATTAGGAAATGGGTCTCCCATAGTGTTGAGCTATGCAGTGAATGCAAGGGTTGCCAAAATTTGGAGCCACTCCAATGCCCCTTGGAAGTGACGTGGAAGTCAGAGGGCCTACTGAAAACAATGTTCCCATTATTGGGAAGTGGGTCTCCCATAGTGCTGGACTATGCAGTGAATGCAAGTGTTGCCGAAAATTTGGAGGCACTTCAATGCCCCTTGGAAGAGACATGGAGGTCAGAGGGCCTCCTCAAAACAATGTACCCATTATTAGGAAGTGAGTCTCCCATAGTGCTGGCCTGTGCAGTGAATGCAAGGGTTGGCAAAAATTTGAGGGCACTCCAATGCCCTTTGGAAGAGACATGGAGGTCAGAGGGCCTCCTAAAAACAATGTTCCCATTATTAGGAAGTGGGTCTCCTATAGTGTTGAACTATGCAGTGAATGCAAGGGTTGCCAAAAATTTGGAGGCACTTCAATGCCCAATGAAAGAGACATGGAGGTCAGAGGGCCTCCTCAAAACAATGTTCCCACTATTAGGAAGTATGTCTCCCATAATGCTGGCTTATGCAGTGAATGCAAAGGTTGCCAAAAATTTGGAGGCACTTCAATGCCCCTTGGAAGAGACATGGAGGTCAGAGGGCCTCCTCAAAACAATATTCCCATTATTAGGAAATGGATCTCCTATAATGCTGGCCTATGCAGTGAATGCAATGGTTGCCAAAAATTTGGAGGCACTCCAGGCCCCTTGTAAGAGACATGGAGGTCAGAGGGACTCCTCAAAACAATGATCCCATTATTAGGAAGTGGTTCTCCCATGGTGTTGAACTATGCATTGAATGCAATGGTTGCCAAAAATTTGGAGGCAATTCAATGCCCCTTGGAAGAGACATGGAGGTCATAGGGCCTCCTCCATACATTTTTCCCATTATTAGGAAGTGGGTCTCCAATAGTGCTGGCTATTGCAATGAATGCAAGTGTGCCCTAAAATTTGAAGGCACTCCAATGCCATTTGGAAGAGACATGGAGGTCAGAGGGCCCCCTAAAAACAATGCTCCCATTATTAGGAAGTGGGTCTCCCATAGTGTTGACCTATGCAGTGAATGCAATGGTTGCCAAAAATATGGAGGCACATCAATGCCCCATGTAAGAGACATGGAGATCACAGGGCCTCCTCAAAACAATGTTCCCATTATTAGGAAGTGGTTCTCCCATAGTGTTGACCTATGCAGTGAATGCAATGGTTGCCAAAAACTTGGAGGCACTTCAATGCCCCTTGGAAGAGACCTGGAGGTCAGAGGGTCTCCTCAAAACAATGTTCCCATTATTAGGAAATGGGTCTCCCATAGTGTTGACCTATGCAGTGAATGCAAGGGTTGCCAAAAATTTGGAGGCACTTCAATGCCCCTTGTATAAGACATAGAAATCAGAGAGCCTCCTCAAAACAATGTTCCCATTATTTGGAAGTGGGTCTCCTATAGTGTTGAGCTATGCAGTGAATGCAAGGGTTGCCAAAATTTTGAGCCACTCCAATGCCCCTTGGAAAAGACATGGAGGTCAGAGGGCCTACTGAAAACAGTATTCCCATTATTAGGAAGTTGGTCTCCCATAGTGCTGGCCTATGCAGTGAATACAAGGGTTGCCAAAAATTTGGAGGCACTTCAATGCCCCTTGGAAGAGACAAGGAGGTCAGAGGGCCTCCTCAAAACAATGCTCCCATTATTAGGAAGTGGGTCTGCCATAGTGCTGGACTATGCAGTGAATGCAAGTGTTGCCAAAAATTTGGAGGCACTTCAATGCCCCTTGGAAGAGACACAGAGGTCAGAGGGACTCCTTAAAATAGTGATCCCATTATTAGGAAATGGGTCTCCCATATTGTTGACTTATGCAGTGAATGCAATGGTTGCCAAAAATTTGGAGGCACTTCAATGCCCCTTGTAAGAGACATGGAGGTCACAGGGCCTCCTCAAAACAATGTTCCCATTATTAGGAAGTGGGTCTGCCATAGTGCTGGACTATGCAGTGAATGCAAGTGTTGCCGAAAATTTGGAGGCACTTCAATGCCCCTTGGAAGAGACATGTAGGTCAGAGGGACTCCTCAAAACAATATTCTCATTAATAGGAAGTGGGTCTCCCATAGTGCTGGCCTATGCAGTTGCCAAAAATTTGAAGGCACTCCAAAGCCCTTTGGAATAGACATGGAGGTCCGAGGGTCTGCTTAAAACAATGTTCCCATTATTAAAAAGTGGGTCTCCCATAGTGTTGACCTATGCAGTGAATTCTAGGGTTGCCAAAAATTTGGAGGCACTTCAATGCCCAATGAAAGAGACATGGAGGTCAGAGGGCCTCCTCAAGACAATGTTCCCATTATTAGGAAATGGGTCTCCCATAGTGCTGGCCTATGCAGTGAATGCAATGGTTGCTAAAAATTTGGAGGCACTTTCATGCCCTTTGGAAGAGACATGGAGGTCAGAGGGCCTCCTTAAAACAATGTTCTCATTATTAAGAAGTGGGTCTCCCATAGTGTTGACCTATGCTGTGAATGCAAGGGTTGCCAAAAATTTGGAGTCACTTCAATGCCCATTGGAAGAGATATGAAAGTCAGAGGGCCTCCTCAAAACAATGTTCCCATTTTTAGGAGGTGGGTCTCACATAGTGTTGACCTATGCAGTGAATGCAAGGGTTGCCAAAATTTGGAGCCACTCCAATGCCTCTTGGAAGAGATGTGGAGGTCACAGGGCCTACTGAAAACAATGTTCCCATCATTAGGAAGTGGGTCTCCCATAGTGCTGGCCTATGCAGTGAATACAAGTGTTGCCAAAAATTTGGAGGCTCTTCAATGCCCCTTGGAAGAGACATGGAGATCAGAGGACCTCCTCAAACAATATTCCCATTATTAGGAAGTGGGTCTCCAATAGTGTTGAGCTATGCAGTGAATGCAAGGGTTGTCAAAAATTTGGAGGCACTTCAAAGCCCCTTGTAAAAGACATATAGGTCAGAGGGCCTCCTCAAAACAATATTCCCATTATTAGGAAGTGGGTCACCCATAGTGTTGACCTATGAAGTGAATGCAATGGTTGATACAAATTTGGAGGCACTTCAATGCCCATTGGAAGAAACTTGGAGGTCAGAGGGCCTCCTCAAAACAATGTTCCCATTAGTAGGAAATGGGTCTCCCATAGTGTTGACTTATGAAGTGAATGCAATGGTTACCAAAAATTTGGAGGCACTTCAATGCCCCTTGGAAGAGAAGTGGAGGTCAGAGGGCCTCCTGTAAACAATGTTCCCATTATTAGGAAGTGGGTCTGCCATAGCGCTGGACTATGCAGTGAATGCAAGTGGTGCCGAATATTTTGAGCCACTCCAATGCCCCTTGGAAGAGACATGGAGGTCACAGGGCCTTCTCAAAACAATGTTCCCGTTATTAGGAAGTGGGACTCCCATATTGCTGGCCTATGTAGTGAATGCAAGGGTTGCCAAATTTTGAAGGCACTCCAATGCCCTTTGGAAGAGACATGGAGGTCAGAGGGCCTCCTTAAAACAATGTTCCTATAATTAAGAATTGGGTCTTCCATAGTGTTGAGCTTTGCAGTGAATGCAAGGGTTGCCAAAAATTTGGGGGCACTTCAATGCCCCTTGGAAGAGACATGGAGGTCAGAGGGCCTCCACAAAACAATGTTCCCATTATTAGGAAGTGGGTCTCCATTATTGTTGACCTATGCAGTGAATGCAATGGTTGCAAAAAATTTGGGGGCACTTCAATGCCCCTTGGAAGAGACACGGAGGTCAGAGGGCCTCCTCAAAACAATGTTCCCATTATTAGGAAGTGGGCCTCCCATAGTGTTGACCTATGCAGTTAATGCAAGGGTTGCCAAAAGTTTGGAGGCACTTCAATGCCCCTTGAAAGAGACATGGAGGTCAGAGAGCCTCCTCAAAACAATGTTCCCATTATTAGGAAGTGGGTTTCCCATTGTGTTGACCTATGCAGTGAATGCAAGGGATGCCAAAATTTGGAGCCACTCCAATGCCCCTTGGAAAAGACGTGGAGGTCAGAGGGCCTACTGAAAACAATGTTCCCATTATTAGGAAGTGGGTCTCCCATAGTGCTGGCCTATGCAGTGAATACAAGTGTTGCCAAAAATTTGGAGGCACTTCAGTGCCCCTTGGGAGAGACATGGAGGTCAGAGGGCCTCCTCAAAACAATGTTCCCATTATTAAGAAGTGGGTCTCCAATAGTGTTAACCTATGCAGTGAATGCAAGGGTTGCCAAAAATTTTTAGACACTTCAATGCCCTTTGGAAGAGACATGGAGGTCAGAGGGCCTCCTTAAAACAATGTTCCCATTATTAAGAAGTGCGTCTCCAATAGTGTTGACCTATGCAGTGAATGCAAGGGTTGTCAAAAATTTAGAGGCACTTCAATGACCAATGGAAGAGACATGGAGGTCAGAGAGCCTCCACAAATCAGTGTTCCCAATATTAGGAAGAGGGTTTCCCATAGTGCTGATCTATGCAGTGAATGCAATGTTTGCTAACAATTTGGAGGCATTTCCCTGCCCTTTGGAAGAGACATGGAGGTCAGAAGGCCTCCTTAAAACAATGTTCCCATTATTAAGAAGTGGGTCTCCCATAGTGTGGACCTATGCAGTGAATGCAAGGGTTGCCAAAAATTTGGAGGCACTCAAATGCCCCTTAGAGGAGACATGGAGGTCAGAGGGCCGCCTCAAAACAATGTTACCATAATTAGGAAATGAGTCTCCCATAGTGTGGACCTATGCAGTGAATGCAAGGGATGCCAAACATTTGAAAGCACTCCAAAGCCCTTTGGAAGAGTCTTGGAGGTCAGAGGGCCTCTTAAAACAATGTTCCCGATATTAAAATTGGGTCTCCCATAGTGTTGACCTATGCAGTGAATTCTAGGGTTGCCAAAAATTGGGAGGCACTTCAATGCCCAAAGGAAGAGACATGGAGGTCCGAGTGCCTCCTCAAAACAATGTTCCCTTTATTGGGAAGTGGGTCTCCCATAGTGCTGGCCTAAGCAGTGAATGCAATGGTTGACAAAAATTTGGAGGCACTTCCATGCCCTTTGGAAGAGACATGGAGGTCAGAGGGTCTCCTTAAAACAATGTTCCCATTATTAAGAAGTTGGTCTCCCATAGTGTTGACCTATACAGTGAATACAAGGGTTGCCCAAAATTTGGAGGCACTTTAATGCCCCTTGGAAGAGACATGGAGGTCAGAGGGCCTCCTCACAACAATGCTACCATTATTAAGAAGTAGATCTCCCATTATTCTGGCCTATGCAGTGAATGCAAGGGTTGCCAAAAATTTGGAGGGACTCCATTGCCCCTTGGAAGACACACGGAGGTCAGAGGGACTCCTTGAAATAGTGATCCCATTATTAGGAAGTGGGTCTCCCATATTGTTGATTTATTCATTGAATGCAATGGTTGCCAAAAATTTGGAGTCACTTCAATGCCCCTTGTAAGAGACATGGAGGTCACAGGGCCTCCTCAAAACAATGTTCCCATTATTAGGAAGTGGGTCTCCCATAGTGCTGGCCTATGCAGTGAATGCAGTGGTTGCCAAAAATTTGGAGGCACTCCAATGTCCCTTAGAAGAGACATGGTGGTCAGAGGGCTGCCTCAAAACAATGTTACCATTATTAGGAAATGGGTCTCCCATAGTGTGGACCTATGCAGTGAATGCAAGGGTTGCCAAAAATTTGAAGGCACTCCAAAGCTCTTTGGAATAGACATGGAGGTCAGAGGGCCTCCTTAAAACAATGTTCCCTTTATTAAAAAGTGGGTCTCCCATAGTGTTCACCTATGCAGTGAATTCTAGGGTTGCCAAAAATTTGGAGGCACTTCAATGCCCAATGAAAGAGACATGGAGGTCAGAGGGCCTCCTCAAAACAATGTTCCCATTATTAGGAAGTGGGTCTCCCATAGTGCTGGCCTATGCAGTGAATGCAATGGTTGCCAAAAATTTGGAGGCACTTCCGTGCCCTTTGGAAGAGACATGGAGGTCAGAGAGCCTCCTTAAAACAATGTTCCCATTACTAAGAAGTGGGTCTCCCAGAGTGTTGACCTATGCAGTGAATGCAATGGTTGCCAAAAATTTGGAGTCACTTCAATGCCCCTTGGAAGAGACATGAAAGTCAGAGGGCCTCCTCAAAACAATGTTCCCATTTTTAGGAAGTGGGTCTCACATAGTGTTGACCTATGCAGTGAATGCAAAGGTTGCCAAAATTTGGAACCACTCCAATGCCTCTTGGAAGAGATGTGGAGGTCAGAGGGCCTACTGAAAACAATGTTCCCATCATTAGGAAGTGGGTCTCCCATAGTGCTGGCCTATGCAGTGAATACAAGTGTTGCCAAAAATTTGGAGGCTCTACAATGCCCCTTGGAAGAGACATGGATGTCAGAGGGCCTCCTCAAAACAAAGTTCTAATTATTAGGAAGTGGGTCTCCCATAGTGTTGACCCATGCAGTGAATGCAACGGTTGCCAAAAATTTTAAGGCACTTCAAAACCCCTTGTAAAAGACATGGAGGTCAGAGGGCCTCCTCACAACAATATTCCCATTATTAGGAAATGGGTCACTCATAGTGTTGACCTATGAAGTGAATGCAATGGTTGCCAAAAATTTAGAGGCACTTGAATGCCCATTGGAAGAGACTTGGAGGTCAGAGGGCCTCCTCAAAACAATGTTCCCATTAGTAGGAAATGGGTCTCCCATAGTGTTGACTTATGAAGTGAATGCAAGGGTTGCCAAAAATTTGGAGGCACTTCAATGCCCCTTGGAAGAGACGTGGAGGTCAGAGGGCCTCCTGTAAACAATGTTCCCATTATTAGGAAGTTGGTCTGCCATAGCGCTGGACTATGCAGTGAATGCAAGTGTTGCCGAAAATTTGAAGCCACTCCAATGCCCCTTGGAAGAGACATGGAGGTCAGAGGGCCTCCTTAAAACAATGTTCCCATAATTCAGAAGTGGGTCTCCCATAGTGTTGAGCTATGCAGTGAATGCAAGGGTTGCCCAAAATTTGTAGGCAATTCAATGCCCAATGGAACAGATATAGAGGTCAGAGGGCCTCCTCAAAACAATGTTCCCATTATTAGGAAGTAGGTCTCCCATAGTGCTGACCTATGCAGTGAATGCAAGGGTTGCCAAAAATTTGGAGGCACTTCAATGCCCTTTGGAAGAGACATGGAGATCAGAGGGCCTTCTTAAAACAATGTTCCCATTATTAAGAAGAGGGTCTCCCATATTGTTGACCTATGCAGTGAATGCAAGGGTTGCCAAAAATTTGGAGGCACTTCAATGCCACTGGAAGAGACATGGAGTTCAGAGGGCCTCCTCAAAACAATGTTCCCATTATTAGGAAGTGGGTCTCCCATAGTGCTGACCTATGCAATGAATGCAATGGTTTCCAAAATTTTGGAGGCACTTCAATGCCCTTTGGAAGAGACATGGAGGTCAGAGGGTCTCCTTAAAACAATGTTCCCATTATTAAGAAGTGTGTCTCCCATAGTGTTGAAATATGCAGTGAATGCTAGGGTTGCCAAAAATTTGGAGGCACTTCAATGCCCCTTGTAAGAGACATGGAGGTCAGAGGCCCTCCTCAAAACAATGTTCCCATAATTAGGAAGTGGATCTCTCATAATGCTGGCCTATGCAGTGAATGCAAGGGTTGCCAAAAATTTGGAGGCACTACAATGCCCCTTGGAAGAGACATGGAGGTCAGAGGGACTCTTAAAAACAATGATCCCATCAAGAGGAAGTGGGTCTCCCATTGTGCTGACCTATGCAGTGAATGCAATGGTTACCAAAAATTTGGAGGCACTTCAATGCCCCTTTGAAGAGACATGGAGGTCAGAGGGCCTCCTGTAAACAATTTTTCCATTATTAGTTAGTGGGTCTGCCATAGTGCTGGACTATGCAGTGAATACTAGTGTTGCCAAAAATTTGGAGGCACTTCAATGCCCCTTGGAAGAGACATGGAGGTCAGAGGGCCTCCTCAAAACAATGTTCCCATTATTAGGAAGTGGGTCTCCCATAGTGTTGACCTAAGCAGTGAATGCAATGATTGCCAAATATTTTGAGGCACTTCAATGCCCCTTGTAAGAGAAATGGAGGCCACAGGACCTCCTCAAAACAATGTTCCCTTTATTAAGAAGTGGGTCTCCCATAGTGTTGACCTATGCAGTGAATGCAAGGGTTGCCAAAAATCTGGAGGCACTTCGATGCCCCTTTTATGAGACATGGAGGTCAGAGGGCCTTCTGTAAACAATTTTCCCATTATTAGGAAGTGGGTCTGCCATATTGCAGGACTATGCAGTGAATGCAAGTGTTGCCGAAAATTTGGAGGAACTTCAATGCCCCTTGGAAGAAACATGGACGTCAGAGGGACTCCTAAAAACAATGATCCCATCAAGAGGAAGTGGGTCTCCCACAGTGCTGACCTATGCAGTGAATGCAATGGTTGCCAAAAATTTGGAGGCACTTCAATGCCCCTTGAAAGAGACATGGAGGTAACAGGGCCCCCTCAAAACAATGTTTCCATTATTAGGAAGTAGGTCTCCCATAGTGTTGAACTATGCAGTGAATGCAATGGTTGCCAAGAATTTGGAGGCACTTCAATGCCCCTTGGAAGAGACATGGAGGTCAGAGGGCCTCCTGTAAACAATGTTCCCATTACTAGGAAGTGGGTCAGCCATAGTGTTGGACTATGCAGTGAATGCAAGTGTTGCCAAAAATTTAGAGGAACTTCAATGCCCCTTGGAAGAAACATGTAGGTCAGAGGGCCCCCTCAAAACAATGTTCCCATTATTAGGAAGTGGGTCTCCCATAGTGCTGGCCTATGCAGTGAATGCAAGGGTTGCCAAAAATGTGAAGGCACTCCAATGCCCTTTGGAAGAGACATGGAGGTCAGAGGGCCTCCTTAAAACAACATTCCAATTAATAAGAAGCGGGTCTCCCATACTGTTGACCTATGCAGTGAGTGCAAGGGTTGCGAAAAATTTGGAGGCACTTCAATGCCCCTTGTAAGACACATGGAGGTCAGAGGGCCTCCTCAAAACAATGTTCCCATTATTAGTAAGTGGATCTCTCATAATACTGGCCTATGCAGTGAATGCAAGGGTTGCCAAAAATTTGGAGGCACTACAAAGCCCCTTGGAAGAGACATGGAGGTCAGAGGGACTCCTCAAAACAATGATCCCATCAATAGGAAGTGGGTCTCCCATAGTTTTGACCTATGCAGTGAATGCAATGATTGCCAAAAATTTGGAGGCACTTTAATGCCCCTTGTAAGAGACATGGAGGTCACAGGGCCTCCTCAAAACAATGTTACCATTATTAGGAAGTGGGTCTCCCTTAGTGTTGAACTATGCAGTGAATGCAATGGTTGCCAAAAGTTTGGAGGCACTTCATGCCCCTTGGAAGAGACATGAAGGTCAGAGGTCCTTCTGTAAACAATGTTACCATTATTAGGAAGTGGGTCTCCCATAGTTTTGACCTATGCAGTGAATGAAAGTGTTGCCAAAAATTTGGAGGCACTACAGTGCCCCTTGGAAGAGACATGGAGGTCAGAGGGCCTCTTAAAAACAATTTTCCCTTTATTAGGAAGTGGGTCTCCCATAGTGCTGGCCTATGCAGTGAATGCAAGGGTTGCCAAAAATGTGAAGGCACTCCAATGCCCTTTGGAAGAGACATGCAGGTCAGAGGGCCTCCTTAAAACAACGTTCCCATTATTAAGAAGTGGGTCTCCCATAGTGTTGACCTATGCAGTGAATGCAAGGGTTGCCAAAAATTTGGAGACACTAAAATGCCCATTGGAACAGACATGGAGGTCAGAGGGCCTCCTCAAAACATTGTTCCCATTATTAGGAAGTGGGTCTCCCATAGTGTTGACCTATGCAGTGAATGCAATGGCTGTCAAAAATTTGGAGGCACTTCAATGCCCCTTGTAAGAGACATGGAGGTCACAGGGCCTCCTCAAAACAATGTACCCATTATTAGGAAGTGGGTCTCCCATAGTGCTGTCCTATGCAGTGAATGCAAGGGTTGCCAAAAATTTGAAGGCACTCCAATGCCCTTTCGAAGAGACATGGAGGTCAGAGGGCCTCCTTAAAACAATGTTCCCATTATTAAAAAGTGGGTCTCCCATAGTGTTGAGCTATGCAGTGAATGCAAGGGTTGCCATAAATTTGGAGGCACTTCAATGCCCCTTGGAAGAGACGTGGAGGTCAGAGGGCCTCCTGTAAACAATGTTCCCATTATTAGGAAGTTGGTCTGCCATAGCGCTGGACTATGCAGTGAATGCAAGTGTTGCCGAAAATTTGAAGCCACTCCAATGCCCCTTGGAAGAGACATGGAGGTCAGAGGGCCTCCTTAAAACAATCTTCCTATTATTAAGATGTGGGTCTCCCATAGTGTTGACCTATGCAGTGAATGCAAGGGTTGCCAAAAATTGGGAGGCACTACAATGCCCAATGAAAGAGACATGGAGGTCAGAGGGCCTCCTCAAAACAATGTTTCCATGATTTGGAAGTGGGTCTCCCATAGTGCTGGCCTATGCAGTGAATGCAAGGGTTGCCAAAAATTTGAAGGCATTCCAATGCCCTTTCAAAGGGACATGGAGGTCAGAGGGCCTCCTTAAAACAATGTTCCCATAATTCAGAAGTGGGTCTCCCATAGTGTTGAGCTATGCAGTGAATGCAAGGGTTGCCCAAAATTTGTAGGCAATTCAATGCCCAATGGAACAGATATAGAGGTCAGAGGGCCTCCTCAAAACAATGTTCCCATTATTAGGAAGTAGGTCTCCCATAGTGCTGACCTATGCAGTGAATGCAAGGGTTGCCAAAAATTTGGAGGCACTTCAATGCCCTTTGGAAGAGACATGGAGATCAGAGGGCCTTCTTAAAACAATGTTCCCATTATTAAGAAGAGGGTCTCCCATATTGTTGACCTATGCAGTGAATGCAAGGGTTGCCAAAAATTTGGAGGCACTTCAATGCCACTGGAAGAGACATGGAGTTCAGAGGGCCTCCTCAAAACAATGTTCCCATTATTAGGAAGTGGGTCTCCCATAGTGCTGACCTATGCAATGAATGCAATGGTTTCCAAAATTTTGGAGGCACTTCAATGCCCTTTGGAAGAGACATGGAGGTCAGAGGGTCTCCTTAAAACAATGTTCCCATTATTAAGAAGTGTGTCTCCCATAGTGTTGAAATATGCAGTGAATGCTAGGGTTGCCAAAAATTTGGAGGCACTTCAATGCCCCTTGTAAGAGACATGGAGGTCAGAGGCCCTCCTCAAAACAATGTTCCCATAATTAGGAAGTGGATCTCTCATAATGCTGGCCTATGCAGTGAATGCAAGGGTTGCCAAAAATTTGGAGGCACTACAATGCCCCTTGGAAGAGACATGGAGGTCAGAGGGACTCTTAAAAACAATGATCCCATCAAGAGGAAGTGGGTCTCCCATTGTGCTGACCTATGCAGTGAATGCAATGGTTACCAAAAATTTGGAGGCACTTCAATGCCCCTTTGAAGAGACATGGAGGTCAGAGGGCCTCCTGTAAACAATTTTTCCATTATTAGTTAGTGGGTCTGCCATAGTGCTGGACTATGCAGTGAATACTAGTGTTGCCAAAAATTTGGAGGCACTTCAATGCCCCTTGGAAGAGACATGGAGGTCAGAGGGCCTCCTCAAAACAATGTTCCCATTATTAGGAAGTGGGTCTCCCATAGTGTTGACCTAAGCAGTGAATGCAATGATTGCCAAATATTTTGAGGCACTTCAATGCCCCTTGTAAGAGAAATGGAGGCCACAGGACCTCCTCAAAACAATGTTCCCTTTATTAAGAAGTGGGTCTCCCATAGTGTTGACCTATGCAGTGAATGCAAGGGTTGCCAAAAATCTGGAGGCACTTCGATGCCCCTTTTATGAGACATGGAGGTCAGAGGGCCTTCTGTAAACAATTTTCCCATTATTAGGAAGTGGGTCTGCCATATTGCAGGACTATGCAGTGAATGCAAGTGTTGCCGAAAATTTGGAGGAACTTCAATGCCCCTTGGAAGAAACATGGACGTCAGAGGGACTCCTAAAAACAATGATCCCATCAAGAGGAAGTGGGTCTCCCACAGTGCTGACCTATGCAGTGAATGCAATGGTTGCCAAAAATTTGGAGGCACTTCAATGCCCCTTGAAAGAGACATGGAGGTAACAGGGCCCCCTCAAAACAATGTTTCCATTATTAGGAAGTAGGTCTCCCATAGTGTTGAACTATGCAGTGAATGCAATGGTTGCCAAGAATTTGGAGGCACTTCAATGCCCCTTGGAAGAGACATGGAGGTCAGAGGGCCTCCTGTAAACAATGTTCCCATTACTAGGAAGTGGGTCAGCCATAGTGTTGGACTATGCAGTGAATGCAAGTGTTGCCAAAAATTTAGAGGAACTTCAATGCCCCTTGGAAGAAACATGTAGGTCAGAGGGCCCCCTCAAAACAATGTTCCCATTATTAGGAAGTGGGTCTCCCATAGTGCTGGCCTATGCAGTGAATGCAAGGGTTGCCAAAAATGTGAAGGCACTCCAATGCCCTTTGGAAGAGACATGGAGGTCAGAGGGCCTCCTTAAAACAACATTCCAATTAATAAGAAGCGGGTCTCCCATACTGTTGACCTATGCAGTGAGTGCAAGGGTTGCGAAAAATTTGGAGGCACTTCAATGCCCCTTGTAAGACACATGGAGGTCAGAGGGCCTCCTCAAAACAATGTTCCCATTATTAGGAAGTGGATCTCTCATAATACTGGCCTATGCAGTGAATGCAAGGGTTGCCAAAAATTTGGAGGCACTACAAAGCCCCTTGGAAGAGACATGGAGGTCAGAGGGACTCCTCAAAACAATGATCCCATCAATAGGAAGTGGGTCTCCCATAGTTTTGACCTATGCAGTGAATGCAATGATTGCCAAAAATTTGGAGGCACTTTAATGCCCCTTGTAAGAGACATGGAGGTCACAGGGCCTCCTCAAAACAATGTTACCATTATTAGGAAGTGGGTCTCCCTTAGTGTTGAACTATGCAGTGAATGCAATGGTTGCCAAAAGTTTGGAGGCACTTCATGCCCCTTGGAAGAGACATGAAGGTCAGAGGTCCTTCTGTAAACAATGTTACCATTATTAGGAAGTGGGTCTCCCATAGTTTTGACCTATGCAGTGAATGAAAGTGTTGCCAAAAATTTGGAGGCACTACAGTGCCCCTTGGAAGAGACATGGAGGTCAGAGGGCCTCTTAAAAACAATTTTCCCTTTATTAGGAAGTGGGTCTCCCATAGTGCTGGCCTATGCAGTGAATGCAAGGGTTGCCAAAAATGTGAAGGCACTCCAATGCCCTTTGGAAGAGACATGCAGGTCAGAGGGCCTCCTTAAAACAACGTTCCCATTATTAAGAAGTGGGTCTCCCATAGTGTTGACCTATGCAGTGAATGCAAGGGTTGCCAAAAATTTGGAGACACTAAAATGCCCATTGGAACAGACATGGAGGTCAGAGGGCCTCCTCAAAACATTGTTCCCATTATTAGGAAGTGGGTCTCCCATAGTGTTGACCTATGCAGTGAATGCAATGGCTGTCAAAAATTTGGAGGCACTTCAATGCCCCTTGTAAGAGACATGGAGGTCACAGGGCCTCCTCAAAACAATGTACCCATTATTAGGAAGTGGGTCTCCCATAGTGCTGTCCTATGCAGTGAATGCAAGGGTTGCCAAAAATTTGAAGGCACTCCAATGCCCTTTCGAAGAGACATGGAGGTCAGAGGGCCTCCTTAAAACAATGTTCCCATTATTAAAAAGTGGGTCTCCCATAGTGTTGAGCTATGCAGTGAATGCAAGGGTTGCCAAAAATTTGGAGGCACTTCAATGCCCAATGGAAGAGACATGGAGGTCAGAAGGCCTCCTCAAAAGAATGTTCCCATTATTAGGAAGTAGGTCTCCCATAGTGCTGACCTATGCAGTGAATGCAATGGTTGCCAAAAATTTGGAGGCAATTCAATGCCCTAAGGAAGAGACATGGAGGTCAGAGGGCCTATTTAAAACAATATTCCCATTATTAAGAAGTGGGTCTCCCATAATGGTGGCCATCCAGAGAATGCAAGGGTTGCCAAAAATTTGGAGGCACTACAATGCCCCTTGGAAGAGATATGGAGGTCAGATGGAGTCCTCAAAACAGTGATCCCATCAATAGCAAGTGGGTCTCCCATAGTGTTGACCTATGCAGTGAATGCAATGGTTGCCAAAAATTTGGAGGCACTTCAATGCCCCTTGTAAGAGACATGGAGGTCACAGGGCCTCCTCAAAACAATGTTCCTATTATTATGAAGTGGGTCTCCCATAGTGTGGAACTATGCAGTAAATGCAATGGTTGCCAAAAATTTGGAGGCACTTTAATGCCCCTTGGAAGAGACATGGAGGTCAGAGGGCCTCCTGTAAACAATGTTCCCATAATTAGGAAGTTGGTTTGCCATAGTGTTGGACTATGCAGTGAATACAAGTGTTGCAAAAAATGTGGAGGCACTTCAATGCCCCTTGGAAGAGACATGGGGGTCAGAGGGCCTCCTCAAAAAAATGTTCCCATTATTAAGAAGTGGGTCTCCCATTGTGTTTACCTATGTAGTGAATGGAATGGTTGCTGAAAAATTTCGAGGCACTTCAATGCCCCTTGGAAGAGACATGGAGGTCACAGGGCCTCCTCAAAACAATGTTCCCATTATTAGGAAGTGTGTCTCCCATAGTGTTGACATTTGCAGTGAATGCAGGGGTTGCCAAAAATTTAGAGGCACTTCAATGCCCAATCGAAGAGACATGGAGGTCAGAGTGCCTCCTCAGAACAATGTTCCCATTATTTAGAATTGGGTCTCCCATAGTGTTGACCTATGCAGTGAATGCAAGGGTTGCCAAAAATTTGGAGGCACTTCAATGCCCCTTGGAAGAGACATGGAGGTCAGAGGGCCTCCTCAAAACAATGCTCCCATTATTAGGAAGTGGGTCTGCCATAGTGTTGGACTATGCAGTGAATTCAAGTGGTGCCAAAAATTTGGAGGCACTTCAGTGCCCCTTGGAAGAGACATGGAGGTCAGAGTACCTCTTCAAAACAATGTTCCCATTATTAGGAAGTTGGTCTCCCATAGTGTTGACCTATGCAATAAATGCAATGGTTGCCAAAAATTTGGAGGCACTTCAATGCCCCTTGCAAGAGACATGGAGGTCAGAGGGTCTCCTCAAAACAATGTTCCCATTATTAGGAAGTGGGTCTCCCATAGTGGTGACCTATGCAGTGAATGTAATGGTTCCCAAAAATTTGGAGGCACTAGAATGCCCATTGCAAGAGACATGGAGATCAGAGGGCCTCCTCAAAACAATGTTCCCATTATTAGGAAATGGGTCTCCCATAGTGGTGACCTATGCAGTGAATGCAAGGGTTGCCAAAAATTTGGAGGCACTTCAATGCCCCTTGGAAGTAACGTGGAGGTCAGAGGGCCTCCTCAAAACAACTTTCCCATTATTAGGAAGTCTGTCTCCCATAGTGCTGGCCTATGCAGTGAATGCAAGGGTTGCCAAAAATTTGAAGGCACTCCAATTCCCTTTGAAAGAGACATGGAGGTCAGAGGGCCTCCTTAAAACAATGTTCCCATTATTAAGAAGTGGGTCTCCCATAGTGTTGACCTATGCAGTGAATGCAAGGGTTGCCAAAAATTTGGAGGCACTTCAATGCCCCTTGGAAGAGACATGGAGGTCAGAGGGCCTCCTCAAAACAATGTTCCCTTTATTAGGAAGTGGGTCTCCCATAGTGTTGACCTATGCAGTGAATGCAAGGGTTGCCAAAAATTTGGAGCCACTCCAATGCCCCTAGGAAGAGACCTGGAGGTCAGAGGGCTTACTGAAAACAATGTTCCCATCATTAGGAAGTGGGTCTGCCATAGTGCTGGCCTATGCAGTTAATACAAGTGTTGCCAAAACTGTGGAGGCACTTCAATGCCCCTTGGAAGAGACATTGTGGTCAGAGGGCCTCCTCAAATCAATGTTTCCATTAGTAGGAAGTGGTTCTCCCGTAGTGTTCACCTATGCAGTGAATGCAATGGTTGCCAAAAATTTGGAGTCACTTAAGTGCCCCTTGGAAGAGACATGGAGATCAGAAGGCCTCCTTATAACAATGTTCCCATTATTAGGAAGTGGTTCTCCCATAGTGTTGACCTATGCAGTGAATGCAAGGGTTGCCAAAAATTTGGAGGCACTTCAATGCCCCTTGTAAGAGACGTGAAGGTCAGAGGGCCTACTGAAAACAAAGATCCCAACATTAGTAAGTGAGTCTCTCATATTGCTGGCCTATGCAGTGAATACAAGTGTTGCGAAAAATGTGGAGGCACTTCAATGCCCCTTGGAAGAGATATGGAGTTGAGAGGGCCTCCTCAAAACAATGTTCCCATTATTAGGAAGTAGGTCTCCCATAGTGTTGACCTATGCACTGAATGGAATGGTTGCCAAAAATTTGGAGGCGCTTCAATGACCCTTGGAAGAGACATGGAGGTCACAGGGCCTCCTCAAAGCAATGTTCCCATTATTAGGAAGTGGGTCTCGCATAGTGTTGGCCTATGCAGTGAATGCAAGGGTTGTCAAAAATTTGGAGGCACTTCAATGCCCAATCGAAAAGACATGGAGGTCAGAGGGCGTCCTCAGAACAATGTTCCCATTATTAGGAAGTAGGTCTCCCATAGTGCTGACCTATGCAGTGAATGCAATGGTTGCCAAAAATTTGGAGGCACTTCAATGACCTTTGGAAGAGACATGGAGGTCAGAGGGCCTCCTTAAAACAATCCTGCCATTATTAAGAAGTGGGTCTCCCATAGTGTTGACCTATGCAGTGAATGCAAGGGTTGCCAAAAATTTGGAGGCGCTTCAATGCTTCTTGTAAGAGACATGGAGGTCCGAGGGCCTCCTCAAAACAATGTTTGCATTATTAGTAAGTGTATCTCCCATAATGAAGGCCTATGCAGTGAATGCAAGGGTTGCCAAAAATTTGGAGGCACTAAAATGCCCCTTGGAAGAGACATGGTTGTCAGAGGGACTCCTCAAAACAATGATCCCATCAATAGGAAGTGGGTCTCCCATAGTGTTGAACTATGCAGTGAATGCAATGGTTGTCAAAAATTTGGAGTCATTTCAATGCCCATTGTAAGAGACCTGGAGGTCACAGGTCCTCCTCAAAACAATGTTCCCATTATTAGGAAGTGGGTCTCCCATAGTGTTGAACTATGCAGTGAATGCAATGGTTGCCCAAAATTTGGAGGCACTACAATGCCCCTTGGAAGAGACATGGAGGTCAGAGGGCCTCCTGTAAACAATGTTCCCATTATTAGGAAGTGGGTCTGCCAGAGCGTTGGACTATGCAGTGAATGCAAGTGGTGCCAAAAATTTGGAGGCACTACAATGCCCCTTGGAAGAGACATGGAGGTCAGAGGGCCTCCTCAAAACAATGTTCCCATTGTTAGGAAATGGGTCTCCCATTGTGTTGACCTATGCAGTGAATGCAAGGGTTGCCAAAATTTTGGAGGCACTTCAATGCCCCTTGGAAGAGACATGGAGGTCAGAGAACCTCCTCAAAACAATGTTCCCATTATTAGGAAGTGGGTCTCCCATAGTGTTGACCTATGCAGTGAATGCAATGGTTGTCAAATATGTGGAGACATTCCAATGCTCCTTGGAAGAGACTTGGAGGTCAGAGGGCCTATTGAAAACAATGTCCCATCATTAGGAAGTGGGTCTCCCATAGTGCTGGCCTATGCAGTGAATACAAGTGTTGCAAAAAATTTGGAGGCACTTCAATGCCCCTTGAAAGAGACATGGAGGTCAGAGGGCCTCCTTAGAACAATGTTCCCATTATTAGGATGTGGGTCTCCCATAATGTTGACCTATGCAGTGAATGCAATGGTTGCCAAAAATTTGGAGATACTGTAATGCCCCTTGGAAGAGACATGGATGTCAGAAGGCCTCCTCAAAACAATGTTCCCATTATTAGGAAGTGGGTCTCCCATAGTGTTGATCTATGCAGTGAATGCAATGGTTGCCAAAAATTTGGAGGCACTAGAATGCCCCTTGGACGAGACATGGAGGTCAGAGGGCCTCATCAAACAATGTTCCGATTATTAGGAAATCGGTCTCCCATAGTGTTGACCTATGCAGTGAATGCAAGGGTTGCCAAAAATTTGGAGGCACTTCAATGCCCATTGGAAGAGATGTGAAGGTCAGAGGGCCTCCTCTAAACAATGTTCCCATTATTAAGTAGTGGTTCTGCCATAGTGCCGGACTATGCAGTGAATGCAAGTGTTGCGAAAATTTGGAGGCACTTCAATGTCCCTAGGAAGAGACATGGACGCCAAAGGTCCTCCTCAAAACAACTTTCCCATTATTTGGAAGTGTGTCTCCCATAGTGCTGGCACATGCAGTGAATGCAAGGGTTGCCAAAAATTTGGAGCCACTTCAATACCCCTTGGAAGAGACATGGAGGTCAGAGGGCCTCCTCAAAACAATGTTCCCATTATTAGGAAATGGGTCTCCCATTGTGTTGACCTATGCAGTGAATGCAAGGGTTGCCAAAATTTTGGAGGCACTTCAATGCCCCTTGGAAGAGACATGGAGGTCAGAGAACCTCCTCAAAACAATGTTTCCATTATTAGGAAGTGTTTCTCCCATTGTGTTGACCTATGCAGTGAATGTAAGGGTTGTTAAAATTTTGAAGCCACTCCAATGCCCCTTGGAAGAGATGTGGAGGTCAGAGGACCTCCTCAAAACAATGTTCCCATTATTAAGAAGTGGTTCTGCCATAGTGCTGGACTATGCAGTGAATGCAAGTGTTGCCGAAAATTTGGAGGCACTTCAATGTCGCTTGGAAGAGACATGGAGGTCAGAGGGCCTCCTCAAAACAATGTTCCCATTATTAGGATGTGGTTCTCCCATAGTGTTGACCTATGCAGTGAATGCAATGGTTGCCAAAAATTTGGAGGCACTGTAATGCCCCTTGGAAGAGACATGGAGGTTAGAAGGCCTACTCAAAACAATGTTCCCATTATTAGCAAGTGGGTCTCCTATAGTGTTGATCTATGCAGTGAATGCAATGGTTGCCAAAAATTTGGAGGAACTTCAATGCCCCTTGGAAGACACATGGAGGTCAGACGGCCTCCTGTAAACAATGTTCCCATTATTGGGAAGTGGGTCTGCCATAGTGCTGGACTATGCATTGAATGCAAGTGTTGATGAAAATTTGGAGGCACTTCAATGCCCCTTGGAAGAGACATGGAGGTCAGAGAGCCTCCTCAAAACAATATTCCCATTTTTAGGAAATGGATCTCCCATAGTGCTGGCCTATGCAGTGAATGCAAGAGTTGTCAAAAATTTTAAGGCACTACAATGCCCTTTGGAAGAGACATGGAGGTGAGAGGGCCTCCTTAAAATAATGTTCCCATTATTAAGAAGTGGGTCTCCTATAGTGTTGACCTATGCAGTGAATGCAAATGTTGCCAAAAATTTGGAGGCACTACAATGCCCAATGAAAGAGACATGGAGGTCAGAGGGCCTCCTTAAAACAATGTTCCCATTATTAGTAAGTGGGTCTCCCATAGTGCTGGAATATGCAGTGAATGTAAGGGTTGCCAAAAATTTGAAGGCACTCCAATGCCCGTTGGAAGAGACATGGAGGTCAGATGTCCTCCTTAAAACAATGTTCCCACTATTAAGCAGTGGTTCTCCCATAGTCTTGACCTATGCAGTGAATGCAAGGGTTGCCAAAAATTTCGAGGCACTTCAATGTCCCTTGGAAGAGACATGGAGGTCAGAGGGCCTCCTCAAAACAATGTTCCCATTATTAGGAAGTGGGTCTCCCATAGTGCTGGCCAATGCAGTGAATGCAAGGGTTGCCAATAATTTAAAGGCACTCAAATGAGCTTTCGAAAAGACATGGAGGTCAGAGGGCCTCCTTAAAACAATGTTCCCATTTTTAAGAAGTGGGTCTCCTATAGTGTTGAACTATGCAGTGAATGCAAGGGTTGCCAAAAATTTGGAGGCACTTCAATGCCCAATGGAAGAGACATGGAGGTCAGAAGGCCTCCTCAAAACAATGTTCCCATTATTAGGAAGTGGGTCTCCCATATTGCTGACCTATGCCGTGAATGCAATGGTTGCCAAAAATTTGAAGGCACTTCCATGGCCTTTGTAAGAGACATGGAGGCTAGAGAGCCTTCTTAAAACAATGTTCCCATTATTAAGAAGTGGGTCTCCCATAGTGTTGACTTATGCTGTGAATGCAAGGGTGGCCAAAAATTGGGATGCACTTCAATGGCCCTTGGAAGAGACATGGAGGTCAGAGGGCCTCCTAAAAACAATGTTCCCATTATTAGGAAGTGGATCTCCCATAATGCTGGCCTATGCAGTGAACCCAAGGGTTGTTAAAAATTTGGAGGCACTACAACGCCCCTTGGAAGATACATGGAGGTCAGAGGGACTCCTCAAAACAATGATCCCATCATTAGGAAGTGGATCTCCCATAGTGTTGACCTATGCAGTGAATGCAATGGTTGCCAAAATTTTGAAGGCACTGCAAAGCCCTTTGGAAGAGACATGGAGGTCAGAGGACCTCCTTAAAACAATATTCTAATTATTAAGGAGTGGGTCTACGATAGTGTTGACCTATGCAGTGAATGTAAAGGTTGCCAAAAATTTGAAGGCACTTCAATGCCCCTTGGAAGAGACATGGAGGTCAGAGGACCTCCTCAAAACTATGTTCCCATTATTAAGAAGTGTGTCTCCCATAGTGTTGACCTATGCAATGAATGCAAGGGTTGCCAAAAAATTTGGAGGCACTGCAATGACCCTTGGAAGAGACATGGAGGTCACAGGGCCTCCTCAAAACAATGCTCCCATTATTAGGAAGTGGGTCTCCCAAAGTGTTGATCTATGCAGTGAATGCAATGTTTGCCAAAAATTTGGAGGCATTTCAATGCCCCTGGGAAGAGACATGGAGGACAGAAGGTCTCCTCAAAACAATGTTCCCATTATTAGGAAGTGGATCTCCCATAATGCAGACCTATGCAGTGAATGCAAGGGTTGCCAAAAATTTGGAGGCATTTCAATGTCCCTGGGAAGAGACATGGAGGACAGAAGGTCTCCTCAAAACAATGTTCCCATAATTAGGAAGTGGGTCTCCCATAGTGTTGACCAATGCAGTGAATGCAATGGTTGCCAAAAATTTGAAGGCACTTCAATGCTACTTACAAGAGACATGGAGGTTACAGGGCCTCCTCAAAACAATGCTCCCATTATTAGGAAGTGGGTCTCCCAAAGTGTTGATCTATGCAGTGAATGCAATGTTTGCCAAAAATTTGGTGGCACTTCAATGCCCTTTGGAAGTGATATTGAGGTCAGAGGGCCTCCTCAAAACAATGTTCCCATTATTAGGAAGTGGATCTCCCATAATGCTGGCCTATGCAGTGAACGCAAGGGTTGTCAAAAATTTGGAGGCACTACAACGCCCCTTGGAAGAGACATGGAGGTCAGAGGGACTCCTCAAAACAATGATCCCATCATTAAGAAGTGGATCTCCCATAGTGTTGTCCTATGCAGTGAATGCAATGGTTGCTAAAAATTTGGAGGCACTTCAATGCCCCTTGGAAGAGACATGGAGATCAGAGGGCCTCCTCAAAACAATGTTCCCATTATTAGAAAGTGTGTCTCCCATAGTGCTGGCCTATGCAGTGAATGCAAGGGTTGCCAAAATTTTGAAGGCACTCCAAAGCCCTTTGGAAGAGACATGGAGGTCAGAGGTACTCCTTAAAACAATGTTCCCATTATTAAGGAGTGGGTCTACGATAGTGTTGACCTATGCAGTGAATGCAAGGGTTGCCAAAAATTTGGAGGCACTTCAATGCCCCTTGGAAAAGACGTGGAAGTCAGAGGACCTCCTCAAAACAATGTTCCCATTATTAGGAAGTGGGTCTCCCATAGTGTTGACCGTAAGCAGTGAATGCAATGGTTGCCAAAATTCTGGAGACACTTCAAAGCCCCCTGTAAGAGACATGGAGGTCACAGGGCCTCCTAAAAACAATGTTCCCATTATTAGAAAGTGGTTGTCCCATAGTGTTGACCTATGCAGTGAATGCAATGGTTGCCAAAAATTTGGAGGCACTTCAATGCCCTTTGGAAGAGACATGGAGGTCAGAGGGCCTCCTCAAAACAATGTTCTCATTATTAGGAAATGGGTCTCCCATAGTTTTGACCTATGCAGTGAATGCAAGGGTTTCCAAAAATTTGGAGGCACTGCAATGCCCCTTGGAAGAGACGTGGAGGTCAGAGGGCCTCCTGTAAACAATTTTCCCATTATTAGGAAGTGGGTCTGTCATAGTGCTGGACTATGCAGTGAATGCAAGTGTTGTCAAAAATTTGGAGGCGCTTCAATGCCACTTGGAAGAGACATGTTGGTCAGAGGGCCTCCTCAAAACAATATTCCCATTATTAAGAAGTGTGTCTCCCAAAGTGTTGACCTATGCAATGAATGCAAGGGTTTCCAAAAATTTGGAGGCATTTCAATGCCCCTTGGAAGAGACATGTTGGTCAGAGGGCCTCCTCAAAACAATGATCCCATCACTAGGAAGTGGATCTCCCATAGTGTTGACCTATGCAGTGAATGCAATGGTTGCTAAAAATTTGGAGGCACTTCAATGCCCCTTGGAAGAGACATGGAGATCAGAGGGCCTCCTCAAAACAATGTTCCCATTATTAGGAAGTTTGTCTCCCATAGTGCTGGCCTATGCAGTGAATGCAAGGGTTGCCAAAATTTTGAAGGCACTCCAAAGCCCTTTGGAAGAGACATGGAGGTCAGAGGTACTCCTTAAAACAATGTTCCCATTATTAAGGAGTGGGTCTACGATAGTGTTGACCTATGCAGTGAATGCAAGGGTTGCCAAAAATTTGGAGGCACTTCAATGCCCCTTGGAAAAGACGTGGAAGTCAGAGGACCTCCTCAAAACAATGTTCCCATTATTAGGAAGTGGGTCTCCCATAGTGTTGACCGTAAGCAGTGAATGCAATGGTTGCCAAAATTCTGGAGACACTTCAAAGCCCCCTGTAAGAGACATGGAGGTCACAGGGCCTCCTAAAAACAATGTTCCCATTACTAGAAAGTGGTTGTCCCATAGTGTTGACCTATGCAGTGAATGCAATGGTTGCCAAAAATTTGGAGGCACTTCAATGCCCTTTGGAAGAGACATGGAGGTCAGAGGGCCTCCTCAAAACAATGTTCTCATTATTAGGAAATGGGTCTCCCATAGTTTTGACCTATGCAGTGAATGCAAGGGTTTCCAAAAATTTGGAGGCACTGCAATGCCCCTTGGAAGAGACGTGGAGGTCAGAGGGCCTCCTGTAAACAATTTTCCCTTTATTAGGAAGTGGGTCTGTCATAGTGCTGGACTATGCAGTGAATGCAAGTGTTGTCAAAAATTTGGAGGCGCTTCAATGCCACTTGGAAGAGACATGTTGGTCAGAGGGCCTCCTCAAAACAATATTCCCATTATTAAGAAGTGTGTCTCCCAAAGTGTTGACCTATGCAATGAATGCAAGGGTTTCCAAAAATTTGGAGGCATTTCAATGCCCCTTGGAAGAGACATGGAGGTTAGAGGGCCTCCTCAAATCAATGTTCCCATTATTAGGAAGTGGATCTCCCATAATGCTGACCTATGCAGTGAATGCAAGGGTTGCCAAAAATTTGGAGGCATTTCAATGCCCCTGGGAAGAGACATGGAGGACAGAAGGTCTCCTCAAAACAATGTTCCCATTATTAGGAAGTGGGTCTCCCATAGTGTTGACCTTTGCAGTGAATGCAATGGTTGCCAAAAATTTGAAGGCACTTCAATGCTACTTGTAAGAGACATGGAGGTCACAGAACCTCCTCAAAACAATGTTCCCATTATTAAGAAGTGGGTCTCCCAAAGTGTTGATCTATGCAGTGAATGCAAAGGTTGCCAAAAATTTGGAAGCACTTCAATGCCCTTTGAAAGTGACATTGAGGTCAGAGGGCCTCCTCAAAACAATGTTCCCATTATTAGGAAGTGAGTCTCCCATAATGCTGACCTATGCAGTGAATGCAAGTGTTGCTGAAAATTTGGAGGCACTTCAATGCCTAATGAAAGAGACATGGAAGTCAGAGTGCCTCCTCAAAACAATGCTCCCATTATTGGGAAGTCGGTCTCGCATAGTGTTGGCCTATGCAGTGAATGCAAGGGTGGGCAAAAATTTGAAGGCTCTCCAATGCCCTTTCAAAGAGACATGAAGGTCAGAGGGCCTCCTTAAATAATGTTTCCATCATTAAGAAGTGGGTCTCCCATAGTGTTGACCTATGCAGTGAATGCAAGGGTTGCCAAAAATTTGGAGGCACTTCAACGCCCCTTGTAAGAGACATGGAGGTCAGAGGGCCTCCTCAAAACAATGTTCCCATTATTCAAAAGTGGGTCTCCCATAGTGCTGACCTATGCCATGAATGCAATGGTTGCCAAAAATTTGGAGGCACTACAAGGCCCTTTGGAAGAGATATGGAGGTCAGAGTGCCTCCTTAAAACAATTTTTCCATTATTAAGAAGTGGGTCTACCATAGTGTTGAACTATGCAGTGAATGCAAGGGTTGCCAAAAATTTGGAGGAACTTCAATGCCCCTTGGAATTTACACGGAGGTCAGACAGCCTCCTCAAAACACTGTTCCCATTATTAGGAAGTGGATCTCCCATAATGCTGGCTTATGCAGTGAATACTAGGGTTGCCAAAAATTTGTAGGAACTACAAAGCCCCTTGGAAGAGACATGTAGGTCAGAGGGACTCCTCAAAACAATGATCCCATTATCAGGAAATGGGTCTCCCATAGTGTTGACCTATGCAGTGAATGCAATGGTTGCCAAAAATTTGGAGGCATTTCAATGCCCCTTGTAAGAGACATGGAGGTCAGAGGGCCTTCTCAAAACAATATTCCCATTATTAGGAAGTGGGCCTCCCATAGTGTTGAACTATGCAGTGAATGCAATGGTTGCCAAAACTTTGGAGGCTTTTCAATGCCCCTTGGAAAAGACATGGAGGTCAGAGGGCCTCCTGTAAAAAATGTTCCCATTATTAGGAAGTGGGTCTGCCATAGTGCTGGACTATGCAGTGAATGCAAGTGTTGCCAAAAATTTTGAGGCTCTTCAATTCCCCTTGGAAGAGACATGGAGGTCAGAGGACCTCCTCAAAACAATGTTCCCATTATTAGGAAATGTTTCTCCCATAGTGCTGGCCTATGCAGTGAATGCAAGGGTTGCCAAAAATTTTAAGGCACTCCAATGCCCTTTGGAAGAGACATGGAGGTGAGTGTGCCTCCTTAAAACAATGTTCCCATTATTAAGAAGTGGGTCTCCCATAGTGTTGACCTATGCAGTGAATGCAACGGTTGCCAAAAATTTGGATGCACTTCAATGCCCTTGGAAGAGACTTGGAGATCAGAGGACCTCCTCAAAACAATGTTCCCAATATTAGGAAGTGAGTCTCCCCTAATGCTGACCTATACAGTGAATGCAAGGGTTGCCAAACATTTGGAGGCACTTCAATGCCCAATAAAAGAAACATGGAGGTCAGAGGGCCTCCTCAAAACAATGTTCCCATTATTAGGATGTGGGTCTCCCATAGTGCTGGCCTATGCAGTGAATGCAAGTGTTGCCAAAAATTTGAAGGCACTCCAATGCCTTTTCAAAGAGACATGGAGGTCAGAGGGCCTCCTTAAAACAATGTTCCCATTATTAAGAAGTGGGTTTCCCATAGTATTGACATATGCAGTGAATGCAAGGGTCGCCAAAAATTTGGAGGCACTTCAATGCCCAATGGAAGACACATGGAGGAGAGGGTCTCCTCAAAGCAATGTTCCCATTATTAGGAAGTGGATATCCCATAATGCTGGCCTATGCAGTGAATGCAAGTGTTGCCAAAAATTTGGAGGCAGGCACTCCAATGCCCCATGGAAGAGACATGGATGTCACAATGACTCCTCAAAACAAAGATCCCATCATTAGTAAGTGGGTCTCCCATAGTGTTGACCTATGCAGTGAATGCAATGGTTGCCAAAAGTTAGGAGGCACTTTTATGCCCCTTCGAAGAGATGTGGAGGTCAGAGGGCCTCCTGTAAACAATGTTCCCATTATTAGGAAGTGGATCTGACATAGTGCTGGACTATGCAGTAAATGCAAGGGTTGCCAAAAATATGAAGGCTCTACAATGCCCCTTGTAAGAGACATGGAGGTCTCAGGGCCTCCTCAAAACAATGGTCCCGTTATTAGGAAGTGGGTCTCCCATAGTGTTGACCTATGCAGTGAATGCAAGGGTTGCCAAAAATTTGGGGGCACTTCAATTCCCCTTGGAAGAGACATGGAGGTCAGAGTGCCTCCTCAAAACAATGTTCCCATTATTAGGAAGTTTGTCTCCCATAATGCTGAACTATGCAGGGAATGCAAGGGTTGCCAAAAATTTGGAGGCACTTCAATGCCCAATGAAAGAGACATGGAGGTCAGAGGGCCTCCTCAAAGCAATGTTCCCATTATTAGGAAGTGAGTCTCCCATAGTGCTGACCTATGCAGTGAATGCAAGGGTTGCCAAATATTTGAAGGCACTCCAATGCCCTTTCGAAGAGACATGGAGGTCAGAGGGCCTCCTTAAAACAATGTTCCCATTTTTAAGAAGTGGGTTTCCCACAGTGTTGACCTTTGCAGTGAATGCAATGGTTGCCAAAAATTTGGAGGCACGTCATTGCCCCTTGTAAGAGACATGGAGGTCAGAGGGCCTCCTCAAAAGTATGAAACCACTATTAGGAAGTTGGTGTCCCATAGTGTTGTAATATGTAGTGAATGCAATGGTTGCCAAAAATTTGGAGGCACTTCAATGCCCCTTGGAAGAGACATGGAGGTCAGAGGGCCTCCTGTAAACAATGTTCCCATTATTAGGAAGTGGTTCTGCCATAGTGCTGGACTATGCAGTGAATGCAAGTGTTGCCGAAAATTTGGAGGCACTTCAATGCCCCATGGAAGAGACATGGAGGTCAGAGGGCCTCCTCAAAACAATGTTCCCATTATTAGGAAGTGGATCTCCCATAGTGCTGGCCTATGCAGTGAATGCAAGGGTTGCCAAAAATTTGAAGGCACTCCAATGCCCTTTGGAAGAGACATGGAGGTCAGAGGTCCTCCTTAAAACAATGTTCCCATTATTAAGAATTGGGTCTACCATAGTGTTGACCTATGCAGTGAATGCAAGGGTTGACAAAAATTTGGCGGCACTCCAATGCCCCTTGGAAGAGTCATGGAGCTCAGAGTGGCTCCTGTAAACAATGTTCCCATTATTAGGAAGTGGGTCTGCCATAGTGCTGGAGTATGCAGTGAATGCAAGGGTTGCCAAAAAATTGAAGGCACTCCAATGCCTTTTGGAAGAGACATGGAGGTTAGAGGGCCTCCTTAAAACAATGTTCCCATTATTAAGAAGTGGGTCTACCATAGTGTTGACCTATGCAGTGAATGCAATGGTTGCCAAAAATTTGAAGCCACTTCATTGCCCCTTGTCAGAGACATGGATGTTACAGGGCCTCCTCAAAACAATGTTCCCATTATTAGGAAGTGGGTCTCCCATAGTGTTGAACTATGCAGTGAATGGAGTTGTTGCCAAAAATTTGGAGTCACTTCAATGTCCCTTGGAAGAGACATGGAGGTCAGAGGGCCTCCTCAAAACAGTGATCCCACTATTAGGAAGTGGGTCTCCCATAGTGTTGACCTATGCAGTGAATGCAAGGGTTGCCAAAAATTTGGAGGCACTTCAATGCCCTTTGAAAGAGACATGGAGGTCAGAGGGCCTCCTCAAAACAATGTTCCCATTATTAGGAAGTGGGTCTCCCATAGTGCTGGACTATGCAATGAATGCAAGGGTTGCCAAAAATTTGAAGGCACTCCATTGCCCTTTGGAAGAGACATGGAGGTCAGAGGGCCTCCTTCAAACAATGTTCCCATTATTAAGAAGTGGGTCTACCATAGTGTTGACCTATGCAGTGAATGCAAGGGTTGCCAAAAATTTGGAGGCACTTCAATGCCCCGTGGAAGAGACATGGAGGTCAGAGGTCCTCCTAAAAATAATGTTCCTATTATTATGAAGTTGGTCTCCCATAGTGTTGACCTCTGCAGTGAATGCAATGGTTGCCAAAAATTTGGATGCACTTCAATGCCCCTTGAAAGAGACATGGAGGTCAGAGGGCCTCCTGTAAACAATGTTCCCATTATTAGGAAGTGGATCTGCCATAGTTCTGGACTATGCAGTGAATGCAAGTGTTGCCGAAAATTTGGAGGCACTTCAATGCCCCTTGGAAGAGATATGGAGGTCAGAGGTCCTCCTAAAAACAATGTTCCCATTATTATGAAGTTGGTCTCCCATAGTGTTGATCTCTGCAGTGAATGCAATGGTTGCCAAAAATTTGGATGCACTTCAATGCCCCTTCAAAGATACGTGGAGTTCAGAGGGCCTCCTGTAAACAATGTTCCCATTATTAGGAAGTGGATTTGCCATAGTGCTGGACTATGCAGTGAATGCAAGTGTTGTCGAAAATTTGGAGGGACTTCAATGCCCCTTGGAAGAGATATGCAGGTCAGAGGGCCTCCTAAAAACATTATTCCCATTATTAAGAAGTGGGTCTCCCATAGTGTTGACCTATGCAGTGAATGGAAGCATTGCCAAAAATTTGGAGGCACTACAATGCCCCTTGGAAGAGACATGGAGGTCAGAGGGCCTCCTCAAAACTATGTTCCCATTATTAGGAAGTGGATCGCCCATAATGCTGGCCTATGCAGTGAATGCAAGGGTTGCCAAAAATTTGGAGGCACTTCAATGCCTCTTGGAAGAGACATGGAGGTCAGAGGGCCTCCTCAAAACTATGTTCCCATTATTAAGAAGTTGGTCTCCCATAATGTTGACCTATGCAGTGAATGCAAGGGTTGCCCAAAATTTGGAGGCACTTTAATTTCCCTTGAAAGAGACATGAAGGTTAGAGGGCCACCTCAAAACAATGTTCCCATTATTAAGAAGTGGATCTGCCATAATGATGGCATATGCAGTGAATGCAACGGTTGCCAAAAAAGTGGAGGCACTTCAATGCCCCTTTGGAAGAGACATGGAGGTCAGAGGGCCTCCTCAAACAATGTTCCCATTGTTAAGAAGTGGGTCTTCCATAGTGTTGACCTATGCAGTGAATGCAATGGTTGCCAAAAATATGAAGGCTCTACAATGCCCCTTGTAAGAGACATGGAGGTCACAGGGCCTCCTCAAAACAATGTTCCCTTTATTAGGAAGTGGGGCTCCCATAGTGTTGATCTATGCAGTGAATGCAAGGGTTGCCAAAAATTTGGAGGCACTTCAATGACCCTTTGAAGAGACATGGAGGTCAGAGGGCCTCCTCAAAACAATGTTCCCATTATTAGGAAGTTTGTCTCCCATAATGCTGACCTATGCAGTGAATGCAAGGGTTGCCCAAAATATGGAGGCACTTCAATGCCCAATGAAAGAGACATGGAGGTCAGAGAGCCTCCTCAAAGCAATGTTCCCATTATTAGGAAGTGAGTCTCCCATAGTGCTGGCCTGTGCAGTGAATGCAAGGGTAGCCAAATATTTGAAGGCACTCCAATGCCCTTTCGAAGAGACATGGAGGTCAGAGGGCATCCTGTAAACAATGTTCCCATTATTAGGAAGTGGATCTGCCATAGTGCTGGACTATGCAGTGAATGCAAGTGTTGCCGAGAATTTGGAGGCACTTCAATGCCCCTTGGAAGAGATATGGAGGTCAGAGGTCCTCCTAAAAACAATGTTCCTATTATTATGAAGTTGGTCTCCCATAGTGTTGACCTCTGCAGTGAATGCAATGGTTGCCAAAAATTTGGATGCACTTCAAAGCCCCTTCGAAGAGACGTGGAGGTCAGAGGGCCTCCTGTAAACAATGTTCCCATTATTAGGAAGTGGATTTGCCATAGTGCTTGACTATGCAGTGAATGCAAGTGTTGCCGAAAATTTGGTGGGACTTCAATGCCCCTTGGAAGAGATATGGAGGTCAGAAGGCCTCCTAAAAACATTATTCCCATTATTAAGAAGTGGTCTCCCATAGTGTTGACCTATGCAGTGAATGGAAGCATTGCCAAAAATTTGGAGGTACTACAATGCCCCTTGGAAGAGACATGGAGGTCAGATGCCTCCTCAAACCAATGTTCCGTTATTAGGAAGTGGGTCTCCCATAGTGTTGACCTATGCAGTGAATGCAAGGGTTGCCAAAAATTTGGAGGCACTTCAATGCCCCTTGGAAGAGACATGGAGGTCAGAGGGCCTCCTCAAAACAATGTTCCCATTATTAGGAAGTTTGTCTCCCATAATGCTGACCTATGCATTGAATGCAAGGGTTGCCCAAAATATGGAGGCACTTCAATGCCCAATGAAAGAGACATGGAGGTCAGAGGGCCTCCTCAAAGCAATGTTCCCATTATAGGGAAGTGAGTCTCCCATAGTGCTGGCCTATGCAGTGAATGCAAGGGTTGTCAAATATTTGAAGGCACTCCAATGCCCTTTCAAAGAGACATGGAGGTCAGAGGGCCTCCTCAAAAGAATGATCCCATTATAAGGAAGTGGGTCTCCCATAATATTGACCTATGCAGTGAATGCAATGGTTGCCAAAAATTTAAAGGCACTCCAATGCCCCTTGGAAGAGACATGGAGGTCAGAGGGCCTCCTGTAAACAATGTTCCCATTATTAGGAAGTGGGTCTGCCATCGTGCTGGACTATGCAGTGAATGCAAGTGTTGCTGAAAATTTGGAGGCACTTCAATGCCACTTGGAAGAGAAATGGAGGTCAGAGGGCCTCCTCAAAACAATGTTCCCATTATTAGGAAGTGGGTCTCCCATAGTGCTGGCCTATGCAGTGAATGCAAGGGTTGCCAAAAATTTGAAGGCACTCCAATGCCAATTGGAAGAGACATGGAGGTCAGAGCGCCTCCTGTAAACAATGTTCCCATTATTAGAAAGTGGGTCTGCCATAGTGCTGGACTATGCAGTGAATGCAAGTGTTGCCGAAATTTTGGAGGAACTTCAATGCCCCTTGGAAGAGACATGAAGGTCAGAGGGCCTACTCAAACAATGTTCCCATTATTAGGAAATAGGTCTCCCATAGTGCTGTCCTATGCAGTGAATGCAAAGGTTGCCAAAAATTTGAAGTCACTCCAATGCCTTTTGGAAGAGACATGGAGGTCAGAGGGCCTCCTTAAAACAATGTTCCCATTATCAGGAAGTGGGTCTCCCACAGTGTTGACCTATGCAGTGAATGCAATGGTCGCCAAAAATTTGGAGGCACTTCAATTCCCCTTGTAAGAGACATGGAGGTCACAGGGCCTCCTCAAAACAATGTTCCCATTATTAAGAAGTGTGTCTCCCATAGTGTTGACCTATGCAGTGAAAGCAATGGTTGCCAAAAATTTGGAGGCACTTCAATGTCTCTTGGAAGAGACATGGAGGTCAGAGGGCCTCCTCAAAACAATGTTCCCATTATTAGGAAGTGGGTCTTCCATAGTGCTGGCCTATGCAGTGAATGCAAGGGTTGCCAAAAATTTGAAGGCACTCCAATGTCTTTTGGAAGAGACATGGAGGTTAGAGGGCCTCCTTAAAACAATGTTCCCATTATTAAGAAGTGGGTCTCCCATAGTGCTGGCCTATGCATTGGTTGCAAGGGTTGACAAAAATTTGGAGGCACTTCAGTGCCCTTGGAAGAGACATGGAGGTCAGAGGGCCTCCTCAAATCAATGCTCCCATTATCAGAAAGTTGGTCTCCCATAGTGTTGACCTAAGCAGTGAATGCAATGGTTGCCAAAAATTTGAAGGCACTTCAATTCCCCTTGTAAGAGACATGGAGGTCACAGGGCCTCCTCAAAACAATGTTCCCATTATTAGGAAGTAGGTCTCCCATAGTGTTGACCTATGCAGTGAATGCAATGGTTGCCAAAAATTTGGAGGCACTTCAATTCCCAATGAAAGAGACATGGAGGTCAGAGGGCCTCCTGAAATCAATGTTCCCATTATTAGGAAGTGGGTCTCCCATAGTGCTGGCCTATGCAGTGAATGCAATGGTTGCCAAAAATTTGAAGGCACTCCAATGCCCTTTGGAAGAGACATGGAGGTCAGAGGGCCTCCTTCAAACAATGTTCCCATTATTAAGAAGTGGGTCTACCATAGTGTTGACCTATGCAGTGAATGCAATTGTTGCCAAAAATTTGGAGGCACTTCAATGCCCCTTGGAAGAGACATGGAGTTCAGAGGTCCTCCTCAATACAATGTTCCCATTATTAGGAAGTTGGTCTCCCATAGTGTTGACCTATGCAGTGAATGCAATGGTTGAAAAAAATTTGGAGGCACTTCAATGCCTCTTGGAAGAGACATGGAGGTCAGAGGGCCTCCTCAAAACAATGTTCCCATTATTAGGAAATGGGTCTCCCATAGTGTTGACCTATGCAGTGAATGCACGGGTTGTCAAAAGTTAGGAGGAACTTCTATGCCCCTTGGAAGAGACGTGCAGGTCAAAGGGCCTCCTGTAAACAATGTTCCCATTATTAGGAAGTGGGTCTGCCATAGTGCTGGACTATGCAGTGAATGCAAGTGTTGCCGAAAATTTGGAGGCACTGCAATGCCCCTTGGACGAGACATGGAGGTCAAAGGGCCTCCTAAAAACAATATTCCTATTATTAAGAAGTTTGTCTCCCATACTGTTGACCTATGCAGTGAATGCAAGGGTTGCCAAAAATTTGGAGGCACTTAAATGCCCCTTGAAAGAGACATGGAGGTCAGAGGGCCTCCTCAAAACAATGTTACCATTATTAGGAAGTGGATCTCCCATAATGCTGGCCTATGCAGTGAATGCAAGGGTTTCCAAAAATTTGGAGGCACTTCAATGCCCCTTGGAAAAGACATGGAGGTCGGAGGGCCTCCTCAAAACTATGTACCCAATATTAACAAGTGGGTCTCCCATATTGTTGACCTATGCAGTGAATGCAAGGGTTGCCCAAAATTTGGAGGCACTATAATGCCCTTTGGAAGAGACATGGAGGTTAGAGGGCCTCCTCAAAACATTTTTCCCATTATTAGGAAGTGGATCTCCCATAATGCTGGGCTATGCAGTGAATGCAAGGGTTGCCAAAAATTTGGAGGCACTTCAATGCCCCTTGGAAGAGACATGGAGTTCCGAGGGCCTCCTGAAAGCAATGTTCCCATTATTAGGAATTGGGTCTCCCATAGCGTTGACCTATTCAGTGAATGCAATGGTTGCCAAAAATTTGAAGGCACTACAATGCCCCTTGTAAGAGACATGGAGGTCACAGGGCCTCCTTAAAACATTGTTCCCATTATTAGGAAGTGGGTCTCCCATAATGTTGACCTATGCAGTGAATGCAACGGTAGCCAAAAATTTGGAGCCGCTTCAATGCCCCTTGGAAGAGACATGGAGGTCAGAGGGCCTCCTCAAAACAATGTTCCCATTATTAGGAAGTGAGTCTCCCATAGTGTTGACCTATGCAGTGAATGCAATGGTTGCCAAAAATTTGAATGCCCTTCAATTCCCCTTGTAAGAGACATGGAGGTCACAGGTCCTCCTCAAACAATGTTCCCATTATTTGGAAGTGGGTCTCCCATAGTGTTGACCTATGCAGTGAATGCAATGCTTGCCAAAAATTTGGAGGCACTTCAATGTCCCTTGGAAGAGACATGGACGTCAGAGGGCCTCCTCAAAACAATGTTCCCATTATTAAGAAAGGGGTCTCCCATAGTGTTGACCTATGCAGTGAATGCAAGGGTTTCCAAAAATTTGGAGGCACTTTATTGCCCCTTTGAAGAGACGTGGAGGTCAGAGGGCCTCCTGTAAACAATGTTTCCACTATTAGGAAGTGTGTCTGCCATAGTGCTGGACTATGCAGTGAATGCAAGTGTTGACGAAAATTTGGAGTCACTTCAATGCCCCTTGGAAGAGACATGGAGGTCAGAGGGCCTCCTCAAAACAATGATCCCATTATAAAGAAGTGGGTCTCCCATAGTGTTGACCTATGCAGTGAATGCAAGGGTTGCCAAAAATTTGGAGGCACTTCAACGCCACTTGGAAGAGACATGTAGGTCAGAGGGCCTCCTGCAAACAATGTTCCCATTATTAGGAAGTAGGTCTGCCATAGTACTGGACTATGCAGTGAATGCAAGTGTTCCCGAAATTTTGGAGGCACTTCAATGCCCCTTGGAAGAGACATGGAGGTCAGAGGGCCTCCTCAAAACAATGTTCCCATTATTAGTAAGTAGTTCTCCCATAGTGCTGGCCTATGCAGTGAATGCAAGGGTTGTCAAAAGCTTGAAGGCACTCCAATGCCTTTTGAAAGAGACATGGAGGTTAGAGGGCCTCCTTAAAACAATGTTCCCATTATTAAGAAGTGGGCCTACCATAGTGTTGACCTATGCAGTGAACGCAAGGGTTGCCAAAAATTTGAAGGCACTTCAATGCTCTTGGAAGAGACATGGAGGTCAGAGGTCCTTCTCAAAACAATGCTCCCATTATCAGGAAGTGGGTCTCCCATAGTGTTGACCTATGCAGTGAATGCAATGGTTGCCAAAAATTTGGAGGCACTTCAATTCCCCTTGTAAGAGACATGGAGGTCAGAGGGCCTCCTCAAAACAATGTTCCCATTATTAGGAAGTGTGTCTCCCATAGTGTTGACCTATGCAGTGAATGCAATGGTTGCCAAAAATTTGGAGGCACTTCAATGCCCCTTGGAAGAGACATGGAGGTCAGAGGGCCTCCTCAAAACAATGTTCCCATTATTAGGAAAGGGGTCTCCCATAGTGTTGACCTATGCAGTGAATGCAAGGGTTGCCAAAAATTTGGAGGCACTTCATTGCCCCTTTGAAGAGACGTGGAGGTCAGAGGGCCTCCTGTAAACAATGTTTCCACTATTAGGAAGTGGTTCTGCCATAGTGCTGGACTATGCAGTGAATGCAAGTGTTGACGAAAATTTGGAGGCACTTCAATGCCCCTTGGAAGAGACATGAAGGTCAGAGGGCCTCCTCAAAACAATGTTCCTATTATAAAGAAATGGGTCTCCCATAGTGTTGACCTATGCAGTGAATGCAAGGGTTGCCAAAAATTTGGAGGCACTTCAACGCCCCTTGGAAGAGACATGGAGGTCAGAGGGCCTCCTGCAAACAATGTTCCCATTATTAGGAAGTAGGTCTGCTATAGTGCTGGACTATGCAGTGAATGCAAGTGTTGCCGAAATTTTGGAGGCACTTCAATGCCCCTTGGAAGAGACATGGAGGTCAGAGGGCCTCCTCAAAACAATGTTCCCATTATTAGTAAGTAGGTCTCCCATAGTGCTGGCCTATGCAGTGAATGCAAGGGTTGCCAAAAGTTTGAAGGCACTCCAATGCCTTTTGAAAGAGACATGGAGGTTAGAGGGCCTCCTTAAAACAATGTTCCCATTATTAAGAAGTGGGTCTACCATAGTGTTGACCTATGCAGTGAATGCAATGGTTGCCAAAAATTTGGAGGCACTTCAATTTCCCTTGTAAGAGACATGGAGGTCACAGGGCCTCCTCAAAACAATGTTCCCATTATTAGGAAGTGTGTCTCCCATAGTGTTGACCTATGCAGTGAATGCAATGGTTGCCAAAAATTTGGAGGCACTTCAATGCCCAATGAAAGAGACATCGAGGTCAGAGGGCCTCCTCAAAACAATGTTCCCATTATTAGGAAGTCGGTCACCCATAGTGCTGGCCTATGCAGTGAATACAAGGGTTGCCAAAAATTTGAAGGCACTCCAATGCCTTTTGGAAGAGACATGGAGGTTAGAGGGCCTCCTTAAAACAATGTTCCCATTATTAAGAAGTGGGTCTCCCATAGTGCTGGCCTATGCAGTGAATGCAAGGGTTGACAAAAATTTGGAGGCAATTCAATGCCCTTGGAAGAGACATGGAGGTCAGAGGGCCTCCTCAAAACAATGCTCCCATTATCAGGAAGTGGGTCTCCCATAGTGTTGACCTATGCAGTGAATGCAATGTTTGCCAAAAATTTGGAGGCACTTCAATTCCCCTTGTAAGAGACATGGAGATCACAGGGCCTCCTCAAAACAATTTTCCCATTATTAGGAAGTAGGTCTCCCATAGTGTTGACCTATGCAGTAAATGCAATGGTTGCCAAAAATTTGGAGGCACTTCAATGCCCCTTGGAAGAGACATGGAGGTCAGAGGGCTTCCTCAAAACAATGTTCCCATTATTAGGAAAGGGGTCTCCCATAGTGTTGACCTATGCAGTGAATGCAAGGGTTGCCAAAAATTTGGAGGCACTTCAATGCCCAATGAAAGAGACATGGAGGTCAGATGGCCTCCTCAAATCAATGTTCCCATTATTAGGAAGTGGGTCTCCCATAGTGCTGGCCTATGCAGTGAATGCAATTGTTGTCAAAAATTTGGAGGCACTTCAATGCCCCTTGGAAGAGACATGAAGTTCAGATGTCGTCCTCAAATCAATGTTCCCATTATTAGGAAGTGGGTCTCCCATAGTGCTGGCCTATGCAGTGAATGCAATTGTTGCCAAAAATTTGGAGGCACTTCAATGCCCCTTGAAAGAGACATGGAGGTCAGAGGGCCTCCTCAAAACAATGTTACCATTATTAGGAAGTGGATCTCCCATAATGCTGGCCTATGCAGTGAATGCAAGGGTTTCCAAAAATTTGGAGGCACTATAATGCCCTTTGGAAGAGACATGGAGGTTAGAGGGCCTCCTCAAAACATTGTTCCCATTATTAGGAAGTGGATCTCCCATAATGCTGGCCTATGCAGTGAATGCAAGGGTTGCCAAAAATTTGGAGGCACTGCAAAGCCCCTTGGAAGAGACATGGAGGTCAGAGGGCATCCTGAAAACAATGTTCCCAATATTAGGAATTGGGTCTCCCATAGTGTTGACCTATGCAGTGAATGCAATGGTTGCCAAAAATTTTAAGGCACTACAATGCCCCTTGTAAGAGACATGGAGGTCACAGGGCCTCCTCAAAACAATTTTCCCATGATTAGGAAGTGGGTCTCCCATAGTGTTGAACTATGCAGTGAATGCAATGGTTGCCCAAACTTTGGAGGCACTTCATTGCCCCTTGAAAGAGACATGGAGGTTCGAGGGCCTCCTCAAAACAATGATCCCATTATTAGGAAGTGGGTCTCTCATAATGTTGACCTATGCAGTGAATGGAAGGCTAGCCCAAAATTTGGAGGTACTTCAATGCCCCTTGGAAGAGACATGGAGGTCAGAGGGCCTCCTCAAAACAATGTTCCCATTATTAGGAAGTGAGTCTCCCATAGTGTTGACCTATGCAGTGAATGCAATGGTTGCCAAAAATTTGGAGGCACTTCAATTTCCCTTGTAAGAGACATGGAGGTCACAGGGCCTCCTCAAAACAATGTTCCCATTATTAGGAAGTGTGTCTCCCATAGTGTTGACCTATGCAGTGAATGCAATGGTTGCCAAAAATTTGGAGGCACTTCAATGCCCAATGAAAGAGACATCGAGGTCAGAGGGCCTCCTCAAAACAATGTTCCCATTATTAGGAAGTCGGTCACCCATAGTGCTGGCCTATGCAGTGAATACAAGGGTTGCCAAAAATTTGAAGGCACTCCAATGCCTTTTGGAAGAGACATGGAGGTTAGAGGGCCTCCTTAAAACAATGTTCCCATTATTAAGAAGTGGGTCTCCCATAGTGCTGGCCTATGCAGTGAATGCAAGGGTTGACAAAAATTTGGAGGCAATTCAATGCCCTTGGAAGAGACATGGAGGTCAGAGGGCCTCCTCAAAACAATGCTCCCATTATCAGGAAGTGGGTCTCCCATAGTGTTGACCTATGCAGTGAATGCAATGTTTGCCAAAAATTTGGAGGCACTTCAATTCCCCTTGTAAGAGACATGGAGATCACAGGGCCTCCTCAAAACAATTTTCCCATTATTAGGAAGTAGGTCTCCCATAGTGTTGACCTATGCAGTAAATGCAATGGTTGCCAAAAATTTGGAGGCACTTCAATGCCCCTTGGAAGAGACATGGAGGTCAGAGGGCTTCCTCAAAACAATGTTCCCATTATTAGGAAAGGGGTCTCCCATAGTGTTGACCTATGCAGTGAATGCAAGGGTTGCCAAAAATTTGGAGGCACTTCAATGCCCAATGAAAGAGACATGGAGGTCAGATGGCCTCCTCAAATCAATGTTCCCATTATTAGGAAGTGGGTCTCCCATAGTGCTGGCCTATGCAGTGAATGCAATTGTTGTCAAAAATTTGGAGGCACTTCAATGCCCCTTGGAAGAGACATGAAGTTCAGATGTCGTCCTCAAATCAATGTTCCCATTATTAGGAAGTGGGTCTCCCATAGTGCTGGCCTATGCAGTGAATGCAATTGTTGCCAAAAATTTGGAGGCACTTCAATGCCCCTTGAAAGAGACATGGAGGTCATAGGGCCTCCTCAAAACAATGTTACCATTATTAGGAAGTGGATCTCCCATAATGCTGGCCTATGCAGTGAATGCAAGGGTTTCCAAAAATTTGGAGGCACTATAATGCCCTTTGGAAGAGACATGGAGGTTAGAGGGCCTCCTCAAAACATTGTTCCCATTATTAGGAAGTGGATCTCCCATAATGCTGGCCTATGCAGTGAATGCAAGGGTTGCCAAAAATTTGGAGGCACTGCAAAGCCCCTTGGAAGAGACATGGAGGTCAGAGGGCATCCTGAAAACAATGTTCCCAATATTAGGAATTGGGTCTCCCATAGTGTTGACCTATGCAGTGAATGCAATGGTTGCCAAAAATTTTAAGGCACTACAATGCCCCTTGTAAGAGACATGGAGGTCACAGGGCCTCCTCAAAACAATTTTCCCATGATTAGGAAGTGGGTCTCCCATAGTGTTGAACTATGCAGTGAATGCAATGGTTGCCCAAACTTTGGAGGCACTTCATTGCCCCTTGGAAGAGACATGGAGGTTCGAGGGCCTCCTCAAAACAATGATCCCATTATTAGGAAGTGGGTCTCTCATAATGTTGACCTATGCAGTGAATGGAAGGCTAGCCCAAAATTTGGAGGTACTTCAATGCCCCTTGGAAGAGACATGGAGGTCAGAGGGCCTCCTCAAAACAATGTTCCCATTATTAGGAAGTGAGTCTCCCATAGTGTTGACCTATGCAGTGAATGCAATGGTTGCCAAAAATTTGAAGGTCCTTTAATTCCCCTTGTATGAGACATGGAGGTCACAGGGCCTCCTCAAAACAATGTTCCCATTATTAGGAAGTGGGTCTCCCATAGTGTTGACCTATGCAGTGAATGCAATGCTTGCCAAAAATTTGGAGGAACTTCAATGTCCCTTGGAAGAGACATGGAGGTCAGAGGGCCTCCTCAAAACAATGTTCCCATTATTAGGAAAGGGGTCTCCCATAGTGTTGACCTATGTAGTGAATGCAAGGGTTGCCAAAAATTTGGAGGCACTTCAATGCCCCTTTGAAGAGATGTGGAGGTCAGAGGGCCTCCTGTAAACAATGTTTCCATTATTAGGAAGTCGGTCTGCCATAGTGCTGGACTATGCAGTGAATGCAAGTGTTGCCGAAAATTTGGAGGCACTTCAATGCCCCTTTGCAGAGACGTGGAGGTCAGAGGGCCTCCTGTAAACAATGTTTCCATTATTACGAAGTGGGTCTGCCATAGTGCTGGACTATGCAGTGAATGCAAGTGTTGCCGAAAATTTGGAGGCACTTCAATGCCCCTTGGAAGAGACATGGAGGTCAGAGGGCCTCCTCAAAACAATGTTCCCATTATAAAGAAGTGGGTCTCCCATAGTGTTGACCTATGCAGTGAATGCAAGGGTTGCCAAAAATTTGGAGGCACTTCAACGCCCCTTGGAAGAGACATGGAGGTCACATGGTCTCCTCAAAACAATGTTCCCATTATTAGGAAGTTGGTCTCCCATAGTGTTGACCTATGCAGTGAATGCAATGGTTGTCAAAAATTTGTTTGCACTTCAATTGCCCTTGGAAGAGACATGGAGGTCAGAGGACCTCCTCAAAACAATGTTCCCATTATTAGGAAGTGGGTCTCCCATACTGCTTGCCTATGCAGTGAATGCAATGGTTGGCAAAAATTTGGAGGCACTCCAATGCCCCTTGGCAGAGACGCGGAGAAGGGCCTCATAAAAAAATGTTCCAATTAGATAGGAGCGGGCTTCCTAACATTTATCCCCGGGGAAGTATACATGAACAGAATGTATAAAAAATTTTTTTACGGGCATCATAAACACCCTTTAAAAAAATTATGTCGGTGTTGCATCACAGACCACGGTCACCCTGGTGATATGGTGGTGGAGAATGAGGAGAATGAGGAGGACAAAAGCAAATAGCCAAAATCAGGAAGCGTATACCCATGTGTGGGTGTGAAATGGTGCATGGGAATACACTTCCCAAGAAAAGACACTGTTTTTGAGTTTATGTTATGCTGTTATCATTCGTTGGTGTTGAGAAGTCTGGCCCAATCCAGCCCTTGTTCAGTTTTATGAGTCAGCCTGTCATAATTCCACCAGCGGCACTAAAAACCCGCTCTGATAAAACGCTGGCGGCGGGGCAGGCCAGGATCTCCAAGGCATTCCACATATTCAGCTTGGATACCCAATAATTATAAGGCACAGAGGAATAACGGAGAACGTTGGTACGGTCAGCAAGGTACTCCCTCAGCATCTTACCAAACTTTGCACTCCTTGTGAGAGTACCCCGAGCCTCAGGGCTTGTGCGATGGGAGGGTCTGAGAAAATTCTCCCAGAACTTTTACAGTGTTCCGTTGCCTCTGCTGCTTCGTATTTGAGTGTCCCTCGCCTGTACTCCTTGGTTGTCCAACGAAGTGTGCCCTCTGCCGCCAGCGTTTTCAGATGGGAAGTTTTTTAATAGTTCCGCAACAAGGCCCTTGTAGCATCGGCGTCTCTGCCCCGTTCTAGGCAGAGACGTCGTCCCTCTCACCTTCCCGCTCCTGGCGCGGCGTCCTCCAGCGCTGCTCTCCCCGCTGCTTCCGGCGCGCGCTCCTTCCCCGGCAGTGTGCTTAGGGCGCGCGCGCTTCCCCTCTCTTAAAGGGACCGCGCGCGCCGTCCTAAGGAGTCCCCGGCCAATTGCCGGAGGACCTCCCATATAAAAGGCACCTCCTCCAAAATGGAGGTGCCCGAGCAATGTTGTAGCACTGTTCACTGCTCTGCTTCAGCCCTCAGGTCCCGTTGCCAGTTACCTGCCAGATACCTGCCAGATTCCTGCCAGCTTGCTGTCTTATTCCTGCCTGATATTCTTCTACCTGCCTGCTAGCCTGAGGTCCGACGGTCTGCCCTCCAACTCCAGTCAGTCCGTCTATGGACCAGCTTGCCCGCTCACCTGGGAGCGCACACCTGTTACCTGCCTGCTAGCCTACCTGGAGGCTCCGCCGTCACGTGCTGTGACCACCTGCCATTCCAGAGACTCCTGCCCGCTCACCTGGGAGCGCACACCTGTTACCTGCCTGCTAGCCTACCTGGAGGCTCTGCCGTCACGTGCTGTGACCACCTGCCATTCCAGAGACTCTCGCTTGCTCACCTGGGAGCATACATCAACCATCTGCCTGCTAGCCTACCTGGAGGCTCCGCCGTCACGTGCTGTGACCACCTGCCATTCCAGAGACTCTCGCTTGCTCACCTGGGAGCATACATCAACCATCTGCCTGCTAGCCTACCTGGAGGCTCTGCCATCACAGGTCGTACCTACCCTTTACCCAGAGACTGCCCCGGTCACTTGCCGTGACCTCCTGCCCGTTCATCCAGAGACTGCCCCGGTCACTTGCCGTGACCTCCTGCCCGTTCTTCCAGAGACTGCCCCGGTCACTTGCCGTGATCTCCTGCCCATTCATCCAGAGACTGCCCCGGTCACTTGCCGTGACCTCCAGCCCGTTCACTCAGAGACTGTCCCGGTCACCTGCTGTGACTGCCTGCCCGTCTTCCCTGGTCGCCACCCGCTCCCTTACAAGGACCGCCCCCTTGTATAGTAGCTCAGAGGTTCCGCCTCCCAGACCCATTACAGTTTGCTCGGGCCATGGAACCCGGTGGCACCCAAGCTCCCTCGCTCTCGGACCTGTGTCATGAACTGTCCCGTCAGAGGTCCCAACAGGAGTCCATCCTGGGTCACCTGCGGAATGTCAATTCTCGCCTGGACACTCTGACTGCTCTGCCTGCAACCACCGCCAGTGCCATGACTCGCAGTCCGGCAGCTCCACTGCCCACTAATAACGTGGTATCCTACCCCGGACTCCGGCTTTCTGCACCTCCTCGTTTCGGAGGCGACTCCGCCCAGGCTCGGGGCTTCATAAATCAGTGCACCCTGCACTTTGAACTCCTGTCTCACCAGTTTAACTCCGACCAGGCCAAAATTGCCTTCATCATGTCCCATCTCACCGGAGAGGCCCTGGCCTGGCTAAATCCTCTATGGGAGAGAGGAGACCCCCTGGTGTCCGACTTGCCTGCCTTTCTCACGGCTTTCCGGAAAGTCTTCGACGAACCCGGACGGAAGACCTCATCCGCATCGTCTCTGCTACGCCTTCGTCAGGGAAGTCTCACCGTGGGCCAATATGCCATACGGTTCCGTACCCTTGCCTCGGAGCTGGCCTGGGATAATGACGCTCTGGTTTCCGTCTTCTGGGAGGGTCTGTCCGGCCGTATTAAAGATGAACTTGCCGGTCGGGACATTCCTACCACTCTCGATGACCTTATAACTCTTGCCACCCGGATTGACCTGCGGTTCCAGGAGCGTGCCAAAGAGGTCACCCGTGAGAGGAGGTTTTCACGTCTAGCTCCTACTTTTCAGAAACCCGACACTCCCTCCGTCTCTCCTGAGCCTATGCAGGTCGACCAGACCAAGATGGTCGGTTCTCGCCAAGAATCTCGCCGAGCCGAGGGAAGCTGTTTTTATTGTGGCAGTAAGAAGCACTTCATCCGTTCCTGCCCGGAAAAACCGGGAAACGCCAGTGTCTAGGACCACTCGGAGAGGTCGTCCTAGACAAAAGTAAGCCCTCTCCGTCTCTGACCTTACCGGTCTCTATTGCTTGGGGAGAAAACCGTCTCTTTGAACTCACCCATCTGGATTCTGGAGCTGCTGGAAACCTCATCTCCCAGTCTCTGGTAGAGAGATACCATATTCCCACCAAGTCCCTGGCTGAACCATTGTCAGTCGCCTCCGTGGATGGAAGACTTCTCTCGGAGACCATCCTGCTCGTCACCGAACCCATAACCCTGCAGGTGGGAATGCTGCACTCTGAGGAGATCTCATTCCATGTGCTGTCCGGACTTTCTCACTCCCTGTTGCTTGGTCTACCTCGGCTCCAGACACATGAACCCGTATTGAACTGGCGGTCCGGTGAAGTACTCCGATGGGGGCCCGACTGCCATAGGACCTGCCTGGTCCCGGTCCGTCCACTTCGCCCTCAGCCTACTCCAGCTAACTTACCTGGTCTCCCGGCTCCCTACTGGTCCTATGCGGACGTCTTCGGTAAGAAGGAAGCTGAGACGTTGCCACCCCATAGGCCATACGATTGCCCGATCGACCTGGTACCTGGCACTACTCCTCCCCGTGGGCATATCTACCCGTTGTCTGCAGCCGAGACCCGAGCCATGTCTGAGTACATTGAGGAGAATCTGGCCAGGGGATTTATCCGAAAATCTACTTCCCCGGCTGGAGCCGGATTCTTCTTTGTCAAAAAGAAAGACGGCTCGCTACGTCCCTGTATTGACTACAGAGGACTCAATCTCATCACGGTAAAAAACAAATATCCCCTGCCACTCATCTCCGAATTGTTTGACTGTCTCAAGGGCGCCAGGATCTTCTCCAAGCTGGATCTACGAGGAGCGTATAATCTGGTCCGTATCCGTCAAGGAGACGAGTGGAAGACGGCATTCAATACCCGGGACGGTCACTACGAGTACCTTGTGATGCCCTTCGGTCTCTGTAATGCTCCCGCGGTCTTTCAGGAACTAGTCAACGACATCTTCCGTGACCTCCTGTACTCCTGCGTAGTGGTATACCTGGACAATATCTTGGTCTTCTCTCCGGATCTCCCCACACACCGGAGGGATGTTCGTCAGGTCTTGCTTAGGCTCCGGCAGAACCACCTTTACGCCAAATACGAGAAGTGCCTCTTCGATCAGACCTCCCTTCCGTTCTTGGGCTATGTCATCTCCCAAACAGTTCTGCAAATGGATTCCGAGAAGCTCTCTTCCGTTCTAAAATGGCCTCGTCCTGAAGGTTTGAAGGCGATACAGCGATTCCTGGGCTTCGCAAATTATTATCGTCTTTTCATCCCACACTTCTCGTCTCGGACTGCTCCCATATCTGCACTTACCCGTAAGGGGGCTAACCCCAGGGCATGGTCGCCTGAAGCCGAGGAGGCCTTCCTTTCCCTAAAGAAAGCCTTCGCTTCTGCTCCCGTCCTGCACCGTCCGGACTGTAATAAACAATTCTACCTGGAGGTTGATGCCTCCTCCTCTGGAGCCGGAGCGGTGCTCACCCAGAAGTCTTCTACCGGGAGAATGGTAACATGCGGCTTCTTCTCCAAAATCTTCTCCTCGTCGGAGCGCAACTATTCCATTGGAGACCGGGAATTGCTAGCCATAAAATTGGCACTGGGAGAGTGGCGCTATCTGCTAGAGGGGGCTCTCTACCCGGTAATTATCTACACGGATCACAAAAACCTGGCATATCTCCAAAATGCCCAGAGACTCAATCCTCGCCAGGCCCGGTGGTCGTTGTTTTTTGCCCGCTTCGACTTCATTCTTCATTTCCGTCCGGCGGACAAGAACGTCAAAGCTGATGCCTTGTCCCGGTCCTTCCTGTCCTCCGATCAAGAGGAGGAACCTACGCACATCATCGACTCCTCCAAGGTGATGAATGTGGCCCCCTTGGATCTGACTCGTCTTCCACCCGGTAAGACGTTCGTAGCTGTGCCAGATCGGGAGAGGGTTCTTCGCTGGGGACATTCTTCTAAACTAGCTGGCCATGCTGGCCAAAAGAAGACCTTCCAACTTATTACCCGGCATTACTGGTGGCCTACCCTGCGTAAGGACGTGGTAGACTTCGTTGCGGCCTGTTCATCCTGTGCCCGTAACAAAGTTCCCCGACATCTACCTGCCGGCCATCTCCTGCCCCTTCCCGTACCTGCTGCTCCTTGGCAACACATCGCTATGGACTTTATCACCGACCTTCCAGTTTCTGCCGGTTGTACTGTCATTTGGGTTGTCGCGGACCGTTTTTCTAAGATGGCCCACTTCATTCCCCTGCCTGGTCTTCCGTCTGCACCCGAGCTGGCTAAGGACTTTATCCGCCACATCTTCCGTCTCCATGGTCTGCCCCTCCACATCGTGTCGGATCGTGGGGTTCAGTTCACCTCTCGCTTCTGGAGAGCCACATGTAAGCTGCTGGACATTACCCTGGATTTCTCCTCCGCTTACCACCCTCAGTCCAATGGTCAAGTGGAGCGGATCAATCAGATCTTGTCCAACTACCTCCGGCACTTCGTTGATGCTCACCACTCAGACTGGGTGGATCTCCTACCATGGGCCGAGTTCTCTTATAAAAACCATGAGAGCGAGTCCTCTTCCAAATCCCCGTTCTTTATAGTCGGTGGCCAACATCCCCGGATTCCACTTCCTGTCTCCGTTTCTGTGGACAACCCTGCTGCGGAGTCTCTTGTCAGCGAATTTTCTACTATTTGGGAGAGCACCAGGTCCGCTCTTCTTCTCTCCTCTGAGCGGATGAAGAGATATGCTGATAAGATACGTCTGGATCTGCCCCAATTCCGTCCGGGAGACAAGGTTTGGCTCTCATCCAAACATGTGCGGCTCAAAGTACCCTCCTACAAGTTGGGTCCTCGATTCATCGGCCCCTTCGAAGTCCTCAGGCAAATTAACCCTGTGGCCTACAAATTAAAACTCCCGGCCACCCTACGGATCCCCAACTCGTTCCACGTATCGCTCCTCAAACCCGTTGTCTTTAACTTTTTTTCCAAAAATCCAGGTGCCCCTCCTTCTCCGGTTTCCGCTGATGACATCTTTGAGGTAGAGAGTATTCTGGCCTCCAAGAGGGTAAGAGGAAAAACCTTTTTTCTGGTAGATTGGAAGGGGTTTGGTCCTGAGGAGAGAACTTGGGAACCCAGGGAGAACATCAACGCCCCGCTTCTCCTTGAGAAATTTCTTTCTGGCCAAAAAAAGAGGGGGCCTAAAGGGGGGGGGTACTGTAGCATCGGCGTCTCTGCTCCGTTCTAGGCAGAGACGCCGTCCCTCTCACCTCCCCGCTCCTGGCGCGGCGTCCTCCAGCGCTGCTCTCCCCGCTGCTTCCGGCGCGCGCTCCTTCCCCGGCAGTGTGCTTAGGGCGCGCGCGCGCTTCCCCTCTCTTAAAGGGACCGCGCGCGCCATCCTAAGGAGTCCCCGGCCAATTGCCGGAGGACCTCCCATATAAAAGGCACCTCCTCCAAAATGGAGGTGCCCGAGCAATGTTGTAGCACTGTTCACTGCTCTGCTTCAGCCCTCAGGTCCCGTTGCCAGTTACCTGCCAGATACCTGCCAGATTCCTGCCAGCTTGCTGTCTTATTCCTGCCTGATATTCTTCTACCTGCCTGCTAGCCTGAGGTCCGACGGTCTGCCCTCCAACTCCAGTCAGTCCGTCTATGGACCAGCTTGCCCGCTCACCTGGGAGCGCACACCTGTTACCTGCCTGCTAGCCTACCTGGAGGCTCCGCCGTCACGTGCTGTGACCACCTGCCATTCCAGAGACTCCTGCCCACTCACCTGGGAGCGCACACCTGTTACCTGCCTGCTAGCCTACCTGGAGGCTCTGCCGTCACGTGCTGTGACCACCTGCCATTCCAGAGACTCTCGCTTGCTCACCTGGGAGCATACATCAACCATCTGCCTGCTAGCCTACCTGGAGGCTCCGCCGTCACGTGCTGTGACCACCTGCCATTCCAGAGACTCTCGCTTGCTCACCTGGGAGCATACATCAACCATCTGCCTGCTAGCCTACCTGGAGGCTCTGCCATCACAGGTCGTACCTACCCTTTACCCAGAGACTGCCCCGGTCACTTGCCGTGACCTCCTGCCCGTTCATCCAGAGACTGCCCCGGTCACTTGCCGTGACCTCCTGCCCGTTCTTCCAGAGACTGCCCCGGTCACTTGCCGTGATCTCCTGCCCATTCATCCAGAGACTGCCCCGGTCACTTGCCGTGACCTCCAGCCCGTTCACTCAGAGACTGTCCCGGTCACCTGCTGTGACTGCCTGCCCGTCTTCCCTGGTCGCCACCCGCTCCCTTACAAGGACCGCCCCCTTGTATAGTAGCTCAGAGGTTCCGCCTCCCAGACCCGTTACAGCCCTTCTGGTACAGCCCCATTTTTGTAGACCTGTCCGCCTCAGGAATAAGAGATATAAAGTTCTCCTTGTAGTGTGAGTCTAGAAGTGTCACCAACCAGTAATGACTGTCACCCAAAATTTTGAGAACTCGAGGGTCACGGGAAAGGCAGCCTAACATAAACTCAGCCATGCGTGCCAGACTACTAACAGGCAAGACTTCCGTGTCCTCACCAAGATGATGACTGACCATACTCTCCTCCTCCTCTCTGTCATCTTGCCATCCACGCTGAACAGACGGTATAACAGCTGTGCAGGTGTTACCATCTATAACACATGAAACTAACTCCTGTTCTTCCTCCTCCTCTTCCTCATTGTCACTCAATCCACGTTGGGATGAGATAGGGCTGGGCTGTGTGTAATCACCCTGTATGGTTCCTTGCTCCATCTCATTGTGATCTGCCTGCAATGCGTCCTCTTTGATTGTGAGCAGAGGGCATTTCAGAAGACAGAGAAGTGGGATGGTGACTCTACTTATGGCGTCATCACCGCTCAACATCTTGGTGGACTCCTCAAAGTTTTGAAAGATGGTACATATGTCTGACATCCGTGTCCACTCCTGAGATCTTATGTGTGGAGTCTGAACTGAATACCGACGGCCTTGTTGATGCTGGTACTCAACAACTGCCCTCTTCTGCTCACAAATCCTTCCCAACATCTCCAGTGTAGAGTTCCAATGTGTGGGGACATCACACACCAGTCTGTGAGCCGGAAGCTGCAAACGCTGCTGAAACACGGCAAGGGCAGCGGAAGCTGTAGGTGACTTTCTAAAATGGGCACACAGGTGGCGTACTTTAACAAGCCGATCCGGCAGCTCCGGGTAGGATTTGAAAAACTGCTGAACCATGAGGTTAAGCACATGGGCCAGGCATGGTACGTGTATGAGCTCGCCTCACCTCAGAGCCGCCACCAGGTTCCGGCCATTGTCACACACGACCATGCCTGGCTGTAGATACAGCGGTGTGAGCCACAGATCTGCCTGCTCTTTCAGAGCTGTCCACAACTCTTCAGCATTGTGTGGTTTATCACCTAATCATATTAGTTTCAGCACAACCTGTTACCGCTTGGCCGAGGCAGTGCTGCAGTGCTTCCAGCTTGTGACAGATGTGGTCATTTCAGAGATGGAGGCTGAAGAGGAGGAGGAGGCTGAGGAGGATGAGGTGCAGGATCTGTAGACCATGGGGGCAACTCTGATTGACCTAGGGCCCACAATCCTTGGCGTCGAGAGGACGTGTTCGGTCCCAAGGTCAGACTAGGTCCTGGCTTCCACTATGTTAACCCAGTGTGCTGTCAGCGAGATGTACCGTCCCTGCCCACAAGCACTTGTCCACGTGTCCGTGGTTAGGTGGACTTTCCCAGTAACTGCGTTGTTGAGGGCACAGCTAATGTTTTGGGACACGTGCTTGTGTAATGCAGGGGCGGCACACCGGGAGAAATAGTGGCGGCTGAGGATCAAGGAACGGCTGCCGCCATCAGGTTGTGGAATGCTTCTGTCTCCATGAGCCTAAAAGGCAACATTTCGTGTGCAAGCAGTTGTGAAATGTAAGAATTTAGTACTGTAGCCTGTGGGGCATTGGCTGCATATTTGTGCTTGCCTTCCAAGTACTGGGGTATTGACAACTACACGCTGCGCTGGGACAAGGACATGGACGTGCTTCCTGATGCTGCTACTTGAGAGTGTTCAACGACAGGTGCAGGGCAGGAGGCATCATCGCATGCACCATGGACAGGGGATTGGCTTGCATGCACAACAGCGGAAGAAGCAATGGTGCCACCCACAGACACTGTTCCTGGACCCTTGGGTTTGGTCCACAAAGTCGGGTGCTTTGCTGCCATGTGCCTGATCATGCTGGTAGTGGTCAGGCTGGTAGTTTTGCCACCCCTGAAGATGCTGGCCTGGCAGGTGGTGCAAATGGCCTTTTTTGGTTATCAGAAGAGTCTTTAAAAACAACTAGACCCGGGAAGAGTCTGGTTGTACTGGCAACTTCCTTTGTGTTGGTATTACGGGGAACGGTTGCCTGCCTTCTGTCTGCGGCCACCACACTGCTTCTTCCTGCCTGTTGGGGTGCTCTGCCTCCCTCCCCCTGTGTGCTGCTGTCCTCGCTCTGCATGTCCTCCTGCCTGCTTGAGTCAGTCGCTATATTATCCATCACCTCGTCTTCCACTTCTGCACCCTGGTCCTCCTCCTGACTTTCTGGCAATTGTGTCTCATCATCGTCCACCTCTTGTGACACCTTCCCACCCTCGCCTTCGTGTGACCGTGGCTGCTCAAATATTTGGGCATCGCTAAATGCAATCTCCTCTTGCCCTGCTTCAAGTGGATCGGGCGAAAGGCCCGAAACTATAAATGGAAAAGGGAACAGCTCTTCAGAGTGTCCTAGTGTGGGATCAGTTTTCTCCGGGCACTCGGCATAGTGGGAGGAAGGAGGATCAGGGTGAGGAATATGCGGTCCAGACTCATGGCTACTGAGACTTGACCGTGTGGAAGACAGGGTAGTAGTGGCTAAGTGACTGGAAGTGTGGCGCCCTGCTACGCATTGGTGCCACAGAACCAAGAAGGGTGCATAGATGGACTTCTCCACAAGAGGCCCTCACACATTCACACACCTCCACCCTACCACCTCAGACCAGCAGAGGGAGCCAGTTAGGGATATATATATAGGGAGGGTGGAGGCAGGGAGCGCAGATTAGTTCCTGCTTAGAGACAGGGAGGAACACAGCTCAGAGTTGAGCAGAGAGCATGCTGACGCTCAGAGAGCTGCACGCTGGCTTCTGTGCTTAGGCGAGCCAAGGCATACAACACATGTGAAGGCCTAGTGAGGGCCTTGAGTTGGCCAAAGGCGAGAGGAGAAGGAAGAAGTAGTGAGGGGGCAGAGGAGCAAACCATGCTCACCACGATATATATACCGGACACCGAATCCGCGCCTACAGGGACCCTTTATACCCAGTAGGAACCACTGGAACCCCTGGAGGACTACAGGTCCCAGGTTCACCAAACGCTGACTACATACCAGGGCTAGGAGTCACGGAGGCCCCAGCGTCCAGGGAGAGTGATCTCCAAGAGAAGGCCCTACCACAAGGTCAGCAGTTGCAAAGAGAGACAGAAACCAAGCTAGGCCTAGCTTCAGGCAGGTGAGAAGCTTAACAAGTAAAGCAAAAGATCAGGAGACCCTATACCTGCTTAGTGGGAAGAGTCCAAAAGTGCGCCCTTCGCCTGGAGTACCCTGGACCGTGCCTGCAGCATCACCAGTAAAGGTACTGAAGCTTACCCCCGTGTGAGTGTCCGTCTTTCCTCCGGGACTGTCCTGCCGTATCTCCCCTGCACCACCATCCATTACACCCCACGCTGCCCTGGAGCTAGCTCTACCTGTGGAGAGCCACACCATCCCTGCTCCAGAGGACTGCTCCACAGTGGCGGCACCCCTTAGCCGCCTTCCACAGGTGGTGTCACAAACTTTCCTAATCCCTTATAAATATTCCCCCTTTTTACTGACCGCCCTGGGTCACGGACCGGGCCAGCCACCGTGATATCCCCCACCAGCATCCCTAAGAGGCTCGGCTGCCGAGTACCCCACGGCGTCACAAACAGGATTCCGTGCCCGTTGCCACCGGGTACTGTGCACCTTAAGAGACTGTGATACTCACTCTGGTTAAGTTTTCCCGCTATTCCCGAGATTTACTGCCATTGTCCGCCATCTTTCTGTCGCCGCGCTGGAAGACGAGGGGCGTAACCGTGGTAATCGGAGAGGCGTAACCGCTGGAAGCGCAAGAAGTTGAGGACATGCCCCGCCCCTGACGTCGAACCAGGAAGCGTCAGGTCCTGGAAGGAGCCAGAGGATGCTCTGACGTCAGACGCGAGCAACACAAGGTCCTGGAAGAAGACCGTTGCCTGCGGAGTTGCGGCCTACCTGGTAAAGAAAGTGAAGAAGGTAGTCTCCGGTTCACTAGTGGGACGCAACAATGGCCGACGACCAGCAGGGTGCCGGAGCACCGGTTAACGCTCCTGATGCCCAACCTGTGCCCGGCGCTTCACAGGCCGGAGCGGTCGCTCCGCCAGCAGGGGTCGTGACCCCGTTATTACCTATGGCCCTGCCGTATATCCCTGGAGCGAAGTGGCTCCACCAGTATAACAGCAAACCGGACACCCTGTCCGGATTCAAGAGAAGAATATGCATTGTGCTAGATATGTATTCTTCGACTGGCAAACAGAGTGCTGCTGTCGTGTTGGGACAATTGACTGGTGCCGCAGAGCGGGATGTTGAAACCTGGCCAGCCGCAGACCAGGAATCGGTAGCCATCATCTTTAAGAGACTGCAGACTGTGCTTGAAAACCGCACTGAGATGGATCTCCGGATGAGGTTCTACCACTGTGTCCAGAAAACTGAGGACAGTTACTTGGGCTATGCCTGATGCTTACAGGAAGCCCTGCGGTCCCTGAAACAGGTTAGTCCAGCCAGCATACAAGATGAAAATAAAATGCTGATGGAACAGTTCATCTGGGGGTTAAGGTTCCAGGAAGAGAGCAGAACTGTACGGTGGTGGGCCCTAGATCATCCAAATGCCACCTTTGACACCCTTAAGGACATGGCTATAAAGGGTCTGCAACCCCTGGAAACATCAGATACTGCTATCCAGCGTTACCAGGGTGGGGCCACCCCAGTGCCTGCAGCAGCCACTGCTCCTTCATTAACGGCTGAAACAAGGATGCAAACAGTGCCCCCTAGCGAGCTGGACAGCCTACGCTCTGAAGTGCGTCAGCTAAGTAAAACCCTGGCCACTGTCCTGAGCACCCTGCAGCTACAGGAGGAGCCCGAGCCGGAAGGAAGGATACTACTCGCCGACAGCCCTGAGGATGTCCCCTGGATGAGAAGAAGAGGGAGGACAACGCCACCCCGTAGGAGGACAACCCCACCCCGGAGAATTCATCTGCTACCGCTGCCAGAAGGCAGGCCACACAGTGCAGAACTGTCCTTTAAACGAGCAAACCCTGGGGTCGCGGGCCGACACCCAGGAGTAAATCAAGCAGGCCCATCAAACTGGTACCATCAGTTCGTGGGAGGAAGACCTTTCCTGTCCATTGTGCTGGACGGCATCGCAACACCTACCCTGCTGGACACTGGATCTCATGTAACCATCATGTCAGATGTTCTCTACAAAAGGTTCTGGTCCATAGACTAACTTCGCCCGCCAGCTCCAAACCTTTGCCTCCAATGGCCTCCCCCTTAACCTGGTCGGGGTTAAGGATGTGGCAGTAAAGGTGGGAAGAGTGGAACTGAAGGACCAGTGACTAATTGTAGTAGAGACTAATCCTGATGATACAGACTTGTGTATGGTACTTGGCACAAATATTGTTAGTAACTGTTTGGGAGAAGTGTTGTTTTTGCTCCAACAGATGGACGACACCGCCAAACTAGGGCAGAGGAGGATGCTCCAGAAAGAGATCCGAGCCCTTATGTACCAGCAACAGGTAAAGCTAGCAGGTGGTGAAATTGGTAATGCACGGGTGACAGACCCGATACCCAATGTGATCCCCCCGATGAGTGAGATGCTGATTTGGTGTAGAGCAGCAATAGGTCTCAAAGGACGGAGCTACCAGGCGGTAGTAGAGCCCCTTAGCTCGGAGCATAGACGTACACTCTTGACTGCCAGAGGTGTAGTGGATGTACGCAATGGGAGGGTGCCTGTACGCCTCCTAAACTATGGGGAGGATGAGGTTAGATTACCACGCTATGCCACTGTTGCCAAACTGTACACAGTAGATAACAACTCCATACACATGGCGGAGTACTTAACCTCACCAGACAAAGCGGAGGAAAATGACCCGGGAACCCAGGTGGAGGATTGGTGTCAACAGCTCCATGTTGGGACAGACACCACTCCAGCCCATCAGAAACAGGGTGTACACCGGGTGGTTCAGGAATACAAGCAGGTATTCAGTAAACACCCACTTGACTTTGGGAGGATTAAAGGGGTACAACACCATATACCCACAGGTGACCATCCACCCATCAAAGAACGTTACAGGCCTGTACCACCAGCACACTATCAGAAGGCGAAGGAGATGTTGCACGACATGAAGAAGGCAGGGGTAGTAAGGGATATCTGTAGTCCCTGGGCAGCTCCCCTGGTCCTAGTCAGGAAAAAGGATGGAAGCATGAGAATGTGTGTAAATTACAGACAGGTAAATCGCATAACACACAAAGATGCATACCCTTTGCCCCGTATAGAGGAATCCCTGGCTGCATTAAAGTCCGCAAATTACTTCTCTACCCTTGACCTCACTAGTGGGTACTGGCAAGTAGCTGTTGCTGAGGAGGATCGGGAGAAGACGGCCTTTACTACCCCAGTGGGACTCTGCGAGTTCAACAGTATGCCGTTCTGACTCTGCAATGCCCCCGGAACGTTCCAGAGATTGATGGAGTGCTGCCTGGGACACCGCAACTTCGAGACTGTACTGCTATACCTGGATGACGTGATAGTGTACTCCAAAACGTACGAGGACCATTTGAAGCACCTGTCAGAGGTATTTGAGTCGCTGTCCCAGTATGGGATGAAGCTGAAGCCCTCCAAGTGCCACCTGCTCAAGCGAAAGGTACAGTACATGGGGCACATCGTCAGTCCAGAAGGAGTAGCACCGGACCCGGAGAAGGTCACTGCCATCCAGAAATGGCCAGAGCCAAAGAGCCTCAAGGAGGTATGTCAGTTCCTGGGACTAGTTGGGTATTACCGGAGGTTTGTGAAGGACTATACCAAGAAAGCGGCGCCTTTGCAAGATCTCCTGGTAGGACAGTCCGGGAGAGGCAGAAACCCCCCGTTCCAGTGGGGTAAGGAGCAAGCTGAATCCTTTGAGGTGATGAAGGAGATCCTGACCGGCGAAGAGATCCTAGCCTACCCTGACTACAGCCAACTGTTCCTGCTGTACACTGATGCCAGCAACGAGTGATTAGGAGCTGTGTTAAGTCAGATGCAGAATGGCCGAGAGAAGGTTATCGCCTATGCAAGCAGGAAGCTCCGCCCGACTGAGAGGAACCCAGAGAACTATAGCAGCTTCAAGTTGGAGTTCCTGGCCCTGGTCTGAGCCATCACCAAGCGGTTCAAGCACTACCTAGCCTCCAGTAAGTTCACTGCATACACTGATAATAACCCCTTGATTCATCTGGAAACAGCCAAGTTAGGAGCCATGGAGCAACGATGGATGGCTCGGCTGTCAAACTACCAGTTCACCATTAAGTACCGGGCAGGCCACAAGAATGCCAATTCTGATGCCCTGTCCAGGATGCCTCACCAGTCAGACACTGAGGAAGAAGTGGATGACCTGGAGGAGATTGAGCTACCTGACTTCCACCGTAATAGAATGGTCCACCAGCAACGAGCCTCCAGGAGGCATCTCGGTAAAACGTTAAACCCTTTGCATCACCACAGCTGGAAGGAGACCCAGGACAGCAACCTAGTTGTCAGCCGTATCAAATAACTGATAATCCAGGAAGGTTCCTCCCTGGAGAAGGACGCATCTCCTCAAGCCAAGCAACTGTGGAATGAGAGAAGCCTGCTGTTCAACTATAGGGAGAAGCTGTGCCGAAGGTACGTCAACCCGAGGACCCATGAGATGGTATGGCAGATCGTAGTGCCTAGGGCGGACATCCAGATGGTGTTGGAGGCCTACCACAATCAAGCGGGGCACTTTGGATGGAAGAAGCTAGAAACCCTGCTGAAAGGTCGATTTTGTTGGGTTGGAATGCGCAGTTCCATAGAGACATGGTGCCGGGATTGTGGACCCTGTAGCCTCAGGAGAAAAGACTACAGCATCCAGAAGGCACCCCTGCAACCCATCAAGATAACTCGACCATTGGAGATCGTGGCCCTGGATCATGTTAAGCTGTCACCCAGCAGGTCAGGATATTCCTATGCCCTGACCATGGTGGATCACTACTCCCGGTTCCTGGTGGTCGCCCCTGTCAAGGATCTGACGGCAGAAACTGCGGCGAAGACATTTCAGGCATACTTCTGCAGGCCCCATGGATACCCGAAGCAGGTGCTGACAGATCAAGGCACTGCCTTCGAAGCTGAATTGTTCAAGGAGTTTTGTAATTTGTACGGGTGTAAGAAGATCCGGACTACACCGTACCACCCCCAAACCAATGGGTTATGTGAAAAGATTAATAATATCGTCATCGACCTTTTGAAGACCTTACCGCTAGAAGAAAGAAACCAGTGGCCATACAAGCTACCTGACCTAGTAGATCTGTACAACCACATACCTGTGAGTTCCACCCATTGTACTCCAGCATATCTCATGCGAGCAAGACCCGGAAAGTTGCCGATGGACCTGGAGCTTGGTGTAGTAGAACCCAAAGCAGATATGTCCACTGAAGACTGGGACACGACGCAACAGGAACACTAAAGGAGAGTACAAGCCTGTGTCGAAGACAGTCTGAATAAGGTAAGAGACAAACATGAAGCACAGTACAACAAGAGTGCACCAGCAGAACCCTTTACACCTGGAGAAGTTGTGCTAAAGAGAAAAAGAAGAAGCCACAAACTTGATGACCAGTGGGAGAGGGAACCCTACACTGTGTTAAATTCAAGATTTGATATCAGGAAGACCTGTTTAATTACCAAGGACGGAGGAAGAACGACTGCAATGGTATCTAGAGACCATCTGAAGTTGTGCCCAGGTTTGCTACAGCCCCAGGAAGAAGTGCCTCTCATCGTAGCGGAGGAGCCTAAAGAAGCAGTAATACATACTGAATTAGGATATTTCCCGGCAGAGTGGCCCCAACTAGGAGGAGCAGTGATAATACCTGTGATCCACTTCTACCAACAGCCAGAAGACCCTCCACAGCAAGTAGAACCTGTAGGTGCCCCAAAAGAGCCTGCTCAGGAAGAATCCCCGGAAGAAGGATCCCCGGTTGGAGCAGAGCAAGAAGGCCCAGCCAATGGTACACTTGCCAGTCCCTTAGAGAGGTTAAGTCAGTCTTGCAGTCCCTCCACACCTAGAACTGACAGAATGAGAGGTAGTACAGACACCAGTAGCACACACATCCCAGTACTACATAGGTCAACACGTAGCATGCAAGGTCAGACCCCTGTCAGATTCAGGAAGTAGGAAGAGAAACTCTGAAAGTATAAATAGTTGCCCCTTGGGGTATGTTATTCTTGTGTAATTTTCATGTATGTATTGAGGTATTTTTGCCTTACAATGGCCAATTTAGGTGACATAGACACATTTCTTGTTGCATTTAGTTACCCGTAAGGGTATATATAAAGGACTCAGTGGCTGAGGACTGTGTGCAGCCAAAAAACTGTCATGTACATAGTTGCACTCCCTGGAGTGCCCCTTAAGTAACCATGGAACAAAAACCCGTTTGGCGTGGCGGAAGACGTAGTCCAGCACCAGGATAACCTATGCCCTGTAGCCACGCGCATGGCCTACTTTGAGGATTTTCAGGCGGGTCCCTCATGTTCCTCTATCGGTGAAATGGACACCATTTACTTGAAAAACTCTGAACGTGTTTTATATATATTTACTGTATTATAATGTTACCTGTAACATTTAAGAAAAGTGCCTCCCATATTGGGAAGAATTGTTATTTGTTAACCAGTTTTTGAAAAAAAACTGCTTCAGTCCAGGAGTACTGAGTTTTACTAGGAGGGAATGTTGCACCCTGCTATGCATTGGTGCCACAGAACCAAGAAGGGTGCATGGATGGAGTTCTCCACAAGAGGCCCTCACACATTCACACACCTCCACCCTACCACCTCAGACCAGCAGAGCGAGCCCGTTAGGGATATATATAGGGAGGGTGGAGGCAGGGAGTGCCGATTAGTTCCTGCTTAGAGACAGGGAGGAACACAGCTCAGAGTTGAGCAGAGAGCATGCTGACGCTCAGAGAGCAGCACGCTGGCTTCTGTGCTTTGGCGAGCCAAGGCATACAGCACGTGTGAAGGCCTAGTGAGGGCCTTGAGTGGGCCGAAGGCGAGAGGAGAAGGAAGAAGTAGTGAGGGGGCAGAGGAGCAAACCAGGCTCACCCCGATATATATACCAGACACCGGGTCCACGCCTACAGGGACCCTTTATACCCAGTAGGAACCACCGGAACCCCTGGAGGACTACAGGTCCCAGGTTCACCAAATGCTGACTACATACCAGGGCTAGGAGTCACGGAGGCCCCAGTGTCCAGGGAGAGTGATCTCGAAGAGAAGGCCCTACCACAAGGTCAGCAGTTGCAAAGAGAGACAGAAACCAAGCTAGGCCTAGCTCCAGGCAGGTCAGAAGCTTAACAAGTAAAGCAAAGGATCAGGGGGCCCTATACCCGCTCAGTGGGGAGAGTCCAAAAGTGCGCCTTTTGCCTGGAGTACCCTGGACCGTGCCTGCAGCATCATCAGTAAAGGTACTGAAGTTTACCCCCGTGTGAGTGTCCGTCTTTCCTCCGGGACCGTCCTGCCGTAACTCCCCTGCACCACCATCCATTACACCCCACGCTGCCCTAGAGCTAGCTCTACCTGTGGAGAGCCACACCATCCCTGCTGCCGTAACACCAGCTCCAGAGGACTCCTCCTCAGCGGCGGCACCCCTTTGCCGCATTCCACAGGTGGCGTCACAATCTTTCCTAATCCCTTATAAATATTCCCCCTTTTTACTGACCGCCCTGGGTCACGGACCAGGCCAGCCACCGTGATATCCCCCACAGGCATCCATAAGAGGCTTGGCTGCTGAGTACCCCACGGCCCAGGGGGCGCGTCAGCTTCATTAACCGCTATCCAACCAACAACCTTTTGACATTGCTCTGGGTTGAATAGTGGTGTGCTGCGGTCCCTTAGGAATTGGGACAGGAAGGTCGGGCGAGAAGATGTGGGTGTTTGTTGTGGCACAATTCCGGCTTGCCCATGGCCTTGTCCTCGGCCTCTGCATACACCATCACGTCCAGTTCCTCATCCCTTGCCACATGCCTTGCCCATTTTAAATGGAGGACAGTATCTTCCAAGCTCACTACAAATGACTGAGTTTGGAGCGAACTTATAGGTGATCCGTGTGATAGAGAAAACACAGTTTTAAATACCTGGCCTGTAGGTAACTAGTTTGAACAGCAAACTGGTGTCAATTGCTTCATTGACACACTGAAAAAAATTTTTAATGGAGGCCAGATATGGCAGTATTTTCTGATAACGTATATGTGATCCTTGTGACGGAGAACACACAGTTTTAAATAGCTGGATTTCTAGCGCTGTAAAATGGAAAGGACCTGGCTGTACACTGTGTTCCAAATTATTATGCAAATAATATTTTCTCAGATTTTCCCAAATCACCTATATGAATTGCAGTCATTGTAATTTTCCAGTCAAATAACTATTAGAGTACAATTGAAAGGTTTTTGTACAAACTGCCTATGATAACAGTATATTTTTAAAAAAATAAAACACTCAAACTGCACTCAAAATGCATGTTCCAAATTATTATGCACAGCAGAGTTTTCAACCTTTTCATTTTAATAAAGAACAAAAAAATGGTCATTTTTGAAATTATAAGCATTAGCAGGTTATTACAAACTGAAATCAAACCGTTTTCAACACAAAACTTTATTCTAGGTTATGTTACATTTTCACATAGGACCCCTTGTTCGAAAGGAGCTTCTGAACTCTCTCGTCCATTGAATTTGTCAGGTTTTGGATGGTTTCTGCTTCAATTGTTTTGCATGAGGACAGAATACCCTCCCAGAGCTGTTGCTTAGATGTGAACTGCCTCCCGCCATCATTGACACTCCTTTTGATGATGCTCCAGAGGTTCTCAATGGGGTTGAGGTTAGGGGAGCATGGGGGCCACACCATAAGTTTGTCCCCTTTTATGCCCAGAGCAGCCAGAGATGCAGATGTGTTATGTGCAGCATGAGAGTGTCTATGATGATGGGAGGCAGTTCACATCTAAGCAGCAGCTCTGGGAGGGTATTCTGTCCTCATGCAAAACAATTTGTAATAACCTGCAAATGCTTATAATTTCAAAAATGACCATTTTTTGTTCTTTATTAAAATGAAAAGGTTGAAAACTGTGCTGTGCATAATAATTTGGAACATGCATTTTGAGTGCAGTTTGAGTTTTTTATTTTTTTAAACCTATACTGTTATCATATTCAGTTTGTACAAAAACCTTTCAATTGTACTCTAATAGTTATTTGACTGGAAAATTACAATGACTGTAACTCATATAGGTAATTTGGGAAAATCTGAGAAAATATTATTTGCATAATAATTTGGAACACAGTGTATTCTGCAGTGCCAACAAGCAAATGGAACAGAAAAACGGTGTTCTCTGGATTGCTTTTTAAGCAAATAATGAGGATTAAGATAAAAAAAATATTTTTTAGAGATAATGTTCGTGACGCCACCTGTGGTATGCGGCTATATGGAGCCGCCGCTGCGGTGCAGATCCCCTGGAGTTGATGGTGACGCAGCAGAGTTGGTTCAGCTCTCCACAGGGAGAGCTTAGCTCCAGGGCAGGATATAGGCATTTTATGAGGTAGATGTTGTTGGTGAGGTGTAATGCAGGGCTGGTGATGTGCAGCAATATTTCCAGGACACAGTGGAGTGCAGTCTTCAAGATTTACTCACAGTTGTTCACGACTCCAGGTTACCAGGTCAAGTGTGTAACCTCCCATGTCGTCCTGTGTTCACCAGGGAAGGGGTTCAGCAGCTCTCAAGTCTCTCAGAAGTAGTGTTGAGCCACCCCCGTAGTGTTCGAGTTCGGTTCGGTTCGTCGAACACCCGTGTGTTCGCCGAACTATTCGTCGAACTGTTCGTCGAACACCTTCGAACACCGTTAAAACCAATGGCAGGCAAACAAAAACACATAGAAACACATAGAAAACACCTTCAAAGGTGTCCAAAAGCTGACAAACTGCTCAGAAGACACAACTAACACATGGAAAAGTGACAAGTACATATAGTCATGCGAAAAGAAAAGAGGTGGAGGAGTAAAAGGAGGGGGAGACACAAATATAGGCATGTCATGCCCTTCTAAAATCCAAAAAGTGAGAAGCCGACACGTTCAGTCCGCTCCTGCCCGTGCCACCTCCGTGTCGCCGGGTTTGTGCCAGAGCCGCGGTGAACCCTGACGGCCAGCCCCCCTCTCCCAATACTGGTGCCTGTCCGCTGGTGGGTCGAGCGAGCCCCCCTGTGGTGGAGGCAGCTCTAAGCTTTTTAATTTAAATTGTCTCTCTAATTTGAATGAATACACTTTAAATCCATTTACAAGGATCTATTGGAGGGCAAGTCTCATGCCAGCAGTCGCGTAATTCCAGCTCCAGTAGCGTCCACTAAAGCTGCTGCAGTTAAAAAGCTTTTATAAGGATCGAGCTCGGCTGTCCACCGCAAGGCATCCTACTGCCAGTCCCAGCCCCTATGCCTTGGGGTGCCTCCTGATGCTCTTCACTGAGTATCCCGTGGTCCCGAAGCATTTCCTTTGAAAAAATTAAGTGTCCAAACTACAGGTGGCGTAGCTTGCTTAACAGCCGGGATAATCCGCTGACTAGCAGACACTGCTACTAGGCACAAAGTATTTCCTGGGCTAGATGCAGTTAAAAATTTGTAATTAGATACTCTCGTTGAATGCTGAGAAAGCATTCCATAGAGTCTCCTGGCACGCCATATATGATTCTCTTAAAAAGCTTGGGGTAGGGGTCTAGGGGACCCTTTTATAGCCAAAATCACGGCCCTGTATCACAATACGTCACCTAGGCTGAAGATAAATGGAACTGTAGCACCCTGAGGGCTCGGTTGCTACAGAGGTATTGCACCTCACCCAGAGGTGTGATATCTCACTCTCAGGTAAGGATGGAGTGTGGATCAGGACCCGACACCTGCATGCATTACACCACATTGCCGTGGGGCAGGGCAACCAATATGCCTCTGAGATGGGCACGACAGTCCCTGTCCCTGGCTGGAGTGGGGGGAGGGAACACTGAGGAAGGGGAACCCTGTAGTGCAGGAGCAGGGAAGAAGCAGTTCCTGGGTGCATTGAGAAGGGAGTATAAAAGGTGGGCACCATCTTAGTTCAGTGCAGAGAAGTCTGAGCAGAAGTGGCAGGGAGCAGGGGCTCTGCATGAGCTCTGCTCCGGAGGCGGGCCTAGTAATAGAGGCCCAGGCCTGGAAGAGGGAGAAGGAAGGAAGAGAAGCGGAGAAGGCTCCAGGAACGAGGAATGAAGGGATCCCAGGGGTGCGGACGGGCGAGTCGCCACCGCACGCCCGAATCCACCTGCGTGGAGGGGTCAGGCCAAAGGGGGAGACCGGTCCCCGAAACTAGTGGAGGCAGGAAACGACCCTCAGCTAGAAACCGGAGGCTCTGACATTTTATGTGGCGCAGCCCCTCGCTACACCCGCTAGGAAGGCACCACATAGGGTCAGGGAAACTGGCGCCAAGTTTACCAAGAGGAGGCCCGAGGCAGCCGGACAGAAGGGTTGGTAAGAAAGGCAAGACAAAGGACACACAAAGGGGGTCCTGTGAAGCGCTCCAAAGTTATCTGGGAGTTGTCTGAGCCCCTCACCTGGTGAGCACAGTACGACATGGGCAGCCGTTACCTGCAGACGTGGTCTGGATAATAAGAACTGTGAGTAAAGGCCCTGGACTGCATCACTGACTCCGTGTCGTTACTGCTGCTGCCCTGCACCATCACCCCCATCCTCCGCATACACTGCACTGAGGCTATACTCCTCCTGTGGGGAGTTATGCTACGCTCTGCTGCACCCACAACACCAGCCTCAGCGGTCTGCCCTGTAGCGGCGGTTCACTCTGACCGCAATCCACGTGTGGCGTAGTCGGACATTTAAACATCAAAACCACATAAATAGTTCCGCCACTGGTTTGACCACCCTGAGCCAGGGAACCGGGTCGCCGCCACGAAGACTACAACCACCATCATCCACCAAAAAGGGTCCGGCTCATTTTCCAAATTATTATGCAAAAAGTGTTTAGGAGTGATAAGGGAAGAATTTGTTTGTTTGTCAGTTAAACTCATTGATGGTGATGTGTGTCAGGGCTCTTTATATCACTGTAAGCAATTGCAGACACCTGTGCTAATTAGTTTGGCAGGTGTGTCCAATGAAAGACAAGACTACTTAAGAAGGCTGTCTCACATTATTAAGCAGCCTACATTTTCTGCCAAAATGGGAAAGAAAAAGGATGTGTCGGCTGCTGAGAAGCAACAAATTGTGGAGTGTTTAGGTCAAGGCATGACTACAATCAACATTGTGCGATGATCAGGATGAAGTGTCTTGGCAATCAAGAAGTATGTAGCTGGTTCACAGTACACACGTGTGCGTGCTGATAAGGGCAAATTGAGGACTCTTTCCTACAGGCAATTACGTCAGGTTAAAAGAGCAGCGGCAAAAAAGCCTTGTCATAGCAGCAGACAAGTTTTTGAAGCTGCTGGTGCCTCCAACGTCCCCCGAACAACAAGATGCAGGGTCCTTCAGAGGTTTGCAGCTGTGCATACGCCATCCTGTCGACCTCCTCTATCCACTTCACACAAGCAGAAACGGCTCCAGTGGGCTAAACATTACATGAAGACTGATTTCAAAACTGTTTTGTTCACGGATGAGTGCCGTGCAGATGGATGGAGTGGAGGATGGCTGGTTGATGGACACCCCACGCAAACACGGCTACAGCGCCAACAAGGAGGAGGTGGAGTAATGTTTTGGTCTGGAATCATGGGGAGAGAGATTGTCGGCCCCTTTAGGATCCCTGAAGGCGCTAAAGATGAACTCCATAATGTATGTGGATTTTCTCAAACAGCACTTCCTGCCATGGTTCAAGAAGAAGAACCGTGTATTTCACAGCAAGATCATTTTTTTGCATGATAATGCACCATCTCATGCTGCACATAAAACATCTGCATCTCTGGCTGATATGGGCATAAAAGGGGACAAACTTATGGTGTGACCCCCATGCTCCCCTGACCTCTACCCCATTCAGAAACTCTGGAGCATCATCAAAAGGAGTGTCTATGATGGCGGGAGGCAGTTCACATCTAAGCAACACCTCTGGGAGGGTATTCTGTTCTCATGCAAATCAATTGAAGCAGAAACCATCCAAAACCTGACAAATTCAATGGACGAGAGAGTTCAGAAGCTCCTTTCGAACAAGGGGTCCTATGTGAAAATGTAACATCACCTAGAATAAAGTTTTGAGTTGAAAACTGTTTGATTTCAGTTTCTAATAACCTGCTAATGCTTATAATTTCAAAAATTACCATTTTTTTGGTCTTTATTAAAATGAAAAGGTTGATCGAAAAGTTTGGGGGATCTAAGAGTGTGGCAACCCAGTAGTCATGATTACTTTGAATTCTGACAATATGAGGGTCATGTTGCAGGTAGTGCAGCAAGAAGGCACTTATGTGTCTTGCGCATCTCGGAGCCCCAAAATTATTTTCCGGGCTAGATGCAGCTAAAAATTATTATTAATTTTAAATCTGGTGGAGCTTAGTATAGATGGCCTAATAGGATCAGTGCTGCACACTGCTACAAAGCCCAAATTATTTTCCAGCCAAGATACAGATAAACATGATTAGTAATTTTAAATCTGGTGGAGCTTATTATAGATGGCCTAATAGAATCAGTGCTGCACTCTGCTACAAAGCCCAAATTATTTTCCAGCCAAGATACAGATAAACATGATTAGTAATTTGAAAGCTTAAAACGGTTGGTAGGGTGATTTTAACCAATCATCAAGCTTTTACTCTCCCCAGGATGACACAGGGGTAGAAAAGTCGTTTCGGATCCATGATTTGTTTATCTTTATGAACGTGAGTCTGTCTACATTATCAGTGGAGAGCCGCGTGCGCTTATCTGTCAGCACACCACCAGCAGCGCTGAACACACGTTCAGACAGAACGCTGGCTGCGGGGCATGACAAGATCTCCAAGGCGTAAGTGGCTAGCTCCGGCCATTTATCCAGATTGGAAGCCCAAAAAGAGCAAGGGTCCAGTGACACAGTCATGGCTTCAATGTTTACTTGGAGATACTCCTGTACCATCGTCTCTAGGCGTTGACTATGTGTCAGACTTCTTGTCTCCTGTGGCCTTGCAAAGGATGGGCTAAAAAAGTGGTGAAATGATTCCGCAAAATTGATGTTACCAGCAGATACTGTGGTTCTGTTACGGTTTGAGTGCTGAACACTTGACGGTCCCACGGTTGGCAAGTTGGAACTGTGAGATTCACTACGTGCACCACTGGTGTTTTGTGGAAAAGCACATGTAAGATTCTGCAACAGTCTCTGCTGATACTCCTGCATGCGTGCATCCCTTTCTATGGCAGGAATAATTTCGGCAAATTTACTTTTGTACCGGGGATCTAACAGTGTGGCAACCCAGTAGTCAGGATTATTTCTAATTCTCACAATTCGAGGGTCATGTTGCAGGTAGTGCAGCAAGAAGGCACTCATGTGTGTTGCGCATCCAGGAGCACCAAGTCCCTGTTGTGTTGGTGGCGAGGTAACAATCATGCTTCCTTCCTCTGTCCTCTCCCCCCAACCTCGCACAACAGAAATGTGATCAAGGTCTCCCTCATCTGATGAGTCTTCCATCAGTTCGTCCTCCACTTCTTCCTGGGCTCCTGCACCTTCCTCACTAGTTTGGCTGCTACCATGCGCCCTGGTAAAACCATCTCCCCCACCCTCACATGCCTGCCACCTTGGTGCTGCCAACCGTCTGGACCTTGCAGATGTTAGCCCTTCCGCATACAACTCCTCCTCCTCTACTTCCTCCACCTCCTCTTGTGCCACCACCTGACTCCGAATTCTGTTTAACATGTGCTCCAGCATGTAAATCACCGGAATAGTCATGCTGATAATGGCATCGTCAGCACTAAACATCTTCGTCGCCATTTCAAAACTGTGCAGAAGGGTGCATAGGTGCCTGATCTGAGACCACTCCTCCAGCGTGATTTGCCCCACCTCTGGATCTCGTTGGCCCAGGCTATACGTCAGAACGTATTGCACCAGGGCTTGTCGGTGCTGCCACAGTCGCTGCAACATGTGCAGAGTTGAATTCCACCGGGTAGGCACATCGCATTTTAGCCGGTGAAGTGGCAGGCCCAACGACTTTTGTAGAGATGTAAGTCGCTGAGCTGCGGGATGAGAACGGCGGAAGTGAGCACACAGCGACCGTGCCCTCTGCAGAAGGCCATCTAGTCTGGGATAGTGGGCTAAAAATTGCTGGACAACCAGGTTCAACACGTGAGCCATACAAGGCACGTGTGTGACATTGCCCCGGCGAAGGGCCGCACCCAGGTTTGCAGCATTGTCGCACACGGCCTTCCCTGGTTTCAGGTCCAGTGGAGACAACCATTCATGAAATTGGTTCTCCAGAGCTGACCACAACTCCTCAGCTGTGTGACTCACATTTCCCAGACATTTCAAAGTAAAAACCGCCTGATGACGTTGAGCCCTACTGCCAGCATAGTAAGGAGGTGTGCAGGATCGCTTCTGCGCAGTTAGAAAGCTTGTGGCATGACCAGACAGGCTTTGGGTGCAGGTGGAAGACCGAGAGGAGGTTGAGGAGGCAGAAGCAGTGGAGGAACTTTGACATAAAGAGGATTGACGCACAACTCGTGGGGACGGCAAGACTTGGACAGCAGCCCCTTGTCCTGCTGTCACCATAGTTACCCAGTGCCCAGTCAGCGACATGTAATGCCCCTGTCCATGCCTACTCGTCCAAGTGTCTGTGGTTTAATGCACCCTGTCACACACAGAGTTTCTCAAAGAAGCGGTGATGTTGTGTGCGACATGCTGGTGGAGCGTAGGCACACCTTTCTTTGAGAAGTAGTGCCGACTGGGCATCTGGTACTGGGGCACTGCGACGGACATAAGGTCTCGAAAATCCTCTGTGTCCACCAGGCGGAAAGGCAGCATTTCTGTAGCCAAGAGCTTGCAGATGGTGAAATTCAACCTCTTAGCTTTCTCATGGCTAGGAGGAAATGGTCTTTTACTTGTCCACATCTGAGGGACCGAGGGCTGGCTATTGTGCTTAGACGGGGTTGATAAGGGTGTCCCCGGCAAACTGCCGGTCTGTGAGGAAGATGCAGGCGGACATGTTAGGTTGCCTTGATCCAAAGGTGGTGCTATCGATGTCGGACAGCGCTCAACACCAGCTGGTGTTACCACCTCCAAAGAAAATGATGACCTGCCAATCACGCTGGTTGTTGCGGGTAAAGAGGTGGCAGGTCTGCGCCCCAAAACAGGTGTGACTGCTGTCCCCCCAGTCACAGAGGATGAAGAGGCCGCGGATGCACAAGATATGGCAGACGGTGGTTGGCCCGACCGGCTAGGCCGCATTGTAGGGCACTGAGCTTCCCACTGCAACTTATGCTTCATGTCCATGTGCCGGTTCATGCATGAAGTACTCAAACTATGTATTTTTTGGCCTCTACTTAGCTTTTGTTGACAAATGTTACAGATAACACGAGTTGGGTCATCTTTATCGATCTGAAAAAATTCCCAGGCTATGCAAGGCTTAGCACCCATGCGACCTGAAGAGCCACCACGACTTGTGGTGAGAGGCAGAGTTGTGTTTGAGGATGCAGTTGTTGACGTGCTTCCAGTACTACGTCTCTGTCCAGGAAGGCGCAACCTGACCTCGTCGTCACTAGCATCTTCCTCCACCTCCTCTGCTGACCTCATCTCTTGGCTGACTGTGGGATGACAGTAAGTGGGATCTCCAACCTCATCATCATCACCCTGTGCGTTATCACACCCGTCGTCCTCAGAGCCAACCTGTTCCTGCCCTGACAAAAAACTAAAGTTGTCGCTCCAATCAGGTATTTGAGTCTCATCATCGTCTTCCTCATTGTCTCCACCAACAGGAGTTACAGTTTGGGAATGAGGGTCTACATTATGGTCAGAACCTTCTGCGTCTGGTCCTGGATCCGACTCATAAAGATTCTGGGCATCAGTGCAGATCATTTCCTCATCTGGATTCACAGAAGCGCTGGAGTCGACCTCTGATTCCCAGGCTATAGTATGAGTAAACAGCTCTGCAGACTCAACCATCTGTTCTACCTCATACTCAGACGGGCAGCTGGAGATTTGGGAGCTGTGAGGAAGCAAGTGCGATTGGGGTGACACCTTTGAGGACTGGAGTATTTGTGATGTTGAAGTTGATGTGGAGGAGAGCCCACTTAAAGGAGCACTTGATATCCGTTGAAGCACCTGCTGTTTTTGTGCCTCATCTGGAATTTGTAGCGATTGGCGTGGCCGTAAGAAAGGGATCTTATCACATTGTCCACTAAAAGAAGTAGACATTTTAGTTTGGCTGGAAGATGGTCTTTCTTCTGCAGATGTTACTGTTGCTTTAACACCTACCCCACGGACACAACCTTTTTTCCCCTTCCCAACACGCCTATTCCCCTTTCCACCAGCAGCAGGTCTTTTTCCACTCATTTTGGTGGTTAACTAATTCACAACTCTGGAGTTGTTTGCACAAAAAAACAATGGATGGGAACCGAGCAGAGCTGAGTGGCCAAACTGTGGTATTAAGCCAAAACTATTGGCTGGGTTAGATGGAGAAAAAAATTATATTCGATTTGCAACCTGATGGAGGTCAGTATAGATGGACTAATAGAACAAGTCCCACACACAGCTAGAAGCCCAAATATTTTTTCAGAGGTAGATGCAGAAAAAAATATATTCAGTTTGCAACCTGATGGAGGTCAGTATAGATGGACTAATAGAGAAAGTCCCACACACTGCTAGAAGGCCAAATATTTTTTCAGAGCTAGATGCAGACAAAATATTATTTTGAATTTGCAACCTGATGGAGGTCAGTATAGGTGGACTAATAGAACAAGTCCCACACACTGCTAGAAGGCCAAATATTTTTTCAGAGCTAGATGCAGAAAAAAATTATATTCAGTTTGCAACCTGATGGAGGTCAGTATAGATGGACTAATAGAACAAGTCCCACACACAGCTAGAAGCCCAAATATTTTTTCAGAGGTAGATGCAGAAAAAAATTATATTCAGTTTGCAACCTGATGGAGGTCTCTATAGATGGATTAATAGAACAAGTCCCACACACAGCTAGAAGCCCAATATTTTTTCAGAGGTAGATGCAGAAAAAAAATTATTTTTAATTTGCAACCTGATGGAGGTCAGTATAGATGGACTAATAGAGAAAGTCCCACACACTGCTAGAAGGCCAAATATTTTTTCAGAGCTAGATGCAGAAAAAATTATATTCAGTTTGCAACCTGATGGAGGTCAGTATTGATGGACTAATAGAACAAGTTCCACACACAGCTAGAAGCCCAAATATTTTTTCAGAGGTAGATGCAGAAAAAAATTATATTCAGTTTGCAACCTGATGGAGGTCTGTATAGATGGATTAATAGAACAAGTCCCACACACAGCTAGAAGCCCAATGTTTTTTCAGAGGTAAATGCAGAAAAAAAATTATTTTTAATTTGCAACCTGATGGAGGTCAGTATAGATGGACTAATAGAGAAAGTCCCACACACTGCTAGAAGGCCAAATATTTTTTCAGAGCTAGATGCAGATAAAAATTATTTTTAATTTGCAACCTGATGGAGGTCAGTATAGATGGACTTGTAGAGAAAGTCCCACACACTGCTAGAAGGCCAACTATTTTTTCAGAGCTAGATGCAGAAAAAAATTATATTCAGTTTGCAACCTGATGGAGGTCTGTATAGATGGATTAATAGAACAAGTCCCACACACAGCTAGAAGCCCAATATTTTTTCAGAGGTAGATGCAGAAAAAAAATATATTCAGTTTGCAACCTGATGGAGGTCTGTATAGATGGATTAATAGAACAAGTCCCACACACAGCTAGAAGCCCAATATTTTTTCAGAGGTAGATGCAGAAAAAAAATATATTCAGTTTGCAACCTGATGGAGGTCAGTATAGATGGACTAATAGAGAAAGTCCCACACACTGCTAGAAGGCCAAATATTTTTTCAGAGCTAGATGCAGAAAAAAATTATATTCAGTTTGCAACCTGATGGAGGTCAGTATAGATGGACTAATAGAACAAGTCCCACACACAGCTAGAAGCCCAAATATTTTTTTAGAGGTAGATGCAGATAAAAATTATTTTTAATTTGCAACCTGATGGAGGTCAGTATAGATGGACTAATAGAGAAAGTCCCACACACTGCTAGAAGGCCAAATATTTTTTCAGAGCTAGATGCAGAAAAAAATTATATTCAGTTTGCAACCTGATGGAGGTCAGTATAGATGGACTAATAGAACAAGTCCCACACACTGCTAGAAGCCCAAATATTTTTTCAGAGCTAGATGCAGAAAAAAATTATATTCAATTTGCAACCTGATGGAGGTCAGTATAGATGGACTAATAGAATGATGCTATGCCCAAAAGATTTTACTTCACTAGGTGCAGTAAAAAAATTGGTATTCTATACACAGGTGGTATATCTTGCAACACAGATAGGCTACTCCACTGACTAACACACTCTGCATTAGGCCAAAAAGGATTAGCTTTGCTAGATTCAGCCAAATGCTGTGAAAAAAACTTGCACAGCACTGGCACAGACCTGCCTGGCAAAAACTGATAGGAACTGATGTAACCTAGTCCTGAAAAGGACTGCAATTACAATTAGTCTTTACTCCCACAATCTATCTATTTAAGAGCACAGACCTGCCTGATAAAAGTCGTAGGAAATGCTGTAACCTAGTCCTTAAAAGGACTGCAATCACAACTATTCCCTACTTCCAAGCTATCTGTAGATTTGTGCGAAAATTGGCTTGAAATTAACAAGGTATAGCGCACACAGCAACAGCGGTGCCGTCTAACACGCAGCTGCAGCAGTGAGAAAATGGTGGCGACGGGGAAAATGGCTTGGTCTTATAGGGCAAGGACATGTGACATACACTGCCAATGACACATGCCCTTGCTTGTGTGAAAAACAGCAGTTCGCTCCGTGTGTGCGCTGCTGATAGGCTGGCAGACTGCACCTCCCCACTGCAAAAGCGGGAAAGAGAAAAAAAAATGGAGATCTTCATTATTCCTGCAGAGATCCATCCCCTGCCCCTCCCCCCACCCCGCTGTACACTCAAACTGCGCATTAACATTAATTTTCATCATTAGTGAGAAAAAATCCAGTTATGATTTTGGTGCACGAACAGTTATCGAACATAACCTCGAACAGCCGAATTTTTCTCAAATCGTTCGTGTTCGCCGAACGGCTCGAACACCGCCCAAAACAGCTCGAATTTGAGATTGGCGAACAGTTCGAGTAGAACAACGCTCATCTCTACTCAGAAGTACTTAAACAGGACCCCGTTCTATGTTCCTTTCCCAGTTGTCTTCCCTGTGCTGGCTCTCGCTCTCCTGCCCTGCACCTCACAATCAGTGTCCCAAGCCAGTAGCCTCGGGTCTTGTCGGGCGAGTTGCAGTCCCCTGGACCCTATGCGGCCACCTTTTCGGCGATATAATTGTGGCTGTTGGCTGCAGCACCCTGCGAATGCAGCAGCCTCCGGTTGTCTATCTGAGCCTGGTTGTTCTCCACTAGTTAGGGGCCGGTCCCCACTGAGGCCTGATCCCTCAATATCCGTGTAATTACGGGCACGCGGATGGAATCCTGCACTCACCATACTCCTGAGATCCCCTCTGTCTCTGGAGCCTTTCCTCTGCTCCCGTCATCTCTCACTCTCTCTCCTGGGCCTCTCAGATTGGGCCCTGCTCCTTTCTCCACTCCTCCTGAGCAGAGCTCCTCCTGAGCTCTTGCTCTGAACTCTCACTCTGACTGAACTGACCTCCTTCTAGATGGTTCACTTTTCGCTTATACTCCTACTGACGGTGCTCCCCTGGTTCAATTCTTCCACCCACACCTACTACATGGTTCTCCCTCTCTTAGTCCCCCCCCTTCCATCCAGGGACAGGGCTCAGCAGTGGATTAGTGCATCTTGCCCCTCCTGTTGGTCTGGAATGGTGTAGTGTTGGATGTAGGTGGGTGGGTCACGGATAGTACTCCCTCCTGAGTGAGATGCAGTACCTCCGTGGCGACTGAACCGCAGGGGCACCACATACCCCCTCCCTCGTTAAACACAGAACATCCCCGGGCTGTAACAGAGTAAAAACACAGGTGTTATAGACATACAAATTTTTTAGAATGCATTCACATAGAAGAATAATCATAACTTTTTCTTCCCTTTATGGGAGGCACTTTCCTTGAATGTTACATGTTTCTATCTTTATATATAAAACATTATAAAACCACATTTAATAACATTCTTCTTCACACTTATAAAACATTTTTCCATATAAAACACATTTTCAGCAAACAACAGTGAGATCTATAACCGGGTGTCCATCTCACTGGAGAAGGTGCAAAGTGGGGGGACCTGTCCACAACAAACCCCCAACGTAGGCCTTGGGCGTGGCTGCAGGGCATAACTGATCCCCTTGTTGGACCACGTCTTCGGCCATGCCAAATGGGTGTTTGTTCGGTGGTCTTTATAAAACCCACAAGAAGCACCTTAAGAAGTGCTAACTATTTACAAATTAAGTTTTTGGCTGCTCAACGTCCACAACCTATAAGTCTTTTGTACCTTTACCGGGTACACTAAATAAACAAACTTTTCAAACTCAGATTATATGATTATTAATACCCTTCTGGGTAACTATATACAGTTTTTAATTTTTAACTAAGCTGTTCAGTTTTAAAAGTGGCGCCCCCTTCAGGGGAGTGATTCACCACTAGATGGCCCAGCCGGGTCATCTGCTCTTGATGGCAGGGCATGCTCTCCTCCTCCACCACCCTATAAACATGGAGGGCATACCACCCACGTTCTCCGCAGTGACGGGTATAAGTACATCTGTCTCCGAGGTACTTAGCTGCAGCCGGAGCAGAAGCTGCTTGTGGATGGCCAGGGTCAGCAACACCAGAAGTCAGGGGCATGTCCTCCGCGTTCGCCTTCTGCACATCAAGTGCATACCACCCCCTCTCTCCTGAGTATTGTGGTAACCAGGCCGCTCCTGGGATGTATGGCATAGACAGTGGAATTATGGGGGCTGCGACAGACCCTGCTGTTGGGCATCTTTCCTCCCCCTTAGTTCACCCTTGCCGGGGTAAGACTTACCACTTCGGGAGATTATGTCGTCGCTCCTTGCACAGCTGGTCACCGAGAATGCTCTTTCACTGTACAGCCGCACTCCTGCTGCACAGCTTCTCACACTTGTGTTGTATTCACAGAGCTGCAGCAGCTGGGATGGATGCGATGGATGGGATCACACAGCACAGAGCTGCAGCAGCTGGGATGGATGGGATCACACTGCCCTCTGCAGGGGGAGGCGATAGTCTCCCCCCTCCGTCTGATGCAAAGGGGAAGGCTGGCACCTTACAGCCTGAGTAACAGACAACTCTGGTATAGTCTATGCAAGTGGGAGGGGCCTATTTTGGCACAGTTTCCAAGGCTCCGCCCACAATGGGACACCCCACATATCAATAACTCCGTATGTGCTACAGTAATGGCTGAGGTTTATACAGTTATATACAGTTTTTTTGGCACACAGGACCCATTGCAACGGGTCGGTTCATCCTGTTCGTGACGCCAAGTTTGACGTGCCCCCAGGGCCGTTGGGTACTCAGTAGTAGTGTTGAGCCACCCCCGTAGTGTTCGAGTTCGGTTCGGTTCGTCGAACACCCGTGTGTTCGCCGAACTGTTCGTCGAACTGTTCGTCGAACACCTTCGAACACCGTTAAAACCAATGGCAGGCAAACAAAAACACATAGAAACACATAGAAAACACCTTCAAAGGTGTCCAAAAGCTGACAAACTGCTCAGAAGACACAACTAACACATGGAAAAGTGACAAGTACATATAGTCATGCGAAAAGAAAAGAGGTGGATGAGTAAAAGGAGGGGGAGACACAGATATAGGCATGTCATGCCCTTCTAAAATCCAAAAAGTGAGAAGCCGACACGTTCAGTCCGCTCCTGCCCGTGCCACCTCCGTGTCGCCGGGTTTGTGCCAGAGCCGCGGTGAACCCTGACGGCCAGCCCCCCTCTCCCAATACTGGTGCCTGTCCGCTGGTGGGTCGAGCGAGCCCCCCTGTGGTGGAGGCAGCTCTAAGCTTTTTAATTTAAATTGTCTCTCTAATTTGAATGAATACACTTTAAATCCATTTACAAGGATCTATTGGAGGGCAAGTCTCATGCCAGCAGCCGCGTAATTCCAGCTCCAGTAGCGTCCACTAAAGCTGCTGCAGTTAAAAAGCTTTTATAAGGATCGAGCTCGGCTGTCCACAGCAAGGCATCCTACTGCCAGTCCCAGCCCCTATGCCTTGGGGTGCCTCCTGATGCTCTTCACTGAGTATCCCGTGGTCCCGAAGCATTTCCTTTGAAAAAATTAAGTGTCCAAACTACAGGTGGTGTAGCTTGCTTAACAGCCGGGATAATCCGCTGACTAGCAGACACTGCTTCTAGGCACAAAGTATTTCCTGGGCTAGATGCAGTTAAAAATTTCTAATTAGATACTCTCGTTGGATGCTGAGAAAGCATTCCATAGAGTCTCCTGGCACTCCATATATGATTCTCTTAAAAAGCTTGGGGTAGGGGTCTAGGGGACCCTTTTATAGCCAAAATCACGGCCCTGTATCACAATACGTCACCTAGGCTGAAGATAAATGGAACTGTAGCACCCTGAGGGCTTGGTTGCTACAGAGGTATTGCACCTCACCCAGAGGTGTGATATCTCACTCTCAGGTAAGGATGGAGTGTGGATCAGGACCCGACACCTGCATGCATTACACCACATTGCCGTGGGGCAGGGCGACCAATATGCCTCTGAGATGGGCACGACAGTCCCTGTCCCTGGCTGGAGTGGGGGGAGGGAACAATGAGGAAGGGGAACCCTGTAGTGCAGGAGCAGGGAGGAAGCAGTTCCTGGGTGCATTGAGAAGGGAGTATAAAAGGTGATCACCATCTTAGTTCAGTGCAGAGAAGTCTGAGCAGAAGTGGCAGGGAGCAGGGGCTCTGCATGTACTCTGCTCCGGAGGCGGGCCTAGTAACAGAGGCCCAGGCCTGGAAGAGGGAGAAGGAAGGAAGAGGAGCGGAGAAGGCTCCAGGAACAAGCAATGAAGGGATCCCAGGGGTGCAGACGGGCAAGTCGCCACCGCACGCCCGAATCCACCTGCGTGGAGGGGTCAGGCCAAAGGGGGAGACCGGTCCCCGAAACTAGTGGAGGCAGGAAACGACCCTCAGCTAGAAACCGGAGGCTGTGACATTTTATGTGGCGCAGCCCCTCGAAACACCTGCTAGGAAGGCACCACATAGGGTCAGGGAAACTGGCGCCAGGTTCACCAAGAGGAGGCCCGAGGCAGCCGGACAGAAGGGTTGGTAAGAAAGGCCAGACAAAGGACACACAAAGGGGGTCCTGTGAAGCGCTCCAAAGTTATCTGGGAGTTGTCTGAGCCCCTCACCTGTTGAGCACAGTACGACGTGGGCAGCCGTTACCTGCAGACGTGGTCTGGATAATAAGAACTGTGAGTAAAGGCCCTGGACTGCATCACTGACTCCGTGTCGTTACTGCTGCTGCCCTGCACCATCACCCCCATCCTTCGCATACACTGCCCTGAGGCTATACTCCTCCCGTGGGGAGTTATGCTACGCTCTGCTGCACCCACAACACCAGCCTCAGCGGTCTGCCCTGCAGCGGCGGTTCACTCTGACCGCAATCCACGGGTGGCGTAGTCGGACATTTAAACATCAAAACCACATAAATAGTTCCGCCACTGGTTTGACCACCCTGAGCCACGGAACCGGGTCGCCGCCACGAAGACTACAACCACCAGCATCCACCAAAAAGGGTCTGGCTCCGGGTGTCCCAAGGCCCAGGGGGTGCATCAGAACATTTTCATCACCTTTCACAATCACCAATGGGACAAGGCAGGGATGTCCTCTGTCCCCTCTCTTATACATCCTAGTGACGGAGCACCTGCTCTCATCAATTCGCCATAACCCCAATATTAGGTGGATTGAGGTGGGAGGCACCGAGTACAAGTGCTCTCTATTTGCTGATGATGTCCTAGTATATATCACTCAATCACATATATCCATCCATGCTGTTATGGCTGAAATAGATCACTTTGTTACATGGTCAAATTTTAAAATCAATGCAGCGAAGTCTGAGGCCCTCGATGTCTCCCTCCCCAAATCCATATAGGATTCCATCCAGTCCAACTTTCCCTTTGCCTGGCCCTCACAGGGTATCAAATACTTAGGAATTCCTATTCATAGAGACCTCTCCCATCTATGTTATCTTAATTTTGGGCCCTTTATTGAACAACTCCATACAGACCACGGTTGGCAAGTTAGAACTGTAAGATTCACTACGTGAACCACTGGTGTTTTGTGGAAAAGCACATGTACACTGTGTTCCAAATTATTATGCAAAAAGTGTTTAGGAGTGATAAGGGAAGAATTTGTTTGTTTGTCAGTTAAACTCATTGATGGTGATGTGTGTCAGGGCTCTTTATATCACTGTAAGCAATTGCAGACACCTGTGCTAATTAGTTTGGCAGGTGTGTCCAATGAAAGGCAAGACAACTTAAGAAGGCTGTCTCACATTATTAAGCAGCCTACATTTTCTGCCAAAATGGGAAAGAAAAAGGATGTGTCGGCTGCTGAGAAGCAACAAATTGTGGAGTGTTTAGGTCAAGGCATGACTACAATCAACATTGTGCGATGATCAGGATGAAGTGTCTTGGCAATCAAGAAGTATGTAGCTGATTAACAGTACACACGTGTGCGTGCTGATAAGGGCAAATTGAGGACTCTTTCCTACAGGCAATTACGTCAGGTTAAAAGAGCAGCGGCAAAAAAGCCTTGTCATCGCAGCAGACAAGTTTTTGAAGCTGCTGGTGCCTCCAACGTCCCCCGAACAACAAGATGCAGGGTCCTTCAGAGGTTTGCAGCTGTGCATACGCCATCCTGTCGACCTCCTCTATCCACTTCACACAAGCAGAAACGGCTCCAGTGGGCTAAACATTACATGAAGACTGATTTCAAAACTGTTTTGTTCACGGATGAGTGCCGTGCAGCGCTCGATGGTCCAGATGGATGGAGTGGAGGATGGCTGGTTGATGGACACCCCACGCAAACACGGCTACAGCGCCAACAAGGAGGAGGTGGAGTAATGTTTTGGGCTGGAATCATGGGGAGAGAGATTTTCGGCCCCTTTATGATCCCTGAAGGCCCTAAAGATGAACTCCATAATGTATGTGGATTTTCTCAAACAGCACTTCCTGCCATGGTTCAAGAAGAAGAACTGTGTATTTCACAGCAAGATCATTTTTTTGCATGATAATGCACCATCTCATGCTGCACATAAAACATCTGCATCTCTGGCTGATATGGGCATAAAAGGGGACAAACTTATGGTGTGACCCCCATGCTCCCCTGACCTCTACCCCATTCAGAACCTCTGGAGCATCATCAAAAGGAGTGTCTATGATGGCGGGAGGCAGTTCACATCTAAGCAACAGCTCTGGGAGAGTATTCTGTCCTCATGCAAAACAATTGAAGCAGAAACCATCCAAAACCTGACAAATTCAATGGACGAGAGAGTTCAGAAGCTCCTTTCGAACAAGGGGTCCTATGTGAAAATGTAACATCACCTAGAATAAAGTTTTGAGTTGAAAACTGTTTGATTTCAGTTTCTAATAACCTGCTAATGCTTATAATTAAAAAAATGACAATTTTTTGAGTCTTTATCAAAATGAAAAGGTTGATCGAAAAGTTTGGGGGATCTAAGAGTGTGGCAACCCAGTAGTCATGATTACTTCGAATTCTGAAAATATGAGGGTCATCTTGCAGGTAGTGCAGCAAGAAGGCACTTATGTGTCTTGCGCATCTCGGAGCCCCAAAATTATTTTCCGGGCTAGATGCAGCTAAAAATTATTATTAATTTTAAATCTGGTGGAGCTTAGTATAGATGGCCTAATAGGATCAGTGCTGCACACTGCTATAAAGCCCAAATTATTTTCCAGCCAAGATACAGATAAACATGATTAGTAATTTTAAATCTGGTGGAGCTTATTATAGATGGCCTAATAGAATCAGTGCTGCACACTGCTACAAAGCCCAAATTATTTTCCAGCCAAGATACAGATAAACATGATTAGTAATTTGAAAGCTTAAAACGGTTGGTAGGGTGATTTTAACCAATCATCAAGCTTTTACTCTCCCCAGGATGACACAGGGGTAGAAAAGTCGTTTCGGATCCATGATTTGTTCATCTTTATGAACGTGAGTCTGTCTACATTATCAGTGGAGAGCCGCGTGCGCTTATCTGTCAGCACACCAGCAGCAGCGCTGAACACACGTTCAGACAGAACGCTGGCTGCGGGGCATAACAAGATCTCCAAGGCGTAAGTGGCTAGCTCCGGCCATTTATCCAGATTGGAAGCCCAAAAAGAGCAAGGGTCCAGTGACACAGTCATGGCTTCAATGTTTACTTGGAGATACTCCTGTACCATCGTCTCTAGGGGTTGACTATGTGTCAGACTTCTTGTCTCCTGTGGCCTTGCAAAGGATGGGCTAAAAAAGTGGTGAAATGATTCCGCAAAATTGATGTTACCAGCAGATACTGTGGTTCTGTTACGGTTTGAGTGCTGAACACTTGACGGTCCCACGGTTGGCAAGTTGGAACTGTGAGATTCACTACGTGCACCACTGGTGTTTTGTGGAAAAGCACATGTAAGATTCTGCAACAGTCTCTGCTGATACTCCTGCATGCGTGCATCCCTTTCTATGGCAGGAATAATTTCGGCAAATTTACTTTTGTACCGGGGATCTAACAGTGTGGCAACCCAGTAGTCAGGATTATTTCTAATTCTCACAATTCGAGGGTCATGTTGCAGGTAGTGCAGCAAGAAGGCACTCATGTGTGTTGCGCATCCAGGAGCACCAAGTCCCTGTTGTGTTGGTGGCGAGGTAACAATCATGCTTCCTTCCTCTGTCCTCTCCCCCCAACCTCGCACAACAGAAATGTGATCAAGGTCTCCCTCATCTGATGAGTCTTCCATCAGTTCGTCCTCCACTTCTTCCTGGGCTCCTGCACCTTCCTCACTAGTTTGGCTGCTACCATGCGCCCTGGTAAAACCATCTCCCCCACCCTCACATGCCTGCCGCCTTGGTGCTGCCGACCGTCTGGACCTTGCAGATGTTAGCCCTTCCGCATACAACTCCTCCTCCTCTACTTCCTCCACCTCCTCTTGTGCCACCACCTGACTCCGAATTCTGTTTAACATGTGCTCCAGCATGTAAATCACCGGAATAGTCATGCTGACAATGGCATCGTCAGCACTAAACATCTTCGTCGCCATTTCAAAACTGTGCAGAAGGGTGCATAGGTCCTTGATCTGAGACCACTCCTCCAGCGTGATTTGCCCCACCTCTGGATCTCGTTGGCCCAGGCTATACGTCAGAACGTATTGCACCAGGGCTTGTCGGTGCTGCCACAGTCGCTGCAACATGTGCAGAGTTGAATTCCACCGGGTAGGCACATCGCATTTTAGCCGGTGAAGTGGCAGGCCCAACGACTTCTGTAGAGATGTAAGTCGCTGAGCTGCGGGATGCGAACGGCGGAAGTGAGCACACAGCGACCGTGCCCTCTGCAGAAGGCCATCTAGTCTGGGATAGTGGGCTAAAAATTGCTGGACAACCAGGTTCAACACGTGAGCCATACAAGGCACGTGTGTGACATTGCCCCGGCGAAGGGCCGCACCCAGGTTTGCAGCATTGTCGCACACGGCCTTCCCTGGTTTCAGGTCCAGTGGAGACAACCATTCATGAAATTGGTTCTCCAGAGCTGACCACAACTCCTCAGCTGTGTGACTCACATTTCCCAGACATTTCAAAGTAAAAACCGCCTGATGACGTTGAGCCCTACTGCCAGCATAGTAAGGAGGTGTGCAGGATCCCTTCTGCGCAGTTAGAAAGCTTGTGGCATGACCAGACAGGCTTTGGGTGCAGGTGGAAGACCGAGAGGAGGTTGAGGAGGCAGAAGCAGTGGAGGAACTTTGACATTAAGAGGATTGACGCACAACTCGTGGGGACGGCAAGACTTGGACAGCAGCCCCTTGTCCTGCTGTCACCATAGTTACCCAGTGCCCAGTCAGCGACATGTAACGCCCCTGTCCATGCCTACTCGTCCAAGTGTCTGTGGTGAAATGCACCCTGTCACACACAGAGTTTCTCAAAGAAGCGGTGATGTTGTGTGCAACATGCTGGTGGAGCGCAGGCACACCTTTCTTTGAGAAGTAGTGCCGACTGGGCATCTGGTACTGGGGCACTGCGACGGACATAAGGTCTCGAAAATCCTCTGTGTCCACCAGGCGGAAAGGCAGCATTTCTGTAGCCAAGAGCTTGCAGATGGTGAAATTCAACCTCTTAGCTTTCTCATGGCTAGGAGGAAATGGTCTTTTACTTGTCCACATCTGAGGGACCGAGGGCTGGCTATTGTTCTTAGACGGGGTTGATAAGGGTGTCCCCGGCAAACTGCCGGTCTGTGAGGAAGATGCAGGCGGACATGTTAGGTTGCCTTGATCCAAAGTTGGTGCTATCGATGTCGGACAGCGCTCAACACCAGCTGGTGTTACCACCTCCAAAGAAAATGATGACCTGCCAATCACGCTGGTTGTTGCGGGTAAAGAGGTGGCAGGTCTGCGCCCCAAAACAGGTGTGACTGCTGTCCCCCCAGTCACAGAGGATGAAGAGGCCGCGGATGCACAAGATATGGCAGACGGTGGTTGGCCCGGCCGGCTAGGCCGCATTGTAGCACACTGAGCTTTCCACTGCAACTTATGCTTCATGTCCATGTGCCGCTTCATGCATGAAGTACTCGAACTATGTATTTTTTGGCCTCTACTTAGCTTTTGCTGACAAATGTTACAGATAACACGAGTTGGGTCATCTTTATCGATCTGAAAAAATGCCCAGGCTATGCAAGGCTTAGCACCCATGCGACCTGAAGAGCCACCACGACTTGTGGTGAGAGGCAGAGTTGTGTTTGAGGATGCAGTTGTTGACGTGCTTCCAGTACTACGTCTCTGTCCAGGAAGGCGCAACCTGACCTCGTCGTCACTAGCATCTTCCTCCACCTCCTCTGCTGACCTCATCTCTTGGCTGACTGTGGGTTGACAGTAAGTGGGATCTCCAACCTCATCATCATCACCCTGTGCGTTATCACACCGGTCGTCCTCAGAGCCAACATGTTCCTGCCCTGACAAAAAACTAAAGTTGTCGCTCCAATCAGGTATTTGAGTCTCATCATCGTCTTCCTCATTGTCTCCACCAACAGGAGTTACAGTTTGGGAATGAGGGTCTACATTATGGTCAGAACCTTCTGCGTCTGGTCCTGGATCCGACTCATAAAGATTCTGGGCATCAGTGCAGATCATTTCCTCGTCTGGATTCACAGAAGCGCTGGAGTCGACCTCTGATTCCCAGGCTATAGTATGAGTAAACAGCTCTGCAGACTCAACCATCTGTTCTACCTCATACTCAGACGGGCAGCTGGAGATTTGGGAGCTGTGAGGAAGCAAGTGCGATTGGGGTGACACCTTTGAGGACTGGAGTATTTGTGATGTTGAAGTTGATGTGGAGGAGAGCCCACTTAAAGGAGCACTTGATATCTGTTGAAGCACCTGCTGTTTTTGTGCCTCATCTGGAATTTGTAGCGATTGGCGTGGCCGTAAGAAAGGGATCTTATCACATTGTCCGCTAAAAGAAGTAGACATTTTAGTTTGGCTGGAAGATGGTCTTTCTTCTGCAGATGTTACTGTTGCTTTAACACCTACCCCACGGACACAACCTTTTTTCCCCTTCCCAACACGCCTATTCCCCTTTCCACCAGCAGCAGGCCTTTTTCCACTCATTTTGGTGGTTAACTAATTCACAACTCTGGAGTTGTTTGCACAAAAAAACAATGGATGGGAACCGAGCAGAGCTGAGTGGCCAAACTGTGGTATTAGGCCAAAACTATAGGCTGGGTTAGATGCAAAAAAAAATTATATTCGATTTGCAACCTGATGGAGGTCAGTATAGATGGACTAATAGAACAAGTCCCACACACAGCTAGAAGCCCAAATATTTTTTCAGAGGTAGATGCAGAAAAAAAATATATTCAGTTTGCAACCTGATGGAGGTCAGTATAGATGGACTAATAGAGAAAGTCCCACACACTGCTAGAAGGCCAATTATTTTTTCAGAGCTAGATGCAGACAAAAAATTATTTTGAATTTGCAACCTGATGGAGGTCAGTATAGATGGATTAATAGAACAAGTCCCACACACAGCTAGAAGCCCAATATTTTTTCAGAGGTAGATGCAGAAAAAAAATATATTCAGTTTGCAACCTGATGGAGGTCTGTATAGATGGATTAATAGAACAAGTCCCACACACAGCTAGAAGCCCAATATTTTTTCAGAGGTAGATGCAGAAAAAAAATATATTCAGTTTGCAACCTGATGGAGGTCAGTATAGATGGACTAATAGAGAAAGTCCCACACACTGCTAGAAGGCCAAATATTTTTTCAGAGCTAGATGCAGATAAAAATTATTTTTAATTTGCAACCTGATGGAGGTCAGTATAGATGGACTAATAGAGAAAGTCCCACACACTGCTAGAAGGCCAAATATTTTTTCAGAGCTAGATGCAGAAAAAAATTATATTCAGTTTGCAACCTGATGGAGGTCAGTATAGATGGACTAATAGAACAAGTTCCACACACTGCTAGAAGCCCAAATATTTTTTCAGAGCTAGATGCAGAAAAAAATTATATTCAATTTGCAACCTGATGGAGGTCAGTATAGATGGACTAATAGAATGATGCTATGCCCAAAAGATTTTACTTCACTAGGTGCAGTAAAAAAATTGGTATTCTATACACAGGTGGTATATCTTGCAACACAGATAGGCTACTCCACTGACTAACACACTCTGCAATAGGCCAAAAAGGATTAGCTTTGCTAGATTCAGCCAAATGCTGTGAAAAAAACTTGCACAGCACTGGCACAGACCTGCCTGGCAAAAACTGATAGGAACTGATGTAACCTAGTCCTGAAAAGGACTGCAATTACAATTAGTCTTTACTCCCACAATCTATCTATTTAAGAGCACAGACCTGCCTGATAAAAGTCGTAGGAAATGCTGTAACCTAGTCCTTAAAAGGACTGCAATCACAACTATTCCCTACTCCCAAGCTATTTGTAGATTTGTGCGAAAATTGGCTTGAAATTAACAAGGTATAGCGCACACAGCAACAGCGGTGCCGTCTAACACGCAGCTGCAGCAGTGAGAAAATGGTGGCGACGGGGAAAATGGCTTGGTCTTATAGGGCAAGGACATGTGACATACACTGCCAATGACACATGCCCTTGCTTGTGTGAAAAACAGCAGTTCGCTCCGTGTGTGCGCTGCTGATAGGCTGACAGACTGCACCTCCCCACTGCAAATTGCGGGAAAGAGAAAAAAAAATGGAGATCTTCATTATTCCTGCAGAGATCCATCCCCTGCCCCTCCCCCCACCCCGCTGTACACTCAAACTGCGTATTAACATTAATTTTCATCATTACTGAGAAAAAATCCAGTTATGATTTTGGTGCACGAACAGTTATCGAACATAACCTCGAACAGCCGAATTTTTCTCAAATCGTTCGTGTTCGCCGAACGGCTCGAACACCGCCCAAAACAGCTCGAATTTGAGATTGGCGAACACTTCGAGTAAAACAACGCTCATCTCTACTCAGTAGCCAGACCAGTCGGTGCTGGGGGATGTCACGGTGGCTGTGACCCAGGGCAGTCAATTAAAGGAAAACTAAAAGGGGAAAAAAGGTTTTAGAGATAATGTTCGTGATGCCACCTGTGGTATGCGGCTATATGGAGCCGCCACTGCGGTGCAGATCCCCTGGAGCTGATGGTGACGCAGCAGAGTTGGTTCAGCTCTCCTCAGGCAGAGGTTAGCTCCAGGGCAGGATATAGGGATTTTATGAGGTAGATGTTGTTGGTGAGGTGTAATGCAGGGCTTTATGGTGGCGCAGCAATAATTCCAGGACACAGTGGGGTGCAGTCTTCAAGGTTTTCTCACAGTTGTTCAAGACTCCAGGTTACCAGGGCAAGTGTATAACCTCCCACGTCGTCCTGTGTTCACCAGGGAAGGGGTTCAGCAGCTCTCAAGTCTCTCAGGAGTACTTAAACGGGACTCCGTTCTATGTTCCTTTCCCGGTCGTCTTCCCTGCGCTGGCTCTCGCCCTCCTGCCCTACACCTCACAATCAGTGTTCCAAGCCAGTAGCCTCTGGTCTTATTGGGCGACGTGCAGTCCCCAGGACCCTATGCGGCCACCTTTTCGGCGATATAATTGTGGCTGTTGGCTGCAGCACCTTGCGAATGCAGCAGCCTCCGGTTGTCTAGCTGAGCCTGAGCCTGGTTGTTCTCCACTAGTTAGGGGCCGGTCCCCTCTGCGGCCTGATCCCTCCACATCCATGTAGATTTGGGTGCGCGGGTGGATTCCTGCACTCACCATGCCACTGGGATCCCCTCTGTCTCTGGAGCCTTTCCTCTGCTCTCGTCATCTCTCACTCTCTCTCCTGGGCCTCTCAGATTGGGCTCTGCTCCTTTCTCCACTCCTCCTGAGTAGAGCTCCTCCTGAGCTCCTGCTCTGAACTTTCACTCTGACTGAACTGACCTCCTTCTAGATGGTTCCATTTTCTCTTATACTCCTACTGATGGTGCTCCCCTGATCTACTTCCTCCACCCACACCCACTACATGGTTCCCCCGCTCTTAGTTCTCCCCCTTCCAAGCTGGGACAGGGCTCAGCAGTGGATTAGTGCATCTTGCCCCTACTGCTGGTCTGGAATGGTGTAGTGTTGGATTTAGGTGGGTGGATCCCGCGTAGTACTCCCTCCTTACCTGAGAGTGGGGTACCACACCTCTGGGTGAGATGCAGTACCTCAGTAGCATGACGCCACGCAGCGTGCGCCTGGTCTGCACGTGAGTGTTTGTGTGTGTAGATATCATTGTGTGATCTCTGATTATATGTATTTTTGTGATTCAAATTTGTTTATATGTGTATATATATGTCTGTACAGTACAGACCAAAGTTTGGACACACCTTCTCATTTAAAGATTTTTCTGTATTTTCATGACTATGAAAATTGCACATGCACCCTGAAGGCATCAAAACTATGAATTAACACATGTGGAATTATATACGTAACAAAAAAGTGTGAAACAACTGAAAATATGTCTTATATTGTAGGTTCTTCACAGTAGCCACCTTTTGCTTTGATGACTGCTTTGCACACTCTTGGCATTCTCTTGATGAGCTTCAAGAGGTAGTCACCGGAAATGGTTTTCACTTCACAGGTGTGCCCTGTCAAGTTTAATAAGTGGGATTTCTTGCCTTATAAATGGGGTTGGGACCATCAGTTGTGTTGTACAGAAGTCAGGTTGAAATACAGCTGATAGTCCTACTGAATAGACTGTTAGAATTTGTATTATGGCAAGAAAAAAGCAGTTAAGTAAAGAAAAACGAGTGGCCATCATTACTTTAAGAAATGAAAGTCAGTCAGTCCAAAAAATTGGGCAAACTTTGAAAGTGTCCCCAAGTGCAGTTGCAAAAACCATCAAGCGCTACAAAGAAACTGGCTCACATGAGGACCGCCCCAGGAAAGGAAGACCAAGAGTCACCTCTGTTCTGAGGATAAGTTTATCCGAGTCATCGGCCTCAGAAATCGCAGGTTAACAGCAGCTCAGACTAGAGACCAGGTCAATGCCACACAGAGTTCTAGCAGCAGACACATCTCTACAACAACTGTTAAGAGGAGACTTTGTGCAGCAGGCCTTCATGGTAAAATAGCTGCTAGGAAACCACTGTTAAGGACAGGCAACAAGCAGAAGAGACTTGCTTGGGCTAAAGAACACAAGGAATGGACATTAGATTAGTGGAAATCTGTGCTTTGGTCTGATGAGTCCAAATTTGAGATCTTTGGTTCCAACCACGGTGTCTTTGTGCAACGCAGAAAAGGTGAACGGATGGACTCTACATGCCTTGTTCCCACCATGAAGCATGGAGGAGGAGGTGTGATGGTGTGGTGGTGCTTTGCTGGTGACACTGTTGGAGATTTATTCAAAATTGAAGGCATACTGAACCAGCATGGTACCACAGCATCTTTACGGACTCACAATAAAACATGCAAAAACTAAACCAAAATGGATTTTCCTGGGAAATATGTTAAAGAACATCCTTTCCATGTTAATGACTTGTATATAAAGCAAAATAAATAACCAAAAACAAAAATGCTCCTCCACACCTTGGGCTATGTTCACATGCGTTTTTGATATGTTTTTGCACTTTTGCATTGCTTTTAACTAAGACAAATGCATTCACTGGGACATATCATTTTGACATTTTGTTACGCTCACGCCCGAACTGACTGGCATGAGCATGATTAGTGATCCCACTGGACCTTGAACCGAGGAGTGCCTGAAGGGGCGTAACTAAGTATCAACCCAATCCGACCAAGGTCGCAGGGCGGCTCAGTTGACTCTGTGAACCAAGGAGAAGCTGAGCAGAGGGACCAGGTGCTACTCCAGGTCAGACCCTGGTCACAGCTTTTGACCCACACTGGGGAGTGCAGGAACAGGCAGGTTATACTGGCATACAGACAGGTGGGTATTGGCAGGCACGGCTGGTATGCAGACAGGTGGATACTGGTAAGCACGGCTGGTATACAGACAGATGGGTACTGGCAAGAACAACTGGTATGCAGACAGGTGGGCACTGGCAAGCACGGCTGGTATGCAGACAGGTGGGCACTGACAAGCACAGCTGGTATGCAGGCAGGTGGGTACTGGCAAGCACGGCTGGAGTGCAGACAGGGAGATACTGGCAAGCACGGCTGGGGAGCAGACAGGGAGGTACTAGCAGGTTGGAGCGTAGGCTGGATAGGGTCCAGTACAGACTGGGAGACAGGAACAGAGCCGCAGAGGTGGTAGACAAGCAGAGTAAAGCGAAACTGCCGGAGCGTAGGACAAGGCAGAGCAGAGCAGAACCGCCGGAGCGGTGGACAAGGCAGAGCAGAGAGGAACCGCCGGTGTGGTGAGCAAGCAGAGCAGAGCAAAACTGCAGGTGCGGTGGACAAGGCAGAGCAGAGCGAAATCGCCGGAGCGGTGAACCAGGCAGAGCCTAGAGGAACCACTTGTGCGGTGAACAAGACAGAGCAGAGGGAAACCGCTGACGCGGCGAGCAAGCAGAGCGGAGCAAAACAGCAAGTGTGGTGGACAAGGCAGAGCAGAGAGGAACCACCGGAGCGGTGGGCAAGACAGAGCAGAGGGAAACCGCTGACGCGGTGAGCAAGAAGAGCGGAGTGAAATCGCAGGGGCGGTGGACAAGGCAGAGCAGAGAGGAACCACCGGAGCGGTGGGCAAGACAGAGTAGAGGGAAACCGCTGACATGGTGAGCAAGCAGAGCAGAGCGAAACCGCAGGTGCAGTGGACAAGGCAGGGCAGAACAGGGCTGAAGGTGCAGGCAGAGAGGATAGGGATCTGTTCACATGGAACAGACAGGAAGATGGCCCGAACACAGGAGGTAGATATGGAGGAAGGGAAAAGGGACAAGCAGAACCAGATACACACAAGGTACTTACTATGAAGTAGCGAGTGAACACAAAACTCACAAACAGAAGTACAGAGACAACAAGTTGGAGTTAGGTGCAGGTTCAGACACTGCAAGAAAAGGGAAGGTACGGACATAGAGACAAACAGGTAACAGGCTAGGAGACAGTTCAGACAGGAACTGATACTGCAACGAGATACAAGAACGAGCCTGGGTATACAGCCCCCAGGGTGGCAGAAACAGACTAGAAGTTACAGGTAACAGGCCTGGGTATACAGCCTCCAGAGTGGCGGAAACAGACTAGAAGTCAGAGATAACAGGTCTGGGTATGCAGCCCCCAGAGTGGCGGAAACAGACTGGAAGTCAGAGATAACAGGCCTGGCTATGCAGCCCCCAGGGTGGCAGAAACAGACTAGAAGTCACAGGTAACAGGTCTGGGTATGCAGCCCCCAGAATGGCGGAAACAGACTAGAAGTCAGAGATAACAGGTCTGGGTATGCAGCCCCCAGAGTGGCGGAAACAGACAAGATACAGGACAGGACCTGGCAATTCAGTTGCAAAGACAAACTGAGTGAAGGTGTTGCTCAGGCACCTCCTTCTGGGTGGAGGGGGTTTAAATATCCAGTGACTCACAGCAATTCACTGGGGACACATTAGGAGCGCGCCCACAGCAGCTATAAGAATCAGGAAGTAACCGGGCCGCCGCCCTAAGCAATCAGACAAGAGACTTGCACACAGCATGAACTGGAGCAAGGTTTGTCGGCTGGGCTGATGGGTAAGATTGCGGTCTTGCATAGTGGGAGGTGGTGCACTATGCAAGCACACCGCCAGGGATGTTACACATTTTACAACCTTATCTGGCCATGTGGTGTGTGACACATCATCAGACACATCCTGTTTCATCATTTATGATGGAGGGACTCTGAAAGTCACAAACCAATTTTCATAGGGCCATCAGGTGGCCCTTACTATTCTTAAAGGACCAGCAGTCGGCCCTCACTATTGTTAAAGAGCCATCAGCCGGTTATGCTTTGTTGTTCCTAGAATTAATGAGTGGGTCTCCTATACTATTAGTGCGTATGCAGTGACTGCAAGGGCTGCCAAAAATTTGGAGAAACTCCAATGCCCCTTACAAGAGACAGAGGTCAGACAGCCTCCTAAAAACAATGTTCCCATTATTAGGAAGTGGGTCTCCCACAGTGTTTGCCTATGCAGTGAAAAAAGGGCTGGCAAAAATTTGGAGGAACTCCAATGCCCCTTGCAAGAGACGTAGAGGTCAAACAGCCTTCTAAAAACAATGTTTCCAATATTAGGAAGTGAGTCTCCCATAGTGTTTGCCTATGCAGTGAAGCAAGGGCTGCCAAAAATTTGGAGGAACTCCAATGCCCCTTGCAAGAGATGTAGATATGTTGATATGGTACATATGGTGGTGATAAGGTGGTGGAGCAAATAGACAAAATTAGGAAGCGTATACCCATGTCTGGGTGTGAAGACAGAGGTGCATGGGAATAGAGTTAGATCTTCCCCCAAAAAGACACTGTATTTAAGTTTATGTTACACTGCTATCATTTGGTGGTGTTGAAAACTCTGGCCCAATCCAACCCTTGTTCATTTTTATAAGAGCCAGCCTGTCAGCATTTTCAGTTGGCAGGCGAATGCGCCTATTAGTTATAATTCCACTGGCGGCACTAAAAACCCACTCTGACAAAGCGATAGCGGCAGGGCAGGCCAGGACCTCAAAGGCTTAGAGAGCCAGTTCATGCCACATGTCCAGCTTGGATACCCAATAATTATAAGGCACAGACGAATCACGGAGAACGTTGGTACGGTCGGCAAGGTACACCCTCACCATCTTCTGAAACTTTGCACTCCTTGTGAGAGTACCCCCCGCCTCAGGGTTTGTGCGATGAAAGGGTCTGAGAAAACTGTCCCAGAACTTTGACAGTGTTCCCCTGCCTCTGCTGGATTGCATTTGTAGCAAAAGATAGGAAAGACAGCGCACATAGGGCTTTATCCGTATAAAAGTAAATACCAGGTCCCACAATCAGTCTGACTCACCTTCTGAGGTTGTGTGAGTCACAACCAACTGTGAAGCACCTGTCAGATGGCCGCTGCAGGAGACCCTGCTGATCAGTAAACAAATGAGAGGAGATAAGAAGCTGGGCTTATCCTCCGCGCTGGTCCAGAGACACACAAGGATTAATGATGAACCAAAACTTTCTTTATTCCTTGGCCTACGTGTTTCGTGGCTACACTGCCACTTTCTCTCATTTGGATTGCATTTGTGGCTCTCTCGTCTGTACTCCTTGGTTGTCCAACGAACTGTGACCTCTGCCGCCAGCGTTTTCAGATGGGAATTTTTTCACTAATTCCGCAACAAGGGCCTTCTCGTACTGCCCCATTTTATTAGGCCTGTCCTGCAAAGGGAAAAGAGACATAAAGTTCTCCCTGTAGCATGGGTCTAGAAACGCCACCAACCAGTAATGACTGTCACCCAAAATTTGGACAATGCGAGAATCACGGGAAAGGCAGCGTAACATAAACTCAGCCATGTGTGCCGGACTGCAAAGAGGCAAGACTTCTGTGTCCTCACCAAGAGGACGACTGACCATGCTCTCCTTCTCTTCCTCCTCCTCCCTGTCCTCAGGTCATCCACGCTGAAAAGACTATATGGCAGTTTTGCAGGTAGTACCGTCTATAGCACAGGAAACTAGCTTCTGTTTTTCCTCCTCCTCCTCCTCTTCCTCATTGTCACCCAATCCACGTTGGGATGAGATGAGGCTGGGCTGTGTGTAATCACCCTGTATTGTTCCTTGCTCCATCTCATCATGATCTGCCTGCAATGCATCTTCTTTAATTGAAAGCAGAGAGCGTTGCAGAAGACAGAGAAGCGGGATAGTGACTCTAATTATGGCGTCATCTCCGCTCACCATCTTGGTGGAGCCCTCAAAGTTTTGAAAGATGGTACAGATGTCTAACATCCATGTCCACTCCTGAGGTTTAATGTGTGGAGTCTGACTTGAATACCGACGGCCTTGTTGATGCTGGTAGTCAACAACTACCCTTCTGCTCACAAATCCTTACCATCATCTGCAATGTAGAGTTCCAACGCGTGGCGACATCACACACCATTCGGTGAGCCGGAAGCTGCAAACGCTGCTGAAGCACGGCAAGAGCGGTGGAAGCTGTAGCTGACTTTCTAAAATGGGCACACAGGTGGCGTACTTTGACAAGCTGATCCGACAGATCCGTGTAGGTTTTGAAAAACCGCTGAACCATGAGGTTAAGCACATGGGCCAGGCATGGTACGTTTGTGAGCCTGCCTTGCCTCAGAGCTGCCACAAGGTTCCGGACATTGTCCGGACCATGCCTGGCTGTAGGTTCAGCGGTGTCATCCACAGATCTGCCTGCTCTTTCAGAGCTGTCCACAACTCTTCAGCGTTGTGTGGTTTGTCACCTAAGCATATTACCTTCAGCACAGCCTGTTGCCACTTGGCCGAGGGAGTGCTGCAGTGCTCCCAGCTTGGGACTGATGTGGTAATTTTGGAGATGGACTCTGAAGAGGAGAAGTAGGTGCAGGAGCTGTAGAATGTGGGGGCAACTCTGACTGACGCAGGGCCTTCAATCCTCGGCGTCAGGAGGACGTGTTCCATTCCAAGGTCCAACTGGGTCCTGGCTTCCACTATGTTAACCCAGTGTGCTGTCAGCGAGATGTATCGTCCCTGCCACAAGCATTTGTCCACGTGTCCGTGGTTAGATGGACGTTCCCAGTAACTGCATTGTTGAGGGCACGGCTAATGTTGTGGGGCACGTGCTCATGTAATGCACGGATGGCACACTGTGAGAAATAATGGGGACTGAGTATGGAGGGACTAATGAGGCCATGAGGTTGTGGAAAGATTCCATCTCCACGAGCCTAAAAGGCAACATTTCGAGTGTAAGCATTCGCGAAATGTGTGAATTTAGTAGTGTGGCCTGTGGGGCATTAGCTGCGTATTTGCGGTTACGTTCTAAGGACTGGGGTAGGGACAACTTAACGATGCGCTGGGACAAAGATGTGCTTGCTGATGGTGCTAGTTGAGAGTGTTCAACAACAGGTACAGGACAGGAGGCATCTTGGCATGCGACATGGACAGGGGATTGGCGTGCATGCACAACAGTGGAAAAAGCAGTGCTGTCACTGGCAGACACTGTTGTTGGACCCTGAGGTTCGGCCCACAAAGTTGGGTGCTTTGCTGCCATGTGCCTGATCATGCTGGTGGTGGTCAGGCTGCTAGTTTTGCTACCCCTGCTTATGCTGGCCTGGTAAGTGGTGCAAATGGCCTTTTTGTGGTTATCGGCAGATGTAACAGTTGTACTGGCAACTTCCGGTGTGTTGATGTTACGGGGAATGGTTGCCCGCCTTCTGTCTGCGGCCACCCATGGCTTGTTCTTGCCTGTTGTGGTGCTACACCTCCCTCCCCCTGTGTGCTGCTGTCCTGGCTCTGCATGTTACCTTGCCAGGTTGCGTCAGTGACTTCATCATCTAACACCTCATCATGCACTTCCACATCCTGGTCCTTCTCCTGACTTTCTGGCAATTGTGTCTCATCATCATCCACCTCTTGTGACAGTTTCCGACCTTCGCCTTTGTGTGACCGTGGCTGCTCAAATATTTGGGCATCGCTACATGCAATCTCCTCTTGCCCCGCTTCAAGTGGATCGGGCAAGAGGCCCTAATCTATAAATGGAAAAGTGAACAGCTCTTCGGCGTGTCCAAGTGTGGGATCAGTTGTCTCCGAGTACTCGGCATGGTGGGAGGAAGGAGAATCAGGGTGAGGAATATGTGGTCCAGACTCACGGCTACTGAGACTTGACCATGTGGAAGACAGGGTGGTAGCAGAGGCTAAGTGACTTGAAGAATTATCTGCTATCTAACCAATAACCATTTCACACTGCTCTGTTTTTGTTCCGCACACGCCAGGGCTGACTGGCGTGAGTGTGATTAGTGATCCCAGTGAACCATGAACTGAGGAGTGCCTGGAGTGACATGACTAAGTATCAACTCAGTCCAACCAAGGTCGCGTGGTGACTCAATCGATCCTGTGAACCAGGGAGGAACCGAGCAGAGGGACCAGGTGCCACTCCAGGTCAGACCCCGGTCACAGCTGTTGACCCACACCGGGGAATGCAGGAACGGGCAGGTTAGGCTGGCATACAGACAAGTGGATACTGGCAGGCATGGCTGGTATGCAAACAGGTGGGTACTTGCAGGCATGGCTGGTATGCAGACAGGTGGGTACTGGCAGGCGCGGCTGGTATGCAGACAGGTGGGTACTGGCAGGTAGAAACGCAGGCAGGATAGGGACAAGTACTGACTGGGATACAGGTGGGGTAGACAAGCAGAGCAGAGCAAAACCCGCAGGTGCGGTGGACAAGCAGAGCAGAGCAAAACCGCAAGTGCGGTAAATGGGCAGAGCAGACCAAAACCCGCAGGTGTAGTAGACAAGCAGAGGAGAGCAAAACCCGCAGGTGCAGTAGGCAAGCAGAGCAGAGCAAAACCCACAGGTGTGGTAGACAAGCAGAGCAGAGCAAAACCCGCAGGTGCGTTAGAAAAGCAGAACAGAGCAAAACCCGCAGGTGCGGTAGCAAGTAGAGCAGAGCAAAACCGCAGGTGCGGTAGACAAGCAGAGCAGATACACACAAGGTACTTACAATGAAGTAGCGAGTGGACACTAAACTCACAAACAAAAGTACAGAGACAACGAATTGGAGTTAGGTGCAGGTTCAGACACTGCAGGAAAAGGGAAGGTACGGACATAGTGTAACGGGTCTGGGAGGTGGAACCTCAGAGCTACTATACAAAGGGGCAGTCCTTGTAAGGAAGCAGGTGGCTCCCAGGGAAGGCGGGCAGGTAGTCACGGCAAGTGACAGGGACAGTCTCTAGGTAGAAGGGCAGGAGGATAGGGCAAATGACAGGGACAGTCTCTGGGTAGAAGGGCAGGAGGATATGGCAAGTGACAGGGACAGTCTCTGGGTTGAAGAGTAGGAGGACACGGCAAGTGACGGGGACAGTCTCTTGACAGACGGGTGGTCACGGCCTGTGACGGCAGAGCCTCCAGGTAGGCTAGCAGGCAAGTAGCAGATGTGTGCTCCCAGGTGAGCAGGCGAGAGTCTCTGGACAAGCAGGTGGTCACGGCAAGTGATGGCAGAGCCTCCAGGTAGGCTAGCAGGCAGGTGGCAGATGTGCGCTCCCAGGCAAGCGGGCAAGAGTCTCTGGACAGGCAGGTGGTCACGGCAAGTGACGGCGGAGCCTCCAGGTAGGCTAGCAGGCAGGTAGCAGGTGAGCGCTCCCAGGTGAGCGGGCAAGAGTCTCTGGACAGGCAGGTGGTCACGGCACGTGACGGCGGAGCCTCCAGGTAGGCTAGCAGGCAGGTAGCAGGTGAGCGCTCCCAGGTGAGCGGGCAAGAGTCTCTGGACAGGCAGGTGGTCACAGCACGTGACGGCGGAGCCTCCAGGTAGGCTAGCAGGCAGGTAACAGGTGAGCGCTCCCAGGTGAGCAGGCAGACTGATCCATAGACAGACTGGCAGGGCTGGTAGGCAGACTGTCGGACCGCAGATAGATAAGAAACAGGCAAGAATCTGGCAGGTGACTGGCAGGTGACTGGCAGGTAACTGGCAGGTAACTGGCAACGGGACCTGAGGGCTGAAGCAGAGTTGAAAGGCTTTGCAACAACATTGCTCGGGCACCTCCATCTTGGAGGAGGTGCCTTATATATGGTGAGGTCCGGGGACTCCTTAGGGCGGCGCCCTAAGCACAGTGACTGGGGAGGAGCGCGCGCTGCCAGCAGAGCGGGAGGAAGACGCCGGGCAAGGTGCGGAGAGGTGAGGGGAACAGCGTCCCTGCCTAGCAGGAGGCAGGGACGCCGATGCTACAGTACCCCCCCCTTTAGGCCCCCCCTTTTTTAGGCCAGACAGAAATTTACCAAGGATAAGAGGGGCATGGATGTTCTTCCGGGGCTCCCACGTTCTCTCCTCAGGACCAAACCCCTTCCAATCTACTAGAATAAAGGTCTTTCCTCTTACCCTTTTGGTGGCCAGAATGTTCTCTACCTCAAACTCATCTTCAGCAGAAACCGGAGCAGGAGGCGTACCTGTAGACTTGGAAAAATAATTAAGTACCACTGGTTTGAGGAGAGATAGATGGAAGGAGTTAGGGATCCCCAAGTTGGCTGGGAGTTTCAATTTATAGGCCACCGGGTTGATCTGTTTAATAACCTCCAGTGGGCTGATGATCCGAGGCCCTAACTTGTAGGAAGGAATCTTGAGCCGGACATACTTGGACGAGAGCCAGACTTTATCTCCAGGACGGAATTGTGGAGGATCCAGGCGTTTTTTGTCAGCGTGTCTTTTCATCCGCTCGGACGACTGAAGGAGTGCGGATCGGGTACTCTCCCAAATAGAGGAAAATTTGCTAATGAGAGATTCCGCAGCCGGATTGTCCACCGAGGTGGAGATGGGAAATGGGATCCGAGGATGCTGACCGAAGACTACAAAAAACGGGGATTTGGAGGAAGATTCGCTCTCGTGATTATTGTAAGAGAATTCGGCCCATGGTAGGAGATCCACCCAGTCTGAATGGTGGGCATTAACGAAGTGCTGGAGGTAACTGGTCAGGATCTGATTGATCCGCTCCACTTGACCATGGGACTGTGGGTGGTAAGCGGAGGAGAAGTCCAGGGTGACGTCTAGCAGCTTACATGTGGCTTTCCAGAAGCGTGAGGTGAACTGAACCCCACGATCCGACACGATGTGGAGGGGCAGGCCATGGAGATGGAAGATGTGGCGGATAAAGTCTTTAGCCAGCTCGGGTGCAGACGGGAGGCCTGGCAGGGGAATGAAATGAGCCATTTTGGAAAAGCTGTCAGCAACCACCCAAATGACCGTACAACCGGCAGAGACAGGGAGATCTGTTATGAAGTCCATAGCTATATGCTGCCAGGGGGCAGCAGGTACTGGAAGAGGAAGGAGGCAACCGTCTGTCAGGTGTCTCGGAACCTTGTTGCGGGCGCAGGACACACAGGCAGAAACAAAGTCTATTACGTCTTTGTGCAGGGTAGGCCACCAGTAGTGCCGGGTAATAAGCTGAAGGGTCTTTTTCTGACCGGCGTGGCCAGCTAGCTTAGACGAGTGACCCCAGTGTAGGATCTTCTCCCGATCAGGTACCGTTACGAACGTCTTACCTGCATTACTCTGGCGGGATCGATGATGTGTTTAGGCTCCTCCTCAAGATCAGACACCAGAAAGGATCGGGACAAGGCGTCAGCTTTGATGTTTTTGTCAGCCGGGTGAAAATGAAGAACGAAATCAAAGCGGGCAAAAAACAAGGACCACCGGGCTTGGCGCGGGTTAAGTCTCTGGGCACTCTGGAGGTAGGCCAAGTTCTTGTGGTCTGTGTAAATTATTACCAGGTGAAGAGCCCCCTCGAGCAGGTAACGCCACTCCTCCAGTGCCAGCTTAATGGCCAATAATTCTCGGTCTCCTATAGAATAATTACGCTCAGAAGAGGAGAAGAGTTTGGAGAAAAAGCCGCAGGTTACCATTCTTCCGGAAGATGACTTTTGGGTAAGTACCGCCCCGGCTCCGGAGGAAGAAGCGTCAACTTCTAGGAAGAATTGTTTGTTGCCGTCCGGACGATGCAGCACTGGGGCGGAGGAGAAAGCCTGTTTTAAGGAAAGAAAGGCTTCCTCTGCTTCGGGCGGCCATTCTCTGGGATTAGTACCCTTACGGGTGAGCGCAGAGATAGGGGCAGTCCGGGAAGAGAAGTGCAGTATGAAGAGGCGGTAATAGTTGGCGAAGCACAGAAACCGCTGAATAGCCTTCAACCCCTCTGGTCGGTGCCACTTCTGGATGGCAGACAGTTTCTCAGGATCCATTTGTAGGCCGGTCTGAGAGATTATGTAGCCCAGAAATGGAAGAGAGGTCTGCTCAAAGATGCACTTCTCATATTTAGCGTAGAGGAGGTTCTGCCTGAGCCTGAGCAGGACCTGACGAACATCCCTCCCGTGAGTAGGAAGGTCCGGAGAGAAGACCAAGATGTCATCCAGGTACACCACCATGCAGGAGTAGAGAAGGTCATGGAAGATGTCATTGACCAACTCTTGAAAGACGGCAGGAGCGTTACAGAGACCGAAGGGCATTACAAGGTACTCATAGTGGCCGTCCCGGGTGTTGAATGCCGTCTTCCACTCATCCCCCTGACGGATACGGACCAGGTTATACACCCCACGGAGATCCAGTTTGGTGAAGATTCTAGCCCCCCTCAGACGGTCAAATAATTCAGGAATGAGCGGGAGGGGGTATTTATTCTTCACTGTAATCTGGTTAAGGCCTCTATAATCTATACATGGATGGAGTGAGCCGTCCTTCTTTTTGACGAAGAAGAAGCCTGCTCCCGTCGGGGAGGTAGATTTCCGGATAAATCCCCGGGCCAGATTCTCCTCAATATATTCTGCAGCGGACAAAGGGTAGATACGCCCACGGGGAGGAGTAGAGCCGGGTATCAGGTCGATTGGGCAGTCGTATGGTCTATGAGGGGGTAATGTCTCTGCTTCTTTTTTATTGAAGACATCCGCATAAGACCAATAGGGAACCGGTAGACCGGGTCGATTGACTGGGGTAGGAGAAGGGCAAGCAGGATGAACGGGAAATAGACAAGTCTTATGGCAGTCCTGTCCCCAGCGAAGGACTTCTCCGGTCTGCCAGGCAAGCACGGGTGCATGGTTCTGGAGCCAAGGTAGGCCTAGCAACAGTGTATGAGAGAGTCCAGGCAGAACATGAAAGGAGAAGCTCTCAGAATGCAGCATTCCCACCTGTAGAGTTAGAGATTCGGTGATGAGTTGGATGGGATGTGGTAAGAGGCCCCCATCCACGGCGGCGACAGATAAAGGTACGGCCAGAGGTTTGGTGGGAATGCGGTATTTCTCTACCAGGGATTGAGAGATGAGATTTCCAGCAGCTCCTGAGTCGAGTTGAGCCAGTTCAAAATAGCGGTTCTCTCCGCAGATGATAGAGACTGACAGCATCAGGGATGGAGAGGGTTTACTTTTGTCTAGGGCGACCTCTCTGAGCGATCCTAGACACAGGCATTTCCCAACCTCTCTGGGCAGGAACGGATCCGGTGCTCCTTATTGCCACAGTAGAAGCAGCTCCCCTTGGCACGGCGTAAGTCTTGACGGGTTTTGACCATCTTGGTCTGGTCGACCTGCATAGGCTCAGGTGAGTGTGCCTGGGGAGTAATGGAGGGAGTGACGGGTTTCTGGAAGGTAGGGGCTAGACGTGGAAACCTCCTCTCACGGGTGACCTCTTTGGCGCGCTTCTGGAACCGGATGTCAATCCGGGTGGCAAGTGTTATTAAGTCGTCGAGAGTGGTAGGAATGTCCCGACCGGCGAGTTCATCTTTAATACGGCCGGACAGACCCTCCCAGAAGACAGACACCAGGGCGTCGTTATCCCAGGCCAGCTCCGAAGCAAGGGTACGGAAATGTATGGCATATTGACCCACGGTGAGATTTCCTTGATGGAGGCGTAGCAGAGATGATGCGGATGAGGTCTTCCGTCCTGGTTCGTCGAAGACTTTCCGGAAAGCCGTGAGAAAGGCTGGCAGGTCGGACACCAGGGGGACTCCTCTCTCCCATAGAGGATTTAGCCAAGCCAGTGCCTCCCCCGTGAGGTGGGACATGATGAAGGCTACTTTGGCCTGGTCGGAGATAAACTGGTGGGACAAGAGTTCCAAGTGCAGGGTGCACTGGTTTATGAAGCCCCGAGCTTGAGCGGGGTCACCTCCGAAGCGAGGAGGTGCAGAAAGCCGGGGTTCAGGGCAGGATACCATGGAATTGGTGGGCAGCGGCGCTGCCGGGTTGTGAGTCATGACACTAGCGGTGGTTGCTGGTGGAGCAGTCAGAGTGTCCAGGCGAGAGTTGACATTCCGCAGGTGACTCAGGATGGACTCCTGTTGGGACCTCTGACGGGACAGTTCATGACATAGGTCCGAGAGCGAGGGAGCTTGGGTGCCACCGGGCTCCATGGCCCAAGTAAACTGTAACGGGTCTGGGAGGTGGAACCTCAGAGCTACTATACAAAGCGGCAGTCCTTGTAAGGAAGCAGGTGGCTCCCAGGGAAGGCGGGCAGGTAGTCACGGCAAGCGACAGGGACAGTCTCTGGGTAGAAGGGCAGGAGGATAGGGCAAATGACAGGGACAGTCTGTGGGTAGAAGGGCAGGAGGATACGGCAAGTGACAGGGACAGTCTCTGGGTTGAAGAGCAGGAGGACACGGCAAGTGACGGGGACAGTCTCTTGACAGATGGGTGGTCACGGCCTGTGACGGCAGAGCCTCCAGGTAGGCTAGCAGGCAAGTAGCAGATGTGTGCTCCCAGGTGAGCAGGCGAGAGTCTCAGGACAAGCAGGTGGTCACGGCAAGTGACGGCAGAGCCTCCAGGAAGGCAAGCAAGCAGGTGGCAGATGTGCACTCCCAGGCGAGCGGGCAAGAGTCTCTGGACAGGCAGGTGGTCACGGCAAGTGACGGCGGAGCCTCCAGGTAGGCTAGCAGGCAGGTAGCAGGTGAGCGCTCCCAGGTGAGCGGGCAAGAGTCTCTGGACAGGCAGGTGGTCACGACACGTGACGGTGGAGTCTCCAGGTAGGCTAGCAGGCAGGTAGCAGGTGAGCGCTCCCAGGTGAGCGGGCAAGAGTCTCTGGACAGGCAGGTGGTCACTATTGTTGAGCCACCCCCGTAGTGTTCGAGTTTGGTTCGGTTCGTCGAACACCCGTGTGTTCGCCGAACTGTTCGCCGAACTGTTCGTCGAACTGTTCGTCGAACTGTTCGTCGAACACCTTCGAACACGGTTAAAACCAATGGCAGGCAAACAAAAACACATAGAAACACATAGAAAACACCTTCAAAGGTGTCCAAAAGCTGACAAACTGCTCAGAAGACACAACTAACACATGGAAAAGTGACAAGTACATATAGTCATGCGAAAAGAAAAGAGGTGGAGGAGTAAAAGGAGGGGGAGACACAGATATAGGCATGTCATGCCCTTCTAATATCCAAAAAGTGAGAAGCCGACACGTTCAGTCTGCTCCTGCCCATGCCACCTCCGTGTCGCCGGGTTTGTGCCAGAGCCGCGGTGAACCCTGACGGCCAGCCCCCCTCTCCCAATACTGGTGCCTGTCCGCTGGTGGGTCGAGCGAGCCCCCCTGTTGTGGAGGCAGCTCTAAGCTTTTTCATTTAAATTGTCTCTCTAATTTGAATGAATACACTTTAAATCCATTTACAAGGATCTATTGGAGGGCAAGTCTCATGCCAGCAGCCGCGTAATTCCAGCTCCAGTAGCGTCCACTAAAGCTGCTGCAGTTAAAAAGCTTTTATAAGGATCGAGCTCGGCTGTCCATCGCAAGGTATCCTACTGCCAGTCCCAGCCCCTATGCCTTGGGGTGCCTCCTGATGCTCTTCACTGAGTATCCCGTGGTCCCGAAGCATTTCCTTTGAAAAAATTAAGTGTCCAAACTACAGGTGGTGTAGCTTGCTTAACAGCCGGGATAATCCGCTGACTAGCAGACACTGCTACTAGGCACAAAGTATTTCCTGGGCTAGATGCAGTTAAAAATTTGTAATTAGATACTCTCGTTGGATGCTGAGAAAGCATTCCATAGAGTCTCCTGGCACGCCATATATGATTCTCTTAAAAAGCTTGGGGTAGGGGTCTAGGGGACCCTTTTATAGCCAAAATCACGGCCCTGTATCGCAATACGTCACCTAGGCTGAAGATAAATGGAACTGTAGCACCCTGAGGGCTCGGTTGCTACAGAGGTATTGCACCTCACCCAGAGGTGTGATATCTCACTCTCAGGTAAGGATGGAGTGTGGATCAGGACCCGACACCTGCATGCATTACACCACATTGCCGTGGGGCAGGGCGACCAATATGCCCCTGAGATGGGCACGACAGTCCCTGTCCCTGGCTGGAGTGGGGGGAGGGAACACTGAGGAAGGGGAACCCTGTAGTGCAGGAGCAGGGAGGAAGCAGTTCCTGGGTGCATTGAGAAGGGAATATAAAAGGTGGGCACCATCTTAGTTCAGTGCAGAGAAGTCTGAGCAGAAGTGGCAGGGAGCAGGGGCTCTGCATGAGCTCTGCTCCGGAGGCGGGCCTAGTAACAGAGGCCCAGGCCTGGAAGAGGGAGAAGGAAGGATGAGAAGTGGAGAAGGCTCCAGGAACGAGGAACGAAGGGATCCCAGGGGTGTGGACGGATGAGTCGCCACCGCACGCCCGAATCTACCTGCGTGGAGGGGTCAGGCCAAAGGGGGAGACCGGTCCCCGAAACTAGTGGAGGCAGGAAACGACCCTCAGCTAGAAACCGGAGGCTGTGACATTTTATGTGGCGCAGCCCCTCGCTACACCCGCTAGGAAGGCACCACATAGGGTCAGGGAAACTGGCGCCAAGTTTACCAAGAGGAGGCCCGAGGCAGCCGGACAGAAGGGTTGGTAAGAAAGGCCAGACAAAGGACACACAAAGGGGGTCCTGTGAAGCGCTCCAAAGTTATCTGGGAGTTGTCTGAGCCCCTCACCTGGTGAGCACAGTACGACGTGGGCAGCCGTTACCTGCAGACGTGGTCTGGATAATAAGAACTGTGAGTAAAGGCCCTGGACTGCATCACTGACTCCGTGTCGTTACTGCTGCTGCCCTGCACCATCACCCCCATCCTCCGCATACACTGCCCTGAGGCTATACTCCTACGCTCTGCTGCACCCACAATACCAGCCTCAGCGGTCTGCCCTGCAGCGGCGGTTCACTCTGACCGCAATCCACGGGTGGCGGAGTCGGACATTTAAACATCAAAACCACATAAATAGTTCCGCCACTGGTTTGACCGCCCTGAGCCACGGAACCGGGTCGCCGCCATGGAGACTACAACCACCAGCATCCACCAAAATGGGTCCTGCTCCGGGTGTCCCAAGGCTCAGGGGGTGCATCAGAACATTTTCATCACCTTTCACAATCACCAATGGGACAAGGCAGGGATGTCCTCTGTCCCCTCTCTTATACATCCTAGTGACGGAGCACCTGCTCTCATCAATTCACCATAACCCCAATATTAGGTGGATTGAGGTGGGAGGCACCGAGTACAAGTGCTTTCTATTTGCTGATGATGTCCTAGTATATATCACTCAATCACATATATCCATCCATGCTGTTATGGCTGAAATAGATCACTTTGTTACATGGTCAAATTTTAAAATCAATGCAGCGAAGTCTGAGGCCCTCGATGTCTCCCTCCCCAAATCCATACAGGATTCCATCCAGTCCAACTTTCCCTTTGCCTGGCCCTCACAGGGTATCAAATACTTAGGAATTCCTATTCATAGAGACCTCTCCCATCTATGTTATCTTAATTTTGGGCCCTTTATTGAACAACTCCATACAGACCACGGTTGGCAAGTTAGAACTGTAAGATTCACTACGTGAACCACTGGTGTTTTGTGGAAAAGCACATGTACACTGTATTCCAAATTATTATGCAAAAAGTGTTTAGGAGTGATAAGGGAAGAATTTGTTTGTTTGTCAGTTAAACTCATTGATGGTGATGTGTGTCAGGGCTTTTATATCACTGTAAGCAATTGTAGACACCTGTGCTAATTTGTTTGGCAGGTGTGTCCAATGAAAGGCAAGACTACTTAAGAAGGCTGTCTCACATTATTAAGCAGCCTACATTTTCTGCCAAAATGGGAAAGAAAAAGGATGTGTCGGCTGCTGAGAAGCAACAAATTGTGGAGTGTTTAGGTCAAGGCATGACTACAATCAACATTGTGCGATGATCAGGATGAAGTGTCTTGGCAATCAAGAAGTATGTAGCTGATTCACAGTACACACGTGTGCGTGCTGATACGGGCAAATTGAGGACTCTTTCCTACAGGCAATTACGTCAGGTTAAAAGAGCAGCGGCAAAAAAGCCTTGTCATAGCAGCAGACAAGTTTTTGAAGCTGCTGGTGCCTCCAACGTCCCCCGAACAACAAGATGCAGGGTCCTTCAGAGGTTTGCAGCTGTGCATACGCCATCCTGTCGACCTCCTCTATCCACTTCACACAAGCAGAAACGGCTCCAGTGGGCCAAACATTACATGAAGACTGATTTCAAAACTGTTTTGTTCATGGATGAGTGCCGTGCAGCGCTCGATGGTCCAGATGGATGGAGTGGAGGATGGCTGGTTGATGGACACCCCACGCAAACACGGCTACAGCGCCAACATGGAGAAGGTGGAGTAATGTTTGGGGCTGGAATCATGGGGAGAGAGATTGTCGGCCCCTTTAGGATCCCTGAAGGGGTAAAGATGAACTCCATAATGTATGTGGATTTTCTCAAACAGCACTTCCTGCCATGGTTCAAGAAGAAGAACCGTGTATTCCACAGCAAGATCATTTTTATGCATGATAATGCACCATCTCATGCTGCACATTAAACATCTGCATCTCTGGCTGATATGGGCATAAAAGGGGACAAACTTATGGTGTGACCCCCATGCTCCCCTGACCTCTACCCCATTCAGAACCTCTGGAGCATCATCAAAAGGAGTGTCTATGATGGCGGGAGGCAGTTCACATCTAAGCAACAGCTCTGGGAGGGTATTCTGTCCTCATGCAAAACAATTGAAGCAGAAACCATCCAAAACCTGACAAATTCAATGGACGAGAGAGTTCAGAAGCTCCTTTCAAACAAGGGGTCCTATGTGAAAATGTAACATCACCTAGAATAAAGTTTTGAGTTGAAAACTGTTTGATTTCAGTTTCTAATAACCTGCTAATGCTTATAATTTCAAAAATGACAATTTTTTGGGTCTTTATTAAAATGAAAAGGTTGATCGAAAAGTTTGGGGGATCTAAGAGTGTGGCAACCCAGTAGTCATGATTACTTCGAATTCTGACAATATGAGGGTCATGTTGCAGGTAGTGCAGCAAGAAGGCACTTATGTGTCTTGCGGATTTAGCCAATCCAGTGCCTCCCCCGTGAGGTGGGACATGATGAAGGCTACTTTGGCCTGGTCGGAGATAAACTGGTGGGACAAGAGTTCAAAGTGCAGGGTGCACTGGTTTATGAAGCCCCGAGCTTGAGCGGGGTCACCTCCGAAGCGAGGAGGTGCAGAAAGCCGGGGTTCGGGGCAGGATACCATGGTATTGGTGGGCAGCGGCGCTGCCGGGTTGCGAGTCATGACACTAGCGGTGGTTGCTGGTGGAGCAGTCAGAGTGTCCAGGCGAGAGTTGACATTCCGCAGGTGACTCAGGATGGACTCCTGTTGGGACCTCTGACGGGACAGTTCATGACTGTAACATACCTGGCGGCGTCCTTGCATAGTGGTCCATCTCCCACTGTGCAAGAGCGCGCACTTGATCTCCAGTCCAGGGTGTCTCTCTGGCTTCCCTCCATGCTGTCTGTTTGCTTCTGTGTCTGCTGCTTAAGGGCGGCGCCCGATCACTTCCTGCTTTTTGTACCTGCTGCAGGCACACCTCTTGTGCGTCCTCAGCCTATTGCTGTCTATCACCTGGTATTTAAACCAGCTGCCCCAATTAACTGATGCCTGAGCATCTTGCCCTGTCAGTTGGCTTTTGTCTCTGGCATGCCAGGTCCTGTCTATGTTACCAGTCTTGCAGTATCTGTTTCCATGTCTGTACTGTGTCCTATCTGTGTACCTTAACCTGCAGTCTGTACTCGTTCCTTGCCTGTTCGTTCCGCCTTCCTGGAGGCTGTATTTCCAGGCCAGTCTGAACACGCTCCTTGCCTGTTCGTCCCGCCTCTCTGGGGGCCGTATTCCCAGACCCGCTCCTGTATCCCGCTGCAGTGTCGGTCTCCTCCGTACACTCAGTTCCAGTCTGAACTCTCTCCTATCTTTTACCTGTTTTTTCTCTATGTCCGTTCCTTTTCTTTTTCTGCAGAGTCTGTACTCGTACCTAACTCCTGCTCATTGTCACTGTACTTCCGTTTGTGAGTTTGTGGTCCACTCGCTACTTCTTTGCAAGTACCCTGTGGGTATCTGGTTCTGCCTTTCTCTTCTAGTCTGTTCTGTGTGAACAGAGCCTTGTCCACCGCGTCTGCGGTTTTCGCTTTGCCCAGCTCTGTCCGCCGCGTCTGCGGTTTTCGCTTTGCCCAGCTCTGTCCGCCGCGTCTGCGGTTTTCGCTTTGCCCAGCTCTGTCCGCCGCGTCTGCGGTTTTCGCTTTGCCCAGCTCTGTCCGCCGCGTCTGCGGTTTTCGCTTTGCCCAGCTCTGTCCGCCGCGTCTGCGGTTTTCGCTTTGCCCAGCTCTGTCCGCCGCGTCTGCGGTTTTCGCTTTGCCCAGCTCTGTCCGCCGCGTCTGCGGTTTTCGCTTTGCTCAGCTCTGTCCGCCGCGTCTGCGGTTTTCGCTTTGCTCAGCTCTGTCCGCCGCGTCTGCGGTTTTCGCTTTGCTCAGCTCTGTCCGCCGCGTCTGCGGTTTTCGCTTTGCTCAGCTCTGTCCGCCGCGTCTGCGGTTTTCGCTTTGCTCAGCTCTGTCCGCCGCGTCTGCGGTTTTCGCTTTGCTCAGCTCTGTCCGCCGCGTCTGCGGTTTTCGCTTTGCTCTGCTCTGTCCGCCGCGTCTGCGGTTTTCGCTTTGCTCTGCTCTGTCCGCCGCGTCTGCGGTTTTCGCTTTGCTCTGCTCTGTCCGCCGCATCTGCGGTTTTCGCTTTGCTCTGCTCTGTCCGCCGCGTCTGCGGTTTTCGCTTTGCTCGGCCCTGTCCGCCGCGTCTGCGGTTTTCGCTTTGCTCGGCCCTGTCCGCCGCGCCTGCGGTTTTCGCTTTGCTCGGCCCGGTCCGCCGCGTCTGCGGTTTTTGCTTTGCTCGGCCCTGTCCGCCACGTCTGCGGTTTCGAATTTGTCTCCCAGTCTGTACTGGACCCTACCCAGCCTGCGCTCTAGTCTGCCTGTCTCTGTATTCCCCGGTGTGGGTCAACAGCCGTGTCCGGAGTCTGACCTGGAGTAGACCCTGGTTCCTCTGCTCGGTTCCTCCCTGGTGCACTGGCGTCGTATGCCGTCGTGCGACCTTGGTCGGATTGGGCAGATACTTAGTTCCGCCCCTCCAGGCACTCTCCGGTTCATGGCACAGTGGAATCACTACATAAACACGCACACGCCAGTCAGTCCGGGCGTGTGCATTACAATGACATAGGTCCGAGAGCGAGGGAGCTTGGGTGCCACCGGGCTCCATGGCCCAAGTAAACTGTAACGGGTCTGGGAGGTGGAACCTCAGAGCTACTGTACAAAGGGGCAGTCCTTGTAAGGAAGCAGGTGGCTCCCAGGGAAGGCGGGCAGGTAGTCATGGCAAGTGACAGGGACAGTCTCTGGGTAGAAGGGCAGGAGGATAGGGCAAATGACACGGACAGTCTCTGGGTAGAAGGGCAGGAGGATACGGCAAGTGACAGGGACAGTCTCTGGGTTGAAGAGCAGGAGGACACGGCAAGTGATGGGGACAGTCTCTTGACAGACGGGTGGTCACGGCCTGTGACGGCAGAGCCTCCAGGTAGGCTAGCAGGCAAGTAGCAGATGTGTGCTCCCAGGTGAGCAGGCGAGAGTCTCAGGACAAGCAGGTGGTCACGGCAAGTGACGGCAGAGCCTCCAGGAAGGCAAGCAAGCAGGTGGCAGATGTGCACTCCCAGGCGAGCGGGCAAGAGTCTCTGGACAGGCAGGTGGTCACGGCAAGTGACTGCGGAGCCTCCAGGTAGGCTAGCAGGCAGGTAGCAGGTGAGCGCTCCCAGGTGAGCGGGCAAGAGTCTCTGGACAGGCAGGTGGTCACGACACGTGACGGCGGAGTCTCCAGGTAGGCTAGCAGGCAGGTAGCAGGTGAGCGCTCCCAGGTGAGCGGGCAAGAGTCTCTGGACAGGCAGGTGGTCACTAGTGTTGAGCCACCCCCGTAGTGTTCGAGTTCGGTTCGGTTCGTCGATCACCCGTGTGTTCGCCGAACTGTTCGTCGAACTGTTCGTCGAACACCTTCGAACACGGTTAAAACCAATGGCAGGCAAACAAAAACACATAGAAACACATAGAAAACACTTTCAAAGGTGTCCAAAAGCTGACAAACTGCTCAGAAGACACAACTAACACATGGAAAAGTGACAAGTACATATAGTCATGCGAAAAGAGGTGGAGGAGTAAAAGGAGGGGGAGACACAGATATAGGCATGTCATGCCCTTCTAAAATCCAAAAAGTGAGAAGCCGACACGTTCAGTCTGCTCCTGCCCGTGCCACCTCCGTGTCGCCGGGTTTGTGCCAGAGCCGCGGTGAACCCTGACGGCCAGCCCCCCTCTCCCAATACTGGTGCCTGTCCGCTGGTGGGTCGAGCGAGCCCCCCTGTGGTGGAGGCAGCTCTAAGCTTTTTCATTTAAATTGTCTCTCTAATTTGAATGAATACACTTTAAATCCATTTACAAGGATCTATTGGAGGGCAAGTCTCATGCCAGCAGCCGCGTAATTCCAGCTCCAGTAGCGTCCACTAAAGCTGCTGCAGTTAAAAAGCTTTTATAAGGATCGAGCTCGGCTGTCCATCGCAAGGTATCCTACTGCCAGTCCCAGCCCCTATGCTTTGGGGTGCCTCCTGATGCTCTTCACTGAGTATCCCGTGGTCCCGAAGCATTTCCTTTGAAAAAATTAAGTGTCCAAACTACAGGTGGTGTAGCTTGCTTAACAGCCGGGATAATCCGCTGACTAGCAGACACTGCTACTAGGCACAAAGTATTTCCTGGGCTAGATGCAGTTAAAAATTTGTAATTAGATACTCTCGTTGGATGCTGAGAAAGCATTCCATAGAGTCTCCTGGCACGCCATATATGATTCTCTTAAAAAGCTTGGGGTAGGGGTCTAGGGGACCCTTTTATAGCCAAAATCACGGCCCTGTATCGCAATACGTCACCTAGGCTGAAGATAAATGGAACTGTAGCACCCTGAGGGCTCGGTTGCTACAGAGGTATTGCACCTCACCCAGAGGTGTGATATCTCACTCTCAGGTAAGGATGGAGTGTGGATCAGGACCCGACACCTGCATGCATTACACCACATTGCCGTGCGGCAGGGCGACCAATATGCCCCTGAGATGGACATGACAGTCCCTGTCCCTGGCTGGAGTGGGGGGATGGAACACTGAGGAAGGGGAACCCTGTAGTGCAGGAGCAGGGAGGAAGCAGTTCCTGGGTGCATTGAGAAGGGAATATAAAAGGGAGGGAGCAGGGGCTCTGCATGAGCTCTGCTCCGGAGGCGGGCCTAGCAACAGAGGCCCAGGCCTGGAAGAGGGAGAAGGAAGGAAGAGGAGTGGAGAAGGCTCTAGGAATGAGGAACGAAGGGATCCCAGGGGTGCGGACGGATGAGTCGCCACCGCACGCCCGAATCCACCTGCGTGGAGGGGTCAGGCCAAAGGGGGAGACCGGTCCCCGAAACTAGTGGAGGCAGGAAACGACCCTCAGCTAGAAACCGGAGGCTGTGACATTTTATGTGGCGCAGCCCCTCGCTACACCCGCTAGGAAGGCACCACATAGGGTCAGGGAAACTGGCGCCAAGTTTACCAAGAGGAGGCCCGAGGCAGCCGGACAGAAGGGTTGGTAAGAAAGGCCAGACAAAGGACACACAAAGGGGGTCCTGTGAAGCGCTCCAAAGTTATTTGGGAGTTGTCTGAGCCCCTCACCTGGTGAGCACAGTACGACGTGGGCAGCCGTTACCTGCAGACGTGGTCTGGATAATAAGAACTGTGAGTAAAGGCCCTGGACTGCATCACTGACTCCGTTTCGTTACTTCTGCTGCCCTGCACCATCACCCCCATCCTCCGCATACACTGCCCTGAGGCTATACTCCTACGCTCTGCTGCACCCACAACACCAGCCTCAGGGGTCTGCCCTGCAGCGGCGGTTCACTCTGACCGCAATCCACGGGAGGCGGAGTCGGACATTTAATCATCAAAACCACATAAATAGTTCCGCCACTGGTTTGACCGCCCTGAGCCACGGAACCGGGTCGCCGCCATGGAGACTACAACCACCAGCATCCACCAAAATGGGTCCGGCTCCGGGTGTCCCAAGGCTCAGGGGGTTCATCAGAACATTTTCATCACCTTTCACAATCACCAATGGGACAAGGCAGGGATGTCCTCTGTCCCCTCTCTTATACATCCTAGTGACGGAGCACCTGCTCTCATCAATTCACCATAACCCCAATATTAGGTGGATTGAGGTGGGAGGCACCGAGTACAAGTGCTTTCTATTTGCTGATGATGTCCTAGTATATATCACTCAATCACATATATCCATCCATGCTGTTATGGCTGAAATAGATCACTTTGTTACATGGTCAAATTTTAAAATCAATGCAGCGAAGTCTGAGGCCCTCGATGTCTCCCTCCCCAAATCCATACAGGATTCCATCCAGTCCAACTTTCCCTTTGCCTGGCCCTTACAGGGTATCAAATACTTAGGAATTCCTATTCATAGAGACCTCTCCCATCTATGTTATCTTAATTTTGGGCCCTTTATTGAACAACTCCATACAGACCACGGTTGGCAAGTTAGAACTGTAAGATTCACTACGTGAACCACTGGTGTTTTGTGGAAAAGCACATGTACACTGTGTTCCAAATTATTATGCAAAAAGTGTTTAGGAGTGATAAGGGAAGAATTTGTTTGTTTGTCAGTTAAACTCATTGATGGTGATGTGTGTCAGGGCTCTTTATATCACTGTAAGCAATTGCAGACACCTGTGCTAATTAGTTTGGCAGGTGTGTCCAATGAAAGGCAAGACTACTTAAGAAGGCTGTCTCACATTATTAAGCAGCCTACATTTTCTGCCAAAATGGGAAAGAAAAAGGATGTGTCGGCTGCTGAGAAGCAACAAATTGTGGAGTGTTTAGGTCAAGGCATGACTACAATCAACATTGTGCGATGATCAGGATGAAGTGTCTTGGCAATCAAGAAGTATGTAGCTGATTCACAGTACACACGTGTGCGTGCTGATACGGGCAAATTGAGGACTCTTTCCTACAGGCAATTACGTCAGGTTAAAAGAGCAGCGGCAAAAAAGCCTTGTCATAGCAGCAGACAAGTTTTTGAAGCTGCTGGTGCCTCCAACGTCCCCCGAACAACAAGATGCAGGGTCCTTCAGAGGTTTGCAGCAGTGCATACGCCACCCTGTCGACCTCCTCTATCCACTTCACACAAGCAGAAACGGCTCCAGTGGGCCAAACATTACATGAAGACTGATTTCAAAACTGTTTTGTTCACGGATGAGTGCCGTGCAGCGCTCGATGGTCCAGATGGATGGAGTGGAGGATGGCTGGTTGATGGACACCCCACGCAAACACGGCTACAGCGCCAACAAGGAGTAGGTGGAGTAATGTTTTGGGCTGGAATCATGGGGAGAGAGATTGTCAGCCCCTTTAGGATCCCTGAAGGGGTAAAGATGAACTCCATAATGTATGTGGATTTTCTCAAACAGCACTTCCTGCCATGGTTCAAGAAGAAGAACCGCGTATTCCACAGCAAGATCATTTTTATGCATGATAATGCACCATCTCATGCTGCACATAAAACATCTGCATCTCTGGCTGATATGGGCATAAAAGGGGACAAACTTATGGTGTGACCCCCATCCTCCCCTGACCTCTACCCCATTCAGAACCTCTGGAGCATCATCAAAAGGAGTGTCTATGATGGCGGGAGGCAGTTCACATCTAAGCAACAGCTCTGGGAGGGTATTCTGTCCTCATGCAAAACAATTGAAGCAGAAACCATCCAAAACCTGACAAATTCAATGGACGAGAGAGTTCAGAAGCTCCTTTCGAACAAGGGGTCCTATGTGATAATGTAACATCACCTAGAATAAAGTTTTGAGTTGAAAACTGTTTGATTTCAGTTTCTAATAACCTGCTAATGCTTATAATTTCAAAAATGACCATTTTTTGGTCTTTATTAAAATGAAAAGGTTGATCGAAAAGTTTGGGGGATCTAAGAGTGTGGCAACCCAGTAGTCATGATTACTTCGAATTCTGACAATCTGAGGGTCATGTTGCAGGTAGTGCAGCAAGAAGGCACTTATGTGTCTTGCGCATCTCGGAGCCCCAAAATTATTTTCCGGGCTAGATGCAGCTAAAAATTAGTATTAATTTTAAATCTGGTGGAGCTTAGTATAGATGGCCTAATAGGATCAGTGCTGCACACTGCTATAAAGCCCAAATTATTTTCCAGCCAAGATACAGATAAACATGATTAGTAATTTTAAATCTGGTGGAGCTTATTATAGATGGCCTAATAGAATCAGTGCTGCACACTGCTTCAAAGCCCAAATTATTTTCCAGCCAAGATACAGATAAACATGATTAGTAATTTGAAAGCTTAAAACGGTTGGTGAGGTGATTTTAACCAATCATCAAGCTTTTACTCTCCCCAGGATGACACAGGGGTAGAAAAGTCGTTTCGGATCCATGATTTGTTCATCTTTATGAACGTGAGTCTGTCTACATTATCAGTGGAGAGCCGCGTGCGCTTATCTGTCAGCACACCACCAGCAGCGCTGAACACACGTTCAGACAGAACGCTGGCTGCGGGGCATAACAAGATCTCCAAGGCGTAAGTGGCTAGCTCCGGCCATTTATCCAGATTGGAAGCCCAAAAAGAGCAAGGGTCCAGTGACACAGTCATGGCTTCAATGTTTACTTGGAGATACTCCTGTACCATCGTCTCCAGGGGTTGACTATGTGTCAGACTTCTTGTCTCCTGTGGCCTTGCAATGGATGGGCTAAAAAAGAGGTGAAATGATTCCGCAAAATTGATGTTACCAGCAGATACTGTGGTTCTGTTACAGTTTGAGTGCTGAACACTCGACGGTCCCACGATTGGCAAGTTGGAACTGTGAGATTCACTACGTGCACCTCTGGTGTTTTGTGGAAAAGCACATGTAAGATTCTGCAACAGTCTCTGCTGATACTCCTGCATGCGTGCATCCCTTTCTATGGCAGGAATAATTTCTGCAAATTTACTTTTGTACTGGGGATCTAAAAGTGTGGCAACCCAGTAGTCAGGATTATTTCTAATTCTCACAATTCGAGGGTCATGTTGCAGGTAGTGCAGCAAGAAGGCACTCATGTGTGTTGCGCATCCAGGAGCACCAGGTCCCTGTTGTGTTGGTGGTGAGGTAACAATCATGCTTCCTTCCTCTGTCCTCTCCCCCCAACCTCGTACAACAGAAATGTGATCAAGGTCTCCCTCATCTGATGAGTCTTCCATCAGTTCGTCCTCCACTTCTTCCTGGGCTCCTTCACCTTCCTCACTAGTTTGGCTGCTACCATGCGCCCTGGTAAAACCATCTCCCCCACCCTCACATGCCTGCCGCCTTGGTGCTGCCGAACGTCTGGACCTTGCAGATGATAGCCCTTCCGCATACAACTCCTCCTCCTCTACTTCCTCCACCTCCTCTTGTGCCACCACCTGACTCCGAATTCTGTTTAACATGTGCTCCAGCATGTAAATCACCGGAATAGTCATGCTGATAATGGCATCGTCAGCACTAAACATCTTCGTCGGCATTTCAAAACTGTGCAGAAGGGTGCATAGCTCCCTGATCTTAGACCACTCCTCCAGCGTGATTTGCCCCACCTCTGGATCTCGTTGGCCCAGGCTATACGTCAGAACGTATTGCACCAGGGCTTGTCGGTGCTGCCACAGTCGCTGCAACATGTGCAGAGTTGAATTCCACCGGGTAGGCACATTGCATTTTAGCCGGTGAAGTGGCAGGCCCAACGACTTCTGTAGAGATGTAAGTAGCTGAGCTGCGGGATGCGAACGGCGGAAGTGAGCACACAGCGACCGTGCCCTCTGCAGAAGGCCATCTAGTCCGGGATAGTGGGCTAAAAATTGCTGGACAGCCAGGTTCAACACGTGAGCCATACAAGGCACGTGTGTGACATTGCCCCGGCGAAGGGCCGCACCCAGGTTTGCAGCATTGTCGCACACGGCCTTCCCTGGTTTCAGGTCCAGTGGAGACAACCATTCATGAAATTGGTTCTCCAGAGCTGACCACAACTCCTCAGCTGTGTGACTCACATTTCCCAGACAATTCAAAGTAAAAACCGCCTGATGACGTTGAGCCCTACTGCCAGCATAGTAAGGAGGTGTGCAGGATCCCTTCTGCGCAGTTAGAAAGCTTGTGGCATGACCAGACAGGCTTTGGGTGCAGGTGGAGGACCGAGAGGAGGTTGAGGAGGCAGAAGCAGTGGAGGAACGTTGACATAAAGAGGATTGATGCACAACTCGTGGGGACGGCAAGACTTGGACAGCAGCCCCTTTTCCTGCTGTCACCATAGTTACCCAGTGCCCAGTCAGCGACATGTAACGCCCCTGTCCATGCCTACTCATCCAAGTGTCTGTGGTGAAATGCACCCTGTCACTCACAGAGTTTCTCAAAGAAGCGGTGATGTTGTGTGCGACATGCTGGTGGAGCGCAGGCACACCTTTCTTTGAGAAGTAGTGCCGACTGGGCATCTGGTACTGGGGCACTGCGACGGACATAAGGTCTAGAAAATCCTCTGTGTCCACCAGGCGGAAAGTCAGCATTTCTGTAGCCAAGAGCTTGCAGATGGTGAAATTCAACCTCTTAGCTTTCTCATGGCTAGGAGGAAATGGTCTTTTACTTGTCCACATCAGAGGGACCGAGGGCTGGCTATTGTGCTTCGACGTGGTTGATAAGGGTGTCCCCGGCAAACTGCCGGTCTGTGAGGAAGATGCAGGCGGACATGTTAGGTTGCCTTGATCCAAAGGTGGTGCTATCGATGTCGGACAGCGCTCAACACCAGCTGGTGTTACCACCTCCAAAGAAAATGATGACCTGCCAATCACGCTGGCTGTTGCGGGTAAAGAGGTTGCAGGTCTGCGCCCCAAAACAGGTGTGACTGCTGTCCCCCCAGTCACAGAGGATGAAGAGGCCGCGGATGCACAAGATATGGGAGACGGTGATTGGCCCGGCCGGCTAGGCCGCATTGTAGCACAGTGAGCTTCCCACTGCAACTTATGCTTCATGTCCGTGTGCCAGTTCATGCATGAAGTACTCAAACTATGTATTTTTTGGCCTCTACTTAGCTTTTGCTGACAAATGTTACAGATATCATGAGTTGGGTCATCTTTATCGATCTGAAAAAATGCCCAGGCTATGCAAGGCTTAGCACCCATGCGACCTGAAGAGCCACCACGACTTGTGGTGAGAGGCAGAGTTGTGTTTGAGGATGCAGTTGTTGACGTGCTTCCAGTACTACGTCTCTGTCCAGGAAGGCGCAACCTGACCTCGTCGTCACTAGCATCCTCCTCCACCTCCTCTGCTGACCTCATCTCTTGGCTGACTGTGGGTTGACAGTAAGTGGGATCTCCAACCTCATCATCATCACCCTGTGCGTTATCACACCCGTCGTCCTCAGAGCCAACCTGTTCCTGCCCTGACAAAAAACTAAAGTTGTCGCTCCAATCAGGTATTTGAGTCTCATCATCGTCTTCCTCATTGTCTCCACCAACAGGAGTTACAGTTTGGGAATGAGGGTCTCCATTATGGTCAGAACCTTCTGCGTTTGGTCCTGGATCCGACTCATAAAGATTCTGGGCATCAGTGCAGATCATTTCCTCATCTGGATTCACAGAAGCGCTGGAGTCGACCTCTGATTCCCGGCTATAGTATGAGTAAACAGCTCTGCAGACTCAACCATCTGTTCTACCTCATACTCAGACGGGCAGCTGGAGATTTGGGAGCTGTGAGGAAGCAAGTGCGATTGGGGTGACACCTTTGAGGACTGGAGTATTTGTGATGTTGAAGTTGATGTGGAGGAGAGCCCACTTAAAGGAGCACTTGATATCCGTTGAAGCACCTGCTGTTTTTGTGCCTCATCTGGAATTTGTAGCGATTGGCGTGGCCGTAAGAAAGGGATCTTATCACATTGTCCGCTAAAAGAAGTAGACATTTTAGTTTGGCTGGAAGATGGTCTTTCTTCTGCAGATGTTACTGTTGCTTTAACACCTACCCCACGGACACAACCTTTTTTCCCCTTCCCAACACGCCTATTCCCCATTCAACCAGCAGCAGGCCTTTTTCCACTCATTTTGGTGGTTAACTAATTCACAACTCTGGAGTTGTTTGCACAAAAAAACAATGGATGGGAGCCGAGCAGAGCTGAGTGGCCAAACTGTGGTATTAGGCCAAAAGTATTGGCTGGGTTAGATGCAGAAAAAAATTATATTCAATTTGCAACCTGATGGAGGTCAGTATAGATGGACTAATAGAACAAGTCCCACACACAGCTAGAAGCCCAAATATTTTTTCAGAGGTAGATGCAGAAAAAAATTGTATTCATTTTGCAACCTGATGGAGGTCAGTATAGATGGACTAATAGAACAAGTCCCACACACAGCTAGAAGCCCAAATATTTTTTCAGAGGTAGATGCAGAAAAAAATTATATTCAATTTGCAACCTGATGGAGGTCAGTATAGATGGACTAATAGAAAGATGCTATGCCCAAAAGATTTTACTTCACTAGGTGCAGTAAAAAAATTGGTATTCTATACACAGGTGGTATATCTTGCAACACAGATAGGCTACTCCACTGACTAACACACTCTGCAATAGGCCAAAGAGGATTAGCTTTGCTAGATTCAGCCAAATGCTGTGAAAAAAACTTGCACAGCACTGGCACAGACCTGCCTGGCAAAAACTGATAGGAACTGATGTAACCTTGTCCTGAAAAGGACTGCAATTACAATTAGTCTTTACTCCCACAACCTATCTATTTAAGAGCACAGACCAGCCTGATAAAAGTCATAGGAAATGCTGTAACTGCAATTACAACTATTCCTATCTACTATCTGCAGATTTGTGCGAAAATTGGCTTGAAATTAACAAGGTATAGCGCACACAGCAACAGCGGTGCCGTCTAACACGCAGCTGCAGCAGTGAGAAAATGGTGGCGACGGGGATAATGGCTTGGTCTTATAGGGCAAGGACATGTGACATACACTGCCAATGACACATGCCCTTGCTTGTGTGAAAAAAAGCACTTCGCTCCGTGTGTGCGCTGCTGATAGGCTGACAGATTGCACCTCCCCACTGTAAATGCGGGAAAGAGAAAAAAAAATGGAGATCTTCATTATTCCTGCAGAGATCCATCCCCTGCCCCTCCCCCCACCCCACTGTACACTCAAACTGCGTATTAACATTAATTTTCATCATTACTGAGAAAAAATCCAGTTATGATTTTGGTGCACGAACAGTTATCGAACATAACCTCGAACAGCCGAATTTTTCTCAAATCGTTCGTGTTCGCCGAACGGCTGGAACACCACCCAAAACAGCTCGAATTTGAGATTGGCAAACAGTTCGAGTCGAACAACGCTCATCTCTAGTGGTCACAGCACGTGAAGGCGGAGCCTTCAGGTAGGCTAGCAGGCAGGTAACAGGTGAGCACTCCCAAGTGAGCAGGCAGACTGATCGATAGACAGACTGGCAGGGCTGGTAGGCAGACTGTCGGACCGCAGATAGATAAGAAACAGGCAGGAATCTGGCAGGTGACTGGCAGGTGACTGGCAGGTAACTGGCAGGTAACTGGCAACGGGACCTGAGGGCTGAAGCAGAGTTGAAAGACTTTGCAACAACATTGCTCGGGCACCTCCATCTTGGAGGAGGTGCCTTATATATGGAGAGGTCCTCCGGCCATCGGCCGGGGACTCCTTAGGGCGGCACGCGCGGTCCCTTTAATAGAGGGGGAGCGCGTGCGAGCGCGCCCTAAGCACAGTGACCGGGGAGGAGCGCGCGCTGCCAGCAGAGCCGGAGGAAGACGCCGGGCACGGAGCGGAGAGGTGAGGGGAACAGCGTCCCTGCCTAGCAGGAGGCAGGGACGCTGACGCTACACATAGAGACAAACAGGTAACGGGCTAGGACACTGTTCAGACAGGAACTGAAACAGCAACAAGATACAGGAACGAGCCTGGGAACTCAGCCCCCAGGGTGGCGGAAACTGACTAGAAGTCACAGGTACAGGTAACAGGCCTGGGTATACAGCCCCCAGGGTGGCAGAACAGACAAGAAACAGGACAGGACCTGGCAACTCAGGTTGCACAGAACACACTGAAAGAAAATGTTGCTCAGGCACCTCCTACTGAGTGGAGGGGGTTTAAGTATACAGTGACTCACAGCAATAGGCTGGGGATGCATTAGGAGTGCGCACACAGTAACTTTAAGAATCAGGCAGTCACCGAGCCACCGCCCTAAGCAATCAGATAAGAGACATGCACATAGCAGGTACTGAAGCAAAGTGAGCAGCCTGGACTGATAGGTAAGATGGCGGTCTTGCATGGTGGGAGGTGGTAAGCCATGCCAGCATGCCGCCAGGGATGTTACAGTACCCCCCCCCCCCTTTACGCCCCCTCTTCTTGAAGCCTGCAAGGATTTTCTGCAGAGAATTTGGAGGCTGATCCTTCTCTTCAAGAAGATTTCCTCTTCTGTCCACTAGAGGGAGCGAAACTGGTCTCACCATCTTGGTGACTAGGATGCTTCCTCCCATTGAGCCATCCTCAGCAACAGATGAAGTGGGTGAAGTACCAGGAAAGTCTCTCTCCATTTGTTAATATTGGGTAGCACCCCAAAGGATTGACGGAACAACTGGATATCCTCCACCGGGTTGGAGGGGTGCAGAGACTCGGGGGTAACCACTGCCTTTATGTACACTTTGCCAAGCTTACTAGATGAAGTGGGCGAAGTACCGGGTGTAGGAAAGTCCCTCCATTTGTTGTCACGTAGCACTCCGGAGGATTCAGGAGACAACTGGACGTCCTCCGCCTGGTTGGAGGGGTACAGAGACTTGGAGGTATCCACAACCTTGATGGACTTATTGTCAGAATTATTAGAGATGGAGGATCCTTGCTTTGGGACCAACTTCAGTCTGGTTTCTGAGATGACACGTCTGCGAGGCGGGGTGGTACCAGAAGCCAGATCATTGGTACAGTCGTCGAGACTGTGTGGGGACATTACCTCTGCTTCCCTTTCTTCGAAGACTTCAGCGCACAGCGAGTCAGCGACTAGCAGATCTGGTGAATAAGAAGAAGAAGACACTGCTGACTGTCCTGAAGATATGGGGACTGGACTCCCCTTGTACCTCAGCAGTCCTGCAGGAAACACCATGCAGGATCTCCAGACCTGAGTGGACACTATATCTCTTGGCTCTGGACATGTGTAATGCTCCAATCTGGAGCTTAATTTTAACAGACATATTTTGACTGTTTCTGAGTAGGGCTCGTCCTTCCGCTGACAATGTCCAAAAGGCTTCTGAAGTTGTCGGACAGGAATCAGACACCGACTCTTCAAGGCTTTAAGCCCGAAACTTCCAGTTAATCCTAGGCCTTCACTTGCCATGGAGACAGTCATGGTCATCTGTGGAGAGGAAACACTAACGCCAAGAGCAGCCTCTCCTACAGGCCTAATGTCTTGAGATTCTCCAACCTTCCCTGGACAAAGACAGTCAGGGTGTCCCAAACAACCGCAGCAGGACCGCAATCTGATTTTGTGACTGAGTTCCGGCCTCTGCTTTGCCTGATGAACATGGTCATCCTTCAAGGATTCTGCCTCTACAGGCTGGGGAATAGGAGGTCTTTGGGAGGACAGAACCTGGCATGACGGTTTACCTCTACGCCTTGCACGTCTGGATTGCCTCTTGAGGTTGGGAAGAAAAGTATTCTGTGGAGCATTGTCATCCTGTGTGGATTCAGTGTGGGCAGCAGTGTCTTCAGGCTGGGAAACTGGTGGGCTACCTACACGCATCACCCATCGGGACTGCTCCAGGATATTGGGAAGGGAAGCTTGAGCAGAAGCTTCAGGGTTAGGGTCATCAAAGACCATTAGAAAGGCCACCAGGAAGGCCTGCAGATCAGAGACAATAGGATCCCATGCTTCCCATAGGAGGGTGATCCAATTCAAGGCATCATCCACTAGGTAGGACATCAGAAATGCTATTTTAACCCGATCAGTGGGAAAATAGTGAGCATAGAATTTGCAATGTAGCATGCATTGCTCCACAAACACATGGCTTTGTTTTGGGTCCCCATAGCACCGTGGTGCATCCGCAGGAACGAGTGCTGATAGCTCCAATTGGGCTGGTGCATAAATCGCCTGGACCTCAGCTTGAGAAAACATTTTTCCTTGGTGCACGTATTCGCCAGACAAGGATTCAAATGTCTCCGAGAGCGAAAGGTCGTGGGGCTCAACGGGGACCATGGCCTGAGCAAACTGTTACGCACACGCCCAGGCTGACTGGCGTGAGTGTGATTAGTGATCCCACTGGAACATGAACCGAGGAGTGCCTGGAGGGGCGTGAATAAGTATCAACTCGGTCCGACCAAGGTCGCACGGCGGCTCAATCGACTCCGTGAACCAGGGAGGAACCGAGCAGAGGGACGAGGTGCCACTCCAGGTCAGACCCCGGTCACAGCTGTTGACCCACACTGGGGAATGCAGGAACGGGCAGGCTAGGCTGGCATACAGACAGGTGGATACTGGCAGGCACGGCTGGTATACAGACAGGTGGGTACTGGCAGGCACGGCTGTTATGCAGACAGGTGGTTACTGGCAGGCATGGATGGTATGCAGACAGGTGGGTACTGGCAGTTAAAAACGCAGGCAGGATAGGGACCAGTACAGACTGGGATACAGTAACAAAGCCGCAGGTGTGGTAGACAAGCAGAGCAGAGCAAAACCCGCAGGTGCGGTGGACAAGCAGAGCAGAGAAAAACCGCAAGTGCGGTAAACGAGCAGAGCAGAGCAAAACCCGCAGGTGCAGTAGACAAGCAGAGCAGAGCAAAACCCGCAGGTGTGGTAGACAAGCAGAGCAGAGCAAAACCCGCAGGTGCGGTAGACAAGTAGAGCAGAGCAAAACCCCCAGGTGCAGTAGACAAGCAGAGCGGAGCAAAACCCGCAGGTGCCATAGACAAGCAGAGCAGAGCAAAACCCGCAGGTGAGGTAGACAAGCAGAGCAGAGCAAAAAACCCCAGGTGCGGTAGACAAGCAGAGCAGAGCAAAAACCCACAGGTACGGTAGACAAACAGCAGAGGAAAACCCGCAGGTGTGGTGGACAAGCAGAGAAGAGCAAAACCCACAGGTGCGGTGGACAAGCAGAGCAGAGCGAAACCCCCAGGTGCGGTAGACAAGCAGAGCAGAGCAGAGCAAAACTCGCAGGTGCGGTAGACAAGCAGAGCAGAGCAAAACCCGCAGGTGCGGTAGACAAGCAGAGCAGAGCAAAACCCCCAGGTGCGGTAGACAAGCAGAACAGAGCAAAAAACGCAGGTGCGGTAGCAAGTAGAGCAGAGCAAAACCACGGGTGCAGTAGACAAGCAGAGCAGATACACACAAGGTACTTACAATGAAATAGCGAGTGGACACTAAACTCACAAACAGAAGTACAGAGACAACGAATTGCAGTTAGGTGCAGGTTCAGAGACTGCAGGAAAAGAGAAGGTATGGACATAGAGACAAACAGGTAACGGGCTAGGATACTGTTCAGACAGGAACTGAACCAGGAACAAGATACAGGAACGACCCTGGGAACTCAGCCCCCAGGGTGGCAGAAACTGACTAGAAGTCACAGGTACAGGTAACAGGCCTGGGTATACAGCCCCCAGGGTGGCAGAAACTAACTAGAAGTCACAGGTACAGGTAACAAGCCTGGGTATACAGCCCCCAGGGTGGCAGAGCAGACAAGAAACAGGACAGGACCTGGCAACTCAGTTGCACAGAACACACAAAAGAAATTGTTGCTCAGGCACCTCCTACTGCATGGAGGGGATTTAAGTATCCAGTGACTCACAGCAATAGGCTGGGGACGCATTAGGAGTGCGCACACAGTAACTTTAAGAATCAGGCAGTCACCGAGCCGCCGCCCTAAGCAATCAGACAAGAGGCATGCACACAGCAGGTACTAAAGCAAAGTGTGCTGCCTGGACTGATAGGTAAGATGGCGGTCTTGCATGGTGGAAGGTGGTAAGCCATGCCAGCGCGCCACCAGGGATGTTACAGTGTACAATTGTAGTGTTCTGCGATCCCCTATTAATTGGGACAGGAAGGTCGAGCGAGAAGATGTGGGTGTTTGTTGTGGCACAATTTCAGCTTGCCCACAGCCTCGGCCTCATCCTCTGCATGCACCATCATCACGATCACGTCCACTTCCCCGATTCTTGCCCACTTTAAATGGAGGACAATATCTTCCACGTTCACTACAAATGACTGGATTTGAACTGCAGTGATATGTGATCCGTGTGACGGACAAACTACAGTTTTAAATAGCTGGCCTGTAGATAACTATTTTTAACAGTGAACTGGCGTCAATAATTTCGCTAACGCACAGCAACAAAATTTAAATGGATGCCAGAAATGGCAGAATTTTGAGCACACTTATATGTGATCCGTGTGACGGACAAACCACAGTTTTAAATAGATGAATTTTTAGCGCTGTAATATGGAAAGGATCTGACTGTATTCTGCAATGCCAACACCAAATGGAGCAGAAAAACTGTGTTCTCTGGATTGCTTTTTAAATCTAATAATCAGGATTGAGATCCTAAAAAAATTATACCTGGCCCCTGAGACCTGGGGCTATTTCTACAAATATCTGTAAAAGCACCAGCAGCAGACAGAACTAGAACTCTTTTTTATTATTAAAATACAAAGCACAAACATCACATAGAGAAAACTGAACCACAGCAAAAAAAAAAATAACACACAAACCCCGAAAGTCCAAAGTCCAGCCCCTTTCCCCTTTTCTTTTAACCCCCCCAGCAAAGGAAGAACCTTAACTTTCCACCATATTGTCGATATTACCAAAATAAATCAACATCCATACACATTCATGTCCTCACATTCACACCTAAACCCCCTGATATATACTTAAAGGAAAACCCAAATCTGGCGCATTGCCCAAAAAAGAGGAAAATTGAGGCCGCCTGGCCAAAACTTACCATTAACAAACATATATATATATTTTTTTCTTTTTCCACACCTAAACTAAACCCTCATACCAACAACCAAAGGTCCCACGAAAGTTTGTGGCCTATCACTCCCTGCATACCACAGCAAAGTCCACAAAAGTCTATGGCCTCTTTCCACACCAAATAGGTCCCTTTTGCCTTCTCAGCATCCCGCAGGGCGTCCATTTTTCCTGAGAAAAATAACCCCACCCCTCACCACCTAAACTAAACCCCCCACAAGCATCACAGTACACGCATTACATAAAGGAATACAATATGCACAAATTTTCCAATAACAATCCTTACAATAACAATGACAAAGAACATGACAACCTTACCACAAAACCACAAACTTTACTTATCCAGACCCAAGTTTGGTGCTTGTGACGCGCCCCCTGGGCCATGGAGTACTCGGTGCCGGGCCGTTCGTTGCTAGGGGAGAAGTCACAGTGGCGGTGACCCGGTCCATGACCGAAGGTGGTCAGTAAAAAGGGGATTTTATAGTTTTTATGTACAAAGTTTGTGACGCCACCTGTGGCATGCGGCTAAAGTGAGCGACCACTGCGGAGCAGGTCCTCTGGAGCTGATGTTACTGCAGCAAAGCTGGTGTGGCTCTCCACAGGTAGAGCTTAGCTCCTGGGCAGTGTAGATGTTATAGGTGATTCTGTGCGTTGTAGCGCAGCAATAATCAGTCCACAACTTAATGGCGGTTTCCTCTTATCTTTACTGGTGGTGATTAGGCGAACTGGGACTAGGGTACTGGCTAGAAGTGGAAGTCTGGGCAGCCTGGAAGCAAGTAAGGAATCCACCTCACCAGGTGAAGTTGGAGGCCTTCCCTTTCCACTAATCTCTTTGGCCCTGCTGCTTGTAGCTGTGCAGTGGCCCTCGTCCCTGAGTGCAACGTCTTTGTGCTCACCCGTATTGCAGGCAGCTCGGGCCTTGCTCATACGTCGCTCCCACGTGTCGGTGCTGGGCCCTGCAATGCTGCTGAGCCTCCAGGCATCTGCTGGGGCCAGGTGACCTGCAGTCTCCTGCCCTCCGGTTTCTGCTGCTGTGCCTTCAGTGCCCCACAGCCTCGGACTCCCGTGTCCGGTTTCTCTGTAGTAGTTCCTTCTGGGGTGAACTGCCGCGTAGCTCCACTCCCCAGCTCCTCTCTTGTTGACGTCCTCACTTCAACTCTTCACACTAAGTCTAACTAACCCCGCCCCCAGATCCCAGTTGCCATGGGGAGGAACTCCCCTTGCTGGTCTGGAGCCAGGACAGTGTTGCATGCTTAGCAAAACCTGATTAGGGGACCCCTGCTTGCTTCCAGGCATGGCATCACCTCTTGTGAGGGAGGCAATGCCACTGCGGCAACCAGACCCCTGGGGTGCCACATTCCCTCCAAGTTAACTTCAGTACTCCCAGACTGAGGATACCTTTTAAAGTTAACAAATAACAATTCACATTACAAACAGGTTACAAAGTCAAAAATTACAAAAAAAACAACAAAAATTGAAAGCAGTCACTGCGGCGCTTAGCCTTTACGCCACAGTCCGGGGATTGTCTTTTTCCGGATAACTGAAATTTGGCTGGTGGGAACCGCATCAATCCACTTTGTGCATCGTCCCTGGGCGTGGCTTCAGGGCACTCTTTCGTTGGGCCTGGTCTTCAGCCACGCCTGCGGTTTATTTTCTAGGCCGATTAGTAACTATTTTCAATATTGTCCTGACCACATCTTGTCCTGTGGCCCAACTGTCCATAAATTCAACAAATATACATATCCAAGATTATTTAACGGGTACAACTATATATACAGCATACGCTTTAATTCTCTTATACTTTATTCCTCCAGCAGGCAGGAAGCTGACCTTTTGTACTCTGGGTTGACCTACGTAGAGACATTTGTTGTCTCTGTCCTACCCTGGTCCCTATTGTCTACCCCTGGTGTGGTGGGTTCACTATCCTCTACATTTCTCTTGGACCTACTCTGTACTGGTATTCCGGACTGCCTTCTTCGGACTCCTAAACCCACCATGGGACTAACAGGTTCACTGCTAGCAGTGGGTAGATTCTCCTGATCTGCTGCTGATGAAACATCTGTCTTTGGGGTCGGCTGGTCTTCCAGATGTTCTCGAGCCTCTGCAGTTTCCGGTGAGGCCGCTTGGAGAAAGGTCAGGACTGGTACCACAATCGCTTTGTTCACCTGCATCCAAGACCGGGGAAATTCTCCGAGGACTGTCTGAACCGTTCCCTCCAATTTTTCTGTGGGCCGAGGGCTGTCTTGATCTTCTTCTGTGTGTTTCAACTGTTCAGGACATATCTTCAAGTGGTCTCTTGAGACTGCCGCTGAAGTTTCCCCTCCATCTTTGCTGATGAGGCACACTTTGGTGTTGTCGTAATTCGAGGGTAGGACGGTGTATGGCTCAACCTCCCACTGGTCATCTAACTTGTGGACTCATCTTTTCCTCTTAAGTACCTGTTCTCCAGGTGATAAGGGAACGGCAGGTGCGTGCTGATTATAAGTTTTCTCTTGTTTCTGTCTCGCCTGGGACAAACTTTTCTCAACACACTCTTGCACCTTGCAGTATTGTTGCTGCCGCTCTGTATCCCAATCTGCATCTGGTGATTTCGTCTCTGGTGTTAAGACTCCCATGTCTAAATCAATGGGTAGCTTACCAGGTCTTGCTCTCATCAGGTAAGCGGGTGTACAGTTGGTGGAGTTCGCCTGTATGTGGTTATATAGGTCCACCAAATCTGATAACTTCTCTGGCCACAGGCTATGTTCTTCAAGGGGCAACATCTTCAACAGGTCTATTACCACCTGGTTCGTATTCTCACACAACCCGTTGGTCTGGGGATGATACGGCGTCGTCCTTATTTTCTTGCAGCCATACAAGTTACAGAATTCCTGGAACACCTCTGCTTCAAAGGCTGGACCTTGGTCGGTAAGCACCCGTTCAGGGTAACCATGCGGGCGACGAAAGTGCTGTTGGAACACTTTGGCTGCCGTCTGAGCCATCTGGTCTTTCACTAGCACTACTACCAAGAACCGGGAGTAGTGGTCTACTATGGTGAGAGCATAGACATAGCCTGACCGGCTTGGAGCTAGCTTCACGTGGTCCAAGGCTACCAGTTCAAGTGGTTGTTTGGTGATTATGGGCTGCAGGGGAGCCCTCTGGCTGTCAAGGTCTTTCTGTTTCAGGTTGCATGGACCACATTCTTGACACCATCTCTCGATTGCTTTCCTCATGCCAACCCAGTAGAATTGCTCACATAGCAGGACTTCCAACTTCTTCCACCCGAAGTGTCCTGCTCCATCGTGGTACACTTCTAAGACCATTGGTGCATCCTGCCTCGGGACTACCACCTGCCAGACCAGTTCGTGTGTCCGGGAGTTGATGCTTCTTCGACACAGCTTTCCCTCGTAGATGAACAGTTTGCCCTTCTCCTTCCACAACTGTTGGGTTTCCTGTGGATCATCTGGATCAGGGTGTAAGTCAGCTTGTGTCAGCAACTCCATTACCAGGCAGACAGCCGGGTCGCTATTCTGAGTCTCTGCCCATCCATGGTAGGGCAATAGGTTGAACGTGGCCTCTCTGTTGGCGGAGCGCTTGTCCCTCACACAGTGGGAGCACTGGGTCACCCCATGATGATGGAAAGCGGGTATCTCTATCTCCTCCAGCTCTTCTGGGTCTTCTCCCCCATCTGGCAAGTTGGGCATCCTGGACAACGCATCAGCATTTGTGTTTTTATGCCCCGCCCGATACTTGATGGTAAACTCGTAATTAGACAGTCGGGCCATCCATCGTTGTTCTAAGGCACCAAGCTTCGCAGTCTCCAGGTGCGTCATCGGGTTGTTATCCGTGAAGACTGTAAATCTGGAGGAGGCGAGGTAGTGTTTGAAGTGCTCTGTAACAGCCCAGACTATGGCTAGAAACTCCAACTTAAAGGAACTATAGTTGTTGGAGTTCCTTTCCGTAGGGCGGAGCTTCCTGCTGGCGTAGGCAATCGATCTCTCTCTGCCTTGCTGTACCTGGGACAGAACCACTCCCAATCCCATGTTGCTGGCATCTGTATGAATTATAAAGGGTTGGCCATAGGTGGGGTAGGCCAGGACTTCGTCTCCGGTGAGAGCCATTTTCAGTCGGGTGAAGGATTCATCTTCTGGTTTACCACATTTGAACGGAGGTTTCTAGTTCTTGGCCTTCTTGGACTGGCCCACTAGGAGGTCCTGCATTGGTGCTGCTATCTTGATGAAGTCCTTGATAAATCTCCTGTAGTAGCCTACCAGCCCGAGGAACTACCGCACTTCCTTAATAGTGGAGGGTCTTGGCCAGTCTTTGATCACGGTGACTTTTTCTGAGTCTGGTGCTACACCTTCGGCACTTGCCACATGACCTAGGTACTGCACCTTGGGCTTCAGCAGGTGGCACTTGGACGGCTTTACCTTCAGGCCAAAACCAGATAGGGCTTCGAACACCTCGGCCAGGTGCTCCAGGTGGTCTTCATATGTCTTTGAGTAGACAATTACATCATCTAGGTACAGCAGGTCGGTTTCAAAGTTTTGGTGTCCTAGGCAACACTCCATTAACTGCTGGAAGGTTCCTGGGGCATTGCAGAGCCCGAATGGCATGCAGTTGAACTCGCTGAGGCCCATTGGTTTTGTAAATGCAGTCCTTTCTCTGTCCCCCTCTGCCACAGGAACCTGCCAGTACCCACTGGTGAGATCCAAAGTAAGAAATAATTAGCAGATCTTATTGCAGCTAATGATTCCTCAATTCTGGGTAATGGGTTGGCGTCCTTATGTGTAATGTGGTTAATCTGCCTGTAATCAACACACATCCTCATTGTACCATCTTTCTCTCTGACGAGAACTAATGGAGCTGCCCAGGGGCTACAACTATCTCTGATCACCCCAGCCTCCTTCATCTCCCGTAACATTCCTTTGGCACATTGATAGTGAGCTGGGGGTGCAGGCCGGTACCTCTCTTTAATGGGCGTATGATCCCCTGTGGGGATATGATGTTGGACCCCTTTTACCTGCCCAAAGTCTAGTGGGTGTTTGCTGAAGACTCGCTCATTCTCTTGGACCACCCGGTATACTCCATGCTTTTGGTGCAAAGGGGTGGAGTCAGTGCCCACTTGTAGCTTCTGACACCAATCCTCCATCTGCCCCTTGGAGCCATTCTCCTCCGCCGGTTTGGACGAAGGCAAGGGTTCCACTGCCTTTATTGCATTGAAACTGACAGTGAACAGCTTAGCAAGGGTAGCATACCGAGGTAAATGGACCTCTTTCTCCCCACAATTCAGGATGCGTATCGGTACTCTCCCCTTGCGGACATCGACTACTCCCCTGGCTGTCAAGATGATGGGCCTACTGTCAGAGTACATGCGTTCTACCAGGGCCTGATAATCTTGACCCCTGAGACCTATTGCTGCCCGACACCATATTATCATTTCACTCCTAGGGGGCATTGCAATGGGGAATGGATCACTCATCCTGACACTGCCAATTTCCCCTCCAGACAGCTCTACCTGTTGTCTTTTCATCAGGGCTCTGATTTCCTTCTGCAGAACTCGCTGCTGACTGGAACTGGCAGTCTTTGCGACCTATTGCAACAAAACAATAATTTCTCCAAGACAATTTTCTATCACATTGGTGCCTAAGGTTATCATAGGGTGACTTTCTCGGCAATCAATATCAACAATAATCATTCCTTGTAATGTCAATTCTACTTTACCAATTTTTATGGTCACCTCTTTATACCCCACCTGAGGCAAGGGCTGACCATTAAAACCTATCAACCGACCATGCGATATATGGTCCGTAATCCCTATAACAATAACATGACTGAAAAAATGGCGTATTGGAGAGAAAGGTTATATGCAGAGGGAAAGAGACCACTCGATGAAAGTAAATGACTCAATATACAGTACAGACCAAAAGTTTGGACACACCTTCTCATTTAAAGAATTTTCTGTATTTTCATGACTATGAAAATTGTACATTCACACTGAAGGCATCAAAACGATGAATTAACACATGTGGAATTATATACTTAACAAAAAAGTGTGAAACAACTCAAAATATGTCTTATATTCTAGGTTCTTCAAAGTAGCCACCTTTTGCTTTGATGACTGCTTTGCACACTCTTGGCATTATCTTGATGAGCTTCAAGAGGTAGTCATCGGAAATGGTTTCCAACAATCTTGAAGGAGTTCCCAGAGATGCTTAGCACTTGTTGGCCCTTTTGCCTTCACTCTGCGGTCCAGCTCACCCCAAACCATCTCGATTGGGTTCAGGTCTGGTGACTGTGGAGGCCAGGTCATCTGGCGTAGCACCCCATCACTTTCATTCTTGGTAAAATAGCCCTTACACAGCCTGGAGGTGTGTTTGGGGTCATTGTCCTGTTGAAAAATAAATGATGGTCCAACTAAACGCAAACCGGATGGAATAGCATGCCGCTTCAAGATGCTGTGGCAGCCATGCTTGTTCAGTAAGCCTTCAATTTTGAATAAATCTCCAACAGTGTCACCAGCAAAGCACCCCCACACCATCACACCTCTTCCTCCATGCTTCACAGTGGGAACCAGGAATGTAGAGTCCATCCGTTCACCTCTTCTGCGTCGCACAAAGACACGGTGGTTGGAACCAAAGATCTCAAATTTGGACTCATCAGACCAAAGCACAGATTTCCACTGGTCTAATGTCCATAGCTTGTGTTCTTTAGCCCAAACAAGTCTCTTCTGCTTGTTGCCTGTCCTTAGCAGTGGTTTCCTAGCCGCTACTTTACCATGAAGGCCTGCTGCACAAAGTCTCCTCTTAACAGTTGTTGAAGAGATTTGTCTGCTGCTAGAACTCTGTGTGGCATTGACCTGGTCTCTAATTTTAGCGCTTGATGGTTTTTGCAACTGCACTTGGGGACATTTTCAAAGTTTTCCCAATTTTTTGCACTGACTGACCTTCATTTCTTAAAGTAATGATTGCCACTAATTTTTCTTTACTTAGCTGCTTTTTTCTTGCCATAATACAAATTTTAACAGTCTATTCAGTAGGACTATCAGCTGTGTATCCACCAGACTTCTGTACAACACAACTGATGGTCCCAACCCCATTTATAAGGCAAGAAATCCCACTTATTAAACCTGACAGGGAACACCTGTGAAGTGAAAACCATTTCCGGTGACTACCTCTTGAATAGAGATGAGCGGTGTTCGACTAGAACTGTTCGCCAATCTCAAATTCGAGCTGTTTTGGGCGGTGTTCGAGTTGTTCGACGAACCCGAACGATTTGCAAAAAATTCGGCTGTTCGAGGTTATGTTCGATAACTGTTCGTGCACCAAAAGCGTGTCCTGCATGTCTGGCGCTATTTTGAGCACCAATCATGCAGGGATTGTCTGCCACTCACTGTAATGCCACAGCCATGGTGGTTGTGACATTACAGTGATTGCCCAAATCGATGGGAACAGTGCTCACAGTGAAACATGAAAAGCCGGCAATTCAGCAGCGGCATACACCGGTACCCGACAATTTAGAACCGAAAGAATAGAGCTTCACACATAGATTAGATAGATAGAAACATGTCAGCCACATATATATGAAGTACAGTCACAGTGTTGCTTACTGTACTTGTCATTTAGTGTAAAGGATTTATCAAAAAAAATAATAGTGTTTTCATGCACCGTCTCTTTAAAAAAGCCGGCCGGCAATTCAGCAGCGGTACCCGACAATTTAGAATAGAAAGAATAGAGAATCACACATAGATTAGATAGATAGAAACATGTCAGTAACATATATATGAAGTACAGTGACAGTGTTGCTTACTGTACTTGTCATTTAGTGTAAAGGATTTATTAAAAAAAATATTAGTGTTTTCATGCACTGTCTCTTTATAAAAGCCGGCCGGCAATTCAGCATCTGTACCCGACAATTTAGAATAGAAGGAATAGAGAATCACACATAGATTAGATAGATAGAAACATGTCAGTCACATATATATGAAGTACAGTGACAGTGTTGATTACTGTACTTGTCATTTAGTGTTAAAATAAAGGATTTATTTAAAAAAAAATTGGCGTGGGGTTCCCCATAATTTTAGGCTCTAGCGGAGGATAAGCAGATGGCTGGGGCAGATGTTTGAAGCCTGGGAAGGGGGTAATACGCACAGAGCTTCCCAGGCAACTAATATCAGCCCCCAGCTGAATACCTAGCCTTTACTAGCTATTAAAATGGGGGACCCCCGCAAAAAAATGACGTGGGGTCCCCCCTATTTTAATAGCTAGCAAAGGCTAGGCAGACAGCTGGGGGCTGATATTAATAGCCCAGGAAGGGTGCCATGAATATTGGCCCCCTCCCAGGCTAGAAACACCAGCCGTCAGCCGCCCCAGAAATGGCGCATCCATACGATGCACCTGTTATGTTCTGCTACCAAAGCTAAGGAAAGAGAGGAGATCTGTCCCTACTATAAGACTCAGCTGAATCCCTACGATGTAACAGGGAACCTGATCCTGCGATCAGACCTGCTAAAGTCCTAATCTAGTCTGTACGGAGACCTATAGATTTGGAGAGGGAATCCCTACAAGTACTAAGGACTGGGAGGAATATGGGACTCCTCCTAACAGAAATAGTAGCAGACAGACGAACAAACAAAATAGATAGAACCTAGAGGTCCGTAGACCAAGCTAACTAACAGAGTTAGATACAGAGCACAGGCTAGCTAGAAAGTAGTTATACAATGAAGTCCAGCAAAGCCAGAAGGGCGGAGCAGGATTAAATAGGCCAACAAGGTCATGTGACCAGCAAAGGAAAAAAAACCTAACAGCAAGGTTCTAACAGTACCCCCCCTTCTAAGAGGATCCTCCGGATCCCCTAGGACCAGGCTTATCAGGAAATCTCCTGTGAAACGCTCTGATAAGTCTGGACGCGGAAACATCATCTGACCTCACCCAAGAGTTATCCTCGGGTCCGAAACCTTTCCAGGCCACAAGATACTGCAAACTACCTCTATACCGTCTAGAGTCAAGGATGCGAGAAATTTCATATTCCCCGTCCTCCACCACCGGAGGAACAGAGGCAGAGGCGTCACCATCCGACACAACAGCTTTTTTTAACAGAGAGACATGAAAGACCGGATTAATTCTCCAGGAGGTAGGAACCTCCAACCTAACAGCAGATTGGTTGACAACCTGAAGCACCTTAAAGGGCCCTACAAACTTGGGACCCAATTTCTTAGAAGGAATCCTCAACCGCAGATTCCTAGAGGACAACCAAACCATGTCACCAACAGCGAACAAAACCTCCTGTCGTTTCCTATCAAAGTAGTCTTTAGATTTTCTGTTGGCCTCCTGAAGATTACCACGCACATCCGTCCAAACTCTTTCCAAATCACCGGAAAAATTCTCCTCCTCAGGCACGGCAGATCCCAACTTGGAGAACGACCCAAACGACGGATGTCTCCCAGAACAACAAAAAAAAGGCGAACAACCAGCAGAAGAAGATGTATGATTGTTCAGAGCAAATTCGGCAAGTGGCAGAAACTCAGACCACCCCTCTTGATTGTCTGCCACAAAACAACGCAAGAACTGCTCAACATCCTGGTTTTTCCTTTCTGTCTGGCCATTAGATTCAGGATGATATCCGGACGAAAACGACAAATGAATTCCCAACCTGTCACAAAAGGCACGCCAAAAACGAGCCACGAACTGAGGACCCCTATCAGAAACAATGTCAGTAGGAACGCCATGAAGTCTGACAATTTCCTTGACAAAGGCCTTAGCGAGAGTTTTAGCGCAGGGCAGTTTGACGAAGGGAACCAAGTGACACATCTTGCTAAAACGGTCCACGACCACCCAGATGACAGTAAAACCCTCAGAGGGGGGAAGGTCAGTTATAAAGTCCATAGCCAAATGTGTCCAAGGAGCACTGGGGACCTCCAAAGGACAAAGCAACCCCGCAGCAGGAGTATGTGAGGACTTAGATCTAGCACATATAGTACATTGGCGCACCCACTTAATGACTTCCTTCTGCCATCCAGGCCACCAAAAACTGCGACCCACCAGTCTCTTGGTCTCAGAGATTCCGGGATGACCTGCCAACCGAGATTCGTGACACTCAACAAACAAATCTCTCCTAAAGGTCCCAGGCACAAACAACCTCCCATGAGGAGTGTTAGATGGGGCATTCTCCTGAGCTTTAAGAATCTCATCTTCCAAAACGGAGTCTAAAGCAGCTATCACAACACCTTCTTGTAAAATGTTTTCCTCTTTCTCAGCACCGACTATGGGAGAAAAACTGCGAGACAAGGCATCCGCCTTAACATTCTTAGTACCAGGGATGTAAGTAACGGAGAAATTAAACCGCGAGAAAAACAGTGCCCACCTAGCCTGACGGGCATTCAGGCGCTTGGCAGCGTCAAGATATATCAGATTTTTATGATCCGTAAGAACCTGAACGGGAAATTCCGCACCTTCCAAGAAGTGGCGCCAGTGTTCAAATGCGAGTTTAATAGCCAATAATTCCCGATTACCAATATCGTAATTCAATTCAGTCTCCGAAAATTTTTTTGAAAAAAATGCACAGGGATGTAATCCATCCCCGTTATCCTGAGACAATACTGCGCCAACCCCCACAGAGGAAGCATCAACCTCAACCAAAAACGGCCTAGTAACATCAGGCTGCATAAGGATGGGAGCAGAGGTGAACCTCTCCTTGAGATACACAAAAGCTTCAATGGCCTCAGAAGACCACTGAACCGCATCAGCACCTTTCCTGGTGAGATCAGTCAGAGGTTTGACAATACTAGAAAATTTTTTTATGAATTTTCTATAGTAATTGGCGAAACCCAAAAACCTCTGTATTGATTTCAAACCAATAGGCCTAGGCCATTCCTGCACAGCCTGAACCTTAACCGGATCCATCTCAAAACCTTTGCTGGAGATAATGTAGCCCAAAAAACTAATTCTCTGTACAGCGAACTCACATTTCTCCAGCTTAGCAAAAAGCGAATTGTCCATTAATAACTGTAATACCTCACGCACGCTCCGCCAATGAGACTCCAGATCTGGCGAATAAATCAAAATGTCATCCAAATACACAACCACATTTTTACCGATCAAAGGTCTAAGGATGTCATTAATCAGATTCTGAAAAAATGCAGGAGCATTAGTAAGACCAAAAGGCATAACCAGATTCTCAAAATGACCCACAGGAGTGTTAAAAGCAGTCTTCCATTCATCACCCTCCTTCATGCGCAACAGATTGTATGCCCCCTTAAGGTCAATTTTAGAGAACCACTTGGCCCCCAATAACTGGTTAAACAGATCAGGAATCAATGGCAGTGGGTAAGGATTGCGTACCGTAATTTTGTTAATCTCACGAAAATCCAGACAAGGACGTAAACCGCCGTCCTTTTTTTTTACAAAAAAAAATCCAACCGCCACAGGAGACTTAGAGGGCCTAATGTGACCGGCGGCCAAACTTGTCTGTATGTATTCCTCCAAAGCCTTCCTCTCAGGAATAGTAAGGTTAAATAAACGACTTTTAGGAAGAGTCGCTCCAGGGACAAATTCAATAGAACAATCATAGTCTCTATGGGGAGGCAAAACCTGCGATTCTTTCTCAGAAAAAACTCTCCAAAAATCCTGAATAGGAACAGGCAATTCTCCCCTATCCAAAGCTGCAATACGCCCGTTACAACACTTGTCATAACATTTATGGCTCCAGGATTTAATTTCACTGGTAGACCAATCCAGTACAGTATTGTGAAATTTTAACCAGGGCAAACCCAATATTACTGGAGAAGGCAAGTTATTCAACACTACCAAATCCAATTTCTCATGGTGAACACCATTAATAGTGAGAGGAAATTCACAGACCTTGAGAGTAATATTCTTCAAAGGGGAGCCATCCACAGAAACCACAGCAATGGGGGATGATAAAGGTTCAGGTTTTAAATTGAGTTTTTCCACGAATCCCCCATCAATAACATTCAGTGTAGACCCGCAATCAACAAACACCCGAAATTCCATTAATTTTTCCTGAGCAATCGTGGAAGCAGCTAAAAATATACCCTTGGAATTTAAACAGGCAATACGGGCATGACTGACCATTTTTTTTTCTTTCTTCATACGAAGCTCACAGCCTTTAATCAAATGACCAGATTTCCCGCAATAGAAACACAAGCCTTCTGAAAAACGACGGTGTTTTTCTTGAGAGCGAGGTGCCACCGATCCAATCTCCATCGGTTCACCACTGTTAGTACACACATTATCATAACCAGAAACTGACATAGCAGAGGATTTGCTCTCATTAACCCTAGCACGCAGTCTTCTGTCCACGCGTATAGCTAATTGCATAGCCTGTTGCAAATCCTCAGGTGTAGGATAAGCAATTAGCAGGTCTTTAACCTTTTCACTGAGCCCAGCAAGAAATAGACTTTTCAGAGCAGAATCGTTCCACCCTGTTTGAGTGGACCAACGACGAAAATGTGTACAATATTTTTCCATATTACCTGATCCTTGTTTTAAACGTCTCAACTCAGTCTCAGCTGATGCCACACGGTCAGGATCATCATATAATAGTCCTAAAGCAGAAAAAAAACTATCCACTGATCTGAAGCATGTATCACTAGGTTGCAAAGAAAAGGCCCACTCCTGAGGCTCTTTGCGCAAAAGTGACATTATGAACCCTACGCGCTGGGATTCATCCCCAGAGGACTTGGGTCTCAAACGAAAATACAATAAGCAAGCATTTTTAAATGAAAAAAATTCTCTATGTTCACCAAAAAATAAATCCGGCAAACATACCTTAGGCTCCAAGAAATGTGCTCCAGGACAGTTACTCACGTGCTGACGGAGCTCGGCCACTTCCAGAGAGAGTCCCTGCAGGTGTTTAGCCAAATCCTGAACCGACACCATGATGGAACAAAAAAAAATCTTTCCTTAGAGAATTTGCTGGCTGGACTTACTGTTATGTTCTGCTACCAAAGCTAAGGAAAGAGAGGAGATCTGTCCCTACTATAAGACTCAGCTGAATCCCTACGATGTAACAGGGAACCTGATCCTGCGATCAGACCTGCTAAAGTCCTAATCTAGTCTGTACGGAGACCTATAGATTTGGAGAGGGAATCCCTACAAGTACTAAGGACTGGGAGGAATATGGGACACCTCCTAACAGAAATAGTAGCAGACAGACGAACAAACAAAATAGATAGAACCTAGAGGTCCGTAGACCAAGCTAACTAACAGAGTTAGATACAGAGCACAGGCTAGCTAGAAAGTAGTTATACAATGAAGTCCAGCAAAGCCAGAAGGGCGGAGCAGGATTAAATAGGCCAACAAGGTCATGTGACCAGCAAAGGAAAAAAAACCTAACAGCAAGGTTCTAACAGCACCAATTCTGGCGCTTAGCGTCGCTCTTCCCACTGCCCTGTAGCGGTGGCAGTGGGGTAATAGGGTTGGGGTTGATGTCAGCTTATAATGCCAGCTGACATCAAGCCCAGGTTAGTAATGGAGAGGCATCTATAAGACACCCCCATTACTAACCCCATAGTCAAAGTTAAAAGAAAACACAAACACCCAGAATAAAGTCCTTTAATTGAAATAAAGACACATTCCTTTATTGTTCTAAATTAAACCATTCTTACCATCACGCCCATTCCAGCTGAAGCCAACGATATCCTGCAATAAAAGAAAAATAATAAACCAACATCATCCTTACCTTTCCATGGTTCCCAGGACAGCTTCAGCTCTGCTACATCGAGATGACAGGCTGGACCGCAGCAGAACGCTGCCATCCAGCCTGTCATCCCGCAGACACTGAGAAGCACAGGCATGCTTGCGCTCCTCAGTGTCAGGCTGTGACGGCATAAAGATGAGCCGAGTTCATGTCCAATGAACTCGGCGCACCTCATGCACGTCACTGACAGCGTGGGAAAATTCTCCTGCACTCAGCGCTTCAGCAAAGTGGTGTTTAAATTTTGCGCCAATAATGCTGATTGGTTGCGGTCGCGACCAATCAGCAAAGCGGTGTTTAAATTTGGCGCCAATAATGGTGATTGGTCACGACCGCGACCATTCAGCAGAGCGGTGTTTAAATTTGGCGGCAACAATGTTGATTAGTCGCGGCCTGCGGTCGCGACCAATCAGCAGAGCGGGGTTTAAATTTGGCGCCAATAATGCTGATTGGTCGCAATTGCCGGCCGCAACCAATCAGCAGAGTGGTGTTTAAATTTGGCGCCAAAATCGCTGATTGGTCGCGGCCGGCAACCGTGACCAATCAGCAGAGCGGGGTTTAAATTTGGCCCCAATACTGCTGATTGGTCACGGACGGCGACCGCGACTAATCAGCAGAGCGGTGTTTAAATATTGCGGCAATATTGCTGATTGATCTCGGCCAGCGACTGCGATCAATCAGCAGAGCGGTGTTTAAATTTGGCGCCAATAATGCTGTTTAGTCGCGGCCGGCATTCGCGACCAATTAGCAGAGCGGGGTTTAAATTGGGTGCCAATCTCGCTGATTGGTTGCCGCTGGAGTCCGCGATCAATCAGCAGAGCGTTTTTTAAATTTGGCGCCAATCTCACTGATTGGACGCGTCTGGCGCCCGCGACCAATCAGCAGAGCTTTGTTTAAATTTGGTGCCAAGATCACTGATTGGTCGCGTGCGGAGAGTGCGACCAATCAGCAAATCGTATTGGTGAGGACCGGGGAGCGCCGCTGCCTGGTCGGATACTTCCGCTGCGGGAAGCCTGGAGATGCCAGGTACAAATAAGCAGCTGGTGGTTGGGGGCAGCCCGTTCCTGCCTGCTGTACCTGGCTGGACACAAATATAGTGCGAAGCCCCACGTCAATTTTTTAAAATTATTTCAGGAAATTCATTAAATAATTTTAAAAAAATTGACGTGGGGCTTCGCACTATATTTGTGTCCAGCCAGGTACAACTAGGCAGCTGGGGGCTGGAATCCGCAGCGCAGGGAGGTCCAAGCTTTCTGGGCCCCCCCTGATGCAAATTGCAATCCGCAGCCACCCCGGAAAATGGCGCGTTCATAGAAGCGCCATCTTCTGGCGCTGTACCCAACTCATCCAGGGCCCTGGTGCGGTGGCTCAATGGGTAATAAAGGGGTTAGGGCCAGCTTGGCATTATCAGCTGGCCCTAAGCCCGAAATTCATGGGGTCACGCCAATATTAGACATGACCGCCATGAATTTCTAGTAAAGTATTTAAAAAAAACACAACACCCAGAATAAAGTCCTTTAATTGAAATAAAGACACAATTCTTTATTGTTCTAAATTAAACCATACTTACCATCAAGCCCATTCCAGCTGAAGCCAACGATCTCCTGCAATAAAAGAAAAATAATAAAGCAACATCTTCCTTACCTTTCCATGGTTCCCACGACAGCTTCAGCTCTGCTACATCGAGATGACAGGCTGGACCGCAGCAGAACGCTGCCATCCAGCCTGTCATCCAGCGGACACTGAGAAGCTCAGGCATGCTTGCGCTCCTCAGTGTCAGGCTGTGATGGCATCCAGATGAGCCGAGTTCATGTCCAATGAACTTGGCGCACCTCATGCACGTCACTGACAGCGTGGGAAAATTCTCCTGCACTCAGCGCTTCAGCGTGAGAATTTTCCCACGCTGTCAGTGACGTACATGAGGTGAGCTGAGTTCATTGGACATGAATGAGCTCACCTCATGCACGTCACTGACGGCGTGGGAAAATTCTCACGCTGAAGCGCTGAGTGCAGGAGAATTTTCCCACGCTGTCAGTGACGTGCATGAGGTGCGCCGAGTTCATTGGACATGAACTCGGCTCATCTGCATGCCGACACAGCGAGACACTGAGGAGCGCAAGCTTTATTATTTTTCTTTTATTGCAGGAGATCGTTGGCTTCAGCTGGAATGGGCGTGACGGTAAGTATGGTTTAATTTAGAACAATAAAGAATTGTGTCTTTATTTCAATTAAAGGACTTTATTCTGGGTGTTTGTGTTTTCTTTTAACTTTGACTATGGGGTTAGTAATCGGGGTGTCTTATAGACGCCTCTCCATTACTAATCTGGGCTTGATGTCAGCTGGCATTATAAGCTGACATCAACCCCAACCCTATTACCCCACTGCCACCGCTACAGGGCAGTGGGAAGAGCAAGGCTAAGCGCCGGAATTGGCGCATCGTATGGATGCGCCATTTCTGGGGCGGCTGACGGCTGGTGTTTCTAGCCTGGGAGGGGGCCAATATTCATGGTACCCTTCCTGGGCTATTAATATCAGCCCCCAGCTGTCTGCCTAGCCTTTGCTAGCTATTAAAATAGGGGGGACCCACGTCATTTTTTTGGGGGGGTCCCCCATTTTAATAGCTAGTAAAGGCTAGGTATTCAGCTGGGGGCTGATATTAGTAGCCTGGGAAGCTCAGTGGGTATTACCCCCTTCCCAGGCTTCAAACATCTGCCCCAGCTGTCTGCTTAACCTCCGCTAGAGACTATAATTACGGGGAACCCCACGCCAATTTTTTTTTTAATAAATCCTTTATTTTAACACTAAATGACAAGTACAGTAACCAACACTGCTGAATTGCCGGCAGGCTTTTTTAAAGAGACAGTGCATGAAAACACTAATATTTTTTTAAATAAATCCTTTACACTAAATGACAAGTACAGTAACCAACACTGTCACTGTACTTATTATATATGTGATTGACATGTTTATATCTATCTATCTATGTGTGAAGCTCTATTCTTTCTGTTCTAAATTGTCGGGTACCGCTGCTGAATTGCCGGCTGGCTTTTTTAAAGAAACGGTGCACGAAAACACTATTATTTTTTTTAATAAATCCTTTACACTAAATGACAAGTACAGTAAGCAACACTGTGACTGTACTTCTTATATATGTGACTGACATGTTTCTATCTATCTAATCTATGTGTGATGCTTCCTTCTTGTCTAAATTGTCGGGTACCGGTGTATGCCGCTGCTGAATTGCCGGCCGGCTTTTTTAAAGAGAGCGTCTTCTGAGCAGTTTGTCAGCTTTTGGACACCTTTGAAGGTGTTTTCTATGTGTTTCTATGTGTTTTTGTTTGCCTGCCATTGGTTTTAACGGTGTTCGAAGGTGTTCTAAGGTGTTCGACGAACAGTTCGACGAACAGTTCCTCGAACATCCCGGTGTTCGACGAACCGAACCGAACCCGAACACTACGGGGGTGGCTCAACACTACTCTTGAAGCTCATCAAGAGAATGCCAAGAGTGTGCAAGCAGTAATCAAAGCAAAAGGTGGCTACTTTGAAGAACCTAGAATATAAGACATATTTTCAGTTGTTTCACACTTTTTTGTTACGTATATAATTCCACATGTGTTAATTCATAGTTTTGATGCCTTCAGTGTGAATGTACAATTTTCATAGTCATGAAAATACAGAAAAATCTTTAAATGAGAAGGTGTGTCCAAACTTTTGGTCTGTACTGTACCTGTAGGTAATCTCCAAAATAGCACAAAAAGGGATTTTAATTCTAAAAATATATGTATCTTATTGAATATTCATATGATACACAAAATTAATTAAATATAAATAGTGGGGAAAGGATGTGGGGGGAGGGGGACAGCTAAAGGGAAAGACAGGGTGAGGTGGAAAAACCCTGAAAAGAGACTAACATCCAGCTGTGTCCTGTGAGCGCTGGACAGGAGTCCTTCAGTTAGCAATCTGTCCTCATCATGCACACTGTCGGGGTCTACCTGTTTGATGGCCCGCAGCGCGTCTTGCAGGTTTAGAGCATAGTCCCATACACTGTCCTGCACACTTTGTTTGCACCCGTAGAACTTCATCTTAATTTCTACTGCGGTGCGGGTGTCAAAGGTATCCTTCAACAAGGCCAGTATTTCCTTAACAGTGCCTTTGTCTCTGCCCGGACAGGACTTCACCTCTCTCTGGGCTGCACCGATAAGCTGGCCTATGAGGATGCTGACTTTTTGTTCCTCAGACAGGGGTAAACTTTAAACAAACTGCGCAGTCTCTCCTCAAAGTCGTTCAGGGTGTGCGACTCCCCTGAGTACTGGGGCAACCACGCCGCCTCCGGTATGTACGGCATTGATAACGGCATTACAGTGGCGGCTTCCGCACCTGTGGCTGAATCCTCCCCTCTATTGGGTATCTTCCTCCACCCTAGTGAACCTCAGCCAGGTCCTGGGCGCCTGCTGATGTACCAGTATGCTGCTCTGCAGGCGGAAGGATCTCTTACCCGGCGGTTCCGGATCGGGGCCTCTTGCTTTTCCTCGGCGGGCGGCAAACCACGTGATAACACTGTTTAGTAAAGTCCATGGCACACAGGACCCAGTTATACTGGGCTTCGTGAATCCTGTTCATGACGCCAAGTTGACTTGGTGCCGGGCCGGTCATTGCTAGGGGAGATGTCACAGTGGCGGTGACCCAGTCCGTGACCCAGGGCGGTCAGTAAAAAGGGATTTTATAGTTTTTATGTTTAAGGTTCATGGCGCCACCTGTGGTATGTGGCTAAAGTGAGCGACCACTGCGGAGCAGGTCCTCTGGAGCTGATGTTAGTGCAGCAAAGCTGGTGTGGCTCTCCACAGGTAGAGTTTATCTCCAGGGCAGTGTAGATGTTATAAATGATGCTGGGCATTGTAGTGCAGGGTTTGATGGCGCAGCAATAATCAGTCCACAACTTAATGGCGGTTTCCTCTTATCTTTACTGGTGGTGATTAGGCAAACCAGGACTAGGGTACTAGCTAGAAGTGGAAGTCAAGGCAGCCTGGAAGCAAGTAAGGAATCCACCTCACCAGGTGAAGTTGGAGGCCTTCCCTTTCCACTAATCTCTTTGGTCCTGCTGCTTGTAGCTGTGTGGTGGCCCTCGTCCCTGAGTGCAATGTCTTTGTGCTCACCTGTATGACAGGAAGCTCAGGCCCAGCTGATGCGTCGCTCCCACGTGGCGGTGCTGGGCCCTGCGGTGCTGCTGAGCCTCCGGACGTCTGCTTGGGCCAGGAGACCTGCAGTCTTCTGCCCTCCGGTTTCTGCTGCTGGGCCTTCAGTGCCCCACAGTCTCGGACTCCCGTGTCCGGTTCCTCTGTGTTAGTTCCTTCTGGGGTGAACTGCCGCGCAGCTCCACTCCCCAGCTCCTCTCTTGTTGACGTCCTTGTAATGCACACGCCCGGGCTGAGCGGCGTGTGCGTGTGATTCCACTGGACCATGCCGGAGAGTGAATGCCTGGAGGGGCGTAACTAGGTATTCACCCGATCCGACCAGGGTCACACGACGGCATATGATGCCAGTGCACCAAGGAGGAACCGAGCAGAGGGACCAGGTGCTACTCCAGGACAGACCCCGGACACTGCTGTTGACCCACACAGGGGAATACAGGAACAGACTGGTAGGCTGGCACACAGACTGGTGGGAATAGGCAGGCACGACTGGTATGCAGGCAGGTGGGTATGCAGGCAGGAGGGTACAGGCAAGCACGGCTAGAGTGCAGACAGGGAGGCACTAGCAGGTAGGAACACAGGGGGAATAGGACCCAGTACACACTGGGACTCAGGAACAGAACCACAGATGTGGCGGACAAACATAGCAGAGTGAGGCCGCCCAGAGAGGTGAGCGAGAGCAGGGCAGGACAAGGCCGCCTGGAGTGGTGAGCAAAGGGTCAGAGCTGAGCGAGACTGCCGGAGCAGTGAGCAAGGAGAAAGAGCAGGACGAGGCCGCCTGGAGCGGTGAGCAAAGGAGTCAGAGCGGGCTAGAACCGCCAGAGCAGTGAGCAAAGGAGTCAGAGCAGGCTAGAACCGCCGGAGCGGTGAGCAAAGGAGTCAAAGCAGGCTAGAACCACCGGAGCGGTGAGCAAAGGAGTCAGAGCAGGCTAGAACCGCCGGAGCGGTGAGCAAAGGAGTCAGAGCAGGCTAGAACCGCCGGAGCGGTGAGCAAAGGAGTCAGAGCAGGCTAGAACCGCCGGAGCGGTGAGCAAAGGAGTCAGAGCAGGCTAGAACCGCCGGAGCGGTGAGCAAAGGAGTCAGAGCAGGCTAGAACTGCCGGAGCGGTGAGCAAAAGAGTCAGAGCGGAGCGAGACTGCCGGAGCAGTGAGCAAAGGAGTCAGAGCGGAGTGAGACTGCCGGAGCAGTGAGCAAAGGAGTCAGAGCGGAGCGAGACCGCCGGAGCAGTGAGCAAAAGAGTAAGAGCGGAGCGAGACTGAGCAGGGGGGACAGGGCTCTGTTCACACGGAACAGACAGGAAGGGAAAGGCAGAGCCAGATACCCACAGGGTACTTGCAGTGAAGTAGCGAGTGGACCACAAACTCACAAACGGGAGTACAGAGACAACAAGCAGGAGTTAGGTACGAGTTCAGACTTTGCAGAAAAAGGAAAGGAACAGACATAGAGGCAAACAGGTAAAGGATAGGAGAGAGTTCAGACTGGAACTGAGTGTACGGAAGAGACCGACACTGCAGCGGGATACAGGAGCGGGTCTGGGAATACGGCCCCCAGAGAGGCGGGACGAACAGGCAAGGAGCGTGTTCAGACAGGACAGACAAGATACAGGAGCGGGTCTAGGTAATCGGCCCCTAGAAGGCGGGAGGAACAGGCTAGGAGCGTGTTCAGACAGGCCTGGAAATACAGCCTCCAGGATAGGCAGACAAGAGAACACAGAACGGGACCTGGCACCTTCAGAGTGCAAGCACACACTGACTGAAACACAATGCTCAGGCAGGGATTGATTGGAGCAGCTGAGTTATATACCAGGTGACAGACAGCAATAGGCTGAGGACACACAAGGGGTGTGACCCACAGCAGGTACAAAAAGCAGGAAGTGATCGGGCGCCACCCTTAAGCAGCAGAAACAGACACAAACAGACAGCATGGAGGGAAGCCAGAGAGACATTCTGGACTGGAGAACAAGTGCGCCCCTGCACAGTGGGAGATGGACCACTATGCAAGGACGCCGCCAGGTATGTTACAGTTCTCACTTCAACTCTTCACACTAAGTCTAACTAACCCGGCCCCCAGATCCCAGTTGCCAAGGGGAGGAACTCCCCTTGCTGGTCTGGAGCCAGGACAGTGTTGCATGCTTAGCAAAACCTGATTAGGGAACCCCTGCTTGCTTCCAGGCATGGCATCACCTCTTGTGAGGGAGGCAATGCCACTGCGGCAACCGGACCCCTGTGGTGCCACACTTGCAAGCCCTATACTCAGGATTCCGATATTGCAAAACAAAACCTATAAGTGAGGGTAATAGCTCACCACCAGGAGCTGGAGACTAAAGAGGCTCTCATCCTAATCTACTGCACATCACCCTGTAGCGCTCTAATAAAGAAAGAGAAAACTTTTCCGTACTGTCCTACCAACCCTCCCCTATCTCTCCCTATCTGTCTCTCACTGGCCCCTACTACCAAAACTAACTACCTGCCCCTAGAGACTATCCCTATGCGTCCCTGTCTGTCCCTACACATCTCACTGACCCTACCAAAAATAAAGGCAAAAAAGGCTAAACTCACCCTATCTCAAGCACCCAGAACCTAACTCTCCCTAGGGCACATTAAAAGAGAACCCCCTCCATAGAAGGGAGGCCCTCCCTGCACCCAGCCTCTCAAACTCCAGAGAGCGCACTTTTGCCAAGTCACCCAGGATGTTCCTAATCACCTCTTCCTGGGGAGGGCTTTCTGCTGGGTGGGCACTAAACACCGTGCATTCCAAGTGTAGAACCTAGTCACTAAACTAACTAAGAAAACAGTGCCCCGATCTCGGCCACCAAGGGAACTGAATGCCCCATAGGCCCACTCCGCATAGGAAAGGCCTGCCAGCCTGGGCCAGTCAATGGAAGTACCCACCCTGCTGTAGACCTCTGTATTAAAAGGACACTGAAGCAGGAAGTGATCCATGTTTTCAAGCATGCCGCCACACTCCTCGAGGGGACAATCCCGTTCATTAGAGTTCCTGTACTTCAGGTTGTCAATCACATACAATCTCCCATGGAAGCAGCGCCAAGCCAAGTTCCAAAACTTCAAGGGGATCCGTTTAGAGTTTAATAACCCGAGCCCAACCTCCAGATCCTGGCTTGGGCAATCCTTGAGTGCCAGGGGCTTCTGACAGTGGGTCAACAGGACCCTATTGTCAAGAAACCTCCTTGACATGGTCCTGATCTCCCACACTCCCAGACTCCACCGGCGGATCACCTTCAGAACCGGGGTAACATAAGCCGGAAGATATCCATGAGGCGTTCTAAGGTCCTTCACCCGCCCTCTTGTCTCCCATTCCTGAAAGAAAGGCCAAACCACCCCCTGCAGGAGAATGCCCATGGAGGAGCCCTCTCTAACCAGAGGTTGGTGATGTTTGCCTTAAGAAAGGTGTTTACTAAAAACACCACAGGGTTAACCATACCCAACCACCCTAGTTTTCTCGTTCGGTAAGTGACCTCCCTCTTGATTACGTTCAGCCTATTCCCCCACAACAATTGGAAAAACAGGCTGTAGACCCATGTCCAAAGAGGTTCTGGCAAGATGCAGATGCAGCCCAAGTATATTAACAAAGGGAGCAAATACTCCTTGGCCAGGCTAACCCTTTCCCTCAGGGTCAAGGACCAACCCTTCCACTGATCCACCTTCTGGGAGGCGATCTTAAGTCTGCCTTCCCACTTTAGGTAGGGGAGAAAACAAGGGGATCTGCTACTTTGGATCTAATCCTTATAAACAGGGAGGAAATGGTTGAGGAGGTAAAGGTGGCTGGGACCCTAGGAAGCAGCGATCATGCTATTATAAAATTTTGGATAACTAGAGGAGGAAGACATGTGAAGACTCAAACTTCAAGGTTAGATTTAGAAAGGCAGATTTTAAGAGACTCAGAAAGAGAATAGGAGGGATCCAATGGCTGGATGTCCTTAAGGACAAAAATGTCCAGGAAGGATGGGAAATTTTTAAAAATGAGATTCTCAAAGCACAATCGTTAACAATCCCGAAAAGTAGGAAGAATGGGAAGCATTTAAGGAAACAAGGATGGATGAACACAGAACTTAAACACATGCTAAAAAGAAAGAAAGAAATGTTTATTAAATGGAAAGAGGGAGGCATATCTAAAGAAGATTATAATGCAGTCTGCAGATCCTGCAGGGCACGTATCAGGTTAGCTAAAGCTGACAATGAATTAAGGCTTGCAAGAGATGTCAAAAGCAGTAAAAAAGGATTTTGGGGGTATGTCAAAAGTAAAAGAAAAGTCAAAGATGCTATAGGATTTTTACAGGATGAAAATGGAGAAATGGTAAGAGAGGATGTTGAGAAGGCCGAACTTTTTAATTCCTATTTTGCATCTGTTTTCTCTCAGAAAGAAAATGTAACATCAACTGATCTTCACTGTCCTTTTAAAGGAATAGAGGAATCCAAGTTATCTGTAAACAGAAAGATTGTGAGGGAATATTTAGCTAACGTAAATGAGTTCAAGTCTCCAGGTCCAGATGAATTACACCCCAGAGTACTGAAGGAGATCGTAGAAGAAATTTTAGAACCACTCTCCATAATCTTTGAAAATTCTTGGAGAACAGGAGCAGTCCCAGAAGACTGGAGAAGAGCAAATGTTGTTCCTATGTTCAAAAAGGGGAAGAAGGTGGACCCAGGGAACTATAGGCCGGTGAGTCTGACTTCTATACCAGGAAAGATCTTTGAACAAATTATTAAACAACATGTATGTAAGTACATGGATAAGAATGAAGTGATTAACCAGAGTCAGCATGGGTTTGTAACTAACAAGTCATGTCAGACTAACTTAATTTCCTTCTATGACAGAATCACTGACTGGGTGGATCAGGGAAATGCTGAAGATATAGTATATCTTGACTTCAGCAAAGCATTTGACAAAGTATCTCACACCATCCTTATTGAAAAAATTACCAAGTATGCAATGGACCAGGCAACTGTTAGGTGGATTCATAACTGGCTTAGTGATCGGACTCAAAGGGTGGTTGTAAATGGCTTCACATCCAGCTGGATGAATGTCTCAAGTGGGGTACCACAGGGCTCCGTCCTGGGACCTGTATTGTTCAACATCTTTATCAATGATTTAGATGAAGGAATTGAGGGTAAACTGATTAAATTTGCTGATGACACAAAGCTAGGAGGGATAGCTAATACTAGAGAAGAGAGAGAGAGGATTCAAAAAGACCTAAATAAACTGGAGCAGTGGGCAGCAACCAACAGAATGGTTTTTAACAGGGAAAAATGCAAAGTACTCCATCTGGGCAATAAAAATGAAAAAAGCATATACAGAATGGGAGGAATAGAGCTAAGCAACAGTACATGTGAAAAAGACTTAGGTATACTAATAGATCATAGACTGAACATGAGTCAACAGTGTGATGCAGCAGCAAAAAAGGCAAATACAATTCTGGGATGTATTAACAGAAGCATACAGTCTAGATCACGTGAAGTCATTATCGGTCTTTACTCCTCTTTGGTCAGACCTCATCTGGAATACTGTGTACAGTTTTGGGCATCACATTTTAAAAAAGACATAGACAAACTGGAGCAAGTTCAGAGAAGAGCGACCAGAATGGTGACTGATCTGCAAACCATGTCCTATGAGGAACGGTTGCAGGATTTGGGAATGTTTAGCTTGCAAAAAAGAAGACTGAGAGGAGACTTAATAGCTGTCTACAAATATGTCAAGGGCTGTCACATTGTAGAAGGATCATCTTTATTCTCATTTGCAGAAGGAAAGACTAGAAGCAATGGGATGAAACTAAATGGGAGGAGACACAGATTAGATATTAGAAAAAACTTTTTGACAGTTAGGGTGATTAATGAGTGGAACAGGCTGCCACGAGAGGTGGTAAGTTCCCCTTCAATGGACGTCTTCAAACAGAGGCTGGACAGACATCTGTCTGAGATGATCTAGTGAATCCTGCTTTGAGCAGGGGGTTGGACCAGATGACCCAGGAGGTCCCTTCCAACTCTACCATTCTATGATTCTATGATTCTATGATTCTATGATTTTTGCTGGGGATAGTTCCCCGGGCCGAAATCGATGCCTAAAATTTTTACTGTGGCCTGAGGGTGTCCAGGAGATCCAAACTTGGATCTCCCCCTCCCAGCCAGAGACTCTCACACTTATCCCGGTTGATCATGGACCAGGATGCCACCGAGTACTGCTCGACCTTAAACATGACCCAATCTGCCTCCTCTCTCGAGGATACAAAAAGAGAAATGTTATCAGCATATGCCAACACCCTCAAAGTGGTCTCTGGCTCTGCCTGGTCCATCCCGACTCCCACCAACAGTCCGCGCTCTATCTTCCTTAAAAGGGAGTCAATCGCGAACATGTATAACAGTGGGCTCAGAGGACTGCCCTGGCGGACACCAGACCTCGCCTCAAAAGTGTGTCCAACCCAACCGTTCATGAGCGGAAAAGTCTCTGCCGCATTGTATAAAACTCGTAACCAATCAAAAAACCTCCAAGGCAGACCGCACCTCAGAAGGACGGACATGAGGTACTCATGGTTAACTCGGTCAAAGGCCTTCGCCTAGTCTAAAGACAGCAAGTACCCCTTCCAGGGACCCACCCTGCTCTGCTCCACTGCCTCCCGGACACTGAGCACAGCACTAAATGTACTGTGGCCTGGAACAGAGCAGTGCCGGGCCCCCAAAAGGAGTCGGGGTGCAAACTTCACCAACCGATTAAATAGTACTTTTGCTAGAACCTTTTGATCCGTATTGAGAAGCGCTATGGGACGACAATTCTCAATACAGGAGGAGTATTTACCCTTTCACAGGATAATCAGGGCCGACTTCCTCATTGAACTGAGCAAAATGTCAGAGGAGAGACACTCATTAAACACGGTAGTCAAGAGGGGGACCAAAGAGTCCCTAAAAGTCTTGCAAAACTCGGATGTTAAGCCATCCAGACCAGGCGACTTTTTGGGCCAAAACCCATCAATCGCCTGCCTCACTTCCTCTTCCCTGATTGCCTCCTCCAATATATGAAGAGATGGGTCATTCCCCGGCTCAGGGATGGTTTCAGCCAGGAAAGCCGACATCTCATCCTGATCAGGATCCTACCTTCCCAAGAGGTGAGAGTAGAAGGATCTAACCACCTCCAGGATCCCTGATTTGGATCTGTTCAGGGAACCCATACTGTCGATCAGTCCTGTTACCACCTTAAAATTCACTGACATCCTGCAGTTCCTTTAAGGGTTGGGAGAGCGGTACCTCCCGAAATCCCTTCTTCACCCTGGAGATCCCCTCCAGTCGAGACAAGCTGCTCGAGTTTCCTCCCTAGATCCCAATACAGGCGATACCTGTTCAGGCCTCTAAGGCTCGAGAGCTGACGGAAGAAACTTGCAACCCTTTTTTGAAGATCTCCCACCACTGTATCTTGCAGCCTGCACTGAAGTGGCAGACATTCAGTTGCTCCTGGTAGAAAATTAGGATCCTGTCCCTCCCCAGGAACGCTGAGGATGGTATGTGGGTGACCGTACCGCCTGAACACTTCAACTTCTTCATGAAGTTCTAGCCCCCTGACCAAATGCCAAATTCGTCCCTGTTCTTTTTCGTGACCTCGGTGACCTCCCCATATCGGGAAAGCCACATCATAATGTCGATGCCACAGAGTGACTCATTACTAGTCAGCATGGTCACTCTCTTTATGCCATTTTGGCGAGACACTGCCTGCACAGCAAAGTCTCACCAGCTAGGCTCCCCCTTCGCCAGCTCAAAATTCGACCAGAAGGGCTCTAGCCCCTCTGGCCGAACAAAGCTGATGTCAAACACAGGGGTACCAAAAGGATGTATCAGGGCAAAGATGTCCATCGCCCTGAAGTGCATCTTCAGGAGGAGCTCCACAGCCCTAGCTCTTGGTGGGCATGCTTCACTGCCCCTCCACCAAAGACGGACTACATTTCTCATGGTCGCCTCCAGACCAGCTGGCGGAAGAGACCATACCATTTCCCCCTCCCCATGTCTATCCAGCCAGAAAGCCAAATCCCACCCTCTCTTACCTCTACCTCGATCGTCCGCTCCCCCTTTTTGAGGGCGTCCAGGAAATGGCACCAAAACACTATCCCCGAGGTCCAGAGGCGAGCAAGCCCCCTGGGAAACCCCCGAGACCCCAGCCACGACCCCCGTAAAACTCCCGGGACTCGTGGCAGGGGGGTAGATGGACCAGCCCCATCTCCACGCCCCCCACTACCACCAGATGCTCCACCACCTGCACTTTCCGTTACAGATACATAGTATCTTCAACCACAGACACATCCATACCCACGCCATCCCTAATCATGTCATCATTCACCCCACTCATTCTGTTCCCACTCTCATGCACGCTGGGGTCAGTATTTTTTTGTTTCTGAGTGCATTTCTTACCACTTTCTTTACTGTTACCACTTTTTTTAATATTACCACTGGGTTTGCACCGGAGTGCAGCAGATGTGCAGAACAGGAATGTTGCTCAGGAACCTCCCCAACAGTGAGGAAGCAATTAATTTGAAATGTCCCACAGCCATAGGCGGATTATAATGGGGGGGCAATCTGGGCTACCGCCCGAGGTTCCAGGGGGGGCCCATGGCCAGATTGCCCTCATTATAGTATGTGCGGCGCCTATGTGGCACATACCGGCAGGAAGAGGCGGGGGCCCCCGGAGTGCTCCCCCAGCAACTGAGCAGGCCTCTGCTTCTTCTTTGGCCGGGCCAGCACTGCACCTGTTAACTTTCCTGTGTGCTGACCTGGCCGCATCACAGCTAGGAGACACGGCCCTGTGCGCGGACGTGTCTGCTAGCATGACATCACGCATTGTGCTCCCTGTACTGCTCCACCGGAGAGGTGCTGGACGACTGGAGCCGAGCAAGAAGATAGTGAGTGTGTGATTGAGAGAGTGTGTGTGTGTGCAGGCAGATATCATTGTGTGATGTCTGTTTATATGTATTTTTGTGTTTCAAATGTGTTTATGCCTGTATGTATATGTCTGTATATGTTTGTGTGTGTGCGTGACTGCATGCGGCCTCCCGCTTGTAATGTCCTCACGGTACAAGGAATTCAAGAGAGTAGATTTTATCTGTATTTTATTCTTCTCCTTCTTCCTCCAGCACACAGTATAACATGTTTCTCAGCAGACTAGAAAACGAAACTAAACTAAAAACCTCCCCAACTCACTTCCTGTCTCTAACTCCCCAGTCACAAGTCTTCCTTTTCTTAAAGAGACAGATCTAAACATTATACATTACATTATCCCTCTTTTTTTTTTCTTTTATACTAACAACCTAAGAAGAACATTTATAATGCAACAGTGCAAAAGAATGTCCAAGAAAGAAAAAAAAATAATTATATCTCTTCAATGAGTCTCGATGGAGCCCTTCTTTCTCGTGTAGGGTAATGTCTGTGTTCTTTGGGGGTGTCCATCGCCAACGGATCTGCTACCTCCTGTTGGCCCTCTCCACCGTCAGGTACCAAATCTTCCATCAGTGGGAGCCCATTACAATTGTTCTGCGGTATGATTTTAAAATGTGAGGAATTTCTGGTTATGGAGTGTCCCTCCCGCTCAGCCGTGACCATGTTGCCTTTTCGCTCAGTAACATGATATTTTGCAGGACTATATACAGCTGAGGTTTTGTTGGTTGATCTTTGACGCACAACAACGATATCACCTCTTTTGATGGCATTTGGCTGTGCCCTTCGCCGTCTGTCTGCATAATGTTTCATGGCTTGCTTGTTAAAGAAATCCGTTGATTGCACTGAAGAGTCACTTGGTAAGGGATGGCTGATCACATCAGGAATCCATATATGTGGCGTTCTGCTGAACATTAGATGAGATGGAGCAGCATTAGTGGTGGAATGTGGCGTATTGCGGTAATTGCGCATGAATTTGTATAAAAACTGTTTCAGTGGGGTGTGCTCCAGACTAGCTGCCTTGATTCGCTTCCCCATAGTGCGCATGAAACGCTCTACGATTCCATTGGCTTGCGGCCAGCAAGGTGTGATTTTCCTGTGGCTGAACCCCAAGTATTCAGAAAATTGTGTGAACACATGTCCATTGAATGGAGGTCCATTGTCTGTTTTGACCACTCTTGGAATGCCATATGCAGAGAAAATGTTGTCCAGTTCTGGTATGACACTATTAGCAGACATTGCAGAGATGAATGAAATGACAGGGTATCTATAATATTTATCAATTGTTACTAGAATGTATTGGCCATTTGGTAATGGTCCATATATGTCGACTGCCACTTCCTCCCAGACAGCGGTGGGTAACGGAGACATTTGTAATGGTTCTAAGTTTGATGATGCAGTAATTAGTTGACAAGTGGAGCAGTGTCTAATCTTCTCTTCCACCAATTTATCCATACTTGGGAACCACACCTTTTCTCTGAGTAACTTTTTTGTGCCAACAATTCCTAGATGACCTTCGTGTGCTATTTGTATGACTAAGTTGCGTAAGGCCTTAGGTACAACCAGTTTGGTACCTCGAAGGATGAGGTGTTCTTCAGTGACTGAAAATTCCTCACGCACATTTGAGAATAATTTTAATTCTTTCAAATCAATCCCAGAACTGGGAAATTTTGCCTTTTGAATTTCATGACACCTTCGATTTTGAATGATTTGTATTAAGGCACAGAGTGTCTTGTCACTTGTATTCACAAACTGAACAACAGAAAGTGCTTTTGGCACTGTGTGAGCTGCAACACAATGCATGTATTCCTCAATGGAGGACTGTACAGGTAGATCATCATTCTTAGGATGTCTTGAGAGATAATCAGCCAGATTACTGTATTTTCCATGTTTGTGAACAATTTTATTATAATTGTAGTCCATCGTTCGATCCGTGCAGGCATTTTAGCTCTGGGATTTCCAAAAATTGTGAGGAGGGCTTGATGATCTGTGACAATGGTGAAGGGAGCTCCATAGAGAAATAAGTGAAAGTGTTCACATCCCAAGACAACTGCTAAGCTTTCTTTTTCAGGTTGTGAATAGTGTTGAGCCACGCCCGTAGTGTTCGAGTTCGGTTCGGTTCGTCGAACACCCGTGTGTTCGGCGAACTGTTCGTCGAACTGTTCTTCGAACACCTTCGAACACCGTTAAAACCAATGGCAGGCAAACAAAAACACATAGAAACACATAGAAAACACCTTCAAAGGTGTCCAAAAGCTGACAAACTGCTCAGAAGACACAACTAACACATGGAAAAGTGACAAGTACATATAGTCATGCGAAAAGAAAAGAGGTGGAGGAGTAAAAGGAGGGGGAGACACAGATATAGGCATGTCATGCCCTTCTAAAATCCAAAAAGTGAGAAGCCGACACGGCCAGTCCGTTCCTGCCCGTGCCACCTCTGTGTCGCCGGGTTTGTGCCAGAGTCGCGGTGGACCCTGACGGCCAGCCCCCCTATCCCAATACTGGTGCCTGTCCGCCGGTGGGTCGAGGCCCCCCACGGTGGGGGGGGGAGTAACATCTGCAGAAGAAAGACCATCTTCCAGCCAAACTAAGATGTCGACTTCTTTTCGTGGGCAATGTGATACGATCCCATTCTTACGGACACGCCCATCGCTACAAATTTTAAATGAGGCACAAAAACAGCAGGTGCTTCAACGGATATCAAGTGCTCCTTCAAGTGGGCTCTCCATCACCTCAATTTCAACATCACAAATACTCCAGTCCTCAGAGGTATCACCCCAATCGCACTTGCTTCCTCACAGCTCCCAAGTCTCCAGCTGCCCGTCTGAGTATGGGGTAGCACAGATGGTTGAGTCTGCACAGCTGTTTACTCATACTATAGCCTGGGAAACGGAGGTCTGCTCCAGAGCTTCTGTTAATCCAGATGAGGAAATGATCTGATCTGATGCCCAGAATCTTTATAAGTCGGATCCAGGACCAGATGAAGAAGGTTCTGAGCATAATGTAGACCCTTGTTCCCAAACTGTAACTCCTGTTGGTGGAGACAATGATGAAGACGATGATGAGACTCAAATACCTGATTGGAGCGACAACTTGACTTTTCGGTCAGGGCAGGAAGAGGTTGGCTCTGAGGACGACGGGTGTGATAACACACAGGGTGATGATGACGAGGTTGGAGATCCCACTTACTGTCAACCCACAGTCAGCCAGTCGATGAGGTCAGCAGAGGAGGTGGAGGAGGATGTGACTAGCCCTGGGGATGGGGATGACTCGGTACCCGGGCATTTGCCTGGCCTTGGGGATGTCGCGGTGGTCGGCTCCCTGGCCCGTACCCTGGGGTCTCTCTTTAAAAGGGTGGATAATTGTTAATTTTATAAGAGTTCATGACGCCACCTGTGGTATCTGGTGACAAGCACCAGCGCTGCAGCAGTCCACTGAGGCCGGTGATAAGGCAGCTCGATGGTATAGCTCCCCACAGGTGGACCTAGGTCTCAGGGCAGCGTATGCAGGGGGAATGCAGGACAGGCGAGACCCAGCTGGGTCAGAGCAAGAACGGGAACGGACACGGTAGTCACTTCAGTACCTTTTACTGGTGGAAATTCAGGCACATCCCGGAGCACTGTAGGGTGAAGGGTGCATATCAGGATCCTCCCCAATGAGTGGGTGTAGGGCCTCCTGTTTCTTGCCTCTGCGTAGTAAGTTTCTGACCTGCCTGGAGCTAGGCCTAACTTTGTCTCTGTCCTGCGCTGGCTGACCTTGTGGTAGGGCCTTCTCTTGGAGTTCACGCTCCCAGTATGCGGGGCCTAAGCGTCTCCTGGCTCTGTTACATATCAGCACCTTAGCAATCCTGGGACTTGTAGTTCTCCAGGGATTCCAGTTATGCCTTACTGGGTCATAGAGATACCGGTAAGCTCGGATCCTGTGTCCGGTAAATGCTTCGGGGTGAGCTGGTTAAGCTCGTCTGCCCCTTATGTACTAACTCGCCACTCGCCTTCGGCCTACTCGGGCCCTCACTAGGCTATACACACTAACGGCAGCTTGCCGCGCTTCACTAATCTTACGGCACCGGCACACCTTAAGCTCTATCTGGGCTCCCTGAATCTAGCAAGCAGGAGCCTCGTGCTCCACTGCTGAACTATTAACTGCGTTCTCTAGACTAGACTGAGCTCCACTGCAGACTGACCTCTCTTAGGCTTCTCTACTGCAGGAACTCTTCAGAGGAACTGAACTGCCTAGCTCCACCTTCCCTATTTATATCCCTAACGGGCTCCCTCTGCTGGTCTGAGGTGGAAGGTGGAGATGTGTGAATGTTTATGGGGGCCTCTTGTGGAGGATTCCATCAATGCACTCTTCTAGGATCTGTGATACCAAGCGCAGCGGGGCATCACAGATGCTATTGACGACGAGGTTAGGTTGCGCCTTCCTGAACAGAGACGGAGTACTGGAAGCACGTCAACAACTGCATCCTCAACCACAACTCTGCCTCTGACCACAAGTCGTAGTGGCTCTTCAGGTCACATGGGCTCTAAGCCTTGCATAGCCTGGGCATTTATTCAGATCGATAAGGATGACCCAACTCGTGTTATCTGTAATATTTGTCAGCAAAAGCTAAGTAGAGGCCAAAAAATCCATAGTTTGAGTACTTCATGCATGTACCGTCACATGGATATGAAGCATAAGTTGCAGTGGGAAGCTCACTGTGCTACAATGCGGCCTAGCCGGCTGGGCCAACCACTGTCTGCCCCATCTTGTGCATCCGCAGCCTCTTCATCCTCTGTGACTGGGGGGACAGCAGTCACACATGTTTTTGGACGCAGACCTGCCACCTCTTTACCCGCAACAGCCAGTGTGATTGGCAGGTCGTCAGTTCATTGGGAAGTGGAAACACCTGCTAGTGTTGAGCGCTCTCCGACATCGAGAGCACCACCTTTGGATCAAGGCAACCTAACATGTCCGCCTGCATCTTCCTCACAGACCGGCAGTTTGCCGGGGACACCCTACTCAACACCGTCTAAGCACAACAGCCAGCCCTCGGTCCCTCAGATGTGGAAAAATAAACGACCATTTCCTCCTAGCCATGAGAAAGCTAAGAGGTTGAATTTCACCATCTGCAAGATGTTGGCTACAGAAATGCTGCCTTTCCACCTGGAGGACACAGAGGATTTTCAAGACCTTATGTCCGTCACACTGCCCCAGTACCAGATGCCCAGTCGGCACTACTTCGCAAAGAAAGGTGTGCCTGCGCTCCACTAGCATGTCGCACACAACATCACCGCTTCTTTGAGAAATTCTGTGTGTGACAGGGTGCACTTCACCACAGACACTTGGACGAGAAGGCATGGACAGGGGCATTACATGTCGCTGACTGGGCACTGGGTAACTATGGTGACAGCAGCACAAGGGGCTGCTGACCAAGTCTTACCGTCCCCACGAGTTGTGCGTCAATCCTCTTTATCTCGAAGTTCCTCCACTGCTTCTGCCTCCTCAACCTCCTCTCGGTCCTCCACCTGCACCCAAAGCCTGTCTGGTAATGCCACCTGCTTTCTAACTGCGCAGAAGGAATCCTGCACACCTCCTTACTATGCTGGCAGCAGGGCTCAACGGCATCAGTGTTTACTTTGAAATTTCTGGGAAATGTGAGTCACACAGCTGAGGAGTTGTGGTCAGCTCTGGAGACCCAGTTTCATGAAAGGTTGTCTCCACTGGACCTGCAACCAGGGAAGGCCATGTGCGACAATGCTGCAAACCTGGGTGCGGCACTTCGCCGGGGCAATGTCACACACATGCCTTGTATGGCTCATGTGTTGAACCTGGTTGTCCAGCAATTTTTAGCCCATTATCCCGGACTAGATGGCCTTCTGCAGAGGGCACGGTCGCTGTGTGCTCACTTCCGCCATTCGCATCCCGCAGTTCAACGACTTACATCTCTACAGAAGTCGTTGGGCCTGCCAGTTCACCGGCTGAAATGCGATGTGCCGACACGGTGGAATTCAACTCTGCACATGTTGCAGCGACTGTAGCAGCACCGACAAGCCCTGGTGCAATACGTTCTGACGTATAGCCTGGGCCAACGAGATCCAGTGGTGGGGCAAATCACGCTGCAGGAGTGGTCTCAGATCAGGGACCTATGAAGTTGACGCGCCCCCTGGGCCATGGGGTACTCTGAGCCGGGCCGGTAGACGCTGGGGGTTGTAGTCACTGTGGGGGTGACCCAGTCCGTGACCCAGGGCGGTCAATCCAAGGGTAATTTGTATATATGGATTTTATAATGTCTGACTACGCCACCTGTGGAGTGCGGCTAAAGGGGCCGTCGCTGCGGAACAGTCCTCTGAAGCTGGTGGTTTTGCAGCAACGGTATTATTACTCACCACAGGAAGAGTGTAGCTTCAGGGCAGTGTGGGTGGAAGATGGTGGTTGTAGTGCAGGGAGTCAGTAATGAACACAGAGTCCGTGTGATGCCGTCTCAAGATATTACTCACAGTTGTTGTAGTCCAGATTACAGGTACCAGAGCAATCTCCCCCGTCGTGCTGTGCTTACTCATTGAGGGGCTCAGTCCACCCCCAGATAGCTCCGTAGTACTTAGCAGGACCCCCTTCTGTGTGTCCTTTCTCTGGCCTTCTCCCTGCACCTCACACCCAGTGACACTTCTATCCGGTATCCTCGGGCCTTGGCGGGTGACGTGTGTTCCGTCCCCTGGGTCCTATGTGGCTACCTTCTTAGTGAGACTGGTGTGGACTTTGGCCTGCAGTACATGAAATGCAGCAGCCTCCGGTTTCTAGTTGAGCCTTGCTGTTTCTCTGCTAGTTGAGGGACCGGTTCCCCTTATCTGGCCTGACCCCTCTACCTCCTGGTAGCAGCGGGAGTACGGGTGGCCTTCTGCACGGCCCGTAGCCGTGGGGTCCCTTCGGTTCCTGGAGCCTTCCAGCTCCCACTCCTCTCTTCTCTCCTTCAGTCCTGGGCCAACCAGGCAAGGCCCGCCTCCGGAGCAGAGCTCATGCCTAGTCTCTGCTCCTGTCACTTTTCCTCCTCTGTCTGGCTTTCTATTTCTAAGATGGCTTCCTATTTATACTCTCCTTGTCATGTGCTCCCCTAAGCTGCTCCCCTAAGCACCCACTACATAGGACCCTCAAACCAGCTAGCGACCTGGGACTGTGCTCTCCCTTAGGAGCAATCTCGCCCTACCCCCACTGCGGGTATGTGTTGGATGCAGGAGTCAGGGTCCCGAGTCATACGCCTTCCTTACCTGAGGGTGAGATACCACACCTCTGGGTGAGATGCAGTAACTCTGTGGCGACTGAACCCTCAGGGGCACCACACACCCTTCTGCACAGTTTTGAAATGGCGACGAAGATGTTTAGTGCTGACGACGATGCCATTATCTGCATGACTATTCCGGTGATTTACATGCTGGAGCACACATTAAACAGAATTCAGAGTAAGGTGGTGGGACAAGAGGAGGTGGAGGAAGTAGAGGAGGAGTCGTATGCGGAAGGGATAACATCTCCAAGGTCCAGACGGTTGGCAGCACCAAGGCGGCAGGCATGGGAGGGTGGGGGAGAGGGATTAACCAGGGCGCATGGTAGCAGCCAAACTGTTGAGGAAGGTGCAGGAGCCGAGGAAGAAGTGGAGGACGAACTGGCGATGGGCATGGAAGACTCATCAGATGAGGGAGACCTTGATCATATTTCTGTTGTGCGAGGTTGGAGGGAGAGGGCAGAGGAAGGAAGCATGATTCTTACCTCGCTACCAACACAACAAGGACTTGGTACTTCTGGATGCGCCAGACACATGAGTGCCTTCTTGCTGCACTACCTGCAACCTGACCCCCGGATTGTCAGAATTCGAAGTAATCCCGACTACTGGGTTGCCACACTCTTAGATCCCCGGTACAAAAGTATATTTGCCGAAATAATTCCTGCCGTAAAAAGGTATTGATGAATGCAGGAGTATCTGCAGACGCTGTTGCAGAATCTTACATGTGCTTTTCCACAAAACACCAGTGGTGCACGTAGTGAATCTCACAGTTCTAACTTGCCAACGGTGGGACTGTCGAGTCTTCATCACTCAAACAGTAACAGTAACACAGTATCTGCTGGTAACAGCAATTTTGTGGAATCGTTTCACCACTTTTTTAGACCATCCTTTGCAAGGCCACAGGAGACAAGAAGTCTGACACATAGTCAATGCCTAGAGAGGATGGTACAGGAGAATCTCCAAGTGAACATCGAAGCCATGACTGTGTCACTGGACCCTTGCTCATTTTGGTATTCCAATCTGGAATAATCGCCGGAGCTCGCCACTCACGCCTTGGAAATCTTGTCATGCCATGCAGCCAGCGTTCTCTCTGAACGTGTGTTCAGCGCTGCTGGTGGTGTGCTGACAGATAAGCGCACGCGGCTGTCCACTGAGAATGTAGACAGACTCACGTTCATAAAGATGAACAAATCATGGATTCGCAAGGACATTTCTACCCCTGTGTCATCCTTGGGAGACTAAAAGCTTGGGGATTTGGTAAAATCACCTCACCAACCGTTTTAAGCAACAGTGGGGCAATTGATGCCACTTAACCCTAGAATGCATGACCATAAAAATCTACACTTTCACATACCTGGGGCCCTTTAGGCCCGTGTGCAAATAACATGGAATAACTCAAACTCAAATGACAAACAACTATATACATGAAGAATACCTAGAATTTCAAAATTCTAACTAAAGTAATCTTGCAGAAAATAGAAAACAATTAACTGGGCGGGCCTGCAAGGCCACAGGTATGCGTTCTAGGGTTAAGTGGTGTCTGTGCCACAATTTTGGGAGTCCCCTTGCTGTGTCTTACGTGACGTTGGCATCGTCAATTCCAGGTGGGTTGGGTCGCACACCCCCCCTTTTAACTGTAAGAAACTACATACACTATGGCTTGGGGTAACACAGATGGTTGAGTCTGAAGAGTTGTTTACTCAGAGGTCTGCTCCAAATCTTCAGTGTCTGCTAGTCAGCGTAGAATTTTTAACTGCATCTAGCCTAGGCAATACTTTAGGCGTAGTAGCCCAGCTGCGAAGCAAGCTGCACCGCCTGTGTATCTAATAAGAATTTTTAAATGAATCTAGCCTAGGCAGACTGTGGGGACCCCCAACCAAACCCAGACGCTCAGCCCCCCTACCGCCCCCCTTTCATGGACAATACAATAATGTAACTCTTACAACTGGATGGGTGAGGATCGGTCACAGCTTTATTAACTCTTTATACTCATTCCATTAGAAAGGCATTTTATTTCTAAAATAATTCAGCTTGTTGCAGCATGCCCTGGGTCCCCACTCCGGCAAGTTGGCCAACAAGTGTAACTCTCCAACATGTCCTTTCTATTTCCAGGACACGGAGGATACAGCGTACTCGTATGCAGGACTCTGACCCCCACCCATCACTCTTAACGCTTGTTCCACTCCGTCCTGGAGTCCTGACAGGAATATGTCCAGTCCAATATCTATTAAGTGAACACCGTCGGGCCGTATGAGGCCTGCTTTATCTCCTTCCAGTTGTCGGTGTCGTATCACTACACCGCCTCTGTCTCTTCTAAATTTTGCCATCCGAATATTTATTACCCGCCTTGTCCATTCGATGGCCGTGATGTCTCGCGCACCTTGCCATACCGCTATTGGCACAATCTCTCACCATACTATAGCTAATTTTGTGAAAAATTCTCTGAAGCGCTCAGTGTCTAGTTTCATTATTGCCATTAGTTATGCACTCTTGTGATGACCTAGGTTGTTTCCCCCGGCCTGTATAACTTAGATGACCGGACCTCTTGCCTCTCTCCCTACCTTGATTACCTCCATTAGTACCTGTGGCCATAGCAGGCCTCTAATACCTCTCCAGTTGAAATATGTGTTATGAAACTCTAATTTCCTCCCGCCTGGGCGGACTTTCGCCCTTTTTTGTGCCCAATATAAATACGAGTGGCCTATCACTCACACTGTTGGCTTAGCGTCACCTGTAAAAGAAACAAACCACGTTAGGATAACAAGTCCGGTCTTATGTATCTCGCCAAACACGTGGATCGCCATCTCCTTATCCTCTGAACTTCCGTTTCTGACAGTCCTGCTCTTGCTGCTTCCATGGCCGCACCTATGCGGAATGAGTGTGTCCCGTAATCTTTGGGGTGGTTCCCTGCCGATGTTATGCATTTATTAAATATAGCTTGGAACAGGTATCTTGATAATGGCGTTCCATCAATGTGTGATAGGAAGAAATTACTTTGTGATCTGATGGTTAGATATGTTTTTACTATTGTTACCCGACTCAGTGTACCATTTGTGGGTTGTAGAATTACCCAAGTGCCCCTGCCCGCTGGAACCGTTTTCGATTGGTGTATGCGTAGACGTATTGCATTATTGGCTATGACTACGTCCTGGTGTAATAAGCCTCCACTGGTGGTAATTTTGGATTGAGGGACTAATTCGCTTATACATAGCACCCCGAAGAAGGCGATCACAAATGCAGTAGACATTAGTGTTGCTTCAAATTGTGAGTGTCATGTTAATGGTGTTAGGGATATGATGTGAGAAATCAGTTTTAGTGACACGGGACGGGACGTCTACATTCCTGACTTGGCTGACCCCTTTTCCACCCTTTTATGGATTGTCTGATGATGAATCTTTGTCACATCTCCCCAATTCAGTAGTTGGAAGTGAAATGCTACTCCGGTCAGACACCGCTGCGCTGACGCTCCTGATATGCCCCTCATCATTAGCTGGTGGAGAAATTCTATGGTGACTTGAGATCTGGCTTGTTCACATTGGTCAACCCGTCTGCCTGCTACTAGTCGTGTCCACTCTTCCCATGCCTTACCGTATGCTTGCCACGTTGACGGGGCAACTGACGCTCTGATTAATGGCATCAACTATTCGCCACTAGATCCCATAGGGAGGGTGGGCAACTGTTGCCCGATGTGTGGGCGTTGTGGAAGAGCTCTGTGAAAATCTGCCAATTGAATTGTTATAAAGCGTTAGCAGCAGCTTTATGCCCCTGAGCATAGTGGCTAGCGCGGACCCATACATTGTGTTTTAGGCACAGGAATGCTAGCCTGCGTAGTAGGCCTAGCACTGGGAGAGACGATGATGCCATCTTATTAATGCAGTGCGCTAGGCTGGTGTTTTGTGTTATGAAGCGTATATTTTTGTTAGCCAGGCGCGCGCCCCATATTTCTATTGCTACCACTATTGGGAAAAATTATATTCAGGGCTAGATGCAGCTAAAAATTATTATTAATTTCAAAGCTGGTGGAGCTTGGTATAGATGGCCTAATACAATGAGTCCAACACACTGCTAGAAGCCCAAATATTTTTTCAGAGCTAGATGCAGAAAAAAATTATATTCAATTTGCAGCCTGATGGAGGTCAGTATAGATGGACTAATAGAACAAGTCCCACTCACTGCTAGAAGCCCAAATATTTTTTCAGAGCTAGATGCAGAAAAAAATGATATTCAATTTGCAACCTGATCGAGGTCAGTATAGATGGACTAATAGACCAAGTCCCACACACTGCTAGAAGCCCAAATACTTTTTCAGAGCTAGATGCAGATAAAAATTATTTTTAATTTGCAACCTGATGGAGATCAGTATAGATGGACTAATAGACCAAGTCCCACACACTGCTAGAAGCCCAAATATTTTTTCAGAGCTAGATGCAGATAAAAATTATTTTTGATTTGCAACCTGATGGAGGTCAGTGTAGATGGACTAATAGACCAAGTCCCACACACTGCTAGAAGCCCAAATATTTTTTCAGAAGTAGATGCAGAAAAAAATTATATTCAATTTGCAACCTGATGGAGGTCAGTATTGATGGACTAATAGAACAAGTCCCACACACTGCTAGAAGCCCACATTTTTTTTCTGAGGTAGATGCAGAAAAAAATGATATTCAGTTTGCAACCTGATGGAGGTCAGTATAGATGGACTAATAGAACAAGTCCCACACACAGCTAGAAGCCCAAATATTTTTTCAGAGCTAGATTGTCACGGGTGTGTTGCCACGAAGATCGTCACGAGTACACAGCCTGACTTCTCGCAGCTGACTTGTTGGTGCTTTGTGTTTTCTCGGCAGTGTAGGAGTTAATTCTCTCTCTCTCTGGGCTAGCTGAGGTCCAGCCTCGCCCAGCTGCAATCAATGCTTCTTTAGTGAGACTCCTTTATATTCCTGCAGGTCTGTTTGGGAGGTGTCGGTGAAAGCTTTTCATTCAGACTTACAGAGCGGATCGTGGTGTTTGGAGTTGCTGAGATAAGTGTATTTGGAAGTGTGTTTTCCCTTTCCTCGCTTTATCATTTATCTCCTTTCCCGTTGGTGTTCCCTCTGTTGTAGTTGTTTAGAAGTTGTATGCAAGGTGGTTTTGGTTTTTCCCTTGTACTGTCTCGTTCGTCTAAATACTGTGTGTGGGCATATTATTTCTGGTTCCCTATTGTTGTGATCGGGGTCCTTCTCAGGACTAGATTACTTAGGTGCAGGGATCCTCAGAAGGTAGGGGTTACGCTGGCGGCCTGGACCTCTGTACCTTTAACAGTACCTCCAGGATGAGGGATTAGTCAGGGCCCCAGCTTAGGGTCAGCTTAGGCCCCCTACCTCCAGTATTCTGTGACAGTGTGACATTTTCACCGACCATCTTAGTTTTTCTCCAGCTACCATGGATCCAGTAGCCGGTCTAGCTCTGCAGTTGCAGAGTTTGTCCATGGGGCTGGCGGACGTTAGGTCCAAGGTTTTGCATCCTCTGGAGCAAGCCGGACCAGAACCTAAAGTAGCTCTCCCTGACAGGTTCACTGGGGGGCGGGACAAGTTTTTTGTTTTCCGGGAGGCATGCAAATTGTACTTTCGGCTGCGGCCTCGGTCATCGGGCAGTGAAGAACAAAGGGTGGGAATTGTCATCTCGCTCCTACAAGGGGACCCACAATCTTGGGCGTTCTCTCTTCCCCCAAGCTCCCCGGTTCTCCAGTCAGTGGATAGGTTTTTCGCTGCTCTGGGACTCGTATATGATGACCCAGATCGGATCTCCCTTGCTGAGTCTAAGTTACGTAGGATTCAGCAGGGAGATCGTCCGGCGGAGGAATTCTGTTCGGAGTTCCGTAGGTGGGCCACGGACACCCAGTGGAATGACCCGGCTCTTAGGAGCCAGTTTTGTCATGGTTTATCCGACAAATTACAGGATGTGTTGGCACAGTATGACTCTCCCGCGTCACTGGAAGCCGCTATGGCCCTTGCTATTCGCGTTGACAGACGGCTTCGGGAGAGGTGCGGGATAACTCTACCCCCTGTAATGTCTCCACCTCCTACAAGGTCCCCTCATATGGTGGTTCCCCTGGTCAGTCCGGAGGAGCCTATGCAATTAGGAGGGACATCATTTCGGGGAAGGGGACCGGTGGTGCGCCATAAGACAGGAAGGTGTTTTCTCTGCGGGAAAAAGGGACATTTTATTGGGGGGTGTCCATCCCGTCCCTTGCAGAGTAAAGAGTCATCGAAAAAACTGTTGATCCCAGGTTGTGTGGTGGACGGCAATCTGGGAGTAGGTATTTCGTCCCTAGGTTCGTCTCAGTTTCTCGTACCGGCGGAGGTGGTGGTGGGTACGAGAACTGAGAGGATATCTGTTCTTCTGGATAGTGGGGCCGGGGCTAATCTGGTTGATGCTCGGTTTGCCCGGGTTCAAGGTATGCGATTGAGTGAGTTGGCTAAACCCATCCCCATATTCTCGATCGATGCCAGACCTCTCGGTCAGGGAAGTTTTTTGCAAGCTGTGCATGGCGTAAAACTTCAAGTGGGGGCAATACATAAAGAACTGTTGTCTTGCTACGTGTTGGAGGGTCTTCCCACTCCTATAGTGTTGGGCCTTCCTTGGTTAGCTAAGCATAACCCGGTTATTAATTGGCAAACCAGAGAGATAAGCCAATGGAGTAAATTCTGTAATAAAAACTGCATGAACACGGTCATCGGTGCGGTTACTCCTTGGGTCTTACCTCCATTTCTGGCGGACTTTGAGGATGTATTCTCGGAGAATGGGTGTCAGGAACTACCTCCTCATCGCGTGTATGACTGTTCTGTAAAACTGCTCCCTGAGGCCAAGTTACCTAAAGCTAGGTTGTATAACCTTTCTGGTCCTGAGAGGCAGGCCATGAAGGATTATATTTCTGAAAGTCTGGCTAAGGGGCATATTAGACCTTCATCTTCTCCGGTGGCCGCGGGGTTCTTCTTTGTTAAGAAGAAAGATGGAGGCCTACGCCCTTGCCTGGATTTCCGTGAACTTAATCAGATTACGGTCCGAGATCCGTATCCGCTCCCACTTATTCCCGATCTCTTTAATCAGATCGTGGGCGCCAAATGGTTCTCTAAGTTGGATCTCAGGGGGGCGTACAATCTGATTAGGATGAAGGAGGGGGATGAGTGGAAGACGGCTTTTAACACTCCGGAGGGGCATTATGAGAACCTTGTCATGCCATTCGGTCTGACTAATGCCCCGGCGGTGTTTCAACACTTTGTTAATGATATTTTTCGCCACCTGGTGGGACAGTTTGTTGTCATATATCTGGATGATATCTTAATTTACTCGCCGGATCTGGTGTCTCATCAGGAGCACGTTAGACAGGTGTTACAGATCTTGCGGGATAATAAACTGTATGCCAAGTGGGAAAAGTGTGTGTTCGCCGTACAGGAACTCCAGTTTTTAGGCTTCCTGGTTTCAGCGTCCGGTTTTCGTATGGACCCTGGGAAAGTGCGGGCAGTTCTTGAGTGGGATCGGCCGGAGAATCTTAAGGCACTACAACGTTTCCTGGGGTTTGCTAACTATTACCGGAAGTTCATTCGTAATTTCTCGTCCATGGTTAAGCCTCTCACAGACATGACTAAAAAGGGGACGGATTTTTCTAGGTGGTCTGACAAGGCTTGTCAAGCATTCTCCTCCTTGAAAAAATGTTTTGCCTCGGCACCCATACTCATTCAACCTGATGCGTCTCAGCCATTCTTTGTAGAGGTAGACGCTTCCGAGGTAGGGGTGGGAGCAGTATTGTCACAGGGTTCGTCCCCTGGTAAGTGGCATCCGTGCGCCTTTTTCTCTAAAAAATTGTCGTCCGCTGAGAGGAATTACGATGTCGGCAATAGGGAACTCTTGGCCATTAAGTTAGCTTTTGAGGAGTGGCGCCATTTTTTGGAGGGGGCAGTTCATCCGGTCACCGTCATCACCGATCACAAGAACCTGCTATATCTGGAGTCCGCTAAACGTCTGAATCCCAGACAAGCTAGGTGGTCATTGTTTTTTACCAGGTTTAATTTCGTCGTTACATATCGTCCTGGGTCTAAAAATGTAAAGGCGGATGCCTTATCTCGTAGTTTCCCTGGGGCCGGGAATACGGACGACCCGATTCCTATTCTTCAGGAGGGGGTGGTGGTTTCGGCAGTATGCTCTGAGCTGGAGGAGGAGATATTGGAGGCTCAGGGAGACGCCCCTGTTGGACCTCCGGGGAGACTGTTCGTTCCAGATCAGTTGCGACAAAAGGTGATCGAGGCACACCATAACTCAGTTTTTGCAGGACACCCGGGGAGTAAAGCAACTGTGGATCTCCTCTCGCGTCGGTTTTGGTGGCCTAACTTACATAAAGAGGTGGTAACTTTTGTCGCGTCCTGTGGGGTTTGTGCGCGCTCTAAGACCTCACATACCCGTCCGTCTGGGGCCCTCTTACCTTTGAAGATCCCGGAGCGTCCTTGGACTCATCTGTCTATGGACTTTATTACTGACCTCCCTCCGTCTTCGGGTAAAACGGTCATACTCGTTGTAGTGGACAGGTTCAGCAAGATGGCACATTTTATCGCTCTTCCGGCTCTCCCTAATGCTAAAACTCTTGCGCAGGTGTTCATTGGGGAGATTGTGAGGCTTCACGGGGTACCCTCCGAGGTGGAGTCTGATCGGGGGTCTCAGTTTGTGTCCAAGTTCTGGAAGGCGTTTTGTGCACGGCGGGGGATGCATTTGTCATTCTCGTCGGCTTTTCATCCTCAGACCAATGGTCAGACGGAACGTATGAACCAGAGCTTGGAGACATATCTTCGGTGTTTTGTGTCAGAGAACCAGGAGGACTGGGCTTCTTTCCTACCTCTGGCAGAGTTTGCTCTCAATAATAGGCGGAGCGAGTCCACTGGTAAGTCCCCGTTTTTTGGGGCATATGGTTTTCACCCCCAGTTTTGTACTTTCAGTAGGGGGGGCTCTTCGGGGGTTCCGGAGGAGGAACGATTTTCCTCATCTCTCGCTTCAGTATGGAGAGGGGTGCTGAAGAATCTGAATACTATGGGGAACCGATACAAACGTATGGCTGATAGGAGGAGAGTGTCTGGTCCGGACCTAAGTGTGAACGATCAGGTATGGTTGTCTACCAGGAATATTAAACTTAAGGTTCCCTCCTGGAAACTGGGTCCCAGGTTCATCGGGCCGTACAGAATCAGTTCTGTTATTAATCCGGTGGCATTCCGTCTTGACCTCCCCCCTACGTTTAAAATTCACAACGTGTTTCACAGATCATTGCTTAAGAGGTATGTGGCGCCGGTGGTACCGTCACCTTTACCTCCCCCTCCTGTGGTTGTCAATGGTAACTTGGAGTTCCAGGTATCGAGGGTCATTGATTCACGCTTTAATCGCCGGTCCCTTCAGTACTTGGTTCATTGGAAGGGGTATGGTCCTGAGGAGAGGATGTGGGTTCCTGTGTCGGATATTAACGCAGACCGATTAGTTCGGGCCTTCCACACGACTCACCCGGATAAACCTGGCCCTGAGGGTCCAGAGGCCCCTCGTAGAAGGGGGGGTACTGTCACGGGTGTGTTGCCACGAAGATCGTCACGAGTACACAGCCTGACTTCTCGCAGCTGACTTGTTGGTGCTTTGTGTTTTCTCGGCAGTGTAGGAGTTAATTCTCTCTCTCTCTGGGCTAGCTGAGGTCCAGCCTCGCCCAGCTGCAATCAATGCTTCTTTAGTGAGACTCCTTTATATTCCTGCAGGTCTGTTTGGGAGGTGTCGGTGAAAGCTTTTCATTCAGACTTACAGAGCGGATCGTGGTGTTTGGTGTTGCTGAGATAAGTGTATTTGGAAGTGTGTTTTCCCTTTCCTCGCTTTATCATTTATCTCCTTTCCCGTTGGTGTTCCCTCTGTTGTAGTTGTTTAGAAGTTGTATGCAAGGTGGTTTTGGTTTTTCCCTTGTACTGTCTCGTTCGTCTAAATACTGTGTGTGGGCATATTATTTCTGGTTCCCTATTGTTGTGATCGGGGTCCTTCTCAGGACTAGATTACTTAGGTGCAGGGATCCTCAGAAGGTAGGGGTTACGCTGGCGGCCTGGACCTCTGTACCTTTAACAGTACCTCCAGGATGAGGGATTAGTCAGGGCCCCAGCTTAGGGTCAGCTTAGGCCCCCTACCTCCAGTATTCTGTGACAGTGTGACATAGATGCAGATAAAAATTATTTTTAATTTGCAACCTGATGGAGATCAGTATAGATGGACTAATAGACCAAGTCCCACACACTGCTAGAAGCCCAAACATTTTTTCAGAAGTAGATGCAGAAAAAAATGATATTCAATTTGCAACCTGATGGAGGTCAGTATAGATGGACTAATAGACCAAGTCCCACACACTGCTAGAAGCCCAAATACTTTTTCAGAGCTAGATGCAGATAAAAATTATTTTTAATTTGCAACCTGATGGAGATCAGTATAGATGGACTAATAGACCAAGTCCCACACACTGCTAGAAGCCCAAATATTTTTTCAGAGCTAGATGCAGATAAAAATTATTTTTAATTTGCAACCTGATGGAGGTCAGTGTAGATGGACTAATAGACCAAGTCACACACACTGCTAGAAGCCCAAATATTTTTTCAGAAGTAGATGCAGAAAAAAATTATATTCAATTTGCAACCTGATGGAGGTCAGTATAGATGGACTAATAGAACAAGTCCCACACACTGCTAGAAGCCCAATTTTTTTTTCTGAGGTAGATGCAGAAAAAAATGATATTCAGTTTGCAACCTGATGGAGGTCAGTATAGATGGACTAATAGAACAAGTCCCACACACAGCTAGAAGCCCAAATATTTTTTCAGAGCTAGATGCAGAAAAAAATTATATTCAATTTGCAACCTGATGGAGGTCAGTATAGATGGACTAATAGAATGATGCTATGCCCAAAAGATTTTACTTCACTAGGTGCAGTAAAAAAATTGGTATTCTATACACAGGTGGTATGTCTTGCAACACAGATAGGCTACTCCACTGACTAACACACTCTGCAATAGGCCAAAAAGAATTAGCTTTGCTAGATTCAGCCAAATGCTGTGAAAAAAAACTTGCACAGCACTGGCACAGACCTGCCTGGCAAAAACTGATAGGAACTGATGTAACCTAGTCCTGAAAAGGACTGCAATTACAATTAGTCTTTACTCCCACAATCTATCTATTTAAGAGCACAGACCTGCCTGATAAAAGTCATAGGAAATGCTGTAACCTAGTCCTTAAAAGGACTGCAATCACAACTATTCCCTACTCCCAAGCTATCTGTAGATTTGTGCGAAAATTGGCTTGAAATTAACAAGGTATAGCGCACACAGCAACAGCGATGCCGTCTAACACGCAGCTGCAGCAGTGAGAAAATGGTGGCGACAGGGAAAATGGCTGGGTCTTATAGGGCAAGGACATGTGACATACACTGCCAATGACACATGCCCTTGCTTGTGTGAAAAAAAGCACTTCGCTCTGTGTGTGCGCTGCTGATAGGCTGACAGATTGCACCTCCCCACTGTAAATGTGGGAAAGAGAAAAAAAAATGGAGTTCTTCATTATTCCTGCAGAGATCCATCCCCTGCCCCTCCCCCCACCCAGCTGTACACTCAAACTGCGTATTAACATTAATTTTCATCATTACTGAGAAAAAATCCAGTTATGATTTTGGTGCACGAACAGTTATCGAACATAACCTCGAACAGCTGAATTTTTCTCAAATCGTTCGTGTTCGCCGAACGGCTCGAACACCGCCCAAAACAGCTCGAATTTGAGATTGGCGAACAATTCGAGTAGAACAACGCTCATCTCTATTTGCCACATGATCTAGCATTTCCCAGATGGGAGGCTTCGGATTCGGCTGCTCCATTCAGCCCTGATTTCAACGCCACTCCTGGTATAAATGTGGAGGTGGAAGATTTTGGACCAATTCATTTTTTTAATTTGTTTTTTACAGCTTGCTAGAGCATATTGTCATGCAAAAAAATTTATATGCATCCCAATTCATAAGCCAGAATCCCCGATGTTACTATGCTAGGGCAAATTTATGGACACCAACTAATGTACCGGAAATAAAAAATTTTTTAGGACTTACATTTGCCATGGGGCTTGTTAAAAAACCGAGCATTCGATCCTACTGGTCCAACCACCCTGTTCAAGCCACCCCTAGGTTTTCAGTCGTTCTGCCTAGGACCCGTTATGAAATGCTCATGCGGTTTTGGCATTTTAACGACAATAGTCAATGCCTGCCCAGAAATGCCCCAGAACATGACAGGTTATATAAAATTAGACCCATCATTGAAAATTTGTCAGAAAAATTCTTAAGCCTCTACACCCCAACACAAAATATTTCTATAGATGAGTCCCTTGTAAAATTCAAAGGAAGACTGCACCTCAAGCAATTTATCCCATCTAAAAGGGCAAGGTTTGGAATAAAGCTCTATAAAATGTGCGAAAGTTCAACCGGATACACAGTCCTATACCTGGTATAAAAATTTGGTTATTTATTTGTTTCAGGTGGCCACATACAATTCTTTTGTGTTGTACAAAAAAGCAGGAAATTCAGATCCTTTTCTTGATTATCAAGAAAAGGTAATTGAAAATCTTGTCTTTCAAAGTGTTAGCCCCGCTCATCCATTAGAATCTGAGGATGTGAAAAGACTCACTGAGCGACATTTTATTGCACTTATTCCAGCAACAGAAACAAGAAGGAACCCCCAGAAAAGATGTCGTGTATGTACTAAGAGAGGAATGAGGCGTGATACCCGCTACTATTGCCCACAATGCCCATCATTGCCAGCCTTATGCGTCACTGACTGCTTTAAAATCTTCCACACAGAACCACGTTTTTAAACTGTAAAAATTTATCCCAATTTGTCATTCAAACATTTGGTTCATTTAGTGAATGACACATTCGAGTAGAGCTCACGTAATTTTCAGGGGGGGTTCTCCAGAATCTAAACCTTCCATTGCGTGCTTGTTTCTGGAAATCATCCATTGAGTTAAAATGATCACTAAACCCATAGATGAATTCCCAGAGGGGTGTCATTTCCAAAATGGGGTCACTTCAGGGGGGGATTCTTTAGCTCTGGTACTCTGAAAAGTTCCAGAACAGCATAATCCCCCCTGAAGTGACCCCATTATGGAAATGACACCTCTGTGGGAATTCATCTATGGGTTTAGTGACAATTTACCTATCTACTTATTTTCCCACCACTAGATTAATTTATACAGAGGAGTAGATTGTAAAATTTGGTCACTTGTTGTGGGTTTCCTCTGTTTAGGCACCTCAGGGGCTCTCCAAATACAACATGGTGTCCGCTATCCATTCCAATCAAATTTCCATTCCAAAAGTCAAATGGCGCTCCTTACCTTCCGAGCCATGCCGTGCGCCCAAACAGTGGCTTTGCACCACATATGGGGTATCAGCGTGCTCAGGAGAAATTGCACAACACATTTTTGGGTCCATTTTTTCCGGCTGCCCTTGTGAAAATTAAAAATTTGAGGCTAAAGTAGCAGTTTTGTGTTAAAAATGTGTTTTTTTATTTTCACACTTCAACATTATAAAATTCTGTGAAGCCCCTGGGGGTTCAAAGTGCTCACCACACATCTAGATAAGTTCCTTAAGGGGTCTAGTTTCCAAAATGGGGTCACTTGTTGAGGGTTTCCTCTGTTTAGGCACCTCAGGGGCTCTCCAAATGCAACATGGCATCCGCTATCGATTCCAGTCAAATTTCCATTCCAAGAGTCAAATGGCGCTCCTTACCTTCCAAGCCATGCTGTGCGCCCAAACAGTGGCTTTGCACCACATATGGGGTATCAGCATGCTCAGGAGAAATTGCACAACACATTTTGGGGTCCAATTTTTCTGGCTGCCCTTGTGAAAATTAAAAATTTGAGGCTAAAGTAGCAGTTGTGTGTTAAAAATGTGTTTTTTTATTTTCACAATTCAACATTATAAAATTCTGTGAAGCCCCTGGGGGTTCAAGGTGCTCACCACACATCTAGATAAGTTCCTTGAGGGGTCTAGTTTCCAAAATGGGGTCACTTGTTGGGGGTTTCCTCTGTTTAGGCACCTCAGGGGCTCTCCAAATGCAACATAGCGTCCGCTATCGATTCCAGTCAAATTTCCATTCCAAAAGTCAAATGGCGCTCCTTACATTCCAAGCCATGCCGTGCGCCCAAACAGTGGCTTTACATCACATATGGGGTATCAGCGTGCTCATGAGAAATTGCAAAACACATTTTGGGGTCCATTTTTTCTGGCTGCCCTTGTGAAAATTAAAAATTTGAGGCTAAAGTAGCAGTTTTGTGTTAAAAATGTGTTTTTTATTTTCACACTTCAACATTATAAAATTCTGTGAAGCCCCTGGGGGTTCAAGGTGCTCACCACACATCTAGAAAAGTTCCTTAAGGGGTCTAGTTTCCAAAATGGGGTCACTTGTTGGGGGTTTCCTCTGTTTAGGCACCTCAGGGGCTCTCCAAATGCAACATGGCATCCGCTATCCATTCCAGTCAAATTTCCATTACAAAAGTCAAATGGCGCTCCTTACCTTTCAAGCCATGCCGTGCACCACATATGAGGTATCAGCATGCTCAGGAGAAATTGCACAACACATTTTGGGGTCCATTTTTTCTGGCTGCCCTTGTGAAAATTAAAAATTTGAGGTTAAAGTAGCAGTTTTGTGAAAAAAAGTTAAATGTTCATTGTTTTCTTCCACATTCCAAAAATTCCTGTGAAGCACCTGAAGGGTTAATAAACTTCTTGAATGTGGTTTTGAGCACCTTGAGGGGTGCAGTTTTTAGAATGGTATCACTTTTGGGTATTTTCTGTCATAAAGGCTCCTCAAATAAGATGTGGTCCCTAAAAAAATGTTTTTGTAAATTTTGTTGTAAAATTGAGAAATCGCTGGTCAATTTTAACTTCCTAACAAAAAAAAATTTTGGTTCCAAAATTGTGCTGATGTGAAGTAGACATGTGGAAAATGTTATTTATTAACTATTTTGTGTGACATATCTCTCTGATTAAAGGGCATGAAAATTCAAAGTTTGAAAATTGCAAAATTTTCAAAATTTTCACCAAATTTCCGATTTTTTCACAAATAAACGCAAGTGATATCGAAGAGATTTTACCACTATCATGAAGTACAATATGTAAAAAAAAAAAATCTCAGAATCAGGGGGATCCGTTAAAGCGTTCCAGAGTAATTACCTCATAAAGTGACAGTGGTCAGAATTGAAAAAATTGTCGTTTTTAGCCGATTTCTGACTTTATCCCACATGGGTAAAATTTAAAAAAAGTTGAAAAAAATTTTTTTTGAACTTGCTCATTTTTCTGGCGTGTGTCAGATTTCCAGAGAAGGGAAAATGTCAATGAGCATGTCCGATTTCAGCTCCAGAGAGATTCGCCCGATGAGTCCTTGATATTTAGTCGTTTTCAGCCAATTTTCTGACTTTTTGCATATTTCAATTTTTATGAAAATATCCACAAAATGAGGGAAGAATATGTGTGAGGGTACCTCAGGAGAGTTCCAAATGTGTGGATAGAATAAATATCCCACGGGGGTAAAATTAAGAAAAAGTTAAAAAAAAAAAAAATTAGACTTACTCATTTTTCCGGCGTTTGTCAGACTTTCAGACAGGGGGAAATGTCAGTGAGTGTGGCCAATTTCAGTTCCATAGCGATTCGCCCAATGAGTCCTTGATATTTAATCGTTTTCAGCCAATTTTCTGACTTTTTGAAAATTTCACTTTTTTGTGAACATATCAGCTAAATGAGGGAATAATATGTGTGAGGGTACCTCAGGAGAGTTCCAAATGTTTGGGTAGAATAAATATCCCACAGGCGTAAAATTAAAAAAAGTTGAAAAAAAAAATTTTTTTGGACTTACTTATTTTCCCGGCGTTTGTCAGACTTTCAGAGAGAGGAAAATGTCAGTGATAGTGTCCGATTTCAGTTCCAGAGCGATTCGCCCAATGAGTCCTTGATATTTAGTTGTTTTCAGCCAATTTTCAGATTTTTTGAAAATTTCGCTTTTTTGTGAAAATATCTGCTAAATGAGGGAATAATATGTGTGAGGGTACCCTAGCAGACTTCCATATGTGAGGGTAGTATATACAGTATATACAACAGGGGTAAAATTGAAAAAAATGGGAATTTTTTTTTTTTTAACTTACTCATTTTTCTGGCGTGTGTCAGATTTCCAGAGAAGGGAAAATGTCAGTGAGCATGTCCGATTTCAGTTCCAGAGTGATTCGCCCAATGAGTCCTTGATATTTAGTCGTTTTCAGCCAATTTTCTGACTTTTTGCAAATTTCACTTTTTTTGTGAAAATATCCACAAAATGAGGGAAGATAATGTTTGAGGGTACCTCAGGAGCGTTCCAAATGTGTGGATAGAATAAATATCCCACGGGTGTAAAATTAAAAAAAAGTTGAAAAAACAAAAAATTTGGACTTACTCATTTTTCCGGCATTTGTCAGACTTTCAGAGAGGGGTGAATACCAGTGAGCATGTCCAATTTCAGTTCCAGAGTGATTCGCCCGATTAGCCCTTGATATTTAGTCATTTATTGACAATTTTAAGACTTTTTGAAAATTTCACTTTTTGTGTGTAAATATCTGCTAAATGAGGGATTAATATGTGTGGGGGTACCCCAGGAGAGTTCCAAATGTGTGGGTAGAATATATATCCCACGGGGGTAAATTTGAAAAAAAAGTTGAAAAATATTTCTTTTTTGGACTTAATCATTTTTCCGGCATGTTTCAGTTTTCCAGAGAAGGGAAAATGTCAGTGATCAAGTCGAATTTCAGTTCCAGAGCGATTCACCCGATGAGTCCTTGATATTTAGCCGTTTTCAGCCAATTTTCTGACTTTTTGCAAATTTCACTTTTTTTGTGAAAATATCCACTAAATCTGGGCATAAAATGTGTGAGGGTACCCCAGGAGAGTTCCAAATGTGTGGGTAGAAGAAATATCCGACTGGGGTAAAATTAAAAAAAATAAAAAAAATAAAAATTTGGGAATTTTTCCCGTCGTTTTTTTTTTGGGTCATTTTCCCGGCGTTTGTTAAGCTTTCAGAGAGGGTTAAATGTCAGTGAGCGTGTCCGATTTCAGTTCCAGAGCATTTCGCCCGATTAGTCCTTGATATTTAGTCGTTTTCAGCCAATTTTCTGACTTTTTGCAAATTTCACTTTTTTGGGAAAATATCTGCTAAATGAGGGAATAATATGTGTGAGGGTACCCTAGGAGAGTTCCAAATGTATGGGTAGAATATATATACCATGGGGGTAAAATTGAAAAAATGTTGAAAAAAATTTTTTTTTGGACTTAGTAATTTTTCCGGCGTGTGTCAGATTTCCAGGGAAAGGGAAATATCAGTGAGCATGTCTGATTTCAGTTCCAGAGCGATTCAGATGATGAGTCCTTGATATTTAATCATTTTCAACCAATTTTATGACTTTTTGCAAATATCACTTTTTTTGTGAAAATATCCGCTAAATGAGGGAATATTATGTGTGAGGTTGCCCCATGAGAGTTCCAAATGTGTAGGTAGAATATATATCCCATGAGGGTAAAATTAAAAAAAAGTTGAAAATTTTTTTTTATGTGTTCTTAGTCATTATTCCAGCATTTGTTAGAGTTTCAGTGAGGGGGAAATGGCAGTGAGTGTGTCCGATTTGAGTTGCAGAGCGATTCGCCCGATGAGTCCATGATATTTAGTCGTTTTCAGCCAATTTTCTGACTTTTTGAAAATTTCACTTTTTTGTGTAAATATCCGCTAAATGAGGGAATAATATGTGTGAGGGTACCCCAGGAGAGTTCCAAATATGAGGGTAGAACATATATCCCACAGGGGTAAGATTGAAAAAAAGTAGAAAAAAATTTTTTTTGGACTAACTAATTTTTCCGGCGTGTGGCAGATTTTCAGAGAAGGGAAAATGTCAGTGAGCATGTCCGATTTCATTTCCAGAGCGATTCTCCCGATGAGTCCTTGATATTTAGGAGTGTTGAGCCACCCCCGTAGTGTTCGAGTATGGTTCAGTTCGTCGAACACCCGTATGTTCGTCGAACTGTTCGTCGAACACCGTTCCAACCAATGGCAGGAAAACAAAAACACATAGAAACATAGAAAACACCTTCAAAGGTGTCCAAAAGCTGACAAACTGCTCAGAAGACACAACTAACACATGGAAAAGTGACAAATACATATAGTCATGCGAAAAGAAAAGAGGTGGAGGAGTAAAAGGAGGGGGAGACACAGATATAGGCATGTCATGCCCTTCTAAAACCAAAAAAGTGCAAAGCTGACACGGCCAGTCCGTTCCTGCCCGTGCCACCTCTGTGTCGCCGGGTTTATGCCAGAGCCGCGGTGGACCCTGATGGCCAGCCCACCTCTCCCAATACTGGTGCCTGTCCGCTGGTGGGTCGAGCCCCCCCCGCGGTGTTGGGGAGTAACATCTGCAGAAGAAAGACCATCTTCCAGCCAAACTAATATGTCTACTTCTTTTCGTGGACAATGTGATACGATCCCTTTCTTACGGACACGCCTATCGCTGCAAATTCCAGATGAGGCACAAAAACAGCAGGTGCTTCAATGGATATCAAGTGCTCCTTCAAGTGGGCTCTCCTCCATCTCAACTTCAACATCAAAAATACTCCAGTCCTCAGAGGTGTCACCCCAATCATACTTGCTTCCTCACAGCTCCCAAGTCTCCAGCTGCCCTTTTGAGTAAGGGGTAACACAAATGGTTGAGTCTGCACAGGTGTTTACTCATACTATAGCCTGGGAAATGGAGGTCTGCTCCAGAGCTTCTGTTAATCCAGATGAGGAAATGATCTGCACTGATGCCCAGAATCTTTATAAGTCGTATCCAGGACCAGATGAAGAAGGTTCTGAGCATAATGTAGACCCTCGTTTCCAAAGTGTAACTCCTGTTGGTGGAGACAATGATAAAGACGATGATGAGACTCAACTACCTGATTGGAGCAACAACTTGACTTTTCGGTCAGGGCAGGAAGAGGTTGGCTCTGAGGGTGACGGGTGTGAGAACACACAGGGTGATGATGACGTGGTTGGAGATCCCACTTACTGTCAACCCACAGTAAGCCAGTCGATGAGGTCAGCAGAGGAGGTGGAGGAGGATGTGACTAGCCCAGGGGATGGGGATGACTCGGCACCCGGGCCTTTGCCTGGTCTTTTGGATGTCGTGGTGGTCGGCTCCCAGGCCCGTACCCTGGGGTCACTCTTTAAAAGGGTGGATAATTGTTAATTTTATAAGAGTTTGTGATGCCACCTGTGGTATCTGGTGAGAAGCACCAGCTCTGCAGCAGTCCACTGAGGTCGGTGATAAGGCAGCTCGATGGTATAGCTCCCCACAGGTGGAGCTAGGCCTCAGAAAAGCGTATGCAGGGGGAATGCAGGACAGGCGAGACCCAGTTGGGTCAGAGCAAGAACGGGAATAGACACTGTAGTCACTTCAGTACCTTTTACTGGTGGAAATTCAGGCACATCCCTGAACACTGTAGGGTGAAGGGTGCATATCAGGATCCTCCCCAATGATCGGGTGTAGGGCCTCCTGTTTCTTGCCTCTGCGTAGTAAGTTTCTGACCTGCCTGGAGCTAGTCCTAACTTTGTCTCTGTCTTGAGCTGGCTGACCTTATGGTAGGGCCTTGTCTTGGAGTTCACGCTCCCAGTATGCGGAGCCTAAGCGTCTCCTGGCTCTGTTACGTATCAGCAACTTAGCGATCCTGGGACTTGTAGTTCTCCAGGGATTCTGGTTATGCCTTACTGGGTCATATAGATCCTGGTAAGCTCGGAACCGGTGTCCGATAAATGCTTCGGGGTGTGCTGGTTAAGCTCCTTTGCACCTTATGTACTAGCTCCCCACTCGCCTTCGGCCTACTCAGGCCCTCACTAGGCTATACACACTAACCCCGTCTAAGCACAACAGCCAGCCCTCGGTCCCTCAGATGTGGACAAGTAAAAGACCATTTCCTCCTAGCCATAACAAAGCTAAGAGGTTGAATTTCACCATCTGCAAGCTGTTGGCTACAGAAATTTTGCCTTTCCACCTGGTGGACACAGAGGATTTTCAAGACCTTATGTCCATCGCAGTGCCCCAGTACCAGATGCCCAGTCGGCACTACTTCTCAAAGAAAGGTGTGCCTGCACTCCACCAGCATGTTGCACACAACATCACCGATTCTTTGAGAAACTCTGTGTGTGACAGGGTGCATTTCACCACAGACACTTGGACGAGTAGGCATGGACAGGGGCGTTACATGTCACTGACTGGGCACTGGGTAACTATGGTGACAGCAGGACAAGGGGCTGCTGTCTAAGTCTTACCGTCCCCACGAGTTGTGCGTCAATCCTCTTTATATCGAAGTTCCTCCACTGCTTCTGCCTCCTCAACCTCCTCTCGGTCCTCCACCTGCACCCAAAGCCTGTCTGGAAATGCCACCTGTTTTCTAACTGTGCAGAAGGAATCCTGCACACCTCCTTACTATGCTGGCAGCAGGGCTCAACGGCATCTGTGTTTACTTTGAAATGTCTGGGAAATGTGAGTCACACAGCTGAGGAGTTGTGGTCAGCTCTGGAGACCCAGTTTCATGAATGGTTGCCTCCACTGGACCTGCAACCAGGGAAGTCCGTGTGTGACAATGCTGCAAACCTGGGTGCGGCCCTTCGCCGGGGCAATGTCACACACGTGCCTTGTATGGCTCACGTGTTGAACCTGGTTGTCCATCAATTTTTAGCCCACTATCCCGGACTAGATGGCCTTCTGCAGAGGGCACGGTCGCTGTGTGCTCATTTCCGCCATTCGCATCCCGCAGCTCAACGTCTTACATCTCTACAGAAGTCGTTGGGCCTGCTGAAATGCGATGTGCCGACATGGTGGAATTAAACTCTGCACATGTTGCAGCGACTGTGGCAGCACCGACAAGCCCTGGTGCAATACGTTCTGACGTATAGCCTGGGCCAACGAGATCCAGTGGTGGGGCAAAACACGCTGCAGGAGTGGTCTCAGATCAGGGACCTATGAAGTTGATGCGCCCCCTGGGCCGTGGGGCACCCAGAGCTGGGTTGATAGATGCTGGGGGTTGTAGTCACTGTGGCGGTGACCAGGTCCATGACCCAGGGCGGTCAATCCAACGGTAATTTGTATATATGGGTTTCATAATGTCGGACTACGCCACCTATGGAGTGCGGCCAAAGGGGCCACCGCTGCGGAACAGTCCTCTGAAGCTGGTGGTTTTGCAGCAATGGTATTATTACTTCCCACAGGAAGAGTGTAGCTTCAGGGCAGTGTGGGTGGATGATGGTGGTTGTAGTGCAGGGAGTCAGTAATGAACACAGAGTCCATGTGATGCAGTCCCAAAATCTTTACTCACAGTTGTTGCAGTCCAGATTACAGGTACCAGAGTAATCTCCCCCATCGTGCTGTGCGTACTCAGTGAGAAGCTCAGTCCACCCCCAGATAGCAAAGTAGTACTTAGCAGGACCCCCTTCTGTGTGTCCTTTCTCTGGCCTTCTCCCTGCACCTCACACCCAGTGAAACTTCAATCCGGTGTCCTCGGCCTTGGCGGGTGACGTTTGTTCCGTCCCCTGGGTCCTATGTAGCTACCTTCTTAGTGAGACTTTTGTGGACTTTGGCCTGCAGTACATGAAATGCTGCAGCCTCCGGTTTCTAGTTGAGCCTTGCTGTTTCTCCGCTAGTTGAGGGACCCGTTCCCCTTATTTGGCCTGACCCCTCTACCTCCTGGTAGCAGCGGGCGTACGGGTGGCATTCTGCACGGCTCGTACCCTTAAGGTCCCTTTGGTTCCTGGAGCCTTCCTGCTCCCACTCCTCTCTTCTCTCCTTCAGTCCTGGGCCTCCCAGGCTAGGCCCGCCTCTGGAGCAGAGCTCATGCAGAGACTCTGCTCCTGTCACTTCTCCTCCTCTGACTGGCTTGCTCTTTCTAAGATGGCTTCCTATTTATACTCTCCTTGTCCTGTGATACCCCTAAGCTGCTCCCCTAAGCACCCACTACATAAGACCCTCCCGCCAGCTAGGGACCTGGGACTGTGCTCTCCCTTAGGAGCAATCTCGCCCTACCCCCACTGCGGGTATGTGTTGGATGCAGGTGTTAGGGTCCCGAGCCATACTCCTTCTTTACCTGAGGGTGAGATACCACACCTCTGTGTGAGATCCAGTAACTCTGTGGTGACTGAACCCTCAGGGACGCCACATACCCTTCTGCACAGTTTTGAAATGGCGACAACGATGTTTAGTGCTGACGACGATGCCATTATCAGCATGACTATTCCGGTGATTTACATGCTGGAGCACACATTAAACAGAATTCAGAGTCAGGTGGTGGGACAAGAGGAGGTCGAGGAAGTAGAGAAGGAGTCGTATGCGGAAGGGATAACATCTCCAAGGTCCAGACTGTCGGCAGCACCAAGGCGGCAGGCATGGGAGGGTGGGGGAGAGGGATAAACCAGGGTGCATGGTAGCAGCCAAACTGTTGAGTAAGGTGCAGGAAGCGAGGAAGAAGAGGAGGATGAACTGGTGATGGGCATGGAAGACTCATCAGATGAGGGAGACCTTGATCACATTTCTGTTGTGCGAGGTTGGGGGGAGAGGGCAGAGGAAAGAAGCATGATTCTTACCTCGCTACCAACACAACAAGGACTTGGTCCTCCTGGATGCGCAAGACACATGAATGCCTTCTTGCTGCACTACCTGCAACATGACCCTCGGATTGTCAGAATTCAAACTAATCACGACTACTGGGTTGCCACACTCTTAGATCCCCGGTACAAAAGTAAATTTGCTGAAATAATTCCTGCCATAGAAAGGGATTCATGCATGCAGGAGTATCAGCAGATGCTGTTGCAGAATCTTACATGTGCTTTTCCACAAAACACCAGTGGTGCACGTAGTTAATCTCACAGTTCTAACTTGCCAACCGTGGGACTGTCGAGTCTTCATTACTCAAACCGTAACAGTAACACAGTATCTGCTGGTATCAGCAATTTTGTGGAATTGTTTCACCACTTCTTTAGACCATCCTTTGCAAGGCCACAGGAGACAAGAAGTCTGAAACATAGTCAACGCCTAGAGAGGATGGTACAGGAGTATCTCCAAGTGAACATCGAAGCCATGACTGTGTCACTGGACCCTTGCTCATTTTGGGATTCCAATCTGGAAAAATGGCCGGAGCTCACCACTCATGCCTTGGAGATCTTGTCATGCCCTGCAGCCAGCGTTCTCTCTGAACGTGTGTTCAGCGCTGCTGGTGGTGTGCTGACATATAAGCGCACGTGGCTGTCCATTGAGAATATAGACAGACTCACGTTCATAAAGATGAACAAATCATGGATTCGCACGGACTTTTCTACCCCTGTGTCATCCTGGGGAGACTAAAAGCTTGAGGATTTGGTAAAATCACCTCACCAACCGTTTTAAGTAACTATGGGGCAATTGATGTCACTTAACCTTCCGTCAGGAGCAATATGTTTCATAACGAGTTTAGGGGCATTGCGCATGTCAGGCACAGGCTAGAAAATTGTCTATATTTTCCTTTTTTTTAAATTTCAATGCTCTAAAAGTGATCAGTTACCTTAATAGGAAAGTAATAAATGAGAATACACATAATCACACAGCTTTTAAAGTTAGGAAGGTACTGGGAGGAGGGTTTTTCCCAGAAAAACCACTGAAAATAGAGAAACGAAACTAAGTGAGCTGCGCCTGTCAGATCAGTTGCCCCTGACGGAGGGTTAACCCTTGAACGTATGGCAATAAAAATCTACACTTTCACATACCTGGGGCCTTTTAGGCCCGTGTGCAAATAACATGGAATAACTCAAACTCAAATGACAAATAACTATATACATGAAGAATACCTAGAGTTTCAAAATTCTAGCTAAAGTAAACTTGCAGAAAATAGAAAGCAATTTACTGGGCGGGCTTGCAAGGCCCCAGGTATGTGTTCTAGGGTTAAGTGGTGTCTGTGCCACAATTTTGGGAAAAAATGGAGACTCTTTTTGGAGTCCCCTTGCTGTGTCTTATGTGACGTTGGCATCGTCAATTTCAACTGTAAGAAACTACATACACTATGGTTTGGGGTAACACAGATGGTTGTGTCTGAAGAGCTGTTTACTCAGAGGTCTGCTCCAAAGCTTCAGTGTCTGCTAGTCAGCATAGAAATTTTAACTGCATCTAGCCTAGGCAATACTTTGGGCGTAACAGCCCAGCTGCGAAGCAAGCTGCACCGCCTGTGTATCTAATAAGAATTTTTAAATGCATCTAGCCTAGGCAGATTGTGGGGACCCCCAAACAATCCCAGATGCTCGGCCCCCGTACTGCCCCCCTTTCCTTGACAATACAATAATGTAACTCTTACAACTAGATGGCTGAGGATCGGTCACAGCTTTCTTAACTCTTTATACTCATTCCATTAGAAAGGCATTTTATTTCTAAAATAATTCAGCTTGTTGCAGCATGCCCTGGGTCTCCACTCCGGTAAGTTGGCCAACAAGTGTAACTCTCCAACATGTCCTTTCTATTTCCAGGCCACGTATGCAGGACTCTGACCCCCACCCATCACTCTTAACGCTTGTTCCACTCTATCCTGGAGACCTGACAGGAATACGTCCAGTCCAATATCCATTAAGTGAACACCGTTCGGCCGTATGAGGCCTGCATTATCTCCTTCCAGTTGTCGGTGTCGTATCACTACACCGCCTCTGTCCCTTCTAAATTTTGCCATCTTAGTATTTATTACCCGCCTTGTCCATTCGATGGCCGTGATGTCTCGTGCACCTTGTCATACCGCTATCGGCACAATCTCTGACCATACTATAGTTAACTTTGTGAAAAATTCTCTGAAGCACTCTGTGTCCAGTTTCATTATTCCCATTAGTTATGCGCTCTTGTGATGACCTAGGTTGTTTCCCCCGGCCTGTATAACTAAGATGACCAGAACTCTTTCCTCTCTCCCTACCTTGATTACCTCCATTAGTACCTGTGGCCATAGCAGGCCTCTCCAGTTGAAATATGTGTTATGAAACTCTAATTTCCTCCCGCCTGGGTGGACTTTCGCCCTTTTTCTGCCCAACATATATACGAGTGGCCAATCACCCACACTGTTGGTTTAGCGTCATCTGTAAAAGAAACAAACCACGTTAGGATAACAAGTCCGGTCTTATGCATCTCGCAAAACACGTGGATCGCCATCTCCCTATCCTCTGAACTTCCGTTTCTGACAGTCCTGCTCTTGCTGCTTCCGTGGCGGCGCCTATGCGGAATGAGTGTGTCCCGCAATCTTTGGGGTTGTTCCGTGATGATGTTATGCATTTATTAAATATAGCTTGGAACTGGTATCTTGATAATGGCGTTCCATCAATGTGTGATAGGAAGAAATTACTTTGTGATCTGATGGTTATATATGTTTTTACTATTGTTACCCGACTCAGTGTACTGTTTGTGGGTTGTAGAAGTACCCAAGTGCCCCGGCCCGCTGGAACCATTTTTGATTGGCGTATGCGTAGACGTATTGCATTATTGGCTATGACTACGTCCTGGTGTAATAAGCCTCCACTGGTGGTAATTTTGGATTGAGGGACTAATTCGCTTATGCATAGCGCACCCGAAGAAGGTGATCGCAAATGCAGTAGACAGTAGTGTTGCTTCAAATTGTGAGTGTCATGTTAATGGTGTTAGGGATATGATTTGAGAAATAAGTTTTAGTGACACGGGACGGGACGTCTACACTCCTGACTCGGCTGACCCCTTTTCCACCCTTTTATGGATTGTCTGATGATGAATCTTTGTCACATCTCCCCAATTCAGTAGTTGGAAGTGAAATGCTACTCCGGTCAGACACCGCTGCGCTGACGCCCCTGATATGCCCCTCATCATTAGCTGGAGGAGAAATTCTATGGTGACTTGTGATCTGGCTTGTTCACATTGGTCAACCCGTCTTCCTGCTACTAGTGGAGTCCACTCATCCCATGCCTTACCGTATGCTTGACATGTCGACGTGGCAACTGACGCTCTGATTAATGGCATCAACTATTCGCCACTAGATCCCATAGGGAGGGTGGGCAACTGTTTCCCGATGGGTGGGCGTTGGGGAAGAGCTCTGTGAAAATTGTCAATTGAATTGTAATAAAGCGTTAGCAGCAGCTTTAGACCCCTCAGCATCGTGGCTAGCGCGGACCCATACATTGTGTTATAGGCACATGAATGCTAGCCGGCGTAGAAGGCCTAGCACTGGTAGAGAAAATGATGCCATCCTATTAAAGCAGTGCGCTAGGCTGGTGTTTTTTGTTATGAAGCGTATATTTTTGTAAGCCAGGCGCGCGACCTATATTTCTATTGCTACCACTATTGGGAAGAAAAATTATTTTCAGGGCTAGATGCAGATAAAAATTATTATTAATTTCAAAGCTGGTGGAGCTTGGTATAGATGGCCTAACACAATGAGTACCACACACTGCTACAAGCCCAAATATTTTTTCAGAGCTAGATGCAGATAAAAATTATATTTAATTTGCAACCTGGTGGAGTTTAGTATAGATGGACTAATAGAACAAGTCCCACACACTGCTACAAGCTGAAATATTTTTTCAGAGCTAGATGCAGAAAAAAATTATATTGAATTTGCAACCTGATGGAGGTCAGTATAGATGGACTAATAGACCAAGTCCCACACACTGCTAGAAGCCTAAATATTTTTTCCGAGCTAGATGCAGAAAAAAATTATATTGAATTTGCAACCTGATGGAGGTCAGTATAGATGGACTAATAGACCAAGTCCCACACACTGCTACAAGCCTAAATATTTTTTCAGAGCTAGATGCAGAAAAAAATTATATTGGATTTGCAACCTGATGGAGGTCAGTATAGATGGATTAATAGACCAAGTCCCACACACTGCTACAAGCCTAAATATTTTTTCAGAGCTAGATGCATAAAAAAAAATATTGAATTTGCAACCTGATGGAGGTCAGTATAGATGGACTAATAGACCATGTCCCACACACTGCTAGAAGCCTAAATATTTTTTCAGAGCTAGATGCAGAAAAAAATTATATTGAATTTGCAACCTGATGGAGGTCAGTATAGATGGACTAATAGACCAAGTCCCACACACTGCTAGAAGCCTTAATATATTTTCAGAGCTAGATGCAGAAAAAAATTGTTTTAAATTTGCAACCTGGTGGAGGTTAGTATAGATGGACTAATAGACCAAGTCCCACACACTGGAAGAAGATTAAATATTTTTTCAGTGCTCGATGCAGAAAAAAAATATTTTTAATTTCCACGCTGGTGGAGGTTAGTATAGATGGACTAATAGAATGATGCTATGCCCAAAAGGTTTTACTTCACTAGGTGCAGTAAAAAAATTTGTATTCTATACGCAGGTGGGGTAGCTTGCAACACAGATAGGCTACTCCACTGACTAACACACTCTGCAATAGGCCAAAAAGGTTTTGCTTTGCTAGATTTACCCAAATACTGTGAAAAAAACTTGCACAGCACTGGCACAGACCTGCCTGGCAAAACGTGATAGAAACTGATGTAACCTAGCCCTGAAAAGGACTGCAATTTCAATTAGTCTTTAGTCCCAACCTATCTATTTAAGAGCACAGACCTGCCTGATAAAAGTCGTATGAAATGATGTAACCTAGTCCTTAAAAGGACTGCAATCACAACTTTTCCCTACTCCCAAGCTATCTGTAAATTTCTAACACGCAGCTGCAGCAGTGAGAAAATGGTGGCGACGGGGAAAATGTCTGGGTCTTATAGGGCAAGGACATGTGACATACACTGCCAATGACACATGACCTTGCTTGTGTGAAAAAAAGCACTTCGCTCCGTGTGTGCACTGCTGATTGGCTGACAGATTGCACCCACTGTAAATGCAGGAAAGAGAAAAAAAATGGAGATCTTCATTATTCCTGCAGAAATCCATTCCCTGCCCCTCCCCCCACCCCGCTGTATACTCAAACTGTGTTAACATTAATTTTCAGCATTACTGAGAAAAAATCCACTTATGATTTTGGTGCACGAACAGTTATCGAACATAACCTCGAACAGCCAAATTTTTTTCAAATCGTTCGTGTTCGCCGAACGGCTCGAACCCGCCCAAAACAGCTAGAATTTGAGATTGGCGAACAGTTCGAGAGGAACACCACTCATCTCTAATATTTAGTCGTTTTCAGTTAATTTTCTGACTTTTGGAAAAATTTCACTTTTTTGTGAAAATATCTGCTAATTGAGGGAATAATATGTGTGAGGGTACCCCAGGAGAGTTCCAAATGTTTGGGTAGAATATATCCCACAGGGGTAAAATTGAAAAAAAGTTTAAAAATAATTTTTTTTTGGACTTAGTCATTTTTCCAGCGTGTGTCAGTTTTCAAGAGAATGGAAAATGAGTCCTTGATATTTAGTCGTTTTCAGACAATTTTCTGACTTTTTGCAAATTTCACTTTTTCGTGAAAATATCTGCTAAATGAGGGAATAATATGTGTGAGGGTACCCCAGGAGCATTCCAAATGTGTGGGTAGAATAAATATCCCACGTGGGTAAAATTAAAAAAAAGTTGAAAAAAAAAATTTGGGACTTATTCATTTTCCCGGCGTTTTTCAGACTTTCAGAGAGCGGGAAATGTCAGTGAGCATGTCCGATTTCAGTTGCAGAGCGATACGACCTATGAGTCCTTGATATTTAGTCGTTTTCAGCCAATTTTCTGACTTTTTTCAAATTTCACTTTTTTTGTGAATATATCCACTAAATGAGGGAATAATATGTGTGAGGGTACCTCAGGAGAGTTCCAAATGTGTGGATAGAATAAATATCTCATGGGGGAAAAATTGAAAAAAAGTTGAAAAATATTTCTTTTTTGGACTTACTCATTTTTCCGGTGTGTGTCAGTTTTCCAGAGAAGGAAAAATGTCAGTGAGCATGTCGGATTTTAGTTCCAGAGCTATTCTCCCAATGAGACCTTGATATTTAGTCGTTTGCAGCCAATTTTCTGACTTTTTGCAAATTTCACCTTTTTGTGAAAATATCTGCTAAATGAGGGAATAATATGTGTGAGGGTAACCCAGGAGAGTTCCAAATGTATGGGTAGAATATATATACCACGGATGTAAAATTGAAAAAATGTTGAAAAAAATTTTTTTTTGGACTTAGTCCAGCGTGTGTCAGATTTCCAGGGATGGGGAAATGTCAGTGAGTGTGTCCCATTTCAGTTCCAGAGCGATTCGCCTGATGAGTACTTGATATTTAGTCGTTTTCAGCCAATTTTCTTACTTTTTGCAAATTTCACTTTTTTTGTGTAAATATCCGCTAAATGAGGGAATAACATGTGTGTGGGTACCCCAGGAGAGTTCCAAATATGTGGGTTGAATAAACATCCCACAGGGGTAAAATTAAAAAAATGTTTAAAAAAATTTTTTTTTCGAACTTAATCATTTTCCCGGCGTTTGTCAAACTTTCAGAGAGGGGAAAATGTCAGTAAATGTGTCAAATTTCTGTTGCAGAGCGATTAGCCCGATGAGTCCATGATAATTAGTCGTTTTCAGCCAATTTTCTGACTTTTTGAAAATTTCACCTTTTTGTGAAAATATCTGCTAAATGAGGGAATAATATGTATGAGGGTACCCCAGGAGAGTTCCAAATGTGTGGGTAGAATAAATACCCACGGGGGTAAAATTAAAAAATACTTGAAAAAAATTTTTTTGACTGAGTCATTTTCCGGCGTTTGTCAGATTTCCAGAGAAGGGGAAATGATAATGAGCATTCCCGATTTCAGTTCCAGAGCATTTCGCCCGATGGGTCCTTGATATTTAGTCGGTTTCAGCCAATTTTCAGACTTTTGGAAATTTCAGTTTTTTGTGTAAATATCCGATAAATGAGGGAATAATATGTGTGACGGTACCCCAGGAGAGTTCCAAATGTGTGGGTAGAATATATATCCCACAGGGGTAAAATTGAAAAAAAGTTGAAAAAAAATTTTTTTTTTGTACTTAGTCATTTTTCCGGCGTTTGTCAGTATTTCAGAAAAAAGAAAATGTCACTGAGCATGTCGAATTTCAGTTCTAGAGCCATACGTCCAATGAGTCCTTGATATTTAGTCGTTTTCAGCCAATTTTCTGACTTTTTGAAAATGTCACTTTTTTGTGAAAATATCTGCTAAATGAGGGTATAATATGTGTGAGGGTACCCCAGTAGAGTTCCAAATGTGAGGGTAGAATATATATCCCAGAGGGAAAAAATGGAAAAAAAGTTGAAAAATAATTTTTTTTTGGACTTAGTTATTTTTCTGGCGTGTTTCAGTTTTCCAGAGAAGGGAAAATGTCAGTGAGCATGTCGGATTTCAGTTCCAGAGCGATTCGCCTGATGAGTCTTTGATATTTAGTAGTTTTCAGTCAATTTTCTGACTTTTTGCAAATTTTACATTTTTGTGAAAATATCCGCTAAATGAGGGAATAATATGTGTGAGGGTACCCCAGGAGAATTCCAAATTTCTGGGTAGAATAATTATTCCATGAGCATAAAATTAAAAAAAAAGTGGAAAAAAACATTTTTTTTGGACTTAGTCATTTTCCCAGTGTTTGTCAGACTTTCAGAGAGGGGAAAATGACAGTGAGCGTGTCCGATTTCAGTTCCAGAGCATTTCACCTGATTAGTCCTTGATATTTAGTCGTTTTCAGCCAATTTTCAGACTTTTTGAAAATTTCACTTTTTTTGTGAAAATATCTGCTAAATGAGGGAATAATATGTGTAAAGGTACCCCAGAAGAGTTCTAAATGTGTGGGTAGAATAAATATCCCACGTGGGTTAAATAAAAAAAAAGTTAAAACTTTTTCTTTTTAGGACTTAATCATTTTTCCGGCGTTTGTCAGTATTTCAGAAAAAGGAAAATGTCACTGAGCATGTCGAATTTCAGTTCCAGAGTTATACGCCCAATGAGTCCTTGATATTTAGTCGTTTTCAGCCAATTTTCTGACTTTTTGAAAATTTCACTTTTTTTGTGTAAATATCCGATAAATGGGGGAATAATATGTGTAACGGTACCCCAGGAGAGTTCCAAATGTGTGGGTAGAAGATATATCCCACGGGGGTAAAATTAAGAAAAAGTTTAAAAAAAAAATTTTTTTGGACTTAGACATTTTCCGGGCATTTGTCAGACTTTCAGAGAGGGGAAAATCTCAGTGAGCATGTCCGATTTCAGTTACAGAGCGATTCGCACAGTGAGTCCTTGATATTTAGTCGTTCTCAGCCAATTTTCTGACTTTTTGAAAATTTCACTTTTTTGTAAAAATATCTGCTAAATGAGGGAATAATATGTGTGAGGGTACCCCAGGAGAGTTCCAAATGTCTGGGTAGAATATATATCCCACAGGAGTAAAATTGAAAAAAATTTGAAAAAAATATATTTTTTTAACTTAGTCATTTTTCCGGCATGTGTCAGATTTCCAGAGAAGGGAAAATGGCAGTGAGCATGTCCGATTTCAGTTCCAGAGTGATTAACCCGATCAGTCCTTGATATTTGGTCGTTTTCAGCCAATTTTCTGACTTTTTGCAAATTTCACTTTTTTTAGTGAAAATATCTGCTAAATGAGGGAATAATATGTGTGAGGGTACCCCAGGAGATTTCCAAATGTGTGGGTAGAATAAATATCCCACGGGGGTAAAATTAAAAAAAGTTGAAAAAAAATAAAATGTTGGACTTAGTCATTTTCCAGTCATTTGTCAGACTTTCAGAGAGGAGAAAATGTCAGTGAGCTTGTCCGATTTCAGTTCCAGAGCGATTCGCCCCATGAGTCCTTGATATTTAGTCGTTTTCAGCCAATTTTCTGACTTTTTCAAAATAGTTTTTTGTGAAAATATCCGCTAAATGAGGGAATAATATGCGTGGGGGTACTCCAGGAGAGTTCCAAATGTGTGCGTAGAATATATATCCCACAGGGGTAAAATTGAAAAAAAGTTGAAAAAATTTTTTTTTGGACTTACTCATTTTCCGGCGTATGTCAGATTTCCAGAGAAAGGAAAATGTCAGTGAACGTGTCCGATTTGAGTTCTAGAGCGATTCGCCTGATGAGTCCTTGACATTTGGTCGTTTTCAGCCAATTTTCTGACTCTTTGCAAATTTCACTTTTTTTGTGAAAATATCGCTAAATGATGGAATAATATGTATGAGGGTACTCCAGGAGCGTTCCAAATGTGTGGGTAGAATAAATATCCCACCTGGTAAAATTACTAAAATTTAAAAAAAAATTTTTTTTTGGACTTTGTCATTTTCCGGGCATTTGTCAGACTTTCAGAGAGGGGAAAATGTCAGTAAGTGTGTCCGATTTCAGATCCACAGCAATGAGTCCTTGATATTTAGTCGTTTTCAGCCAATTTTCTGACTTTTTAAAAATACTACTTTTTTTGTGAAAATAACTTCTAAATGAGGGAATAATATGTGTGAGGGTACCCCAGGAGAATTCCAAATGTGAGGGTAGAATATATATCCCACAGGGGTAAAATTGAAAAAAAGTTGAAAATTTTTTTTTTTGTAACTTAGTTATTTTTCCGTCTTGTGTCAGTTTTCCAGAGAGGGGAAATGTCAGTGAACGTGTCCGATTTCAGTTCCAGAGCGATTCGCCCAATGAGTCCTTGATATTTAGTGGTTTTCAGCCAATTTTCTGACTTTTTGAAAATTTCACTTTTTTTGTGTGTAAATATCCGATAAAAGAGGGAATAATACTTGTGAGGGTACCCCAGGAGAGTTCCACATGTGAGGGTAGAATATACACTGCTCAAAAGAATAAAGGGAACTCTCAAATAACACATCCTAGATCTGAATGAATGAAATATTCTCGTTGAATACTTTGATCTGTACTAAGTTGAATGTGCTGACAACAAAATCACACAAAAATCATCAATGGAAATTAAATTTATTAACCAATGGAGGCCTGGATTTGGAGTCACCCCCAAAATTAAAGTGGAAAATCACACTATAGGCTGATCCAACTTTGATGCATTGTCCTTAAAATGAGTCAAAATGAGGGTCAGTATTGTGTGTGGCCTCCACGTGCCCGTATGACCTCCCTACAACGCCTGGGTATGCTCCTGATGAGCTTGCGGATGGTCTGTTGGATCTCCTCCCAGACCTGGACTAAAGCATCCGCAGTCTGTGGTGCAACGTGACGTTGGTGGATGGAGCGAGACATGATGTCCCAGGTGTGCTCAATCGGATTCAGGTCTGGGAAATGGGCGGGCCAGTCCATAGCTTCAATGACTTTATCTTGCAGGAACTGCTGACACACTCCAGCCACATGAGGTCGAGCATTGTCCTGCAATAGGAGAAACCCTGGGCCAACCGCACCAGCATATGGTCTCACAAGGGATCTGAGGATCTCATCTCGGTACCTAATGGCAGTCAGGCTACCTCTGGCAGCCACATGGAGGGCTGTACGGCCCTCCAAAGAAATGCCACCCCACACCATTACTGACCCACTGCCAAAGCGGTCATGCTGAAGGATGTTGCAGGCAGCAGATCGCTCTCCACGGCGTCTCCAGACTCTGTCACGTCTGTAACATGTGCTCAGTGTGAACCTGCTTTCATCTGTGAAGAGCACAGGGCGCCAGTGGCAACTTTGCCAATCCTGGTGTGCTGTGGCAAATGCCAAGTATCCTGCACGGTGTTGGGCTGTGAGCACAACCACCAACTGTGGACGTCGGGCCCTCATACCAGCCTCATGGAGTCGGTTCCTAACTGTTTGTGCAGACACATGCACATTTGCGGCCTGCTGGAGGTCATTTTGCAGGGCTCTGGCAGTGTTCCTCTTGTTCCTCCTTGCACAAAGGTGGAGGTAGCAGTCCTGCTGCTGGGTTGTTGCCCTCCTATGGCCCCCTCCACATCTGCTGGTGTACTGGCCTGTCTCCTTGTAGCGCCTCCAGCCTCTGGACACTACGCTGACAGACACAGCAAGCCTTCTTGCCACAGCTCGCATTCATGTGCCATCCTGGATGAGCTGCACTATCTGAGTAACTTCTGTGGGTTGTAGAGTCCGTCTCATGCTACTACGAGCGTGAAAGCACAACCAACATTCAAAAGTGACCAAAACATCAGCCAGAAAGCATTGGTACTGAGATGTGGTCTGTGGTCCCCACCTGCAGAACCACTCCTTTATTGAGGGTGTCTTGATAATTGCCAATAATTTCCATCTAATGTCTATTCCATTTGCACAACAGCATGTGAAATTGATTGTCAATCAGTGTTGCTTCCTAAGTGGACAGTTTGATTTCACAGAAGTTTGATTTACTTGGAGTTATATTCTGTTGTTTAAGTGTTCCCTTTATTTTTTTGAGCAGGGTATATCCCACAGGGGTAAAATTGAAAAAAAGTTTTAAAATTTTTTTTTGGACTTACTCATTTTTCCAGCGTGTGTCACATTTCCAGGGGAGGGAAAAAGTCAGTGAGCGTGTCCGATTTCAGTTGCAGAGCGATTCGCACGATAAGTCTTTGATATTTAATATTTTTCAGCCAATTTTCTGACTTTTTGCAAACTTCACTTTTTTGTGAAAATATCTGCTAAATGAGGGAATAATATAGCCCAGGAGAGTTCCAAATGTAAGAGTACAATAAATATCCCATGGGGGTAAAATTAAAAAAAAGTTGAAAAATTTTTTTTTTTCACTTAGTCATTTTCCGGCGTTTGTCAGACTTTCAGAGAGCGGGAAATATCAGTGAGCGTGTCCGATTTCAGTTCCAGAGCGATTCGACTGATGAGTCCTTGATATTTAGTCATTTTCAGACAATTTTCTGACTTTGTGTAAATATCCCCTAAATGAGGGAATAATATGTGTGTGGGTACCCCAGGAGAGTTCCAAATGTGTGGGTAGTATATATAACCAACAGGGGTAAAATTGAAAAAAAGTTAAAAAATATATATTTTTTGACTTAGTAATTTTTCTGGAGTGTGTCAGTTTTCCAGAGAAGGGAAAATGTCAGTGAGCATGTCGGATTTCAGTTCCAGAGCGGTTCGCCCGATGAGTCCTTGATGTTTAGTCGTTTTCAGCCAATTTTCTGACTTATTTCAAATTTCACTTTTTTGTGAAAATATCTGCTAAATAAGGGAATAATATGTGTGAGGGTACCCCAGGAGAGTTCCAAATGTGTGGGTAGAATATACAGTGCCTACAAGTAGTATTCAACCCCCTGCATATTTAGCTGGTTTGATAAGATGCAAATAAGTTAGAGCCTTCAAACTGCAAGCGAGAGTAGGTTTTATGAACAGAAGCATAAATCTTACAAACCAAAAAGTTATGTTGCTCAGTTGAATTTTATTACATTTTAAACATAAAAGTGTGGGTCAATTATTATACAACCCCTATGTTTAATATTTTGTGGAATAACCCTTGTTTGCAATTACAGCTAATAATCGTCTTTTATAAGACCTGATCAGGCCGGCACAGGTCTGTGGAGTTATCTTGGCCCACTCCTCCATGCAGATCTTCTCCAAGTTATCTAGGTTCTTTGGGTGTCTCATGTGGACTTTATTCTTGAGCTCCTTCCACAAGTTTTCAATTGGGTTAAGGTCAGGAGACTGACTAGGCCACTCCAACACCTTGACTTTTTCCCTCTTGAACCAGGCCTTGGTTTTCTTGGCTGTGTGCTTTGGGTCGTTGTCTTGTTGGAAGATGAAATTACGACCCATCTTAAGATCCTTGATGGAGGAGCGGAGGTTCTTGGCCAAAATCTCCAGGTAGGCCGTGCTATCCATCTTCCCATGGATGCGGACCAGATGGCCAGGCCCCTTGGCAGAGAAACAGCCCCACAGCATGATGCTGCCACCACCATGCTTGACTGTAGGGATGGTATTCTTGGGGTCGTATGCAGTGCCATCCATTCTCCAAACGTCACGTGTGTGGTTGGCACCAAAGAACTCGATCTTGGTCTCATCAGACCATAGAACCTTGAACCAGTCTGTCTCAGAGTCCTCCAAGTGATCATGAGCAAACTGTAGACGAGCCTTGACATGACGCTTTGAAAGTAAAGGTACCTTACGGGCTCGTCTGGAACGGAGACCATTGCGGTGGAGTATGTTACTTATGGCATTGACTGAAACCAATGTCCCCACTGCCATGAAATCTTCCCGGAGCTCCTTCCTTGTTGTCCATGGGTTAGCCTTGACTCTTTGGACAAGCCTGGCCTCGGCACGGGAGGACACTTTCAAAGGCTGTCCAGGCCGTGGAAGGCTAACAGTACTTCCATAAGCCTTCCACTTACGGATGATGCTCCCAACAGTGGAGACAGGTAGGCCCAACTCCTTGGAAAGGGTTTTGTACCCCTTGCCAGCCTTGTGACCCTCCACGATCTTGTCTCTGATGGCCTTGGAATGCTCCTTTGTCTTTCCCATGTTGACCATGTCTGAGTGCTGTTCACAAGTTTGGGGAGGGTCTTAAATAGTCAGAAAAGGCTGGCAAAAGAGATCTTTAATCCACACATGTGAAGCTCATTATTCTTGGTGCCTGAACTACTTCTTAATACTTTAGGGGGACCAAACAGAATTCTTGTGGTTTGAGGGGTTGAATAATAAATGACACTCTGAATTAACTTTTAACGTTTAAAAAAAAAAAAAAGTTGCTGCAGTGCATTTCCCACTTCCAGGCTGATCTACAGTACAAATGTCACAATGCCAAGTTAATTCCGCATGTGTCAACAAGCTAAATCTGCAGGGGGTTGAATACTACTTGTAGGCACTGTATATCCCACAGGGGTAAAATTGAAAAAAAGATGAAAAATAATTTTCTTTAGGACTTAGTCATTTTTCCGGCGTGTGTCAGTTTTCCAGAGAAGGGAAAATGTCAGTGAGCATGTCGGATTTCAGTTCCAGAGCGATTCGCCCGATGAGTCCTTGATATTTGGTCATTTTCAGCCAATTTTCTGACTTTTTGCAAATTTCACTTTTTTTGTGAAAATATCCGCTCAATGAGGGAATAATATGTGTGAGGGTACCCGAGGAGAGTTCCAAATGTGTGGGTAGAATATATATCCCACGGGGGTAAAATTAAAAATAAGTTGAAAAAGAAAATTTTTTGAACTTAGTCATTTTTCCGGCGTTTGTCAGATTTCCAGAGAAGGAGAAATGTCAGTGAGAGTGTCCGATTTCAGTTCCAGAGCATTTCTCCGGATTAGTCCTTGATATTTAGTCGTTTTCAGCCAATTTTCTGACTTTTTGCAAATTTCACTTTTTTGTGAAAATATCTGCTAGATGAAGGAATAATATGTGTGAGTGTACCCCTGGAGAATTCCAAATGTGAGGGTAGAATATATATCCCACAGGGGTAAAATTGAAAAAAAGTTGAAAAAAATTTTTTGGGGACTTAGTCATTATTCTGCATTGTGTCAGATTTCCAGAGAAGGGGAAATGTCAGTGAGCGTGTCCGCTTTCAGTTCCAGAGCATTTTGCCCGATTCGTACTTGATATTTAGTCGTTTTCAGCCAATTTTTTGACTTATTGGAAATTTCAAGTTTTTGTGAAAATATCTGCTAAATGAGGGAATAATATGTGTGAGGGTACCCCAGGAGAGTTCGAAATGTAAGGGTAGAATAAATAACCGATGGAGGTGAAATTAAAAAAAGTTGAAAACATTGAGCGAATGCGATTTCAGTTCCAGAGCGGTTCGCCTGATGAGTCCTTGCTATTTATTCGTTTTCAGCCAATTTTCTGACTTTTTGAAAATTTCACTTTTTTTGTGTGTAAATATCTGCTAAATGAGGGAATAATATGTGTGAGGGTACCCCAGGAGAATTCCAAATGTGAGGGTAGAATATATATCCCACAGGGGTAAAATTGAAAAAAAGTTGAAAAAATTTTTTTGGACTTAGTCATTTTTCCGGCGTGTGTCAGATTTCCAGAAAAGGGGAAATGTCAGTGAGCGTGTCCGATTTCAGTTCCAGAGCATTTCGCCCAATTAGTCCTTGATATTTAGTAGAGATGAGCGGTGTTCGACTCGAACTGTTCGCCAATCTCAAATTCGAGCTGTTTTGGGCGGTGTTCGAGCCGTTCGGCGAACACGAACAATTTGAAAAAAATTCGGCTGTTTGAGGTTATGTTAGCTAACTGTTCATGCACCAAAATCATAACTGGATTTTTTCTCAGTAATGCTGAAAATTAATGTTAATACGCAGTTTGTGTGTACAGCGGGGTGGGGGGGAGGGGCAGGGGATGGATCTCTGCAGGAATAATGAAGATCTCCATTTTTTTTTCTCTTTCCCACATTTACAGTGGGGAGGTGCAGTCTGTCAGCCTATCAGCAGCGCACACACGGAGCGAACAGCTTTTTTTCACGCAAGCAAGGGCATGTGTCATTGACAGTGTATGTCACATGTCCTTGCCCTATAAGACCCAGCCATTTTCCCCGTCGCCACCATTTTCTCACTGCTGCAGCTGCATGTTAGACAGCACCGTTGTTGCTGTGTGCGCTATACTTTGTTAATTTGAAGCCAATTTTCGCAGAAATCTACAGATAGCTTGGGAGTAGGGAAGAGTTGTGATTGCAGTCCTTTTAAGGACTAGGTTACATAATTTCCTATGACTTTTATCAGGCAGGTCTGTGCTCTTAAATAGATAGGTTGGGACTAAAGACTAATTGTAATTGCAGTCCTTTCAGTGCTAGGTTACATCAGTTCCTATCACTTTTTGCCAGGCAGGTCTGTGCCAGTGCTGTGCAAGTTTTTTTCACAACATTTGGGAAAATCTAGCAAAGCAAATCCTTTTTGGCCTATTGCAGAGTGTGTTAGTCAGTGGAGTAGCCTATCTGTGTTGCAAGCTACACCACCTGTGTATAGAATACAAATTTTTTTACTGCACCTAGTGAAGTAAAACCTTTTTGGCATAGCATCATTCTATTAGTCCATCTATACTAACCTCCTCCCGGTTGCAAATTCAATATAATTTTTATCTGCATCTAGCTCTGAAAAAATATTTTGGCTTGTAGCAGTGTGTGGGACTTGTTCTATTAGTCCATCTATACTAACCTCCAACAGGTTGCAAATTCAATATAATTTTTATCTGCATCTAGATATGAAATATATTTTGGCTTGTAGCAGTGTGTGGGATTTTTTCTATTAGTCCATCTATACTAACCTCCACCAGGTTGCAAATTCAATATAATTTTTATCTGCATCTAGCTCTGAAAAAATATTTTGGCTTGTAGCAGTGTGTGGGACTTGTTCTATTAGTCCATCTATACTAATGTGGTCACTGCATTCTGAGTCTTCAATCCTTTCGATTAAGAGCTCGGAGAGACTGAGACACAGGACAGGATGTGTGTCAAACAAGCTCTAAACTTTATTACAAAGCCTGGGTTTTATATCCACTCTGAAGGCAAGAAACGGATTTACCATATATGGTTTGATTATACAATTTTAGCACACAAAGACTGATTTCTATTCTCGTGCTTGTGTTGAAACATTCAATCGGACACATTTGATTAGACACATTTAATCAGATACATTCTGATGACTAGCAAGGACGCATTATTGATTCAAGAAGGAACATTCACAGCTGGTGTTATTTTGACCTAAAGTAACTTTCAGACTTATATAGCATAGATGGGGTCTTTGAATTTGAGGGGCCTCATCTTCTGCTATAACATTCCATCCTTTTGTTCCTTCATTTATCAATATGTTTCTCTATATTTTCTTTTAGTACGCAGCTGAATACACATTAGAAAAAGCTTAAAAACCAAATAAACCACAAGGCACATTAGCAAAACCTGTAAAATAGCTTGCACTATACCAGCCAACCACCCTCCGATACCTTTAAACCAATTAACAGGATTTAGAAAGGAAAAGGTGTTTGCCCACCAGGAATCCTGATTCTTGAGGTTGGCCTCATCATAAAGCTTCCTTAGTTTTACAACGTCCTCTAACTTATGTTTCAGCATCAAAACACTAGAATTGTCTATATAATGACAGCATGCGGGCCCTATTATCTGGCACATCCCTCCTTGTGCTGCTGTTAAATAATCTAGTACAAGGGTATGTTGGTTCGTGACAATAATCAATTGATTCTGTACTGCAAGAGATCCGTTAACTACTTCCAAAATATCCCAAATCTGATCATCAAGATAGTCCGTAGCTTCTACTAATTTATCCCACATTTGTGTCAACATCGGGTATATAAACAATGCACTGAAAAATTTGTTTACCCCTCCCATTTGAACTATATGGGGTCTCCCACTTGGTCTTTCTTTATTGTCTGCTGATCGCTTATGCAGTGTATGTTTTGGGATAGACAAAGGATCTAGCTGGTCTGGAGTAACAATATAAGTTGCAGGTGTCAATCTGGCTAAAGTACAAGTTCCTGTTACTGCTACTGGGAGCCACTTGAAAGCCTTGTCTCCACATACCCAATACATGGATAAGGGGAGATTCCATAATGCTGAATGTTGCAGTATTAGATGGTGAACTAAATCAACAAACTTAAAAACATTTGACATTATACACCACCCAGGCCCTTGACCTATAGGGGAGCAATAGCCAGCATCAGGATTGCCACACGTAGGTGCACCTTTCTGATAACTTGAGCTTTCATTACACTGTAGATTGCCAGGTATTTTGGCACAGGTATCACTTGTCCCATTTTAAAAATAAACGTTATTCACCCAATTAGAAGAGTGTAGATATCTTTCCAGCAGGGAAGGTTTAAAGGCATCACTGCTTCCTGAAGTGGCATTAAAACTTATTTTCAATCCTTGTTCAGGTATTTTCCCTAGATCAGTAATTTTTGTTTTGTTACAAGGTACCCACTCCCCTCCTTTAAATGCTATATACAACCTGGGAATTATTTGACCCGTCAGGTTCCCTTGCCACCAGGGAAATTTTGTCCACCCTACTACGGGAATCCCAACAGTGGTATTCCACTGTCTCTGTGTGGCATTATTGGCCCAAGTATCTGAACAGTTCACCCAAAAGTTTATCTCCTCCCATGAGACTGGGACAGCGAGAAAGGGTATGCTAGTGGATGTCACAGGGGCATGTGTACATATCCAACAATTAGCAATGGTCTGGTTTTGCTCCTTTAGTCCATCGATTAGAGCAAGATGGTGTTTAATGAATCTATTGTCGTCTCCATCTGTGGTGCTCAACCTAGTCCATGCACATGTGGTCGCAAGGATGCAGGTAAGTATAAACAATGTCATCATTCTTTGTCCGCTGGTTCTCCTAGTATCTTTTTGCAATGGGACGCGTGGATCCAGGTCTCTTTTCCCTCTAGCTTAACAGCTGTGCTTGTGGTCAGCTGAACTTGAAAGGGTCCGTCAATCTGTGGATCTAGGCTTTTCCTCACGTGTCTTTTTATAACCACCCAGTCTCCAGGTTGCAGCGTATGGCTGCTAGAGTCTTGATCTGGATCTGGAAGAGAACTGAAGACATTTTCATGTACTTGCTTAATCTTTTTGTGTAAAGCCCTCACGTAGGAACTTAGCACATGGTTATTAATTTCTAATGCTTGCGGATAGAAACACCCTAGGCTGGGTACGTTGCCAAACAATATCTCATATGGAGAGAGTCCAGTCATTTTATTAGGCGTGTATCTTACTGAAAACAGAGCAAGCAGTAAACAGTCCGGGCATGGTTTTCCTGTCTCAGCCATGGCTTTCTGAATTTTTAATTTCAATGTCCCATTCAGTCTTTCCACTTTACCACTACTTTGCGGGTGATATGGGGTGTGGAATGCTTGTTGAATTCCTAGAGCTGACATGACTTCATTCATTATTTCATCATTGAAGTGTGTACCTCTGTCACTCTCAATTACCTCTGGTACCCCATACCTGCAGACCACCTCTGCAAGCAGTTTCTTTGCGGTTGCCGCAGCTGTGGCTTTGGCAATCGGGAAAGCCTCTGGCCATCCTGAGAACAAATCAATACAGACCAACACATATTCCCATGATCCTGACTTTGGCAGGTGAATATAATCAATTTGCTGTCTCTGGAATGGATTTGCCAAATCCACCACTGAAAAACAAAGAGAGTTAGAAGGTATCTGTGACAGAAGAGTATGTGGGTTGGGCACAACTGGTGTTAGAAGTTCTGTGGCTTTGTTAACCAACCGGAGGTCATGGACCATTCTATATGCGGCTGGTTGTCCTGACACGCTCTTTTTCTTTACTGGGAACAGGGGAGTGTTGCAACGGGACTGGGTTTTGACTAGGACTCCCCTCTGTAGTATTTTTTGGACTTGCTGGGCTATGGCATTCTCCTGAGCCGAGCTAAGGGGATACTGCTTCTGCTGAGGCAAGATTGCTCCTGGTTTTAATTTTACCATTACTGGTTGAACTCTTAACCTACCAACATCTGTTTTGTCTGAGGCCCAAAAATCATGTGGTACAACATGCTCCAATATCGGGGGAAACTCATTTGTCTCTTCTATGCTGGCAAGATCTAGTGACATAATTTTGCAAAGGGTACTTGGTTTTAAACCTGGGGTCATGGTGACAGTGCCATCGGGATGATATTCAATATATGCTTGTAATTGGGACAACACATCATTTCCCAAAAGATTACATTGGCCTCGGGGCGATACCATGAGCTGGCTATGTACAGTAGCTCCTTGAATTTGCAGGGGAATTCTCTTAGTGACAGGGAGCAGGACAGACGGGGAATTGAAAGGGGTGGCAATGACATGATGTGAAAAATCAGTGTCAGTGTATGGCCAATCACCTTGCGTAATTACTGAATTGTCAGCCCCCGTATCTACTTGGAAATCGATTTCATGTCCCCCTGGTAGGTTCATCTGCACTATACAACTGGGAGTTGGGGGTGAGGAGATGAGGGGGTTCATGTGCAAGCTACCCTTATCCTATGGGGGCATTGTTTGGTTGGCTGGAGGACCCGTACTCTGAGCATTTGGATACGGGTTGGTCCTACAGTCCTTTCTAAAATGTCCTGGCTTTTTACATCCGTAACACACTTTCTGTCCTCCTCCTTCAGTCCGTCCTCTGCCTCTGTTGTTTCTGGGGGTCGTCTCTACTATGTGTATTTTGGCAGCTCTTTTTGCCTGCGCTATGTCATGCTGTGCCCCCTGAGCTATTCTAGCTAAATCTTCTGCCTTCACTGATCTCCAGTCCGGACTACTTGCTTTCACCTTCTCTGCAATCTCCTTATTTAGTCCATTCATGAAAGCACTTGCTAATACCCTCTCACTAGTCCTATTCCCGGGGTTGAACCCCATTTCTGACCAGGTTTTCTTTAATGCATATAAATAATCCTTAGGATCTTCCTCCTTCCCCTGCACTCTATCTTCTAGTGTAACTTGCTTTTCTGCTTGCCTATCTTTACATGCTTTTACCAACGCTTTTACGTACAGAACCCCGGCTGCAGCATCATTAGCCTCCGCTACATCAGGGCCCGTTCTATTGTCATATTGTTTATAAGTTTCGTCCGTCAGTCTGTCATACCGAGCTTCATCTGCCAATTTCCCTTTAATTACCCCTTGCAGATCTATTCTAGTGGCATGGTACGTATCCTGTATGGTGGTAATCATTCTAGTGAAACCCATAGGAGACTGGGATGAGTTTGGGAGCTGGGAGATCAGTGCCAACTACTCTGAAGGACTCCATGGTCTGTACATTAACATTGTGCGAGCTTCCTGACCTGGAACAACTGCGCCCCCCCCCCGCTGCTGCTGCTGCTCCCGGTGCTCCTGGCACAACTACCGTCCTCATTGGGAATAGACTAGCTGGGTGGGGTCTTGGTCCTCCACATGCCACACAGATGTCTACTGTCAAGGGGTTCGGCTGTCCACATTTGGGGTAAACCCAACATTTAGGTTCCTGAGAATTCTGGTACTGGGGTGGGGGTGAGCTGGGTGATGTCGGGGGCAGACAGGGAGAAAAATCTGTCACTCCGGTTTTTGTCAGTCTGTAACGTCCGTCTCCTAATTCTTAAATTTTTCCTTTAAAATGAGCACATGCATTCATCCATACATCCACTGTCTTCAACAGACCGTTATCTTTCAGCCATCCATGATAGGAGTTAAAGAAGGATTTCCATTTCTCTCCATTCATCTCTCTATTCTCATTCATTCCCACTTTACACAATATTTTGTCAATTCTAATCAGTGCCTGTTTCCATTCTCTGCGTACCACTAAGTCTTTGGCTATAATGCCTTCCTTGGCATTTTGGTTCCCCATATTTTTTGGTTCTCCTCACTTAGAGTAGACTCCTCAGTCACTTAGACAATGGTCACTTAGACAATGGGCCACAAAGGTTTCTGAACCATTCCACTACTAGCCTTCCAGGACTTATACACCAACCAGAAAAACAGACCAAAAACACCAATCCCGAGACACACCCACAACACAATCATCGGATCCATACTTTCATTCTTAAATTCTCCAAAGGATAGAAGGCAGGACTGTCAATTTATCTGAGGGATTCTACTGGTTCAAAGGGACCTGAGCCAGACAACAATCTGTGAATTACCTGGGGAGCCGACCGCTCGGGGGTGAGGGAGTCTCTTCTATGCAGTGATTTAATTAGGTAGAATATAATAGTTATTCTTACCTTAGTGCTGTATATATCATCAACAGAGAGCTTCACTCGTCCCACGTCTCGGACCGGTCGAGCACCCCTGGGTAGATTAACTCAAGGTCCATGTTCGGGCGCCAGCTGTGGTCACTGCATTCTGAGTTTTCTATCCTTTGGATTACGAGCTCGGAGAGACTGAGACACAGGACAGGATGTGTGTCAAACAAGCTCTAAACTTTATTACAAAGCATGGGTCTTATATCCACTCTGAAGGCAGGAAACGGATTTACCATATATGGTTTGAATATACAATTTTAGCACATAAAGACTGATTTCTATTCTCGTGCTTGTGTTGAAACATTCATTCGGACACATTTGATTAGACACATTTAATCAGATACATTCTGATGACTAGCAAGGACGCATTATTGATTCAAGAAGGAACATTCACAGCTGGTGTTATTTTGACCTAAAGTAACTTTCAGACTTATATAGCATAGATTGGGTCTTTGAATTTGGGGGGCCTCATCTTCTGCTATAACACAAACCTCCACCAGGTTGCAAATTCAATATAATTTTTATCTGCATCTAGCTCTGAAAAAATATTTTGGATTGTAGCAGTGTGTGGGACTTGTTCTATTAGTCCATCTATACTAACCTCCACCCGGTTACAAATTCAATATAATTTTTACCTGCATCTAGCTCTGAAAAAATATTTTGTCTTGTAGCAGTGTGTGGGACTTGTTCTATTAGTCCATCTATACTAACCTCCACCAGGTTGCAAATTCAATATAATTTTTATCTGCATCTAGCTCTGAAAAAATATTTTGGATTGTAGCAGTGTGTGGGACTTGTTCTATTAGTCCATCTATACTAACCTCCACCCGGTTACAAATTCAATATAATTTTTACCTGCATCTAGCTCTGAAAAAATATTTTGTCTTGTAGCAGTGTGTGGGACTTGTTCTATTAGTCCATCTATACTAACCTCCACCAGGTTGCAAATTCAATATAATTTTTATCTGCATCTAGCTCTGAAAAAATATTTCGGCTTGTAGCAGTGTGTGGGACTTGTTCTATTAGTCCATCTATACTAACCTCCACCAGGTTGCAAATTCAATATAATTTTTATCTGCATCTAGCTCTGAAAAAATATTTCGGCTTGTAGCAGTGTGTGGGACTTGTTCTATTAGTCCATCTATACTAACCTCCACCAGGTTGCATATTCAATATAATTTTTTTTCTGCATCTAGCTCTGAAAAAATATTTCGGCTTGTAGCAGTGTGTGGGACATGTTCTATTAGTAAATCTATACTAACCTCCACCAGGTTGCAAATTCAATATAATTTTTATCTGCATCTAGCTCTGAAAAAATATTTGGGCTTCTGCTTGTAGCAGTTTGTGGGACTTGTTCTATTAGTCCATCTATACTAACCTCCACCAAGTTGCAAATTTAATATAATTTTTTACTGCATCTAGCTCTGAAAAAATATTTTGGCTTGTAGCAGTGTGTGGGACTTGGTCTATTAGTCCATCTATACTAACCTCCACCAGGTTGCAAATTAAAAATAATTTTTTTCTGCATCTAGCTCTGAAAAAAATATTTGGGCTTGTAGCAGAGTGTGGTACTCATTGTATTAGGCCATCTATACCAAGCTCCACCAGCTTTGAAATTAACAATAATTTTTATCTACATCTAGCCCTGAAAATAATTTTTCTTCCCAATAGTGGTAGCAATAGAAATATGGGGCGCGCGCCTGGCTAACAAAAATATACGCTTCATAACAAAAAACACCAGCCTAGCGCATTGCATTAATAAGATGGCATCATCGTATCTCCCAGTGCTAGGCCTACTACGCCGGCTAGCATTCCTGTGCCTAAAACACAATGTATGGGTCCACGCTAGCCACGATACTGAGGGGTCTAAAGCTGCTGCTAACGCTTTATAACATTTCAATTGGCAGATTTTCACAGAGCTCTTCCCCAACGCTCACCCATCGGGCAACAGTTGCCCACCCTCCCTATGGGATCTAGTGGGCAATAGTTGATGCCATTAATCAGAGCGTCAGTTGCCTCGTCAATGTGACAAGCATACGGCTAAGGCATGGGAACAGTTTACACGACTAGTAGCAAGCAGACGGGTTGACCAATGTGAACAAGCCAGATCACAAGTCACCATAGAATTTCTCCACCAGCTAATGATGAGGGGCATATCAGGGGCGTCAGCGCAGCAGTGTCTGACCGGAGTAGCATTTCACTTCCAGCTACTGAACTGGGGAGATGTGACAAAGATTCATCATCAGACAATCCATAAAAGGGTGTAAAAGGGGTCAGCCAAGTCAGGAGTGTAGACGTCCCGTCCCGTGTCACTAAAACTGATTTCTCACATCATATCCCTTGCACCATTAACATGACACTCACAATTTGAAGCAACACTACTGTCTACTGCATTTGTGATCGCCTTCTTCGGGGCGCTATTCATAAGCGAATTAGTCCCTCAATCCAAAATTACCACCAGTGGAGGCTTATTACACCAGGACGTAGTCATAGCCAATAATGCAATACGTCTACGCATACACCAATCGAAAATGGTTTCAGCGGGCAGGGGCACTTGGGTACTTCTACAGCCCACAAAAGTTACACTGAGTCGGGTAACAATAGTTAAAACATATATAACCATCAGATCACAAAGTAATTTCTTCCTATCACACATTGATGGAACGCCATTATCAAGATACCAGTTCCAAGCTATATTTAATAAATGCATAACATCGGCAGGGAACCACCCCAAAGAATGCGGGACACACTCATTCCGAATAGGCGCGGCCATGGAAGCAGCAAGACCAGGACTGTCAGAAACGGAAGTTCAGAGGATAGGGAGATGGCGATCCACGTGTTTGGCGAGATACATAAGACCGGACTTGTTATCCTAACGTCGTTTGTTTCTTTTATAGATGACGCTAAGCCAACAGTGTGGGTGATAGGCCACTCGTATATATATATTGGGCAGAAAAAAGGGTGAAAGTCCGCCCAGGCAGGAGGAAATTAGAGTTTCATAACACATATTTCAACTGGAGAGGTATTAGAGGCCTGCTATGGCCACAGGTACTAATAGAGGTAATCAAGGTAGGGAGAGAGTCAAGAGGTCTGGTCATCTTAGTTATACTGGCCGGGGGAAACAACCTAGGTCATCACAAGAGCGCATAACTAATGGCAATAATGAAACTAGACACTGAGCACTTCAGAGAATTTTTCACAAAGCTAACTATAGTATGGTCAGATTGTGCCGATAGCAGTATGGCAAGGCGCGAGACATCACGGCCATCGAACAGACAAGGTGGGTAATAAATATTCGGATGGCAAAATTTAGAAGAGACAGAGGCGATGTAGTGATACGACACCGACAACTGGAAGGAGATAAAGCAGACCTCATACGGCCCAACGGTGTTCACTTAATGGATACTGGACTGGACATATTGCTGTCAGGACTCCAGGACAGAGTGGAATAAGCGTTAAGAGTGATGGCCTGGAAATAGAAAGGACATGTTGGAGAGTTACACTTGTAGGCCAACTTGCCAGAGTGGAGACTGAGGGCATGCTGCAACAAGCTGAATTATTTTAGAAATAAAATGCCTTTCTAATGGAATGAGTATAAAGAGTTAATAAAGCTGTGACCGATCCTCACCCATCCAGTTGTAAGAGTTACATTATTGTATTGTCAAGGAAAGGGGGGCGGTACGGGGGCTGAGCGTCTGGGTTTGGTTGGGGGTCCCCACAGTCTGCCTAGGCTAGATGCATTTAAAAATTCTTATTAGATACACAGGCGGTGCAGCTTGCTTCGCAGCTGGGCTACTACGCCCAAAGTATTGCCTAGGCTAGATGCAGTTAAAAATTCTACGCTGACTAGCAGACACTGAATCTTTGGAGCAGACCTCTGAGTAAACAGCTCATCAGACTCAACCATCTGTGTTACCCCAAGCCATAGTTTATGTAGTTTCTTACAGTTAAAAGGGGGGGGGAGCGACCCAACCCACCTGGAATTGACGATGCCAACGTCACATAAGACACAGCAAGGGGACTCCAAAAAGAGTCTCCATTTTCTCCCAAAATTGTGGCACAGACACCACTTAACCCTAGAACACTTACCTGGGGCCTTGCAAGCCCGCCCAGTTAATTGCTTTCTATTTTCTGCAAGTTTACTTTAGTTATAATTTTGAAACTCTTGGTATTCTTCATGTATATAGTTGTTTGTCATTTGAGTTTGAGTTATTCCATGTTATTTGCACATGGGCCTAAAAGGCCCCAGGTATGTGAAAGTGTAGATTTTTATGGTCATGCGTTCTAGGGTTAAGTGGCATCAATTGCCCCACCGTTGCTTAAAACGGTTGGTGAGGTGATTTTACCAAATCCTCAAGCTTTTAGTCTCCCCAGGATGACACAGGGTTAGAAAAGTCCTTGCGATTCTATGATTTGTTCATCTTTATGAACGTGAGTCTGTCTACATTCTCAGTGGACAGCCGTGTGTGCTTATCTGTCAGCACACCACCAGCAGCGCTGAACACACGTTCAGAGAGAACGCTGGCTAAAGGGCATGACAAGATCTCCAAGGCATGAGTGGCAAGCTCAGGCCATTTTTCCAGATTGGAATCCCAAAATGAGCAAGGGTCCAGTCACACAGTCACTGGAGATACTCCTGCACCATCCTCTCTAGGCGTTGACTATGTGTCAGACTTCTTGTCTCCTGTGGCCTTGCAAAGGATGGTCTAAAAAAGTGGTGAAACGATTCTCAAAATTGCTGTTACCAGCAGATACTGTGTTACTGTTACGGTTTGAGTGATGAAGGCTCGATAGTCCCACGGTTGGCAAGTTAGAACTGTGAGATTCACTAAGTGCACCACTGGTGTTTTGTGGAAAAGCACATGTAAGATTCTGCAGCAGCATCTGCAGATACTCCTGCATGCGTGAATCCCTTTTTATGGCAGGAATTATTTCGGCAAATTTACTTTTGTACCGGGGATCTAAGAGTGTGGCAACACAGTAGTCGGGATTACTTTGAATTCTGACAATACGAGGGTCATGTTGCAGGTAGTGCAGCAAGAAGGCACTCATGTGTCTTGTGCATCCAGGAGGACCAAGTCCTTGTTGTGTTGGTAGCGAGGTAAGAATCATGCTTCCTTCCTCTGCCCTCTCCCCCAAACCTCGCACAACAGAAATGTGATCAAGGTCTCCCTCATCTGATGAGTCTTCCATGCCCATTGCCAGTTCATCCTCCACTTCTTCCTCGGCTCCTGCACCTTCCTCAACAGTTTGGCTGCTACCATGCGCCCTGGTTAATCCCTCTACCCCACCCTCCCATGCCTGCCGCCTTGGTGCTGCCGACATTCGGCACCTTGGAGATGTTATCCCGTCCGCATACGACTCCTCCTCTACTTCCTCCACCTCCTCTTGTCCCACCACCTGACTCTGAATTCTGTTTAATGTGTGCTCCAGCATGTAAATCACTGGAATAGTCATGCTGATAATGGCATCATCGTCAGCACTAAACATCTTCGTCGCCATTTCAAAACTGTGCAGAAGGGTATGTGGCGCCCCTGAGAGTTCAGTCGCCACAGAGTTACAGAAAATCACCCAGAGTTGTGGTATCTCACCCTCAGGTAAGGAAGGAGTATGGCTCGGGACCCTAACACCTGCATCCAACACATACCCGCAGTGGGGGTAGGGCGAGATTGCTCCTAAGGGAGAGCACAATCCCAGGTCCCTAGCTGGCGGGAGGGTCCTATGTAGTGGGTGCTTAGGGAAGCAGCTTAGGGGAGCACATGACAGGGAGAGTATAAATAGGAAGCCATTTTAGAAAGAGCAAGCCAGTCAGAGAAGGAGAAGTGACAAGAGCAGAGGCTCTGCATGGGCTCTGCTCCGGAGGTGGGCCTAGCCTGGGAGGCCCAGGACTGAAGGAGAGAAGAGAGGAGTGGGAGCAGGAAGGCTCCAGGAACCGAAGGGACCCTAGGGGTACGGGACGTGCAGAAGGCCACCTGTACGCCCGCTGCTACCAGGAGGTAGAGGGGTCAGGCCAGTTAAGGGGATCCGATCCCTCAACTAGCGGAGAAACAGCAAGGCTCAAATAGAAACCGGAGGCTGCAGCATTTCATGTACTGCAGGCCAAAATCCACACCAGTCTCACTAAGAAGGTAGCCACATAGGACCCAGGGGACGGAACACACGTCACCCACCAAGGCCCGAGGATACCGGATAGAAGTGTCACTGGGTGTGAGGTGCAGAGAGAAGGCCAGAGAAAGGACACACAGAAGAGGGTCCTGCTAAGTACTCCGGAGCTATCTGGGAGTGGACTGAGCCCCTCACTGAGTACGCACAGCATGACGGGGGAGATTGCTCTGATACCTGTAATCTGGACTGCAACAACTGTGAGTAAAGATCTTGGTACTGCATCACACGGACTCTGTGTTCATTACTGACTCCCTGCACTACAACCACCATCATCCATCCACTGTGCCCTGAAGCTACACTCTTCCTTTCTGTGGAGTAATGATAACATTGCTGCAAAACCACCAGCTTCAGAGGACTGCCCCTTTGGCCGCACTCCACAGGTGGCGTAGTCGGACATTAAAAAACCCATATATACAAATTACCCATGGATTGACCGCACTGGGTCAAGGACCGGGTCACCACCACAGTGACTACAACTCCCAGCGTCTACCGGCCCAGCTCCAGGTACCCCACGGAGCAGGTGGTGAGTCAACTTCATAGGTCCCTGATCTGAGACAACTCCTGCAGTGTTTCACCAGGGCTTGTCGGTGCTGCCACAGTCGCTGCAACATGTGCAGAGTTGAATTCCACCATGTCGGAACATCGCATTTCAGCCGGTGAACTGGCAGGTCCAACGACTTCTGTAGAGATGTAAGTCATTGAGCTGCGGGATGCGAACGGCGGAATTGAGCACACTGCGACTGTGCCCTCTGCAGATGGCCATCTAGTCCAGGATAGTGGGCTAAAAATTACTGGACAACCAGGTTCAACACGTGAGCCATACAAGGCATGTGTGTGACATTGCCCCGGCGAAGGGCCACACCCAGGTTTGCAGCATTGTCGCACACGGCCTTCCCTGGTTTCAGGTGCAGTGGAGACAACCATTCATGAAACTGGGTCTCCAGAGCTGACCACAACTTCTCAGCTGTGTGACTCACATTTCCCAGACACTTCAAAGTAAACACCGCCTGATGCCGTTGAACCCTGCTGCCAGCATAGTAAGGAGGTGTGCAGGATTCCTTCTGCGCAGTTAGAAAGCGAGTTGCATTACCAGACAGGCTTTGGGTGCAGGTGGAGGACCGAGAGAAGGTTGAGGAGGCAGAAGCAGTGCAGGAACTTCTAGATAAAGAGGATTGATGTACAACTCGTAGGACGGCAAGACTTGGACAGCAGCCCCTTGTCCTGCTGTCACCATAGTTACCCAGTGCCCAGTCAGCGACATGTAATGCCCCTGTCCATGCCTACTCGCCCAAGTGTCTGTGGTGAAATGCACCCTGTCACACACAGAGTTTCTCAAAGTAGCGGTGATGTTGTGTGTGACATGCTGGTGGAGCGCAGGTACACCTTTCTTTGAGAAATAGTGCCGACTGGGCATCTGGTACTGGGGCACTGCGACGGACATAAGGTCTCGAAAATCCTGTGTGTCCACCAGGTGGAAAGGCAACATTTCTGTAGCCAACAGCTTGCAGATGGTGAAATTCAACCTCTTAGCTTTGTCATGGCTAGGAGGAAATGGTCTTTTACTTGTCCACATCTGAGGGACCGAGGGCTGGCTGCTGTGCTTAGACGGGGTTGAGTAGGGTGTCCCCGGCAAGCTTGCCGGTCTGTGAGGAAGATGCAGGTGGAAAAGTTAGGTTGCCTTGATCCAAAGGTGGTGCTCTCGATGTTGGAGAGCGCTCAACACCAGCTGGTGTTTCCACTTCCAAATGAAATGATGACCTGCCAATCACACTGGCTGTTGCGGGTAAAGAGGTGGCAGGTCTGCGTCCAAAAACATGTGTGACTGCTGTCCCCCAAGTCACAGAGGATGAAGAGGCCATGGATGCACAAGATGGGGCAGACGGTGGTTGACCTGGCCTGCTAGGCCGCATTGTAGCACAGTGAGCTTCCCACTGCAACTTATGCTTCATATCCATGTAAAGGTTCATGCATGAAGTACTCAAACTATGGATTTTTTGGCCTCTACTTAGCTTTTGGTGACAAATATTACAGATAACATGAGTTGGGTCATCCTTATCGATCTGAAAAAATGCCCAGGCTATGCAAAGCTTAGAGCCCATGCGACCTGAAGAGCCACTACGATTTGGGGTCAGAGGCAGAGTTGTGGTTGAGGATGCAGTTGTTGACGTGCTGTCCAGGAAGGCGCAACCTAACCTCGTTGTCAATAGCATCTGTGACGCCCAGCTGCACTTGGTATCACAGATCCTATAAGAGTGCATTGATGGAATCCTCCACAAGAGGCCCCCATAAACATTCACACATCTCCACCTTCCACCTCAGACCAGCAGAGGGAGCCCGTTAGGGATATAAATAGGGAAGGTGGAGCTACGCAGTTCAGTTCCTCTGAAGAGTTCCTGCAGTAGAGAAGCCTAAGAGAGGTCAGTCTGCAGTGGAGCTCAGTCAAGTCTAGAGAACTCAGTTAATAGTTCAGCAGTGGAGCACGAGGCTCCTGTTAGCTAGGTTCAGGGAGCCCAGTTAGAGCTTAAGGTGTGCCGGCACCATGAGATCGGTGAAGCGCGGCAAGCTGCCGTTAGTGTGTATAGCCTAGTGAGGCCCCGAGTAGGCCAAAGGCGAGTGGAGAGTTAGTACATAGGGGGCAGAGGAGCTTGACCAGCTCACCCCGAAGCATTTACCGGACACCGGATCCGAGCTTACCGGGATCTCTATGACCCAGTAAGGCATAATCAGAACCCCTGGAGTACTACAAGTCCCGGGATCGCTAAGGTGCTGATACGTAACAGAGCCAGGAGACGCTTAGGCCCCGCATACTAGGAGCATGAACTCCAAGACAAGGCCCTACCACAAGGTCAGTGTAACATACCTGGCGGCGTCCTTGCATAGTGGTCCATCTCCCACTGTGCAAGAGCGCGCACTTGATCTCCTGTCCAGAATGTCTCTCTGGCTTCCCTCCATGCTGTCTTTGTGTCTGTTTCTGCTGCTTAAGGGCGGCGCCCGATCACTTCCTGCTTTTTGTACCTGCTGTGGGTCACACCCCTTGTGCGTCCTCAGCCTATTGCTGTCTGTCACCTGGTATATAGCCCAGCTGCGGCAATCAATCCCTGCCTGAGCATAGTGTTTCATTCAGTGTGTGCTTGCACTCTGAAGGTGCCAGGTCCCGTTCTTTGTCTCCTGCCTTGCGGTATCAGTTCCCGTGTCTGAACTGAGTCCTGTCTTTGTCTCCTGCCTTGCGGTATCAGTTCCCGTGTCTGAACTGAGTCCTGTCTTTGTCTCCTGCCTTGCGGTATCAGTTCCCGTGTCTGAACTGAGTCCTGTCTGTGTTCTCTTGTCTGCCTATCCTGGAGGCTGTATTTCCAGGCCTGTCTGAACACGCTCCTAGCCTGTTCCTCCCGCCTTCTAGGGGCCGATTACCTAGACCAGTTCCTGTATCTTGTCTGTCCTGTCTGAACACGCTCCTTGCCTGTTCGTCCCGCCTCTCTGGGGGCCGTATTCCCAGACCCGCTCCTGTATTCCGCTGCAGTGTCGGTCTCCTCCGTACACTCAGTTCCAGTCTGAACTCTTTCCTATCCTTTACCTGTTTTGCCTCTATGTCCGTTCCCTTCCTTTTTCTGCAGAGTCTGAACTCGTACCTAACTCCTGCTTGTTGTCTCTGTACTCCCGTTTGTGAGTTTGTGGTCCACTCGCTACTTCACTGCAAGTATCCTGTGGGTATCTGGCTCTGCCTTTCTCTTCCTGTCTGTTCCGTGTAAACAGAGCCCTGTCCCCCCTGCTCTGCCTTGCTTACCGCTCCGGCGGTTCTAGCCTGCTCTGACTCCTTTGCTCACCGCTCCGGCGGTTCTAGCCTGCTCTGACTCCTTTGCTCACCGCTCCGGCGGTTCTAGCCTGCTCTGACTCCTTTGCTCACCGCTCCGGCGGTTCTAGCCTGCTCTGACTCCTTTGCTCACCGCTCCGGCGGTTCTAGCCTGCTCTGACTCCTTTGCTCGCTGCTCCGGCAGCCTTGCTCCGCTCTCACCCTTTTGCTCGCTGCTCCGGCAGCCTTGCTCCGCTCTGACCCTTCTGCTCGCTGCTCCGGCAGCCTTGCTCCGCTCTGACCCTTTTGCTCGCTGCTCCGGCAGTCTCGCTCCGCTCTTACCCTTTTGCTCACTGCTACGGCAGTCTCGCTCCGCTCTTACCCTTTTGCTCGCTGCTCCGGCAGTCTCGCTCCGCTCTTACCCTTTTGCTCACTGCTCCGGCAGTCTCGCTCCGCTCTTATCCTTTTGCTCACTGCTCCGGCAGTCTTGCTCCACTCTTGCTCACCGCTCCAGGCGGCCACGTCCTGCTTTACTCTTGCTCACTGCTCCGGCAGTCTCGCTCAGCTCTGACCCTTTGTTCACCGCTCCTGGCGGCCTTGTCCTGCTCTACTCTTGCTCACCGCTCCAGGCGGCCTTGTCCTGCCCTGTTCTCGCTCACCTCTCTGGGCGGCCTCACTCTGCTGTGTTTGTCCGCCACATCTGTAGTTCTGTTCCTGAGTCCCAGTGTGTACTGGGTCCTATCCCGCCAGTGTCCCTACAAGCTAGTGCCTCCCTGTCTGCACTCTAGCTGTGCTTGCCTGTACCCCCCTGCCTGCATACCCGCCTGCCTGCATACCAGTCTGTTCCTGTATTCCCCTGTGTGGGTCAACAGCCGTGTCCGGGGTCTGTCCTGGAGTAGCACCTGGTCCCTCTGCTCGGTTCCTCCTTGGTGCACTGGCGTCGTATGCCGTCGTGCGACCCTGGTCGGATCGGGTGAATACCTAGTTACGCCCCTCCAGGCATTCACTCTCCGGCACGGTCCAGTGGAATCACTACAATCACACGCACACGCCGCTCAGCCCGGGCGTGTGCATTACAGTCAGCCAGCGCAAGACAGAGACAAAGTTAGGCCTAGCTCCAGGCAGGTCAGAAACTTACTACGCAGAGGCAAGAAACAGGAGGGCCTACACCCACTCATTGCGGAGGATCCTGATATGCACCCTTCACCCTACAGTGCTCCAGGATGTGCCTGAATTACCACCAGTAAAAGGTACTGTAGTGACTACCGTGTCCGTTCTTGCTCTGACCCAGCTGGGTCTCGCCTGTCCTGTATTCCCCCTGCATACACTGCCCTGAGGCCTAGCTCCACCTGTGGGAAGCTATACCATCGAGCTGCATTATCACCGGCCTCAGTTGACTGCTGCAACGCTCGTGCTTCTCACCAGATACCACAGGTGGCGTCACAAACTCTTATAAAATTAACAATTATCCACCCTTTTAAAGAGTGACCCCAGGGTACGGGCCAGGGAGCCGACCACCGCAATATCCCCAAGGCCAGGCAAAGGCCAGAGTACCGACTCATCCCCATCCCCTGGGCTAGTCACATCCTCCTCCACCTCCTGTGCTGACCTCATCAGCTGGCTGACTGTGGGTTGACAGTAAGTGGGATCTCCAACCTCGTCATCATCACCCTGTATGTTCTCACACCCGTCGTCCTCAGAGCCAACCTCTTCCTGACCTGACCGAAAAGTCAAGTTGTCGCTCCAATCAGGTATTTGAGTCTCATCATCGTCTTCATCATTGTCTCCACCAACAGGAGTTACAGTTTGGGAACGAGGGTCTATATTATGCTCAGAACCTTCTTCATCTGGTCCTGGATCCGACTTATAAAGATTCTGGGCATCAGTGCAGATCATTTCCTCGTCTGGATTAACAGAAGCTCGGGAGCACACCTCCATTTCCCAGGCTATAGTATGAGTAAACAGCTGTGCAGACTCAACCATATGTGTTACCCCACACTCAGATGGGCAGCTGGAGACTTGGGAGATGTGAGGAAGCAAGTGCGATTATGGTGACACCTCTGAAGACCGGAGTATTTGTGATGTTGAAGTTGAGGTGGAGGAGAGCCCACTTGAAAGAGCACTTGATTTCCGTTGAAGCACCTGCTGTTTTTGTGCCTCACCTGCAATTTGTAGCGATGTGCGTGTCCATAAGCAAGGGATCGTATCTAGTGTTGAGCATTCCGATACTGAAATATCGGGTATCGGACGATATTCACGGTATCGGAATTCCGATGCTTAATTCCGATACTTTTGCAATATCGTGTACCGGAATCGGAAGCTCCCATAATGCAATGAGCCATTTTTATTTTATTCAGCCAATGAGGATCCTAAGAAGAGTGGGCACATCCTGTTAGGCATGTAGGCATCTTATCTAATGGCATGGCTGTGATTGGCTGCTGAAATGATGTCATGATGCACTATAAAAGCCGCCGCCGCCATTTTGAGCTCACTCTGCTGTGAATTCAGTTAGGATTAGGACGCTGTTGTTCTGAGGGACAGTTTTAGCTACCTATTTGGTCTATTCTGCTTTACCCAAGCTACTTCATAAATCGCTGTGCCTTGCAGTGCTAGTGCACAGTTCTCCGCTTTCTGTAAGGTCTGTGTGTGTGTGAGTGCAGCTCACCCTGTAGTGTGTGCTTCAACCACGTCTGGTTGCAGTGCACTCAGTGTGTGTCACTGCCTCATACATTGTCCTTTTTTGCCAATTCATAATTTTTCCTGATATCTCCTATTAGTGTGGTGGTTCCATCCGTATTCAGCTAAATTGGTTCCAAACACACTATATAGGAGTAGATAGAGAAATTTTTTTGGTCTTGCAGCGCTAGTGCACAGTGCTCTGCATCTTCACTGTTCACCGCTGTCTGCAAGGTCTGTGTGTGCGAGTGCAACTCACCCTGTAGTGTGTGCTTCAGCCACGTCTGGTTGTAGTGCACTCAGTGTGTGTCACTGCCTCATACATTGTCCTTTGTAGCCAATTCATAATTTTTCCTGATTTCTCCTATTAGTGTGGTGGTTCCATCCGTATTCAGCCAAATTGGTTCCAAACACACTATATAGGAGTAGTTAGAGGAGCCTTTCTGCAGCATTGGGCCCTGCAGCCCCAGCCAGATTAGTATTAGCCTATTTTTTGTAGCCTCATCTATTGCATTGTAGGTTACCTTCCTACATTGTAATAGATGCAAAAAGTTTGTGATACTATCGGTATTACATCTTTAGGCACATCCAGTGTCTTTTTGTGACAAAAAAAAACTAAATAAAGTTCACCAAACACTCCACTTTACAGTTATGTAGGCCACATTAGCTCATATTAAAGTCTAGTCCACACTTTATAAAATTAGTGTTTCTTATACCTGTTAGCAGCTGTTCAGGAATAAGCACACTAAGCCCTTAGTACTTTTCTGCCTATCTTTATCAGTCTACCAAGATGAAGAAGGCAGGGAGTAAGGCATGTCGTCTTGGGCGTGGGTGTGGAGTTTCTGCAGGGAGAGGATGTGAGGATTCTGTGCCTGCAGGGAGAGGACATGGGGATTCTGTGCCTGCTGTGGGCACAATTGACTCAGCATCCCCCAGTTTTACCAGGGAACAGTCCTTTATGCGCAGCTTTGTAGGAGCTAGCCGTACCCCACTGCTGCGGGAGGACCAAATTGAAGCCGTTGTCGGATGGATGGCAGCTAACGCATCGACTTCAATTAGTTCCAGATCCTCTCAGGTCCTGAGCACGGTATAGCACCCATCTGTCTCTTCACCACCTGCCAAATTGCCCAGGCAGTCAGAGAGCCCTGGACAGGAGCCATCTCTACTTCTGTTCTCTGAATCTCTTGGCTTGGAAAGAGGGGGCCAGCCAAGCAGAATTCGAGAATTTGAAGAAGAGGTAGTATGCAGTGATGCACAACCATTTTGTCTCTCTGAATCTGAAGAGGCGGGTGGGCCAGTGCCTATGATCAGCAGCACACCTCAGTACGCATCTGATGATGAGACTCAGGTGCCACTTTCTGGTGCGTGCTGTGCTGTCGAGACTACCCAGGAGAAGCAGTTGTTTGAAGAGGGTGGTGTAGATGATGAGGTACTTGACTCATCATGGCGTGAGGGACAGGAAGGTGGTGGGAGCAGCTCTGAGGAAGAGTTTCCCCGAACAGCCCAAAAAGGAGGGAGAGGGATGGGGCAGACTTGGTTGCCTGTAGCCTCGACTTCGGCACCCATTAGGAGCATGGCTCTTCCAAAATCCAAAGTGGGCGCTCCCAAGACTTGCAGTGCCTGGTCCTTTTTTGACACAGTTGCAGGTGACATTTGCTTTGTCAAATGCAAGCTGTGTAATCAGAAGGTGAAAAGAGGGAAAAGTGTCAGCAACCTCAATACCACAAATATGTGGAAACATGTGCGGACCAAGCACGTGGTGGAGTTACAAAAACACACTGAAGACCTAGGCCAACCTGCAGCACCACCTACCACCTCTTCAGCTCGTGTTGTAGCCTCTTCCTCCAGCTCACACACAGCTGGTTCGGCTTCCTCACAGGATCGCCATGGAAGAATCTCTGGCACTGTTGTACAGAGACACATTGTAATTCCACCCACAGCACCACTTTCCCAGTGATCCTCACACTCCCAGGCCAGTCTACAGCCATCGTTAGTAGTGTTGAGCCACCCCCGTAGTGTTCGGGTTCGGTTCGGTTCGTCGAACACCGGGATGTTCGAGGAACTGTTCGTCGAACTGTTCGTCGAACACCTTAGAACACCGTCGAACACCGTTAAAACCAATGGCAGGCAAACAAAAACACATAGAAACACATAGAAAACACCTGCAAAGGTGTCCAAAAGCTGACAAACTGCTCAGAAGACACTCTCTTTAAAAAAGCCGGCCGGCAATTCAGCAGCGGCATACACCGGTACCCGACAATTTAGACAAGAAGGAATAGAGCATCACACATAGATTAGATAGATAGAAACATGTCAGTCACACATATAAGAAGCACAGTGACAGCGTTGGTTACTGCACTTGTCATTTAGTGTAAAGGATTTATTAAAAAAAATATTAGTGTTTTCATGCACCGTCTCTTTAAAAAAGCCGGCCGGCAATTCAGCATCTGTACCCGACAATTTAGAACAGAAAGAATAGAGCTTCACACATAGATTAGATAGATAGAAACATGTCAGTCACATATATAATAAGTACAGTGACAGTGTTGATTACTGTACTTGTCATTTAGTGTAAAGGATTTATTTAAAAAAATAATAGTGTTTTCATGCACTGTCTCTTTAAAAAAGCCGGCCGGCAATTCAGCATCGGTACCCGACAATTTAGAACAGAAAGATAGAGCATCACACATAGATTAGATAGATAGAAACATGTCAGTCACATATATAAGAAGTACAGTGACAGTGTTGGTTACTGTACTTGTCATTTAGTGTTAAAATAAAGGATTTATTAAAATAAAAATTGGCGTGGGATCCCCCATAATTTTAGGCTCTAGCGGAGGTTAAGCAGACGGCTGGGGCAGATGTTTGAAGCCTCGGAAGGGGGTAATACCCACGGAGCTTACCAGGCTACTAATATCAGCCCCCAGCTGAATACTTAGCCTTTACTAGCTATTAAAATGGGGGACCCCCCCAAAAAAATGACGTGGGGTCCCCCCTATTTTAATAGCTAGCAAAGGCTAGGCAGACAGCTGGGGGCTGATATTAATAGCTCAGGAAGGGTGCCATGAATATTGGCCCCCTCCCAGGCTAGAAACACCAGCCGTCAGCCGCCCCAGAAATGGCGCATCTATAGGATGCGCCAATTCTGGCACTTAGCCTCGCTCTTCCCACTGCCCTGTAGCGGTGGCAGTGGTGTAATAGGGCTGGGGTTGATGTCAGCTTATATTGCCAGCTGACATCAAGCCCAGGTTAGTAATGGAGAGGCGTCTATAAGACACCCCCATTACTAACCCCATAGTCAAAGTTAAAAAAAACACAAACACCCAGAATAAAGTCCTTTAATTGAAATAAACACACAATTCTTTATTGTTCTAAATTAAACCATACTTACCGTCACGCCCATTCCAGCTGAAGCCAACGATCTCCTGTAATAAAAATAAAATAATAAACCAACATCATCCTTACCTTTCCATGGTTCCCAGGACAGCTCCAGCTCTGCTACATCGAGATGACTGGCTGGACCGCAGCAGAACGCTGCCATCCAGCCTGTCATCCCGCGGACACTGAGAAGCGCAGGCATGCTTGCGCTCCTCACTGTCTCGCTGTGACGGCATCCAGATGAGCCGAGGTCATGTCCAATGAACTCGGCTCACCTCATGCACGTCACTGACAGCGTGGGAAAATTCTCACGCTGAAGCGCTGAGTGCAGGAGAATTTTCCCACGCTTTAAATACTTTACTAGAAATTCATGGCGGTCATGTCTAATACTGGCGTGACCCCATGAATTTTGGGCTTAGGGCCAGCTGATAATGCCAAGCTGGCCTTAACCCCTTTATTACCCAGTGAGCCACCACACCAGGGCCCTGGATGAGTTGGGTACAGCGCCAGAAGATGGCGCTTCTATGAACGCACCATTTTCCGGGGTGGCTGCGGACTGCAATTTGCAGCGGGGGGGGCCCAGAAAGCTTGGGCCTCCCTGCGCTGCAGATTCCAGCCCCCAGCTGCCTAGTTGTACCTGGCTGGACACAAAAATAGGGCGAAGCCCCACGTATTTTTTTTTTAATTATTTCATGAAATTCATGAAATAATTAAGAAAAAAAGGCCTTCCCTATATTGTTGTGTCCGGCCAGGTACAAATAGGCAGCTGGTGGTTGGGGGCAGCCCGTTCCTGCCTGCTGTACCTGGCTGGACATAAATATAGTGCGAAGCCCCACTTCAATTTTTTTTAATTATTTCATGAAATTCATGAAATAATTAAGAAAAAAAGGCCTTCCCTATATTGTTGTGTCCGGCCAGGTACAAATAGGCAGCTGGTGGTTGGGGGCAGCCTGTTCCTGCCTGCTGTACCTGGCTGGACACAAATATAGTGCGAAGCCTCACTTCAATTTTTTTAAATTATTTCAGGAAATTCATGAAATAATTAAAAAAAAATTGACGTGGGGCTTCGCACTATATTTGTGTCCAGTCAGGTGCAGCAGGCAGGAACGGGCTGCCCCCAACCACCAGCTGCCTATTTGTACCTGGCCGGACACAACAATATAGGGAAGCCCTTTTTTTCTTAATTATTTCATGAAATAATTTAAAGAAAATTGACGTGGGGCTTCGCCCTGTTTTTGTGTCCAGCCAGGTACAACTAGGCAGCTGGGGGCTGGAATCCGCAGCGCAGGGAGGCCCAAGCTTTCTGGGCCACCCCCGCTGCAAATTGCAGTCCGCAGCCACCCCGGAAAATGGCGCGTTCATAGAAGCGCCATCTTCTGGCGCTGTACCCAACTCATCCAGGGCCCTGATGCGGTGGCTCACTGGGTAATAAAGGGGTTAGGGCCAGCTTGGCATTATCATCTGGCCCTAAGCCCGAAATTCATGGGGTCACGCCAATATTAGACATGACCACCATGAATTTCTAGTAAAGTATTTAAAAAAAACACAACACCCAGAAAAAAGTCCTTTAATTGAAATAAACACACAATTCTTTATTGTTCTAAATTGAACCATACTTACCATCACACCCATTCCAGCTGAAGCCAATGATCTCCTGAAATAAAAGAAAAACAATAAAGCAACATCATCCTTACCTTTCCATGGTTCCCATGACAGCTTCAGCTCTGCTACATCGAGATGACAGGCTGGACCGCAGCAGAACGCTGCCATCCAGCCTGTCATCCCGCAGACACTGAGAAGCGCAGGCTTGCTTGCGCTCCACAGTGTCTCTCTGTGAGGGCATCCAGATGAGCCGAGTTAATGTCCAATGAACTCGGCTCACCTCATGCACGTCACTGACAGCGTGGGAAAATTCTCCTGCACTCAGCGCTTCAGCGTGGGAGAATTCTCACACTGAAGCGCTGAGTGCAGGAGAATTCTCCCACGCTGTCAGTGACGTGCAGGAGGTGAGCTGAGTTCATTGGACATGAGCTCAACTTATGCACGTCACTGACAGCGTGGGAGAATTCTCCTGCACTCACCGCTTCAGCGTGAGAATTTTCCCACGCTGTTAGTGACGTGCATGAGGTGAGCCGAGTTCATTGGACATGAACTCGGCTCATCTGGATGCCGTCACAGAGAGACGCTGAGCAGCGCAAGCAAGCCTGCGCTTCTCAGTGTCTGCGGGATGACAGGCTGGATGGCAGCGTTCTGCTGCGGTCCAGCCAGTCATCTCGATGTAGCAGAGCTGAAGCTGTCATGGGAACCATGGAAAGGTAAGGATGAGGTTGCTTTATTATTTTTCTTTTATTGCAGGAGATCGTTGGCTTCAGCTGGAATGGGCGTGACGGTAAGTATGGTTTAATTTAGAACAATAAAGGATTGTGTCTTTATTTCAATTAAAGGACTTTATTCTGGTTGTTTGTGTTTTTTTTAACTTTGACTATGGGGTTAGTAATGGGGGTGTCTTATAGACTCCTCTCCATTACTAACCTGGGCTTGATGTCAGCTGGCATTATAAGCTGACATCAACCCCAGCCCTATTACCCCACTGCCACCGCTACAGGGCAGTGGGAAGAGGGAGGCTAAGTGCCAGAATTGGCGCATCCTATGAATGCGCCATTTCTGGGGTGGCTGACGGCTGGTGTTTCTAGCCTGGGAGGGGGCCAATATTCATGGCTCCCTTCCTGGGCTATTAATATCAGCCCCCAGCTGTCTGCCTAGCCTTTGCTAGCTATTAAATTAGGGGGGACCCCACGTCATTTTTTGGGGGGGGTCCCCCATTTTAATAGCTAGTAAAGCTATGTATTCAGCTGGGGGCTGATATTAGTAGCCTGGGAAGCTCCGTGGGTATTACCCCCTTCCCAGGCTTCAAACATCTGCCCCAGCCGTCTGCTTAACCTCCGCTAGAGCCTAAAATTAAGGGGAACCCCACGCCAATTTTTTTAATAATAAATCCTTTATTAATACTAAATGACGAGTACAGTAACCAACACTATCACTGTACTTCATATATATGTGACTGACATGTTTCTATCTATCTAATCTATGTGTGAAGCTCTATTCTGTCTGTTATAAATTGTCGGGTACCCTGCTGAATTGCCGGCCGGCTTTTTTAAAGAGACAGTGCATGAAAACACTATTATTTTTTTTGATAAATCCTTTACGCTAAATGACAAGTACAGTAAGCAGCACTTTCACTGTACTTCGTATATATGTGGCTGACATGTTTATATCTATCTAATCTATGTGTGAAGCTCTATTCTTTCGGTTCTAAATTGTCGGGTACCGGTGTATGCCGCTGCTGAATTGCCGGCTTTTCATGTTTCACTGTTGGCACTGTTCCCATCGATTTGGGCAATCACTGTAATGCCACAACCACCATGGCTGTGGCATTACAGTGAGTGGTAGACAATCCCTGCATGATTGGTGCTCTAAATAGCGCCAGACATGCAGGACACGCTTTTGGTGCACGAACAGTTATCGAACATAACCTCGAACAGACGAATTTTTTGCAAATCGTTCGGGTTCGTCGAACAACTCGAACACCGCCCAAAACAGCTCGAATTTGAGATTGGCGAACAGTTCTAGTCGAACACTGCTCATCTCTAATCGTTAGCACAGGCATGGGAGAAAAGGCGCCCATACAAGGCAAACCACCCCCGAGCACAGGCTCTGAATGCTGGCATTGCTAAACTACTGGCCCTTGAATGGCTATCATTCAGGCTGGTGGAGACTGACACATTCCGTAACTTTATGGCATTGGCAGTCCCACAATACAACGTGCCCAGCCGCTTTTATTTCAGCAGGCAAGCCGTCCCTGCCCTGCAACATCATGTGGAGAGAAAAATTAAACATGCGCTACAAAACGCCGTCAGTAGCAAGGTCCACCTGACCACCGATGCGTGGACCAGTAAGCATGGACAGGGACGATACCTTTCCCTCACTGCCCATTGGGTAAATGTTGTGGAGCCAGGTACAGATCTTGAGAGTGGCGTTGTACGTGTTCTGCCAACTCCAAGGATTGCAGGAATCCAGTCTGTACACATTGACACCTCCTCATACTCCAGTTCCTCTGAATCAGCGCTGCAGGAGCCGTCACGGTCTACCTCCACATTGACCCGTGAACGGTTAACTGTTATGATGACCGATATGAGCACAGCCATGGCCAAACGTCAGCAGGCCGTATTAAAATTAATTTCTTTGGGGAATCGAAGCCACACAGCGCAGGAGCTCTGGAATGCCATCAAGCAGCAGAGCGACGTGTGGTTTGTGCTAGCGAATCTCCAGCCAGGCATGTTAGTGTGTGACAATGGCCAAAATCTGGTGGCAGCTCTGGGCCTAGGCAACCTCACTCACATCCCATGTCTGGCACATGTGCTCAACTTGGTCGTGCATAGTTTTTTGAGGGACTATCCGGAACTTGATGCACTGCTTCACAAGGTCCGCATAGAGTGCGCTCACTTGCGGCGTTCCAGCAACGCAAGATCACGCATTGCAGCTCTGCAGCGCCGATTACATCTTCCGGAACATCTCATCATATGTGACCTACCCACCAGGTGGAATTCAACGTTACATATGCTGGAGAGGTTGTGTGAGCAGCAGGCAGCAGTAATGGAGTACCAGCTGCAGCAGTGCGCCCATTCACACTTCACCACCACTGAGTGGGCCTCTATGAAGGACATTTGCCACGTTTTGCGTGCCTTCGATTATTCCACGCGGATGGCGAGTGTAGATGATGCACTAGTCAGCATGACTATCCCCCTTATCTGCCTGCTTGAAAAAACACTGCAAGCACTAAGGGACAAGGTTTTGGAAGAGGTGGAGGATGAGGAGTCACAAATGCCATCTGCTTCTCTACAGTCTGCGCAACGTGGTTCCTCACAAAGGCCTAGGCAGGGGACACTTTGTGAGGAGGATGAGGAGGAGTCAGTGGATGAGGAAGACATCTGTCCAGAGGAGGGAGGTACACAATGCTCTAGTAGTCAGTATCTAGAGCGAGGGTGGGGTGATGCAGAGCAGGCAGAGATCACACCTCAAGCAGAGGACAGCGTTTCTTGGCCAATTGGCAGTCTGTAGCACATGGTTGATTTCATGCTGCAGTGCCTGAGAAACGACCGCCGCATCGCCCACATTCTCAACATGGCTGATTATTGGGTGTCCACCCTCCTAGATCCTCGCTACCGGGACAACTTACAAAGCCTCATAACACCGTTGAACCGGGAGCGTAAAATGCGGGAGTACCAAGACGCACTGGTGCATTCCATCATGTTCTCCATTCCAACCGAGAGCAGTGCTGCTAGTGCTTTACAAAGCAGCTCAGTGCGTTGAGGCAGTGGAGGAAGCTCTGCACAAAGAGGGAGCAGAAGCAGTGCCTCAGCACAAGGCAAGACCAGTATGGCCGAAATGTGGCAAAGTTTTGTGTCCCCGCTGCCACAAATGTCTACACCATCACAGACGGCTCCAGTCAGCAGGAGGCAACGTTTCCGTCAGATGGTGACAGACTACATGTCTTGCCCTCTTAGTGTACTCCCAGACGACTCTTCTCCCTTCAAGTTTTGGGTCTGTAAGCTGGATACATGGCCAGAGCTTAGTCAGTATGCACTGGAGGTGCTAGCTTGCCCTGCTGCTAGTGTATTATTGGAGCGCGTCTTTAGTGCCGCAGGTGGTGTACTAACAGACCGTCGCATACGACTATCCTCCGATAATGTTGACCGGCTTACTTTTCTCAAAATGAACAAGGCCTGGATCTCTCATGAATTTGCCAGTCCTCTTCCAGAGTAAATAATTGGTTGGCAAGAGTATCCAGGTCTCCTGTTGTGTTCATGTTTCTACCACCTGAACTGTAATCCCTGAGCTCCAACACCACCAGTTGGCACTCGGAAGTGCCGTCTGTACAGTCAACACTTGCTGCCGTGTTATTGGGGTTCAGTAACGTCAGCTGTTCCCCTGCTGTGCGGACGGCAATTTCTCCTGCTCTGTCCACATTCTCACTACTACAGATTTTAAAGTTGCTCCAATTACACCTCTGGCTCCTCTGTTTTCAGTATTATCCCTGAGCTCCAACACCGCCAGTTGGCGCTCAGAAGTGCCGTCTGCGCAGTCAACACTTGCTGCCGTGTTATTGGGGTTCAGTAACGTCAGCTGTTCCCCTGCTGTGCGAACGGCAATTTCTCCTGCTCTGTCCACATTCTCACTACTACAGATTTTAAAGTTGCTCCAATTACACCTCTGGCTCCTCTGTTTTCAGTATTATCCCTGAGCTCCAACACCACCAGTTGGCGCTCGGAAGTGCCGTCTGCACAGTCAACACTTGCTGCCGTGTTATTGGGGTTCAGTAACGTCAGCTGTTCCCCTGCTGTGCGGACGGCAATTTCTCCTGCTCTGTCCACATTCTCACTACTACAGATTTTAAAGTTGCTCCAATTACACCTCTGGCTCCTCTGTTTTCAGTATTATCCCTGAGCTCCAACACCGCCAGTTGGCGTTCGGAAGTGCCGTCTTCACAGTCAACACTTGCTGCCGTGTTATTGGGGTTCAGTAACGTCAGCTGTTCCCCTGCTGTGTCCGGCAAATTCTACTGCTTTGTCCACATCCACTGTACTACTGATTTAAAACTTGCTCCAATTACACTTCTGGCTCCTCTGTTTTTAGTATTTACCCTGGGCTTCAATACCGCTAGTTGCTTGCTCAGAAGTGCGGTCTGCACAGTCAACGCTTGCTCCAGTGTTATTGGGGTTCAGTAACGTCAGCTGTTCCCCTGCTGTGTGTCCGGCAAATTCTCCTGCTCTGTCCACAATCACACTACTACAGATTTTAAAGTTGCTCCAATTACGCCTCTGGCTCCACTCTGTTTTTAGTATTTACCCTGGGTTCCAGCACCGCCAGCTGTTTCCCAGCATTGTCTTTGGCACGGGTACTCCCTCCTGCCCAGCCTGGTTCCAGCACGCCAGCTGTTTCCGGGTAGTGTCAACGTCACTTTGCCTCCAATGCGTTGTCCTGTCGTGTTGCGGTCAGGTTAGCCGACTCTATGGTGCCTGCAGTTTAGGTGACTCTTATGTGGGCTGCGGGATCTGGCAATGAAGGCTGGTTCCATAGTGCCAATAGGACAAGCACTCCCTGTAGGACTGTGAGTTTTGGTAACTGAGGCCGGCTCGCGGCCTTGAAACTTTTTTTTACATGGGTACCTTCTGCTACCCATCCGGGTTCCAGTACCGTCAGCTGGTTCTCGGCAGTGTCTTTGGCACGGGTACTCCCTCCTGCCCAGCCTGGTTCCAGCACGCCAGCTGTTTCCAGGTAGTGTCAACGTCACTTTGCCTCCAATGCGTTGTCCTGTCGTGTTGCGGTCACGTTAGCCGACTCTATGGTGTCTGCAGTTTAGGTGACTCCTATGTGGGCTGCGGGATCTGGCAATGAAGGCTGGTTCCATAGTGCCAATAGGACAAGCACCCCCTGTAGTACTGTGGGTTTTGGTAACTGCGGCCGGCTCACGGCCTTGAAACTTTTTTTTACATGGGTACCTTCTGCTACCCATCCGGGTTCCAGTACCGTCAGCTGGTTCTCGGCAGTGCCTTTGGATTAGGTGCCTCCTTCTCGGTATCCAAGTTCCACCAACGTCTGCTGGTCCTTGGTAGTACTTTCTGGCACAGGTTCCTCCTGCTTAGTAACCGAGTTCCAGTACCGTCAGCTGGTCCTCGGTAGTTCCATTAGCTCTTGTACCTTCTGCTACCCTTCCGGGTTACAGTACCATCAGCTGTTTCTCGGCAGTGCCTTTGGATTAGGTGCCTCCTTCTCGGTATCCAAGTTCCACCAACATCTGCTGGTCCTTGGTAGTGCTTTCTGGCACAGGTACCTCCTGCTTAGTAACCGAGTTCCAGTACCATCAACTGGTCCTCGGTAGTTCCATTGGCTCTTGTACCTTCTGCTACCCATCCGGGTTCCAGTACTGTCAGATCGTTCTCGGCAGTGCCTTTGGCTTAGGTGCCTCCTTCTCGGTATCCAAGTTCCACCAACGTCTGCTGGTCCTTGGTAGTGCTTACTGGCACAGGTACCTCCTGCTTAGTAACCGAGTTCCAGTACCGTCAGCTGGTCCTCGGTAGTTCCATTTGCTCTTGTACCTTCTACTACCCATCCGGGTTCCAGTACCGTCAGCTGGTTCTCGGCAGTGTCTTTGGCACAGGTACTCCCTCCTGCCCAGCCTGGTTCCAGCACGCCAGCTGTTTCCGGGTAGTGTCAACATCACTTTGCCTCCAATGCGTTGTCCTGTCATGTTGCGGTCGGGTTAGCCGACTCTATGGTGCCTGCAGTTTAGGTGACTCCTATGTGGGCTGCGGGATCTGGCAATGAAGGCTGGTTCCATAGTGCCAATAGGACAAGCACCCTCTGTAGGACTGTGGGTTTTGGTAACTGCGGCCGGCTCGCGGCCTTGAAACTTTTTTTTACATGGGTACCTTCTGCTACCCATCCGGGTTCCAGTACCATCAGCTGGTTCTCGGCAGTGCCTTTGGATTAGGTGCCTCCTTCTCGGAATCCAAGTTCCCCCAACGTCTGCTGGTCCTTGGTAGTGCTTTCTGGCACAGGTACCTCCTGCTTAGTAACCGAGTTCCAGTACCGTCAGCTGGTCTTTGGCAGTTCCATTGGCTCTTGTACCTTCTGCTACCCACCCAGGTTCCAGTACCGTCAGCTGGTCCTCGGTAGTTCCATTTGCTCTTGTACCTTCTGCTACCCATCCGGGTTCCAGTACCATCAGCTGGTTCTCGGCAGTGTCTTTGGCACAGGTACTACCTCCTGCCCAGCCTGGTTCCAGCACGCCAGCTGTTTCCGGGTAGTGTCAACGTCACTTTGCCTCCAATGCGTTGTCCTGTCATGTTGCGGTCGGGTTAGCCGACTCTATGGTGTCTGCAGTTTAGGTGACTCCTATGTGGGCTGCGGGATCTGGCAATGAAGGCTGGTTCCATAGTGCCAATAGGACAAGCACCCCCTGTAGGACTGTGGGTTTTGGTAACTGCGGCCGGCTCGCGGCCTTGAAACTTTTTTTTACATGGGTACCTTCTGCTACCCATCCGGGTTCCAGTACCGTCAGCTGGTTCTCAGCAGTGCCTTTGGATTAGGTGCCTCATTCTTGGTATCCAAGTTCCACCAACGTCTGCTGGTCCTTGGTAGTGCTTTCTGGCACAGGTACCTCCTGCTTAGTAACCGAGTTCCAGTACCATCAGCTGGTCCTCGGTAATTCCATTGGCTCTTGTACCTTCTGCTATCCATCCGGGTTCCAGTACCGTCAGCTGGTCCTCAATAGTTCCTCAGCCTTCTTGTACCTTCTGCTACATTTCCAAGTTCAAGCTTTTTGAAATGGTTCTTGGTAATCACTCTGGATCTCCCTGACGAGGACCCGGAAGACGAGGACCCTGAAGACCAACCCGAAAAAGACGACCCTGAAGACGAGGACCCTGAAGACCACCCCGAAGAAGATGAGGACCCTGAAGACCACCCCGAAGAAGAAGAGGACCCTGAAGACCACCCCGAAGAAGACGAGGACCCTGAAGACGAGGACCCAGAAGACCAACCCGAAGAAGATGAGGACCCCGAAGACGAGGACCCCCGAAGACGAGGACCCCCGAAAACGATGACCCTGAAGACCACCCCGAAGAAGACCAAGAAGATGACCCTGAAGAAGTTGACCAAGAGGACAAAGAAGAGAAGACAAGCACCAATATACAGAAGAACAAGAGACAGAAAACCAAGAAGCAGAAATACAAGAAGCTGCAGAACAAAAAGCGGAAGAACATTAAGCATAAGACTAAAAATCAGAGAAAAAGATAATATCTAAATTATAAGCAGAAGATGAGTAAGCAGTGTATGGGGGTGAGTCCATTCCTCCTCGTGGTGCCCCTGGAAAAGACCTGCTGCTGCAGGCCAAACTGAACGCGGACAAATCCTGTTGTAAATCTTTTGTGACGGGAATGCCTGTCACAAATAAGAATATGATGAAGAAGAAGAATATGAAGATGAAGAAGTAGAATATGAAGAATGTAAAAAAAAAGAATAATACGAAGAAGGTGAAGAAGAAGAAGATGAAGAAGGTGAAGAAGTGGATGAAAAAGATGCTGAGGATGATGAAGGAGTAAGTGTGGGAGAAGTAAAAAAGAAGGTGAAGAGCATGGAAGTAGTGAAACATAAATATCTGACAAAATATAAAAATACTTAACATAGTCAATATTTCCGTAACTCTGTACGTCTTAAAAAATATATTAATTCCTTCTATTCCATTTGATTGGGCTAAACCTCTATGCCTTTATTGTCTCCCCCACCTCCCCCAATACATTCTGCATTATTCTTAGTTGTTTTCCTTCATGTAGAATTAACCTACAAGGAAAGAAAGGGTTTATTTTCATTCCGATATTTCTGTCCCATTGAATTGCATTGGTTTCCGGTATCGGAATCGGCGATATCCGATACTTTTTCGGAATCGGTCCGGTCCAATCCAATCCGATATTTCCCGATATCGCTCAACACTAATCGTATCACATTGTCCACGAAAAGAAGAAGACATCTTAGTTTGGCTGAATGATGGTCTTTCTTCTGAAGATGTTACTCCCCCACACCACGGTGGGGCTCAACCCACCAGCGGACAGGCACCAGTATTGGGAGAGGGGGGCTGGCCATCAGGGTCCACCGCGGCTCTGGCACAAACCTGGCGACATGGAGGAGGCACGGGCAGGAACGGACTGGCCGTGTCGGCTTCGCACTTTTTTGGTTTTAGAAGGGCATGACTTGCCTATATCTGGGTCTCCCCCTCCCTTTACTCCTCCACCTCTTTTCTTTTCGCATGACTAAATGTAATTGTCTCTTTTCCATGTGTTAGTTGTGTGTTCTGAGCAGTTTGTCAGCTTTTGGACACTTTTGAAGGTGTTTTCTATGTGTTTCTATGTATTTTTGTTAGCCTGCCATTGGTTTTAACGGTGTTTGAAGGTGTTCGACGAACAGTTCGGCGAACATACGGGTGTTCGACGAACCGAACCGTACTCGAACACTACGGGGGTGGCTCAACACTAAAATTTAGTCATTTTATACATAATATGTGGATGGGTACCCCAGGAGAGTTCCAAATATGTGGGTAGAATAAATATCCCACAGGGGTAAAATTAAAAAAAAGTTGAAAAAAACTTTTTTGGACTTAGTCATTTTCCGCGTTTGTCAGACTTTCAGAAAGGGGGAAATGTCAGTGAGCGCGTCCGATTTCAGTTCCAGAGCGATTATCCCGATGAGTCCTTGATATTTAGTCATTTTCAGCCAATTTTCTGACTTTTTGAAAAGTTCACCTTTTTGTGAAAATATCTGCTAAATGAGGGAATAATATGTGTGAGGGTACCCCAGGAGAATTCCAAATGTGAGGGTAGAATATATATTCCACAGGGGTAATATTGAAAAAAAGTTGAAAAAATATTTTTGGGACTTAGTCATTTTTCCGCTGTGTGTCAGATTTCCAGAGAAGGGGAAATGTCAATGAGCGTGTCCGATTTCAGTTGCAGAGCACTCCGCCCGATTAGTCCTTGATATTTAGTCGTTTTCAGCCAATTTTCTGACTTTTTGCAAACTTCACTTTTTTGTGAAAATATCTGCTTAATGAGGGAATAATATGTGTGAGGGTACCCCAGGAGAGTTCCAAATGTCAGGGTAGAATATATACAGTTATATGAAAAAGTTTGGGCACCCCTACTAATCTTAAGCTTAATGTTTTATAAAAATTGGTGTTTTTGCAACAGCTATTTCAGTTTGATATATGTAAATCTTTTGTGACAGGAATGCCTGTCACAAATAAGAATATGATGAAGAAGAAGAATATGAAGAAGATGAAGAAGTAGAATATGAAGAATGTAAAAAAAAAGAATAATACGAAGAAGGTGAAGAAGAAGAAGATGAAGAAGGTGAAGAAGAAGTGGATGAAAAAGATGCTGAGGATGATGAAGGAGTAAGTGTGGGAGAAGTAAAAAAGAAGGTGAAGAGCTCAAAGTTCAAAGCTCAATGAGGTTACAAAACCAAAAAAAGTGCTTTAGTAAGTCAGTAAAAAGTAGGTAGGAGTATTTAAAACAAGAAAATGATAAGGGTGCCCATACTTATGCACCTGTCAAATTTTGTTTGAATGCAGATTGCACATTTTCTGTTAGTACAATAAACCTCATTTCAAGGCAGAAACATTACTGTGTCCAATAGTTATTACATATATCAAACTGAAATAGCTGTTGCAAAAACACCAATTTTTATAAAACATTAAGCTTAAGATTAATAGGGGTGCCCAAACTTTTTCATATAACTGTATCCCACAGGGGTAAAATTGAAAAAAGTTGAAAAAAATTTTTTTTTTACATAGTCATTTTTCCGGCATGTGTCAGCTTTCCAGAGAAGGGAAAATGTCAGTGAGCATGTCCGATTTCAGTTCCAGAGCATTTCGCCCGATTAGTCCTTGATATTTAGTCGTTTTCAGCCAATTTTCTGACTTTTTGCAAATTTCACTTTTTTGTGAAAATATCTGCTAAATGAGGGAATAATATGTGTGAGGGTACCCCTGGAGAGTTCCAAATGTGTGGGTAGAATATATATCCCACAGGGGTAAAATTGAAAAAAAAGTTGAAAAAAAATGTTTTTGGACTTACTCATTTTCCTGGCGTTTGTCAGACTTTCAGAGAGGGGAAAATGTCAGTGAGCGTGTCTGATTTCAGTTCCAGAGCGATTCGCCCAATGAGTCCTGGATGTTTAGTAGTTTTCAGCCAATTTTCTGACTTTTTAAAATTTCACTTTTTTGTAAAAATATCTGCTAAATGAAGGAATAATATGTGTGAGGGTACCCCAGGAGAGTTCCAAATGTGTGGGTAGAATAAATATCCTACGTGGGTAAAATGAAAAAAAAGTTGAAAACTTTTTTTTGGACTTAGTCATTTTCCTGTAGTTTCTCAGACTTTCAGAAAAGGGAAAATGTCAGTGAGCGAGTCAGGTTTCAGTTGCAGAGTGATTCGCCCGATGAGTCCTTGATATTTATTCGTTTTCAGCCAATTTTCTGACTTGGAAAATTTCATTTTTTTATGTAAATATCCGCTAAATGAGGGAATAATATGTGTTAGGGTACCCCAGGAGAGTTCTAAATGTGTGGGTAGAATATATATCCAACACGGGTAAAATTGAAAAAAAGTTGAAAAATATTTTTTTTTTGGACTTAGTCATTTATCCGGTGTGTGTCAGATTTCCAGAGAAGGGAAAATGTCAGTGAGCATGTCGGATTTCAGTTCCAGAGCGATTCGCCCGATAAGTGCTTGATATTTAGTCGTTTTCAGCTAATTTTCTGACTTTTTGCAAATTTCACTTTTTTTGTGAAAATATCTGCTAAATGAGGGAATAATATGTGTGAGGGTACCCCAGCAGAGTCCCAAATGTTAGGGTAGAATATATATGTCCCACAGGGGTAAATATGAAAAAAAGTTGAAAAGTAATTTTTTTTGGACTTAGTCAATTTTCCGGCATGTGTCAGATTTCCAGAGAAGGGTAAATGTCAGTGAGTGTGTCCGATTTCAGTTTCAGAGCGATTCGCCTGATGAGTCCTTGATATTTAGTCATTTTCAGCCAAGTTTCCGACTTTTTGAAGATTTCACTTTTTTTGTGTAAATATCCGTTAAATGAGGGAATAATATGTGTGAGGGTACCCCTGGAGAGTTCCAAATGTGTGGGTAGAATATATATCCAAAGGGGGTAAAATTGAAAAAAAGCTTAAAAATTTTTTTGGGGGGGATTTAATCATTTTTCCCGTGTGTGTCAGATTTCCAGAGAAGGGTAAATGTCAGTGAGCGTGTCCGATTTCAATTGCAGAGCGATTCGCCTGATAAGTCCTTGATATTTAGTAGTGTTGAGCGAACATGCTCGACACTGCTCGGTACTCGCCTGAGCATCACGCTACTTGGGATGTTCCGCGAGCACCGAGCATTTCCGGGTTACTCGTGCGGGAGCTCGGGTCTCCGCCCTGCATCTTTGGCACTCTTTACCGAGCCAATAAACATGCAGGGATTGCAAGCCAGTCACTGTAATCCGCAGCCATGTTGGTTGTGGGCATTACAGTGATTGGTTGGCCGCACAGTGTCACCACGAGTATTTAAAACCGGGCGCCGCCATCTTGGACACAGTCGCTCCGGATCAGACAGTGTAGGGACACCGCTGCTGATTTAGGGAGAGATATAAACTGCGAAATAGTTAGTGTAGGGTCTGTAAAGGCTGCCAGATCAAACAAACAGTCCTTCTCAGGACTAATATCCATCCCAGATATCAGGCAGGCAGGCTGTATAGGAGACGAAGTGGTTATACCAGCAAACGCTGCATTACAGTCTGTGTGCTGCTCCTGTTGCCGAAATTGCTGGACTTAGCTCCAGGTCTCAGGGGACAGGAAAAATATTCTTTTTTTTTCCTCCTTCACACTGTACAAATACCAGTCTTATAAACCTTTTGGTGTCCCCCTCCGCAAAAAATAGATTGTCTTTGATTTTTCAGACACAAATATATCTGTGGAATATAGTGTGGTGTACGCTAGAGTAACAGAAGTGTTGTTTTGCACTTCCACGGTTCAAACCTCTGCATTATCCACTTTTGGGCCATTTGGTATCTAAAAAAACACAGTTTGAGTGTGTCGCTCACTGTTCAGTCGCAATTATATCTATTTAAAAAAGTCTGGTATACCCCACTAAACAATACTTGTGGTTTTGCCATCCCATGGTAAAAAATCTCTATTATTCAGGTTTTGGTATATTTTCCGTAAAGAAAAACAGTAGTGTCTCCGGACTGTTGTGACACAAAAATATATCTGTTGAAAATAGTCTGGTGTAGGCCCGACAAATCCCAGTGTAGTTTTGCAGTTCAATGGGTCAAATCTCTGTACTATCCAGTTTTGGGCCTTTGGTATCTAAAAAAACACAGTTTGAGTGTGTCGCTCACTGTTCAGCCGCAATTATATCTATTTAAAAAAGTCTGGTATACCCCAATAAACAATAACTGTGGTTTTGCCATCCCACGGTAAAAAATCTCTATTATTCAGGTTTTGGTTTATTTTCCGTAAAGAAAAACAGTAGTGTCTCCTGACTGTTGTGACACAAAAATATATCTGTTGAAAATAGTCTGGTGTAGGCCCGACAAATCCCAGGGTGGTTTTGCAGTTCAACGGGTCAAATCTCTGTACTATCCAGTTTTGGGCCTTTGGTATCTAAAAAAACACAGTTTGAGTGTGTCGCTCACTGTTCAGCCGCAATTATATCTATTTAAAAAAGTCTGGTATACCCCAGTAAACAATAACTGTGGTTTTGCCATCCCACAGTAAAAAATCTCTATTATTCAGGTTTTGGTTTATTTTCCGTAAAGAAAAACAGTAGTGTCTCCTGATTGTTGTGACACAAAAATATATCTGTTGAAAATAGTCTGGTGTAGGCCCGACAAATCCCAGGGTGGTTTTGCAGTTCAACGGGTCAAATCTCTGTACTATCCAGTTTTGGGCCTTTGGTATCTAAAAAAACACAGTTTGAGTGTGTCGCTCACTGTTCAGCCGCAATTATATCTATTTAAAAAAGACTGGTATACCCCAGTAAACAATAACTGTGGTTTTGCCATCTCACGGTAAAAAATCTCTATTATTCAGGTTTTGGTATATTTTCCGTAAAGAAAAACAGTAGTGTCTCCTGACTGTTGTGACACAAAAATATATCTGTTGAAAATAGTCTGGTGTAGGCCCGACAAATCCCAGTGTGGTTTTGCAGTTCAATGGGTCAAATCTCTGTACTATCCAGTTTTGGGCCTTTGGTATCTAAAAAAACACAGTTTGAGTGTGTCGCTCACTGTTCAGCCGCAATTATATCTATTTAAAAAAGTTTGGTATACCCCAGTAAACAGTAACTGTGGTTTTGCCATCCCACGGAAAAAAATCTCTATTATTCAGGTTTTGGTATATTTTCCGTAAAGTAAAACAGTAGTGTCTCCTGACTGTTGTGACACAAAAATATATCTGTTGAAAATAGTCTGGTGTAGGCCCGACAAATCCAAGGGTGGTTTTGCAGTTCAACTGGTCAAATCTCTGTACTATCCAGTTTTGGGCCTTTGGTATCTAAAAAAACACAGTTTGAGTGTGTGGCTCACTGTTCAGCTGCAATTATATCTATTCAAAAAAGTCTGGTACACGCCAGTAAACAATAACTGTGGTTTTGCTATCCCACGGTAAAAAATCTCTATTATTCAGGTTTTCGTATATTTTCCGTAAAGAAAAACAGAAGTGTCTTCTGACTGTTGTGACACAAAAATATATCTGTTGAAAATAGTCTGGTGTAGGCCCGACAAATTCCAGTGTGGTTTTGCAGTTTAACGGGTCAAATCTCTGTACTATCCAGTTTTGGGCCTTTGGTATCTAAACAACACAGTTTGAGTGTGTCGCTCACTGTTCGGCCGCAATTATATCTATTTAAAAAAGTCTGGTATACCCCAATAAACAATAACTGTGGTTTTGCCATTCCACGGTAAAATATCTCTATTATTCAGGTTTTGGTATATTTTCCGTAAAGAAAAACAGTAGTGTCTCCTGACTGTTGTGACACAAAAATATATCTGTTGAAAATAGTCTGGTGTAGGCCCGACAAATCCCAGTGTGGTTTTGCAGTTCAACGGGTCAAATCTCTGTACTATCCAGTTTTGGGCCTTTGGTATCTAAAAAAACACAGTCTGAGTGTGTCGCCCACTGTTCAGTCGCAATTATATCTATTTAAAAAAGTCTGGTATAACCCAGTAAACAATAACTGTGGTTTTGCCATCCCACAGTAAAAAATCTCTATTATTCAGGTTTTGGTTTATTTTCCGTAAAGAAAAACAGTAGTGTCTCCTGACTGTTGTGACACAAAAATATATCTGTTGAAAATAGTCTGGTGTAGGCCGACAAATCCCAGGGTGGTTTTGCAGTTCAACTGGTCAAATCTCTGTACTATCCAGTTTTGGGCCTTTGGTATGTAAAAAAACACAGTTTGAGTGTGTCGCTCACTGTTCAGCTGCAATTATATCTATTTAAAAAAGTCTGGTATACCCCAGTAAACAATATATGTGGTTTTGCCATCCCACGGTAAAAAATCTCTATTATTCAGGTTTTGGTATATTTTCCGTAAAGAAAAACAGTAGTGTCTCCAGACTGTTGTGACACAAAAATATATCTGTTGAAAATAGTCTAGTGTAGGCCCGACAAATCCCAGTGTGGTTTTGCAGTTCAACGGGTCAAATCTCTGTACTATCCAGTTTTGGGCCTTTGGTATCTAAAAAAACACAGTTTGATTGTGTCGCTCACTGTTCAGCCGCAATTATATCTATTTAAAAAAGTCTGGTATACCCCAGTAAACAATAACTGTGGTTTTGCCATCCTACAGTAAAAAATCTCTATTACTCAGGTTTTGGTTTATTTTCCGTAAAGAAAAACAGTAGTGTCTCCTGACTGCTGTGACACAAAAATATATCTGTTGAAAATAGTCTGGTGTAGGCCCGACAAATCCCAGGGTGGTTTTGCAGTTCAACGGGTCAAATCTCTGTACTATCCAGTTTTGGGCCTTTGGTATCTAAAAAAACACAGTTTGAGTGTGTCGCTCACTGTTCAGCCGCAATTATATCTATTTAAAAAAGTCTGGTATACTCCAGTAAACAATAACTGTGGTTTTGCCATCCCACGGTAAAAAATCTCTATTATTCAGGTTTTGGTATATTTTCCGTAAAGAAAAACAGTAGTGTCTCCTGACTGTTGTGACACAAAAATATATCTGTTGAAAATAGTCTGGTGTAGGCCCGACAAATCCCAGTGTGGTTTTGCAGTTCAATGGGTCAAATCTCTGTACTATCCAGTTTTGGGCCTTTGGTATCTAAAAAAACACAGTTTGAGTGTGTCGCTCACTGTTCAGCCGCAATTATATCTATTTAAAAAAGTTTGGTATACCCCAGCAAACAATAACTGTGGTTTTGCCATCCCATGGTAAAAATCTCTATTATTCAGGTTTTGGTATATTTTCCGTAAAGAAAAACAGTAGTGTCTCCAGACTGTTGTGACACAAAAATATATCTGTTGTAAATAGTCTGTGTAGGCCCGACAAATCCCAGGGTGGTTTTGCAGTTCAACGGGTCAAATCTCTGTACTATCCAGTTTTGGGCCTTTGGTATCTAAAAAAACACAGTTTGAGTGTGTCGCTCACTGTTCAGCCGCAATTATATCTATTTAAAAAAGACTGGTATACCCCAGTAAACAATAACTGTGGTTTTGCCATCCCAGGGTAAAAAATCTCTATTATTCAGGTTTTGGTATATTTTCCGTAAAGAAAAACAGTAGTGTCTCCTGACTGTTGTGACACAAAAATATATCTGTTGAAAATAGTCTTGTGTAGGCCCGACAAATCCCAGTGTGGTTTTGCAGTTCAATGGGTCAAATCTCTGTACTATCCAGTTTTGGGCCTTTGGTATCTAAAAAAACACAGTTTGAGTGTGTCGCTCACTGTTCAGCCGCAATTATATCTATTTAAAAAAGTTTGGTATACCCCAGTAAACAATAACTGTGGTTTTGCCATCCCATGGTAAAAAATCTCTATTATTCAGGTTTTGGTATATTTTCCGTAAAGAAAAACAGTAGTGTCTCTAGACTGTTGTGACAAAAAAATGTATCTGTTGAAAATAGTCTGGTGTAGGCCCAACAAATCCCAGTGTGGTTTTGCAGTTCAAAGGGTCAAATCTCTGTACTATCCAGTTTTGGGCCTTTGGTATCTAAAAAAACACAGTTTGAGTGTGTCGCACACTGTTCAGCCGCAATTATATCTATTTAAAAAAGTCTGTTATAACCCAGTAAACAATAACTGTGGTTTTGCCATCCCACAGTAAAAAATCTCTATTATTCAGGTTTTGGTTTATTTTCCGTAAAGAAAAAAGTAGTGTCTCCTCACTGTTGTGACACAAAAATATATCTGTTGAAAATAGTCTGGTGTAGGCCCGACAAATCCCAGGGTGGTTTTGCAGTTCAACGGGTCAAATCTCTGTATTATCCAGTTTTGGGCCTTTGGTATCTAAAAAACACAGTTTGAGTGTGTCGCTCACTGTTCAGCCGCATTTAAATCTATTTAAAAAAGTCTGGTATACCCCAATAAACAATAACTGTGGTTTTGCCATCCCATGGTAAAAAATCTCTATTATTCAGGTTTTGGTATATTTTCCGTAAAGTAAAACAGTAGTGTCTCCTGACTGTTGTGACACAAAAATATATCTGTTGAAAATAGTCTGGTGTAGGCCCGACAAATCCCAGTGTGGTTTTGCAGTTTAACGGGTCAAATCTCTGTACTATCCAGTTTTGGGCCTTTGGTATCTAAAAAAACACAGTTTGATTGTGTCGCTCACTGTTCAGCCGCAATTATATCTATTTAAAAAACTCTGGTATACCCCAATAAACAATAACTGTGGTTTTGCCATTCCACGGTAAAAAATCTCTATTATTCAGGTTTTGGTATATTTTCCGTAAAGAAAAACAGTAGTGTCTCCTGACTGTTGTGACACAAAAATATATCTGTTGAAAATAGTCTGGTGTAGGCCCGACAAGTCCCAGTGTGGTTTTGCAGTTCAACGGGTCAAATCTCTATACTATCCAGTTTTGGGCCTTTGGTATTTAAAAAAACACAGTTTGAGTTTGTCGCTCACTGTTCAGCCACAATTATATCTATTTAAAACAGTCTGGTATACCCCAGTAAACAACAACTGTGGTTTTGCCATCCCACAGTAAAAAATCTCTATTATTCAGGTTTTGGTTTATTGTCCGTAAAGAAAAACAGTAGTGTCTCCTGACTGTTGTGACACAAAAATATATCTGTTGAAAATAGTTTGGTGTAGGCCCGACAAATCCCAGTGTGGTTTTGCAGTTCAACAGGTCAAATCTCTGTACTATCCAGTTTTGGGCCTTTGGTATCTAAAAGCACACAGTTTGAGTGTGTCCCTCACTGTTCAGCCGCAATTATATCTATTTAAAAAAGTCTGGTATACCCCAATAAACAATAACTGTGGTTTTGCCATCCCACGGTAAAAAATCTCTATTATTCAGGTTTTGGTATATTTTCCGTAAAGAAAAACAGTAGTGTCTCCTGACTGTTGTGACACAAAAATATATCTGTTGAAAATAGTCTGGTGTAGGCCCGACAAATCCCAGTGTGGTTTTGCAGTTCAACGGGTCAAATCTCTGTACTATCCAGTTTTGGGCCTTTGGTATCTAAAAAAACACAGTCTGAGTGTGTCGCCCACTGTTCAGTCGCAATTATATCTATTTAAAAAAGTCTGGTATACCCCAATAAACAATAACTGTGGTTTTGCCATTCCACGGTAAAAAATCTCTATTATTCAGGTTTTGGTATATTTTCCGTAAAGAAAAACAGTAGTGTCTTCTGACTGTTGTGACACAAAAATATATCTGTTGAAAAGAGTCTGGTGTAAGCCCAACAAATCCCAGTGTGGTTTTGCAGTTCAACGCGTCGAATCTCTGTACTATCCAGTTTTGGGCCTTTGGTATCTAAAAAAACACAGTTTGATTGTGTCGCACACTGTTCAGCCGCAATTATATCTATTTAAAAAAGTCTGGTGTAACCCAGTAAACAATAACTGTGGTTTTGCCATCCCACAGTAAAAAATCTCTATTATTCAGGTTTTGGTTTATTTTCCGTAAAGAAAAACAGTAGTGTCTCCTGACTGTTGTGACACAAAAATATATCTGTTGAAAATAGTCTGGTGTAGGCCCGACAAATCCCAGTGTGGTTTTGCAGTTCAATGGGTCAAATCTCTGTACTATCCAGTTTTGGGCCTTTGGTATCTAAAAAAACACAGTTTGAGTGTGTCGCTCACTGTTCAGCCGCAATTATATCTATTTAAAAAAGTTTGGTATACCCCAGTAAACAATAACTGTGGTTTTGCCATCCCATGGTAAAAAATCTCTATTATTCAGGTTTTGGTATATTTTCCGTAAAGAAAAACAGTAGTGTCTCTAGACTGTTGTGACACAAAAATGTATCTGTTGAAAATAGTCTGGTGTAGGCCCAACAAATCCCAGTGTGGTTTTGCAGTTCAAAGGGTCAAATCTCTGTACTATCCAGTTTTGGGCCTTTGGTATCTAAAAAAACACAGTTTGAGTGTGTCGCACACTGTTCAGCCGCAATTATATCTATTTAAAAAAGTCTGTTATAACCCAGTAAACAATAACTGTGGTTTTGCCATCCCACAGTAAAAAATCTCTATTATTCAGGTTTTGGTTTATTTTCCGTAAAGAAAAAAGTAGTGTCTCCTCACTGTTGTGACACAAAAATATATCTGTTGAAAATAGTCTGGTGTAGGCCCGACAAATCCCAGGGTGGTTTTGCAGTTCAACGGGTCAAATCTCTGTATTATCCAGTTTTGGGCCTTTGGTATCTAAAAAACACAGTTTGAGTGTGTCGCTCACTGTTCAGCCGCATTTAAATCTATTTAAAAAAGTCTGGTATACCCCAATAAACAATAACTGTGGTTTTGCCATCCCATGGTAAAAAATCTCTATTATTCAGGTTTTGGTATATTTTCCGTAAAGTAAAACAGTAGTGTCTCCTGACTGTTGTGACACAAAAATATATCTGTTGAAAATAGTCTGGTGTAGGCCCGACAAATCCCAGTGTGGTTTTGCAGTTTAACGGGTCAAATCTCTGTACTATCCAGTTTTGGGCCTTTGGTATCTAAAAAAACACAGTTTGATTGTGTCGCTCACTGTTCAGCCGCAATTATATCTATTTAAAAAACTCTGGTATACCCCAATAAACAATAACTGTGGTTTTGCCATTCCACGGTAAAAAATCTCTATTATTCAGGTTTTGGTATATTTTCCGTAAAGAAAAACAGTAGTGTCTCCTGACTGTTGTGACACAAAAATATATCTGTTGAAAATAGTCTGGTGTAGGCCCGACAAGTCCCAGTGTGGTTTTGCAGTTCAACGGGTCAAATCTCTATACTATCCAGTTTTGGGCCTTTGGTATTTAAAAAAACACAGTTTGAGTTTGTCGCTCACTGTTCAGCCACAATTATATCTATTTAAAACAGTCTGGTATACCCCAGTAAACAACAACTGTGGTTTTGCCATCCCACAGTAAAAAATCTCTATTATTCAGGTTTTGGTTTATTGTCCGTAAAGAAAAACAGTAGTGTCTCCTGACTGTTGTGACACAAAAATATATCTGTTGAAAATAGTTTGGTGTAGGCCCGACAAATCCCAGTGTGGTTTTGCAGTTCAACAGGTCAAATCTCTGTACTATCCAGTTTTGGGCCTTTGGTATCTAAAAGCACACAGTTTGAGTGTGTCCCTCACTGTTCAGCCGCAATTATATCTATTTAAAAAAGTCTGGTATACCCCAATAAACAATAACTGTGGTTTTGCCATCCCACGGTAAAAAATCTCTATTATTCAGGTTTTGGTATATTTTCCGTAAAGAAAAACAGTAGTGTCTCCTGACTGTTGTGACACAAAAATATATCTGTTGAAAATAGTCTGGTGTAGGCCCGACAAATCCCAGTGTGGTTTTGCAGTTCAACGGGTCAAATCTCTGTACTATCCAGTTTTGGGCCTTTGGTATCTAAAAAAACACAGTCTGAGTGTGTCGCCCACTGTTCAGTCGCAATTATATCTATTTAAAAAAGTCTGGTATACCCCAATAAACAATAACTGTGGTTTTGCCATTCCACGGTAAAAAATCTCTATTATTCAGGTTTTGGTATATTTTCCGTAAAGAAAAACAGTAGTGTCTTCTGACTGTTGTGACACAAAAATATATCTGTTGAAAAGAGTCTGGTGTAAGCCCAACAAATCCCAGTGTGGTTTTGCAGTTCAACGCGTCGAATCTCTGTACTATCCAGTTTTGGGCCTTTGGTATCTAAAAAAACACAGTTTGATTGTGTCGCACACTGTTCAGCCGCAATTATATCTATTTAAAAAAGTCTGGTATAACCCAGTAAACAATAACTGTGGTTTTGCCATCCCACAGTAAAAAATCTCTATTATTCAGGTTTTGGTTTATTTTCCGTAAAGAAAAACAGTAGTGTCTCCTGACTGCTGTGACACAAAAATATATCTGTTGAAAATAGTCTGGTGTAGGCCCGAAAAATCCCAGGGTGGTTTTGCAGTTCAACGGGTCAAATCTCTGTACTATCCAGTTTTGGGCCTTTGGTATCTAAAAAAACACAGTTTGAGTGTGTCGCTCACTGTTCAGCCGCAATTATATCTATTCAAAAAAGTCTGGTATACTCCAGTAAACAATAACTGTGGTTTTGCCATCCCACGGTAAAAAATCTCTATTATTCAGGTTTTGGTATATTTTCCGTAAAGAAAAACAGTAGTGTCTCCTGACTGTTGTGACACAAAAATATATCTGTTGAAAATAGTCTGGTGTAGGCCCGACAAATCCCAGTGTGGTTTTGCAGTTTAACGGGTCAAATCTCTGTACTATCCAGTTTTGGGCCTTTGGTATCTAAAAAAACACAGTTTGATTGTGTCGCTCACTGTTCAGCCGCAATTATATTTATTTAAAAAAGTCTGGTACACGCCAGTAAACAATAACTGTGGTTTTGCCATCCCACGGTAAAAAATCTCTATTATTCAGGTTTTGGTTTATTTTCTGTAAAGAAAAACAGTAGTGTCTTCTGACTGTTGTGACACAAAAATATATCTGTTGAAAATAGTCTGGTGTAGGCCCGACAAATCCCAGGGTGGTTTTGCAGTTCAACGGGTCAAATCTCTGTACTGTCCAGTTTTGGGCTTTTGGTATCTAAAAAAACACAGTTTGAGTGTGTCGCTCACTGTTAAGCCGCAATTATATCTATTTAAAAAAGTTTGGTATACCCCAGTAAACAATAACTGTGGTTTTGCCATCCCATGGTAAAAATCTCTATTATTCAGGTTTTGGTATATTTTCCGTAAAGAAAAACAGTAGTGTCTCCAGACTGTTGTTACACAAAAATATATCTGTTGAAAATAGTCTGGTGTAGGCCCGACAAATCCCAGTGTGGTTTTGTAGTTTAACGGGTCAAATCTCTGTACTATCCAGTTTTGGGCCTTTGGTATCTAAAAAAACACAGTTTGATTGTGTCGCTCACTGTTCGGCCGCAATTATATCTATTTAAAAAAGTCTGGTATACCCCAATAAACAATAACTGTGGTTTTGCCATTCCACGGTAAAAAATCTCTATTATTCAGGTTTTGGTATATTTTCCGTAAAGAAAAACAGTAGTGTCTCCTGACTGTTGTGACACAAAAATATATCTGTTGAAAATAGTCTGGTGTAGGCCCGACAAATCCCAGGATGGTTTTGCAGTTCAACGGGTCAAATCTCTGTACTATCCAGTTTTGGGCCTTTGGTATCTAAAAAAACACAGTTTGAGTGTGTCGCTCACTGTTCAGCCGCAGTTATATCTATTTAAAAAAGACTGGTATACCCCAGTAAACAATAACTGTGGTTTTGCCATCCCACGGTAAAAAATCTCTATTATTCAGGTTTTGGTATATTTTCCGTAAAGAAAAACAGTAGTGTCTCCTGACTGTTGTGACACAAAAATATATCTGTTGAAAATAGTCTGGTGTAGGCCCGACAAATCCCAGTGTGGTTTTGCAGTTCAATGGGTCAAATCTCTGTACTATCCAGTTTTGGGCCTTTGGTATCTAAAAAAACACAGTTTGAGTGTGTCGCTCACTGTTCAGCCGCAATTATATCTATTTAAAAAAGTTTGGTATACCCCAGTAAACAATAACTGTGGTTTTGCCATCCCATGGTAAAAATCTCTATTATTCAGGTTTTGGTATATTTTCCGTAAAGAAAAACAGTAGTGTCTCCAGACTGTTGTGACACAAAAATATATCTGTTGAAAATAGTCTGGTGTAGGCCCAACAAATCCCAGTGTGGTTTTGCAGTTCAACGCGTCAAATCTCTGTACTATCCAGTTTTGTGCCTTTGGTATCTAAAAAAACACAGTTTGATTGTGTCGCACACTGTTCAGCCGCAATTATATCTATTTCAAAAAGTCTGGTATAACCCAGTAAACAATAACTGTGGTTTTGCCATCCCACAGTAAAAAATCTCTATTATTCAGGTTTTGGTTTATTTTCCGTAAAGAAAAACAGTAGTGTCTCCTGACTGTTGTGACACAAAAATATATCTGTTGAAAATAGTCTGGTGTAGGCCCGACAAATCCCAGTGTGGTTTTGCAGTTTAACGGGTCAAATCTCTGTACTATCCAGTTTTGGGCCTTTGGTATCTAAAAAAACACAGTTTGAGTGTGTCGCTCACTGTTCAGCCGCAATTATATCTATTTAAAAAAGTTTGGTATACCCCAGCAAACAATAACTGTGGTTTTGCCATCCCATGGTAAAAAATCTCTATTATTCAGGTTTTGGTATATTTTCCATAAAGAAAAACAGTAGTGTCTCTAGACTGTTGTGACACAAAAATGTATCTGTTGAAAATAGTCTGGTGTAGGCCGCACAAATCCCAGTGTGGTTTTGCAGTTCAAAGGGTCAAATCTCTGTACTATCCAGTTTTGGGCCTTTGGTATCTAAAAAAACACAGTTTGAGTGTGTCGCACACTGTTCAGCCGCAATTATATCTATTTTAAAAAGTCTGTTATAACCCAGTAAACAATAACTGTGGTTTTGCCATCCCACAGTAAAAAATCTCTATTATTCAGGTTTTGGTTTATTTTCCGTAAAGAAAAGCAGTAGTGTCTCCTCACTGTTGTGACACAAAAATATATCTGTTGAAAATAGTCTGGTGTAGGCCCGACAAATCCCAGGGTGGTTTTGCAGTTCAACGGGTCAAATCTCTGTACTATCCAGTTTTGGGCCTTTGGTACCTAAAAAACACAGTTTGAGTGTGTCGCTCACTGTTCAGCCGCAATTAAATCTATTTAAAAAAGTCTGGTATACCCCAATAAACAATAACTGTGGTTTTGCCATTCCATGGTAAAAAATCTCTATTATTCAGGTTTTGTTATATTTTCCGTAAAGAAAAACAGTAGTGTCTCCTGACTGTTGTGACACAAAAATATATCTGTTGAAAATAGTCTAGTGTAGGCCCGACAAATCCCAGTGTGGTTTTGCTGTTCAACGGGTCAAATCTCTGTACTATCCAGTTTTGGGCCTTTGGTATTTAAAAAAACACAGTTTGAGTGTGTCCCTCACTGTTCAGCCGCAATTATATCTATTTAAAAAAGTCTGGTATACCCCAGTAAACAATAACTGTGGTTTTGCCATCCCACGGTAAAAAATCTCTATTATTCAGGTTTTGGTATATTTTCCGTAAAGAAAAACAGTAGTGTCTCCTGACTGTTGTGACACAAAAATATATCTGTTGAAAATAGTCTGGTGTAGGCCCGACAAATCCCAGTGTGGTTTTGCAGTTCAATGGGTCAAATCTCTGTACTATCCAGTTTTGGGCCTTTGGTATCTAAAAAAACACAGTTTGAGTGTGTCGCTCACTGTTCAGCCGCAATTATATCTATTTAAAAAAGTTTGTTATACCCCAGTAAACAATAACTGTGGTTTTGCCATCCCATGGTAAAAAATCTCTATTATTCAGGTTTTGGTATATTTTCCGTAAAGAAAAACAGTAGTGTCTCTAGACTGTTGTGACACAAAAATGTATCTGTTGAAAATAGTCTGGTGTAGGCCCAACAAATCCCAGTGTGGTTTTGCAGTTCAAAGGGTCAAATCTCTGTACTATCCAGTTTTGGGCCTTTGGTATCTAAAAAAACACAGTTTGAGTGTGTCGCACACTGTTCAGCCGCAATTATATCTATTTAAAAAAGTCTGTTATAACCCAGTAAACAATAACTGTGGTTTTGCCATCCCACAGTAAAAAATCTCTATTATTCAGGTTTTGGTTTATTTTCCGTAAAGAAAAAAGTAGTGTCTCCTCACTGTTGTGACACAAAAATATATCTGTTGAAAATAGTCTGGTGTAGGCCCGACAAATCCCAGGGTGGTTTTGCAGTTCAACGGGTCAAATCTCTGTATTATCCAGTTTTGGGCCTTTGGTATCTAAAAAACACAGTTTGAGTGTGTCGCTCACTGTTCAGCCGCATTTAAATCTATTTAAAAAAGTCTGGTATACCCCAATAAACAATAACTGTGGTTTTGCCATCCCATGGTAAAAAATCTCTATTATTCAGGTTTTGGTATATTTTCCGTAAAGTAAAACAGTAGTGTCTCCTGACTGTTGTGACACAAAAATATATCTGTTGGAAATAGTCTGGTGTAGGCCCGACAAATCCCAGTGTGGTTTTGCAGTTTAACGGGTCAAATCTCTGTACTATCCAGTTTTGGGCCTTTGGTATCTAAAAAAACACAGTTTGATTGTGTCGCTCACTGTTCAGCGCAATTATATCTATTTAAAAAACTCTGGTATACCCCAATAAACAATAACTGTGGTTTTGCCATTCCACGGTAAAAAATCTCTATTATTCAGGTTTTGGTATATTTTCCGTAAAGAAAAACAGTAGTGTCTCCTGACTGTTGTGACACAAAAATATATCTGTTGAAAATAGTCTGGTGTAGGCCCGACAAGTCCCAGTGTGGTTTTGCAGTTCAACGGGTCAAATCTCTATACTATCCAGTTTTGGGCCTTTGGTATTTAAAAAAACACAGTTTGAGTTTGTCGCTCACTGTTCAGCCACAATTATATCTATTTAAAACAGTCTGGTATACCCCAGTAAACAACAACTGTGGTTTTGCCATCCCACAGTAAAAAATCTCTATTATTCAGGTTTTGGTTTATTGTCCGTAAAGAAAAACAGTAGTGTCTCCTGACTGTTGTGACACAAAAATATATCTGTTGAAAATAGTTTGGTGTAGGCCCGACAAATCCCAGTGTGGTTTTGCAGTTCAACAGGTCAAATCTCTGTACTATCCAGTTTTGGGCCTTTGGTATCTAAAAGCACACAGTTTGAGTGTGTCCCTCACTGTTCAGCTGCAATTATATCTATTTAAAAAAGTCTGGTATACCCCAATAAACAATAACTGTGGTTTTGCCATCCCACGGTAAAAAATCTCTATTATTCAGGTTTTGGTATATTTTCCGTAAAGAAAAACAGTAGTGTCTCCTGACTGTTGTGACACAAAAATATATCTGTTGAAAATAGTCTGGTGTAGGCCCGACAAATCCCAGTGTGGTTTTGCAGTTCAACGGGTCAAATCTCTGTACTATCCAGTTTTGGGCCTTTGGTATCTAAAAAAACACAGTCTGAGTGTGTCGCCCACTGTTCAGTCGCAATTATATCTATTTAAAAAAGTCTGGTATACCCCAATAAACAATAACTGTGGTTTTGCCATTCCACGGTAAAAAATCTCTATTATTCAGGTTTTGGTATATTTTCCGTAAAGAAAAACAGTAGTGTCTTCTGACTGTTGTGACACAAAAATATATCTGTTGAAAAGAGTCTGGTGTAAGCCCAACAAATCCCAGTGTGGTTTTGCAGTTCAACGCGTCGAATCTCTGTACTATCCAGTTTTGGGCCTTTGGTATCTAAAAAAACACAGTTTGATTGTGTCGCACACTGTTCAGCCGCAATTATATCTATTTAAAAAAGTCTGGTATAACCCAGTAAACAATAACTGTGGTTTTGCCATCCCACAGTAAAAAATCTCTATTATTCAGGTTTTGGTTTATTTTCCGTAAAGAAAAACAGTAGTGTCTCCTGACTGTTGTGACACAAAAATATATCTGTTGAAAATAGTCTGGTGTAGGCCCGACAAATCCCAGGGTGGTTTTGCAGTTCAACTGGTCAAATCTCTGTACTATCCAGTTTTGGGCCTTTGGTATCTAAAAAAACACAGTTTGAGTGTGTCGCTCACTGTTCAGCTGCAATTATATCTATTTAAAAAAGTCTGGTATACCCCAGTAAACAATATATGTGGTTTTGCCATCCCACGGTAAAAAATCTCTATTATTCAGGTTTTGGTATATTTTCCGTAAAGAAAAACAGTAGTGTCTCCAGACTGTTGTGACACAAAAATATATCTGTTGAAAATAGTCTAGTGTAGGCCCGACAAATCCCAGTGTGGTTTTGCAGTTCAACGGGTCAAATCTCTGTACTATCCAGTTTTGGGCCTTTGGTATCTAAAAAAACACAGTTTGATTGTGTCGCTCACTGTTCAGCCGCAATTATATCTATTTAAAAAAGTCTGGTATACCCCAGTAAACAATAACTGTGGTTTTGCCATCCTACAGTAAAAAATCTCTATTACTCAGGTTTTGGTTTATTTTCCGTAAAGAAAAACAGTAGTGTCTCCTGACTGCTGTGACACAAAAATATATCTGTTGAAAATAGTCTGGTGTAGGCCCGAAAAATCCCAGGGTGGTTTTGCAGTTCAACGGGTCAAATCTCTGTACTATCCAGTTTTGGGCCTTTGGTATCTAAAAAAACACAGTTTGAGTGTGTCGCTCACTGTTCAGCCGCAATTATATCTATTCAAAAAAGTCTGGTATACTCCAGTAAACAATAACTGTGGTTTTGCCATCCCACGGTAAAAAATCTCTATTATTCAGGTTTTGGTATATTTTCCGTAAAGAAAAACAGTAGTGTCTCCTGACTGTTGTGACACAAAAATATATCTGTTGAAAATAGTCTGGTGTAGGCCCGACAAATCCCAGTGTGGTTTTGCAGTTTAACGGGTCAAATCTCTGTACTATCCAGTTTTGGGCCTTTGGTATCTAAAAAAACACAGTTTGATTGTGTCGCTCACTGTTCAGCCGCAATTATATTTATTTAAAAAAGTCTGGTACACGCCAGTAAACAATAACTGTGGTTTTGCCATCCCACGGTAAAAAATCTCTATTATTCAGGTTTTGGTTTATTTTCTGTAAAGAAAAACAGTAGTGTCTTCTGACTGTTGTGACACAAAAATATATCTGTTGAAAATAGTCTGGTGTAGGCCTGACAAATCCCAGGGTGGTTTTGCAGTTCAACGGGTCAAATCTCTGTACTGTCCAGTTTTGGGCTTTTGGTATCTAAAAAAACACAGTTTGAGTGTGTCGCTCACTGTTAAGCCGCAATTATATCTATTTAAAAAAGTTTGGTATACCCCAGTAAACAATAACTGTGGTTTTGCCATCCCATGGTAAAAATCTCTATTATTCAGGTTTTGGTATATTTTCCGTAAAGAAAAACAGTAGTGTCTCCAGACTGTTGTTACACAAAAATATATCTGTTGAAAATAGTCTGGTGTAGGCCCGACAAATCCCAGTGTGGTTTTGTAGTTTAACGGGTCAAATCTCTGTACTATCCAGTTTTGGGCCTTTGGTATCTAAAAAAACACAGTTTGATTGTGTCGCTCACTGTTCGGCCGCAATTATATCTATTTAAAAAAGTCTGGTATACCCCAATAAACAATAACTGTGGTTTTGCCATTCCACGGTAAAAAATCTCTATTATTCAGGTTTTGGTATATTTTCCGTAAAGAAAAACAGTAGTGTCTCCTGACTGTTGTGACACAAAAATATATCTGTTGAAAATAGTCTGGTGTAGGCCCGACAAATCCCAGGATGGTTTTGCAGTTCAACGGGTCAAATCTCTGTACTATCCAGTTTTGGGCCTTTGGTATCTAAAAAAACACAGTTTGAGTGTGTCGCTCACTGTTCAGCCGCAGTTATATCTATTTAAAAAAGACTGGTATACCCCAGTAAACAATAACTGTGGTTTTGCCATCCCACGGTAAAAAATCTCTATTATTCAGGTTTTGGTATATTTTCCGTAAAGAAAAACAGTAGTGTCTCCTGACTGTTGTGACACAAAAATATATCTGTTGAAAATAGTCTGGTGTAGGCCCGACAAATCCCAGTGTGGTTTTGCAGTTCAATGGGTCAAATCTCTGTACTATCCAGTTTTGGGCCTTTGGTATCTAAAAAAACACAGTTTGAGTGTGTCGCTCACTGTTCAGCCGCAATTATATCTATTTAAAAAAGTTTGGTATACCCCAGTAAACAATAACTGTGGTTTTGCCATCCCATGGTAAAAATCTCTATTATTCAGGTTTTGGTATATTTTCCGTAAAGAAAAACAGTAGTGTCTCCAGACTGTTGTGACACAAAAATATATCTGTTGAAAATAGTCTGGTATAGGCCCAACAAATCCCAGTGTGGTTTTGCAGTTCAACGCGTCAAATCTCTGTACTATCCAGTTTTGGGCCTTTGGTATCTAAAAAAACACAGTTTGATTGTGTCGCACACTGTTCAGCCGCAATTATATCTATTTCAAAAAGTCTGGTATAACCCAGTAAACAATAACTGTGGTTTTGCCATCCCACAGTAAAAAATCTCTATTATTCAGGTTTTGGTTTATTTTCCGTAAAGAAAAACAGTAGTGTCTCCTGACTGTTGTGACACAAAAATATATCTGTTGAAAATAGTCTGGTGTAGGCCCGACAAATCCCAGTGTGGTTTTGCAGTTTAACGGGTCAAATCTCTGTACTATCCAGTTTTGGGCCTTTGGTATCTAAAAAAACACAGTTTGAGTGTGTCGCTCACTGTTCAGCCGCAATTATATCTATTTAAAAAAGTTTGGTATACCCCAGCAAACAATAACTGTGGTTTTGCCATCCCATGGTAAAAAATCTCTATTATTCAGGTTTTGGTATATTTTCCATAAAGAAAAACAGTAGTGTCTCTAGACTGTTGTGACACAAAAATGTATCTGTTGAAAATAGTCTGGTGTAGGCCGCACAAATCCCAGTGTGGTTTTGCAGTTCAAAGGGTCAAATCTCTGTACTATCCAGTTTTGGGCCTTTGGTATCTAAAAAAACACAGTTTGAGTGTGTCGCACACTGTTCAGCCGCAATTATATCTATTTTAAAAAGTCTGTTATAACCCAGTAAACAATAACTGTGGTTTTGCCATCCCACAGTAAAAAATCTCTATTATTCAGGTTTTGGTTTATTTTCCGTAAAGAAAAGCAGTAGTGTCTCCTCACTGTTGTGACACAAAAATATATCTGTTGAAAATAGTCTGGTGTAGGCCCGACAAATCCCAGGGTGGTTTTGCAGTTCAACGGGTCAAATCTCTGTACTATCCAGTTTTGGGCCTTTGGTACCTAAAAAACACAGTTTGAGTGTGTCGCTCACTGTTCAGCCGCAATTAAATCTATTTAAAAAAGTCTGGTATACCCCAATAAACAATAACTGTGGTTTTGCCATTCCATGGTAAAAAATCTCTATTATTCAGGTTTTGTTATATTTTCCGTAAAGAAAAACAGTAGTGTCTCCTGACTGTTGTGACACAAAAATATATCTGTTGAAAATAGTCTAGTGTAGGCCCGACAAATCCCAGTGTGGTTTTGCTGTTCAACGGGTCAAATCTCTGTACTATCCAGTTTTGGGCCTTTGGTATTTAAAAAAACACAGTTTGAGTGTGTCCCTCACTGTTCAGCCGCAATTATATCTATTTAAAAAAGTCTGGTATACCCCAGTAAACAATAACTGTGGTTTTGCCATCCCACGGTAAAAAATCTCTATTATTCAGGTTTTGGTATATTTTCCGTAAAGAAAAACAGTAGTGTCTCCTGACTGTTGTGACACAAAAATATATCTGTTGAAAATAGTCTGGTGTAGGCCCGACAAATCCCAGTGTGGTTTTGCAGTTCAACGGGTCAAATCTCTGTACTATCCAGTTTTGGGCCTTTGGTATCTAAAAAAACACAGTCTGAGTGTGTCGCTCACTGTTCAGTCGCAATTATATCTATTTTAAAAAGTCTGGTATACCCCAATAAACAATAACTGTGGTTTTGCCATTCCACGGTAAAAAATCTCTATTATTCAGGTTTTGGTATATTTTCCGTAAAGAAAAACAGTAGTGTCTTCTGACTGTTGTGACACAAAAATATATCTGTTGAAAATAGTCTGGTGTAGGCCCGACAAATCCCAGGGTGGTTTTGCAGTTCAACCGGTCAAATCTCTGTACTATCCAGTTTTGTGACTTTGGTATGTAAAAAAACACAGTTTGAGTGTGTCACTCACTGTTCAGCTGCAATTATATCTATTTAAAAAAGTATGGTATACCCCAGTAAACAATAACTGTGGTTTTGACATTCCATGGTAAAAAATCTCTATTATTCAGGTTTTGGTATATTTTCTGTAAAGAAAAACAGTAGTGTCTCCTGACTGTTGTGACACAAAAATATATCTGTTGAAAATAGTCTGGTGTAGGCCGACAAATCCCAGTGTGGTTTTGCAGTTCAACTGGTCAAATCTCTGTACTATCCAGTTTTGGGCCTTTTTTATCTAAAAAAACACAGTTTGAGTGTGTCGCTCACTGTTCAGCTGCAATTATATCTATTTAAAAAAGTCTGGTATTCCCCAGTAAACAATAACTGTGGTTTTGCCATCCTACAGTAAAAAATCTCTATTACTCAGGTTTTGGTATATTTTACGTAAAGAAAAACAGTAGTGTCTCCTGACTGCTGTGACACAAAAATATATCTGTTGAAAATAGTCTGGTGTAGGCCCGACAAATCCAAGGGTGGTTTTGCAGTTCAACGGGTAAAATCTCTGTACTATCCAGTTTTGGGCCTTTGGTATCTAAAAAAACACAGTTTGAGTGTGTCGCTCACTGTTCAGCCGCAATTATATCTATTTAAAAAAGTCTGGTATACCCCAGTAAACAATAACTGTGGTTTTGCCATCCCACGGTAAAAAATCTCTATTATTCATTTTTTGGTATATTTTCCGTAAAGAAAAACAGTAGTGTCTCCTGACTGTTGTGACACAAAAATATATCTGTTGAAAATAGTCTGGTGTAGGCCCAACAAATCCCAGTGTGGTTTTGCAGTTCAACGGGTCAAATCTCTGTACTATCCAGTTTTGGGCCTTTGGTATCTAAAAAAACACAGTTTGAGTGTGTCGCTCACTGTTCAGCCACAATTATATCTATTTAAAAAGTCTGGTACACCCCAGTAAACAATAACTGTGGTTTTGCCATCCCACAGTAAAAAATCTCTATTATTCAGGTTTTGGTTTATTGTCCGTAAAGAAAAACAATAGTGTCTCCTGACTGTTGTGACACAAAAATATATCTGTTGAAAATAGTCTGGTGTAGGCCCGACAAATCCCAGTGTGGTTTTGCAGTTCAATGGGTGAAATCTCTGTACTATCCAGTTTTGGGCCTTTGGTATCTAAAAAAACACAGTTTGAATGTGTCGCTCACTGTTCAGCCGCAATTATATCTATTTAAAAAAGTCTGGTATACCCCAGTAAACAATAACTGTGGTTTTGCCATCCCACGTTAAAAAATCTCTATTATTCAGGTTTTGGTATATTTTACGTAAAGAAAAACAGTAGTGTCTCCTGACTGTTGTGACACAAAAATATATCCGTTGAAAATAGTCTGGTGTAGGCCCGACAAATCCCAGTGTGGTTTTGCAGTTCAACGGGTCAAATCTCTGTACTATCCAGTTTTGGGCCTTTGGTATCTAAAAAAACACAGTTTGAGTGTGTCGCTCACTGTTCAGCCGCAATTATATCTATTTAAAAAAGTCTGGTACACCCCAGTAAACAATAACTGTGGTTTTGCCATGCCACGGTAAAAGATCTCTATCATTCAGGTTTTGGTATATTTTCTGTAAAGAAAAACAGTAGTGTCTCCTGACTGTTGTGACACAAAAATATATCTGTTGAAAATAGTCTGGTGTAGGCCCGAAAAATCCCAGTGTGGTTTTGCAGTTCAACGGGTCAAATCTCTGTACTATCCAGTTTTGGGCCTTTGGTATCTTAAAAAACACAGTTTGAGTGTGTCGCTCACTGTTCAGCTGCAATTATATCTATTTAAAAAAGTCTGGTATACCCCAATAAACAATAACTGTGGTTTTGCCATCCCACGGTAAAAAATCTCTATTATTCAGGTTTTGGTATATTTTCCGTAAAGAAAAACAGAAGTGTCTTCTGACTTTTGTGACACAAAAATATATCTGTTGAAAATAGTCTGGTGTAGGCCCGACAAATCCCAGTGTAGTTTTGCAGTTCAACGGGTCAAATCTCTGTACTATCCAGTTTTGGGCCTTTGGTATCTAAAAAAACAGTTTGAGTGTGTCGCTCACTGTTCAGCCACAATTATATCTATTTAAAAAAGTTTGGTATACCCCAGTAAACAATAACTGTGGTTTTACCATGTCATGGTAAAAAATCTCTATTATTCAGGTTTTGGTATATTTTCCGTCAAGAAAAACAGTAGTGTCTCCAGACTGTTGTGACACAAAAATATATCTGTTGAAAATAGTCTGGTGTAGGCCCGACAAATCCCAGTGTGGCTTTGCAGTTCAACGGGTCAAATCTCTGTACTATCCAGTTTTGGGCCTTTGGTATCTAAAAAAACACAGTTTGATTGTGTCGCTCACTGTTCAGCCGCAATTATATCTATTTAAAAAAGTCTGGTATACCCCAGTAAACAATAATTGTGGTTTTGCCATCCCACGGTAAAAAATCTCTATTATTCAGGTTTTGGTATATTTTCCGTAAAGAAAAACACTAGTGTCTTCTGACTGTTGTGACACAAAAATATATCTGTTGAAAATAGTCTGGTGTAGGCCCCACAAATCCCAGTGTGGCTTTGCAGTTCAACGGGTCAAATCTCTGTACTATCCAGTTTTGGGCCTTTGATATCTAAAAAAACTCAGTTTGATTGTGTCGCTCACTGTTCAGCCGCAATTATATCTATTTAAAAAAGTCTGGTATACCCCAGTAAACAAAAATTGTGGTTTTGCCATCCCACGGTAAAAAATCTCTATTATTCAGGTTTTGGTATATTTTCCGTAAAGAAAAACAGTAGTGTCTCCTGACTGTTGTGACACAAAAATATATCCGTTGAAAATAGTCTGGTGTAGGCCCGACAAATCCCAGTGTGGTTTTGCAGTTCAACGGGTCAAATCTCTGTACTATCCAGTTTTGGGCCTTTGGTATCTAAAAAAACACAGTTTGATTGTGTCGCTCACTGTTCGGCCGCAATTATATCTATTTAAAAAAGTCTGGTATACCCCAATAAACAATAACTGTGGTTTTGCCATTCCACGGTAAAAAATCTCTATTATTCAGGTTTTGGTATATTTTCCGTAAAGAAAAACAGTAGTGTCTCCTGACTGTTGTGACACAAAAATATATCTGTTGAAAATAGTCTGGTGTAGGCCCGACAAATCCCAGGATGGTTTTGCAGTTCAACGGGTCAAATCTCTGTACTATCCAGTTTTGGGCCTTTGGTATCTAAAAAAACACAGTTTGAGTGTGTCGCTCACTGTTCAGCCGCAGTTATATCTATTTAAAAAAGACTGGTATACCCCAGTAAACAATAACTGTGGTTTTGCCATCCCACGGTAAAAAATCTCTATTATTCAGGTTTTGGTATATTTTCCGTAAAGAAAAACAGTAGTGTCTCCTGACTGTTGTGACACAAAAATATATCTGTTGAAAATAGTCTGGTGTAGGCCCGACAAATCCCAGTGTGGTTTTGCAGTTCAATGGGTCAAATCTCTGTACTATCCAGTTTTGGGCCTTTGGTATCTAAAAAAACACAGTTTGAGTGTGTCGCTCACTGTTCAGCCGCAATTATATCTATTTAAAAAAGTTTGGTATACCCCAGTAAACAATAACTGTGGTTTTGCCATCCCATGGTAAAAATCTCTATTATTCAGGTTTTGGTATATTTTCCGTAAAGAAAAACAGTAGTGTCTCCAGACTGTTGTGACACAAAAATATATCTGTTGAAAATAGTCTGGTGTAGGCCCAACAAATCCCAGTGTGGTTTTGCAGTTCAACGCGTCAAATCTCTGTACTATCCAGTTTTGGGCCTTTGGTATCTAAAAAAACACAGTTTGATTGTGTCGCACACTGTTCAGCCGCAATTATATCTATTTCAAAAAGTCTGGTATAACCCAGTAAACAATAACTGTGGTTTTGCCATCCCACAGTAAAAAATCTCTATTATTCAGGTTTTGGTTTATTTTCCGTAAAGAAAAACAGTAGTGTCTCCTGACTGTTGTGACACAAAAATATATCTGTTGAAAATAGTCTGGTGTAGGCCCGACAAATCCCAGTGTGGTTTTGCAGTTTAACGGGTCAAATCTCTGTACTATCCAGTTTTGGGCCTTTGGTATCTAAAAAAACACAGTTTGAGTGTGTCGCTCACTGTTCAGCCGCAATTATATCTATTTAAAAAAGTTTGGTATACCCCAGCAAACAATAACTGTGGTTTTGCCATCCCATGGTAAAAAATCTCTATTATTCAGGTTTTGGTATATTTTCCATAAAGAAAAACAGTAGTGTCTCTAGACTGTTGTGACACAAAAATGTATCTGTTGAAAATAGTCTGGTGTAGGCCGCACAAATCCCAGTGTGGTTTTGCAGTTCAAAGGGTCAAATCTCTGTACTATCCAGTTTTGGGCCTTTGGTATCTAAAAAAACACAGTTTGAGTGTGTCGCACACTGTTCAGCCGCAATTATATCTATTTTAAAAAGTCTGTTATAACCCAGTAAACAATAACTGTGGTTTTGCCATCCCACAGTAAAAAATCTCTATTATTCAGGTTTTGGTTTATTTTCCGTAAAGAAAAGCAGTAGTGTCTCCTCACTGTTGTGACACAAAAATATATCTGTTGAAAATAGTCTGGTGTAGGCCCGACAAATCCCAGGGTGGTTTTGCAGTTCAACGGGTCAAATCTCTGTACTATCCAGTTTTGGGCCTTTGGTACCTAAAAAACACAGTTTGAGTGTGTCGCTCACTGTTCAGCCGCAATTAAATCTATTTTAAAAAGTCTGGTATACCCCAATAAACAATAACTGTGGTTTTGCCATTCCATGGTAAAAAATCTCTATTATTCAGGTTTTGTTATATTTTCCGTAAAGAAAAACAGTAGTGTCTCCTGACTGTTGTGACACAAAAATATATCTGTTGAAAATAGTCTAGTGTAGGCCCGACAAATCCCAGTGTGGTTTTGCTGTTCAACGGGTCAAAACTCTGTACTATCCAGTTTTGGGCCTTTGGTATTTAAAAAAACACAGTTTGAGTGTGTCCCTCACTGTTCAGCCGCAATTATATCTATTTAAAAAAGTCTGGTATACCCCAGTAAACAATAACTGTGGTTTTGCCATCCCACGGTAAAAAATCTCTATTATTCAGGTTTTGGTATATTTTCCGTAAAGAAAAACAGTAGTGTCTCCTGACTGTTGTGACACAAAAATATATCTGTTGAAAATAGTCTGGTGTAGGCCCGACAAATCCCAGTGTGGTTTTGCAGTTCAACGGGTCAAATCTCTGTACTATCCAGTTTTGGGCCTTTGGTATCTAAAAAAACACAGTCTGAGTGTGTCGCTCACTGTTCAGTCGCAATTATATCTATTTTAAAAAGTCTGGTATACCCCAATAAACAATAACTGTGGTTTTGCCATTCCACGGTAAAAAATCTCTATTATTCAGGTTTTGGTATATTTTCCGTAAAGAAAAACAGTAGTGTCTTCTGACTGTTGTGACACAAAAATATATCTGTTGAAAATAGTCTGGTGTAGGCCCGACAAATCCCAGGGTGGTTTTGCAGTTCAACCGGTCAAATCTCTGTACTATCCAGTTTTGTGACTTTGGTATGTAAAAAAACACAGTTTGAGTGTGTCACTCACTGTTCAGCTGCAATTATATCTATTTAAAAAAGTATGGTATACCCCAGTAAACAATAACTGTGGTTTTGACATTCCATGGTAAAAAATCTCTATTATTCAGGTTTTGGTATATTTTCTGTAAAGAAAAACAGTAGTGTCTCCTGACTGTTGTGACACAAAAATATATCTGTTGAAAATAGTCTGGTGTAGGCCGACAAATCCCAGTGTGGTTTTGCAGTTCAACTGGTCAAATCTCTGTACTATCCAGTTTTGGGCCTTTTTTATCTAAAAAAACACAGTTTGAGTGTGTCGCTCACTGTTCAGCTGCAATTATATCTATTTAAAAAAGTCTGGTATTCCCCAGTAAACAATAACTGTGGTTTTGCCATCCTACAGTAAAAAATCTCTATTACTCAGGTTTTGGTATATTTTACGTAAAGAAAAACAGTAGTGTCTCCTGACTGCTGTGACACAAAAATATATCTGTTGAAAATAGTCTGGTGTAGGCCCGACAAATCCAAGGGTGGTTTTGCAGTTCAACGGGTAAAATCTCTGTACTATCCAGTTTTGGGCCTTTGGTATCTAAAAAAACACAGTTTGAGTGTGTCGCTCACTGTTCAGCCGCAATTATATCTATTTAAAAAAGTCTGGTATACCCCAGTAAACAATAACTGTGGTTTTGCCATCCCACGGTAAAAAATCTCTATTATTCATTTTTTGGTATATTTTCCGTAAAGAAAAACAGTAGTGTCTCCTGACTGTTGTGACACAAAAATATATCTGTTGAAAATAGTCTGGTGTAGGCCCAACAAATCCCAGTGTGGTTTTGCAGTTCAACGGGTCAAATCTCTGTACTATCCAGTTTTGGGCCTTTGGTATCTAAAAAAACACAGTTTGAGTGTGTCGCTCACTGTTCAGCCACAATTATATCTATTTAAAAAGTCTGGTACACCCCAGTAAACAATAACTGTGGTTTTGCCATCCCACAGTAAAAAATCTCTATTATTCAGGTTTTGGTTTATTGTCCGTAAAGAAAAACAATAGTGTCTCCTGACTGTTGTGACACAAAAATATATCTGTTGAAAATAGTCTGGTGTAGGCCCGACAAATCCCAGTGTGGTTTTGCAGTTCAATGGGTGAAATCTCTGTACTATCCAGTTTTGGGCCTTTGGTATCTAAAAAAACACAGTTTGAATGTGTCGCTCACTGTTCAGCCGCAATTATATCTATTTAAAAAAGTCTGGTATACCCCAGTAAACAATAACTGTGGTTTTGCCATCCCACGTTAAAAAATCTCTATTATTCAGGTTTTGGTATATTTTACGTAAAGAAAAACAGTAGTGTCTCCTGACTGTTGTGACACAAAAATATATCCGTTGAAAATAGTCTGGTGTAGGCCCGACAAATCCCAGTGTGGTTTTGCAGTTCAACGGGTCAAATCTCTGTACTATCCAGTTTTGGGCCTTTGGTATCTAAAAAAACACAGTTTGAGTGTGTCGCTCACTGTTCAGCCGCAATTATATCTATTTAAAAAAGTCTGGTACACCCCAGTAAACAATAACTGTGGTTTTGCCATGCCACGGTAAAAGATCTCTATCATTCAGGTTTTGGTATATTTTCTGTAAAGAAAAACAGTAGTGTCTCCTGACAGTTGTGACACAAAAATATATCTGTTGAAAATAGTCTGGTGTAGGCCCGAAAAATCCCAGTGTGGTTTTGCAGTTCAACGGGTCAAATCTCTGTACTATCCAGTTTTGGGCCTTTGGTATCTAAAAAAACACAGTTTGATTGTGTCGCTCACTGTTCAGCCGCAATTATATCTATTTAAAAAAGTCTGGTATACCCCAGTAAACAATAATTGTGGTTTTGCCATCCCACGGTAAAAAATCTCTATTATTCAGGTTTTGGTATATTTTCCGTAAAGAAAAACACTAGTGTCTTCTGACTGTTGTGACACAAAAATATATCTGTTGAAAATAGTCTGGTGTAGGCCCCACAAATCCCAGTGTGGCTTTGCAGTTCAACGGGTCAAATCTCTGTACTATCCAGTTTTGGGCCTTTGATATCTAAAAAAACACAGTTTGATTGTGTCGCTCACTGTTCAGCCGCAATTATATCTATTTAAAAAAGTCTGGTATACCCCAGTAAACAAAAATTGTGGTTTTGCCATCCCACGGTAAAAAATCTCTATTATTCAGGTTTTGGTATATTTTCCGTAAAGAAAAACAGTAGTGTCTCCTGACTGTTGTGACACAAAAATATATCCGTTGAAAATAGTCTGGTGTAGGCCCGACAAATCCCAGTGTGGTTTTGCAGTTCAACGGGTCAAATCTCTGTACTATCCAGTTTTGGGCCTTTGGTATCTAAAAAAACACAGTTTGAGTGTGTCGCTCACTGTTCAGCCGCAATTATATCTATTTAAAAAAGTCTGGTACACCCCAGTAAACAATAACTGTGGTTTTGCCATGCCACGGTAAAAGATCTCTATCATTCAGGTTTTGGTATATTTTCTGTAAAGAAAAACAGTAGTGTCTCCTGACTGTTGTGACACAAAAATATATCTGTTGAAAATAGTCTGGTGTAGGCCCGAAAAATCCCAGTGTGGTTTTGCAGTTCAACGGGTCAAATCTCTGTACTATCCAGTTTTGGGCCTTTGGTATCTTAAAAAACACAGTTTGAGTGTGTCGCTCACTGTTCAGCTGCAATTATATCTATTTAAAAAAGTCTGGTATACCCCAATAAACAATAACTGTGGTTTTGCCATCCCACGGTAAAAAATCTCTATTATTCAGGTTTTGGTATATTTTCCGTAAAGAAAAACAGAAGTGTCTTCTGACTTTTGTGACACAAAAATATATCTGTTGAAAATAGTCTGGTGTAGGCCCGACAAATCCCAGTGTAGTTTTGCAGTTCAACGGGTCAAATCTCTGTACTATCCAGTTTTGGGCCTTTGGTATCTAAAAAAACAGTTTGAGTGTGTCGCTCACTGTTCAGCTACAATTATATCTATTTAAAAAAGTTTGGTATACCCCAGTAAACAATAACTGTGGTTTTACCATGTCATGGTAAAAAATCTCTATTATTCAGGTTTTGGTATATTTTCCGTCAAGAAAAACAGCAGTGTCTCCAGACTGTTGTGACACAAAAATATATCTGTTGAAAATAGTCTGGTGTAGGCCCGACAAATCCCAGTGTGGCTTTGCAGTTCAACGGGTCAAATCTCTGTACTATCCAGTATTGGGCCTTTGGTATCTAAAAAAACACAGTTTGATTGTGTCGCTCACTGTTCAGCCGCAATTATATCTATTTAAAAAAGTCTGGTATACCCCAGTAAACAATAATTGTGGTTTTGCCATCCCACGGTAAAAAATCTCTATTATTCAGGTTTTGGTATATTTTCCGTAAAGAAAAACACTAGTGTCTTCTGACTGTTGTGACACAAAAATATATCTGTTGAAAATAGTCTGGTGTAGGCCCCACAAATCCCAGTGTGGCTTTGCAGTTCAACGGGTCAAATCTCTGTACTATCCAGTTTTGGGCCTTTGATATCTAAAAAAACACAGTTTGATTGTGTCGCTCACTGTTCAGCCGCAATTATATCTATTTAAAAAAGTCTGGTATACCCCAGTAAACAAAAATTGTGGTTTTGCCATCCCACGGTAAAAAATCTCTATTATTCAGGTTTTGGTATATTTTCCGTAAAGAAAAACAGTAGTGTCTCCTGACTGTTGTGACACAAAAATATATCTGTTGAAAATAGTCTGGTGTAGGCCCGACAAATCCCAGTGTGGTTTTGCAGTTCAACGGGTCAAATCTCTGTACTATCCAGTTTTGGGACTTTGGTATCTAAAAAAACACAGTTTGAGTGTGTCACTCACTGTTCAGCCACAACTATATCTATTTTAAAAAGTCTGGTATACCCCAGTAAACAGTAACTGTGGTTTTGCCATCCCACGGTAAAAAATCTCTATTATTCAGGTTTTGGTACATTTTACGTAAAGAAAATCAGAAGTGTCTCCTGAATGTTGTGACACAAAAATATATCTTTTGAAAATAGTCTGGTGTAGGCCCGACAAATCCCAGTGTGGTTTTGCAGTTCAATTGGTCAAATCTCTATGCTCTCCAGTTTTGGGCCTTAGGTATTTAAAAAACCACAGTTTTAGTGTGTCGCTCACTGTTCAGCCACAATAATATCTATTTAAAAAAGTCTGGAATACCCCAGTAAACAATAACTGGTTCTGCCATACCACAGTAAAAAATCTCTATTATTCAGGTTTTGGTTTATTTTCCGTAAAGAAAAACAGTAGTGTCTCCAAACTGTTGTGACACAAAAATATATCTGTTGAAAATAGTCTGGTGTAGGCCCGACAAATCCCAGTGTGGCTTTGCAGTTCAACAGGTCAAATCTCTGTACTATCCAGTTTTGGGCCTTTGGTATCTAAAAAAACACAGTTTGATTGTGTCGCTCACTGTTCAGCCGCAATTATATCTATTTTAAAAAGTCTGGTATACCCCAGTAAACAGTAACTGTGGTTTTGCCATCCCACGGTAAAAAATCTCTATTATTCAGGTTTTGGTATATTTTCCGTAAAGTAAAACAGTAGTGTCTCCTGACTGTTGTGACACAAAAATATATCTGTTGAAAATAGTCTGGTGTAGGCCCGACAAATCCCAGTGTGGTTTTGCAGTTTAACGGGTCAAATCTCTGTACTATCCAGTTTTGGGCCTTTGGTATCTAAAAAAACACAGTTTGATTGTGTCGCTCACTGTTCAGCCGCAATTATATCTATTTAAAAAACTCTGGTATACCCCAATAAACAATAACTGTGGTTTTGCCATCCCACGGTAAAAAATCTCTATTATTCAGGTTTTGGTATATTTTCCGTAAAGAAAAACAGTAGTGTCTCCTGACTGTTGTGACACAAAAATATATCTGTTGAAAATAGTCTGGTGTAGGCCCGACAAATCCCAGTGTGGTTTTGCAGTTCAACGGGTCAAATCTCTGTACTATCCAGTTTTGGGCCTTTGGTATCTAAAAAAACACAGTCTGAGTGTGTCGCCCACTGTTCAGTCGCAATTATATCTATTTAAAAAAGTCTGGTATACCCCAATAAACAATAACTGTGGTTTTGCCATTCCACGGTAAAAAATCTCTATTATTCAGGTTTTGGTATATTTTCCGTAAAGAAAAACAGTAGTGTCTTCTGACTGTTGTGACACAAAAATATATCTGTTGAAAAGAGTCTGGTGTAAGCCCAACAAATCCCAGTGTGGTTTTGCAGTTCAACGCGTCAAATCTCTGTACTATCCAGTTTTGGGCCTTTGGTATCTAAAAAAACACAGTTTGATTGTGTCGCACACTGTTCAGCCGCAATTATATCTATTTAAAAAAGTCTGGTATAACCCAGTAAACAATAACTGTGGTTTTGCCATCCCACAGTAAAAAATCTCTATTATTCAGGTTTTGGTTTATTTTCCGTAAAGAAAAACAGTAGTGTCTCCTGACTGTTGTGACACAAAAATATATCTGTTGAAAATAGTCTGGTGTAGGCCCGACAAATCCCAGGGTGGTTTTGCAGTTCAACTGGTCAAATCTCTGTACTATCCAGTTTTGGGCCTTTGGTATCTAAAAAAACACAGTTTGAGTGTGTCGCTCACTGTTCAGCTGCAATTATATCTATTTTAAAAAGTCTGGTATACCCCAGTAAACAATATATGTGGTTTTGCCATCCCACGGTAAAAAATCTCTATTATTCAGGTTTTGGTATATTTTCCGTAAAGAAAAACAGTAGTGTCTCCAGACTGTTGTGACACAAAAATATATCTGTTGAAAATAGTCTAGTGTAGGCCCGACAAATCCCAGTGTGGTTTTGCAGTTCAACGGGTCAAATCTCTGTACTATCCAGTTTTGGGCCTTTGGTATCTAAAAAAACACAGTTTGATTGTGTCGCTCACTGTTCAGCCGCAATTATATCTATTTAAAAAAGTCTGGTATACCCCAGTAAACAATAACTGTGGTTTTGCCATCCTACAGTAAAAAATCTCTATTACTCAGGTTTTGGTTTATTTTCCGTAAAGAAAAACAGTAGTGTCTCCTGACTGCTGTGACACAAAAATATATCTGTTGAAAATAGTCTGGTGTAGGCCCGAAAAATCCCAGGGTGGTTTTGCAGTTCAACGGGTCAAATCTCTGTACTATCCAGTTTTGGGCCTTTGGTATCTAAAAAAACACAGTTTGAGTGTGTCGCTCACTGTTCAGCCGCAATTATATCTATTCAAAAAAGTCTGGTATACTCCAGTAAACAATAACTGTGGTTTTGCCATCCCACGGTAAAAAATCTCTATTATTCAGGTTTTGGTATATTTTCCGCAAAGAAAAACAGTAGTGTCTCCTGACTGTTGTGACACAAAAATATATCTGTTGAAAATAGTCTGGTGTAGGCCCGACAAATCCCAGTGTGGTTTTGCAGTTTAACGGGTCAAATCTCTGTACTATCCAGTTTTGGGCCTTTGGTATCTAAAAAAACACAGTTTGATTGTGTCGCTCACTGTTCAGCCGCAATTATATTTATTTAAAAAAGTCTGGTACACGCCAGTAAACAATAACTGTGGTTTTGCCATCCCACGGTAAAAAATCTCTATTATTCAGGTTTTGGTTTATTTTCTGTAAAGAAAAACAGTAGTGTCTTCTGACTGTTGTGACACAAAAATATATCTGTTGAAAATAGTCTGGTGTAGGCCCGACAAATCCCAGGGTGGTTTTGCAGTTCAACGGGTCAAATCTCTGTACTGTCCAGTTTTGGGCTTTTGGTATCTAAAAAAACACAGTTTGAGTGTGTCGCTCACTGTTAAGCCGCAATTATATCTATTTAAAAAAGTTTGGTATACCCCAGTAAACAATAACTGTGGTTTTGCCATCCCATGGTAAAAATCTCTATTATTCAGGTTTTGGTATATTTTCCGTAAAGAAAAACAGTAGTGTCTCCAGACTGTTGTTACACAAAAATATATCTGTTGAAAATAGTCTGGTGTAGGCCCGACAAATCCCAGTGTGGTTTTGTAGTTTAACGGGTCAAATCTCTGTACTATCCAGTTTTGGGCCTTTGGTATCTAAAAAAACACAGTTTGATTGTGTCGCTCACTGTTCGGCCGCAATTATATCTATTTAAAAAAGTCTGGTATACCCCAATAAACAATAACTGTGGTTTTGCCATTCCACGGTAAAAAATCTCTATTATTCAGGTTTTGGTATATTTTCCGTAAAGAAAAACAGTAGTGTCTCCTGACTGTTGTGACACAAAAATATATCTGTTGAAAATAGTCTGGTGTAGGCCCGACAAATCCCAGGATGGTTTTGCAGTTCAACGGGTCAAATCTCTGTACTATCCAGTTTTGGGCCTTTGGTATCTAAAAAAACACAGTTTGAGTGTGTCGCTCACTGTTCAGCCGCAGTTATATCTATTTAAAAAAGACTGGTATACCCCAGTAAACAATAACTGTGGTTTTGCCATCCCACGGTAAAAAATCTCTATTATTCAGGTTTTGGTATATTTTCCGTAAAGAAAAACAGTAGTGTCTCCTGACTGTTGTGACACAAAAATATATCTGTTGAAAATAGTCTGGTGTAGGCCCGACAAATCCCAGTGTGGTTTTGCAGTTCAATGGGTCAAATCTCTGTACTATCCAGTTTTGGGCCTTTGGTATCTAAAAAAACACAGTTTGAGTGTGTCGCTCACTGTTCAGCCGAAATTATATCTATTTAAAAAAGTTTGGTATACCCCAGTAAACAATAACAGTGGTTTTGCCATCCCATGGTAAAAATCTCTATTATTCAGGTTTTGGTATATTTTCCGTAAAGAAAAACAGTAGTGTCTCCAGACTGTTGTGACACAAAAATATATCTGTTGAAAATAGTCTGGTGTAGGCCCAACAAATCCCAGTGTGGTTTTGCAGTTCAACGCGTCAAATCTCTGTACTATCCAGTTTTGGGCCTTTGGTATCTAAAAAAACACAGTTTGATTGTGTCGCACACTGTTCAGCCGCAATTATATCTATTTCAAAAAGTCTGGTATAACCCAGTAAACAATAACTGTGGTTTTGCCATCCCACAGTAAAAAATCTCTATTATTCAGGTTTTGGTTTATTTTCCGTAAAGAAAAACAGTAGTGTCTCCTGACTGTTGTGACACAAAAATATATCTGTTGAAAATAGTCTGGTGTAGGCCCGACAAATCCCAGTGTGGTTTTGCAGTTTAACGGGTCAAATCTCTGTACTATCCAGTTTTGGGCCTTTGGTATCTAAAAAAACACAGTTTGAGTGTGTCGCTCACTGTTCAGCCGCAATTATATCTATTTAAAAAAGTTTGGTATACCCCAGCAAACAATAACTGTGGTTTTGCCATCCCATGGTAAAAAATCTCTATTATTCAGGTTTTGGTATATTTTCCATAAAGAAAAACAGTAGTGTCTCTAGACTGTTGTGACACAAAAATGTATCTGTTGAAAATAGTCTGGTGTAGGCCGCACAAATCCCAGTGTGGTTTTGCAGTTCAAAGGGTCAAATCTCTGTACTATCCAGTTTTGGGCCTTTGGTATCTAAAAAAACACAGTTTGAGTGTGTCGCACACTGTTCAGCCGCAATTATATCTATTTTAAAAAGTCTGTTATAACCCAGTAAACAATAACTGTGGTTTTGCCATCCCACGGTAAAAAATCTCTATTATTCAGGTTTTGGTTTATTTTCTGTAAAGAAAAACAGTAGTGTCTTCTGACTGTTGTGACACAAAAATATATCTGTTGAAAATAGTCTGGTGTAGGCCCGACAAATCCCAGGGTGGTTTTGCATTTCAACGGGTCAAATCTCTGTACTGTCCAGTTTTGGGCTTTTGGTATCTAAAAAAACACAGTTTGAGTGTGTCGCTCACTGTTAAGCCGCAATTATATCTATTTAAAAAAGTTTGGTATACCCCAGTAAACAATAACTGTGGTTTTGCCATCCCATGGTAAAAATCTCTATTATTCAGGTTTTGGTATATTTTCCGTAAAGAAAAACAGTAGTGTCTCCAGACTGTTGTTACAAAAAAATATATCTGTTGAAAATAGTCTGGTGTAGGCCCGACAAATCCCAGTGTGGTTTTGTAGTTTAACGGGTCAAATCTCTGTACTATCCAGTTTTGGGCCTTTGGTATCTAAAAAAACACAGTTTGATTGTGTCGCTCACTGTTCGGCCGCAATTATATCTATTTAAAAAAGACTGGTATACCCCAGTAAACAATAACTGTGGTTTTGCCATCCCACGGTAAAAAATCTCTATTATTCAGGTTTTGGTATATTTTCCGTAAAGAAAAACAGTAGTGTCTCCTGACTGTTGTGACACAAAAATATATCTGTTGAAAATAGTCTGGTGTGGGCCCGACAAATCCCAGTGTGGTTTTGCAGTTCAATGGGTCAAATCTCTGTACTATCCAGTTTTGGGCCTTTGGTATCTAAAAAAACACAGTTTGAGTGTGTCGCTCACTGTTCAGCCGCAATTATATCTATTTAAAAAAGTTTGGTATACCCCAGTAAACAATAACTGTGGTTTTGCCATCCCATGGTAAAAATCTCTATTATTCAGGTTTTGGTATATTTTCCGTAAAGAAAAACAATAGTGTCTCCAGACTGTTGTGACACAAAAATATATCTGTTGAAAATAGTCTGGTGTAGGCCCAACAAATCCCAGTGTGGTTTTGCAGTTCAATTGGTCAAATCTCTATGCTCTCCAGTTTTGGGCCTTAGGTATTTAAAAAACCACAGTTTTAGTGTGTCGCTCACTGTTCAGCCACAATAATATCTATTTAAAAAAGTCTGGAATACCCCAGTAAACAATAACTGGTTCTGCCATACCACAGTAAAAAATCTCTATTATTCAGGTTTTGGTTTATTTTCCGTAAAGAAAAACAGTAGTGTCTCCAAACTGTTGTGACACAAAAATATATCTGTTGAAAATAGTCTGGTGTAGGCCCGACAAATCCCAGTGTGGCTTTGCAGTTCAACAGGTCAAATATCTGTACTATCCAGTTTTGGGCCTTTGGTATCTAAAAAAACACAGTTTGATTGTGTCGCTCACTGTTCAGCCGCAATTATATCTATTTTAAAAAGTCTGGTATACCCCAGTAAACAGTAACTGTGGTTTTGCCATCCCACGGTAAAAAATCTCTATTATTCAGGTTTTGGTATATTTTCCGTAAAGTAAAACAGTAGTGTCTCCTGACTGTTGTGACACAAAAATATATCTGTTGAAAATAGTCTGGTGTAGGCCCGACAAATCCCAGTGTGGTTTTGCAGTTTAACGGGTCAAATCTCTGTACTATCCAGTTTTGGGCCTTTGGTATCTAAAAAAACACAGTTTGATTGTGTCGCTCACTGTTCAGCCGCAATTATATCTATTTAAAAAACTCTGGTATACCCCAATAAACAATAACTGTGGTTTTGCCATCCCACGGTAAAAAATCTCTATTATTCAGGTTTTGGTATATTTTCCGTAAAGAAAAACAGTAGTGTCTCCTGACTGTTGTGACACAAAAATATATCTGTTGAAAATAGTCTGGTGTAGGCCCGACAAATCCCAGTGTGGTTTTGCAGTTCAACGGGTCAAATCTCTGTACTATCCAGTTTTGGGCCTTTGGTATCTAAAAAAACACAGTCTGAGTGTGTCGCCCACTGTTCAGTCGCAATTATATCTATTTAAAAAAGTCTGGTATACCCCAATAAACAATAACTGTGGTTTTGCCATTCCACGGTAAAAAATCTCTATTATTCAGGTTTTGGTATATTTTCCGTAAAGAAAAACAGTAGTGTCTTCTGACTGTTGTGACACAAAAATATATCTGTTGAAAAGAGTCTGGTGTAAGCCCAACAAATCCCAGTGTGGTTTTGCAGTTCAACGCGTCAAATCTCTGTACTATCCAGTTTTGGGCCTTTGGTATCTAAAAAAACACAGTTTGATTGTGTCGCACACTGTTCAGCCGCAATTATATCTATTTAAAAAAGTCTGGTATAACCCAGTAAACAATAACTGTGGTTTTGCCATCCCACAGTAAAAAATCTCTATTATTCAGGTTTTGGTTTATTTTCCGTAAAGAAAAACAGTAGTGTCTCCTGACTGTTGTGACACAAAAATATATCTGTTGAAAATAGTCTGGTGTAGGCCCGACAAATCCCAGGGTGGTTTTGCAGTTCAACTGGTCAAATCTCTGTACTATCCAGTTTTGGGCCTTTGGTATCTAAAAAAACACAGTTTGAGTGTGTCGCTCACTGTTCAGCTGCAATTATATCTATTTAAAAAAGTCTGGTATACCCCAGTAAACAATATATGTGGTTTTGCCATCCCACGGTAAAAAATCTCTATTATTCAGGTTTTGGTATATTTTCCGTAAAGAAAAACAGTAGTGTCTCCAGACTGTTGTGACACAAAAATATATCTGTTGAAAATAGTCTAGTGTAGGCCCGACAAATCCCAGTGTGGTTTTGCAGTTCAACGGGTCAAATCTCTGTACTATCCAGTTTTGGGCCTTTGGTATCTAAAAAAACACAGTTTGATTGTGTCGCTCACTGTTCAGCCGCAATTATATCTATTTAAAAAAGTCTGGTATACCCCAGTAAACAATAACTGTGGTTTTGCCATCCTACAGTAAAAAATCTCTATTACTCAGGTTTTGGTTTATTTTCCGTAAAGAAAAACAGTAGTGTCTCCTGACTGCTGTGACACAAAAATATATCTGTTGAAAATAGTCTGGTGTAGGCCCGAAAAATCCCAGGGTGGTTTTGCAGTTCAACGGGTCAAATCTCTGTACTATCCAGTTTTGGGCCTTTGGTATCTAAAAAAACACAGTTTGATTGTGTCGCTCACTGTTCAGCCGCAATTATATCTATTCAAAAAAGTCTGGTATACTCCAGTAAACAATAACTGTGGTTTTGCCATCCCACGGTAAAAAATCTATATTATTCAGGTTTTGGTATATTTTCCGTAAAGAAAAACAGTAGTGTCTCCTGACTGTTGTGACACAAAAATATATCTGTTGAAAATAGTCTGGTGTAGGCCCGACAAATCCCAGTGTGGTTTTGCAGTTTAACGGGTCAAATCTCTGTACTATCCAGTTTTGGGCCTTTGGTATCTAAAAAAACACAGTTTGATTGTGTCGCTCACTGTTCAGCCGCAATTATATTTATTTAAAAAAGTCTGGTACACGCCAGTAAACAATAACTGTGGTTTTGCCATCCCACGGTAAAAAATCTCTATTATTCAGGTTTTGGTTTATTTTCTGTAAAGAAAAACAGTAGTGTCTTCTGACTGTTGTGACACAAAAATATATCTGTTGAAAATAGTCTGGTGTAGGCCCGACAAATCCCAGGGTGGTTTTGCAGTTCAACGGGTCAAATCTCTGTACTGTCCAGTTTTGGGCTTTTGGTATCTAAAAAAACACAGTTTGAGTGTGTCGCTCACTGTTAAGCCGCAATTATATCTATTTAAAAAAGTTTGGTATACCCCAGTAAACAATAACTGTGGTTTTGCCATCCCATGGTAAAAATCTCTATTATTCAGGTTTTGGTATATTTTCCGTAAAGAAAAACAGTAGTGTCTCCAGACTGTTGTTACACAAAAATATATCTGTTGAAAATAGTCTGGTGTAGGCCCGACAAATCCCAGTGTGGTTTTGTAGTTTAACGGGTCAAATCTCTGTACTATCCAGTTTTGGGCCTTTGGTATCTAAAAAAACACAGTTTGATTGTGTCGCTCACTGTTCGGCCGCAATTATATCTATTTCAAAAAGTCTGGTATAACCCAGTAAACAATAACTGTGGTTTTGCCATCCCACAGTAAAAAATCTCTATTATTCAGGTTTTGGTTTATTTTCCGTAAAGAAAAACAGTAGTGTCTCCTGACTGTTGTGACACAAAAATATATCTGTTGAAAATAGTCTGGTGTAGGCCCGACAAATCCCAGTGTGGTTTTGCAGTTTAACGGGTCAAATCTCTGTACTATCCAGTTTTGGGCCTTTGGTATCTAAAAAAACACAGTTTGAGTGTGTCGCTCACTGTTCAGCCGCAATTATATCTATTTAAAAAAGTTTGGTATACCCCAGCAAACAATAACTGTGGTTTTGCCATCCCATGGTAAAAAATCTCTATTATTCAGGTTTTGGTATATTTTCCATAAAGAAAAACAGTAGTGTCTCTAGACTGTTGTGACACAAAAATGTATCTGTTGAAAATAGTCTGGTGTAGGCCGCACAAATCCCAGTGTGGTTTTGCAGTTCAAAGGGTCAAATCTCTGTACTATCCAGTTTTGGGCCTTTGGTATCTAAAAAAACACAGTTTGAGTGTGTCGCACACTGTTCAGCCGCAATTATATCTATTTTAAAAAGTCTGTTATAACCCAGTAAACAATAACTGTGGTTTTGCCATCCCACGGTAAAAAATCTCTATTATTCAGGTTTTGGTTTATTTTCTGTAAAGAAAAACAGTAGTGTCTTCTGACTGTTGTGACACAAAAATATATCTGTTGAAAATAGTCTGGTGTAGGCCCGACAAATCCCAGGGTGGTTTTGCAGTTCAACGGGTCAAATCTCTGTACTGTCCAGTTTTGGGCTTTTGGTATCTAAAAAAACACAGTTTGAGTGTGTCGCTCACTGTTAAGCCGCAATTATATCTATTTAAAAAAGTTTGGTATACCCCAGTAAACAATAACTGTGGTTTTGCCATCCCATGGTAAAAATCTCTATTATTCAGGTTTTGGTATATTTTCCGTAAAGAAAAACAGTAGTGTCTCCAGACTGTTGTTACACAAAAATATATCTGTTGAAAATAGTCTGGTGTAGGCCCGACAAATCCCAGTGTGGTTTTGTAGTTTAACGGGTCAAATCTCTGTACTATCCAGTTTTGGGCCTTTGGTATCTAAAAAAACACAGTTTGATTGTGTCGCTCACTGTTCGGCCGCAATTATATCTATTTAAAAAAGACTGGTATACCCCAGTAAACAATAACTGTGGTTTTGCCATCCCACGGTAAAAAATCTCTATTATTCAGGTTTTGGTATATTTTCCGTAAAGAAAAACAGTAGTGTCTCCTGACTGTTGTGACACAAAAATATATCTGTTGAAAATAGTCTGGTGTAGGCCCGACAAATCCCAGTGTGGTTTTGCAGTTCAATGGGTCAAATCTCTGTACTATCCAGTTTTGGGCCTTTGGTATCTAAAAAAACACAGTTTGAGTGTGTCGCTCACTGTTCAGCCGCAATTATATCTATTTAAAAAAGTTTGGTATACCCCAGTAAACAATAACTGTGGTTTTGCCATCCCATGGTAAAAATCTCTATTATTCAGGTTTTGGTATATTTTCCGTAAAGAAAAACAGTAGTGTCTCCAGACTGTTGTGACACAAAAATATATCTGTTGAAAATAGTCTGGTGTAGGCCCAACAAATCCCAGTGTGGTTTTGCAGTTCAACGCGTCAAATCTCTGTACTATCCAGTTTTGGGCCTTTGGTATCTAAAAAAACACAGTTTGATTGTGTCGCACACTGTTCAGCCGCAATTATATCTATTTCAAAAAGTCTGGTATAACCCAGTAAACAATAACTGTGGTTTTGCCATCCCACAGTAAAAAATCTCTATTATTCAGGTTTTGGTTTATTTTCCGTAAAGAAAAACAGTAGTGTCTCCTGACTGTTGTGACACAAAAATATATCTGTTGAAAATAGTCTGGTGTAGGCCCGACAAATCCCAGTGTGGTTTTGCAGTTTAACGGGTCAAATCTCTGTACTATCCAGTTTTGGGCCTTTGGTATCTAAAAAAACACAGTTTGAGTGTGTCGCACACTGTTCAGCCGCAATTATATCTATTTTAAAAAGTCTGTTATAACCCAGTAAACAATAACTGTGGTTTTGCCATCCCACAGTAAAAAATCTCTATTATTCAGGTTTTGGTTTATTTTCCGTAAAGAAAAGCAGTAGTGTCTCCTCACTGTTGTGACACAAAAATATATCTGTTGAAAATAGTCTGGTGTAGGCCCGACAAATCCCAGGGTGGTTTTGCAGTTCAACGGGTCAAATCTCTGTACTATCCAGTTTTGGGCCTTTGGTACCTAAAAAACACAGTTTGAGTGTGTCGCTCACTGTTCAGCCGCAATTAAATCTATTTAAAAAAGTCTGGTATACCCCAATAAACAATAACTGTGGTTTTGCCATTCCATGGTAAAAAATCTCTATTATTCAGGTTTTGTTATATTTTCCGTAAAGAAAAACAGTAGTGTCTCCTGACTGTTGTGACACAAAAATATATCTGTTGAAAATAGTCTAGTGTAGGCCCGACAAATCCCAGTGTGGTTTTGCTGTTCAACGGGTCAAATCTCTGTACTATCCAGTTTTGGGCCTTTGGTATTTAAAAAAACACAGTTTGAGTGTGTCCCTCACTGTTCAGCCGCAATTATATCTATTTAAAAAAGTCTGGTATACCCCAGTAAACAATAACTGTGGTTTTGCCATCCCACGGTAAAAAATCTCTATTATTCAGGTTTTGGTATATTTTCCGTAAAGAAAAACAGTAGTGTCTCCTGACTGTTGTGACACAAAAATATATCTGTTGAAAATAGTCTGGTGTAGGCCCGACAAATCCCAGTGTGGTTTTGCAGTTCAACGGGTCAAATCTCTGTACTATCCAGTTTTGGGCCTTTGGTATCTAAAAAAACACAGTCTGAGTGTGTCGCTCACTGTTCAGTCGCAATTATATCTATTTTAAAAAGTCTGGTATACCCCAATAAACAATAACTGTGGTTTTGCCATTCCACGGTAAAAAATCTCTATTATTCAGGTTTTGGTATATTTTCCGTAAAGAAAAACAGTAGTGTCTTCTGACTGTTGTGACACAAAAATATATCTGTTGAAAATAGTCTGGTGTAGGCCCGACAAATCCCAGGGTGGTTTTGCAGTTCAACCGGTCAAATCTCTGTACTATCCAGTTTTGTGACTTTGGTATGTAAAAAAACACAGTTTGAGTGTGTCACTCACTGTTCAGCTGCAATTATATCTATTTAAAAAAGTATGGTATACCCCAGTAAACAATAACTGTGGTTTTGACATTCCATGGTAAAAAATCTCTATTATTCAGGTTTTGGTATATTTTCTGTAAAGAAAAACAGTAGTGTCTCCTGACTGTTGTGACACAAAAATATATCTGTTGAAAATAGTCTGGTGTAGGCCGACAAATCCCAGTGTGGTTTTGCAGTTCAACTGGTCAAATCTCTGTACTATCCAGTTTTGGGCCTTTTTTATCTAAAAAAACACAGTTTGAGTGTGTCGCTCACTGTTCAGCTGCAATTATATCTATTTAAAAAAGTCTGGTATACCCCAGTAAACAATAACTGTCTTTTTGCCATCCTACAGTAAAAAATCTCTATTACTCAGGTTTTGGTATATTTTACGTAAAGAAAAACAGTAGTGTCTCCTGACTGCTGTGACACAAAAATATATCTGTTGAAAATAGTCTGGTGTAGGCCCGACAAATCCCAGGGTGGTTTTGCAGTTCAACGGGTCAAATCTCTGTACTATCCAGTTTTGGGCCTTTGGTATCTAAAAAAACACAGTTTGAGTGTGTCGCTCACTGTTCAGCCGCAATTATATCTATTTAAAAAAGTCTGGTATACCCCAGTAAACAATAACTGTGGTTTTGCCATCCCACGGTAAAAAATCTCTATTATTCAGGTTTTGGTATATTTTCCGTAAAGAAAAACAGTAGTGTCTCCTGACTGTTGTGACACAAAAATATATCTGTTGAAAATAGTCTGGTGTAGGCCCAACAAATCCCAGTGTGGTTTTGCAGTTCAACGGGTCAAATCTCTGTACTATCCAGTTTTGGGCCTTTGGTATCTAAAAAAACACAGTTTGAGTGTGTCGCTCACTGTTCAGCCGCAATTATATCTATTTAAAAAGTCTGGTACACCCCAGTAAACAATAACTGTGGTTTTGCCATCCCACAGTAAAAAATCTCTATTATTCAGGTTTTGGTTTATTGTCCGTAAAGAAAAACAATAGTGTCTCCTGACTGTTGTGACACAAAAATATATCTGTTGAAAATAGTCTGGTGTAGGCCCGACAAATCCCAGTGTGGTTTTGCAGTTCAACGGGTGAAATCTCTGTACTATCCAGTTTTGGGCCTTTGGTATCTAAAAAAACACAGTTTGAATGTGTCGCTCACTGTTCAGCCGCAATTATATCTATTTAAAAAAGTCTGGTATACCCCAGTAAACAATAACTGTGGTTTTGCCATCCCACGTTAAAAAATCTCTATTATTCAGGTTTTGATATATTTTACGTAAAGAAAAACAGTAGTGTCTCCTGACTGTTGTGACACAAAAATATATCCGTTGAAAATAGTCTGGTGTAGGCCCGACAAATCCCAGTGTGGTTTTGCAGTTCAACGGGTCAAATCTCTGTACTATCCAGTTTTGGGCCTTTGGTATCTAAAAAAACACAGTTTGAGTGTGTCGCTCACTGTTCAGCCGCAATTATATCTATTTAAAAAAGTCTGGTACACCCCAGTAAACAATAACTGTGGTTTTGCCATGCCACGGTAAAAGATCTCTATTATTCAGGTTTTGGTATATTTTCTGTAAAGAAAAACAGTAGTGTCTCCTGACTGTTGTGACACAAAAATATATCTGTTGAAAATAGTCTGGTGTAGGCCCGACAAATCCCAGTGTGGTTTTGCAGTTCAACGGGTCAGATCTCTGTACTATCCAGTTTTGGGCCTTTGGTATCTTAAAAAACACAGTTTGAGTGTGTCGCTCACTGTTCAGCTGCAATTATATCTATTTAAAAAAGTCTGGTATACCCCAATAAACAATAACTGTGGTTTTGCCATCCCACGGTAAAAAATCTCTATTATTCAGGTTTTGGTATATTTTCCGTAAAGAAAAACAGAAGTGTCTTCTGACTTTTGTGACACAAAAATATATCTGTTGAAAATAGTCTGGTGTAGGCCCGACAAATCCCAGTGTAGTTTTGCAGTTCAACGGGTCAAATCTCTGTACTATCCAGTTTTGGGCCTTTGGTATCTAAAAAAACAGTTTGAGTGTGTCGCTCACTGTTCAGCCACAATTATATCTATTTAAAAAAGTTTGGTATACCCCAGTAAACAATAACTGTGGTTTTACCATGTCATGGTAAAAAATCTCTATTATTCAGGTTTTGGTATATTTTCCGTCAAGAAAAACAGTAGTGTCTCCAGACTGTTGTGACACAAAAATATATCTGTTGAAAATAGTCTGGTGTAGGCCCGACAAATCCCAGTGTGGCTTTGCAGTTCAACGGGTCAAATCTCTGTACTATCCAGTTTTGGGCCTTTGGTATCTAAAAAAACACAGTTTGATTGTGTCGCTCACTGTTCAGCCGCAATTATATCTATTTAAAAAAGTCTGGTATACCCCAGTAAACAATAATTGTGGTTTTGCCATCCCACGGTAAAAAATCTCTATTATTCAGGTTTTGGTATATTTTCCGTAAAGAAAAACACTAGTGTCTTCTGACTGTTGTGACACAAAAATATATCTGTTGAAAATAGTCTGGTGTAGGCCCCACAAATCCCAGTGTGGCTTTGCAGTTCAACGGGTCAAATCTCTGTACTATCCAGTTTTGGGCCTTTGATATCTAAAAAAACACAGTTTGATTGTGTCGCTCACTGTTCAGCCGCAATTATATCTATTTAAAAAAGTCTGGTATACCCCAGTAAACAAAAATTGTGGTTTTGCCATCCCACGGTAAAAAATCTCTATTATTCAGGTTTTGGTATATTTTCCGTAAAGAAAAACAGTAGTGTCTCCTGACTGTTGTGACACAAAAATATATCTGTTGAAAATAGTCTGGTGTAGGCCGACAAATCCCAGTGTGGTTTTGCAGTTCAACGGGTCAAATCTCTGTACTATCCAGTTTTGGGACTTTGGTATCTAAAAAAACACAGTTTGAGTGTGTCACTCACTGTTCAGCCACAACTATATCTATTTTAAAAAGTCTGGTATACCCCAGTAAACAGTAACTGTGGTTTTGCAATCCCACGGTAAAAAATCTCTATTATTCAGGTTTTGGTACATTTTACATAAAGAAAATCAGAAGTGTCTCCTGAATGTTGTGACACAAAAATATATCTTTTGAAAATAGTCTGGTGTAGGCCCGACAAATCCCAGTGTGGTTTTGCAGTTCAATTGGTCAAATCTCTATGCTCTCCAGTTTAGGGCCTTAGGTATTTAAAAAACCACAGTTTTAGTGTGTCGCTCACTGTTCAGCCACAATAATATCTATTTAAAAAAGTCTGGAATACCCCAGTAAACAATAACTGGTTCTGCCATACCACAGTAAAAAATCTCTATTATTCAGGTTTTGGTATATTTTCCGTAAAGAAAAACAGTAGTGTCTCCAGACTGTTGTGACACAAAAATATATCTGTTGAAAATAGTCTGGTGTAGGCCCGACAAATCCCAGTGTGGTTTTGCAGTTCAACGGGTCAAATCTCTGTACTATCCAGTTTTGGGCCTTTGGTATCTAAAAAAACACAGTTTGAGTGTGTCACTCACTGTTCAGCCGCAATTATACCTATTTAAAAAAGTTTGGTATACCCCAGTAAACAATAACTGTGGTTTTGCCATCCCATGGTAAAAAATCTCTATTATTCAGGTTTTGGTACATTTTCCGTAAAGAAAAGCAGAAGTCTCTCCTGACTGTTGTGACACAAAAATATATCTGTTGAAAATAGTCTGGTGTAGGCCCGACAAATCCCAGTGTGGTTTTGCAGTTCAATGGGTCAAATCTCTATATTCTCCAGTTTTGGGCCTTTGGTATCTAAAAAACCACAGTTTTAGTGGGTCGCTCACTGTTCAGCCACAATTATATCTATTTAAAAAAGTCTGGTATACCCCAGTAAACAATAACTGTGGTTTTGCCATCCCATGGTAAAAAATCTCTATTATTCAGGTTTTGGTACATTTTCCTTAAAGAAAATCAGAAGTGTCTCCTGACTGTTGTGACACAAAAATATATCTGTTGAAAATAGTCTGGTGTAGGCCCGACAAATCCCAGTGTGGTTTTGCAGTTCAATGGGTCAAATCTCTGTACTCTCCAGTTTTGGGCCTTTAGTATCTAAAAAAACACAGTTTGAGTGTGTCGCTCACTGTTCAGCCGCATTTATAACTATTTAAAAAAGTTTGGTATACCCCAGTAAACAATAACTGTGGTTTTGCCATTCCACGGTAAAAAAATCTCTATTATTCAGGTTTTGGTATATTTTCCGTAAAGAAAAACAGTAGTGTCTCCTGACTGTTGTGACACAAAAATATATCTGTTGAAAATAGTCTGGTGTAGGCCCGACAAATCCCAGGGTGGTTTTGCAGTTCAACGGGTCAAATCTCTGTACTATCCAGTTTTGGGCCTTTGGTATCTAAAAAAACACAGTTTGAGTGTGTCGCTCACTGTTCAGCCGCAATTATATCTATTTAAAAAAGTCTGGTATACCCCAGTAAACAATAACTATTGTTTTGCCATCCCACTGTAAAAAATCTCTATTATTCAGGTTTTGGTATATTTTCCGTAAAGAAAAACAGTAGTGTGTCCTGACTGTTGTGACACAAAAATATATCTGTTGAAAATAGTCTGGTGTAGGCCCGACAAATCCCAATGTGGTTTTGCAGTTCAATGGGTCAAATCTCTGTACTATCCAGTTTTGGGACTTTGGTATCAAAGAAAACACAGTTTGAGTGTGTCGCTCACTGATCAGCCGCAATTATATCTATTTAAAAAAGTCTGGTATACCCCTGTAAACAATAACGGTGGTTTTGCCATCCCACCGTAAAAAATCTCTATTATTCAGGTTTTGGTATATTTTCCGTAAAGAAAAACAGTAGTGTCTCCTGACAGTTGTGACACAAAAATATATCTGTTGAAAATAGTCTGGTGTAGGCCCGACAAATCCCAGTGTGGTTTTGCAGTTCAACGGGTCAAATCTCTGTACTATCCAGTTTTTGGCCTTTGGTATCTAAAAAAACACAGTTTGATTGTGTCGCTCCCTGTTTAGCCGCAATTATATCTATTTAAAAAAGTCTGTTATACCACAGTAAACAATACATGTGGTTTTGCCATCCCACGGTAAAAAATCTCTATTATTCAGGTTTTGGTATATTTTCCGTAAAGAAAAACAGTAGTGTCTCCTGACTGTTGTGACACAAAAATATATCTGTTGAAAATAGTCTGGTGTAGGCCCGACAAATCCCAGTGTGGTTTTACAGTTCAACGGGTCAAATCTCTGTACTATCCAGTTTTGGGCCTTTGGTATCTAAACAACACAGTTTGAGTGTGTCGCTCACTGTTCAGCTGCAATTATATCTATTTAAAAAAGTCTGCTACACCCCAGTAAACAATAACTGTGGATTTGCCATCCCACGGTAAAAAATCTCTATTATTTAGGTTTTGGTATATTTTCCGTAAAGAAAAACAGTATTGTCTCCTGACTGTTGTGACACTAAAATATATCTGTTGAAAATAGTCTGGTGTAGGCCCGACAAATCCCAGGGTGGTTTTGCAGTTCAATGGGTCAAATCTTTGCACTTTCCAGTGTTGGGCCTTTGGTATCTAAAAAAACACAGTTTGATTGTGTCGCTCCCTGTTTAGCCGCAATTATATCTATTTAAAAAAGTCTGTTATACCACAGTAAACAATAACTGTGGTTTTGCCATCCCAAGGTAAAAAATCTCTATTATTCAGGTTTTGGTACATTTTCCGTAAAGAAAATCAGAAGTGTCTCCTGACTGTTGTGACACAAAAATATATCTGTTGAAAATAGTCTGGTGTAGACCAGACAAATCCCAGTGTGGTTTGGCAGTTCAATTGGTCAAATCTATGTACTCTCCAGTTTTGGGCCTTTGATATCTAAAAAACCACATTTTTAGTGTGTCGCTCAGTGTTCAGCCACAATTATAACTAATTAAGAAAGTCTGGTATACCCAGTAAACAATAACTGTGGTTTTGCCATCCCACGGTAAAAAATCTCTATTATTCAGGTTTTGGTACATTTTCCGTAAAGAAAAACAGTAGTGTCTCCTGACTGTTGTGACACTAAAATATATCTGTTGAAAATAGTCTGTTGTAGGCCCGACAAATCCCAGGGTGGTTTTGCAGTTCAACGGGTCAAATCTCTGTACTATCCAGTTTTGGGCCTTTGGTATCTAAAAAAACACAGTTTGAGTGTGTCGCTCACTGTTCAGCCGCAATTATATCTATTTAAAAAAGTCTGGTGTACCCCAGTAAACAATACATGTGGTTTTGCCATCCCACAGTAAAAAATCTCTATTATTCAGCTTTTGGTTTATTTTCTGTAAAGAAAAACAGTAGTTTCTCCTGACTGTTGTGACACAAAAATATATCTGTTGAAAATAGTCTGGTGTAGGCCTGACAAATCGCAGATTGGTTTTGCAGTACAACGGGTCAAATCTCTGTACTATCCAGTTTTGGGCCTTTGGTATCTAAAAAAACACAGTTTGAGTGTGTCGCTCACTGTTCAGCCGCAATTATATCTATTTAAAAAAGTCTGGTATACCCCAGTAAACAATAACTGTGGTTTTGCCATCCCACGGTAAACAATCTCTATTATTCAGGTTTTGGTATATTTTCCGTAAAGAAAAACAGTAGTGTCTCCTGACTGTTGTGACACAAAAATATATCTGTTGAAAATAGTCTGGTGTAGGCCCGACAAATCCCAGTGTGGTTTTGCAGTTCAACGGGTCAAATCTCTGTACTATCCAGTTTTGGGCCTTTGGTATCTAAAAAAACACAGTTTGAGTGTGTCGCTCACTGTTCAGCCGCAATTATATCTATTTAAAAAAGTCTGGTATACCCCTGTAAACAATAACTGTGGTTTTGCCATCCCACAGTAAAAAATCTCTATTATTCAGGTTTTGGTATATTTTCCGTAAAGAAAAACAGTAGTGTCTCCTGGCTGTTGTGACACAAAATATATCTGTTGAAAATAGTCTGGTGTAGGCCCGACAAATCCCAGTGTGGTTTTGCAGTTCAATGGGTCAAATCCCTGTACTATCCAGTTTTGGGACTTTGGTATCTAAGAAAACACAATTTGAGTGTGTCGCTCACTGTTCAGCCGCAATTATATCTATTTAAAAAAGTCTGGTATACCCCTGTAAACAATAACGGTGGTTTTGCCATCCCACGGTAAAAAATCTCTATTATTCAGGTTTTGGTATATTTTCCGTAAAGAAAAACAGTAGTGTCTCCTGACTGTTGTGACACAAAAATATATCTGTTGAAAATAGTCTGGTGTAGGACCGCCAAATCCCAGTGTGGTTTTGCAGTTCAACGGGTCAAATCTCTGTACTATCCAGTTTTTGGCCTTTGGTATCTAAAAAAACACAGTTTGAGTGTGTCGCTCACTGTTCAGCCGCAATTATATCTATTTAAAAAAGTCTGGTATACCCCAGTAAACAATAACTGTGGTTTTGCCATTCCACGGTAAAAAATCTCTATTATTCAGGTTTTGGTATATTTTCCGTAAAGAAAAACAGTAGTGTCTCATGACTGTTGTGACACAAAAATATATCTGTTGAAAATAGTCTGGTGTAGGCCCGACAAATCCCAGTGTGGTTTTGCAGTACAACGGGTCAAATCTCTGTACTTTCCAGTTTTGGGCCTTTGGTATCTAAAAAAACACAGTTTGAGTGTGTCGCTCACTGTTCAGCTGCTATTATATCTATTTAAAAAAGTCTGCTACACCCCAGTAAACAATAACTGTGGATTTGCCATCCCACGGTAAAAAATCTCTATTATTTAGGTTTTGGTATATTTTCCGTAAAGAAAAACAGTAGTGTCTCCTGACTGTTGTGACACAAAAATATATCTGTTGAAAATAGTCTGGTGTAGGCCCGACAAATCCCAGGGTGGTTTTGCAGTTCAATGGGTCAAATCTTTGCACTTTCCAGTTTTGGGCCTTTGGTATCTAAAAAAACACAGTTTGATTGTGTCGCTCCCTGTTTAGCCGCAATTATATCTATTTAAAAAAGTCTGTTATACCACAGTAAACAATACATGTGGTTTTGCCATCCCACGGTAAAAAATCTCTATTATTCAGGTTTTGGTATATTTTCCGTAAAGAAAAACAGTAGTGTCTCCTGACTGTTGTGACACAAAAATATATCTGTTGAAATAGTCTGGTGTAGGCCCGACAAATCCCAGTGTGGTTTTACAGTTCAACGGGTCAAATCTCTGTACTATCCAGTTTTGGGCCTTTGGTATCTAAACAACACAGTTTGAGTGTGTCGCTCACTGTTCAGCTGCAATTATATCTATTTAAAAAAGTCTGCTACACCCCAGTAAACAATAACTGTGGATTTGCCATCCCACGGTAAAAAATCTCTATTATTTAGGTTTTGGTATATTTTCCGTAAAGAAAAACAGTAGTGTCTCCTGACTGTTGTGACACTAAAATATATCTGTTGAAAATAGTCTGGTGTAGGCCCGACAAATCCCAGTGTGGTTTTGCAGTTCAATGGGTCAAATCTATGTACTCTCCAGTTTTGGGCCTTTGGTATCTAAAAAACCACATTTTTAGTGTGTCGCTCACTGTTCAGCCACAATTATATCTATTTAAGAAAGTCTGGTATACCCCAGTAAACAATAACTGTGGTTTTGCCATCCCACCGTAAAAAATCTCTATTATTCAGGTTTTGGTATATTTTCCGTAAAGAAAAACAGTAGTGTCTCCTGACTGTTGTGACACAAAAATATATCTGTTGAAAATAGTCTGGTGTAGGCCCGACAAATCCCAGTGTGGTTTTGCAGTTCAATGGGTCAAATCTCTGTACTATCCAGTTTTGGGACTTTGGTATCTAAGAAAACACAGTTTGAGTGTGTCGCTCACTGTTAAGCCGCAATTATATCTATTTAAAAAAGTCTGGTATACCCCTGTAAACAATAACGGTGGTTTTGCCATCCCACGGTAAAAAATCTCTATTATTCAGGTTTTGGTATATTTTCCGTAAAGTAAAACAGTAGTGTCTCCTGACTTTTGTGACACAAAAATATATCTGTTGAAAATAGTCTGGTGTAGGCCCGACAAATCCCAGTGTGGTTTTGCAGTTCAACGGGTCAAATCTCTGTACTATCCAGTTTTGGGCCTTTGGTATCTAAACAACACAGTTTGAGTGTGTCGCTCACTGTTCAGCTGCAATTATATCTATTTAAAAAAGTCTGCTACACCCCAGTAAACAATAACTGTGGATTTGCCATCCCACGGTAAAAAATCTCTATTATTTAGGTTTTGGTATATTTTCCGTAAAGAAAAACAGTAGTGTCTCCTGACTGTTGTGACACAAAAATATATCTGTTGAAAATAGTCTGGTGTAGGCCCGACAAATCCCAGGGTGGTTTTGCAGTTCAATGGGTCAAATCTTTGCACTTTCCAGTGTTGGGCCTTTGGTATCTAAAAAAACACAGTTTGATTGTGTCGCTCCCTGTTTAGCCGCAATTATATCTATTTAAAAAAGTCTGTTATACCACAGTAAACAATAACTGTGGTTTTGCCATCCCACGGTAAAAAATCTCTATTATTCAGGTTTTGGTACATTTTCCGTAAAGTAAATCAGAAGTGTCTCCTGACTGTTGTGACACAAAAATATATCTGTTGAAAATAGTCTGGTGTAGACCAGACAAATCCCAGTGTGGTTTGGCAGTTCAATGGGTCAAATCTATGTACTCTCCAGTTTTGGGCCTTTGATATCTAAAAAAACACATTTTTAGTGTGTCGCTCAGTGTTCAGCCACAATTATAACTAATTAAGAAAGTCTGGTATACCCCAGTAAACAATAACTGTGGTTTTGCCATCCACGGTAAAAAATCTCTATTATTCAGGTTTTGGTATATTTTCCGTAAAGAAAAACAGTAGTGTCTCCTGACTGTTGTGACACAAAAATATACCTGTTGAAAATAGTCTGGTGTAGGCCCGACAAATCCCAGTGTGGTTTTGCAGTTCAACGGGTCAAATCTCTGTACTATCCAGTTTTGGGCCTTTGGTATCTAAAAAAACACAGTTTGAGTGTGTCGCTCACTGTTCAGCTGCTATTATATCTATTTAAAAAAGTCTGCTACACCCCAGTAAACAATAACTGTGGATTTGCCATCCCACGGTAAAAAATCTCTATTATTTAGGTTTTGGTATATTTTCCGTAAAGAAAAACAGTAGTGTCTCCTGACTGTTGTGACACAAAAATATATCTGTTGAAAATAGTCTGGTGTAGGCCCGACAAATCCCAGGGTGGTTTTGCAGTTCAATGGGTCAAATCTTTGCACTTTCCAGTTTTGGGCCTTTGGTATCTAAAAAAACACAGTTTGATTGTGTCGCTCCCTGTTTAGCCGCAATTATATCTATTTAAAAAAGTCTGTTATACCACAGTAAACAATACATGTGGTTTTGCCATCCCACGGTAAAAAATCTCTATTATTCAGGTTTTGGTATATTTTCCGTAAAGAAAAACAGTAGTGTCTCCTGACTGTTGTGACACAAAAATATATCTGTTGAAAATAGTCTGGTGTAGGCCCGACAAATCCCAGTGTGGTTTTACAGTTCAATGGGTCAAATCTCTGTACTATCCAGTTTTGGGCCTTTGGTATCTAAACAACACAGTTTGAGTGTGTCGCTCACTGTTCAGCTGCAATTATATCTATTTAAAAAAGTCTGCTACACCCCAGTAAACAATAACTGTGGATTAGCCATCCCACGGTAAAAAATCTCTATTATTTAGGTTTTGGTATATTTTCCGTAAAGAAAAACAGTAGTGTCTCCTGACTATTGTGACACTAAAATATATCTGTTGAAAATAGTCTGGTGTAGGCCCGACAAATCCCAGTGTGGTTTTGCAGTTCAATGGGTCAAATCTATGTACTCTCCAGTTTTGGGCCTTTGGTATCTAAAAAACCACATTTTTAGTGTGTCGCTCACTGTTCAGCCACAATTATATCTATTTAAGAAAGTCTGGTATACCCCAGTAAACAATAACTGTGGTTTTGCCATCCCACCGTAAAAAATCTCTATTATTCAGGTTTTGGTATATTTTCCGTAAAGAAAAACAGTAGTGTCTCCTGACTGTTGTGACACAAAAATATATCTGTTGAAAATAGTCTGGTGTAGGCCCGACAAATCCCAGTGTGGTTTTGCAGTTCAATGGGTCAAATCTCTGTACTATCCAGTTTTGGGACTTTGGTATCTAAGAAAACACAGTTTGAGTGTGTCGCTCACTGTTAAGCCGCAATTATATCTATTTAAAAAAGTCTGGTATACCCCTGTAAACAATAACGGTGGTTTTGCCATCCCACGGTAAAAAATCTCTATTATTCAGGTTTTGGTATATTTTCCGTAAAGTAAAACAGTAGTGTCTCCTGACTTTTGTGACACAAAAATATATCTGTTGAAAATAGTCTGGTGTAGGCCCGACAAATCCCAGTGTGGTTTTGCAGTTCAACGGGTCAAATCTCTGTACTATCCAGTTTTGGGCCTTTGGTATCTAAACAACACAGTTTGAGTGTGTCGCTCACTGTTCAGCTGCAATTATATCTATTTAAAAAAGTCTGCTACACCCCAGTAAACAATAACTGTGGATTTGCCATCCCACGGTAAAAAATCTCTATTATTTAGGTTTTGGTATATTTTCCGTAAAGAAAAACAGTAGTGTCTCCTGACTATTGTGACACTAAAATATATCTGTTGAAAATAGTCTGGTGTAGGCCCGACAAATCCCAGTGTGGTTTTGCAGTTCAATGGGTCAAATCTATGTACTCTCCAGTTTTGGGCCTTTGGTATCTAAAAAACCACATTTTTAGTGTGTCGCTCACTGTTCAGCCACAATTATATCTATTTAAGAAAGTCTGGTATACCCCAGTAAACAATAACTGTGGTTTTGCCATCCCACCGTAAAAAATCTCTATTATTCAGGTTTTGGTATATTTTCCGTAAAGAAAAACAGTAGTGTCTCCTGACTGTTGTGACACAAAAATATATCTGTTGAAAATAGTCTGGTGTAGGCCCAACAAATCCCAGTGTGGTTTTGCAGTTCAATGGGTCAAATCTCTGTACTATCCAGTTTTGGGACTTTGGTATCTAAGAAAACACAGTTTGAGTGTGTCGCTCACTGTTAAGCCGCAATTATATCTATTTAAAAAAGTCTGGTATACCCCTGTAAACAATAACGGTGGTTTTGCCATCCCACGGTAAAAAATCTCTATTATTCAGGTTTTGGTATATTTTCCATAAAGTAAAACAGTAGTGTCTCCTGACTTTTGTGACACAAAAATATATCTGTTGAAAATAGTCTGGTGTAGGCCCGACAAATCCCAGTGTGGTTTTGCAGTTCAACGGGTCAAATCTCTGTACTATCCAGTTTTGGGCCTTTGGTATCTAAACAACACAGTTTGAGTGTGTCGCTCACTGTTCAGCTGCAATTATATCTATTTAAAAAAGTCTGCTACACCCCAGTAAACAATAACTGTGGATTTGCCATCCCACGGTAAAAAATCTCTATTATTTAGGTTTTGGTATATTTTCCGTAAAGAAAAACAGTAGTGTCTCCTGACTGTTGTGACACAAAAATATATCTGTTGAAAATAGTCTGGTGTAGGCCCGACAAATCCCAGGGTGGTTTTGCAGTTCAATGGGTCAAATCTTTGCACTTTCCAGTGTTGGGCCTTTGGTATCTAAAAAAACACAGTTTGATTGTGTCGCTCCCTGTTTAGCCGCAATTATATCTATTTAAAAAAGTCTGTTATACCACAGTAAACAATAACTGTGGTTTTGCCATCCCACGGTAAAAAATCTCTATTATTCAGGTTTTGGTACATTTTCCGTAAAGTAAATCAGAAGTGTCTCCTGACTGTTGTGACACAAAAATATATCTGTTGAAAATAGTCTGGTGTAGACCAGACAAATCCCAGTGTGGTTTGGCAGTTCAATGGGTCAAATCTATGTACTCTCCAGTTTTGGGCCTTTGATATTTAAAAAACCACATTTTTAGTGTGTCGCTCAGTGTTCAGCCACAATTATAACTAATTAAGAAAGTCTGGTATACCCCAGTAAACAATAACTGTGGTTTTGCCATCCACGGTAAAAAATCTCTATTATTCAGGTTTTGGTATATTTTCCGTAAAGAAAAACAGTAGTGTCTCCTGACTGTTGTGACACAAAAATATACCTGTTGAAAATAGTCTGGTGTAGGCCCGACAAATCCCAGTGTGGTTTTGCAGCTCAACGTGTCAAATCTCTGTACTATCCAGTTTTGGGCCTTTGGTATCTAAAAAAACACAGTTTGAGTGTGTCGCTCAGTGTTCCGCTGCAATTATATCTATTTAAAAAAGTCTGGTATACCCCAGTAAACAATAACTGTGGTTTTGCCATCCCACGGTAAAAATCTCTATTATTCAGGTTTTGGTATATTTTCCATAAAGAAAAACAGTAGTGTCTCCTGACTGTTGTGACACAAAAATATATCTGTTGAAAATAGTCTGTTGTAGGCCCGACAAATCCCAGGGTGGTTTTGCAGTTCAACGGGTCAAATCTCTGTACTATCCAGTTTTGGGCCTTTGGTATCTAAAAAAACACAGTTTGAGTGTGTCGCTCACTGTTCAGCCGCAATTATATCTATTTAAAAAAGTCTGGTGTACCCCAGTAAACAATACATGTGGTTTTGCCATCCCACAGTAAAAAATCTCTATTATTCAGCTTTTGGTTTATTTTCTGTCAAGAAAAACAGTAGTTTCTCCTGACTGTTGTGACACAAAAATATATCTGTTGAAAATAGTCTGGTGTAGGCCTGACAAATCGCAGATTGGTTTTGCAGTACAACGGGTCAAATCTCTGTACTATCCAGTTTTGGGCCTTTCGTATCTAAAAAAACACAGTTTGAGTGTGTCGCTCACTGTTCAGCCGCAATTATATCTATTTAAAAAAGTCTGGTATACCCCAGTAAACAATAACTGTGGTTTTGCCATCCCATGGTAAACAATCTCTATTATTCAGGTTTTGGTATATTTTCCGTAAAGAAAAACAGTAGTGTCTCCTGACTGTTGTGACACAAAAATATATCTGTTGAAAATAGTCTGGTGTAGGCCCGACAAATCCCAGTGTGGTTTTGCAGTTCAACGGGTCAAATCTCTGTACTATCCAGTTTTGGGCCTTTGGTATCTAAAAAAACACAGTTTGAGTGTGTCGCTCACTGTTCAGCCGCAATTATATCTATTTAAAAAAGTCTGGTATACCCCAGTAAACAATAACTGTGGTTTTGCCATCCCACAGTAAAAAATCTCTATTATTCAGGTTTTGGTATATTTTCCGTAAAGAAAAACAGTAGTGTCTCCTGGCTGTTGTGACACAAAAATATATCTGTTGAAAATAGTCTGGTGTAGGCCCGACAAATCCCAGTGTGGTTTTGCAGTTCAATGGGTCAAATCTCTGTACTATCCAGTTTTGGGACTTTGGTATCTAAGAAAACACAGTTTGAGTGTGTCGCTCACTGTTCAGCCGCAATTATATCTATTTAAAAAAGTCTGGTATACCCCTGTAAACAATAACGGTGGTTTTGCCATCCCACGGTAAAAAATCTCTATTATTCAGGTTTTGGTATATTTTCCGTAAAGAAAAACAGTAGTGTCTCCTGACTGTTGTGACACAAAAATATACCTGTTGAAAATAGTCTGGTGTAGGCCCGACAAATCCCAGTGTGGTTTTGCAGCTCAACGTGTCAAATCTCTGTACTATCCAGTTTTGGGCCTTTGGTATCTAAAAAAACACAGTTTGAGTGTGTCGCTCAGTGTTCCGCTGCAATTATATCTATTTAAAAAAGTCTGGTATACCCCAGTAAACAATAACTGTGGTTTTGCCATCCCACGGTAAAAAATCTCTATTATTCAGGTTTTGGTATATTTTCCATAAAGAAAAACAGTAGTGTCTCCTGACTGTTGTGACACAAAAATATATCTGTTGAAAATAGTCTGTTGTAGGCCCGACAAATCCCAGGGTGGTTTTGCAGTTCAACAGGTCAAATCTCTGTACTATCCAGTTTTGGGCCTTTGGTATCTAAAAAAACACAGTTTGAGTGTGTCGCTCACTGTTCAGCCGCAATTATATCTATTTAAAAAAGTCTGGTGTACCCCAGTAAACAATACATGTGGTTTTGCCATCCCACAGTAAAAAATCTCTATTATTCAGCTTTTGGTTTATTTTCTGTAAAGAAAAACAGTAGTTTCTCCTGACTGTTGTGACACAAAAATATATCTGTTGAAAATAGTCTGGTGTAGGCCTGACAAATCGCAGATTGGTTTTGCAGTAACACGGGTCAAATCTCTGTACTATCCAGTTTGGGCCTTTGGTATCTAAAAAAACACAGTTTGAGTGTGTCGCTCACTGTTCAGCCGCAATTATATCTATTTAAAAAAGTCTGGTATACCCCAGTAAACAATAACTGTGGTTTTGCCATCCCATGGTAAACAATCTCTATTATTCAGGTTTTGGTATATTTTCCGTAAAGAAAAACAGTAGTGTCTCCTGACTGTTGTGACACAAAAATATATCTGTTGAAAATAGTCTGGTGTAGGCCCGACAAATCCCAGTGTGGTTTTGCAGTTCAACGGGTCAAATCTCTGTACTATCCAGTTTTGGGCCTTTGGTATCTAAAAAAACACAGTTTGAGTGTGTCGCTCACTGTTCAGCCGCAACTATATCTATTTAAAAAAGTCTGGTATACCCCAGTAAACAATAACTGTGGTTTTGCCATCCCACAGTAAAAAATCTCTATTATTCAGGTTTTGGTATATTTTCCGTAAAGAAAAACAGTAGTGTCTCCTGGCTGTTGTGACACAAAAATATATCTGTTGAAAATAGTCTGGTGTAGGCCCGACAAATCCCAGTATGGTTTTGCAGTTCAATGGGTCAAATCTCTGTACTATCCAGTTTTGGGACTTTGGTATCTAAGAAAACACAGTTTGAGTGTGTCGCTCACTGTTCAGCCGCAATTATATCTATTTAAAAAAGTCTGGTATACCCCTGTAAACAATAACGGTGGTTTTGCCATCCCACGGTAAAAAATCTCTATTATTCAGGTTTTGGTATATTTTCCGTAAAGAAAAACAGTAGTGTCTCCTGACTGTTGTGACACAAAAATATACCTGTTGAAAATAGTCTGGTGTAGGCCCGACAAATCCCAGTGTGGTTTTGCAGCTCAACGTGTCAAATCTCTGTACTATCCAGTTTTGGGCCTTTGGTATCTAAAAAAACACAGTTTGAGTGTGTCGCTCAGTGTTCCGCTGCAATTATATCTATTTAAAAAAGTCTGGTATACCCCAGTAAACAATAACTGTGGTTTTGCCATCCCACGGTAAAAAATCTCTATTATTCAGGTTTTGGTATATTTTCCATAAAGAAAAACAGTAGTGTCTCCTGACTGTTGTGACACAAAAATATATCTGTTGAAAATAGTCTGTTGTAGGCCCGACAAATCCCAGGGTGGTTTTGCAGTTCAACAGGTCAAATCTCTGTACTATCCAGTTTTGGGCCTTTGGTATCTAAAAAAACACAGTTTGAGTGTGTCGCTCACTGTTCAGCCGCAATTATATCTATTTAAAAAAGTCTGGTGTACCCCAGTAAACAATACATGTGGTTTTGCCATCCCACAGTAAAAAATCTCTATTATTCAGCTTTTGGTTTATTTTCTGTAAAGAAAAACAGTAGTTTCTCCTGACTGTTGTGACACAAAAATATATCTGTTGAAAATAGTCTGGTGTAGGCCTGACAAATCGCAAATTGGTTTTGCAGTAACACGGGTCAAATCTCTGTACTATCCAGTTTGGGCCTTTGGTATCTAAAAAAACACAGTTTGAGTGTGTCGCTCACTGTTCAGCCGCAATTATATCTATTTAAAAAAGTCTGGTATACCCCAGTAAACAATAACTGTGGTTTTGCCATCCCATGGTAAACAATCTCTATTATTCAGGTTTTGGTATATTTTCCGTAAAGAAAAACAGTAGTGTCTCCTGACTGTTGTGACACAAAAATATATCTGTTGAAAATAGTCTGGTGTAGGCCCGACAAATCCCAGTGTGGTTTTGCAGTTCAACGGGTCAAATCTCTGTACTATCCAGTTTTGGGCCTTTGGTATCTAAAAAAACACAGTTTGAGTGTGTCGCTCACTGTTCAGCCGCAATTATATCTATTTAAAAAAGTCTGGTATACCCCAGTAAACAATAACTGTGGTTTTGCCATCCCACAGTAAAAAATCTCTATTATTCAGGTTTTGGTATATTTTCCGTAAAGAAAAACAGTAGTGTCTCCTGGCTGTTGTGACACAAAAATATATCTGTTGAAAATAGTCTGGTGTAGGCCCGACAAATCCCAGTGTGGTTTTGCAGCTCAACGTGTCAAATCTCTGTACTATCCAGTTTTGGGCCTTTGGTATCTAAAAAAACACAGTTTGAGTGTGTCGCTCAGTGTTCCGCTGCAATTATATCTATTTAAAAAAGTCTGGTATACCCCAGTAAACAATAACTGTGGTTTTGCCATCCCACGGTAAAAAATCTCTATTATTCAGGTTTTGGTATATTTTCCATAAAGAAAAACAGTAGTGTCTCCTGACTGTTGTGACACAAAAATATATCTGTTGAAAATAGTCTGTTGTAGGCCCGACAAATCCCAGGGTGGTTTTGCAGTTCAACAGGTCAAATCTCTGTACTATCCAGTTTTGGGCCTTTGGTATCTAAAAAAACACAGTTTGAGTGTGTCGCTCACTGTTCAGCCGCAATTATATCTATTTAAAAAAGTCTGGTGTACCCCAGTAAACAATACATGTGGTTTTGCCATCCCACAGTAAAAAATCTCTATTATTCAGCTTTTGGTTTATTTTCTGTAAAGAAAAACAGTAGTTTCTCCTGACTGTTGTGACACAAAAATATATCTGTTGAAAATAGTCTGGTGTAGGCCTGACAAATCGCAGATTGGTTTTGCAGTAACACGGGTCAAATCTCTGTACTATCCAGTTTTGGGCCTTTGGTATCTAAAAAAACACAGTTTGATTGTGTCGCTCACTGTTCAGCCGCAATTATATCTATTTAAAAAAGTCTGGTATACCCCAGTAAACAATAACTGTGGTTTTGCCATCCCATGGTAAACAATCTCTATTATTCAGGTTTTGGTATATTTTCCGTAAAGAAAAACAGTAGTGTCTCCTGACTGTTGTGACACAAAAATATATCTGTTGAAAATAGTCTGGTGTAGGCCCGACAAATCCCAGTGTGGTTTTGCAGTTCAACGGGTCAAATCTCTGTACTATCCAGTTTTGGGCCTTTGGTATCTAAAAAAACACAGTTTGAGTGTGTCGCTCACTGTTCAGCCGCAATTATATCTATTTAAAAAAGTCTGGTATACCCCAGTAAACAATAACTGTGGTTTTGCCATCCCACAGTAAAAAATCTCTATTATTCAGGTTTTGGTATATTTTCCGTAAAGAAAAACAGTAGTGTCTCCTGGCTGTTGTGACACAAAAATATATCTGTTGAAAATAGTCTGGTGTAGGCCCGACAAATCCCAGTGTGGTTTTGCAGTTCAATGGGTCAAATCTCTGTACTATCCAGTTTTGGGACTTTGGTATCTAAGAAAACACAGTTTGAGTGTGTCGCTCACTGTTCAGCCGCAATTATATCTATTTAAAAAAGTCTGGTATACCCCTGTAAACAATAATGGTGGTTTTGCCATCCCACGGTAAAAAACCTCTATTATTCAGGTTTTGGTATATTTTCCGTAAAGAAAAACAGTAGTGTCTCCTGACTGTTGTGACACAAAAATATATCTGTTGAAAATAGTCTGGTGTAGGCCCGCCAAATCCCAGTGTGGTTTTGCAGTTCAACGGGTCAAATCTCTGTACTATCCAGTTTTTGGCCTTTGGTATCTAAAAAAACACAGTTTGAGTGTGTCGCTCACTGTTCAGCCGCAATTATATCTATTTAAAAAAGTCTGGTATACCCCAGTAAACAATAACTGTGGTTTTGCCATTCCACGGTAAAAAATCTCTATTATTCAGGTTTTGGTATATTTTCCGTAAAGAAAAACAGTAGTGTCTCATGACTGTTGTGACACAAAAATATATCTGTTGAAAATAGTCTGGTGTAGGCCCGACAAATCCCAGTGTGGTTTTGCAGTACAACGGGTCAAATCTCTGTACTTTCCAGTTTTGGGCCTTTGGTATCTAAAAAAACACAGTTTGAGTGTGTCGCTCACTGTTCAGCTGCTATCATATCTATTTAAAAAAGTCTGCTACACCCCAGTAAACAATAACTGTGGATTTGCCATCCCACGGTAAAAAATCTCTATTATTTAGGTTTTGGTATATTTTCCGTAAAGAAAAACAGTAGTGTCTCCTGACTGTTGTGACACAAAAATATATCTGTTGAAAATAGTCTGGTGTAGGCCCGACAAATCCCAGGGTGGTTTTGCAGTTCAATGGGTCAAATCTTTGCACTTTCCAGTTTTGGGCCTTTGGTATCTAAAAAAACACAGTTTGATTGTGTCGCTCCCTGTTTAGCCGCAATTAAATCTATTTAAAAAAGTCTGTTATACCACAGTAAACAATACATGTGGTTTTGCCATCCCACGGTAAAAAATCTCTATTATTCAGGTTTTGGTATATTTTCCGTAAAGAAAAACAGTAGTGTCTCCTGACTGTTGTGACACAAAAATATATCTGTTGAAAATAGTCTGGTGTAGGCCCGACAAATCCCATTGTGGTTTTACAGTTCAACGGGTCAAATCTCTGTACTATCCAGTTTTGGGCCTTTGGTATCTAAAAAAACACAGTTTTATTGTGTCGCTCACTGTTCAGCCGCAATTATATCTATTTAAAAAAGTCTGTTATACCACAGTAAACAATAACTGTGGTTTTGCCATCCCACGGTAAAAAATCTCTATTATTCAGGTTTTGGTACATTTTCCGTAAAGAAAATCAGAAGTGTCTCCTGACTGTTGTGACACAAAAATATATCTGTTGAAAATAGTCTGGTGTAGACCAGACAAATCCCAGTGTGGTTTGGCAGTTCAATGGGTCAAATCTATGTACTCTCCAGTTTTGGGCCTTTGATATCTAAAAAACCACATTTTTAGTGTGTCGCTCAGTGTTCAGCCACAATTATAACTAATTAAGAAAGTCTGGTATACCCCAGTAAACAATAACTGTGGTTTTGCCATCCCACGGTAAAAAATCTCTATCATTCAGGTTTTGGTATATTTTCCGTAAAGAAAAACAGTAGTGTCTCCTGACTGTTGTGACACAAAAATATACCTGTTGAAAATAGTCTGGTGTAGGCCCGACAAATTCCAGTGTGGTTTTGCAGCTCAACGTGTCAAATCTCTGTACTATCCAGTTTTGGGCCTTTGGTATCTAAAAAAACACAGTTTGAGTGTGTCGCTCAGTGTTCCGCTGCAATTATATCTATTTAAAAAAGTCTGGTATACCCCAGTAAACAATAACTGTGGTTTTTGCCATCCCACGGTAAAAAATCTCTATTATTCAGGTTTTGGTATATTTTCCATAAAGAAAAACAGTAGTGTCTCCTGACTGTTGTGACACAAAAATATATCTGTTGAAAATAGTCTGTTGTAGGCCCGACAAATCCCAGGGTGGTTTTGCAGTTCAACGGGTCAAATCTCTGTACTATCCAGTTTTGGGCCTTTGGTATCTAAAAAAACACAGTTTGAGTGTGTCGCTCACTGTTCAGCCGCAATTATATCTATTTAAAAAAGTCTGGTGTACCCCAGTAAAGAATACATGTGGTTTTGCTATCCCACAGTAAAAAATCTCTATTATTCAGCTTTTGGTTTATTTTCTGTAAAGAAAAACAGTAGTTTCTCCTGACTGTTGTGACACAAAAATATATCTGTTGAAAATAGTCTGGTGTAGGCCTGACAAATCGCAGATTGGTTTTGCAGTACAACGGGTCAAATCTCTGTACTATCCAGTTTTGGGCCTTTGGTATCTAAAAAAACACAGTTTGAGTGTGTCGCTCACTGTTCAGCCGCAATTATATCTATTTAAAAAAGTCTGGTATACCCCAGTAAACAATAACTGTGGTTTTGCCATCCCATGGAAACAATCTCTATTATTCAGGTTTTGGTATATTTTCCGTAAAGAAAAACAGTAGTGTCTCCTGACTGTTGTGACACAAAAATATATCTGTTGAAAATAGTCTGGTGTAGGCCCGACAAATCCCAGTGTGGTTTTGCAGTTCAACGGGTCAAATCTCTGTACTATCCAGTTTTGGGCCTTTGGTATCTAAAAAAACACAGTTTGAGTGTGTCGCTCACTGTTCAGCCGCAATTATATCTATTTAAAAAAGTCTGGTATACCCCAGTAAACAATAACTGTGGTTTTGCCATCCCACAGTAAAAAATCTCTATTATTCAGGTTTTGGTATATTTTCCGTAAAGAAAAACAGTAGTGTCTCCTGGCTGTTGTGACACAAAAATATATCTGTTGAAAATAGTCTGGTGTAGGCCCGACAAATCCCTGTGTGGTTTTGCAGTTCAATGGGTCAAATCTCTGTACTATCCAGTTTTGGGACTTTGGTATCTAAGAAAACACAGTTTGAGTGTGTCGCTCACTGTTCAGCCGCAATTATATCTATTTAAAAAAGTCTGGTATACCCCTGTAAACAATAACGGTGGTTTTGCCATCCCACGGTAAAAAATCTCTATTATTCAGGTTTTGGTATATTTTCCGTAAAGAAAAACAGTAGTGTCTCCTGACTGTTGTGACACAAAAATATATCTGTTGAAAATAGTCTGGTGTAGGCCCGCCAAATCCCAGTGTGGTTTTGCAGTTCAACGGGTCAAATCTCTGTACTATCCAGTTTTTGGCCTTTGGTATCTAAAAAAACACAGTTTGAGTGTGTCGCTCACTGTTCAGCCGCAATTATATCTATTTAAAAAAGTCTGGTATACCCCAGTAAACAATAACTGTGGTTTTGCCATTCCACGGTAAAAAATCTCTATTATTCAGGTTTTGGTATATTTTCCGTAAAGAAAAACAGTAGTGTCTCATGACTGTTGTGACACAAAAATATATCTGTTGAAAATAGTCTGGTGTAGGCCCGACAAATCCCAGTGTGGTTTTGCAGTACAACGGGTCAAATCTCTGTACTTTCCAGTTTTGGGCCTTTGGTATCTAAAAAAACACAGTTTGAGTGTGTCGCTCACTGTTCAGCTGCTATTATATCTATTTAAAAAAGTCTGCTACACCCCAGTAAACAATAACTGTGGATTTGCCATCCCACGGTAAAAAATCTCTATTATTTAGGTTTTGGTATATTTTCCGTAAAGAAAAACAGTAGTGTCTCCTGACTGTTGTGACACAAAAATATATCTGTTGAAAATAGTCTGGTGTAGGCCCGACAAATCCCAGGGTGGTTTTGCAGTTCAATGGGTCAAATCTTTGCACTTTCCAGTTTTGGGCCTTTGGTATCTAAAAAAACACAGTTTGATTGTGTCGCTCCCTGTTTAGCCGCAATTATATCTATTTAAAAAAGTCTGTTATACCACAGTAAACAATACATGTGGTTTTGCCATCCCACGGTAAAAAATCTCTATTATTCAGGTTTTGGTATATTTTCCGTAAAGAAAAACAGTAGTGTCTCCTGACTGTTGTGACACAAAAATATATCTGTTGAAAATAGTCTGGTGTAGGCCCGACAAATCCCAGTGTGGTTTTACAGTTCAACGGGTCAAATCTCTGTACTATCCAGTTTTGGGCCTTTGGTATCTAAACAACACAGTTTGAGTGTGTCGCTCACTGTTCAGCTGCAATTATATCTATTTAAAAAAGTCTGGTATACCCCAGTAAACAATAACTGTGGTTTTGCCATCCCACGGTAAAAAATCTCTATTATTCAGGTTTTGGTATATTTTCCATAAAGAAAAACAGTAGTGTCTCCTGACTGTTGTGACACAAAAATATATCTGTTGAAAATAGTCTGGTGTAGGCCCGACAAATCCCAGTGTGGTTTTACAGTTCAACGGGTCAAATCTCTGTACTATCCAGTTTTGGGCCTTTGGTATCTAAACAACACAGTTTGAGTGTGTCGCTCACTGTTCAGCTGCAATTATATCTATTTAAAAAAGTCTGGTATACCCCAGTAAACAATAACTGTGGTTTTGCCATCCCACGGTAAAAAATCTCTATTATTCAGGTTTTGGTATATTTTCCATAAAGAAAAACAGTAGTGTCTCCTGACTGTTGTGACACAAAAATATATCTGTTGAAAATAGTCTGTTGTAGGCCCGACAAATCCCAGGGTGGTTTTGCAGTTCAACGGGTCAAATCTCTGTACTATCCAGTTTTGGCCTTTGGTATCTAAAAAAACACAGTTTGAGTGTGTCGCTCACTGTTCAGCCGCAATTATATCTATTTTAAAAAGTCTGGTATACCCCAGTAAACAATACATGTGTTTTTGCCATCCCACAGTAAAAAATCTCTATTATTCAGGTTTTGGTATATTTTCCGTAAAGAAAAACAGTAGTGTCTCCTGGCTGTTGTGACACAAAAATATATCTGTTGAAAATAGTCTGGTGTAGGCCCGACAAATCCCAGTGTGGTTTTGCAGTTCAATGGGTCAAATCTCTGTACTATCCAGTTTTGGGACTTTGGTATCTAAGAAAACACAGTTTGAGTGTGTCGCTCACTGTTCAGCCGCAATTATATCTATTTAAAAAAGTCTGGTATACCCCTGTAAACAATAACGGTGGTTTTGCCATCCCACGGTAAAAAATCTCTATTATTCAGGTTTTGGTATATTTTCCGTAAAGAAAAACAGTAGTGTCTCCTGACTGTTGTGACACAAAAATATATCTGTTGAAAATAGTCTGGTGTAGGCCCGCCAAATCCCAGTGTGGTTTTGCAGTTCAACGGGTCAAATCTCTGTACTATCCAGTTTTTGGCCTTTGGTATCTAAAAAAACACAGTTTGAGTGTGTCGCTCACTGTTCAGCCGCAATTATATCTATTTAAAAAAGTCTGGTATACCCCAGTAAACAATAACTGTGGTTTTGCCATTCCACGGTAAAAAATCTCTATTATTCAGGTTTTGGTATATTTTCCGTAAAGAAAAACAGTAGTGTCTCATGACTGTTGTGACACAAAAATATATCTGTTGAAAATAGTCTGGTGTAGGCCCGACAAATCCCAGTGTGGTTTTGCAGTACAACGGGTCAAATCTCTGTACTTTCCAGTTTTGGGCCTTTGGTATCTAAAAAAACACAGTTTGAGTGTGTCGCTCACTGTTCAGCTGCTATTATATCTATTTAAAAAAGTCTGCTACACCCCAGTAAACAATAACTGTGGATTTGCCATCCCACGGTAAAAAATCTCTATTATTTAGGTTTTGGTATATTTTCCGTAAAGAAAAACAGTAGTGTCTCCTGACTGTTGTGACACAAAAATATATCTGTTGAAAATAGTCTGGTGTAGGCCCGACAAATCCCAGGGTGGTTTTGCAGTTCAATGGGTCAAATCTTTGCACTTTCCAGTTTTGGGCCTTTGGTATCTAAAAAAACACAGTTTGATTGTGTCGCTCCCTGTTTAGCCGCAATTATATCTATTTAAAAAAGTCTGTTATACCACAGTAAACAATACATGTGGTTTTGCCATCCCACGGTAAAAAATCTCTATTATTCAGGTTTTGGTATATTTTCCGTAAAGAAAAACAGTAGTGTCTCCTGACTGTTGTGACACAAAAATATATCTGTTGAAAATAGTCTGGTGTAGGCCCGACAAATCCCAGTGTGGTTTTACAGTTCAACGGGTCAAATCTCTGTACTATCCAGTTTTGGGCCTTTGGTATCTAAACAACACAGTTTGAGTGTGTCGCTCACTGTTCAGCTGCAATTATATCTATTTAAAAAAGTCTGGTATACCCCAGTAAACAATAACTGTGGTTTTGCCATCCCACGGTAAAAAATCTCTATTATTCAGGTTTTGGTATATTTTCCATAAAGAAAAACAGTAGTGTCTCCTGACTGTTGTGACACAAAAATATATCTGTTGAAAATAGTCTGGTGTAGGCCCGACAAATCCCAGTGTGGTTTTACAGTTCAACGGGTCAAATCTCTGTACTATCCAGTTTTGGGCCTTTGGTATCTAAACAACACAGTTTGAGTGTGTCGCTCACTGTTCAGCTGCAATTATATCTATTTAAAAAAGTCTGGTATACCCCAGTAAACAATAACTGTGGTTTTGCCATCCCACGGTAAAAAATCTCTATTGTTCAGGTTTTGGTATATTTTCCATAAAGAAAAACAGTAGTGTCTCCTGACTGTTGTGACACAAAAATATATCTGTTGAAAATAGTCTGTTGTAGGCCCGACAAATCCCAGGGTGGTTTTGCAGTTCAACGGGTCAAATCTCTGTACTATCCAGTTTTGGCCTTTGGTATCTAAAAAAACACAGTTTGAGTGTGTCGCTCACTGTTCAGCCGCAATTATATCTATTTTAAAAAGTCTGGTATACCCCAGTAAACAATACATGTGTTTTTGCCATCCCACAGTAAAAAATCTCTATTATTCAGCTTTTGGTTTATTTTTTGTAAAGAAAAACAGTAGTTTCTCCTGACTGTTGTGACACAAAAATATATCTGTTGAAAATAGTCTGGTGTAGGCCCGACAAATCCCAGTGTGGTTTTGCAGTTCAATGGGTCAAATCTCTGTACTATCCAGTTTTGGGCCTTTGGTATCTAAAAAAACACAGTTTGAGTGTGTCGCTCACTGTTCAGCCGCAATTATATCTATTTAAAAAAGTCTGGAATACCCCAGTAAACAATAACTGTGGTTTTGCCATCCCACGGTAAACAATCTCTATTATTCAGGTTTTGGTATATTTTCCGTAAAGAAAAACAGTAGTGTCTCTGGACTGTTGTGACACAAAAATATATCTGTTGAAAATAGTCTGGTGTAGGCCCGACAAATCCCAGTGTGGTTTTGCAGTTCAACGGGTCAAATCTCTGTACTATCCAGTTTTGGGCCTTTGGTATCTAAAAAAACACAGTTTGAGTGTGTCGCTCACTGTTCAGCCGCAATTATATCTATTTAAAAAAGTCTGGTATACCCCAGTAAACAATAACTGTGGTTTTGCCATCCCACAGTAAAAAATCTCTATTATTCAGGTTTTGGTATATTTTCCGTAAAGAAAAACAGTAGTGTCTCCTGGCTGTTGTGACACAAAAATATATCTGTTGAAAATAGTCTGGTGTAGGCCCGACAAATCCCAGTGTGGTTTTGCAGTTCAATGGGTCAAATCTCTGTACTATCCAGTTTTGGGACTTTGGTATCTAAGAAAACACAGTTTGAGTGTGTCGCTCACTGTTCAGCCGCAATTATATCTATTTAAAAAAGTCTGGTATACCCCTGTAAACAATAACGGTGGTTTTGCCATCCCACGGTAAAAAATCTCTATTATTCAGGTTTTGGTATATTTTCCGTAAAGAAAAACAGTAGTGTCTCCTGACTGTTGTGACACAAAAATATATCTGTTGAAAATAGTCTGGTGTAGGCCCGCCAAATCCCAGTGTGGTTTTGCAGTTCAACGGGTCAAATCTCTGTACTATCCAGTTTTTGGCCTTTGGTATCTAAAAAAACACAGTTTGAGTGTGTCGCTCACTGTTCAGCCGCAATTATATCTATTTAAAAAAGTCTGGTATACCCCAGTAAACAATAACTGTGGTTTTGCCATTCCACGGTAAAAAATCTCTATTATTCAGGTTTTGGTATATTTTCCGTAAAGAAAAACAGTAGTGTCTCATGACTGTTGTGACACAAAAATATATCTGTTGAAAATAGTCTGGTGTAGGCCCGACAAATCCCAGTGTGGTTTTGCAGTACAACGGGTCAAATCTCTGTACTTTCCAGTTTTGGGCCTTTGGTATCTAAAAAAACACAGTTTGAGTGTGTCGCTCACTGTTCAGCTGCTATTATATCTATTTAAAAAAGTCTGCTACACCCCAGTAAACAATAACTGTGGATTTGCCATCCCACGGTAAAAAATCTCTATTATTTAGGTTTTGGTATATTTTCCGTAAAGAAAAACAGTAGTGTCTCCTGACTGTTGTGACACAAAAATATATCTGTTGAAAATAGTCTGGTGTAGGCCCGACAAATCCCAGGGTGGTTTTGCAGTTCAATGGGTCAAATCTTTGCACTTTCCAGTTTTGGGCCTTTGGTATCTAAAAAAACACAGTTTGATTGTGTCGCTCCCTGTTTAGCCGCAATTATATCTATTTAAAAAAGTCTGTTATACCACAGTAAACAATACATGTGGTTTTGCCATCCCACGGTAAAAAATCTCTATTATTCAGGTTTTGGTACATTGTCCGTAAAGAAAATCAGAAGTGTCTCCTGACTGTTGTGACACAAAAATATATCTGTTGAAAATAGTCTGGTGTAGGCCCGACAAATCCCAGTGTGGTTTTGCAGTTCAATGGGTCAAATCTCTGTACTATCCAGTTTTGGGACTTTGGTATCTAAGAAAACACAGTTTGAGTGTGTCGCTCACTGTTCAGCCGCAATTATATCTATTTAAAAAAGTCTGGTATACCCCTGTAAACAATAACGGTGGTTTTGCCATCCCACGGTAAAAAATCTCTATTATTCAGGTTTTGGTATATTTTCCGTAAAGAAAAACAGTAGTGTCTCATGACTGTTGTGACACAAAAATATATCTGTTGAAAATAGTCTGGTGTAGGCCCGACAAATCCCAGTGTGGTTTTGCAGTACAACGGGTCAAATCTCTGTACTTTCCAGTTTTGGGCCTTTGGTATCTAAAAAAACACAGTTTGAGTGTGTCGCTCACTGTTCAGCTGCTATTATATCTATTTAAAAAAGTCTGCTACACCCCAGTAAACAATAACTGTGGATTTGCCATCCCACGGTAAAAAATCTCTATTATTTAGGTTTTGGTATATTTTCCGCAAAGAAAAACAGTAGTGTCTCCTGACTGTTGTGACACAAAAATATATCTGTTGAAAATAGTCTGGTGTAGGCCCGACAAATCCCAGGGTGGTTTTGCAGTTCAATGGGTCAAATCTTTGCACTTTCCAGTTTTGGGCCTTTGGTATCTAAAAAAACACAGTTTGATTGTGTCGCTCCCTGTTTAGCCGCAATTATATCTATTTAAAAAAGTCTGTTATACCACAGTAAACAATACATGTGGTTTTGCCATCCCACGGTAAAAAATCTCTATTATTCAGGTTTTGGTACATTGTCCGTAAAGAAAATCAGAAGTGTCTCCTGACTGTTGTGACACAAAAATATATCTGTTGAAAATAGTCTGGTGTAGGCCCGACAAATCCCAGTGTGGTTTTGCAGTTCAATGGGTCAAATCTCTGTACTATCCAGTTTTGGGACTTTGGTATCTAAGAAAACACAGTTTGAGTGTGTCGCTCACTGTTCAGCCGCAATTATATCTATTTAAAAAAGTCTGGTATACCCCTGTAAACAATAACGGTGGTTTTGCCATCCCACGGTAAAAAATCTCTATTATTCAGGTTTTGGTATATTTTCCGTAAAGAAAAACAGTAGTGTCTCCTGACTGTTGTGACACAAAAATATATCTGTTGAAAATAGTCTGGTGTAGGCCCGACAAATCCCAGTGTGGTTTTACAGTTCAACGGGTCAAATCTCTGTACTATCCAGTTTTGGGCCTTTGGTATCTAAACAACACAGTTTGAGTGTGTCGCTCACTGTTCAGCTGCAATTATATCTATTTAAAAAAGTCTGGTATACCCCAGTAAACAATAACTGTGGTTTTGCCATCCCACGGTAAAAAATCTCTATTATTCAGGTTTTGGTATATTTTCCATAAAGAAAAACAGTAGTGTCTCCTGACTGTTGTGACACAAAAATATATCTGTTGAAAATAGTCTGGTGTAGGCCCGACAAATCCCAGTGTGGTTTTGCAGTTCAACGGGTCAAATCTCTGTACTATCCAGTTTTGGGCCTTTGGTATCTAAACAACACAGTTTGAGTGTGTCGCTCACTGTTCAGCTGCAATTATATCTATTTAAAAAAGTCTGGTATACCCCAGTAAACAATAACTGTGGTTTTGCCATCCCACGGTAAAAAATCTCTATTATTCAGGTTTTGGTATATTTTCCATAAAGAAAAACAGTAGTGTCTCCTGACTGTTGTGACACAAAAATATATCTGTTGAAAATAGTCTGTTGTAGGCCCGACAAATCCCAGGGTGGTTTTGCAGTTCAACGGGTCAAATCTTTGTACTATCCAGTTTTGGGCCTTTGGTATCTAAAAAAACACAGTTTGAGTGTGTCGCTCACTGTTCAGCCGCAATTATATCTATTTAAAAAAGTCTGGTATACCCCAGTAAACAATACATGTGTTTTTGCCATCCCACAGTAAAAAATCTCTATTATTCAGCTTTTGGTATATTTTCCGTAAAGAAAAACAGTAGTGTCTCCTGGCTGTTGTGACACAAAAATATATCTGTTGAAAATAGTCTGGTGTAGGCCCGACAAATCCCAGTGTGGTTTTGCAGTTCAACGGGTCAAATCTCTGTACTATCCAGTTTTTGGCCTTTGGTATCTAAAAAAACACAGTTTGAGTGTGTCGCTCACTGTTCAGCCGCAATTATATCTATTTAAAAAAGTCTGGTATACCCCAGTAAACAATAACTGTGGTTTTGCCATTCCACGGTAAAAAATCTCTATTATTCAGGTTTTGGTATATTTTCCGTAAAGAAAAACAGTAGTGTCTCATGACTGTTGTGACACAAAAATATATCTGTTGAAAATAGTCTGGTGTAGGCCCGACAAATCCCAGTGTGGTTTTGCAGTACAACGGGTCAAATCTCTGTACTTTCCAGTTTTGGGCCTTTGGTATCTAAAAAAACACAGTTTGAGTGTGTCGCTCACTGTTCAGCTGCTATTATATCTATTTAAAAAAAGTCTGCTACACCCCAGTAAACAATAACTGTGGATTTGCCATCCCACGGTAAAAAATCTCTATTATTTAGGTTTTGGTATATTTTCCGTAAAGAAAAACAGTAGTGTCTCCTGACTGTTGTGACACAAAAATATATCTGTTGAAAATAGTCTGGTGTAGGCCCGACAAATCCCAGGGTGGTTTTGCAGTTCAATGGGTCAAATCTTTGCACTTTCCAGTTTTGGGCCTTTGGTATCTAAAAAAACACAGTTTGATTGTGTCGCTCCCTGTTTAGCCGCAATTATATCTATTTAAAAAAGTCTGTTATACCACAGTAAACAATACATGTGGTTTTGCCATCCCACGGTAAAAAATCTCTATTATTCAGGTTTTGGTACATTGTCCGTAAAGAAAATCAGAAGTGTCTCCTGACTGTTGTGACACAAAAATATATCTGTTGAAAATAGTCTGGTGTAGGCCCGACAAATCCCAGTGTGGTTTTGCAGTTCAATGGGTCAAATCTCTGTCCTATCCAGTTTTGGGACTTTGGTATCTAAGAAAACACAGTTTGAGTGTGTCGCTCACTGTTCAGCCGCAATTATATCTATTTAAAAAAGTCTGGTATACCCCTGTAAACAATAACGGTGGTTTTGCCATCCCACGGTAAAAAATCTCTATTATTCAGGTTTTGGTATATTTTCCGTAAAGAAAAACAGTAGTGTCTCCTGACTGTTGTGACACAAAAATATATCTGTTGAAAATAGTCTGGTGTAGGCCCGACAAATCCCAGTGTGGTTTTGCAGTTCAACGGGTCAAATCTCTGTACTATCCAGTTTTGGGCCTTTGGTATCTAAACAACACAGTTTGAGTGTGTCGCTCACTGTTCAGCTGCAATTATATCTATTTAAAAATGTCTGTTATACCCCAGTAAACAATAACTGTGGTTTTGCCATCCCACGGTAAAAAATCTCTATTATTCAGGTTTTGGTATATTTTCCATAAAGAAAAACAGTAGTGTCTCCTGACTGTTGTGACACAAAAATATATCTGTTGAAAATAGTCTGTTGTAGGCCCGACAAATCCCAGGGTGGTTTTGCAGTTCAACGGGTCAAATCTCTGTACTATCCAGTTTTGGGCCTTTGGTATCTAAAAAAACACAGTTTGAGTGTGTCGCTCACTGTTCAGCCGCAATTATATCTATTTAAAAAAGTCTGGTATACCCCAGTAAACAATACATGTGTTTTTGCCATCCCACAGTAAAAAATCTCTATTATTCAGCTTTTGGTTTATTTTTTGTAAAGAAAAACAGTAGTTTCTCCTGACTGTTGTGACACAAAAATATATCTGTTGAAAATAGTCTGGTGTAGGCCTGACAAATCGCAGATTGGTTTTGCAGTACAACGGGTCAAATCTCTGTACTATCCAGTTTTGGGCCTTTGGTATCTAAAAAAACACAGTTTGAGTGTGTCGCTCACTGTTCAGCCGCAATTATATCTATTTAAAAAAGTCTGGTATACCCCAGTAAACAATAACTGTGGTTTTGCCATCCCACGGTAAACAATCTCTATTATTCAGGTTTTGGTATATTTTCCGTAAAGAAAAACAGTAGTGTCTCCTGACTGTTGTGACACAAAAATATATCTGTTGAAAATAGTCTGGTGTAGGCCCGACAAATCCCAGTGTGGTTTTGCAGTACAACGGGTCAAATCTCTGTACTTTCCAGTTTTGGGCCTTTGGTATCTAAAAAAACACAGTTTGAGTGTGTCGCTCACTGTTCAGCTGCTATTATATCTATTTAAAAAAGTCTGCTACACCCCAGTAAACAATAACTGTGGATTTGCCATCCCACGGTAAAAAATCTCTATTATTTAGGTTTTGGTAAATTTTCCGTAAAGAAAAACAGTAGTGTCTCCTGACTGTTGTGACACAAAAATATATCTGTTGAAAATAGTCTGGTGTAGGCCCGACAAATCCCAGGGTGGTTTTGCAGTTCAATGGGTCAAATCTTTGCACTTTCCAGTTTTGGGCCTTTGGTATCTAAAAAAACACAGTTTGATTGTGTCGCTCCCTGTTTAGCCGCAATTATATCAATTTAAAAAAGTCTGTTATACCACAGTAAACAATACATGTGGTTTTGCCATCCCACGGTAAAAAATCTCTATTATTCAGGTTTTGGTACATTGTCCGTAAAGAAAATCAGAAGTGTCTCCTGACTGTTGTGACACAAAAATATATCTGTTGAAAATAGTCTGGTGTAGGCCCGACAAATCCCAGTGTGGTTTTGCAGTTCAATGGGTCAAATCTCTGTACTATCCAGTTTTGGGACTTTGGTATCTAAGAAAACACAGTTTGAGTGTGTCGCTCACTGTTCAGCCGCAATTATATCTATTTAAAAAAGTCTGGTATACCCCTGTAAACAATAACGGTGGTTTTGCCATCCCACGGTAAAAAATCTCTATTATTCAGGTTTTGGTATATTTTCCGTAAAGAAAAACAGTAGTGTCTCCTGACTGTTGTGACACAAAAATATATCTGTTGAAAATAGTCTGGTGTAGGCCCGACAAATCCCAGTGTGGTTTTGCAGTTCAACGGGTCAAATCTCTGTACTATCCAGTTTTGGGCCTTTGGTATCTAAACAACACAGTTTGAGTGTGTCGCTCACTGTTCAGCTGCAATTATATCTATTTAAAAATGTCTGTTATACCCCAGTAAACAATAACTGTGGTTTTGCCATCCCACGGTAAAAAATCTCTATTATTCAGGTTTTGGTATATTTTCCATAAAGAAAAACAGTAGTGTCTCCTGACTGTTGTGACACAAAAATATATCTGTTGAAAATAGTCTGTTGTAGGCCCGACAAATCCCAGGGTGGTTTTGCAGTTCAACGGGTCAAATCTCTGTACTATCCAGTTTTGGGCCTTTGGTATCTAAAAAAACACAGTTTGAGTGTGTCGCTCACTGTTCAGCCGCAATTATATCTATTTAAAAAAGTCTGGTATACCCCAGTAAACAATACATGTGTTTTTGCCATCCCACAGTAAAAAATCTCTATTATTCAGCTTTTGGTTTATTTTTTGTAAAGAAAAACAGTAGTTTCTCCTGACTGTTGTGACACAAAAATATATCTGTTGAAAATAGTCTGGTGTAGGCCTGACAAATCGCAGATTGGTTTTGCAGTACAACGGGTCAAATCTCTGTACTATCCAATTTTGGGCCTTTGGTATCTAAAAAAACACAGTTTGAGTGTGTCGCTCACTGTTCAGCCGCAATTATATCTATTTAAAAAAGTCTGGTATACCCCAGTAAACAATAACTCTGGTTTTGCCATCCCACGGTAAAAAATCTCTATTATTCAGATTTTGGTATATTTTCCGTAAAGAAAAACAGTAGTGTCTCCTGACTGTTGTGACACAAAAATATATCTGTTGAAAATAGTCTGGTGTAGGCCCGACAAATCCCAGTGTGGTTTTGCAGTTCAATGGGTCAAATCTCTGTACTATCCAGTTTTGGGACTTTGGTATCTAAAAAAACACAGTTTGATTGTGTCGCTCACTGTTCAGCCGCAATTATATCTATTTAAAAAAGTCTGGTATACCCCAGTAAACAATAACTGTGGTTTTGCCATCCCATGGTAAAAAATCTATATTATTCAGATTTTGGTATATTTTCCGTAAAGAAAAACAGTAGTGTCTCCTGACTGTTGTGACACAAAAATATATCTGTTGAAAATAGACTGTTGTAGGCCCGACAAATCCTAGTGTGGTTTTGCAGTTCAACGGGTCAAATCTCTGTACTATCCAGTTTTTGGCCTTTGGCATCTAAAAAAACACAGTTTGATTGTGTCGCACACTGTTCAGCCGCAATTATATCTATTTAAAAAAGTCTGGTATACCCCAGTAAACAATAACTGTGGTTTTGCCATCCCACCGTAAAAAATCTCTATTATTCAGGTTTTGGTATATTTTCCGTAAAGAAAAACAGTAGTGTCTCATGACTGTTGGGACACAAAAATATAACTGTTGAAAATAGTCTGGTGTAGGCCCGACAAATCCCAGTGTGGTTTTGCAGTTCAATGGGTCAAATCTCTGTACTATCCAGTTTTGGGACTTTGGTATCTAAGAAAACACAGTTTGAGTGTGTCGCTCACTGTTCAACCGCAATTATATCTATTTAAAAAAGTCTGGTATACCCCTGTAAACAATAACGGTGGTTTTGCCATCCCACGGTAAAAAATCTCTATTATTCAGGTTTTGGCATATTTTCCGTAAAGAAAAACAGTAGTGTCTCCTGACTGTTGTGACACAAAAATATATCTGTTGAAAATAGTCTGGTGTAGGCCCGACAAATCCCAGTGTGGTTTTGCAGTTCAACGGGTCAAATCTCTGTACTATCCAGTTTTTGGCCTTTGGTATCTAAAAAAACACAGTTTGAGTGTGTCGCTCACTGTTCAGCCACAATTATATCTATTTAAGAAAGTCTGGTATACCCCAGTAAACAATAACTGTGGTTTTGCCATTCCACCGTAAAAAATCTCTATTATTCAGGTTTTGGTATATTTTCCGTAAAGAAAAACAGTAGTGTCTCCTGGCTGTTGTGACACAAAAATATATCTGTTGAAAATAGTCTGGTGTAGGCCCGACAAATCCCAGTGTGGTTTTGCAGTTCAATGGGTCAAATCTCTGTACTATCCAGTTTTGGGACTTTGGTATCTAAGAAAACACAGTTTGAGTGTGTCGCTCACTGTTCAGCCGTAATTATATCTATTTAAAAAAGTCTGGTATACCCCTGTAAACAATAACGGTGGTTTTGCCATCCCACGGTAAAAAATCTCTATTATTCAGATTTTGGTATATTTTCCGTAAAGAAAAACAGTAGTGTCTCCTGACTGTTGTGACACAAAAATATATCTGTTGAAAATAGTCTGGTGTAGGCCCGCCAAATCCCAGTGTGGTTTTGCAGTTCAACGGGTCAAATCTCTGTACTATCCAGTTTTTGGCCTTTGGTATCTAAAAAAACACAGTTTGAGTGTGTCGCTCACTGTTCAGCCGCAATTATATCTATTTAAAAAAGTCTGGTATACCCCAGTAAACGATAACTGTGGTTTTGCCATTCCACGGTAAAAAATCTCTATTATTCAGGTTTTGGTATATTTTTCGTAAAGAAAAACAGTAGTGTCTCATGACTGTTGTGACACAAAAATATATCTGTTGAAAATAGTCTGGTGTAGGCCCGACAAATCCCAGTGTGGTTTTGCAGTTCAACGGGTCAAATCTCTGTACTTTCCAGTTTTGGGCCTTTGGTATCTAAACAACACAGTTTGAGTGTGTCGCTCACTGTTCAGCTGCAATTATATCTATTTAAAAAAGTCTGCTACACCCCAGTAAACAATAACTGTGGATTTGCCATCCCACAATAAAAAATCTCTATTATTTAGGTTTTGGTATATTTTCCGTAAAGAAAAACAGTAGTGTCTCCTGACTGTTGTGACACAAAAATATATCTGTTGAAAATAGTCTGGTGTAGGCCCGACAAATCTCAGGGTGGTTTTGCAGTTCAATGGGTCAAATCTTTGCACTTTCCAGTTTTGGGCCTTTGGTATCTAAAAAAACACAGTTTGATTGTGTCGCTCCCTGTTTAGCCGCAATTATATCTATTTTAAAAAGTCTGTTATACCACAGTAAACAATACATGTGGTTTTGCCATCCCACGGTAAAAAATCTCTATTATTCAGGTTTTGGTACATTTTCCGTAAAGAAAATCAGAAGTGTCTCCTGACTGTTGTGACACAAAAATATATCTGTTGAAAATAGTCTGGTGTAGGCCCGACAAATCCCAGTGTGGTTTTGCAGTTCAATGGGTCAAATCTATGTACTCTCCAGTTTTGGGCCTTTGGCATCTAAAAAACCACATTTTTAGTGTGTCGCTCACTGTTCAGCCGCAATTATATCTATTTAAAAAAGTCTGGTATGCCCCTGTAAACAATAACGGTGGTTTTGCCATCCCACCGTAAAAAATCTCTATTATTCAGGTTTTGGTATATTTTGCGTAAAGAAAAACAGTAGTGTCTCCTGACTGTTGTGACACAAAATATATCTGTTGAAAATAGTCTGGTGTAGGCCCGACAAATCCCAGGGTGGTTTTGCAGTTCAACGGGTCAAATCTCTGTACTATCCAGTTTTTGGCCTTTGGTATCTAAAAAAACACAGTTTGAGTGTGTCGCTCAGTGTTCCGCTGCAATTATATCTATTTAAAAAAGTCTGGTATACCCCAGTAAACAATAACTGTGGTTTTGCCATCCCACGCTAAAAAATCTCTATTATTCAGGTTTTTGTATATTTTCCATAAAGAAAAACAGTAGTGTCTCCTGACTGTTGTGACACAAAAATATATCTGTTGAAAATAGTCTGTTGTAGGCCCGACAAATCCCAGGGTGGTTTTGCAGTTCAACGGGTCAAATCTCTGTACTATCCAGTTTTGGGACTTTGGTATCTAAAAAAACACAGTTTGAGTGTGTCGCTCACTGTTCAGCCGCAATTATATCTTTTTAAAAAAGTCTGGTATACCCCAGTAAACAATACATGTGGTTTTGCCATCCCACAGTAAAAAATCTCTATTATTCAGCTTTTGGTTTATTTTCCGTAAAGAAAAACAGTAGTGTCTCCTGACTGTTGTGACACAAAAATATATCTGTTGAAAATAGTCTGGTGTATGCCTGACAAATCCCAGATTGGTTTTGCAGTACAACGGGTCAAATCTCTGTACTATCTAGTTTTGGGCCTTTGGTATCTAAAAAAACACAGTTTGAGTGTGTCGCTCACTGTTCAGCCGCAATTATATCTATTTAAAAAAGTCTGGTATACCCCAGTAAACAATAACTGTGGTTTTGCCATCCCACGGTAAACAATCTCTATTATTCAGGTTTTGGTATATTTTCCGAAAAGAAAAACAGTAGTGTCTCCTGACTGTTGTGACACAAAAATATATCTGTTGAAAATAGTCTGGTGTAGGCCCGACAAATCCCAGTGTGGTTTTGCAGTTCAATGGGTCAAATCTCTGTACTCTCCAGTTTTGGGACTTTGGTATTTAAAAAAACACAGTTTGAGTGTGTCTCTCACTGTTCAGCCGCAATTATGTTTATTTAAAAAAGTCTGGTATACCCCAGTAAATAATAACTATGGTTTTGCCATCCCATCGTAAAAAATCTTTATTATTCAGGTTTTGGTATATTTTCTGTAAAGAAAAACAGTAGTGTCTCCTGTGTGTTGTCACACAAAAACATATCTGTTGAAAATAGTCTGGTATAGGCCCAACAAATACCAGGGTGGTTTTGCCGTTCAACGGGTCAAATCTCTGTACTATCCAGTTTTGGGCCTTTGGAATTTAAAAAAACACAATTTGAGTGTGTCGCTCACTGTTCAGCTGCAATTATATCTATTTAAAAAAGTCTGCTATATCCCAGTAAACAATAACAGTGGTGTTGCCATCCCACGGTAAAAAATCTCTATTACTCAGGTTTTGGTATATTTTCCGTAAAGAAAAACCGTAGTGTCTCCTGACTGTTGTGACACAAAAATATATCTGTTGAAAATAGTCTGGTGTAGGCCCGACAAATCCCACGGTGGTTTTGCAGTTCAACGAGTCAAATCTCTGTACTATCCAGTTTTGGGCCTTTGGTATCTAAAAAAACACAGTTTGAGTGTGTCGCTCACTGTTCAGCCACAATTATATCTATTTAAAAAATTCTGGTATACCCCAGTAAACAATAACTGTGGTTTTGCCATCCCACGATAAAAAATCTCTATTATTCAGGTTTTGGTATATTTTCCATAAAGAAAAACAGTGGTGTCTCCGGACTGTTGTGACACAAAAATATATCTGTTGAAAATAGTCTGGTGTAGGTCCAACAAATTCCCGGGTGGTTTTGCAGTTCAACGGGTCAAATCTCTGTACTATTGAGTTCTGGGCCTTTGGTATCTAAAAAAACACAGTTTGAGTGTGTCGCCCACTGTTCAGACGCAATTATATCTATTTTAAAAAGTCTGGTATACACCAGTAAACAATAACTGTGGTTTTACCATCCCACGGTAAAAAATCTCTATTGTTCAGGTTTTGGTATATTTTCCGTAAAGAAAAACAGTAGTGTCTCCTGACTTTTGTGACACAAAACTATATCTGTTGAAAATAGTCTGGTGTAGGCCCGACAAATCCCAGTGTGGTTTTGCAGTTCAACAGGTCAAATCTCTGTACTATCCAGATTTGGGCCTTTGGTATCTAGAAAAACACAGTTTGAGTGTGTCGCTCACTGTTCAGCCGCAATTATATCTATTTAAAAAAGTCTGGTATACCCCAGTAAACAATAACTGTGGTTTTGCTATCTCACGGTAAAAAATCTCTATTATTCAGGTTTTGGTATATTTTCCGTAAAGAAAAACAGTAGTGTCTCCTGACTGTTGTGACACAAAAATATATCTGTTGAAAATAGTCTGGTGTAGGCCGGACAAATCCCAGTGTGGTTTTGCAGTTCAATGGGTCAAATCTCTGTACTCTCCAGTTTTGGGACTTTGGTATTTAAAAAAACACAGTTTGAGTGTGTCTCTCACTGCTCAGCCGCAATTATGTTTATTTAAAAAAGTCTGGTATACCCCAGTAAACAATAACTGTGGTTTTGCCATCCCACGGTAAAAAATCTCGATTATTCAGGTTTTGGTATATTTTCTGTAAAGAAAAACAGTAGTGTCTCCTGCGTGTTGTGACACAAAAATATATCTGTTGAAAATAGTCTGGTGTAGGCCCAACAAATCCCAGGGTGGTTTTGCCGTTCAATGGGTCAAATCTCTGTACTATCCAGTTTTGGGCCTTTGGAATCTAAAAAAACACAATTTGAGTGTGTCGCTCACTGATCAGCTGCAATTATATCTATTTAAAAAAGTCTGATATACCCCAGTAAACAATAACTGTGGTTTTGCCATCCCACGGTAAAAAATCTCTATTATTCAGGTTTCGGTATATTTTCCGTAAAGAAAAACAGTAGTGTATCCAGACTGTTGTGACACAAAAATATATCTGTTGAAAATAGTCTGGTGTAGGCCCAACAAATCCCAGTGTGGTTTTGCAATTCAACAGGTCAAATCTCTGTACTATCCAGTTTTGGGCCTTTGGTATCTAAAAAAAACACAGCTTGAGTGTGTCACTCACTGTTCAGCCGCAATTATATCTATTTAAAAAAGTCTGGTATACCCCAGTAAACAATAACAGTGGTTTTGCCATCCCACGGTAAAAAATCTCTATTATTCAGGTTTTGGTATATTTTCCGTAGAGAAAAACAGAAGTGTCTCATGACTGTTGTGACACAAAAATATGTCTGTTGAAAATAGCCTGGTGTAGGCCCGACAAATCCCAGGGTGGTTTTGCATTTCAACGGGTCAAATCTCTGTACTATCCAGTTTTGGGCCTTTGGTATCTAAAAACACACAGTTTGAGTGTGTCGCTCACTGTTCAGCCACAATTATATCTATTTAAAAAATTCTGGTATACCCCAGTAAACAATAACTGTGGTTTTGCTATCCCACGGTAAAAAATCTCTATTATTCAGGATTTGGTATATTTTACGTAGGGAAAAACAGTAGTGTCTCCTGACTGTTGTGACACAAAAATATGTCTGTTGAAAATAGTCTGGTGTAGGCCCGACAAATCCCAGTGTGGTTTTGCAGTTCAATGGGTCAAATCTCTGTACTATCCAGTTTTGGGCCTTTCGTATCTAAAAAAAACACAGTTTGAGTGTGTCGCACTCTGTTCAGCTGCAATTATATCTATTTAAAAAAGTCTGGTATACCCCAGTAAAAAATAACTGTGGTTTTGCCATCCCACGGTAAAAAATCTCTATTATTCAGGTTTTGGTATATTTTCCGTAAAGAAAACAGTAGTGCCTCCTGACTGTTGTGACACAAAACTATATCTGTTGAAAATAGTCTGGTGTAGGCCCGACAAATCGCAGTGTGGTTTTGCAGTTCAAAGGGTCAAATCTCTGTACTATCCATTTTTGGGCCTTTGGTATCTAAAAAACACAGTTTGAGTGTGTCGCTCAGAGTTCAGCCGCAATTATATCTATTTAAAGAAGTCTGGTATACCCCAGTAAACAATAACTGTGGTTTTGCCATCCCACGGTAAAAAATCTCTATTATTCAGGTTTTGGTATATTTTCCATAAAGAAAAACAGTAGTTTCTCTGGACTGTTGTGACACAAAAATATATCTGTTGAAAATAGTCTGGTGTAGGTCCGACAAATCCCAGTGTGGTTTTGCAGTTCAACGGGTCAAATCTCTGTACTATTGAGTTTTGGGCCTTTGGTATCGAAAAAAACACAGTTTGAGTGTGTCGCCCACTGTTCAGCCGCAATTATATCTATTTAAAAAAGTCTGGTATACCCCAGTAAACAATAACTGTGGTTTTACCATCCCACGGTAAAAAATCTCTATTATTCAGGTTTTGGTATATTTTCCGTAAAGAAAAACAGTAGTGTCTCCTGACTGTTGTGACGCAAAACTATATCTGTTGAAAATAGTCTGGTGTAGGCCCGACAAATCCCAGTGTGGTTTTGCAGTTCAAAGGGTCAAATCTCTGTACTATCCATTTTTGGGCCTTTGGTATCTAAAAAAACACAGTTTGAGTGTGTCGCTCAGTGTTCAGCCACAATTATATCTATTTAAAAAAGTCTGGTATACCCCAGTAAACAATAACTGTGGTTTTGCAATCCCACGGTAAAAAATCTCTATTATTCAGGTTTTGGTATATTTTCCGTAAAGAAAAACAGTAGTGTCTCCTGACTGTTGTGACACAAAAATATATCTGTTGAAAATAGTCTGGTGTAGGCCCGACAAATCCCAGTGTGGTTTTGCAGTTCAACGGGTCAAATCTCTGTACTCTCCAGTTTTGGGACTTTGGTATTTAAAAAAACACAGTTTGAGTGTGTCTCTCACTGCTCAGCCGCAATTATGTTTATTTAAAAAAGTCTGGTATACCCCAGTAAACAATAACTGTGGTTTTGCCATCCCACGGTAAAAAATCTCGATTATTCAGGTTTTGGTATATTTTCTGTAAAGAAAAACAGTAGTGTCTCCTGCGTGTTGTGACACAAAAATATATCTGTTGAAAATAGTCTGGTGTAGGCCCAACAAATCCCAGGGTGGTTTTGCTGTTCAACGGGTCAAATCTCTGTACTATCCAGTTTTGGGCCTTTGGAATTTAAAAAAACACAATTTGAGTGTGTCGCTCACTGATCAGCTGCAATTATATCTATTTAAAAAAGTCTGGTATACCCCAGTAAACAATAACTGTGGTTTTGCCATCCCACGGTAAAAAATCTCTATTATTCAGGTTTCGGTATATTTTCCGTAAAGAAAAACAGTAGTGTATCCAGACTGTTGTGACACAAAAATATATCTGTTGAAAATAGTCTGGTGTAGGCCCAACAAATCCCAGTGTGGTTTTGCAATTCAACAGGTCAAATCTCTGTACTATCCAGTTTTGCGCCTTTGGTATCTAAAAAAAACACAGT